>NC_135233.1:109457083-110784166 GCF_051348905.1 Ranitomeya variabilis
GACAATATTGTATGTTTAGGTAGAGCACACTGAAGAAAAGAAGTATCATCCAAATTACAACTGTAATCAGTGTGCTGTAAAAATGACCTGTGCTGTGGTGATAAATAACATATTTTTATTGTATTTTACTGGTTTCTAAAATGCCAAAACTTTGTAAAAAAATTTAGTGTGTTACCATTTTCACCATAACTGTTTAACTCTTTCACTAATGGAGCTGTATGAGGAATTGCTTTTTACATTGCCACATGTTACACACCAGCAAGTCCACCTCTGAATGGCTTAAGAGAGCAAAATTAAGACTTTGGAGTGGCCTAGTAAAAGTCCCGACCTGAGATGCTGTGGCATGATTTTAAAAATACAGTTTATAATCAGAAACCCTCCAGTATGGCTCAATTACAACAATTCTGCAAAGATGAGTGGGCCTAAATTCGAGTCCAGAGCATTGTAAATGACTCATTGCCAGCTATCAGAAACACTAGATTGCAGTTGTTGCTGCTAAGGGTAGCCCAACCAGTTATTAGGTTTAGGGGGAAATCACTTTGTCGAACAGGGCCCTGAAGGTAAAGATTTATTTTTCCTTTAATAATAAAGACCTTCATTTAAAAACTGTATTTTGTGGTTACTTGTGCTATCTAATATTTAAATTTGTTTGGTGATCAGAAACATTTAAGTGTGACAATCTTCAAAAGAAAAGGAAATCAGGAAGGAGGAAAACACTTTGAACACTTATTCACACAACTGTATCTAAATATTTACAAATAAGCATTTTGATTAAAGGGATTGTCCAGTCCAGATCAATAAGTATGCAGTCGCTCTGTGTGTCTGCAGACTTATGAACCCCCCAGCGGACGCATTGTGTGCTGTGGAGATCGTCGGTTTCTGAGCTGGGACTGGAGGGTATGTATGTGTTATACATACTCCCAGCCAGAGCCCGGCCAGTGGACGCCAGCTTGCTCCATACAATTGCATTGCATTACAAGTGTATGGAGCAAGGCCGCGTCAACTGGACGGACTCTGGCTGGGAGTATGTATAATTCATACATACCCTACAGTCCCAGGTCAGAAACCGGCGAATACAGTGCATGCGCTGGGGGGAATTTCATAAGTCTGTAGTCTGTATAAATCAGTTAAAGCACAGCACGCAGTTGGGTAGTTTACAGAAAAATAGATTTCTTTCCAGATATTGTAATCAAATTGCTATTCTTTTGGGCTACGTTGCCATGGTGAATAGTTGCTGACTTTTTGATATTGCAGATTTTGTGCAGCATTTCTGAACCAATTATGTAAATTAGATTTTACATGCATGCATTTTTTGTCTCTTATTGATATGTCATGTACTAAAGCTGCCTCGTTTTTGTTACTTCCCGGTTTTGGCTTTGACAAAACTTTAATGATCCAGTCATATGCGGATTGTATGCGGTTTTTAGTGCTCTTCTGGAGCGAAAATGCACTACAAACGCACGTGTTTTCCTTACCTGGTGATTTTCAGATTCTAGTGCAATTCTATAGGAAAACAATCTACATATAAAACTCAGCATGCCAAGAGAAATTGGCTGGGTGAGGACTTTAAGCAAGCACCACAGGTCAGTTTACGTAGCGTGAAAAACAGCATGCGATTTCTATAAATTCCATCCACTTTGCTGGAACTGTAAGACACTTTGTCGTTTGTGTAGCAAAAATACTCAGCGTCAAAAACTAATCAAAAACTCATTGTGGGAACTTAACCTTTATGGCTGACTAGTTTTGAAAGTTAGAAAAAGATTATTAACTTACACACAGAACATGCAGAATGATGGCTCCATGCCGCCGGTCCTCATGTGAGAAGATATCACTGGGAAATTCATGTAGAGCTAAAACACAAACAAAAATAAGGCAGTCAACATAATCGTTCAATATACTGATAAGAGGACATTGTAACCAAATATAAAATATTACACAAAGTTATACAATGTTATCGAGACAATAATTCTGCACACAAGACTGAGAAGACTGAGAAGATCTGTGGTCTGCAGTCTTCAAAAATTGTATAGTCTATCTGTATATTGTCAATTTATAGAAAAAATCATGAGCAAAAGGAGTTGTCTACTGTTTGGACAACCTGTTCTTAAAGGCTGATCTCCCATACTGTCGACCCTCCCATGAGCGCTGCAGCCAATCAGCAGCCATTAATGGGATACTTCGCTCACACTTCCCTCGACATCTGGGGGAGGTTTGATCACTGCAGCTCTTTAGAGGCTACTAAATTCAACGATGTCATGCGAGGGCCATGGGGACAAATTAATGTTGTAGTCCCCTGAGTAAAATAAAAAAAATTATACTCATCTCCAGAACCAGTACCATTACAGTAATGGATGAAATGCAGAAGACTGGGGGAGGTTTGAGTATTGCAGCTGATAAGTTGCTGCTGATTGGCTGCAGCGCTCTTGTGACATAAAGTCTCGTGAGTCGTGAGTGCTGGAGACCTGGTGCCAATATTGCTGGAACAATGTCGGTATGGGTGGTAAGTAAAAGATTATTTTTATGTCACTTGAGAGAGACTTCACAATTTATGAAGGTGTTGTCCAAATATTGAACAACCCTTTTAAGGACACATTTCGCCAGAAGTTGGGTGAATAAAAAAATCTGCTTTTATCTACAACCTGCAGAACTTTTGTCCATGAAGTGGTACTGCTGCTCAGCCTCATTCCATTTCAGTAACAGAAAAACTTAAACCATCATATGATGCTAAGACACATTAAGGTAGAAGAAACAGAAGGCAAAGAGCAAAATGAAGGATGGATAATATTACATTAATCATATCATGCCATTTATAAGCCTAACCCCTTTCCACTATGGCCAATATCCATCTCTGCATTCATTTTTTATCCCCTTCTTCCATTACCCAAAATTTTTTATTTTTCCGTCAACATTTTTCGTGGGTTGTGTTGTAGTTTTGTACCATACAATGTACTGGAAACAGTATTGGAAAAGTATTTCAGTATGTAGCTGAAATCACGGGCTTCTATGGCTGTGCTTCAGAGGTAGACAAATATGGCAGGACTGGGGGACCTTCAGGTGATATGGCAACCCACAAACAGTCATGTCACAGGGACAATGGGCATCCGAAATAGCACACCCTGCTGAATGCTGCTGTCAAAGATGGAGCTAGAATCAGATGCTGGGTGTGGCGCAGGCTTAGCTTCTGAAGCTGATCCATAGACTTGTGCCTGATGTGTGCCATACATCGCCACACATATCAGGAAGGAGTTAGGCTGGTTTCACATTTGCGGTTGTGTCCGCAGCGTTTGTGCCGCAATTTTCCGCATGCGTCGTGTATTCCTATCTTTAACATTAGGGACGCAGGTGCCTGCGATAGATTGCGTATTGCCGCGTTTGACAACGCATGCATCGTTTCGTCGTCTGCGGCTTGGTGCGGTAAACGCTACATGTAGTGATTTCAGAGGCGTCAATTTGTCGCCTAGGAATGTATGTGGTTGTTAGCGGAAGGAATGCGGCAAAAAATTGCAATACGGTCTATGTGAACGCATGCATTAGCAAGCACATGCGTTTGCTTGCGTTTGTGAGCGTATGCGTTGTACCACAGGAAAATATGTCTAGACACTGATTAGCCACCCCCCACATACAAACTGATAAAAGGAGGGAGTGGGCATTGGCAGGTCACTACACAGCAGACTGGGAAGCAGACCAGACGCAGGAAAGCACCTTGGAGGAAACAAGACTCTGAACAATGTGAGTATATCAAAGCCAATGTCTGTATTTTCTATTTTCTGCCTCTATTTGTCCTAATTTCTGTCATTTTTTTCTTTCTGCATGCATCAGAATGTCATCTTCTTCTAAGGAGCAGGTGGAAATGTCAGTGAAATGAGTACACACCTCTTCAGATTGGTTAGTATTCACTGTCACATCTACACATGTGACACATTTTTTTTCCCTTTTTTTAGAGCAGTTCTTCCACTGTGGCAGAGGCTGAGCAGGAGCAGCGTGGAGACGCTTGGGTGGCAAGGCGGCAGCGTATAAGTATACCTGGCTGACTGTTTATTGTATCCTGACTTTACTATTCTTGAATGTTCATTTATTTACTTTCCTCTTTCTTTACCTTTTTCTTCTTGACTCCTTTTTTTTCTTGACTTTGAATATTCATGCCAGTTTTCTGTCTCTGTTTTCTTTCTTTTCCTTATGTTAATGTCTCCAACATTAATGTCTTTATTTATTTTTTAGGTTCCAGAATGGGATGAGGACCTAATTGAAAATGACCTCCTAATCTCCCTGGTCCATGAGCGAGTCCCATTGTGGGACACCCGGGTTCCGCAGCACTTGGACAACGTGACGATCCGGCGGCTATGGATTGAGGTGGCCAAAGCGATGTGGGATGGCTGGGACAACGCGCCGACTCGGGTCCGAAATGCATTTTGTAAGTATTGCAATGCAGTGTGATGCAGCAGTGACCTTGGCCGTGATCACACAACTGTGTGTGATGAGGGAAACTCTCAGGAGTTTCTCTCATCACACACAGTTGTGCAATCACGGTCAAAAGTGCATTGTCTAACCATTATTTATATTTTTTAACAGTGCTCAAAGTCAAAACATGTTGGCGTTCGATGAAGGATCGCCTCAACAAGGACCTTCGTCAAGAGAGCCGGGTTCCTAGTGGTTCTGGAGCAAGGATCCGCATTACAAATATCACCGCATCCTTGCATTTTTGAGACCGGCCCTTGCCCAGAGAATGTAAGTATTTATTGCGGTGTAATGGGTTGTGTTGGATTGCCTAATCTGTATTTTTCTATCCCACAGGAGTTGGCGCTTTACTATTGTAAATGTTTTGTATTAATGTATTTTTTTCTTCTTTTTTCACAGCACATGGAGCAGCACTCTTGACCCTGGTTCTGGAGCGGTCCTTCATCAAACAGCTACGGACCTGTCCCAGCCTTCCAGTAGCGCTGCAGCAAGAGAGCGTGCCACACAGACTGGAGACCAGAAAGCTGGTCCATCAGGTTTTCCCCTGTCCCAGTCCGCTGCCTCTTTTTTTTGGGGCTCTTCCCGGCAGCGGCAGAGGGCCTCGGACAGGTCACTCATGCCCGAGTTTTTGCACTTGAGCTCGGTATTTCATGATGGACTCAAGGCGATGGGTGACTGGATAGTGCCATAAACCATATGAATACACTTATCCAGGAGGTCACCAAAAGCCTTGACCAAGTGAAAGGCGACCTCCAGAGGCCAGCACATAATTTTTTCAATCAAATAGAGAAGGGCATGTTGGAACACCTTACTCCTGATCTCCAGCTTAGTGTCATGCAGGCCTGCAATGCTGCTTACGTGCAGGCTATTCAGCAGAGTCGGTATTTTCAGCAGACAGTGGCGGCATTCCCACCTGTGCCCACACGGTCATGCTTGACCTCAATGCCGAGCTCTGCTGCATACCACTGCACGGCCACCTCCATTCCAAGTACTGCTGGACACCACTACAGCACCACCACCATGCCGAGTGCTGTAGTACAGCCCACTGCCACCACAATGACAACTGCTGCTCCTGCTTGGACTTCCTTCACTGCCACCACCATGCAGCAGCAGGACCCTGGCATGGCCTTCCGCTCCACCACCATGATGCAGCAGGACCCAGGTATGGCCTTCCCCACAACCATGCAGCAGCAAGACCCTAGCATGGCCTTCCGATCCACCACCACGATGAAGCAGGACCCAGGCATGGCCTTTCCCACAACCATGCAGCAGCAGGACCCTGGCATGGCCTTCCGCTCCACCACCACAATGCAGCACCAGCAGGACCCAGGCATGGCCTTCCGCTCCACCACCACGATGTTGCATCAGCAGCAGGACACTGGCATGGCTGTCCACTCTACGAGCACAATGCAGCAGCAGCAGGACTCTGGCATGGCTGTCCGCTCTACGAGCACAATGCAGCAGCAGGACCCTGACAGGTCGCCCACCACCACCAGGCCGCAACAAATGAGCCCACCGAGGCTCCCCAGACTTACACGTAGATCCCAAAAAGGGAAAAAAAATAAAAAAACAGCGTAATATCTGTATTCCTCCCCCCTCACCTCCCAATGTGTCTGTAATGTCAGGTTTGTCTCACCCTTCCAGTGTGTCTAAGTCCTCTCATGCGTCAATCCCCATCCCCGAACTCCCAGACCCCACTACTTTAATTGCCCCTTCTCCTGCCACCCCTGCATCATCCACACTTAGCCAGGCCTCACAGCTACACACCCCACAGTTCCGTCACTCTACCCCAAGCAGGCGCAGTTAAATTTTGTTATTTGTTAAAAATAAATAATGTTTTTTGCCCCCAATACTGTTTGGTTATTTTTGTATTTCGCTGCCGTCATCACACACCGTGCACCGAATAAAACACTGCGCCGCACACTTTATTTTTTTGCTAACTCATAGCTCCAGTATTTAGTAAGTACAACACTGCAGCATTGTGTGTTTGGTATAGAGCTATGAGGTGGCAAAAAAAAATATAATTTGTATTTTCTCCATAATCTCTTCAGTCTGCTTAATCTGTGTCGCAGACTGAAGAGAAAATGGCGGTAATACAAAGCAGAACTATACTCAACAGGTCATGTTTCAAAAAACACATTAGTTATGACACCTGACCTGGTGAGTAGAGAACTGCCTTGTATAACCTCCATTTTTTCTTCAGTGTACGTAATCTATTTCACACAAACTGAAGAGACGATGGAGGTCATACAAGGCATATCTATACTCACCTGGTCAGGTGTCAGAAATAATGAATTCATGTGGCTGCGTTTTATGCTCATGAAGTCATTATTTGTGACACATGACCTGATGAGTATAGATCTGCTTTGTATTCTACCTCCATCTTCTCTTCAGTCTGCGTCCAATAGATACTGCAGAACAGAATCAGGACGTAATGACGTCAACTACTTTTATCACTAGCAACCTAAGTGGTTTTTAGAGGAAATACATTGGAGACTCGGTCAAGATATAAAAAAAGTAGTTTATTAACAAAAAATATTAGTAACATTTAAAACATAACTGGTACAGACCCAAACCCAACAGGACATTATACACAATATTGTCTTGCCATGCCACACGTCCAATATCAGAATCAAAATAGGCAGCAAATTGGTCCCGCATGTGGCCAACTTCAAGAGTTGACCGCAGCGGGTGATGCTGGTAATCTGGCAATGGGTTTGCAACTGGTTCATCCAGTTCAATGTTGGGTCGCTCCTTAGCCATTATGTAATTGTTGAGAACCACACAGGCTTTCACCACCTCATCGACTGTCTCCATTTTTAGATTAATGGCTGTCCCAAGAATGCACCATTTTGAGACAAGAATCCCAAATGTACACTCTACTGTTCTTCGAGCCCTGGTCTGTCTGTAGTTATAAATCCTTTTAGTGTGGTTCAAGTCCTGACTGGAATATGGCTTCAGTAGGTTTTCACATATCTGAAAGGCCTCATCCCCAACCATAACAAATGGCATCGGTTGGCCTTGAGTGTTGGGGAGAGGTCATGGCAGGGGAAAATTAAAATTTTTGCCATACACACGTCGGCCCATATCCGAGTTCTTGAAAGTCTGGGAGTCACTGCCACGGCCAAAAGCTCCAATGTCCACGGCGATAAAGCGACAGTCCGCATCTGCTATTGCCATCAGCACTACAGAAAAATATTTCTTGTAGTTGAAGTACTCCGATCCAGTTCTGGTGGGTTTGATAATGCATATGTGCTTTCCATCCACCGCTCCCAAACAGTTGGGGAAATCACACACTCCAGAATTTTTCTGCAATTTCCATCCACATGTCCGCTGTGGGTAGGGGTATAAATTCCTCCCGGAGAACGTTCCACAAAGCCGCAACTATTCCAGACAAGGTGGAAATTCCAAGCTGGTACTAAGTGGAGGGATGATAAGCTCTCTCTGGTTACCAGAAATCTGAAATAAAATAAAAAAATTAAATTACAATCAATTTGATTTATGGTGGTGTTTAGCTAAAGACATAGGAAAATACAAATAATACATGGCATACCAACAATAATTATGACTGGCATTTGTTTAGAATTATTACGTACCTTAATGTAACCAGGAGACGTTCCTGTGCAGGAATCACTTTACGGAGCTGGGTGTCCTATCTCCAGATGGCTCCTTGGACACGACCAAGCAAATCCAGAAAAGGAGTCTTGAGACATCCTGGTATATTCCGGGAATTTGTCCGGGTTGGCATTAAGCTCGCCATATAGCGTGTAGCATTTTAGAGAGATAACATGTGTAGCTGTTTTCAAGGATTCCTGCTGTACTGACTAATACGGGTGACATTAAAGATCTCTGTTTTACTAAGCTGTGTCCGCAGCTTTATTGGTAATGGTTGTTGAGGCAGGTTGGAAGTTGGAGAGGTTTGACCAAAAAGTCTTGGCAGGGGGCCACATGTGCCAGCAATTAAGTGATTAGGAAAGCGCATTACTTTTGTGCTTCTAAAAAAGCTAGACTAGGTCACATCATTTCTTGCACTTACCTGATCCCAAAATTTTGTTTTGAGAAATTGTTTGAATCTTTCTGGACACGAAAGTCCTGTCCGACAGAAGCCCTATTGTTTGTGTGCCACTTTATTGAAGAAAAAAATAATTTGTACCTTGTATAATTTTACCAATACAAAATTCACACAGGAATTTTCAGATGCAAAATTCTCTTCCAGTACCAAAGGATTGGGGAAGACCACTCCTATTTGGAGTTTAAGCAAGGAGTTTGTATGTTCTCCCCATGCTTGCGTGGGTTTCCTCTGGGTTCTCCAGTTTCCTCCCACACTCCAAAAACATACTGATAGAGAGTCTATATTGTGAGCCCCAATGGAGACAGCGATGATAAAGTGCTGCGGAATATGATAGCGCTATATAAACAAAGCATATTAAATAATAATACATAAGCCAAATAATTTAAACTTTCCCAAAATTTTCCTGTGGGGTTTCTCATGAGCTTGACTACTAGAGATCACAATTTCTCTTTGAGTATAGTTTGTCACTACCCTGAATTTCACTGTGACAGTTACCAGCTATGATCATGTTTGAATGGTGCAATTAAAATATGTTGTCAAGACCACATGTTCTTCACCTGATACATCTCTACTTTGACAAAGCTGCATCTTAAAAATCCATCATTATCAGGGTAAGAACGGATGTAGTTTTGGTCAGTCCAAATCAGCGTGCAGTTGGCTGTATTTCCAAGAATAAATTTGACAGGCCGTTTTTTAATTGCATTTTGTTTAGCAGACGTCTTTTACGCTTTTCTGTCAAGTACAGAGAGTGATTAAAAGAAGTGATATAAGATAGACCCTGTGCGCTTCCTCTGCCACAGTAAGGATGCAAAACTTTTTTCACACAAATTTCATAATAGGATTTTCTAGTACATCACCAGAAGCACTTGTTAACTTTGACCGTGCAGACCAATTCAGTAATGTAATACCGTTCTGTATAAATTTTCACAAGATTTACCAGCAGCTTCCTTTATATACCAAAACTGTAGCTTGGTGAAACCGGGTGTATATGTTCAACTCTGCGCTGCTGATAAAGATGAATGTTGGACGATATGCTTCACAGCTGTATTTCAAACAGGTTAATAGTCAACGCATTTCGAGGTCATGCAGGTCCTCATCCTCAGGACAAAACCTTACAAGTGGATTGTCAGATCTGCACGTTCTTATATGCTGTCTCAATTTTTTTCTTTTTTCAAAAAGAAAACCCATGTTGACTATTAACCTGTTTGAGATAAAGCTTTGAAGAATATTGTTTGCCAATGCCATCCATCTTTATCAACAGCGCAGATGTGGACACATACACCCGGTTTCACCATTATCCTCGGTCTCTGGACTCGTGTCCTGCAGCAGCTGAACCATGCTTTTTACATGTTTCTGAGTTTCAACAAAACAAGGTGAGCATACCTCTCCCCGATGCACCCCATGTTTTTAACCAGTTAATACCCTATTGACGCTTTATTTGCTCTCCAGATTTTCAACTTCAAAAACTGTGGCTAGTCATTTCTTTATGAAGGTTTGAGATGAGGTGGACCCCAGGGTGAAGGCAAAGGAGCTAACAAGTGGTCAGCACCTTTGGTAACATAGTCAAGACTATTAGAAAGCCATTCCAGGTGACTACCTGATAGAGCTGCATGAGAGTAGAGATGAGCGAATATGTTCGGGTCCCCGCTTATTCAGCAAGCTATAGCACTTACCGAATAAGCTGTAGATGGAACCCGGATACATGGATCGCTCCTGCTGATCAGCTGATGCATGTGTCACGGCTGTTTCACTGTCACAACACATGCATGGAGAGCCTGTGTGTTGGTGAAACAGCCGCAACACATGCAGCCGCGGCGCCGAACAGCTGATCATCGAGCGCGCTTCAGGTATCCGGGTTCTCTCTGCAGCTTATTCGGTAAGCGCTACAGCTTGCCGAATAAGGAGGGACCCGAACATATTCCTTCATCACGACTTGAGAGACTGACAAGGGGGTGTAAACGGTCATCAGAAGAAGAATAGGTACACATATTTAAATACTCTTTGTTTCCATATGTGTTCCTTAGTTGTTTTACTATTTTCAGGCTGAATCTACAATGTGCACATTATAGTAAGAACAAGAAAATCCACTGCAGGTACAGGTGTATCCAAACTTGTGACTGGCGTTACACATAGCACACACATTGCTAGTACTTCATAGCACTTCATGGTACTTCTATATCTCACACCAGCAGAGAAGAGGAAATGCTGAAGAGAGGAAACAGCTACACTGCAGACTGTGCCTCTTGTCTCTTCTGTCTGCATCTATAGAGCTGATGCTTGGATCAGGCTACAACAGCCAGCAAAATGTTCTGGCTGTTGTAACTTGAAGGAACACAGACAGAAGAAAAAGGGGAAAGGCAAGATCACCAGGCACGTGTGCATCCTGTGCTCTCTTCCATATCAATAGCCACTTGAGCATGAGGCCATCTTCTCCACCTCCCTGAGCTATACCATTCATATGGTTCAAATGGTTTAAAATCTGTCCTTGTCACATCATACAGGTGAATGGTTAGTTACAACATAACTGAATCACAAAGAACCATTCACCTGATTGTCCTTCACAGATGTTTATCCACTGGTAAGTGAACAATGAAAGTTCTTATTTAATGGCAGCGAGCAGAAATCTTCAAAATTGAAAGTCCCTTGTTGCACTGGAGTAATGGTGCACATGTGTGATCATCGCTCCGTCTCCATATTACAGCTATATCAGTCCAATAAATATGACTGGGGCAGTGGTGGAGCAGGCATACCCTTGCTCTATTCACACAGGGGGCTTTGGGGGTGTTAGGGGTCAGAATCTCAGCAATCATACATTTATCATGTATCATATGCAGGAAAAGCCCTTCAGAGGATTCCATACTTCTTATTTATTTACTATACAATCAGATATTTGTTTAATTTGTACCCAGGGCTTCCTTTCCACTTTCCTCTATCATTAAATCACAAGACCATTTATATTCTAAGGTTGGAGCTTAAAATATTCCTTTCTATATATCTGGAGAAATATCTTGTTAAAGAAATTACACTTGAAGTGTGACCTCCGCTGTATTTCAATTAACTTCTAGTCCGCAGGTGATGTATCAAGCTGAACTCGTAGCATCGATTCTTCCTCAAAGGACATTGCAGACGCTTTTCAATATCAGCCTGGATACAAGCGTATTATTTACTATATTCCTGTGCGTGTCGTTCCATACAAGGTCTATGTTGCACTCTATGATGACGAACTTTCCTAGCATGACAATGACATCACTGTTTCCATAGCAACATGAGCCGCAGAACAAAAGACACCACTAATAAAGGACCGTGAAGCAATAAATCTGTATACAGCTGCTTGATATTTAAAGATGTATTTTACTTTTATATTTCTTTCATACATAAGAAATCATATAATTTTTTTAATTTACTGCATATGAATATAAAATACTACTAGTGTTATATGACCTTGCAGACGTATTTCATTTGTCCTTCTTGCAAATAGTGGGTTTACATGACCAATAACGTGTTGATCTATTTAGTCCATGGATGCATTACATGCATTATTGGTGCAGTTTATTATATATATATCTATATATATATATATATATATATATATATATTAGGGTGCCAAGGAAAAATGAACTTTGCAAATTGGTAAGTCTTGCCCCTCAAATTTGTTCCTTTTGGCATGAGGATTCACCATGTAAAATATGTTTACATTAAATTTAGATTTACCACTTGCTCAAGGTATATATATATATATATATATATATATATATATATATATATATATATATATATATATATATATATATATATATATATATATATATACTAGATGGTAGGTTCAAATCCCGTGCCAATTCGCTGCCAGCCTGCGCTTGTCACTGATTGTTCGCGGCCGGCCATGTAGTATATAACAGCCCACGTAGTAGATAGCACAGCCACGTAGAATATTGCACAGCCACGTAGTATTTTGCACAGCCACGTAGTATATAGCACAGCCATGTAGTATATAGCACAGCCACATAGTATATAGCACTGCCCACGTAGTATATAGCACAGCCCACGGAGCATATAGCACAGCCCACTGAGTATATAGCACAGCCATGTAGTATATAGCACAGCCCACGGAGTGTATAACAGCCCACATAGCATATAACACAGCCACGTAGTTTATAAAAGCCCACATAGCATATAACACAGCTCACGTAGTATATAACAGCCCAAGCACGCAGTATATAAATGTTATAAGTATATAAATGTAATATAAATGTATATAAATGTTAAATATATGTTTGCTAAATGTCTCATATTTGAAATACCGTTAGAATTTAGTTTGTGCATGTGCACTTTAATTTTTGCGTTCTGACCATAAGCAGTGCTGGCTTCTCCCCTTTTTTTTTCTGCTGTTGCATTGGTAAGTGGCTGACCACCACTGTTGCCGAGCACGCTGGGTTATGTACGCTATTCTTTCTGTGTTCACTGTGATTGACAGGCTGCTGTGCACACACACAGCAGCCCTGCCCTGCCTCAGGCTTTAGTTAATTGTGCACCTGTGTCTCAGCCTGTCTCACCCTTTAACTTTGGTGCTGGTTTGGGAGTGTGGAAGCCAGATCTGAAATGTCTGCATAGGACCTGATCGGCCTTTACCCACGCTTGCCTTTCCTGGCACCAAGGGAGTGATTCTGAAATGCTCCAGGTACAGTTTGCATGTAATGTGGTCTTTCTTTTTATACTCTTAATACATTTAGGAGGCCGTAATGGCACAACGCAAATAAAATACGTAGAGTAGGACTGCCCCATTATGAGAATGCCGTGAAGTGGCGGGGTAGCTCAAAGAATTGATCAATTGTTTGCTAAATGTCTCATATTTGAAATACAGTTAGAATTTAGTTTGTGCATGTGCACTTTAATTGTTGCTGACCATAAGCAGTTCTGGCTTCTCCCCTTTTTTTTTCTGCAGTATATAACACAGCCCACGTAGTGTATAACTCAGGCCACGTAGTGTATAACACAGGCCACGTAGTGTATAACACAGCCCATGTATTGTATAACACAGGCCACGTAGTATATTGCACAGCCCACGTAGTATATAGCACAGCCCATGCAGTATATTGCACAGCCCACGTAGTACATTGCACAGCCCACGTAGTATATACCACAGCCCACGTAGTATATAGCACAGCCCACGTAGTGTATAGCACAGCCCATATAGTATATTGCCCAGCCACGTAGTATATTGCCCAGCCACATAGTATATTGCCCAGCCACGTAGTATATTGCCCAGTCACGTAATATATAGCCCAGTCACGTAGTATACTGCCCAGCCACGTAGTATATTGCCCAGTCACGTAGTATATTGCCCAGTCACGTAGTATATTGCCCAGCCACGTAGTATATTGCCCAGCCACGTAGTATATTGCCCTGCCATGTAGCATACTGCCCAGTGACGTAGCATATTGCCCAGTGACGTAGTATATTGCCCAGCAACGTAGTATATTGTCCAGCCATGTAGTATATTGCCCAGCCACGTAGTATATTGCCCAGTCACGTAGTATATTGCACATTCCACGTAGTATATTGCCCAGTCACGTAGTATATTGCACAGCCAACGTAGTATATTTCCCAGTCACGTAGTATATTGCACAGCCCATGTAGTATTATTGCCCAGCCACGTAGTATATTGCCTAGCCACGTAGTATATTGCCCAGCCACGAAGTATATTGCCCAGTGACATAGTATATTGCCCAGCCACGTAGAATATTGCCCAGTCACGTAGTACATTGCTCAGCCACATAGTATATTGCCCAGTAACGTAGTATATTGCCCAGCGACGTAGTATATTGCCCAGCAATGTAGTATATTGCCCAGTAACGTAGTATATTGCCCAGTGACGTAAAATAAAAAATAAACATATACTCACCTTCCGAAGTGCCGTTGAAGTCCTGGCGCCTGTGTACGGTGCACGTGGCAGCTTCCGGTCCCAGGGTTGGTGTGAGCGCAGGACCTGTGATGACATCGCGGTCACATGACCGTGACGTCATGGCAGGTCATTCTAGCTCAGGCGCGCAGGACCTGTGATGATGTCGCGGTCACATGACTGTGACGTCATGGCAGGTCCTTCTCGCGCAGGCACGCAGGACCTGTGATGACGTCACGGTCACATGACCGTGACCTCAGGGCAGGTCCTTCTCGCATAGCATCCTTGGCACCGAAACCTGCCGCTTGCACTGCCAAGGACACCGCGCCACGTCGGAGGGTGAGAATAACCTTTTTTTTTATTATTATTTGTAACAGATCTTTTTACTATTGACGCTACATAGGCCGCATCAATAGTAAAAAGTTGGTCACACAGGGTTAATAGCTGCGCTAATGGAGTGTGTTACACCGCGGTCCATTAATGCTGGAATTAACCCTGTGTGAGCGCTGACTGGAGGGGAGTATGGAGCGGGCACTGACTGCAGGGAGGAAGGAGCGGCCATGTTGCCGCCGGACTGTGCCAGTCGCTGATTGGTCGTGGCAATGGTCGTGGGCATGTTGCCGCGACCAATCAGTGACTTGGATTTCCATGACTGACAGAGGCCGCGACCAATGAATATCCGTGACAGACAGACAGACAGACGGAAGTGACCCTTAGACAATTATATAGTATGCTAGCTGTTTCCTGCCAGCTAACGCTCAGCATGCTCATTGCTATCTAATTAACGCTGCTAGTGATTAAACTAAAGTAAATAAAGACAACATTCAACAGCGCTTACGCAGGTGGTAAATTAACTTAAAATGAAGTTAAAAACTATAATAATAACTAAGAATCAGAATAATACTAATACATTTTATTCACAGTGTAAAATAAAAAGCAAACTGGATTCGTGTGGTAATGTGTGGGGACAGAGCCTCGTATGGTAATGTGTGGGGATGCAGCTTCATCTGGTAATGTGTGAGGACGGAGCCTCATATGGTAATGTGTGGGGACAGAGCCTCGTGTGGTATCGTGTGAGGACGGAGCCTGGTGTGGTAATGTGGGGGAGACGGAGCCTCATGTGGTAATGTGTGGAGACGGAACCTCGTGTGGTAATGTGTGGGTACGGAGCCTCGTGTGGTAATGTGTGGGTACGGAGCCTCGTGTAGTAATGTGGGGGGAGGGATTATGTGTGGTAATATGGTGGGGGCAGGATTATATGTGGTCAGGGCGGGATTATGTGTGGTAATGTGGCGGGGGGTGGGATTATGTGTGGTAATATGGTGGGGGCAGGATTATATGTGGTGGGGGGAGGGATTATGTGTGGTAATGTGGTGGGGGGTGGGATTTTTTGTGGTAATGTGGTGGGGGGGCGGGATTATGTGTGGTAATGTGGTGGGGGGCAGGATTATATGTGGTAATGTGGTGGGGGCGGGATTATGTGTGGTAATGTGGTGGGGGGCGGGATTATGGGTGGTAATGTGGTGGGGAGGTGGGATTACGTGTGGTAATGTGGTGGGGGGCGGGATTGTGTGTGGTAATGTGGTGGGGGGGTGGGATTATGTGTGGTAATGTGGTGGGGGGGCGGGATTATGTGTAGTAATGTGGTGGGGCGCGGGATTATGTGTAGTAATGTGGTGGGGCGCGGGATTGTGTGTGGTAATGTGGTCGGGGGCGGGATTATGTGTGGTGATGTGTGGTGGGGGGCGGAGCTACTGTGCCGGTGGCGGGATTAGCGAGTAATCACGATGCCTCTTATATATATAGATTATATATATATATATATATATATATATATATATATATATATATATATATATATATATATATATATATATATATATATATATATATATATATATATATATATATATATACTAACAACATCTTTTCTCTTTGTATCCAGCCTTGTCCGGGGCGTAAAAAATTAATTAACGTCATGTATTTCAATTCTGGGAAAATCCAAGATAATCAACTGAAAATTATTATAAACATTGTAAATGGAGGGATCATATGTCCAGCAAAATCCACCAATGTGTATGAGTCAACTCCTTTCAGGTTAAAGGGGTAGTCCCATCTCCAAGATCTTATCCCAATATTTGCAAGGTGTAATAATTCTACTTAAGCTACTGCAATGCCCTGCACATTGGGTAAGGGTACCGTCACACATTGAAATTTTCATCGCTGCGACGGCACGATCCGTGACGTCGCAGCGATCGTATGATCATCGCTCCAGCGTCGTAGACTGCGGTCACACGTTGCAATCACGGCGCTGGAGCGATGCCGAAGTCCCCGGGTAACCAGGGTAAACATCGGGTAACTAAGCGCAGGGCCGCGCTTAGTAACCCGATGTTTACCCTGGTTACAAGCGTAAACGTAAAAAAACAAACCGTACATACTCACCCGTCGGTGTCCTTCAGGTCCCTTGCAGTCTGCTTCCTGCTCTGAGTGCAGCCGTACAGTGAGAGCAGATCGCAGCACCGCTGTGATCTGCTCTCACTTTCCGGCCGGCACTCAGAGCAGGAAGCAGACGGCAAGGGACCTGAAGGACACCGACGGGTGAGTATGTACGGTTTGTTTTTTTACGTTTACGCTTGTAACCAGGGTAAACATCGGGTTACTAAGCGCGGCCCTGCGCTTAGTTACCCGATGTTTACCCTGGTTACAAGCGAACACATCGCTGGATCGCTGTCACACACAACGATCCAGCGATGTCAGCGGGTGATCAAGCGACGAAAGAAAGTTCCATACGATCTGCTACGACGTACGATTCTCAGCAGGATCCCTGATCGCTGCTGCGTGTCAGACACTGCGATATCGTAACGATATCGCTAGAACGTCACGAATCGTAACGTCGTAGCGATGGAAATTTCAATGTGTGACAGTACCCTAAGTGACATTGCAAATCAGAACTATACTACGTTTCTAATTGGAAGTAATTGATAATATATTATTAGTATTACACCTACTACATATTGGGATAGGATGTTAGATGGCAATAAGTTATAATAAATAATCTTTTAAGTTCTCAGAATGATTTTTTTGTGAGTTATAGACACTGCGTGTTTTTACTGCACAAAGAAACGCACAGCATCAGCAAAGTGGATGGGATTTATAGAAATCTCATGCTCACTGTGCTCTTTTACGATGTGTAAACTGACCTGTGGTGCATGTTTGAAACCCACAACATGTCTTCTGTACACTAAGTTGTACGTGCAGATTTTCGTCATTGAATTCCATTAGACGCGTAGAATCCACAGGTATAAACGCAGTTTGTCCGAACATGACAGTATCAATAAAGTTTTATCAAAGCCAAATATCATAACGCATCAAAAACAAAACAGCTTTATTTAAAACATGATATACCAACAAGAGACAAAAACAGCAGCATTAAAAATATGAAAAAACACTCAAACGCAGGTAACAATTTACCTAACAGGTGCAGAAATGCTGCAGAAAATCTGCAACATCAAAAACTCACCAAATGCTCATAGTTGGAATGTAGCCTAATAAGGCTTTTTTATTCAGCTATTCACACACATTGCTCTATTTGCCACTGCAGACAGATATCAGCATGCGCCGTCTATGGCGCTGATTAGTATCCTGACGATATATAAACATCTGAGTTACACACAACGTTACGGCCCCCCAAGGAAGCTCATGTGAAACGTACGTCGGAGTTGCACTGGGCATCACACCACGCAGGCATTTATATGGGTAAGCTGGCTGGATACATTTAGGTCTCTGACTTCCATAGTCCAACCTGTGCTTTACTGTTTCATTCCACATATAGCTATATGAAGGGTATGAGTCTGAGCCTTTGCTTTTCTGTTTCTGTGACTTGTATTGTCTACATTTCTTGTGACATATTTATGCCTGATTAATTATTTAATACATTTTTGAATTACTACTTTTTGGACTACAACTCCGTGTTTTTTGTAGGATCTATTGTATAGGGAATGTCCATTAACATTTTATGCTGCTCTTATAGTTTGGCATTGGCCAGTCTATTTGGATTTATAGCATGTTTCAGTGGATTTTTAATCCTACAAATATCAGCTGTAAGTCTATAGTGAAACTTAAATGTGTGATTTTTTTTCCTAGTTTTAATTCTATATTTATTTATTTTATTCACATTAATTCCACAGCGGTTTACAGACATCATCACTGTCCCTATTCGGGATCCCAATCTAAATCTCTCTATCAATATGTTTTTGGAGTGGGGAGAGCCTGGAGGAAACTCAAGCAAACACAAGAAGAACATAGAAACTCCGTCAAGATGTTGTCCATGGCATGAGAGCCCAGAACCCCACCACCGCAAAGAAACAATGCTACCAACTGAGCCACCATGCTGCCACTATCTATGGTATATTCAGTTTTTCTGACCCTGGCTGATGAGTTGCCCATCACAATGTGCATGCCTCCATCTTATTCACATGTGACTTTATTTTGCCCCTTCCGACAATGTAGCCCAAGTATTTTGCCTCCTCTTTCCCCATGGCAAACTTCTTTGGGTTTATGGTGAACCCTGCCATCCTGAATGCATCTAGTACCACCTGTACATTCTGCAGATGTCTTCCTCAATCCGTGCTGAAGATCACAATGTCATCCAGGTAAGCTGTGGTGTACTTTTTGTGATGGGCTAGAATCCAGTCCATGGCCCTCTGGAAGGTGGCTGGGGCTCCTTGCGGCCCAAACTGCATTCTGGTATACTGTGCTGGAATCCCCCATTAGGTGTAGAGAATGCCATCTTTTCCTTGGCACTTTGGGAGAGGAGGATTTGCCAATACTCTTTCATTAGATCCAGGGAGGTGATATTTCTGACTGACCCTAGCGTCTCAATGAGTTCATCGATGTGGGGCACTGAATATGAGTAGAATTTGGATACCTCATTGAGTTTCCTGTAGTCGTTAAAGAAACCCTACCTACTCTCTAACAGGCATCGGCACAAGGACAACGGGACTGGATCAGCCGCTCTTTGACTCCTTGATGATGTCTAGACTCAACATTCTCCTTACCTTCTTCAAAATCATCTTTCGGTGGGCTTCAGGGATTCTATTCGGCTTTTCGTTCACCCAAAATTATGGTTCCGTCATGCTCAAAAACCTGCGTAAGTCCTGACAACTCTGAAAACAGGTCTCAGTTTTGCTGAAGCAGTTCTCGGCACTGTTGTTTCTGGGCCAGTGACAGTGTCTCTGCCACTTTGATTGTTTACGGAAACAAATGGTCACAGTAGCGCTGGAAGGAGACTCTGACACAGGGATAGGGTTTAGCCACAATGTGTTTTGACGGAGGATGAAGTTCCACCTGATGAAGACAGAGCCTCTGTCGAAACACGTTTTGGCTAAACCCTATCCCTGTGTCAGAGTCTCCTTCCAGCATTCCTGTGACCATTTTTCCCCGTAAATCATTGCTCCTATCCTCCCTCGGAGGTTCTCAGTTGGAGCTGCGGTGGGACCTGGCATCTTAATCATTCTCCGGGCTGCTTCCTGAGCGCTCCTCTATGAACGCTTTTTATTGACTTTCACTCTGCCACTGTGATGTCCTTAATCTTGGCTTCAGCATTGGCCCCCAGGCATGTAGCTTCCATGGGCTCCCTGTCTCGCCACAGTTTAAGCAGGTTGATGTGGTACACCTGATATGGCTTTCTACTCCCAGGCTGGTGGACATTGCAGTTGATGTCACTCAGCTTCTTGACCACCTCGTCTGGCCCCTGCCACTTGGCCAGAAATTTACTTTTGAACATGGGGATCAACACCAACTCTCGGTCTCCAGGGTTAAATTGTCTCAGCCTCGCTGACCAATTGTACACCCTTGCCTTGTTTGAATCATGTTCTCCTTCATAATCATCACCCTCGCGATCCTGTCCTGCATCTGGGCCACATGCTCGATGATACTTTGGTGGGGTGTAACCTCTGCTTCCCAGGTCTTCTTCACAATATCCAGAAGTCTCTAAGGGTCCTATCCGTATAACAACTCAAACAGTCAGAAGAGGCCTGTGGAACTTCCCTAATAGAAAACAGCAGATACTGGAGTAGGCAATCCCAGTCTCTGCCATCCTTTTCCACAACCTTCTTAAGCATGGACTTCAAAGTCCTATTGAACCTCTCCACCAGGCTGTCCATCTGCAGATGGTAAACTGATGTCCTGAGTTGTGTAATCTGGAGAGCATTACATAACTCTGTCATTACCTTAGAAATGAATGGCATTCCTTGGTCTCCTTTGGCAGGCATGTTTGGGAGAAAATATGAACTAGCTCTCGGACTGGCAGAGGTGTTTGTCAGTGGTACAGCCTCCGGGTACCATGTTGCATAGTCCATGACTATCAGAATATTTTGGTGCCCTCTGGTGGAATTAACTAGGGGCCTGACAAGGTCCTTGGCAATCCTGTCAAATGGGACCTGTATAATGCATAGCAACACTAGGGGACTGCGGAAGTGGGAGATGGGAGCAGTTAGCTGACAGATAGGACAAGACTGGCAATTAGGGTTGAGCGACCTTTAGTTTTTTAGGGTCGAGTCGGGTTTTGTGAAACCCGACTGTCTTAAAAGTCGAGTCGAGTGTAATCGGCCGACCACCGTGAAAAGTCGGGTTTCGGCCGAAACATGAAACCCAATGAAGACATTTTTTTAATATTATTTTTTAAATCTCTCTCTCTCTCTCTCCCCCCCAAACCCTGATTTTCCACATCGCTCCCAGAACGCTCATTTTACACTTTGCACATCGCGGTAATGCACGCGAAAAAAATGCCTGTTGTTGTGTACGCCCCCTAACACCTACGTCAGCACTCTACCGCTCCTTCATTGGCTGCAAAAATGGCGCTAAACGCGTCATATGAAACGCGACTTTCGCGCCTAGATCGCGTACCGCATGGCCGACCCCACACAGGGATCGCGTCGGGTTTCATGAGACCCCGACTTTGCCAAAAGTCGGCGACTTATGAAAATGAACGACCCGTTTCGCTCAACCCTACTGGCAATAATTAACAATTTGTGTCACCTGGGTCAGTAGGACCTTTGAAGTACCCGCTCTTGAGTTTTGTCTAAACCCAGATGCCCACCCAAGACATGAGAATGTGCCAAGTCTAGTAGCCTTCACCTATAGGATCCTTGTGCTAACAGCTGCTCTATTGCTTCCCCTGTTAGTTTAATGGTCCGATATAGCAAATCCTCATTTACTACAAAATATGGAAACCTGGTGTCGGACCCCAGGTTTTAGGCAACTCCATTTATACAGGAACATTGTCCCATGCCCCTTTTAACATAAGATCCGGCATTTCAGCAGTACACCTCTCTGGAGCTTGGGTCTCCAGGTACACCAAACATTGAATGACTCAGAAGGCTTACTATTTACCTCCTAAATCACACCCCCTGGGGAGGAAATATGGTGAACAGCCTCCCTCCCACTCTTCAGCTGTTCACTAAACCTAGCCCTTACCATGGCCGATTAACCCTTCTCAGTACTTTTTGCGCAGGAGCATTTTTCTAGGTTCATATCAATGAAACTAATAACCTTAATGATACATGTCTCCCCTCCAGTACTTTGCCAGTGACTTTGTCACATTCTGAAGAAAGGTGACAGTAATGCCAGTGCTGACTGGGCACAAGGCTCACGTGACATAACCACACATGAACCCCAGGAACGCGAGTGCTGACAGCGCTAAAACGGTGTCAGCACCATAGGTAAGTATAATCTTTTTTATTTTAATGGGGTCAAACATGGGGAACAATAAGGGATTGTCCTAGTAGTGGACAACCCATTTAACATAAAACTAAACAGAAAATGTACTAAAAATAAGAGCAATCCCAGGAATTCCTCACTTAATCTATTAATTTTTAAAATTAAAAACTTAGAAATATATGAAGAATTATTCTAACCATATTCCAAAAAGCATGAGCCATTTATTCTACCCTCAGTCGTATTGTACGGCTGCAGCAGGATCCTCCCCCCACTGCTCTGACTCAAGTAGGACACTGTTTATTAGAGCCTCACCTTTGCTAAGTTATGCCTTGCATCTGTTTACAAGCCGAAAATGTGAGAGATCAACAGGAAAAGAACTCGTTTTCTATGCAAGAATATCTGTTCACCCTTATGATGCATTTCAGGGTTTGGTGTTCTTTAAACATATCCAATGTATGGAACAAACATGGCATAAAATAACCTGCCATATAGTATATCTTCTACAAATGCACAACATGAAGAAATTTGTTTTGGTGAAGGAGAATTTGGTTCCTAAATATTTCTGCAGTAACTGATAGGATAAGTAGTAAAATATCCATGCTTGAGCTAAATATAAGAGGTCTGGAAACAGATGTTTTCATTTTCTCCTGCTTAATCTGTAAAATGAGTCACTGCGTTTTTGATTCCTTACATTCAACTTGGAGGGATAAGCGATGGTAAATGAAGCAAGAACTGGATGTTTCCATGCTTTAGTGCACATGGAGCAATTCAAATAGGAAGCAAATGATGCTTCAAAAGTTTTCAGATTATGACATTTAAATTGTATTAATTGGTTGAATTTTAACATTTAGTAGCGGGACTCTGTTTGAACTCTTGAGTTACAGCATTTACTGATTTTCCAGAGCATGGATACAGTAGTTGCTTATGCGATAAGAAGCAAAATTGTTATGTGAAGCTAATTTCTTTACAAGGAACACTCTTAGGATTATATAGGAGCTGAAAGGACTTTCTCTTTTAAGAGGACTCCTTAAAAAGGACCCTATAAGACCACATAAACAAGGTTGTTTTTGACGAAACAGCACCACACTTGTTTATAGAGTTAAGAGTTTGGTGTTGCAAGAAGATGAGCTGAAAGACTAAACAGAGCCCACAATAATGGGCATGTCTCTTTCTACCAATTTCCAAGTGCTGTGTGTAATATTTGGGCTCAGGACTGTTCACTTAAATGGAATCTGTCACCAGGTTTCTGCCACCCATCTGAGAGCGGCATAATGTAGGGGCAAATACCCAGATTGCAGCAGTGTATTACTTACTGGGCTGCTTTTTGGAATTTGGCTAAAATACCTGTTTTATCTGTCGCAGGTCTACTAATTCTCTGAATGCTGAGCTCTATATAACTCCGCCCACACCACTGATTGACATATTTCTGTGTGCGCTGTGCATAGGCATGAAACGGCTAATCAGTGTTGGGGTGGGCTTACATGGAGCTCATGAATATGGAGAACTGCATGATAATATGGCTTCCTAGTCCTCTATTGAAAACTTTCTGCTGGTAAAACAGTGATTTTATCAAAACTGTAACAAGCAGCCCAGTAAGTGACATAATGCTGGAATCAGGGTATTTGTTTCTACAATATGCTGCTCTCAGATCAAGTGGAAAAAACCTGGTGACTGATTTTCTTTATATTTTGTCTCTGCTCTTGTCTGCATTGAGGAATGAATGGGGCAGGGCATGTCACGTCATTAGGTGTACGATACCTGTTGTTCATGCAGATCACCTGGATCACCTGGTTTGAGTCTGTGCTTCATGGTGAGATTCTCTATGAGCCACAGCAATTTCACCTTTTCCTGTGTTTATTGTCTGTTATCCATGCTTTAGTCTTTTTAGGCTAACAGGTGTTTTCATTAAATCATTTGCCTGCTCTATCACCTTTTGGGTGCGGCTTTATATACTTTCCCTCTGCAGGTATCTCCTGCTGGTGATAGTCTCTTTTGGATGTTCAGCCAGTGTGCTTTCAGCTAGGGTTTTTGTCCTGGCTGTTTCTGTTCTTTATTATGCACTTACCTCTTGTTTCATTTTAGGAAGTAAGGAAGCATATAATCTAACAGTACATACTTTATACTTTATTTTGTACATCAGTCCTGACCGAGACAGCTGAAGGGCTGAACACAGTGGCCCACGGGCTGCACTATGCCATTGCCCATCTGCCAAGCTCACTTCCCGGTGTCATCACTATTCACATCCTCAGGATGCAGACAGAGGTAAATACATTGGTGGAGGACGGAATCGTCAGCTCCTTCTTCCACCAATCAATGCGTGCACCTGAGACAGCAGATATGATGACGTCATTACATCGTGTCTGCTGTGCGGCGAGGCAGTGCATAGGAGACAGGAGCAGAAAGCCGGGGGAACAGGAGCGTGGTATGTTTTTTTCACATGGGATGTGTGCATGCATTTACTAGGGTATATGGGGGCTCATACTGTATTTAGGGAGTTATGTGGGGGCTCATACTGTATATAGGGGGCTATATGAGGGCTCATATTATATCTATAGAGAAGCTGTGTGGGGACTCTACTGTATTTAGGTAGTTATGTGGGGGCTCATACTGTATATAGGGGGCTATATGAGGGCTCATATTATATCTATAGAGAAGCTGTGTGGGGACTCTACTGTATTTAGGTAGTTATGTGGGGGCTCATACTGTATATAGGGGGCTATATGAGGGCTCATATTATATATAGAGAGGCTGTGTGGGGATTCTACTGTATATAGGAGGCTATGTGGGAGCTCATATTGTATTTAGTGGGCTATGTGGGTGCTCATACTGTATATAAGGAGGCTATTTGAGGGCTCATAATATATAAATATATATATATATATATAGGCTATGCTGGAGCTCATATTCTATATAGAGAGGCTTTGTTTGGGCTCATGCTGTATATAGGGGAGCTGTGTAAGAGCTCATATGGTATATAAGGGGGCTGTATGTAGGCTCATACAGGGGGTATCAGAATACTTAATTCTGCCTAATATTAAGTGATACAATACAAATTATTATAAAATAATAATTAGAATTAATATGTTAACATTAATATTGAGCAAAATTAATTTCAGCCTATTGGATCGGCCCTCCACAACAGTCACCGTCTCTCATGTGACCCCTCGGGAAAATTATTGCCCATCCCTGGCCTAAATAATTTAACATACACATCCTTAAATGAAACATATGTCCAAAAAACATGATGTAAACGTAGTCTAGGCAAATAAAACAGAAAAAGACACGAGATCTTTTACATAATGTTTCTTTTCCTCCAGTTGCCGCCTACCTCTTGTGTACTAATGACACTCCGGTTAACAGATCTGTTCCATGTCATAATCGTCATTTGGTATTTTACACTGTAATTCACAGCTCACTTGTTAAGCTGTCGGCTTTCTTCATAATTATAGGATGTTACACATAAAAAATAGATGAATGAATATTTCACTGAATCAAACCTGACAATTTACTTTCATGTTCACGCCAATATCTTGAAGTCATTTTTTTTTTCCAACAGAATTGTATTTGCTGAAATTTCAACCAGTCCATTGACAGTATAAAACATTGGTCTTGTAAACATTTCTGTTTTTGATTCTCACATTTTTCTAAATTATTATTATTTTTTTGCTTTCAGTACATAGAACACACATGCTGTGATATAATACATACAGTACAAATATGGTTAAAACTCAGGGGAAGGTGGAAAGATGGTTCTTTGCAAACACTTCATCCTGAGCCTTGCGCCTATAATGCCAATTAATCTTTCAGTGTAGCTTCTATCTTTTTCACATAAACTGGTCATCACTAGGGTTGAACGACCTTGACTTTTTTAGGGTCGAGGCATGTTTCGTGAAACCCGACTTTTGGAAAAGTCGAGTCGGGCGAAATCGGCCGATTACTGCGCAAAGTCGAGGATCGGCCGGAACACGAAACCCCATGCACGTCAATGGGGATATATATATTATTATTTTTTATTTTTTTTGTTTTTTTCTCTCTCTCTCTCTCTCTCTCTCTCTCTCTCTCTCTCTCTCACAGCCGTGCACGCCCCTAACCCCTATGTCATCACTCTGCCCGCACTCCTTCATTGGTTTAAAAAATGGCGCTAAACGCGTCATACGAAACGCGACTTTGCCGCCAAGATCGCGTACCACATGGCCGACCCCCACAGGGATCGGGTCGGGTTTCATGAGACGCCGACTTTGGCAAAAGTCGGCGACTTTTGAAAATGAACGACCCGTTTCGCTCAACCCTAGTCATCACTTTCTTATTTAAGATGCTGTGATAGTGACACGTTCTTTTGACACGGGGAATGCCAATACCTTGTTATATATTAGGCCTGGGATGCATGGAAACTTTTGACAGCTTCTCTATAAATCTAGTGACTAAGGCTCGCTTTCCTTTTCTTCACCATCCAGCCCAGATCACTATAACATTTCCTGATGACAGCAGATAACTTTGGCCCCTTTCTTCTGCAGCCTTCTCCAGCCTCTACAGTGGCATATAAATGTTTGGGCACTCCTGGTCAAAATGACTGCTATTGTGAACAGTTAAGCAAGTTAAAGATTAAATGATCTCTAAAAGGGCCCCGATTTCCCCACACATACCTTTGATCAATGTTGCCAAAGAGTTCTAGTTTAACCTCATCAGTCCACAGGACTTGCTTTTTTAGATGTTAATTTGCATAAATCTGATGCTGAATTTTACGGTGAGGATGCAGGAGCAGTTTTCTTCTGATCACTCATCAATGAAGGCCCAAGAAGGCCATATTTTTGTAGGTATCTCTGAATAGTAGAACAATGTACCACAAATCCAGAGTATGCTAAATCTTTCTGGCGGTCTTTAAAGTGAAGCGGGGTTCTCATTTGCCTCTCTAGCAATCCTACAAGCAGCTCTCACTGAAATTTTGCTTGTTCTTCCAGACCTTATTTTGATCTCCAGTGTTCTTGTTACCTGACATTTCTTAATTACATGAGGAAAGGGTAGCTTGAAAATGCTTTGCTATCTTTTTATAGCCTTCTCCTACTTTGTGGGCCTCCACCATTTTCATTTTCAGAATGCTAGGCAGCTTCTTAGAAGAACCCATAGCTGCTGTTTTTTGGCACTAGGTTACAGGAGGCTGGGTTTTTATGAAGCTGGGAAATTTGGTCTGAAACATTAGTCAAAGTTATCTGAGCACACAAATCTCCAAGGGTGCCCAACTTTTGCATCGGCCCATTTTCTGTTTTTTTTTAATTTTTAAAATGTAAAAGATGAATATATTTTTTTTGACTAAAATACAAAAGAAATGTGTTATCTTTGTCTTTAGGCATTTTAGAGATAATTCCATCTTCAACTTGCTCAACTGATCAAAATCACAATAATTTTGACGAGGGGAGCTCAAACTTTTACATACCACTGTATAGCAGCACAAATGAAATAAAATCCAGACCAGATGCATACATTTAGGTTATGTGCCCATGCTGCGTTTTTCAAGTGTTTTTTTCCGTGTTTTTCTGCTGCGGAAATGCTTAAAAAATGCTTACAAAACGCATCACATTATTTTTAATGGAATTCCACATTGTTATGCCCATGTTATGCATTTTCCGCAGCGGAAACGCATCGCAGAAAAAAATGCAGCATGTTCATTAATTTTGCAGAATTGTGGCGATTTTGCCGCTATATAATTGTATTGGGACGCATAGAATAAAACGCATGAAAAATGCGACAAATACGCGACAAAAACTAACAAAAAATGCGAAAAAAACGCTAGAAAAATGCGAGCGGATTTCCTGGCAAGGGAGTCCGGTTTTATGAGGAAAATTCTGCTTACATCCTGCAATGTGGTCACATAGCCTAATTCAGACCCAGACCCCAAATCTCCTAAATAAATACAAACCTCACAGCAGACACTCTAAATGCAGATCCAGACTAGACCCAGAAATATATTAAGACTTTATGTAAGAACTCCTAAATAAATATAGACTACAGACCAAACCTCCTAAGTAACACAAGACTAGATTCCCTAAACTAATACAGACCCCCGACCACATGCCCTGAAGTGCTACAGACCACAAACCAGACCTCTTAAAGGGAACATGTCACCCCGTTTATTCCGTATGAAATAAAAATACCATTAAATAGGGCCTGAGCTGTGCATTACAATAGTGTATTTTGTGTACCCTGATTCCCCACCTATGCTGCCGAAATACGTTACCAAAGTCGCCGTTTTTGCCTGTCAATCAGGCTGGTCTGGTCAAATGGGCGTGGTGACATCGCTGTTTCTTCCCCCAGATCTTGCTTATTTTTCCGTTGGTGGCGTAGTGGTTTGCACATGCCCAACTGCCGAATCCACTGCACAGGTGAGGAAAAAGAGCGCGATCTGTGCTATTCCCCTGGTGATCAGTGGGGGCGGCCATCTTCCTGAGGCCGCGCATGCGCAGATGGAGCGCTCTGCTGCCCGGGGCTTCAGGAAAATGGCCACGGGATGCCACGCGTGAGCAGATGGAGATCGCGGCGGCCATTTTCCTGAAGCCGAGATGCGAACTCGGCCTCAGGAAAATGGCCGCTGCGCAAAAAATTAAAAATAATAAACCGTATACTCCCTGTCCGACGCAGTCCAATTAATAACGAGTGTCCCACGACGATCTCCCATATAGAAAGAACAGTGACATCGGGTGATGTCACTGCTCTTTAGGGCCTCCCAGTGATGAACTGACAGGAGACAATGGCTCCTGCAGTGCATCACTGAGGTTACCATAGTTCAGGGTCTCACTTTATGGCAATGCTGCGTGGGAACTTTCTCACACAGCAGTGCCACAAGTGAGACTAGGGACTATTTTTTACAGTGGCGGAGGAATACAGTGTGGAAGGATACCTTCCGTCATTGTATTCCTGGAGCCCCTGGAGAGTGGTCGCATCAGCTGATGCTGCTGCTCTCCACGGGAGATCATCGTGGGACACTCGTTTTAATTGGATTTCTGCGGATCAGGGAGTATATTGTTTGTTTATTATTTTAATATTTTTTACAGGTGACACTGGCTTCGGAGATCAAGGTGACTGTAATGTGCTGCTGCAGTGTAGTATAGTTCAACCTCCACCAGGGGGAGCTGGTTCAGGAAAAGAGGTTGTACACACAGCACAGCAATACTGAACAACAACACAGGTGTCACAGGTAATGCAAGAGAAGTCAGACAAGCCAAAGGTCATACACATAGAGGTAAGCGCAGTACACAGGGGAAGTCAGAAGAATGGTCAGGGACAAACAAGAAGTCAGAGCCTACCGGGAACGTGGTAACAAAATGTGAGACGTAAGACGAAGTCGGGATACAAGCCAAGGGTCAGAACAAGTCATAAACGGGTACAGGCAGTCAGAGGCAGAACACTAGTACAAGTGAACAGGTCAGGTGCTCAAGCCGTGCAGCATGAACTATTGCAGACACTGGGCCACAGGCTGCAGTGGACTTAAATAGCTCAGCCAGCTTTAAAGTGAGGCAGAGGGAATTAACTCCCACATGACCAGTCCAGAGACAAGACAGCTGAACATAAACACAGAACTGGATCATGACAGTACCCCCCTCTCAATGGGGGGCCACTGGACCCCCAGGCTTCCCTGGATAACGAGCATGAAAGGCCCGGACCAGCCGATCTGCTTGGACCGAACGCGCCGGCACCCACAACCGGTCCTCAGGACCGTAACCCCTCCAATGGACCAAGTACTGCAGTGAACAGAGGAGCATACGAGAATCCACCACCCGTTCCACCTCATACTCAGTCTGGCCATCAACCATACGGATGAGGTTGTATGCCCCTCTGAGGTCCAACTTAGAGAACCACCTGGCCCCCGACAATTGATTATACAAATCGGGTGTCAGTGAGAGAGGATAAGTATTTCTTATGGTGACTTTATTAAGTTCTCAAAAATCGAGGCATGGGCGTAAACCACCATCCTTTTTCTTCACGAAAAAGAACCCCGCAGCCACAGGAGAGACAGATGGCCGAATGTGCCCTTTGCAGAGACTCTCGGAGATATACTCCTTCATGGCAGCCCGCTCAGGGGCAGAAAGATTGTACAAACGGGCTTTGGGCAATTTGGCACCGGGAACCAGATCAACCGAACAATCAAATGAGCGGTGTGGTGGCAGAACCTCAGCCTCTTTTTCGGAGAACACATCCTCAAAGTCCTTCAGGTACTCCGGAATACCCTCCAGACTGACGGATGACACAGATACAGAAGCAAGACATCTCTTAGAACAATTGGGACCCCATTTAACAATGTCCTGAGATTCCCAGTTAATAACAGGATTATGTAATTGCAACCAGGGAAGTCCCAATACCAGTCCCGCAGGCAGATTGTCCATAACGAAACATGAAATGCGTTCCTGGTGTAAGGCACTCACTTTAAGGAGAAACTCTTCTGAAACCTGTCATGATCTCAATGGCAAGAGAACATAGCATCAGCATATACAGGAACTAGCTCTTGGAAGATGGGAACTGAGCTGACCATGAACTAAACCTACCGCACAACTAGCAGTGGCCGGGTAGCATGCCTACGTTGATTCTAGATGCCCAGCACCAGCCGGAGGACTAAATAAAGCTAGCAGAGGAAAATATTAGTCCTAGCTCACCTCTAGAGAAATACCCCGAAAGGAGACAGAGGCCCCCCACATGTATTGGCGGTGAGTTAAGATGAAACAACAAACGTAGTATGAAAATAGGTTTAGCAAATTTGAGGTCCACTTACTACATAGCAGAAGACAGAAAGGACACTTTCATGGTCAGCTGAAAACCCTATCAAAACACCATCCAGAAATTACTTTAAAACTCTGGCATTAACTCATAACACCAGAGTGGCAATTCCTGTTCGCAAGAGCTTTCCAGACACAGTAACGAAACTACAGCTGTGAACCGGAACAAAAATGCAAAAACAAACATGGACAAGAGTCCAACTTATCTAGTAGTTGTCTAGGAGCAGGAACAAGCACAGAGAGGCTTCTGATAACATTGTTGACCGGCAAGCAACTAACAGAGCAGCAAGGTTATATAGCGACTCCCACAACTTGATGGGAACAGGTGAACAGAGAAGATGAGGACACCAGTTCAATTCCACCAGTAGCCACCGGGGGAGCCCAGAATCCAAATTCACAACAGTACCCCCCCCTCAAGGAGGGGGCACCGAACCCTCACCAGAACCACCAGGGCGATCAGGATGGGCCCTATGAAAGGCACGAACCAGATCAGAGGCATGAACATCAGATGCATTCACCCAAGAATTATCCTCCTGGCCGTATCCCTTCCACTTGACCAGATACTGGAGTCTCCGTCTGGAAACACGAGAGTCTAAGATTTTCTCCACAACGTACTCCAACTCACCCTCAACCAACACCGGAGCAGGAGGCTCAACGGAAGGCACAACCGGTACCTCATACCTGCGCAATAATGACCGATGAAAAACGTTATGAATAGAAAAGGATGCAGGGAGGTCCAAACGGAAGGAAACAGGGTTAAGAATCTCCAATATCTTATACGGGTCGATGAACCGAGGCTTAAACTTAGGAGAAGAGACCCTCATAGGGACAAAACGAGAAGACAACCACACCAAATCCCCAACACAAAGCCGAGGACCAACACGACGGTGGCGGTTGGCAAAAAGCTGAGTCTTCTCCTGGGACAACCTCAAATTGTCCACCACCTGCCCCCAGATCTGATGCAATCTCTCCACCACAGCATCCACTCCAGGACAATCCGAAGATTCCACCTGACCAGAGGAAAATCGAGGATGAAACCCCGAATTACAGAAAAACGGGGACACCAAAGTGGCAGAGCTGGCCCGATTATTGAGAGCGAACTCCGCCAATGGCAAAAAAGCAACCCAATCATCCTGGTCAGCAGACACAAAACACCTCAGATATGTCTCCAGGGTCTGATTAATCCGCTCGGTCTGGCCATTCGTCTGAGGATGGAAAGCGGACGAAAAAGACAAATCTATGCCCATCCTAGCACAGAATGCCCGCCAAAATCTAGACACGAATTGGGTCCCTCTGTCAGAAACGATATTCTCAGGAATACCATGCAAACGAACAACATTTTGAAAAAACAGAGGAACCAACTCGGAAGAAGAAGGCAACTTGGGCAGAGGAACCAAATGGACCATCTTAGAAAAACGGTCACACACCACCCAGATGACAGACATCTTCTGTGAAACAGGCAGATCTGAAATAAAATCCATCGAGATGTGCGTCCAAGGCCTCTTAGGAATAGGCAAGGGCAACAATAATCCACTAGCCCGAGAACAACAAGGCTTGGCCCGAGCACAAACGTCACAAGACTGCACAAAGCCTCGCACATCTCGTGACAGGGAAGGCCACCAGAAGGACCTTGCCACCAAATCCCTGGTACCAAAAATGCCAGGATGACCTGCCAACGCAGAAGAATGAACCTCAGAGATGACTCTACTGGTCCAATCATCAGGAACAAACAGTTTATCAGGTGGGCAACGATCAGGTCTATCCGCCTGAAACTCCTGCAAGGCCCGCCGCAGGTCTGGAGAAACGGCTGACAATACCACTCCATCCTTAAGGATACCTGTGGGCTCAGAGTTACCAGGCGAGTCAGGCTCAAAACTCCTAGAAAGGGCATCCGCCTTAACATTCTTAGAACCCGGTAGGTATGACACCACAAAATTAAACCGAGAGAAAAATAATGACCAGCGCGCCTGTCTAGGATTCAGGCGCCTGGCGGTCTCAAGATAAATCAAATTTTTGTGGTCAGTCAATACCAACACCTGATGTCTGGCCCCCTCAAGCCAATGGCGCCACTCCTCAAAAGCCCACTTCATGGCCAAAAGCTCCCGATTCCCAACATCATAATTCCGCTCAGCGGGCGAAAATTTACGGGAAAAGAAGGCACAAGGCCTCATCACGGAGCAGTCAGAACTTTTCTGCGACAACACTGCCCCAGCTCCAATCTCAGAAGCGTCGACCTCAACCTGAAAAGGTAGAGCAACATCAGGCTGACGCAACACAGGGGCAGAGGAAAAACGGCGCTTAAGCTCCCGAAAGGCCTCCACAGCATCAGGGGACCAATCAGCAACATCAGCACCCTTCTTAGTCAAATCGGTCAATGGCTTAGCAATATCCGAAAAACCAGCAATAAATCAACGATAAAAGTTAGCAAAGCCCAAAAATTTCTGAAGACTCTTAAGAGAAGAGGGCTGCGTCCAATCACATATAGCTTGAACCTTGACAGGATCCATTTCAATGGAAGAGGGGGAAAAAATATATCCCAAAAAGGAAATCCTCTGTACCCCAAAAACACACTTAGAACCCTTCACACACAAAGAATTAGACCGCAAAACCTGAAAAACCCTCCTGACTTGCTGGACATGAGAGTCCCAGTCATCCGAAAAAATCAGAATATCATCCAGATACACAATCATAAATTTATCCAAATAATCGCGAAAAATATCATGCATAAAGGACTGGAAAACTGACGGAGCATTTGAAAGACCAAAAGGCATCACTAAATACTCAAAGTGGCCCTCGGGCGTATTAAATGCGGTCTTCCACTCATCCCCCTGCCTGATTCGCACCAAATTATACGCCCCACGAAGGTCAATCTTAGAGAACCACTTGGCCCCCTTTATGCAAGCAAACAAATCAGTCAGCAACGGCAATGGGTATTGATATTTAACAGTGATTTTATTCAAAAGCCGATAATCAATACATGGTCTCAAAGAGCCGTCTTTTTTTGACACAAAGAAAAAACCGGCTCCTAAGGGAGATGACGATGGACGAATATGTCCCTTTTCCAAGGACTCCTTTATATATTCTCGCATAGCAGAATGTTCAGGCACAGACAGATTAAATAAACGACCCTTTGGGTATTTACTACCTGGGATTAAATCTATGGCACAATCGCACTCTCGGTGCGGAGGTAACGAACCAAGCTTGGATTCTTCAAAGACGTCACGATAGTCAGACAGGAACTCAGGAATTTCAGAGGGAATAGATGATGAAATGGAAACCACAGGTACATCCCCATGAGCCCCCTTACATCCCCAGCTCAACACCGACATAGCTCTCCAGTCGAGGACTGGGTTGTGAGATTGCAGCCAAGGCAATCCTAGCACCAAATCATCATGTAGATTATACAGCACCAGAAAGCGAATAATCTCCTGGTGATCCGGATTAATACGCATAGTTACTTGTGTCCAGTATTGTGGTTTATTATTAGCCAATGGGGTGGAGTCAATCCCCTTCAGAGGAATAGGAGTCTCCAAAGGCTCTAAATCATACCCACAGCGTTTGGCAAAGGACCAATCCATAAGACTCAAAGCGGCGCCAGAGTCGACATAGGCGTCCGTGGTAATAGATGACAAGGAGCAAATCAGGGTCACAGATAGAATAAACTTAGACGGTAAGGTGCAAATGGAAACAGATTTACCAAGCTTTTTAGTGCGCTTAGAGCATGCTGATATAACATGAGTAGAATCACCACAATAGAAACACAACCCATTTTTCCGTCTAAAATTCTGCCGCTCGCTTCGGGACAGAATTCTATCACACTGCATACTCTCTGGCGACTTCTCAGTGGACACCGCCAGATGGTGCACTGGTTTGCGCTCCCGCAAACGCCTATCGATCTGAATAGCCATTGTCATGGACTCATTCAGACCCGCAGGCACAGGGAACCCCACCATAACATCCTTAATGGCATCAGAGAGACCCTCTCTGAAAGTCGCTGCCAGGGCGCACTCATTCCACTGAGTAAGCACAGACCATTTACGGAATCTTTGGCAGTAAATTTCCGATTCATCTTGCCCCTGAGATAGGGACATCAAAGTTTTTTCTGCCTGAAGCTCCAAATGAGGTTCGTCATAAAGCAACCCCAAGGCCAGAAAAAACGCATCCACATTGAGCAACGCAGGATCCCCTGGTGCCAATGCAAAAGCCCAATCTTGAGGGTCGCCCCGGAGCAAGGAAATCACAATCCTAACCTGCTGTGCAGGGTCTCCGGCAGAGCGAGATTTCAGGGACAAAAATAATTTGCAATTATTTCGAAAATTCTGAAACCCGGATCTATTCCCCGAGAAAAATTCCGGCAAGGGAATTCTCGGCTCAGATACAGGTGCATGACAAACAAAATCCTGCAAATTTTGTACTTTCGTGGCGAGATTATTCAAACCTGCAGTTACACTCTGAAGATCCATTACAAACAGGTGGACACAGAGCCATTCAAAGATTTAGAAGGAGAGAAAGAAAAAAAAAGGCTGCAGCATAGACAGACTGGCAAGAGGTCCAATTAAGAGCACACTCAAGAGGAAAAAAAAAATAAAATCTCAGCAGACTTCTTATTTCTCTCCTTTCTCAGCCAAGGATTTTAACCCTTTAGTGGGCCGGTCAAACTGTCATGATCTCAATGGCAAGAGAACATAGCATCAGCATATACAGGAACTAGCTCTTGGAAGATGGGAACTGAGCTGACCATGAACTAAACCTACCGCACAACTAGCAGTGGCCGGGTAGCATGCCTACGTTGATTCTAGATGCCCAGCACCAGCCGGAGGACTAAATAAAGCTAGCAGAGGAAAATATTAGTCCTAGCTCACCTCTAGAGAAATACCCCGAAAGGAGACAGAGGCCCCCCACATGTATTGGCGGTGAGTTAAGATGAAACAACAAACGTAGTATGAAAATAGGTTTAGCAAATTTGAGGTCCACTTACTACATAGCAGAAGACAGAAAGGACACTTTCATGGTCAGCTGAAAACCCTATCAAAACACCATCCAGAAATTACTTTAAAACTCTGGCATTAACTCATAACACCAGAGTGGCAATTCCTGTTCGCAAGAGCTTTCCAGACACAGTAACGAAACTACAGCTGTGAACCGGAACAAAAATGCAAAAACAAACATGGACAAGAGTCCAACTTATCTAGTAGTTGTCTAGGAGCAGGAACAAGCACAGAGAGGCTTCTGATAACATTGTTGACCGGCAAGCAACTAACAGAGCAGCAAGGTTATATAGCGACTCCCACAACTTGATGGGAACAGGTGAACAGAGAAGATGAGGACACCAGTTCAATTCCACCAGTAGCCACCGGGGGAGCCCAGAATCCAAATTCACAACAGAAACCATTTTGATGACATTCTTAGCCAGTGGTGTTTTGTCAATGGCAACAACATGAATAGGAGTCTCCAGCCTAACTGTCCCTAACTTACACCTGGACACCAAGTCAGAGTTAATAAAGTTCATGGACGACCCAAAATCCACGAAGGCAGAAGTAGATACCGAGCCACTCCCACAACAAAGTTCCACTTCCAACAAAATTTTTGAAAATGCAAAAAAAGGTACCTGAGAGTTGGGGTGACTACCATGACAATCACCCGGACTCAGACGTTTGTAGGTTGGTGGACAGGAGGAGCAGTCTTTTTTCCAATGTCCAGGATCTCCACAGTAAAAACACAACTTTGCTTCAAACCGTCGTCTCCTCTCCTCCTTGAGATTGGCGACTCCCACCTCCATAGGTTCAGACGGGAGTGAAACAACAGGACCAGCAGAAAAAAGTGGACCCTTTCGCTGAGCAATACCTCTCTCCCTCAGCCTTCGATCCATGCGGATAGCCTGAGTCATGGTCTCCTCCAATGAGCTGGGAGGTGGATGGAGAGCCAGAGCGTCCTTCAGGTAATCCGCCAGTCCACTCCTGAACAGACATCTAAGCGCGGAATTATCCCAGGACACCTCAGTGGACCATCGGCGGAACTCAGTGCTGTACCACATGGCTGAGCGTTCCCCCTGAACCAGACCCATAATAGTGTCCTCTGCCAACCTGACACGGTCCGGTTCGTCATAGATAAGTCCTAGGGCCTCAAAGAACCTATCTACAGACATCCGTTCAGGAGCAGTGGGGGGCAGTGATAAAGCCCACGATTGGGGACCCTGCCTAAGTAAGGATATAATAATCCCTACCCGCTGAGTCTCATTCCCAGATGATCGAGGTCTAAGGGAAAACAATAACTTACAGCTTTCCCTGAACAAGCTAAATTTATCTTTATCACCAGAAAAGGTGTCAGGAAGCTGAACCAAGAGTTCAGCAGAATGCAAAACAACATCTACAGGCTCACCAGGTTGACTAACAGCATTGGGGGTGGTTCCCTGCATGGTCTGAACAGTCTCTGTCAGTTCTTTTTGTAAGAGAGTATGAGACGTGTCAAGGGAACAATGTTCCACCAAAAAATCCCGCACCATCTGTGTCAAACTGGCCACTAATCCGCCAGGTTGCAAAGCGGATCCATGACCAGAGGGGAAAAAAAAATAAAAAATGGCAAAATCCCCTTTAAATGTATTTTGGTCTGCTATAATGTAATGTGCTGCTGCAGTGTAGTATAGTTCAACCTCCACCAGGGGGAGCTGGTTCAGGAAAAGAGGTTGTACACACAGCACAGCAATACTGAACAACAACACAGGTGTCACAGGTAATGCAAGAGAAGTCAGACAAGCCAAAGGTCATACACATAGAGGTAAGCGCAGTACACAGGGGAAGTCAGAAGAATGGTCGGGGACAAACAAGAAGTCAGAGCCTACCGGGAACGTGGTAACAAAACGTGAGATGTAAGACAAAGTCGGGATACAAGCCAAGGGTCAGAACAAGTCATAAACGGGTACAGGCAGTCAGAGGCAAAAAGGAACACTAGTACAAGTGAACAGGTCAGGTGCTCAAGCCGTGCAGCATGAACTATAACAGACACTGGGCCACAGGCTGCAGAGGACTTAAATAGCTCAGCCAGCTTTAAAGTGAGGCAGAGGGAATTAACTCCCACATGACCAGTCCAGAGACAAGACAGCTGAACATAAACATAGAACTGAATCATGACAGTGACAAGGTGATGCTGAGTATGTACTCTATGTTATATGTACTGTATGTCTATATGTATGTACTGTATGTATGTACAGTATGTGGCATGTTGCATGTTGTATGTTGTGTGTTGTATGTTGCATGTTGTGTGTTGTATGTTGCATGTTGTATTGTATGTTGCATGTTGTATGCTGTGTATTGCATGTTGTGTGTTGCATGTTGTGTGTTGTATGTTGCATCATGTATGTTGAATGTTGCATGTTGTGCGTTGCATGTTGCGTGTTGTATATTGCATGCTGTATGTTGTGTGTTGCATGTTGTATGTACTGTACATGTGTATGTTTTGAGTTTTTTTCACATTCAACACATTAGCCGGATGATGGGACTACTACTGTCCCATCATTGGCTAATGAGTCACTCACTGTCACTGTAGCAGGCATAGCCGGATGGGACTTGTAGTCCCAGCGGACGGTGCCTGCACACACACATACACACCAAGGACCCCTGCACACACCCGAACAGCGCCGCACACACCCGGACAGCCCCACACACACCTGGACAGCCCCGCACACACCCAGACAGCCCCGCACACACCCCCGCACAGTCCCGCACACTCCCAGACAGCCCCACACACATCCAGACAGCCACACACCCGGACTGATCTTTTTTACATCTGCGGTTTTGCTGCGGATGTGCCCGACTCAATGCAAGTCTATGGGTGCAGAAACGCTGCAGTTCGGGACAAAAGAAGTGACATGCTGCGGGGAAAAAAAAGCTGCGTTTCGGTGCGGCTTTTTCCGCAGCATGTGCACAACAAGTCTGCGGCTCCCATAGACTTACAATGGTTGTGCACTACACTGCGGATTTGATGCAATTCCGTGCGGCAAAAAAAAAAAGCGGAACTGCAATCAAATCTGCAACGTGTGCACACAGCCTTAGACTTCTGCACTGTCAGTTCCATCAGTGTACATGCATACTAAATGTAATGCTCTCTAAGCTTCCCAGAATTTCGGAGGCTTAAGGCTATTAAAAACTTCTTTCTTATTTTACATTACAGATTCTGGTAACGACGTTAATGTTATTTAATCAGCATTTTGTAAACCAACTACCTTTTGTGTTATTGTAGGATTAATTCCAAGCATTGCTTCAGATTTTAGAACTAATAGTCTGGTATGCGGAGAGACTGCCTGATCACTTGCTGGAACGGCCCTGCCTACTCAGATTATTCACTCCAGGCAGTAAAGCACGGTGAACGCTCTCGACAGCTGTTCCTTATTTTCTGACATCTCTGATTTGCAAGACTATTTGCTCAGCAGCATTAACGGCAATCAGAATTGGGTATGTCAAAGTAGATCTCCATTTATCAGGTGCAAAGTGGAGTGAAAAACTGTAATAAAAAGTGAACGAAGGCGAAAAGCATTCTATGAACTTGTGAAATAACTGAACAATCCAGAAAGGAAAACTACGTTATCTAGTCACAATGAAACGGATATTCCTGAGTTATATAATTAAAGGAGCAGGTCCAAACTGATAAGTCTGCAGTCGCTATGTCTCAGAGTAACTGCAAAATTATCAATTTGGACCAGATAACCTCTTTAAAGCAGAATAATGGCCACCCCCATTCAACCCCACGTAACAACATTTTATAATGCTGTACATATTACTCCCATTGGCCCTGCAAGGTAAAAAAAAGACCTTTCATTATACTCACCTACAGGGCGGTACGGTCCGATGGGTATCATCTATCTTTGTCATTCGCCTCGTCTCTTCTTGTGATGCCGTCCTCCTTCTGTACTTCGTGTGGATGACACGTCCTACGTCATCCACACAGTGTTTCCTTTTGCATTTCTGCACAAGCACACTTTTCCCTGCCTTGCCAAGAGCAAAGTTTTGCAGTACGCATGCAGCCAAAAAAGTACTGCAGCACTTCACACTGCCCTCGGCAGGGCAGAGAAGTATGCTGGAGCAGAAGTGTGAAGGACTAAGACCAGCAACGCCCAACGGACCTTAACGCCCCATAGGTGAGTATAATAAAAGGTCTTTTTTTTGCCTTGCAGGGCGAGTTGGAGTCATATGTGCAGCATTATAGTAAGTTGTCACATGGGGATGAAAGGTTCTGGCCGTAGGTTATATCAGAAAAAGCTGGTGATAGGTTCCTTTAATAGACATTATTCGCAATCTTATAATTTCCGCACTGGCCTCTGAGGCTTTTTAGACTCTAATTTCCTTATTTTCAGGAAAACAAAACACGAACATTAGCCACTATAAACAGACGCTGATCCTATCTTATATATCGAAGCATCTAATGAGCATGTGAAAAGGTAATTGTAAGGGGATGGTGAGAAGAGTCAGTTGTGACATCAACTATTAAGAATGGTGGATCCTGCTCTCTCCTCTTTTGTTTGCTCTGGCTGTGGAACCATTGGCTGCCAAAATTCGACAGTCTGATGAGGTGTCTGGGTTTAAATATGGGACAATTGAAGAGAAAGTAGCACTATATGCGGACGATATTCTACTGTTTCTGGCTGACCTGGCCGCTTCCTTGGGGGTGCCATTGGGCTTATTGAAAGATTTGGCTCTTTGTCGGGACTGACGATAAATTGAATTAAGAAAATTCTGTTTAGAGTGGATGACGTGGGGGTGGATGGGAGTGAGCTTCTGGAGGATGGGCGCCTTAAGGTGGTAAGTCAATTTAAATACTTGGGGATATGGATCTCTATGCCTGTTACGGACTACATCTGACTCCGGTTTTAGGTGTTCTTAAGGCAAAGGTGGATGCTTGGATTAAGTTACATTTATCTGTGGTGGGCAGGGTTAATCTCATTAAAATGATTTTGATGCCGAAAATACTATATGTTCTTCACAATGCGCCAGTTTGGATACCGCGTGGGAAATTTAGGCAGATTAATTCCGTGTTTAGGAGTCTGGTATGGTGGAGACATTTTCCACGTATCAGACTGGAGACGCTTTAGCGACCCAAGGAAGATGGGGGCTTGGTTCTGCCCAACCCTGAAGTATATTTTCTTGCAGCCCAGAGTCAGCATTTAAAGGGCTGGGCACATGAATGGTCGTCCAGTGCGGTACAGCAATTGATGGAAAAGGTGATGAAAAGAAGGCCAGTAATACAGTGTCTGGAGGATGGTTCCCTGGGGGCATTGGGGAAATTGTATCCAACTATATTTTTGATATGTAAGCTGTGGGGTAGATTGAAACAAATTTGTGGGATTACGGGTCTGACCAGGTTCTCCCCGTTATGGCATAATAATAATTTACCGGAGTTTGTGGCACTGGGGGTACTACCAGAATGGCAGGCCAAGGGAATTCAATATGTGTATCAAATAATTGAGCAGTGAGAGCTGAAATCCTTTTCCCAATTGCAGGTGGAGTTTGGTCTCGGACACCCGGGGGGGAATATCAGTATTTGCAGATGAGGCACGCATTTGGAGCTCAAAATAGGGATGAATGTATTAGAATCCAAGGAGATATAGTGTTGGAACATGTGTGTGGTGAAGGGACTACTAGGGGGGTTATTTCTACCCTTTATTAAGATTTACTGCATACATACCTTTTGGGATTTCCGATAAATGCGAGAGCTAAGTGGGAGAGGGATCTGGGCCCACTGGAGAATGAAACCTGGGAGTCTGTGCTGGAGTGGGTTCCACGGCTGTCACTAAGTGAACCGTATAGGCTGTCACAGCTCTATATAATACACAGAGTTTACAAATCTCCGGAAGTATTGTATAAAGCAGGTTTGCGTGCTGATTCTGAGTGCCCGTGGTGTAAGTCTGCAGATGCTGGCATATTTCATATGATGTGGACGCGTCTGAGACTGGCTGCTTTGTGGTTGGTGGTTTTGAGTCGTGTGGAAGGAGCGTATAGATGCACGGTGCCAAGGGATCCGATGGTGTGTCTGCTGGGATATGTGGATGAGATTGGAGTGGATAACACCCTAAAGATAGCAATTGCCAGATTGTTGTATATGGCCCGAAAGGTAATCGCACGAAATTGGATTAAGGATGAACCGCCTACAAGAAGAGAATTTCTCCAATATGTGAAACAGGGTCTGACATTGGAAAAAGGGATTTATAAGAAAAGAGGGAAAATAGAAATGTTTGATAAGCTGTGGTCTCCGTGGCTTGAAATGGGTTAGAGGTTAGGTATAGGGGACGGGAGAGTCAAGGGCCTGACTCGGTGAGAACAAAATATGGTGTATGCAGTCCTAAATGGGATAATTCAGTATTATTGATGGTCGTGTTATTAAAAAGAGGTGAGCTGTCTTATTGGGATGGGGAGGGATAAGTTGGGAATGCTGGGGTTTGGTTATTGGGAAAATTTTGTATTGAAAACAAGACTATAATATGTAAAATGCAATGGTATTAATAAAAATCTATTTGAGATAAAAAAAAAGAATGGTGGATCCTGTGTTATCAGCTGAAAATCAGCTGTGTTATCAGCTGTCATTGAAAACCTGCCTCTGCTGATAATAAGCCTGCAGAAATAATTATGCAACTGCTGATAATAAGCCCTACAATAGATTCTGTTGATGAGTCTAAAGAAGTCACAGTGGCCAGTATGAAAATTGAAGGGTTATTAATTTTATTTTTTTAAATAAAGATGATGATGGGGCAGCAGGGTGGCTCAGTGGTTAGCACAGCAGCCTTGCAGCGCTGGAGTCCTGGGTTCTAATCCCACCTTGGACAACATCTGCAAGGAGTTTGTATGTTCTCCCCGTGATTGTGTGGGTTTCCTCCGGGTTCTCCGGTTTCCTTGCACATTCCAAAGACATACTGATAGGGAATTTAGATTATGAGCCCCATCAGGGACAGTGATGATAATGTGTGCAAACTGTAAAGCGCTGCAGAATATGTTAGCGCTATATAAAAATAAAGATTATTATTATTTATTATTAATAGGAAAAAAATCATTGCCAAAATTTTCCATGTAACACAAAAAAAAAACAATTTTAGTATTAGGTGATTTTGTGATGATAGTTTCTCTTTAAAGGAATATATATATATTTTAATATTCACCTATATACATATATACATTGTCTACCAGTGAATGCACATAGAACTGTAACTTCATAGGATATTCTGGTGATGTCAGACTGTCCTTGGCATGTCATCAGCCACATTGGGAGTGACTGCAGCCCAGACAGCATGACTGTTTAGAGGAGTGGCTTACTCAGATGGCCATTCATGAATAATTAGCATATTACCAAAATATTATACAGTGAGGAAAAAAAGTATTTAGTCAGCCACCAATTGTGTAAGTTCTCCCTCTTAAAACGATGAGAGAGGCCTGTAATTGGCATCATAGGTAGACTACAACTATCAGAGTCAAAACTGAGAAAACAAATCCAGAAAATCACCTTTTTTGCAAATTGTGATGAAAAATAAGTATTTGGTCACCTAAAAATATGCAAGATTTCTGTCTCTGACAGACCTGTATCTTCTTCTTTAAGAGGCTCCTCTGTCCTCCACTCATTACCTGTAGTAATGGCACCTGTTTGAACTTGTTATCAGTATAAAAGGCACCTGTCCAAAACCTCAAACAGTCACACTCCAAACTCCACTATGGTGAAGACCAAAGAGCTGTTGAAGGACACCAGAAACAAAATTGTAGCCCTGCACCAGGCTGGGAAGACTGAATCTGCAATAGGCAAGCAGCTTGGTGTGATGAAATCAACTGTTGGAGCAATAATAAGAAAATGGAAGACATAGAAGACCACTGATAATCTCCCTCAATCTGGGGCTCCACGCAAGATCTCACCCCATGGGGTCAAAATGATCACAAGAACGGTGAGCAAAAATCCTAGAACCACACGGCTGGACCTAGTGAATGACCTGCATAGAGCTGGGACCACCATAACAAAGGCTGCCATCAGTAACACACTACGCCGCCAGGGACTCAGATACTGCAGTGCCAGATGTGTCTCCCTGCTTAAGCCAGTACATGTCCGGGCCTGTCTGAAGTTTGCTAGAGAGTATTTGGATTATCCAGAAGAGTATTGGGAGAATGTCATATGGTCTGATGAAACCAAAGTAGAACTGTTTGGTAGAAACAAAACTCGTCGGGTTTGGAGGAGACAGAATGCTGAGCTGCATTGAAAGAACACCATACCTACTGTGAAGCATGGGGGTGGCAACATCATGCTTTGGGGCTGTTTCTCTACAAAGAGACCAGGACGACTGATCCGTGTACATGAAACAATGAATGGTGCCATGCATTGTGAGATTTTGAGTGCAAACCTTCTTCCATCAGCAAGGGCATTGAAGATGAAATGTGAATGGGTCTTTCAGCATGATAATGATCCCAAGCACACCACCAGGTCAATAAAGGAGTGGCTTTGTAAGAAGCATATGAAGGTCCTGGAGTGGCCTAGCCAGTCTCCAGATCTCAACCCCATAGAAAACCTTTGTGGGGAGTTGAAAGTCCGTGTTGCCCAGTGACAGGCCCAAAACATCACTGCTCTAGAGATCTGCATGGAAGAATGGGCCAACATACCACCAACAGTGTGTGCCAACCTTGTGAAGACTTCAGAGAACGTTTGACCTCTGTCATTGCCAACAAAGGATATATAACAAAATATTAAGATGAACTTTTGTTAATGACCAAATACTTATTTTCCACCATTATTTGCAAAATAAATCTTGCCAAATCAGACAAGGTGATTTTCTGGATTTGTTTTCTCATTTTGTCTCTCATAGTTGTGATCTACCTAGAATGTCAATTACAGGCCTCTCTCATCTTTTTAAGTGGGAGAACTTGCATAATTAGTGGCTGACTAAATACTTTTTTCCCACTGTATATGTAGCTTGATATGGTTGTTTAATGTGACAAATCTATGTCACGGGTTCTAAAGGGATTCTGCCAGCAGGTTTTTTTCTATTTAATCTGAGAGCAGCATAAAATAGGGCAAGTGAGCCTGATAACAAGGATGTGTCCCTTACTAGGCTGTGTCTTGTAGTTTCAATACAATCAGCAGGAGATTGTCACTGCTGGACTAGTTGTCCTGTGCCAGGCTGTCCAGCTAATGTGAATAACCCCACCTTCACAACTGGTTGGCAGCTTGCTGACAAGGCACAGTGTTCAGAGGAAGCTGCCAATCAGGGGTGTGGGCGGGGTTATACACAGCTCAGCATTCTGAGCACTGCTGGATATACAGCTGAGAAATCAGGGATTCTATCAAAACTGCACCAAGCAGCCCAGTAAGCGACACATCGATGGAATCAGGGTCTCTTTCCCTATATTATGCTGATCTCAGATTACATAGCACAAACCTGTTGATGGATTCACTGTAAAAGATGTAATTAATGTGCTGCAGTTATCATTCTAAATGCTCTCATTGCTTCCAGGATACTAAAGTTACTGCAATTATACTTAGGCTTTATTCACACATCAGTGATTTTTGATCAGTATTTCATCAGTATTTGTATGCCAAAACCAGGAGTGTCTCCAAAACACAGAAAATGTGTTAGTCTTTCAATTATAGTATTTCTCTGTAAGTTCCACTAATGGTTTTGCCATGCAAAAACTGATGCAAAATACTGGCCAAGTACTGAATGTGTGAATGTGGAGCTAACAAGGGGCTATTAGCACCTGCCTCCACGGGTTTTTACCTTTTTCTGGATCAACATAGATGTTAGGCTATTGGTTGTACATATGTTTACCTTTAACCTAAAAAAAGCTGTATAAAATGTCACCTTCGCAAACCATGTTTGAAGAATGTTCTCCCTTTCTGTCAAAAATTTCAAATCTGATATTAAGAATAGGAAAATGAATTTTTCCATATTTTAATGTTCACCATAGAATCAGATGAAGCTTTTTTGCATCTTAAACATTGTCAGTAGATGGTCCGATCGATCTGCCGGATCCAGGTTTTGCAGCAACCGGGCTGATTTCCAGACAATCGATGAAGCAGAAAACTTGTAAAGATTCACTCATCTCTATTTGTTAGCTGGGGCCAGAGAAAGCGAGAAAGTAATAGCAAGAAATCACGTCCCAGATAATCAGCAATGACGCCTCTCTTCCCCTTGATATCTCAGCAGCTTTACAAAAACTCCAGTATTTAGGATTTATAACATGAAATCTTGTATCTTCTTCCATTATTATATTATGCTGCTGTCAAATTGTCAATACTTTTCTGGAGTGCTTTTTTCTTTTTTTATAGTGCTCTGCTGATATAGCATTTTACATGTGGCAACACTGCTATTCCTAGTTCAGTGATAACAAAACAACATGATGCTGAGATCGACAGAAAAAAAAACTTACTGCTAAAGATGAAAAGATACAATTAGCTGACTCGATGGATAGTTTTAGAGCTTTTTAGAGGTCTTTTTAGCTCTATATACAAGGTCATAAGTGTATGGTGGGGATTCTGACATCGCACATAACATGGGGCTGATGACTGTAAATGGTCTAATTTGGTTCTAATATTCGCCATTAGTCGTTTTTCTAACTTTACAGAAACAAATTACATTGTGCCCAAATCATATGTGGCAGGAAACAGGGAGAGAATCTTTTTTTTAATTTTTTTTACAAACAGCCATGTCTTAGGCTAGGGTCACACAACAGTATTTTCACTCATCCTAGAGAATAGGGCCAATTAGGCTAATCACACTCTGATCACAGTTAAATCAGAACGTGATCATAGTGTGATACTTTTTTCTTTGATGAGGAGAAGATGGCAGTTACTATCAGAAATATATTGTATAAGATCAAACGTCATCAAACATCAATAACACCTTCAAAACATTCAATTTTATTAGCTATATTTAAAATGGAAATAAATCAAAAGAGAACGCACAAAAAAAAAGCAAGTTATAGATAATAACTAATTAGTACCCTAAAGATGCCCTAAGTAGCCCCATATTCTGGCTCTACCTTGCAGCGGAGGTTGGAACATCATTACTTTTGGGCACGAAGAGGACATTATTTGTTTTAAGTAAGCACTTAGGGGGTATTATTACTGGTTAGTGAGTGCAGTACTTCAAAAATTACGAGAATAGAAGAAAAATGAGTGGCGCTCTTCACTGGCACATTATTTAGTGATTGTTTTATTCCAAGGTCATATGGGAGAAGACAGAGTGAAGACATGCAAAATGGGATACAGCCGTTTCGCATCTAATTACGCTTCATCTGGCCCTGTCCTGGGCCCATTAAATAATTCTGGCTGTGGTTTTTATATACTTAATTTTATACACTGAAGTCAATAGGAAAGCCTGCGACAAAACTGTAAGAAAATGAAGCTCAAGCAAAACCAATAGAGCATTGTTTATTTTCCTACAACAGCAGGTCCTGAGAGAAAGGAGTTTTTAACTGCACTGTTAGAATGGGAATTCATAAAATGCCTTTTCCTACAGTCTATGGATTGTTAAATGTAAGTTACAGCAAGGCCAGATCCACTGCTAATCCATGTCAAGTAAATGCACCATTATTTCGGCTACATTCGCACAGTTTAGCTACATTTTTAGCTAACAAAAGACAGTGAAAAAAGCAGCATATAGGGAATAAATAGTCAATGATGCATAAAATCAGTATATGTACATTACTTGTATAAATACCAAACAGCTTCACAAAGCTTACATAAAACATTAAGACATGTAATAAGGACACAACAGAAAATCTGAGGTTTCTTTGAAGACCAGGAGAAAAATATGTTTCATGCAAATCTTGCTTTTGAGCCAGTAATAATTATCATGGTAATCTGCCATTTCTAAAGCTTTCATCTGCATTTCATTACCAGCTTTGGTGATGTACGCCATTGAATTTGTAGATCAGGATATGCTTCATTAAATTTCATTGTTTTGTAGTTGATGCCTATTGGACGGATATCTATTCTGCTCAGAAAAGAAGATCCTTGCTGGCAGTGTTTGCAGATATAAACCCATGTATTCACAGTTCTCACACAGAAATAGTAGAAGGCTGTTATAAATGACTATAGATATACATATCACTTGTGATTTTTGTTATAATTCGCACAAAACCCCCACTCCAATGTGATCAGAAAGGGTATTGCTAAATTCATTCTAGCTATATTATGTTGCAGGGGGTTTTAGAGAGTCTGTTAAACTATTATGGCCCCCATACACATTAGACTAACATTGGCCGAACTCACGGATATCTGTGGCAGGGCCGACAGTCTAATGTATATGGGGACCTCCTGACTCTACCCTGACATCCTGACACATGATATCGAGGAGAGAAGTACATAGCATGTAAAATTTTAGACTGCCAATCCTTTCGTTTTTGGCAGGATAAGCCATAACCAGAAGAGACTGGCAGCCGCTCTCTCATAGAAAACATAGGAGTGCTAGACAGAGTGAGAGCTCCTGTGTGTGGCAAAGTCAGAAGAAACAGCTGCCAGACAAACAATCGGCCCAACCATCGATGGACTGGCTCTCTCATACACAGAAGCTATCATTATGCTTGGCTTAGTAGTCCTGTGTTTTCTATGAGAAAGACATCTTTGCCGGTGGCTTATCTCCAGGAGAACAAAGCGGTTGGCAGTCCGAAATCAGATATGACCAATTGACATCTCCTCCAGCAATCAGTTGGTTGGCGCATGACCAATAAATTATCAATAAATAAGATCTGGACAACTCCTTTATCTCATTACCTACAGGTACTTCATATGCTGGCTCCCTGACTTTGATGTGGGTTTAGTTAATGAGCCTGCATTTTTTCCAGCAAATGATGGCTGAGATATTCAGCCATCATCAGCCTCTAACAGCTGCACATGGAGCTGAGCTCCACCCGTGGCTGTTAACCTATAAAATGCCGGTGATTTTTGCTATATACAGCACTACTGTGGACTTGCTGTACATAGCACAAGTAATCGGATGATTGCAGGTTACAAATACCATTAGAAGCAAAAAAAAGTTTTTAAAACTATAAAAAAAAATATATATATATATATATATGTATAAAAGTTCAAAGGTTTTGCCCCATTAAAAATAAAGAACTAAAAAAATACACATATGTGGTATCGTTACGTCCATAAAAGTTCGGTCTATCAAAATATAAAATTAATGAACCTGATCAGTAAGTGCATAATGAGAAAAAAAATTCATAGCAGGATTACATTTGTTTTTGTTTCCACAAGAGTGTAATAAATTGCAATAAATCAAAACATTGTACCTACCTCAAAATCTGGTATCAATTAAAAGTTAGGCCAGTTTCACATGTCCGTTTATTTGGAAAAACGGTACCGGAGATATCTGTGTCGGTATATCCATGTGTGTAATACTTGCAGCACACGTGTGACAACCGTGTGCCACCTGTGTGCCGCATCAGTACCACATGGACGGACGGTAGTGAAGAAGTGCTACAGTAAGGGCTGTTCCCCGGAAGCGGGTGCTGAAGATGGCTCTCAACACTCTCCCCTGCTCTGCCGGCTATCGGCACGAGCAGAGGAGAATGATGAGAGTTATATTAAAGTCAGAACAATGACAACAAGTGGGGGCTTTTAGGACTATTACTTCCATCAACCTACACCTGCTGCCGCTAAGAACAGTGACAGCAGGAGCTGCGCTATAACTAAATAAATAAATGAAAAACCCGGTGTTGGTTTTTCTATAACCAGCCTGGCAAAACTCACAGGGGCTTCAACACTCATCTGTCAGCTTCAGCAAGGTTGGTTATCAAGAATAGAGGGGTCCCCATGCTGTTTTTTTAATTACTTAAATAAATAGTTGAAAAAAACGGTGTGGGGTCCCCCCATTTTTGACAACCAGCCTTTCTAAAGCTCACAGCTGGGGGCTGGTATTCTCAGGCTGGTAAGGGGCCACTGATATAGCCCCCCAGCCTAAAAATAGCAGCCCGCAGTTGCCCAGAAAAGGCACATCTATTAGATGTGCCAATTCTGGCGCTTTGCCTGGCTCTTCCCACTTGCCCTGTAGAGGTGGCAAGTGGGGTTCATATTTGTGGAGTTGATGTCACCTTTGTATTGTCAGGTGACATCAAGCCCATGGCTTAGTAATGCAGAGGTGTCTATAAGACACCCATTACTGATCCTATAATTACATGGTAAATAAAGACACAGCCAGAATAAAGTCTTTTATTAGAAATAAAACAAAACACAGTTTTACTTTTTTATTTAAAAATAACAAACACAGTTATACTCACCTAACACCTATTTCCACCAAAGCCCTCGATCTCCAGTGATAAAAATAAAATAAAAAATATACCATACCTGTCGGTCGTTCTGTCCCATGCCGTAATCCATGTTAGGGGCTAAATAGTTTTCTACCTGGACGGTGCCAAGATGCGACCATCCAGGCTGAGAACCACTGGTGGATGAGCTGCTGCGAGCGCAGCATTAGTGACCAGGGGTGACATCATCGAGGTTCCCAGCCGGGCTGAACTGCAGTGACCTGAGGACCATGGGAAAATGCCCGTGATGAGGTCACCGCAGTTCAAGCTCAGTGTCTTCACAGTAGATCATTGAGAATTTTTCAAATCTGTGGTTGCGCAAAAAAACTCTTAAATGTTGATATATAAAAATAGGTACCCTTTCAGGTGGATTTAAAAAAAAAAAAAAACATACATACGGATGACACACGAATGTAATATGGATGAAAACTGTACTTTTTTCTGGATTAAAATAAAAAAATTTGTATTCTCGTCTAACCCCATCCTTAATCCCAACAGCTAGACTATGCCTGTGATCGTCTGGTCCAATAGAAGCATCGACACTTCAAATTGTGGATGTTGGCACCGTGTGCAGCTTGATGTGCTCATCTGTGTAGAGATGTGGACTGTCTTACTCGGTTTCTCCCTCGGAAGACAACAGACGCGCTATGTGAATACCGTTGTGCGGTTTTATGTCAAAGTACCGTGTGTCTAAAGTAATGTAATGTAATATATTATGGTGATGTTCAGTATATTATGTGTTAATGCATAATGTGAGTATAGCATAAGGATAAGCTTAGGATAGCATAGGATATAGAATAAGGATAAGTAGGTTTAGCATGAAAGATAGGAAACGGTTAAGAATAAGATTAGCTCAGTGAATGGGCAATAGTGCTGATAAGAAGGGGGCACTTCCTGGTTAGAGAGAGTTCAGCCAGTGAAGTGTATAATGGAGCTCAAGTTCAGGTGGGGTGGTGGGTTGCTAGGGGCAGCTTGTGCCAAATGTTCAGGGCAGTGGGCGGCCAAATGGAGATCCCTGATGCACATTGCAACAGCCTCTGGAGCCTATGGCTTGGGCTACGTACCACAGAGCGGGCCTGGTCTTCTAACAAGGTTGGTGGACTTGGAATTACGTGGGGGCCGGTGGTCAGTTCCGGGTGCACTTCCGATGTGGACAACAAATCCCTGAGGCTGATGGAGACAGCTGGCTTGGGGTTAGTCCAGGACGAACAGGTGGCAGGACCAAAGAAGAGTTGCACTAAGGAGGAAGGAAGCGCAAATTGCTGTGTCCTATCCCACCTGAACCCACTTGATGAATTTGGACTGTTTTAGTAAAAGTTTGACTGTTGCAAAGAACCTGGTTTCCCATGCATTGTGTGTGGCGGCTCCTGAGGATGGAAGCTTGTAGGAAGTGGAGGCCTGCGGCCTACAAGTGTGTGTGATGCACCCCACACCATACAGCACACTGGACCTGGGACACCCCTTGTTTGTAAAGTGCCAGAGCGCAACCAGACAGCAGATCAGTCGTCACTAACGCTCTCGGACACTTTATATCTGCATAGTGCAAGGTTGCCGGAACTGCTTTTATATCACTCACATTATTCTGGTCCATATTACACACCAGAATTGAGCACACTGTAATCTTTTCCATGCCATGTACACTCTATTGGGCCCATGAGCTCTCTGTGTGGTCTACATTCTGCAATGGATGTGGACCAAAGTAATGTAATGTGATATATTATGGTGATGTACAGTATATTATGTGTTAATGCATAATGTGAGTATAGCATAATGATAAGCTTAGGATAGCATAGGATATAGAATAAGGAGTAGGTTTAGCATGAAAGATAGGAAACGGTTAAGAATAAGATTAGCTCAGTGAATGGGCAATAGTGCTGATAAGAAGGGGGGCACTTCCTGGTTAGAGAGAGTTCAGCCAGTGAAGTGTATAATGGAGCTCAAGTTCAGGTGGGGTGGTGGGTTGCTAGGGGCAGCTTGTGCCAAATTTTCAGGGCAGTGGGCGGCCAAATGGAGATCCCTGTTGCACATTGCAACAGCGTCTGGAGCCTATGGCTTGGGCTACGTACCACAGAGCGGGCCTGGTCTTCTAACAAGGTTGGTAGACTTGGAATTATATGGGGGCCGGTGGTCAGTCCCGGGTGCACTTCCGATGTGGACAACAAATCCCTGAGGCTGATGGAGACAGCTGGCTTGGGGTTAGTCCAGGACGAACAGGTGGCAGGACCAAAGAAGAGTTGAACTAAGGAGAAAGAAGCGCAAATTGCTGTGTCCTATCCCACCTGTACCCAGCTGATGAACTTGGACTGTTTTAGTAAAAGTTTGATTGTTGCAAAGAACCTGGTTTCCCATGCATTGTGTGTGGCGGCTCCTGAGGATGGAAGCTTGTAGGAAGTGGAGGCCTGTGGCCTACAAGTGTGTGTGATGCAGCCCACACCATACAGCACACTGGGCCTGGGACACCCCTTGTTTGTAAAGTGCCAGAGCGCAACCATACAACAGGTCAGTCATCACTACCGCTCTCGGACACTTTACATCTGCATAGTGCAAGGCTGTCGTAACTGCTTTTATATCACTCACATTATTATGGTCCATATTACAAACCAGAATTGTGCACACTGTAATCTTTTCCATGCCATGTACACTCTATTGGGCCATGAGCTCTCTGTGCAGCCTACATTCCGCAATGGATGTGGACCAATTATTCGCTTGTGTGAACTAGCTCTAAGATCACTCTTGCTTAAAATGTGTCAGCGTTATTGCTACAAACTACAGTTTTTTTTAAGTAGTATTAAATAAGTATTGACATTTTAAAGGGGTTATCTGGGATTTTAACATTGATAGCCTACCCTTAGGATAGGCCATCAGTGTCTGATCAGTAGAGGTGTGACTCCCGACAGTCTGATCAGCTGTTCCTGGTATCAGATGGAATGGCTCAGCTGCGGAGCTCCAGAGCACAGCTCCTTCGACAGAATAGTGGTACTGCACATCTGCCCCCTATTGATTTGATAAGGATAGGCCATCAATGTTAAAGTCCCGGACAACCCCTTTAAACTACCTCTCGTGCTGGACACTGCTATCCTTGGATATTATAATCAATTTGGTAATTGATAAGGAAACCACGAACCTTCAACTCCATGCAGTGTCCCAGATGAATCGACGTGTGTCTATCCTGCTTATCACAAACATTCTTTTTTCGATGCTAGGCCGGGGTCACACTTGCGAGTTCAATGCGAGAAACTTGAGCGAGTCTCTCGCATCAAGTCCCACCACTGCCACTCGGGACTGGAGCGTGCGGCTGCATGTACTTCTATGCAGCTGAATGCTCCGGTCCCGAGTGCCGGCGGCAGTGACAGGACTTGATGCGCGAGTTTCTCGCATTGAACTCGCAAGTGTGACCCCGGCCCTAGTATAGTCATAAGCATAGCTTTTAAAAGGCTTCATTATATTTTAAATACAGTATATGAGGTCAGTTATTTTGGAAATTTTATTACTATTCCTATAAAATAACAAATTCCTGGCAAAAAAAGCTTTTCTGTTTTTAGCTATTAGCTCCGTTGTGTCAATCACCTTCTGGATAGGTTTTGAGAAAACATTACAGCTTTGAGCAACATTAAAGCCCCATAAAAAATATAATAAAGTCAAATCCACATTTTCTTCTCATTGCGAGCGCCGTTTAACACTCAGATAGCCCATGGCCTAATTTCATTTCTTATAATGTTTTGCTTTGTGTTGGACACTGCACGTTCCAGGTCTGCTCCTCGGTGCAGCCAAATAAACCCAGCTGTACTTTCTCTTCTTTGGCATCGCTGTGCGATGGCTGGGGACATCAAGGAAATATTATGCGTTAATAGAGACTCTGGTTGCAGAATCTGTATTTTCCTACGATGGCTGAACTATTACAGCTGCTCTTGATTATAAAGCCAAACAACAGCAAAGATTATTCTGACCTGAAGAAGGAAGCGCAGCTCATGATTCTGCACGTGCTGCAATGATAGATCCCATCTACAGCTCAGAATCTGATAGACAATTTATCTGACAGTATCTATGGGGAAAATGCATGAAATTACTTGAAACCAAATGCTAATGAAAAGATGTCTTCAATATTTTAAACTCCTTAAACACAGGGAATTTTTAATTTTTGTGCTAACATTTTTTCCTCCCAAAAAACATAACTTTTTTTTCTTGTCAACATAGCAGTATAAGTAAATATTATTTTTTGCATGACAAGTTGCAGTTTTGAATGACACCATCCGTTTTACCATACAGTGTAGTGGAAAATGGAAAAAAATCATAGTGTGGGGAAATTGTAAAAATAACACTCCAGTTTTACCATTCTTTTCTGAGGTTTGTTTTTACAACATTTATTCTTTGAAAAAAATGTCCTGGCAACACCAGGTCAGTATGATTACAGCTATATCAAACCAAACCTAACCATTTTTTTTACTTTTTCATTTTTCCGTTGATGGGACTGTGCGAAGGCTTGTTTTTTGCATCCTGAGCTGACGTTTAGTTATTACATTTATTTTGGTATATTTGACATTTTTATTGCTTTTTAATCCTTTTTTAGGAATTGCAGAGTCCAAAAAAAAATTGCAATTCTAATTTTTGGATTTTTTTTTTATATTAAACATACAGTTTAAATAATTTTATTTTCAATACTGTAGAATGGACTTTTATGGACAGGAAAATAAAAAAATGTTCTTCTAATTTATTTATTTTTAAAGGTTGCAAAAGGGGGAAATTTAGGCTACGTTCACACATTCAGTATTTGGTCAGTATTTTACCTCAGTATTTGTAAGCCAAAATAAGGAGTGGAACAATCAGAGAAAAAGTATAATAGAAACATATGCACCACTTCTGCATTTATCACCCACTCCTGGTTTTCGCTTCCAAATATTGATTCAAAATACTGAAAGTGTGAACATGGCCTGCAACTTTTATATTTTTTAATATTTTTTTTTAAATACTTTTTTATATTTTTACTTTAGTTTTGGTCCCTTTTTGGAGGACTTGAACCTGCAATCATACTTTATACAGCCATACTACTGTATTACAATATTATTATTTATTATTATTATTATTATTTATTATTATAGCGCCATTTATTCCATGGCGCTTTACATATGAGGAGGGGATATATATAGAGAAGTCACTTGTGAAGCTCAGACTTTGGATGTGGAAAAATCAGGAGCAAATAATGAAAGTCAAATTTTAAAAATAGCTGCATCTCAAAGGCGTTAAAAAGAAAAAAAAAATGATTGTCAACTCTAGGGACAAAGCTACGAGAAGTAAAACCAGTATAGTTACTGCAGAGTTTAATAATATTAATGACATGAAATGATATGTCTGTAGCTACTGTCATGCAGTTATGACTATAGGTTGTAGTGTGTAAGGGATAATGGAGATTATATATAACGAGGTGATGCTCTATGCCAAGCTTCACCTTATTGTAGTTTGCATTGTCATTATTCCTTACAACTTCCTAACTTTTAATAAATAATATTTTATCCAGAAAGCAGTAAGGAAGGTGATCAAGTTCTACGAGCAGATTCTTCTTTACTCAAGCAAAGTTCATATAAAGGAAATAGGAAAATATGAAGGCAAATAGATTAACGCTGACAACACACTGGCATCTACGTGTTTCGTGATCAAAGTTGTGCTCACACCTGAAACGCGTCGATTCCAGCGCCATGTCAGCACTGATCTGTTCGTGGAGCTGGATCTCCATCCTTACTACTTGTACTTCCAGGCCGTGGCACGGATTGGGTTAATATCAACGTTGAGCTGAAACCAACGCATTTTATCTACAAAGAACCAACATTTTCCACAGTTCTGTACAATAAGTTACAATTACTATATTCATATTTTGGAAACAGGTAGGCCCAAATCAGAAAAATTACAAACGTGATAAAGTTTATTCATTCATTTCAGCATTAACCCAAAATCAATGTTTCTAGATAGTTACATATGTAAAGTAATAGATTACACTGCATCGTGCGCTCCCCCCAAAAAAATGTTTCCCCTTAATTGCACCCCATTTTCAGGTCACACCCCTCCACACTAAATTTCCTAGCATTTATTGTGCGTATGGTCATCGGGCTTATTTTAATGATGAAGTGTTACACTTAAAATTTCTACCTTTTTCACCAAAAATACCTGCCAAAGTAATTTTCAAGGAGTGCAGTGTACTTTTACACTTACACATAAGAAGTATTTATTGTCAAGACATTTTTAGCCATTTTATACAGTCATAGCCATCAGTGTTCGCACCCTTGAAATTCTTTTTTTTTTTTTTAAATATTTCTACCAGAAAATTAGTGCAATGACATATGGTTTGTTGCACTTATCTTATTTCATTTGTGTATTGGAACAACACAAAATAAACAGAATAAATGGCAAATTGGACATAATTTCACACTAAGCCCCAAAACTGGGCCAGACAATATTGTTGGCACCCTCAACTTAATATTTGGTTGCACACTTTTTGGAATAAATAACTGCAATCATTCACTTCCTATAAACATCAACAAGCTTCTTATACTTCTCAGCTGGAACTTTTGGACCACTCTTCTTTTGCAAACTTTTCCAGGTCTCTCATATTTGAAGGTGGCTTTTAATTTTAAGATATCTCCACAAGTGTTCAATGGGATATAGATCTGGACTCCTTGCTGGCAATTTCAGAACTCTGCAGCGCTTTGTTTCACTCCATTTCTGGATGCTTCTTGAAGTATGCTTGGGGTCATTGTCCTGCTGGAAGACCTATGACCTAGGAGGCATACCCAGCTTTCTGACACTGGGCACTACATTGTGACCCAAAATCCTTTAGTAATCTTTAGTAATCTTCAGATTTCATGATGCCATGCACACAGTCAAGGCACAAAGTGCCGGATGCAGAAAAACAACCCCAAAACATATTTAAACCTCCACCATTTTTGACTGTAGGCACTGTGTTCTTTTTTTGTAGGCCTCTTTCCAGTTTAGGTAAGCAATAGAATGATGTGCTTTACCAAAAAGTTCTATCTTGGTCTCACCTGTCCACATGACACTTTCCCTGAAGGATTTTATGCCTGTGTGTCAGCTGTGTGGTCCCCCTGAGTCTCTTTCCATAGCATTTAATTTCATTCAAATGTCAACGAATAGTTTGCACTGACTCTTATACACCCTGCATGACAGCTTGAATGTCTATGGAACCTGATTGGGGCTGCTTAGCCACCATCCGGACTATCATGCGTTGCAACCGTTCATCAATTTTTCTCTGCCATCCACTTCCAGGGAGATTAGCTCCAGAACATCAAGATCTCTCGTGATGGACATGTAACTTTGAAATTGTTAACATTTTAAAAACAATTTTGGTTCTCAAGTCCTCAGACAGTTCGCTTTCTGTTCTCCATGCTTAGTGTGGCACACTTCTCCTAGCTTTTTCCTTGTTTTAAGTGTGATTATCATATTACTCACACCTGTTACTTGCCACAGGCGAGTTGAATGAGCATCACATGCTTGAAACAAAGTTGTTTACCCACAATTTTGATAAGGTGCCAACAATTTTGTCTGGCCCATTTTTGGGTTTTAGCATGAAATTATGTCCAATTTACCTTTTTTCTCTTTTTTTAATGTTGTTTTCATATACACAAAGGAAATTAACATGTGTATAACAAAACATGTATAATTGCAATAATTTTCTGGGAGAAAGACTTCATTTTCTGGAACAATTTAAAGGGTGCCAACACTTTTGATAATGATGGTATATTGGGTTGCTATCTATTACTTCTAAGAATACCATCCAAGTTTTGGGTGATTTACACATGTTGCTTTTTTCTATTTTTTTTTTAAATTTTGCAGCTATTTTATGAAAATTATGCAAAAATATCCCACTACAAATAGGATTAAAGGACTTTTTACTGGATAAATCTTTGAAGAATAGTTCAGTAGACTGTTCTATTCCATACATTATTAAACAGGTACATCAATGTACACTGACGTAACAAAAGCCAAAATGATGTTTATAGCAAATGACATCACAAAGCATAGCCTGAAAGCATTGGAGTAAACTCCTCTGTTTTCTATTCACAAGACTGCGTTGGCAGGCAGTGTGCTGTCACTAGCTCTCTGCTGCAACCTTCATTATTCCAATTGCCCACTGGTGCCAATTCCACATTTGACAAGGTCCCGACACTGCTGGCATTCATGGGGATGGGGACCTGGGAAAGGACCAGTATTCAATTCCAATAGGAAGTAACTTAACTGAAAATGCTTTGACTTGAAAATACCGATACTTGATATTGGCATTAAAAATATGTTACTTTTACCAGCGTCTATGTATAACTGATGACCATGTCAGTGATTTACTGGTCAGCTGTTACACAAAGAAATTCTGGAAGTGTTGCTTCTGGGAGTTTTCATAATGTGACCTGCGGATTTGTCAACCTCTCCAAAATCTAGGAGGTCACTCCTTTAACCGGGAGCCTACTGGACGCTTTGGGAGAGTTGGCAAGTACAAGTATGGTTTGAAGTGATCACTTGCCAGGGTTAGGCAGTTGTCAAAGTTAGTAATTGCTTTGCTTTTACCAAAGGTAATCTTAGGAATATGTATCAATATGGGTGCGGATTTTCTGGATGAAAGAACGTCATGAATACCTTGGACCTAAAGAGAGAAGGAAAACCCAGACAGCGGACCAGTGGATTCCTGACTGGAAATGGTTGCAGTGTCACAGCATATGCAGATTAGTTAGGTCTTGAAAGCCTAAGTTATCTGCTGAGACTATTTTTAGTGTTAGGTGCCTCCTAACAAAACATTAATACGAGCAATGAGCACTGAGAACTTCCATCAGTCTGAATGTCACATTTTTCACGATCAATGATTTGCAATTCACTGCACAATCACCTCACTGTGCTCTTATGCATATGAGCAGAATATTACTAACAAGGGAATGGTCCTCCATAATTTTTCTGCAGCTTAAGATCCAAATCACGCTAGGGCTGCAAAAGTCAGTCTTCAGTGAAGCATCTAGTTAATTAGGGCTATATCAAACTTTCTACTAGATCTTTGACATGATAGAATAATTGGAGACATTGCTCCATGGATAGAGTACTTTAAAATTTCAAAAGCAAATTTGGAAGAGATCAGGATGGTCTCAGAATGTAAAGGCTTTTTTTTTTATAAACTAGTTCATTTATTAATTAAGAACAGCATATAGTTACACCATTTCTAAATACAACCAAAGAAGTAGTTTTCATTATAGTGGTACAGACCATAGTGATACTGTTAAGAGTTTTTCAAAATATCAAGACAATGTGTTAACGTCAAATCACATATCAGAATACCCCATTCTTTTAAGAAACGTTTGATATATTAAAAAATTGTTCATTAACTTCTTGCAATCAAATTGGGCTTTGTCAAACCTAACAAAGGAAAGAAAATAACTTTTAGTAGGAAATTATAACAAAATAGAAAAGTCAAGAAGAGATCCTGACCTAAAGGGAGTGGAAGAGATGAGCAAGGTTTATGAATCCACCCAGATTCAGGTATGTACAAGTACAATATATGGAGTCTTCATCCCGACAGAAGGATTGAGGAGTACTCTGGGGAATCTCTGAATAAAATCCATCCTTGCCAAGTATGGAAAAAGTTGTCTTGAGCTAATTTTATTATGAGCAGAGAGTCTTTCCATTCTACACAAAAAAAATCAATTTCAAGAGACCATTCTTGGATAGATGGAGTGATTCTAGTATGCCAGTGTCTGGGAATGACTGTTCTAGTGGTGGATAAACAGTGTCTCAGCAATCCTCTTTTGATAGATTTACACACTTAGGTAGGAAAAAAGGATCATCCCAGCGCTGCCGCAAGAACAATTCCAAAAATTGTAGAGGTTTCAACGTGGTTTATTCTACGCGTTTCAGGGTTCAGGTGACCCCTTCATCAGGACATACCACAAATATTGTACAAAAGTCATAGGAATACAGGGTTTAAGTACACGTCAGCATTTGGAAGCGACGCCCAATGGATCAGATAACACCCAGTGTCAGAGTTCAGGCTCATCAGGAAGTTCACATGACAAGATTAAAAATCATCAGAGAAATACAAATTGATATTTTACACATTTAGCCTTATTTTTGTTTATAGGATAAAGAGAAAAAAAAAAAAAGAAGAGAAACACGATCTCACTGAGAGTGAACCGAACTCACATCAGAAAAATGAAACAAATTCAGAGGTGAAGACATTTACTTTGAGCTACTGAGCTGGAAGGATAGACTCTTGGAGAACACAGGTTGCCAGTGTTGAACCATAGTTAAAATACTTTTTTATTAATAAATATAAAAAAAAAAAAAAAAAAAAAATTATATTAAAAGTGGAAATGTGTTTGTCAAATTATTTGGGAGTATGTCATACCACAAAAAGAAATAATTAAGAAACAGGGAGTTAAAATGCTGGAGCATACACCAAATGAGGATTCTCGTTTCTTAATTATTTCTTTTTGTGGTATGACATACTCCCAAATAATTTGACAAACACATTTCCACTTTTAATATATATATAAAAAAAATAAAAATTATTTTAATATTTATTAATAAAAAAGTATTTTAACTATGGTTCAACACTGGCAACCTGTGTTCTCCAAGAGTCTATCCTTGCAGCTCAGTAGCTCAAAGTAAATGCCTTCACCTCTGAATTTGTTTCATTTTTCCGATGTTCGGTTCCACTCTCAGTGAGACCGTGTTTCTCTTGTTTTCTTTTTTTTCTCTTTTCAATTTTTGTTATCCTATAAACAAAAATAAGGCTAAATGTGTAAAATATCAATTCGTATTTCTCTGATGATTTTTAATCTTGTCATGTGAACTTCTTGATGAGCCTGAACTCTGACACTGGGTATTATCTGATCCATTGGGTGTCGCTTCCAAATGCTGACGTGTACTTAAACCCTGTATACCTATGACCCTTGTACAATATTTGTGGTATGTCCTGATGAAGGGGTCATCTGAACCCTGAAAGGCGTAGAATAAACCACGTTGAAACCGCTACAATTTTTGGAATTCTTCTTGCGGCAGCGCGGGGATGATCCTTTTTTCCTACCTAACGTGTGTTTCAATCGGGTCCTGCACTGACCTGTGGATCTGCAGCAGCCACCATTAATATATGTCCTTCCTTCAATCTCACCAGGTGAGTAGTTCTCTTGATGGGCAACTTTGTGTAACGTTTGATAAGACCCTATTTGCGCTTTTGAGTCTCCCTCTTTTCTCTGACTTTTGATAGATTTAAAAGACCATGATATCATAGAAAGAAGTCCAATCTGGGGAGTTATAGTTGATGATTCCCCTGTAATGTGTTTGTGAACATCAAAGACTTAAAGAGGGAAATATCTTATGAAGATCTGCTGGGAAATGGTACCATCTAGATATGATTTTGTAATTTTTTTCTTGAGCTTTGCAAGCCAATGGAAGTCTGTGTGTGCCAAAGGAAGTTTTGTTCCATTGCTCCTCCAAGAAGGTCATCCCAATCTCTCTCTCCCACTCTTTCTTGAACCATAGGAGCTCTGTATTAGTATGAGATGACAAAATATAATATATTTGAGAGATCGTATGCTTGGGTACAGCTTCTTTGATCAGCAATGAATCAAACTGAGAAGGATCAGACTTGAGCACTGAGTATGGCTGAAGCGAATTAATGAATGAACGGAACTGGAGGTATGAGTATCGGGGTAGAGAGCTTTAAGCTCATTTAGGTATGGTAGATTAATGAAATTTGCAAGGACCTGTTGGAGTCTAGTTTTATAGTTGAAGACCATGAATTTACTCACTCCAACTCCAGGGGGAATTCTGTATTGTCAATGATTGGTGTCATAGGTCCTGGAAGCTTAGAAATCTTATGTTTCTTTACCAATTGGTCCCAAACTCTGAGAAGACCAATTGTTAATGGGGGAGTGTTCCCTTTGAAGAACGAAAGTGCTTAGAAATCCATGGTAGAGAAGTTAAGTCTAGGCACGATAAGAATGACTCTATTGTGACCCAACGCTTCTCATTCGCACCATGAAACCAGTCCACCATCTGCCCCAGCACAGCCGCAGCATGATAGAGTTGAAACTATGGGGGGCCAGACCCCCTTGAGATTTAGATCTAGCCAAAAATATAATGGCCAATTTCGATCTTTTTGCTCTCCAAATGAAATTGTTACAGACTGTATTTAGTTGCATAAAAAAGGAACAATGGAATGCAATTGGAACTGCTTGAAGTATATAAAGCAGTTTTGGAAGAATGTCTATCTTTAATACGTTAATTCTACCAAACCAAGTTAATCGTGTTTTATCATAAGCCTTGAGTTCAGCAGGAATTGATGGAGGAGCAGGGACAAGTCTGAGTGCAATTGGACCCCAAGATATTTTATAGAACCATTACACCAACGGAAAGGAAAGGACCCCTTCCACAATTGTGCCTCCCCCTGTGAGATATTGATGTTCAAAATCTCTGACTTGGAAAGATTTACCGTAAAATTACTCAGTCGACTATATGTCTCAAATTCTTTCAAAATAGAGAGCAGTGATGGTTTAGGATTAGTGATGTACAATAGGAGGTCACCAGCGTATAGTGCCAATTTATGAGATTTGTGCCTGGCTGGGATTCCTTGAATATTGGAGTTTTTCCTGAGGGCCATTGTCAGATGTTCAATCACAATAATGTACAATAACAGAGAGAATGGACACCCCTGTATTGTTCCATTTGACTCTCTAAAGTATTCTAAGAGTAAAGGCTTTTTTACAGTGGGGGAAAAAAGTATTTAGTCAGCCACCAATTGTGTAAGTGCTCCCACTTATAAAGATGAGAGAGGCCTGTAATAGACATCATAGGTAGACCACAACTATGAGAGTCAAAAAGAGAAAACAAATCCAGAAAATCAACTTCTCTGATTTGGCAAGATTATTTTTTTTGCAAATTATGGTGGAAAATAAGTATTTGGTCACCTAAAAACATGCAAGATTTCTGGCTCTCACAGACCTGTAACTTCTTCTTTAAGAGGCTTCTCTGTCCTCCACTCATTACCTGTAGTAATGGCACTTGTTTGAACTTGTTAATATAAAAGACACCTGTCCACAACCTCAAACAGTCATACGCCAAACTCCACTATGGTGATGATTAGTGTTGAGCGATACCGTCCGATACTTGAAAGTATCGGTATCGGAAAGTATCGGCCGATACCGGCAAAATATCGGATCCAATCCGATACCGATACCCGATACCAATACAAGTCAATGGGACTCAGGTATCGGACGGTATTCCTGATGGTTCCCAGGGTCTGAAGGAGAGGAAACTCTCCTTCAGGCCCTGGGAACCATATAAATGTGTAAAATAAAGAATTAAAATAAAAAATATCGCTATACTCACCTGTCCGACGCAGCCGGGACCTCGGCGATTGTAAGCGGCAGCGTTGTTTCTTTAAAATTCGCGCTTTTACTTGCTTACGTGAATTCCCGGCTTCTGATTGGTCAGGGCGGCCATGTTCCTGGGACGCGGACCAATCACAGCAAGCCGTGACGTAATTTCGTCACGGCTTGCTGTGATTGGTCCGCATCCCGGCAATATGGCGCCGTGACCAATCACAAGCCGTGACGTCACGGGAGGCTGGACACGCGCGCTTTTCAAAATAAGCGCGTGTCCAGCCTCCCGTGACGTCACGGCTTGTGATTGGTTAATGGCGGCCATGTTGCCGGGACGCGGACCAATCACAGCAAGCCGTGACGTAATTTCGTCACGGCTTGCTGTGATTGGTCCGAGTCCCGGCAACATGGCCGCCCTGACCAATCAGAAGCCGGGAATTCACGTAAGCAAGTAAAAGCGCGAATTTTAAAGAAACAACGCTGCCGCTTACAATCGCCGAGGTCCCGGCTGCGTCGGACAGGTGAGTATAGCGATTTTTTTTATTTTAATTCTTTCTTTTACACCTTTTTACATTAATGTTGTTTCGATACCGATATCCGATATTACAAAAATATCGGATCTCGGTATCGGAAATTCCGATACAGCAAGTATCGGCCGATACCCGATACTTGCAGCATCGGAATGCTCAACACTAGTGATGATGAAAGAGCTGTCGAAGGATACCAGAAACAAAATTGTAGCCCTGCACCAGGCTGGGAAGACTGAATCTGCATTGGGCATGCAGCTTGCTGTGATGAAATCAACTGTGAGAGCAATAATAAGAAAATGGAAGACATACAAGACCACTGATAATCTCCCTAGATCTGGGGTTCCACGCAAGATCTCACCCCGTGGGGTCAAAATGATCACAAAAATGTTGGGCAAAAATCCCAGAACCACACGGGGGGACCTAGTGAATGACCTGCATAGAGCTGGGACCACCGTAACAAAGGCTACCATCAGTAACACACTACGCCACCAGGGACTCAGATCCTGCAGTGCCAGATGTGTCCCCCTGCTTAAGCCAGAACATGTCCGGGCAAGTCTGAGGTTTGCTAGAGACCATTGGGATTATGCAGTAGAGTAATGGGAGAATGTCATATGGTCTGATGAAGCTAGAGTAGAACTGTTTGGTAGAAACAAAACTCGTCTTGTTTGGAGGAGACAGAATGCTGAGTTGCATACAAAGAACACCATACCTACTGTGAAGCAAAGGTTTACTATCTGAGAAAATAAAGAACCTCATCCACAACTACCACAAAAGACATCAAGCTGTCATAGATGTTAGAGGGGGCAATAGACGGTATTAAGTAATGGGGTATGTGAACTTTTGATCGGGGTCATTTGGATGTTTTGGGTTGTCATTATGATTTAAAAAGAGAAAACACAGTAGTTTGACAATAAATGGCTTCACCCAACCACTAACCATGAGTGGAGAAAAAGTTTTGGTGTTATTGTTCATATTCTCTGAAAAAGACCAAGAAAGCAAAAATTCTGCCGGGGTATGTAAACTTTTGAGCACAACTGTATTTATATACATGTAACAACCCTGCCGGCATCACTGCATGGCCTTCCATTCCCCACCTGCCTGTTACATCACTCACTCACCCAGTGCCATGCTGTGAGATCTGTCTGCTGCCAGCTCCATGTCATGTGCTTCATGGCCGCTTGCTCTGTGTACACTTCCTGGCTGTGTGCATAGGGGGGCGGTGCCAGCCACTCCGGATTCTTATTGAGACTGTGTGTACCTCCCTAAGGTGTTCCTGGCCAATGGCCTAGAGGACTCTGATATTTAAGGCGCCTCACCCATTGGAGGATGCCTGAGCAAACTATTTCCCTCAGTTAGCACTTGCTACTGAGCTGCCAGGTCGTGTCTGTTTCCTGTCTCAGAGGGCTGCAATTTGCAGGCCTTCATCTGTGTTCTGTTTGTGTATCCGTGTCCGTTCCTGTCTGTACTCTGGTCTATGTCCGTTCCTGTTCCTTCTTTGTCATTGGTCATTTTCCACTCTGCTGTGTGTACCACCGCCTTATCTTTCTGCTCTGCTTGCCACTATCAGTGGCTCTGCGCTACTCTGCTCAGTTCCACCACAACCTTTGGTTCTGTGCCTCTCAGCTTTCCTCGCCACAACCTGTGGTTCTACACTCTTTGGCTCTTGACGTTACCTCCTGCGGTTCTCGCTCTTGGCTCCGCCTCCAGCGCCTCCGCTCTTGGCTCCGCCTCCAGCATCTCCGCTCTTGGCTCCACCTCCAGCGTCTCCGCTCTTGGCTCCACCCCCTGCGGCTCCGTTCTTGGCTCTGCCTTCTCCTTCTCTACTCTTAGTTCCACCTTCTGCCTCTCTGCTCTACCTTCTCCTTCTCTGCACTTAGTTCCACCTTCTCCCTCTCTGCTCCGCCTTCTCCTTCTCTTCTCTTGCTCCGCCTCCTGTGGTTCTGCTTAGCACCCGCTCTTGCTTTACCTCTCTTCCCGTACAGGTCTCTACCTGTTTGTTTATATTCACCAGTCTGAACAGGTTCTTACCTGTTTCCATACATCCACCTGTATACCTGTTCCTACCAAAGTATCAGCCCAGTCTGCCAGTGCCAGTCGTGCCCGTCTGCCTGCCTGTATCTCCGTCAACCAGTGTCACAGCCGTGCCTGCCTGCCTGTGTCTTGTCCCCGGTGGGATCATCATCCACAGTCCGACTCCACCCTGGAGTGGTACCTGGTAGCTTCCTATTGCACAAGTCTGACCTCACCATCAGAGGCTCCAGCGAACACCTAGGAAGCTACTTAGTTGCGCCCCTTCCAGGGAAGTTCGGTCTGTGGTCCAGTGGGGCCACATCCCCAGATGCCCGCGCCAACCAGTCTCAGCGCGAGCGTTACAATACATCTGTTGTGTATTGTCTCTGTCTTATAACTAAGCCCAATAAGATTTTGCATAGCCAATGTTAGATGGTTTAATTCTTGTCTTGCACTGAGACTGAGAACATTTTAAGGTTGTTTTGTTTCTTGTTGACCCTTGCAAGTAAGCCAGGGGAAAGAAATCTGCAATTTTCTGCATGAATCCACAGGAACACTGTGCCTTGCCCTGCTGTTCATTAGAATGTGCAGAGGAGAAATCCAGCCGGCCACAAGTGCTGACAGCCACATCCAATGTTTCAAAGTGCTTTGGGAGCACACATAAGATGACAGCTCCATCCATTCCAATTATTTTTGCACCCTATTGAGCTCAAGAGAGTGTAATGTGTAGAGATTTACCAGCTATTCTACACATGGATTTCTGGAATAAAAAACTTTCACAGACGCATTAATCATTCACTGTTTGGTGAATGGGAAATGGAGTCTTCCCGGAGATATTGAAAACCTGCCTTAAAGCACAAGAGACATCAATTACACCTAATACCACACATTAACTGAATATAGCAACCAGAGTCCTAAATATAAAACTCTTGAGTACACATAATCGATCCACTGCTGTAACAGAAGCTACTTTGTAGTTTCCTAGCTGATTTATTTTTGTAAATGATATAAAATTTGCCATGTTCTGTCAATTCTCTGTTAATTTTGGGGTAAATGGCACATTTTAACGTGATTTTTTAAGAATTATATGTGGAGGATGTGCAGGAATGTTTAGATTATCAGCAAAGGCATTTTCAGAAAGTCTAGTCTTGAGACAGAACTGCATCTGGTCTTCTCACCTAGCCACCAGTGATGTCACATACATGACATCACAGTGTATGTGGTCTATATATAAGGAGGCCTCATAAAATCTAAAGTAAAACAATCTAATAATCTCACCTTAGCAATTGGTCTCAATTTACTACACATTCACAGCATGTAGGATAACCTCAATCGCAAAAGGTGGGAAAGTAAACTGGTTGCATAACAGCTGATAATATTATATGAATGGAAGATTATAGTAAAAAAATGGTTTGCGCAGAATAAACGGACATAATGAGCGGCAAATGAACATTTGTTTTAACAAATAATTGTAGTTCTTTGTATTGTAGCAGTCAAGCAATGCAAATGGCATAACACCACAGTGCAAAATGCAAAGCTACATGCTCTTGTGGCACCCCAGAGGTTTGGGTACCACAGTGGTAATGCCTTCCTCTCGGGGAGGGTGATGCCATGCCTGGAAGCGAGGAGGATCCCTTTAACAGGTAGCACATACATGCAATATGTTCTGACTCCAGGCCAGAAGGGGGAGCTCTAGACCCGGTTTCAGAGGAACGTCCCTATATATGTTCTGGCTTGGAGGAGGAGTGAGATTAGTCTGTAGATAGTGTTAAGAAAGAAGGAGCACAGGAGATGTGAGGAGCTGGAGGGGAGCTGCGACTCGGTTCCCTCAACTCTGAAACGCTGAAACCGGACACCTGGAGTCCGAGGCTGTGTGGGACTCTATGCCCCACAACACAAATCGGAGGGCATTAGATTAAAAGTTGCTTGTCCACAACTACACCCGAAGGCACAGCAGCATATAGAGCCTGGAGTCGCCGCAAATAGGGACACCTGTAAAAAGGCTCGTGCTGCCTGCCATGCGGGTACTGTCCTAGGACAGAGAGAGAGAGGACCTTGTAGGAAGCCTCAGGCAGCAAGGCACGCATATTACAGCGCAATAAGGAAGGCTCCCAATTCCACCTGGCTAAGGGGATTCCTAATCGTTTCCAGGCTGCCCGGATCTCACCATCATCTGTGATCCATACCCTGCACTGCGGCTGTATACCACCAGTAAAAGGTAAAGAGACTGCAACCTTGTGTCCTCTAATTCTTTCTGGCACTACACTGTCATCTTTACCCACTACATCGGGAGCCCTGGGGATTCAAGCTTCACCTGTGGGAAGCTGTACCATCCCTGCTGCAGCGCCATCATTCCCAGTGGACCCCTTTAAGCAGCGTCGGTCACCCCTGATCGAATACCACAGGTGGCGTCATGAACATTCTTTATTCCAAAACAACCCCTTAAAAGACTTTCCCTTTAACTTGGACACCCAGGGCCATGGACCTGGTCACTGCCACCGTGACTACCCCTTTAACGACCACTGGACCCGGTACCGAGTATCCCCTAAGGCCCAAGCGGGGGCTCCACTCTGCTCAAAACTTGTCAAAATCAAAGTTATGCAAATTTAAGGTGCACAGCAAGGAGGCACTTTGAAAAGATTAAAAGATCTTGTTCCCAGGTGCTCTAGTTCTTACACGTCTTTGCATTTTTTAAGGCGTTATTCACAAACCTATCTCAAGAAAGTAAAATATGACACTACCCAATATACTATTTTTTTTTTAAATGATCCAAATCACCTGGCCACAACTTGGTCATGTTGGGTCAGACGTACAGCAGTTTTTTGGTACTTGGTCATGCTTCAACACAATCCCATTTAATGGATGACTGCCACTTGCACTGAACGTTTATGTTAAGAGGTGAAAAAGTCTCAAAGGATCGGTTGGAAATCATCTCCAGAGAAGAGAGAAGGGGACCTGGAACTAGTAATTTATCAGTGGTGCATTAAACAAACTTAAACAACCCAAGTGGAAGTGAAGGACAGTGTTTGGTACAAAAAAAATAGAAAAAGTGTTAATTCTGTTCACCACTAATGTGTTAGAGAGAACGCAGGAGACTTCCAGGGTAGACAATCTGTGGTCTGAATGTAGTGCATGCAGTATGCACTCCTCTGACTTCCAGGTCAAATAGCTCTCAATGGTCCAAAAGGGGATGTTCTCCAGCAGAAAAGGAAAGTTGTTAAAATGTAGCCTTTAATCATATAGGATAAAAATTGGGATAATTTAAGAAAGAAAACCCATAATTGTTATCTGTTTCGGGTAGAAAAGACCCTCAATCAGTTATGTGGATATTCTCACATGAAAAAGTCTGCACCAGTGAGCTAGGATCCATTGACTGGTTGGCTCAATGCAGGCTTGCATCATGGGATGCTTACAGAGAGCCACTCAGCTCTCCTGATATGTCTGTCTTTTAGTACTTGTATTTCTAAGGAAATAACAATGAATGAACATCTTACAGCTTTGTTATTCTCCTTAGAACAGTATGAATAAAGTGACAACTAAGCAGTACTGGTAAAAACATGAGTAGCTTCTTGTTCTTAGACACATACGCCCATTTGTCTTTCGTGGTCTTTGTGGAGAAGCTGCAGGTCCAAATAAGACCACGCGCCCCGGTCTTGGAAATACAGACCATGAAACACAGATGTGTGAATCTGGTCGTACACTGTATGCAGTTATTGGGATGTATAGGACTTACTCCTCAACAAGGTGAATAGTAATGCACACTTGTACATTTACAGAAGTATCAAAAGACTATTGGTCCAATGCAGAGATCTAATAAAAGAAAGCGGAAAGCTATATGATGATGTAATTTAAGTAATATATCAAAACGCAGCTAAAAAGATGCATAAATGGGGCTATAAATCAATAAAATACAACAGTTTCTTTGAACATGTACAGAAGACTAATGGGTATAAACAAATATTTGTATTCCAAGCCTTTCGTTTTGAAAAGGGAGAACATATCGCTATGTTTGACACATTATATCTTTGTATTACAATTAATGAGGAAATTAGTGGACTTATTAACAAGTAATACCTAATCAAGAATTGAATTACAACCCTTGTCCCCCCGGCTCCATTGCTAATTATTATTCAGAGGTTTAAATGAAGGGGAAAAAAAAAGAAAACCATTAAATCAAGATTATGATTATGCATGTGTGCCTTGAGTGTGCTACAGGAAGACTCTACATAGTGCTTTCATTTGCATACATTACTTGCAATGAGCACTCGAAACACAAGGATTTTGCTTGCAGCATGTAAGAAATGAATATTTATCGGCAGACAGACGATCAGTTCTTCATTCCGACCCAACATAATATGTTTTACCTGTTTTTACTGTCCAATTAGAGAAAGATGAGCAATATAATTATATGAAATTCACCACCCACTGCCTGCTATGTTTAGAGTCTCTTTGATTATACGAGGCTTCCTACAGATGTTATCTTACCAGTATATTTCACATCAGACCAGCTTTTCTATTTATATCAAATATATGTATTTATTCTATTTGAAGGCGACCTAAAGTCAACATATTAAATCATAGAATAGCTACAAGTATAACCGATAACTGAACAAGTTACTTTGATTCTTGGCTAATAATTTTTTTTGCTTTTTTTTTTTTTTTAAATAAACTTGCAACTTTAAGCATATGTGGACACAATGTCAAATGGATGCCGCCAGAAACCTGCCTGAAAAAGGGATAAAAAACACCAAAAAGAACAAACCTCACTCTTGAATGTCAAAACGGCTTGCTATGCATATGTTCTGTCTTTTTAACTACTTTTAACTGCTTTAGGCTTTGAAAGTTGTGAAAAGGCTAAAAGAAATGACTTGACCATTCTCCAGGCAGCTTCTGCTCAATAGTTTAGATGCTTAATGAAAGAAAAAGTTGCTGGTGAAAACATGCCAAGGAAGACGCTCCAGAAAAAAACACAACTGACACTTTCCTGAAGTGTCTTCTGCTTCAAAGACTCTGTGTACACTGGAGACGAAAAAACACTCTGTGCACATACCCTTATAGTGGACCTGTCACCAGGCCAAAAGTGACCAGACTTTGCTCTTGCTTAGAGGATCGGAGTGGTGATCTGCGCTTGTTGTGAATTTTCCAATGGGATCCAACAGACGGGATGCCAAATAGATAGTCGAGAACCACAATAACCATGTGGTTCTCCTGATGATGAAGTTACTCCAACCACTTTTAACTCTATTTGGCATCACATTTGTTGGATACCATTGGAATATTCCCAGCAAGTGCAGATCAAGACTTCCATCCTCCAAGCATTATTTTACATGACAGTTCTTCATTGCTGTGGGTGCTGCTAGTAGCTTAGTTCACCTTGATACTTCAGTTGTGAGTTTCACAACCCTAAAATGTGAACAGTTATCGGTCATCTAACCCTTTCTTTATCTACCAGATAAGACCCTATTCGCAAATTGGAAATATATTTATGGCATATACTTTCAATATGTCTCAAGTGGAAACATCCCTTTAAAAAGCTTATTATGCCTTTTACAACTGATGGCCCATCCTTAGAATAGACTACCTGCTGATCAGCTGATGAAGGTGCCATGGCAGTTATGTAAGCGGTGCAGTCTCTTCAATATTCACAATGCTGTAAGCTGTCAAGAACTGCTGCTCAGGGGTCTAATATTGATGGCCTACTCTTAACATAACTTAGTGTTGACAACAGCTTTAAAAGTGTTGTCCACTTTATCTTCAACAAATATGTTGGGGGCATAATTTTAGCATTACAGGTTCTCCTCCAGCATATGTTAGTGCTGCCTTCCTGACAGGATGTTATAGCCGCCATTCACACACACAACTCAATAAATAAAGACAGATAACATTATTGTGGAATAAAATTGTCCAAGGTCATTTATAGGGGGATTACCGCAAATTAAATAATCATACAAAATAGTTGATCAAACCTTTCAAATAAAAGAGTTGGCTACTTTCTCTTGTTAGCACAGCTTTCTTCACTAACTGACCAGACCAACCATTCTGTCCATGAGATGGCTACTGATGGAGGGTCATATGGCCAGACCTGTTCATCAGCCTAGTCCAATTGTAAAACATCTCACATGGGAAAGCTGTTTTTCTCTTGGAGGAGGCTGATGGACTGGTCTGGTCACATACTCCTAAATGAGCAGCCATTTTATGGATTGAAGTGGTGGTCAGTTTGTGAGGAAAAGTGAAGCCTTCTGCAACTGTAAACCACTTTACCTGGGAAAGCTGTTTTTCAGTTGGAGGAGACTGGTGGACCAGTGTGCTCAAAGGAGATCTGTGCAGTCTGTGAGGAAGTCTGTACTAACAAGTGCAGCGGGAGAACCAGTAATACTTAAATTAATAAGTGCCACAAAATCATGTCCATAAGACAATTTGCTAAAATAAAAAGGACAACCCTTTTAAGTTATACTGAGGCCAATGTGTGTGGCCTAGCCCAGCAAAGTGGCCCTCAAAGCAGAAAAGTTTATGCACCCCTGATAAACACTGTTCTTTTGGATTGTTATAGCATACCAGTCATGTTGATCCATAAGAAGGTAAACTGGAATTAGAAACCCTTAGGTCGGGTTCACATCATGTTACAGCAACACATCAATGGCTCTGTTGGGGAAACCCTTAAAAATGTGATTGGGGCATATCCACTAACGAGGCCATTGACTTTATCGCAAAGTCGGACCTAATTTTCAGCAGTTTACTTTTTTAGGCATAAAAACATTATCTGTACAAGGGGGTTTGTCTGTCAGGATTCTCTGAGTGCGAATCTTTAGACTTCTTTGCATTATTACCCTTTACGCAACGACCTCTTAGTAAAGACACTAATCAAAAAAGCTCTAATCTCTGGAACCGTATAGTGGATTTAAAAGAAAAACCAATAAGAAAAAAACCCAAAATACTCAGTGGGAATATAGTGAGAGAAAGAACTGGCCACAGTTTAGACCTGGACATAAAATACACATAACATAATTAACAACTATTACAGACACATTAGGGTATTTCCATTTTGTAATGCATTTATTGCAGGATAAAGCAAAAGCTGCTAGTAAGAATCAGATACTTGCTTTCTAGGATATGTCACCAACACTGTAAAATAGATGTGAGGTTTACAAGCGTTTAATGCAGCCACAGACAATTTATTGCTCCTGTGGGCACTGCTATCATTGATCTCTATTTTGTTCATTTGTCTAAAGGTTTGGAACAAAATCAAGAGAGAATTTTAGAAATGATTTTATACTGAGCTGGAAATAACTGCAGGCTTCAGCTGAATCTGTAATCTGAGTGTGTGATGTTTGCCATTTTGCTATGTGAGTAAATTTCAATGCCCACATTAACAGCCCAGCAGCGGGGAAACTTGCAATGGCCATTTGGCACAAATTTGTGCAGATATTTGTGTAGATGTTGCAGAGGAATCACTGATTATACCATGTTAACACTAGTCTTGTGCCTGGCCAACATCAGTACATTTGCTTCCTGCGATGTCGTTATCACCGACGGTTGGGTGAGCTCATCGGAAGCGATATGAATCTTTTAGTGAGCTACTGATGGTTGGAAGTAACTAAAATTATCTATTTTTATTTAATTTTTTATTCTTTTTTTTGTTAACATGCATTAATATTTGTTTCCACATATCCATAGTAGGCAGATCAATCTAATTTTTTAGGAATGCATTTTTTTAACAAAAAAATCAATTTCCCAGCCTCATTTCTTCTTCTTTTTACATAAATTGTTTACCCGCCCTAAAATACAAATTATTGGATCTGGTTACAATTTAATCCTATATAAAGAATTGATTATCTCAATTACTTCAACCCATAAAAACTTGACAGAAGGAGATTCCCAAAAGAGATGAGCATCATCTGCATCATGGAGTTCACACTTAGGACACTGAGCACTTCTTCCCAGATGCAGATCAATGCAGTATAATAAAATACACAACATTAAATATTGAGCAACTATTTGGGCTGGAATGAATGATATCAAATTAATATTTCCTATAATTGTTGCCATGTGATCTAACTGATTAATAGGGCCAAATCTCTCAAACCATGTTTCAAAAATTGTTAAATGGCACATTAATAAATTTTGTGTTCGTTGTTTCTGTGTAAAGCTTAGAAGTCAACCCCTACTTTGTGAGGACAAAATACTGTACAATTTAACATTTTTAAACACTTAGAAAATATTAGGCTTCTACATTTTTTTAAAAATAACCTCAATTATTAAAAAGCCTATATAAATTGAAAATGTTTAAAAGTAGCACGAAGGCCCTTTATAACCTGACCAATATTAAGAAAACCTTTCCTCTCCCATTTCAAGAGACCCATTAATTTATAGGTCTCCTTTTAATATTGCTTCCTTTATAAAGGGGTAAATGGACAATAGCCCCCTATTTTCCATGAATCTCAGATCTTAACCGCTTCCTGACCAGGCGATTTTTCCATTTTACACTTTCGTTTTTTCATCTCCATCTTAAGAGAGCTATAATTTTTTTCCACCAAAGGTAAAATAGAGGCCAAGTTTTCCTTAAAAATTAAATGCTCTCTAATAATTACCGCACCTCCCGCTCTTGTGTCATTTTAAGCCAAAATGGACTAAATTTAAATCTATTCAATACAATCCTCGCCCCATTGTTATTTATAAGTAAAAGGTACTGTATATGGTCAGATTGATCCCTTATTACGGTTTTGATTTTTTACATAATGTGTAGCTAAATAATTTCTATCAGGTAGATCAAAGTGTGAAAAAGACATGTGAGTTGCCAAGAAGCAGAAAACACTTGTGCGAAAGATCTCCATCTCCATAAATCTACCCACTCGAATTAAGTAAACAAATGTGCTAATTTAATAGCATTACCTTGTACTGAGGAGATACATTTATTTTTTATGTAAAGTGGGATTCAAAAAACTTTTAACCCCTTAATGACCGCCAATACGTATTTTAACTGACCTGAGATATAAGAGAATAGCCTCCCCATACAGGAGACAATCCAGCAGCTGTCGGCTGTACACTATAGCTGACAACTTGCTGTATCAGCCATGATCAGTGTTTGCACCTTCCAAATCTGTTTAACCCCTTAGATGCTGCTGTCAGTAGTGACTACATCATTATAAATGGTTAACAGAGTGTGAGGGCTTCCTCTTTATCCAAATTGGTGCCCTCAGATCATGATTCTGTGGTCCTGATGTTTGCCATGGCAATTCACGTCCAAATAGTGGCCTTAGGGTACTGTCACACAGTGGCACTTTGGTCGCTACGACGGTACGATCCGTGACGTTCCAGCGATATCCATACGATATCGCTGTGTCTGACACGCAGCAGCGATCAGGGACCCTGCTGAGAATCGTACGTCGTAGCAGATCGTTTGGAACTTTCTTTCGTCGCTGGATCTCCCGCTGTCATCGCTGGATCGTTGTGTGTGACAGCGATCCAGCGATGCGTTCGCTTGTAACCAGGGTAAACATCGGGTTACTAAGCGCAGGGCCGCGCTTAGTAACCCGATGTTTACCCTGGTTACCAGCGTAAAAGTAAAAAACAAAACAAAAACGTACATACTCACATTCCGGTGTCCGTCAGGTCCCTTGCCGTCTGCTTCCCGCTCTGACTGACTCCCGGCCGTAAGGCAGTACAGAGCACAGCGGTGACGTCACCGCTGTGATCTGCTTTCACTTTACGGCGGCACTCAGTCAGTGCGGGAAGCAGACAGCAAGGGACCTGAAGGACACCGGAATGTGAGTATGTACTGTTTTTTTTTTTTTTACTTTTACGCTGGTAACCAGGGTAAACATCGGGTTACTAAGCGCGGCCCTGCACTTAGTAACCCAATGTTTACCCTGGTTACCCGGGACCTCGGCATCGTTGGTCGCTGGAGAGCTGTCTGTGTGACAGCTCCCCAGCGACCACACAACGACTTTCCAACGATCACGGCCAGGTCGTATCGCTGGTCGTGATCGTTGGAAAGTTGCAGAGTGTGACAGTACCCTTAGAGTCAGACGGCTGTAGTAATCTGTTCAGAAGTTAGAGGCATTTAGGTGGTAAAAATAGACATTTTCATTTCTGTCATGCCACTTTGCATTAATTCCTGTAAAGCACCTGAATGGTTATTAAACTAACTGACTGCAGTTTTCAATATGTCAGGGGTGCTGTAAAATGGTATCACTTTTGGGGTTTTTCTAATATATAGGACCTCTAAAGTCACTTCAAACATCGATAAGTCCTTAAAAAAATAAATTGTGTAAATTTCCTTGAAAATATGAAAAATTAATGCTACATTTTTAAACCTCGTAAAATGCTAACAAAACAAAATAACATTTTACAAATGGTGCTGATGTAAAGCCGACATGTGGGAAATGTTATTTATTAATGGTTCGCTGTGGTGTGACCTTCTGGATTAAAGAGATAATCATTCAAATTTAGAAAAGTGCAAATTTTTTAACATTTTACTAAAATTTTTGATACTTTTTATAAATAAACACAAAACATATTGACCTAGATTTACCATTATCCTAAAGTATAATGTGTCATGAAAAAAACAGTCTCAAAATCACTGGGATTTGTTGAAGCGTTGCAGATTTATTACCACATAAATTGAAACTGGTCAGATTTCAAAAATGTGGCTCCATCACTAGGAGGTTAAAATCCTCAAATCTGTGCAAAATCTCTCTTATCCAACATGAATTCCCCAGAAAAGTGGTGGTGGAAACATTATGAACCAAACTACAAACAATCAAAACCCTGCTTCATCTCTAATTATCTGAATTATCTCCATATTGACAGTCTAATGTACAAATATACTGTACAAAGGCCCCTAAGCCAAAGAAAACAGGAATGAAATGCATGGCTTTCCTATTTCCTACTTAACCAAACTGCTTTCTCCTCAACCATATGTGTCTCCTCAAGGTCAAACAATTCCGAGAAGGTGTTGATAAGTTAAATAGAACACAGCACATCTCCTAATATAGGATTCCAAGCCCATAACATTCTATAAAAAATATGTTACTACAGTAGATATTTTAGTATACCTATTAAAAAGAGAAGTACAAAAACAAGAAAGAAAACCAAGGAAACGGGAGAGTGAGAAAGAATAAAAAAAAAAATCCCAATCCAGGTACCGCACCCCTTTACTAAACACATGTAGTTTGTGCAACAGATAATATCAAGCCCCTTCTCCTAGCATCTAGTCCCCTGTACAGAATCATAGGGTTGAATACACATACCAGACAAGCATCTGCCCAAAACGAGCCCCCAGGAGATTCCACCAGATATGACTCTAATGGACGCCTACAGGACTCTCCAAACCCTGCCCCACATGATTGAATTCAACGTGATTGAATTCAATCAACACCTAGACACCAAATACGTTCTAACATTTTATACCACCATAATCATATTACTAAACAGAATCCACAGATTTCACCAAATTCCAAACCAGGCCTCCTGAATGTGTATCCACCCACCCTGTATCTTCACCAGGATTATAAAAGGGGTAACATGAATCTTTCCAAATTACTTTCTGTTTAGCACGAAAAATCATTGCATAATGTACACTATGTAAGCTAAGGGACATTTTACCCAAATTTAACTCTATCATTTTAAGTTTCAGAGGCATAGTTACCAAACAGCATAGTGTTTTTCCATTAAATAACGTGTTTATATCCCTGTCTTTTGAAAGCAACATTTTCACTAAGATAGGTCTATGCCAGTTCCCATATTAATAGGCTTATGTACAAATAAGAAAACTTCCCTAGCATGACAAGAAAAACTGGAATGATATATGTTGCTTTCCTACTTAGCACTTTCAGCCACACCCAGCACCAGGATCAGATGATTGGTGTTGGTTGCCGAGTGTTGCGCTCCCACCAATCTGATATTGAGACATTGAGTGTCTCTCCATTGTGGTCACAAACAAAGCCTCACAATGATAGGGTTGAAAGCAGGGTGTCACAGTGGGGACACGGGAAACCTAAGCACTCCACCCGTACTTCTCCATCAGCAATGGAAATACAGAAACTGCCATTACACGTCCTCCACCATGGTGAAAACTGGAGTGCCACAGGCAAAGGCAACTGGGGCTGGGTACTGGGTGCTGAGATTAGACACAGGTAGGACACCAGGCATGTCCACTCACATGCTCCTTCTCGGACACCAGAAACCATTTGTCTGAAATTATCACGATTAAACTCTATGGCTGTGTGTGGAGAAGGTGGAGATTTGGGTCTCCACAAAAAATAAATATACACTCCAATGAGATTTGACAAGCAGGATTTTGCTTTTCTCTGGACAACTTATCCATAAAAATCACAGGAAGCCAATATATTTGACAGGCAAAATGGGACAACTTGATGAAAGGTAATAATGGGCAATTCCTGCCAATACGTACAACACATGTCTAATTGCCTATAGCTGAAGATGCTGACTAGTTACCAGAATTTACCAAAATTATGATAATTACAATTGCAATGGCGTACTCAAGAACAACTGGTCTCTAAAATAAATCACACGCAACCTTCTTCACAGACACTGGAAATAAATTCTCCAATGTTTACATAGTGGCCAGGAAATTCTGGATGGATGGAAACCTTGTCTTTAACATCTATAAAGATATATTATGGCAATAATCAGCAGAGAATTTTGACCCTATTTCATTAGAAAGATGCCAGAGACGAAAATGAACTATATGGATCATTCCTCACAACCATGGTTTATTCTTCCACTGTTCCCATTCCCTGCTAATCATTAGTCTGTGTGATACCTTTAACATTTGTCATGAGACTCCTCGCTCCACTGGTTTGGAATTGGTTTATCAGCTGTCAGCTTGTACTCACACCAATTGATACCATTAGCTCCTTAAGTATTATGATGGAGAACAGATGGTCAATGAAATTCATATCCCATGAACTGCACATCACAAACTCCTTTTTTCTTGATCGAATATAATTTTTAATCATATATGTAACAATTCAATATGTAACATGGTGATATACAAGCATATTACAGACGTGTACACCCTTACCTTTGCACAAATTTAGTTAAGGGCTCTATTTTCTCATGAAACAAATGTAGTATATGATACAAACAAGCTGCAAGATACATCACAAACAATGGCTGGACACTAGGACACTTCTCGTGACACAGTACTGGAAAAATCATGTTTTTTCTATTAAAGTATTGCATGCTTCCAAATTTTATTTTGACATTTCACACATATCAGTATTACTTTAATAGTTGAATAGATATAAAGTTATATTTGACACAGTAAACACAAGAATCCATATGAAGTGGTGCTTGAACATTTGTGAACTTCTTCAGAATTGTCTATATTTCTACATAAATGTGACCTAAAACGACATTAGATTTTCAAACAAGTCCTAAAAAGTAGATAAAGAAAACCAAATGAAACAAATGAGTCAAAAATACAAAAGTTTGTCATTTTAAATTAGTAATAATAATAATCTTAATTTATATAGCGCCAACATATTCCACAGCGCTTTACAGTTTAACAGTTTCAAACACAACAGTCATAAGTAACAACGTTAACAATACAATAATTAAAGCACAATAAGACGACCCTGCTCGTGAGCGCTTACAATCTACAATGAGGTGGGGGAGATACAAAGTACAGGTGTGTATTTACAATGATGGTCCAGCCATCTTCAGGGGGTGGGGGATAGATGGAGATAGTGAATGGGCTACACACACACACACACACACACACAAACATAAAATTACTTTGATTAGGGAACGTGATAGGCCGCTCTGAACAAATGTGTTTTGATTAGTAAATTAGTAAAATAATCCAGTATTATATATCATTGAGTAGCAAAAGTATGTGAACCTTTGGTTTGACCCCCTTGTGCAGCAACAACTGCATCTACACTTTTCCAGTATTTGTCGATTAGTCCTGTACATCATCTTGGAAGAATTTTAACCCATTCCTCCCTAGAAAACAGCTACAACTCTGTCATGTTGGTGGGTTTTCTTCCTGAAATGCTCACTTCAGGCCCTTGCACAACATTTCTATAAGGTTAAGGTCATGATTATGACTTGGCCATTTCAAAACTTTAACTTTATTTTTCTCTAACCATTCTTTTTGTAGAGTGATTTTGGGTTGATGTCAATGTCATTCTCTTTCAGTTTCAGATTGGACATGGGGTTGCCTCTTTACTTAATAAAAGAGTTGGCAACCCCGGACTGGTGATTTTTCAAAATATTAGTTGTTGACAAAAGTGCACAGAACACTTCATAATGTCATCAAAAGGACCCAACTTTCTAGCAAAATTCAGGCCCGATCTTCCTGTATAATAATAATAATAATCTTTATTTTTATATAGCGCTAACATATTCCACAGCGCTTTACAGTTTGCACACATTATCATCGCTGTCCCCGATGGGGATCACAATCTAAATTCCCTATCAGTATGTCTTTGGAATGTGGGTGGAAACCGGAGTACCCGGAGGAAACCCTCATAAACACAGGTAGAACATACAAACTCTTGCAGATGTTGTCCTGGGTGGGATTTGAACCCAGGACTCCAGAGCTGCAAGCCTGCAGTGCTAACCATTGAGCCACCGTGCTGTCCAACCTGGCATCCCACAACTCTTAAAGACAATTCTTGCAGTGAAAATGTGAGATCTTGCGTCTTATCCTGAGACCTCACTCTCTGCACTAATCCAGTACTGCCGCATCATTTTCTAAGTTGTAACTGAATGGTAACATCCATGGAGGGGTTACCCATTAGGGAGTGTCCTGTATACTTTCACCAGTCAGGTACTGCCAACACTTATTAAGCATAAAGGGCAGCCTTAGACTGGTGAAGACTGAAAAATGTCTCTAAAGGGCTGACTTCTAGGTGTCTCCTTTCTGTCCAAATAGTCGTCAACTGCCTGTCGTCATGTGTAATTTATACCAAGCAGCTGAACCGGAATAAAGAAAGAAGAGATGGCTCTTTGTTTCTCTGAGACAGGCTTTAAGTTTGTGGCAAGTTAAGCCATTGATCATTTGCATGATGAGGAGTGAGGGAAAGAAAGTCCTGGCATCTACAGTGCTGACGGAAAACTGCCTGTGGAAAGCTAAGTAAACAATATGTACAGTCCAAAGGGGAGTGTAACCCTTCCTTCAAATAGGGGTCACTCCCCTTTGGACTGGGCATCTTGTCCATTTAGCTTTCCATGGGCAGCACACAACACAGTAAGGTCGTGCTGTGTCCCCTCGTCTATTTTGAGGCCCGCTATCATATAGCGAGGTGAGTCACTAGAGATGAGGATCATCTTGATTGGGGTACACCTTGTTGAGGCGGGATGGCTTCTATACTTTTTGATAGAAACAGTGTTAACCAAGTACCCTATGTTATTTGCATGTACTATTACTATTTAATCATTTACTTACTATAAGGCATTTGTTCGTTTTCTGCTTTCTTGGATTTTGTCTGTGAAACGGCCACAGTGTGAACATGCTCTTACACATTGTACATATTCCAACTTACGCTCCGGCTCATTTCTTTGGTTTTGCTATATTAACATACATATATTAACATACAGTCTGGCATAAACATTTTTAGGAAGAAAATAAAAAAAGCATTTACATCTGTAACCAAAGGGATATGAGGAATTAAAAAAAGAAGCTATATGAATGCTCTGTTCAGTCATTTTGGTAACAGGTGGTGAGTTATCTGACCATTTTCGATGATATGTTTAATTAATGAAATGACACATTTTTTGACTGGCACATCTGGCCACATGGCAGGGCTAGACAAATATTTTGATATCCATGACTTTTCTGAAAATCTGTACGGCGATGTGTAAATTCCTGTTTGATAGTGTAAAGTCCAAGTAACAGCGAATAACATGGAATATTATTACATTTACTGCAATAGTAATATCTAAAGGAATGGGCAACATGAACACCGAAAACTAAATATTATACAGACATAGGGAAATCCACTGTAATTCTGGTAAAGCCGTGTGCACTGATTAGATTCAATTCACTTCCTAACCTCCTTCAAGTTATGTAATGCTTCAAATCCAAATGCCCCAAAGGGCTTAAGTTATAAATCAGCCGTGATGTCATACCGCCAAACAGTTGCTAGGGAAACAGTTTCCACTGCTGCCATATGTCAATGACACAGAATGTTAGCATCCCATATCATCCCCACAAGGGGACAACACTCCGCCGAGACCATGCAGATGACAATAGCTGCAATTATAGTGGAATGTACTGCATGAATGTAAGTGTATTCCCAATTTCTAACATCTCCTTGGGTTTGAAGATTTATTCCTGGAAGTTTAGCCTGATGGGTAATAGTGGCTGGGCCTCTTTATGTGCAGAGTTACATATACTGGATTGCTTTTGTGATGCCGCGATCACTAATGGGTTGGGGAATACTCTCTTGGCAACAGGAAAAACATAGATAGGCACGGGTTTTTCACATAAACAGTCTCTTTTGGTTTATTCAAGCATCATCTGTAGGCCATGTAATCCATCACAGACCTCACATAGACCTTAGCACTTCATGGTATACGGCTTTGAGACGCGGTCACTAAACACGCCGGACCTCTTTGTCCAGTTACCATGGATGACCGCACGCCGAACAGTTCATTAATGTCCATGGAACACAACAGGCACCAACACATGACATTAGGTTGCAGTCTCTAAACATGGTGGACCTTACTCTGTCCAGTTACCATGGGTGACCACACAGTTCATTAACCCCTTCCCGACCTTTGACGCATACGCTGCGTCATGAAAGTCGGTGCCTTCCCGACCTGTGACGCAGCGTATGCGTCATGGAGGGATCGCGCTCCTGCAGATCGGGTGAAAGGGTTAACTCCAATTTCACCCGATCTCCAGGAACAGGGGGAGTGGTGCTTCAGCCCAGGGGGGGTGGCTTCACCCCCCCGTGGCTACGATCGCTCTGATTGGCTGTTGAAAGTGAAACTGCCAATCAGAGCGATTTGTAATATTTCACCCAAAAAAACGGTGAAATATTACAATCCAGCCATGGCCGATGCTGCAATATCATCGGCCATGGCTGGAAAACCTAATCTGCCCCCACCCCACCCCACCCCACCGATCGCCCCCCCAGTGCTCCGGTGCGCGGTCCGCCCCTTTAATTCGTTCTGTCCGCTCCTCCGTCCTCCTGTCCCTTAGGGTTGGAATTAGGGCTAGGGTTGGAAATAGGGTTAAGATTAGGCTTGTGGTTAGGGTTAAGGATAGGGTTAGGGTTGTATTGGGGTTACAGTTGTGGGTAGGGTTGGGATTAGGGTTAGGATTAGGGTTGGATTTAGGGTTACGGGTGTGTTGGGGTTAGGGTTGTGGTTAGGTGTTGTGAATTTACCTTTTGGCTCCCTCTAGTGGTTACTAGTGATTTGACTCTGGGTATGTCATTCATCCCTTGTATGCTCACCTGGGTCGTTAGGTCAGGGGTGTTGCTATATAAGCTCCCTGGACCTTCAGTTCAATGCCTGGCAACGTTGTAATCAGAGCTAATCTGTTGTGCTCTTGTCTACTGATCCTGGTTCCTGCTAAATTAAGCTAAGTCTGCTTTCTTGCTTTTTGCTATTTGTTTTTGTTTGCATTTTTGTCCAGCTTGTACATAATCTGTATCCTAACCTTGCTGGAAGCTCTAGGGAGGCTGGAGTTCTCCCCCCGGGCCGTTAGACGGTTCGGGGGTTCTTGTATCTCCAGTGTGGAATTTTGTTAGGGTTTTTGTTGACCATATAAGTTATCTTACTACATTCTGCTATTAGTAAGTGGGCCTCTCTTTGCTAAACCTAGTTCATCTCTGTGTTTGTCATTTCCTCTTACCTCACCGTTATTATTTGTGGGGGGCTTGTATCCGACTTTTGGGGTCTATTCTCTGGAGGCAAGAGAGGTCTTTGTTTTCCTCTTCTAGGGGTAGTTAGTCCTCCGGCTGGCGCGAGACATCTAGCGACCAACGTAGGCATGTTCCCCGGCTACTTCTAGTGTTGGCGTTAGGAGTAGTTATATGGTCAACCCAGTTACCACTGCCCTATGAGCTGGATTTTTGTACGTCGCAGACTTACTTGTTCCTCTGAGACCCTCGCCATTGGGGTCATAACAGTTTGCCAGGCCAGTATTAAATGTTAAATGCATTGCAGAAGCGGGATTATAAGAAAGAAAGTTCTGAGTTTTTTTTTTTCTCTCTCTCATTTTTTTTTCATGTCCCCTTTACCTCTGAGTGGCTTGTGTTTGCTGCAGACATGAATGTCCAGACCTTGATTACAAGTGTGGATCAGCTTGCTGCTCGTGTGCAGGGCATACAAGATTATGTTATCAGAAATCCTATGTCAGAACCTAAGATACCGATTCCTGAACCGTTTTCCGGAGACCGATTTAAATTTAGAAATTTCAGGAATAATTGTAAATTGTTTTTGTCCCTGAAACCCTGTTCATCTGGAGACTCCGCTCAGCAAGTAAAAATTGTTATTTCTTTTTTACGGGGCGACCCTCAGGATTGGGCTTTCTCGCTGGCGCCAGGAGATCCGGCATTGGCTGACATTGATGCGTTTTTTCTGGCGCTTGGTTTGCTTTATGAGGAACCCAATCTTGAGATTCAGGCAGAAAAAGCCTTGCTGGCGATGTCTCAGGGCCAGGACGAGGCTGAAGTGTATTGCCAAAAATTTCGGAAATGGTCCGTGCTGACCCAGTGGAACGAGTGTGCATTGGCTGCAAATTTTAGAAATGGCCTTTCTGAAGCCATTAAGAATGTGATGGTGGGTTTTCCCATTCCCACAGGTCTGAATGATTCTATGGCCCTGGCTATTCAAATCGACCGGCGGTTGCGGGAGCGCAAGACCGCAAATTCCCTCATGGTGTTGTCTGAACAGGCACCTGATTTAATGCAATGTGATAGAATCCTGACTAGAAATGAGCGGAAAATTCATAGACGCCAGAATGGCTTGTGTTACTACTGTGGTGATCCTACACATGTTATCTCAGCATGCTCTAAACGTCTTACTAAGGTTGTTAGTCCGGTCGCCATTGGTAATTTGCAACCTAAGTTTATTCTATCTGTAACTTTGATTTGCTCACTGTCATCGTATCCTGTCATGGCGTTTGTGGACTCAGGTGCTGCCCTGAGCCTTATGGATCTGTCATTTGCCAAGCGCTGCGGATTTGTTCTTGAGCCATTGGAAAATCCTATCCCTCTTAGGGGTATTGATTCTACGCCATTGGCAAAAAATAAACCGCAGTTTTGGACACAGGTTACCATGTGCATGACTCCCGAACATCGGGAGGTAATACGTTTTCTTGTTCTGCATAAAATGCATGATTTGGTTGTTTTGGGTTTGCCATGGTTACAGACCCATAATCCAGTCTTGGACTGGAAGGCTATGTCAGTGTCAAGTTGGGGCTGCCATGGAATTCATGGAGATTCCCTGCCCTTGTCTATTGCTTCTTCTACTCCTTCGGAAGTTCCGGCGTATTTGTCTGATTATCAGGATGTCTTCAGCGAGTCTAAGTCCAGTGCACTGCCTCCTCATAGGGAATGTGACTGTGCAATAGATTTGATTCCTGGCAGTAAGTTTCCTAAGGGGAGACTGTTTAATCTGTCGGTACCTGAACATACCGCGATGCGTTCATATATCAAGGAGTCTCTTGAGAAGGGGCATATCCGTCCTTCTTCTTCCCCTCTTGGTGCGGGATTCTTTTTTGTGGCCAAAAAGGACGGATCTTTGAGGCCTTGTATTGACTATCGGCTTTTAAATAAGATCACTGTCAAATTTCAGTATCCTTTGCCGCTGTTGTCAGATTTGTTTGCCCGGATTAAAGGTGCCAAGTGGTTCACCAAGATAGACCTTCGTGGTGCGTACAACCTTGTGCGCATTAGGCAGGGCGATGAATGGAAAACCGCATTCAATACGCCCGAAGGTCATTTTGAGTACTTGGTGATGCCATTTGGGCTCTCTAATGCCCCTTCAGTTTTTCAGTCCTTCATGCATGACATTTTCCGGAAGTATCTGGATAAATTTTTGATTGTTTATCTGGATGATATTCTGGTTTTTTCTGATGATTGGGACTCGCATGTGGAGCAGGTCAGGATGGTTTTTGAGATTCTGCGTGAAAATTCTTTGTTTGTAAAAGGCTCAAAGTGTCTCTTTGGTGTACAGAAGGTTCCCTTTTTGGGGTTCATTTTTTCCCCTTCTGCTGTGGAGATGGATCCAGTCAAGGTCCGAGCTATTCATGATTGGACTCAACCCTCGTCAGTTAAGAGTCTTCAGAAGTTCTTGGGTTTTGCTAACTTCTACCGTCGTTTTATCGCAAATTTCTCTAGCGTTGTTAAACCGCTGACGGATATGACCAAGAAAGGCTCTGATGTAGCTAACTGGGCTCCTGCTGCCGTGGAGGCTTTCCAGGAGTTGAAACGCCGATTTACTTCGGCGCCTGTTTTGTGCCAGCTAGACGTCTCACTTCCCTTTCAGGTTGAGGTGGATGCTTCGGAGATTGGGGCAGGGGCCGTTTTGTCGCAGAGAGGCCCTGGTTGCTCTACTATGAGGCCTTGTGCCTTTTTCTCTAGGAAGTTTTCGCCGGCAGAGCGAAATTATGATGTGGGCAATCGGGAGTTGTTGGCCATGAAGTGGGCATTTGAGGAGTGGCGTCATTGGCTCGAGGGTGCTAAGCATCGTGTGGTGGTCTTGACTGATCACAAAAATCTGATGTATCTCGAGTCTGCTAAACGCCTGAATCCTAGACAGGCCCGCTGGTCATTGTTTTTCTCCCGTTTTGACTTTGTGGTCTCGTATTTACCAGGTTCTAAGAATGTGAAGGCCGATGCACTGTCTAGGAGCTTTGTGCCTGATGCTCCTGGAGTCGCTGAACCTGTGGGTATTCTTAAGGAAGGAGTTATCGTGTCTGCTATTTCTCCAGATCTGCGACGTGTGTTGCAGAGATTTCAGGCTGGTAGGCCTGACTCTTGTCCACCTGACAGATTGTTTGTGCCTGCTAGATGGACCAGCAGAGTCATTTCCGAGGTTCATTCCTCGGTGTTGGCAGGGCACCCGGGAATTTTTGGCACCAGAGATCTGGTGGCCAGGTCCTTTTGGTGGCCTTCCTTGTCAAGGGATGTGCGGTCATTTGTGCAGTCCTGTGGTACTTGTGCCCGAGCTAAGCCTTGTTGCTCTCGTGCCAGCGGGTTGCTCTTGCCCTTGCCTGTCCCGAAGAGACCTTGGACACACATCTCTATGGATTTCATTTCGGATCTTCCGGTGTCTCAGGGCATGTCTGTCATCTGGGTGATATGTGATCGTTTCTCCAAGATGGTCCATCTGGTTCCTTTGCCTAAGCTGCCTTCCTCTTCTGATCTGGTTCCTGTGTTCTTCCAGAACGTGGTTCGTTTGCACGGCATTCCTGAGAATATTGTGTCGGACAGAGGATCCCAGTTTGTTTCCAGGTTCTGGCGATCCTTTTGTGGTAGGATGGGCATTGATTTGTCGTTTTCGTCCGCTTTCCATCCCCAGACTAACGGACAAACGGAGCGAACTAATCAGACTCTGGAGGCTTATTTGAGGTGTTTTGTCTCTTCTGATCAGGATGATTGGGTGACCTTCTTGCCTTTGGCTGAATTTGCCCTTAATAATCGGGCTAGTTCCGCCACCTTGGTTTCGCCATTTTTCTGCAACTCTGGTTTCCATCCTCGTTTTTCCTCGGGACATGTGGAGCCTTCTGACTGTCCTGGGGTGGATTCCGTGGTGGATAGGTTGCAGCGGATCTGGAGTCATGTGGTGGACAACTTGAAGTTGTCACAGGAGAAGGCTCAGCGTTTTGCCAACCGCCGCCGCGGTGTGGGTCCCCGACTTCGCGTTGGGGATTTGGTATGGCTGTCTTCTCGATTTGTTCCTATGAAGGTCTCCTCTCCCAAATTTAAGCCTCGCTTCATTGGTCCTTACAAGATATTGGAAATCATTAATCCTGTATCCTTTCGCCTGGATCTTCCGGTGTCGTTTGCCATTCACAACGTATTTCATAGGTCCTTGTTGCGGCGGTACGTTGTGCCTGTGGTTCCTTCTGCTGAGCCTCCTGCTCCGGTGTTGGTTGAGGGCGAGTTGGAGTACGTGGTGGAGAAGATCTTAGATTCTCGTCTCTCCAGGCGGAGGCTTCAGTACCTGGTCAAGTGGAAGGGCTATGGTCAGGAGGATAATTCCTGGGTGGTCGCCTCTGATGTACATGCGGCCGATTTAGTTCGTGCCTTTCACGCCGCTCATCCTGATCGCCCTGGTGGTCTTGGTGAGGGTTCGGTGACCCCTCACTAAGGGGGGGGTACTGTTGTGAATTTACCTTTTGGCTCCCTCTAGTGGTTACTAGTGATTTGACTCTGGGTATGTCATTCATCCCTTGTATGCTCACCTGGGTCGTTAGGTCAGGGGTGTTGCTATATAAGCTCCCTGGACCTTCAGTTCAATGCCTGGCAACGTTGTAATCAGAGCTAATCTGTTGTGCTCTTGTCTACTGATCCTGGTTCCTGCTAAATTAAGCTAAGTCTGCTTTCTTGCTTTTTGCTATTTGTTTTTGTTTGCATTTTTGTCCAGCTTGTACATAATCTGTATCCTAACCTTGCTGGAAGCTCTAGGGAGGCTGGAGTTCTCCCCCCGGGCCGTTAGACGGTTCGGGGGTTCTTGTATCTCCAGTGTGGAATTTTGTTAGGGTTTTTGTTGACCATATAAGTTATCTTACTACATTCTGCTATTAGTAAGTGGGCCTCTCTTTGCTAAACCTAGTTCATCTCTGTGTTTGTCATTTCCTCTTACCTCACCGTTATTATTTGTGGGGGGCTTGTATCCGACTTTTGGGGTCTATTCTCTGGAGGCAAGAGAGGTCTTTGTTTTCCTCTTCTAGGGGTAGTTAGTCCTCCGGCTGGCGCGAGACATCTAGCGACCAACGTAGGCATGTTCCCCGGCTACTTCTAGTGTTGGCGTTAGGAGTAGTTATATGGTCAACCCAGTTACCACTGCCCTATGAGCTGGATTTTTGTACGTCGCAGACTTACTTGTTCCTCGGAGACCCTCGCCATTGGGGTCATAACAGTTAGGGGTGTGTTGGGGTTAGGGTTGTGATTAGGGTTATGGCTACAGTTGGGATTAGGGTTAGGGGTGTGTTGGGGTTAGTGTTGAAGTTAGAATTGAGGGGTTTTCACTGTTTAGGCACATCAGGGGTCTCCAAACGCAACATGGCGCCACCAATGATTCCAGCCAATGTTGCGTTCAAAAAGTCAAATGGTGCGCCCTCCCTTCCAAGCCCCGACGTGCGCCCAAACAGTGGTTTACCCCCACATATGGGATACCAGCGTACTCAGGACAAACTGGGCAACAACTATTGGGGTCCAATTTCTCCTGTTACCCTTGCAAAAATAAAAAATTACTTGCTAAAACATAATTTTGAGGAAAGAACTATTATTTTTTATTTTCACGGCTCTACGTTATAAACTTATGTGAAACACTTGGGGGTTGAAAGTGCTCACCACACATCTAGATAAGATCCTTTTGGGATCTAGTTTCCAAAATGGGGTCACTTGTGGGGTGTTTCTACTGTTTAGGCACATCAGGGGCTCTGCAAATGCAACGTGACGCCCGCAGACCATTCCATCAAAGTCTGCATTTCAAATGTCACTACTTCCCTTCCGAGCCCTGACGTGCGCCCAAACAGTGGTTTACCCCCACATATGGGGTACCAGCGTACTCACAACAAACTGGGCAACAAATATTGGGGTCCAATTTCTCCTGTTACCCTTGTGAAAATAAACAATTGCTTGCTAAAACATCTTTTTTGAGGAAAGAAAAATGATTTTTTATTTTCACGGCTCTGCGTTGTAAACTTCTGTGAAAGCACTTGGGGGTTGAACGTGCTCACCACACATCTAGATAAGTTCCTTGGGGGGTCTAGTTTCCAAAATGGGGTCACTTGTGGGGGGTTTCTACTGTTTAGGCACATCAGGGGCTCTGCAAACATAACATGATTCCCGCAGACCATTCCATCAAAGTCTGCATTCCAAATCGTCACTACTTCCCTTCCGAGCCCCGCCATGTGCCCAAACAGTCTTTTACCCCCACATATGGGGTATCAGCGTACTCAGGAGAAACTGGACAACAACTTTTGGGGTCAAATTTTTCCTGTTACCCTTGGGAAAATTAAAAAATTCTGGGCTAAAAAAATATTTTTGAGGAAAGAAAACACATTTTTTATTTTCACGTCTCTGCGTTATAAACTTCTGTGAAGCACTTGGGGGTTCAAAGTGCTCACCACACATCTAGATAAGTTCCCTTGGGGGTCTAGTTTCCAAAGTGGGGTTAATTGTGGGGAGTTCCTACTGTTTAGGCACATCAGGGGCTCTGCAAACGCAACGTGACGCCCGCAGAGAATTCCATTAAAGTCTGCATTTCAAAACGTCACTACTTCCCTTCCGCTCCCCGACGTGTGCCAAAACAGTGGTTTACCCCCACATATGGGGTATCAGCGTACTCAGGAGAAACTGCACAACGACTTTTGGGGTCCAATTTCTCCTGTTACCCTTGGGAAAATAAAAAATTGTGGGTTAAAAAATAATTTTTGAGGAAAGAAAAATAATTTTATATTTTCATGGCTCTGCGTTATAAACTTCTGTGAAGCACTTGAGGGTTCAAAGTGCTCACCACACATCTAGATTAGTTCCTTGGGAGGTCTAGTTTCCAAAATGGGGTCACTTGTGTGGGAGCTCCAATGTTTAGGCACACAGGGGCTCTCCAAACGCGACATGGTGTCCGCTAATGATTGGAGCTAATTTTCCATTCAAAAAGCCAAATGGCGTACCTTCCCTTCCGAGCCCTGCCGTGCGCCCAAACAGTGGTTTACCCCCACATATGGGGTATCATCGTACTCAGGACAAACTGGACAACAACATTTGGGGTCCAATTTCTCCTATTATCCTTGGGAAGATAAAAAACTCCGGGCTAAAAATCATTTTTGAGGAAAGAAAAATATTTTTTTATTTTCATGGCTCTGCGTTATAAACTTCTGTGAAGCACCTGGGGGTTTTAAGTGCTCACTATACATCTAGATTAGTTCCTTGGGGGGTCTAGTTTCCAAAATGGGGTCACTTGTAGGGGAGCTCTAATGTTTAGGCACACAGGGGCTCTCCGAACGCAACATGGTGTCCACTAACGATTGGAGCTAATTTTCCATTGAAAAAGTCAAATGGCGCGCCTTCCCTTCCAAGCCTTGCCGTGCACCCAAACAGTGGTTTACCCCCACATATGAGGTATCGGCGTACTCAAGAGAAATTGCCCAACAAATTTTAGGATCCATTTTATCCTGTTGCCCATGTGAAAATGAAAAAATTGAGGCTAAAAAAATTTTTTTGTGAAAAAAAAGTACTTTTTCATTTTTTACGGATCAATTTGTGAAGCACCTGAGAGTTTAAAGTGCTCACTATGCATCTAGATAAGTTCCTTGGGGGGTCTAGTTTCCAAAATGGGGTCACATGTGGGGGAGCTTCAATGTTTAGGCACACAGGGTCTCTCCAAACGCGACATGGTGTCCGCTAACGATGGAGATAATTTTTCATTCAAAAAGTCAAATGGCGCGCCTTCCCTTCCGAGCCTTGCCGTGCACCCAAACAGTGGTTTACCCCCACATATGAGGTATCGGCGTACTCAGGAGAAATTGCCCAACAAATTTTAGGATCCATTTTATCCTGTTGCCCATGTGAAAATGAAAAAATTGAGGCTAAAAAATTTTTTTGTGAAAAAAAAGTACTTTTTCATTTTTACGGATCAATTTGTGAAGCACCTGGGGGATTAAAGTGCTCACTATGCATCTAGATAAGTTCCTTGGGGCGTCTAGTTTCCAAAATGGGGTCACTTGTGGGGGAGCTCCAATGTTTAGGCACACGGGGGCTCTCCAAACGCGACATGGTGTCCGCTAAAGATTGGAGCCAATTTTTCATTGAAAAAGTCAAATGGCGCTCCTTCGCTTCCGAGCCCTGCCGTGCCCACAAACAGTGGTTTACCCTCACATATGAGGTATCAACGTACTCAGGACAAATTGGACAACAACTTTTGTGGTCCAGTTTCTCCTTTTACCCTTGGGAAAATAAAAAAATTGTTGCTAAAATATCATTTTTGTGACTAAAAAGTTAAATGTTCACTTTTTCCTTCCATGTTGCTTCTGCTGTTGTGAAACACCTGAAGGGTTAATAAACTTCTTGAATGTGGTTTTGAGCACCTTGAGGGGTGCAGTTTTTAGAATGGTGTCACTTTTGGGTATTTTCAGCCATATAGAACCCTCAAACTGACTTCAAATGTGAGGTGGTCCCTAAAAAAAATGGTTTTGTAACTTTTGTTGTAAAAATGAGAAATCACTGGTCAAATTTTAACCCTTATAACTTCCTAGCAAAAAAAAAATTTCTTTCCAAAATTGTGCTGATGTAAAGTAGACATGTGGGAAATGTTATTTATTAACTATTTTGTGTCACATAACTCTCTGGTTTAACAGAATAAAAATTCAAAATGTGAAAATTGCGAAATTTTCAAAATTTTCGCCAAATTTCCGTTTTTTTCACAAATAAACTCAGAAATTATCGACCTAAATTTACCACTAACATGAAGCCCAATATGTCACGAAAAAACAATCTCAGAACCGCAAGGATCCGTTGAAGCGTTCCTGAGTTATTACCTCATAAAGGGACACTGGTCAGAATTGCAAAAAATGGCAAGGTCATTAAGGCCAAAATAGGCTGGGTCATGAAGGGGTTAACTGACCTCCTGTCAGTGCACACAGTTCCCCATACTCTGGGTTACCTTCCAGGAGCTCCTGCTCCACACGCTGACTCCTGTCAGTACTCTCTCCCAGAGAAGCTGTCTTACTGGGATCACCGTACTTGTGACCAGGGCCCTCATGACAGTCCAGACCTGCAGAAGAAACGGTAGCTTCCTCAGACACTGCACTTGCGGCCTCTCCATGTTCTATTCAGGAAGTCCTACTCCCAGGATCTTCCAACACATAGGTCTCCAGATCCAAGGCCTCACTATGTGCTCTTCAGGAACTCCGTCCCCACCTGGGACCTTCCAACACATAGACCTTCCAGGACCTTACACACTCTCCCCTATGTGCTTCCCAGGAATCCGGTCCACACACAGGACCTTCCAAGCAGAGAGAGACCATGTGTCACATTATATACTTGTAACCACTCACATAGAAGGGAGGTGTGTGTTTAGTCAGACCAGCCCAGCTCTCTGACTAAGCCTGTAAGCTTCCCTTTAAAGCTACACAAACACAACTCTTATGGAACTACAAATTCCAGAACAACAATACTGGCTTACAGAGCAGACTCAATCTGCAACACATACCGGCCATTTACAATCATGCCGGACCCTGTTTCACAAACCCAGTTACGCCTCCATGCGTATCCTGAGGAGCCCACACAGCGCCCCCTAGCTGCAGCATGGGTCACTGCATCACACTTTGAACGAGTTGCTAATGGCTGCAGGGGCGGACATATCATTGGTGCAATCAACGCTGCCACACGGGCCAAAGCGGCACAAACGTGAAGTTGTGCATTATGATGACCTATTGGACTGCAAAAGACCCATATACTGTGCTTGCACAGAGGCCCTCTTCTGTCTGTAAGAGGTGGAACGCCATCCTCTCACCCTCACATTCCCTGTTAATAGATTTAATATTTAAATTCTTCTTTTTATTTGGTTTCAATAAAATCTATGATATTTTATCACTTTCTTTGCATATGTTTCTATGTATCCTGGGATATCCTCGTGCTCCTAGGTACTGTTATGATGCGCTTTATTGAAGTGGTATGCACTTTACATGACGTCTAGGAATATTTGATAAATTTTCAAATACTGAACAAATACTGAACGTGTGAACATGGCGTTAATATAAGTGAAATCTGCATCAAAAACACTGAGAGAATTGACATTCTACAGATTTAAATCTGCAAGGAAAAAATTAGCAAAGTGTGCATGAGACTTCAGGAATCTTATTTACTTTGTTGATATTAGGAAATCCTAAAAAGTTTTGTGATAAAACTGCACAGAAAAAAAGGGTAAAGAGAATGGAACATGTGCACATACCCTTAATCCTGCAGGGAAACGGCTCTTTCACCTGCCTGACCGCTCATAATGGCCACATAGTTATGCAAGTTAAATAGCTGTTTACCTGCAAGATTAAGTGATTGTACAGGGAAACATAGAAAGACCTACAGTAAGGGTACTGTCACACAGTACCATTTTGATCGCTACGACGGTACGATTCGTGACGTTCTAGCGATATCGTTACGATATCGCAGTGTCTGACACGCAGCAGCGATCAGGGATCCTGCTGAGAATCGTACGTCGTAGCAGATCGTGTGGAACTTTCTTTCGTCGCTTGATCACCCGCTGACATCGCTGGATCGTTGTGTGTGACAGCGATCCAGCGATGTGTTCGCTTGTAACCAGGGTAAACATCGGGTAACTAAGCGCAGGGCCGCGCTTAGTAACCCGATGTTTACCGTGGTTACCAGCGTAAACGTAAAAAAACAAACAGTACATACTTACATTCCGGTGTCTGTCCTCCAGCGTCTCAGCTTCTCTCCACTGTGTGAGCGTCTGCCGGCCGGAAAGCGAGCACAGCTGTGCTTGCCGGCTATGGCGCTTACACAGTGGAAAGAAGCTGAGACGCTGGAGGACAGACACCGGAATGTAAGTATGTACTGTTTGTTTTTTTACGTTTACGCTGGTAACCACGGTAAACATCGGGTTACTAAGCGCGGCCCTGCGCTTAGTTACCCGATGTTTACCCTGGTTACCGGGGACTTCGGCATCGCTCCAGCGCCGTGATTGCAACGTGTGACCGCAGTCTACGACGCTGGAGCGATAATCATACGATCGCTGCGACGTCACGGATCGTGCCGTCGTAGCGATCAAAATGGTACTGTGTGACAGTACCCTAAGTGGCACAGGGTGTGAACACAGCCTAATATGCCACGCTCCCCAGGTTGCATTATTATAAGATAATACGTTTCATTCACGTCATTTGTTGGGTTTTAAAGTTATGGCTGATTGGATCATATATTTATATTGATGGTGCAAGACCATGATGTCATTGACCCAGACAAGAAATTCAGCACACGTATAGGAAGTGGATTTTATTCTACATTCATACATATACTTTGAGTATGTATTAATGGAGACGCTAATGGCCTGCAGATGCATTATAACAAGCTCATAAGGTAATAAACGAGTCCGTGAAATGACAGGTAGCTAAACAGAGACCTATATACTGGATTCAGGTTATCGGTAATGGCTTTCTATAAATAAAGTCTCCACTGAGACTCCATTCTGGGATTCTACTGCCGAAGGGTAAACATCTCGGATTTCTTGTAATAATTCTAGCAAAGGAATTTAGAATTTACACAAAAGGCAAATCTTGTCTTCTTTAGTCTTTTATAGTATAGCGTTAACCCTGTACTCCACATTTGATAAATATTTTGTCCATTCACATCATTTATCAGTCTTTGTATATTTGGGCCAGCAACCATAACTAGGTGGATACCTGACCAACACCAGCCGTCGGTCAGACACTGGTCAGTAATACAATGGTGGTGTTGATGCACGGCCAAGCAATACATTGATGACCTGCGGTAATGCTATCATGGATCCTTTCCATTGTAGGGATTTTGGACGCAGTAAGGGTATGTGTCCACGTTCAGGATTGCCTCAGGATTTGGTCAGGATTTTATGCAGGTAAAATCCTGACCAAATCTGCACCTGAGGTCACTGGCAGGTCACCTGTGTTGTCCTTGCGTTGTTTCAGCAATGCAAGGACATGCTGCGTTCTTAAAAGACGCGCCGCATGTCCGTTTCCGCATAGTGGAGACGGGATTTCATGAAATCCCCTCCACTATGCTGTAACATCTGGACGCTGCGTTTTTGACGCTGCGGCTCAACGCAGCGTCAAAAACGCAGCGTTTCCTGAACGTGGAAACATACCCTTAGGGTATGTTTCCACGGTCAGGAAACGCTGCTTTTTTGACGCTGCGCAGAGCTGCAGCGTCAAACAAGCAGCGTCCAGATGTTCCAGCATAGTGGAGGGGATTTTATGAAATCCCGTCTCCACTATGCATGGAAACCCGCACGCGGCGGCCCTGCGACTCCGGACATGCTGCGCGTCTTTTCAGATCGCAGCATGTCCGTACACCTTGCGGGGACGCAGCGTCCCCGCAAGGCATATCACAGGGCCCTATGGGAGAGAGCGATCATCCCGGATGTGAAGAGTTAACACATCCGGCATGATCGCGTCCCAGAAAAGGCGATACCGCCGGCCATCCTGACAGTGGAAACATACCCTAACAGTAAAATTACGGTAAGTCATAAGTGGCCATACAAAAATAAATAGAAAATCAAAAAAGTCTCTCCTGAATTTTGGCCTGGAATTCTGGATTATGGAGCTGTAGCCTGTTAAAGTAGGAGGCACTATGATCTATAATACATGATTTATATCAAAAACTTATATATCTTGGAAAAGCAAAATTATAAATTGCATTACAAAACTGAAAATTCAACCAATGTTTACTATGAACCAAAATTAGTAACCAATGGTTCCACTTTGGTATGCTAAGGGCACATTCACACGTTGAGTATTTGGTCAGTATTTTCCATAATTATCTGTCTGCCAAAACCAGGAGTGGGTGAAAAATAGCAGAAATGGGGATGTGTTTCTATTAGGCCGGCCTCACACTAGCGAGTTTTACGGACGTATGAGCACAGAAACTACGTCCGTAAAATTCGCATAACACACAGCCCAATGATTCCCTATGTCCCAGCTCCTATCAGCCGTATTTTACTGATCCGTATTATACGGTCTTGTACGGCCGTACAAAATCACAGCATGCTGCGTTTGTCACCGTATTGCGCAAAAAAAATCGCCAATGAAAGTCTATGGGGGCGAGAAAAATACGGATTACACACGGACCAGCAGTGTGACCTGCGAGAAATACGCACCGGTGTTAGAGAGAAAAGCCGGTAATTCAATTGCCGGCTTTTCATTTCTCCTTCCCAAACAGACAGGATATGAGACATGGTTTACATACAGTAAACCATCTCATATCCCTTTTTTTTTGCATATTCCACACTACTAATGTTAGTAGTGTGTATGTGCAAAATTTTGGCGCTGTAGCTGCTAAAATAAAGGGTTAAATGGCGGAAAAATTTGGCGTGGGCTCCCGCGCAATTTTCTCCGCCAGAGTGGTAAAGCCAGTGACTGAGGGCAGATATTAATAGCCTAGAGAGGGTCCATGGTTATTGGCCCCCCCGGCTACAAACATCTGCCCCCAGCCACCCCAGAAAAGGCACATCTGGAAGATGCACCTATTCTGGCACTTGGCCACTCTCTTCCCACTCCCGTGTAGCGGTGGGATATGGGGTAATGAAGGGTTAATGTCACCTTGCTATTGTAAGGTGACATTAAGCCAGAATAATAATGGAGAGGCGTCAATTATGACACCTATCCATTATTAATCCAATAGTACGAAATGGTTAATAAAACACACACACATTATTACAAAGTCCTTTAGGGTATGTTTCCACGTTCAGTTTTGCTTCAGGCTTTGGTCAGGATTTTATGCAGGTAAAATCCTGACCAAAACTGCACCTGAGGTCACTGGCAGGTCACCTGCGGTGTACCTGCGTGTTTTGCTCATAGTAGCAACATGCTGCGTTTCAAAAAAACGCACCACGCATGCGTTTTCGCGGCAAAAACGTATGCGTTTTTTAACGCATAGTGGAGTCTGGATTTCATGAAATCCCCTCCACTATGCTGTAACATCTGGACGCTGCGTTTTTGACGCTGCGGAAAAACGCAGCGTCAAAAACGCAGCGTTTCCTGAACGTGGAAACATACCCTTAATGAAATGAAGACACAGGTTGTTGTAATATTTTATTATTCTCTTAATCCAGCTGAAGACCCTCGTTCTGTGAAAAAGTAAAAATAACAAATCAACAATATCTCATACCTTCCGATGATCAGTCACGTCCCATGAAGTAAATCCATCTGAAGGGGTTAAATCATTTTACAGCCAGGAGCTGGGTTAAATCATTTTACAGCCAGGAGCTGTGCTAAAGCACTCGCTCCTGCCTGTAAAACCCCAGGTACTGAATGGAAAGCAGGGTGATCTGTAGTTACCTTGAGTGGCGGTGATGCGCCCTCTGCTGGATGTCCTCATGAATTGGAGCCTTGGAAAAGTTCCCATGCTCGAGTTCATATGAGGACATCCAGCAGAGGGCGCATCACCGCGACTCAAGGTAACTACAGATCAAACTGCTTTCCATTCAGTAGCCGGGGTTTTACAGGCAGAATCGAGTGCATTAGCACAGCTCCTGGCTGTAAAATGATTTAACCCCTTCAGATGGATTTACATCGTGGGACATAACAACGGATGGTATGGAATATTGTTGTTTGTTTTTTTAACTTTGTTTCAGGACGATGGTCTTCAGGTGGTTTAAGAGTCTAATAAAATATTACAACAACATGTGTCTTTATTTCATTAAAATACTTTGTAATAATGTGTGTGTGTGTTTTATTAACCATTTAGTACTATTGGATTAATAATGGATAGGTGTCATAATTGACACCTCTCCATTATTAATCTGGCTTAATGTCACCTTACAATTGCAAGGTGACATTAACCCTTCATTACCCCATATCCCACCGCTACACGGGAGTGGGAAGAGAGTGGCCAAGTGCCAGAATAGGCGCATCTTACAGATGTGCCTTTTCTGGGGTGCCTGGGGGCAGATGTTTGTAGCCAGGGGGGGCCAATAACCATGGACCCTCTCTAGGCTATTAATATCGGCCCTCAGTCACTGGCTTTACCACTCTGGCGGAGAAAATTGCGCTGGAGCCCACGCCAATTTTTTCCGCAATTTAACCCTTTATTTTACAACTACAGTGCCCAAATTTTGCACATACACACGTCAGGATTTCTTGCAGAAATTTCCTGAAGGAAACCGGAAATTTTCAGCAAGAAATCCACATTTTTTTTTTTGCCTTTTTTTCCCGTTTTTTTTCGCGTTTTTTAGCATTTTGCAAGCGTAATTAGCTTGCAGAATGCTAAAGTTTTCCAAGCGATCTGTAGCATCGCTTGGAAAACTGATTGACAGGTTGGTCAACTTGGTCAACTTTTTACTATAGATGCAGCCTATGCAGCATCAATAGTAAGATAGAATGTTTAAAAATAAAAAAAAATAAATAAAAAAATGGTTATACTCACCTGCAGACAGCCGATCTCCTCAGCGGCTTCCGTTCCTATAGATGGTGTGTGTGTGCAGGACCTTCGATGACGTCACGGTCACGTGACCGCGACGTCATCGCGGTCATGTGACCGCGACTTCATCGCAGGTCCTTCACACACACACCATCTATAGGAACGGAAGCGGCGGCATGCACCGATGAGAGGCGGGAAGAATCCGGGGGCCATCGAAGGTGAGTATATGACTATTTTTTATTTTAATTCTTTTTTTTTACCAATTATATGGTACCCAGTCCGTGGAGGAGAGTCTCCTCTCCTCCACCCTGGGTACCAACCGCACATGATCTGCTTACTTTCCGCATGGTGTGCACAGCCCCATGCGGAAAGTAAGCAGATCAATGCATTCCTAGGTGTGCGGAATCCCCGCAATTCCGCAAATTTAATGAACATGTTGCTTTTTTTTCCACAATGTGATTTTTTCGCAGAAAAAAATGCAACATCTGCACAAGAAATGCGGAATACACTGAAAATAATGGGAGGCATATGTAAGCGTTTTTTTCGCGTTTTTATCACGTTTTTATAGCGAAAAAACGCGAAAAAAACGCGAAAAATACTGAACGTGTGCACATGGCCTCAGGCTGCCCTATACAAGGAAGATAGCAGCAGTCAGCTAAAAACTCATTCAGCTGTTGGCTGTATCTCCCGAATTCCCTATACACAGGCACAACTGTGCAGCAGAAAAGTGTGACGTTCCTTACAATGGGAAGGAGAGGTCATAGAGATCGGACCTCCATTAATCATGATATTAGGGATAACTTGATGATGAAATATAGACATCATTAAGAGGTTCAGTAAAAGAATTATTTTCTTACTATGTCCACTGTCGTGTTTTAGCAACACTTTGTAAAAAAAAAATTATATTTTTTATTTATTATATCTGATCTTTAAAACTTGTGAAGTGTCACTGCTGCGTATTTCTATGAGATGGGTAGGTATAAAAAAGGCAAATAAGCAATCATTAATTACATTAGTTTCTTAGATACTAAGCAGCGCTCCTACACAGTGAGTTTTAGGGCGTCACTGCAGTATAGTAGCAGGACCACCCAAACATGTAAGTTATTGTGCGGTCTTGACGCTGTTAAATAGTGTGCAAAACAGCTCTCTACCAGAATAAAGAAAACAGCCTCTCTAGCACTACCTATAGATGTAAGGGTTCGCTCACAAACGTCGCATAGCACTTGGACCTGTGTATGGGGCAGATCACATCTGATTCGGCATGCGAGAACAATTGCAGCATGCTTCGATTTCACCGAGAATCGGATCGCACTCACTCATGCAAGTCTATGGGTGCGTGCAAATCATCAGATGCACTCGGATGTTATCCGAGTGCAGTCTAACTACCGCAGGTACCGGCAATGGTAGAGAATAAATGCCTTTATCTCCTCCACATTATGTGAGAAAATCAGAGCAGAGAACACTGACACTCACGTACACGGGCTCACGCTCACAGCAGAGTTTGAGCAGAGTATCATTAGCACATACTATACACTAGTGTGACTCCAGCCTAAGTCAATGTCTGACCAATTAAAGGATAGGAAAATAGGAAAGCCAATTTGCATTCTTTTTCTATGGAACACTTCCTGTAAAACACTTTACAGTACATTAGATATGGTAAGAATGATATAACAAAGAAGAAATAATAAGGATACGATCCTTATTATATATATATATATATGTATAGCTATCCTAAAGGCTAGGGTTACACAACAGTATTGTCTGTCATCTGAGAAAATTGGTCCAATTATGCTAATCACACTAATCTGAGTCTGTTCAGTGTTTAATCAGTATGTGATCATACCATGATCTGATTTTTCAAATGTGGAGAAGATGGAAAAAAAATTTCTCCATCCTCCACCATTTTCATTTTCAGAGTGCTAGGCAGCTGCTTAGAAGAACCCATGGCTGCTGCTTTTTGGCACAAGGATAGAGGAGGCTGGGTTTCTATAAAGCTGGGAAATTTGCATCACCTGGCCTTTCCTAATGATGATAGTGAACAAGCCACAACCTTAACAGTCCAATTAAGGTCTGAAACCTCAGTCAAGGTTATCTGAGAGCACAAATCTCCAAGGGTGTTCAAACTTTTGCATCGGCCCATTTTCCTTTTTTGTAAATTTGGAAATGTAAAAAATCACTATATATATATATTTTTTTCTTTGTTGTCAAAAATAAAAAGTAAATGGGTCACCTTTAATGTTGCCCTTTTAGAGATCATTTCATCTTCAACTTGCGTTACTGTTGACAATACCAGTAATTTGGCCAGGGGTGCCTAAACTTTTGCATGCCACTGTATATGTATAATTAAAATCTCTTAAAACACATCCTCTGCACTCTTTACATTCACCTGCATCACACAATATATTGCGACATGTAAATATAAAAACGGCCATGTGTATTACACTGGGCGCTGATACATTTACTCTGCACCACGCTGTATAAACAGTGCCCCCTGGCCTACATTATAACACCTTAAATCAATGCAGGTGGTGGAACATTCCATCCGAATGTCCAAATATTTACCTGCCTATACACACTGGTGAAATGTGTGATCTAGGTTACTACAAACACAGTGTACTTTTTCCAGTAGCTCGCAGGGAACGTTGTCTAACAAGGCTCCCGATTAGCGTTAGACCCATAGAGGTATATTTCAGGCCCCTTTCTGTAAATATTTGCTTAAGATATATTAACTTCCCCAATCATTCTATACTTCATTAAAAGCTTAAGAATTTAAGTCCTGGCTGAAAACTGCAGAGTGATTTACGATTTAGTGCTTGAATAATATATAAGAAAAGAGAACAAACTCTTTTCTTCTTTCCATTAAAAGCCCTGTTTAATTTCAAAACACCATCACGGGTTGCCCTGCTTATCTTTCATGTCATCTGCTTTAATGATTAAGCTAGAGACTAGCATTCAAAGCCAGCACTATCAAACCTAATCTTGCAGTGTATATCATTTTCCTACATCCCATCCAGTGCCAGAAAAAGCAGTCAAATATTTAAAAATGAAAATACAACCTCACAACGCGTTTATACGCCGATCTCACTAGGGCGGATTGGTCTCTTGACAGGAGGGTTAGAGCTAATTGGAGGATAAGCCATGGAGGACATATCTGATCCAATTACTATATCCTTATTTCAGCTGTACATACTTGGACAGAATTTTTTTTGGGGTGGAGTATGTACCAGACACAGATTCAACCAATTGTTAAAAGGGTTGTGTATTTTAGAAAAAACATAGAAACAAAACATTTTCATAACCTAATTAGAGAATTTGGAGTTAATAAAGAGGGCACCCCATTTACACTGTGTTCCAAATTATTATGCACATAGAGTTTAGGAGTGATAAGGTTAGAATTTTTTTGTTTGTCATTTAAACTCATCGATGGTGATGTGTGTCAGGGCTCTTTATATCACTGAAAGCAATTGCAGATACCTGTGCAAATTAGTTTGGCAGGTGTGTCCAAATAAAGGCAAGACTACTTAAGAAGGCTGTTCCACATTATTAAGCAGCCTACATTTTTGGCCAAAATGGGAAAGAAAAAGGATGTGTCGGCTGCTGAGAAGCAACAAATTGTGGAGTATTTAGGTCAAGGCATGACTACAATCAACATTGCCAAGACACTTCATCGTGATCATCGAACAATCAAGAAGTATGTAGCTGATTCCCAGCACACACGTGTGCGTGCTGATAAGGAAAAATTGAGGACTCTTTCCAACAGGCAATTGCGTAAGGTTAAAAGAGCAGCTGCAAAAATGCCTTGTCATAGCAGCAGACAAGTTTTTGAAGCTGCTGGTGCCTCCAACGTCCCCAGAACAACAAGATGCAGGGTCCTTCAGAGGTTTGCAGCTGTGCGTAAGCCATCCTGTCGACCACCTCTATCCACTGCACACAAGCAGAAACGGCTCCAGTGGGCCAAACGATACATGAAGACTGACTTCCAAACTGTTTTGTTCACCGATGAGTGCCGTGCAACGCTCGATGGTTCAGATGGATGGAGTGGAGGATGGACACCCCATGAAAACATGGCTAAGGCGCCAACAAGGAGGAGGTGGAGTAATGTTTTGGGCTGGAATCATGAGGAGAGAGATTGTCGGCCCCTTTATGATCCCTGAAGGGGTAAAGATGAACTCCATAATCTATGTGGAGTTTCTAAAACAACACTTCCTGCCATGGTTCAAGAGGAAGAACCGTGCTTTCCACAGCAAGATCATTTTCATGCATGATAATGCACCGTCTCATGCTGCAAAAAACACATCTGCATCTCTGGCTGCTATGGGCATAAAAGAGGACAAACTTATGGTGTGGCCACCATCTTCCCCTGACCTCAACCCCATTGAGAACCTCTGGAGCATCATCAAAAGGAGTGTCTATGATGGCGGGAGGCAGCTCACATCTAAGCAACAGCTCTGGGAGGGTATTCTGTCCACATGCAAAACAATTGAAGCAGAAACCATCCAAAAAACTGACAAATTCAATGGACGAGAGAGTTCAGAAGCTTCTTTGAAACAAGGGGTCCTATGTGCAAATGTAACATCACCTAGAATAAAGTTTTCACTTGAAAACTGTTTGATTTCATTTTGTAATAAGCTGATAATGCTTATAACTTCACAATCGACCATTTTTTTGTTCAAAATAAAAAAAAAAAAGGTTGAAAACTCTGCTGTGCATAATAATTTCGAACATGCATTTTGAGTGTTTATTTTTTTAAAAAGAGATAATGTTTTCATAGGCAGTTTTTTCCAAAACATTGCAATTATACTAGAATAGTAGATGACTGAAAAATAACAATGACTGCAATTCAGATAGGTAATTTAGAGAAAATATGAGGAAATATTATTTGCATAATAATTTGGAACACAGTGTAGAGTCCTTATTTTTTGGACATAGTAGAAAACAATTACAAGTAGTGCTTTTTTTATGTTGAGGACCTGTCCCATTCACAGATGATACGTTAATTTTAATAGCTACTGTGTATGCTGAATTTGTAGTGCTACGGGGAAATTTAATGCAGCGCCCCAGAGTCCTGGTCGTTGCAGTAATGTCATTCTTCCACCAGGGGGAGTGATATTACGTCTGAAGGTAATAAAGGAGTCCATCCTTCCAGGTATCACCAAACATACACCACACTTCACACTCCAATCCACCAGGGGGAGCCATGTTCCTATCTAGTAGGGCACTCCTCACAGAAGGGTAAAACTGGTGGTTTGGATAGGAAGTTAGACAGACGCTGCCTGGGTTTGACCCAGAGAGTACCTGTCAGGCAGACAGGGGGAAAAGGAGGAACATCTGAGCTGCAGACAGAGGGTCCCTGTCAGGGGTGGGATCCTGACAGAGGCCTAGCGGGATAGAAAGCTACGGAGCTGAGCCTGCCCCATGTGCGGCAGCATCCTAAGAAAGGACACGAAGAGAACTGTGTTGTAGAGAGTGAGAAACGAAGTCATAGCACAAGGAGAAAACACCGGGAGGAGTTCTGCCCTGAGATCGGCAGCCTCCTTCTGAGACGCGTAGCCGGTGGCCGGAACACCGAGGGAGTAATTGACTCTACGCATTACTTCAGAGACCGGCAGGACAGTCAATTCCAAGTTGGCTGCCCGACCTTAATACCTCTGAAGACACAGTGGCAAATTGTGGGGGTCGGGGCGTCTCTAGGGTCCCTATAAACAAAGCCTCAGGCCATCAGTCAAATGGGTTTGTCCTATCCATACCATCTGGGGGACAGAGAGGAAGAAACAACATCTGGAACATCCACGAAAGTTGTGAGGACCTTACCGAGTTGCTCAGCAGGGAGGTACTACCACACACAGGCGCTAGTAGGAAGGCTACGGATTTCCACCTGGATAAGGGGACTCTGGATGTGCCTTAGGACCGGCCGGACTCTGCCTACCCTGTGGTCCGTACCCTGGACTGTGGACGCTGAAGCTTCCAGTAAAAGGTAAAGAGACTGCAACCTTGTGTCCTCGTTATTCACTGCGCCTTACATCGTCCACCATCACCACCTACACTTCTGGGAAGCCCTGGGGACATACTTCACCTGTGGGAAGGTATACCATCTAGCTGCCATACCATCATCCCAGCGGACCCCTAAGCAACGTCGGTCACCCTGACCGAATACCACAGGTGGCGTCACGATCACCGTACAAACTATCCCATTTATTGGGCGCCCCTCAAAGGGCCACGGCCCGGGTCGGGCCACCGTGACATCCCAAGAACCGAAGGACCCAGTGCCAAGTACCCCATTGCCCTGACGTGGGGGCGCTACATTAACATATAATGGAAGGCTATTTTACTGATTGCAACAGATAGACACTTTTAACTGTCTATTCGCATGGAGCTGCAGTGTAAAATTCATGGTACTTAAAGGGTTTGTCCTGGATTTGATTTTTTTCCAAAACACCAGTTCCTGCTATAAAATAATAATAATAATAATAATAATAATAATAATAACAAATCCAATAAAATAGTACTAACCTATTTGTCCTCGATGGTCTCTGCTTGCTTTGCTGTATGTTACGCACGTGGTTGTGGAACCATTGTGCTGCAGTCTGGGGAGAGCCTGGTGCGGCGTAACTAAGCAAACACCTGGTTATTCACTAGATCCCCTGATCATGTGGTTAGACTTGAACCCAGGTGGACACCAAGTGCTACTCTAGGACAGCCCCCCTAGCCATGGCAGATGACCCCCAAAAGGACGAGGACACATGACCGGCCAAGAACTGGTAAGCTGGATGTATGTGGCTGGTAGACAGATGTGGAATCAGGCACAAGCAGGACTGTTACAGGAACATGGGATGGCCACAGGTATGGGATCACTGGTACAGGTACACAGCAGTTGGTACAGACAGATCAGGAACAAGACTAAGCACAGATAGGACAGGTTTGGGTATAGTTACAGCAGGTTGGGCAGGATCAGGTGAAGACAGGACAGACAGAATCAGGTGAGTGAGGCGGATAGGATCAGATACAGAGAGCACATGTATGGGCAACTAGGTAGCAGGATATAAACTCAGTAGTGAAATTGCTAAGGCACCTACCAATAGGGGAAGGTGCCTTAAACACCAGATGTCTCCCAGCCATCGGAAGCCAGCAGCACGCGCCCTAAGCACACTCCCAGGAGATCTGTGTACTGTGCACAGGACCTGTGAGGCAACAGGTGCTGATGTAGCAAGGATGGGTAAGTGAGCAGGGCAGTGAAGGGAAGCCGCCGGCGGGGGACGTGACAGACATCAGAAGGTGAGTATGTAGTGTTTTTTTTAACTTTTACAATGGTAACCAGGGTAAATATCGGGTTATTAAGCGCGGCCCTGCGCTTAGTAACCCGATATTTACCCTGGTTACAAGTGAACACATCGCTGGATCGGTGTCACACACACCGATCCAGCGATGACAGCGGGTGATCAGCGACGAAATAAAGTTCTGGACTTCTAGCTCCGACCAGCGATATCACAGCGGGATCCAGATCGCTGCTGCGTGTCAAACACAACGAGATCGCTATCCAGGACGCTGCAACGTCACGGATTGTTGTCGTTCTCGCTGCAAAGTCGCTTAGTGTGACGGTACCTTTAAACTACTCAATCAGACCAAGACAAGCTACAAATGGGCTAGAGATACAGTATGTTGAAAAAGCTTCATCCTCTTTTACATTGTAATTTATAACAGATAGCTTGCTGTGACATCAGGGGTCGGGATGGGGGTGGTAGTGGGACTCATTAAACTTGTGACCCCCGTCATCACATTTATTGCAGACAAAAAAACAGTTACCTAAATAAAATTCTAAATAAGACAAGCATTGAGGATTTAGCACAATGTCTGTCTTTTCTTGTGAATAGGAGAGAAAGGTCTCTTCTCTCTGATTTTCATCAGCTCATCTCTCCCACAAACCTGATAGTGCTACAGGAACAATAGGCGCTAATCCTCATTTTCCAATCTTACAAAGGCTTTTACTTATTGAGGGCTCACGAAACTCTAGAACCATTATCCATAGTTGTATCAGTCCTCAGCAGATATGCCAAACCAGACAAAACTCTTTAAAGGGCTATTCCAATATCACAAACTGATGTTATATCGCTAGGAAATGTCATCATTTTATGATTGGTTCAGATCCTCGCAGGCAAAATCTGTGAAGCGGATACAGTGCTATTGCATTGTAAGCACCAGTATAGGCCTACTGAACATAAAATGATGGCCTATCTTAGTAATATGCTATGACTTTCTATTAATTCTCTCTTACTTTAGGGCACATAAAGGGGTTATCCAAAGTTTTTGGTTATGGGGCTAAGAACCTACGAGCAGGCAGTTCTGCCCTGCGACAATCTCTTCTGGCTCAGGCTCCCAGGTTATTTGACCTCATGTTAACAGTGAATCTCTTTCTCTTCCAGTCTGCTTTTGTGGACGGGGCATCACTGAAAATGTCATGCTCATTGACCCCGGGATCCCCGCAGTTAGGTAGCGGGGAGCAGGCTGTCAATCAGTATGACATCGAATGTGACGTCCTGTCTACAGAGCAGACCAAAAAAGAAGAAGCTGCTCTGTCAAGGAGAATACACCAGAAGCAGAAGAATCTCTGGTAGGAGTGGTCAGTGAACGCTCTGAGCTGGAACAGATCGTCACAGGGCAGAACAAGCAGGCAGTTAGCAACTACTTGTTGGTAAATTCTAATCCCCATAGCCCAAAAAAACACAAGGTCCCGAAGAACCCCTTTAAATAATGACCCAATAATGCTAATCTAAAGTTTACAGCAGCACCTATGAAATAGCTCCTTGAAGTCTCAATTAGCTTGTTTAATGGCCAGTCAGGTGATCAAAGCCATTTCAAACCTGGGATTCTGGAAACTAATCTGCATTTAACCTGTGTATTTCTCAATCCCCTCAAATTTAAAGAAGCATCAATATTTTTATCATTTTAATATATTGCAATTATGATATTATATAGCACTGTGTACTTACAATTGCTCATTTTGCCTTTCTACCCAGCTAATTCTTCTCTTTTCTCTCCTCTATGTAGAAACAGTAAGTGTCTTGTTCCCTTTATTCAACTCCTGACCCAGCTGCTCTGCCTCTGCCCGTCCCCCGTCACTGACTTATGCTTTGATTTGTGAGTCATGCAGGGAAAATTAACCTCCTATTTCTACATAGAGCTTAGAAAGATTCCGTTTTTAATCACATGATGTCATAGACCTAATGGAAAAAAGAAGAATTATCTGGGTAGAAGGGCAAAATGAGCAATTGTAAGTACACAGTGCTGTATAATATGATGACTGCAATATAATTAGAGGATACAAATTTTGATGGGAAGAAGAGTGCTTCTTTAATTGCATAACATTTGTAGTAGATTTTTGTTTTACCTACATAGAACCTCGGTGCACTTTTCTAAGTGGTTATTCAAAATAGTTCCTGCAAGTGGACTCTTGAATTCAGAGGACTATTTTCATCCTATGATGCACATGATACCATGTGATGATTATGAATCCATAGGAATCATCTTTTGATATCATTTGCCCATCACAAACCTAAAGCTGTCCATTCTCTTTAGAATAATCTAGCAAAAAAAAAAATCTTACTTTTAGGAACATACAACAAATTAGTCCAAATTCATATTTTAAGCAAGAATTGAAAATCAAGGCCACATGGGTGCATCTATAAGGAGCTCAGGCAAATTTTCTACTGCTTTATGCTTGATAGCAGTAGTATAGACAATCTCCATCCACCATTTTCATGCAGAGAAGAAGTGAAAAAGAAATTGCATTGTAATGATATGTAAACTCGACTGCGAGATGCTCACCACATAGATCGCAGTACATGAACCAAAACCGAATTTCAAACATCTCATTGCAGTTCCTCACAGGACTTAATTGTGAAAGTTCTGGCATCTATAATTTGGAAAGTACAAAATAATTAAACCCTCCCACAAGGCCTACACAAATCAGTCCCTATGAACTTTAATTGAGCAAAGTTCTGCAGTTTTTAATAACCGTTTTTGGAATTACAGACAATTTCTTTGAAACTATTGTAAAGGGACCTTGAGACATTTCTCAGCAATTCTTTAATTATGTCTTTCTCCAAAGTACTCGCGATCATTTGTAATTGCTACGCAGGAACCATCATTAATTCTTATTATATGTTAAATTCGTTGGCTCTTTTTAATTGCTACAAGCCCAAGTTGTCATAATAGGAACTGAACAGGGCCATAATTAACTTTTTAGAGCACATACTTACAAAGGAAGATAATAAATAGATTGGAGACTTATAACATGGACTAAAACATATGTAGCATAATATCACTGACATCATTGGGTAAATTAGGGAATAAGGGAATCTGTCACCCCATTTTAGGCCTATAAGCTAAGGCCACCGCCATCAGGGGCTTATCTACTGCATCCTACAATGCTGTAGATAAGCCCCCGATGTAACCTGAAAGATAAGAAAAACAAGTTAGATTATACTCACCCAGGGGAGGAAGTTCCCGCCACCTGCGCACTACAGTACTTCCCTCTGCCCTCAATAGGGCAGATAAAGTATGCCTGCGCAGGAGCTGTGACAGGAAGCAAAGAAGAGGACGTCATCGTATGAAAATAGGAGGTGCCGGACCTGGACTGCGACACCCATCGGACCGGACCGCACCGGGACCATCACTGAGTAAGTATAATCTAACTTGTTTTTCTTATCTTTCAGGTTATTATAGAATGCTGTAGATAAGCCCCTGATGGCGGTGGCCTTAGCTGATAAGCCTCAAAAATGGAAAATCCCAAGGTGGCGAATGGGTTACAGTATGTTTGTACATTTCTACATGGTAGAAATGATGACGCCAGTGCTTTATACATGTATCATGCAGCATGTATCATCTGTCAGGTTAACTTTAAGTGTGGAATACCTATATCAAATTCATGATTGCTCCAAAACTAATATTCCTCCAGCACATACATTTACAACAATAATGGGATAAAAGATCAACTTCTGTTTTTTAGTAAATTGTTAAAATCTAATATATTGTGTTCAAAGTGTAATAATAAATCTTACATATTAATATACTGATTCACAATATGTCGTAATAATAAACCTTTCAGAGTAATGTAATATTGCACAATGTAATAACCTTTTGTAAAATGCACACTTATAATTACCAATTGTCAGGATTGGTTGTAAAATCAAAGTATTACAAAAGTCTACTTTGACAGAATACCCACATAATTACATTGTAGAGTTTTATGTTGCTAGAGTGATTGAGCGCTTACCTTAATCTATTTGTCTTGTATTTGCTGGGGAAATCTGATTTATTACACAATGTATGGAATTAGGTTTTTATTAAACTGATCCTCTTGGGAACTATGTGTGGGTTTGAGAAATAGACTATCAAAAGGAACAACTAAGCAAGCTTCTGAGCATGATGGGATAGTGGGGACACCTGATTGTACATTGCAGAAGGTACTTTATATAACACCGTAATCGCAGGGGCACAAAAAGTCATTAAATTCTTTTTTCAGTATATTATTTTAAGAATGGAAGACTCAAATGCATCTGACTGGTATTATACTCATGCATTTTCATAAAGAACTTGTTAAAGAAAAGTTAACTATATGAAAGTGTTCAACTAGATCGTTAATTTTATTTTATTTTGTGCACCGCAGTAAGTGTTGGGGAATAGCTCAGATACGCCATATCTTCACTGAACATTGACTATTGGGACCTGATGGTCCATAATAAAGAAAATTAGCCCCTTTATTGGATATTCTACACAGGCAGCATAAAAAATGCCCAAAAGTCAAACAAACTAATAACAAGATCCAATTACTTCTTATGTGTTTAAGATGCATAATAACCTTGCGTTCACATTCCATGTGTTAAAGGGAACCTGTCACCAGGTTTGGCCGATACGAGTTACGGCCACCGCCTTTCACGGCTTATCTACAGCATTCTATATTGCTGTATATAAGCCCCCGATCTGACCTGCAAGAGAAGAAAAATAAGTTTTATTATACTCACCGGGGTCGGTCCGTTCCGATGGGTGTTGCAGGTCCTGGTCCGGTGCCTCGAATCTTCTTGCGATGCCGCCCTCCTGCTTGCTTCATGGCTCCCCGGCATCCCGCTCCTGCGCAGGCATAATTATCTGCCCCTGTTGAGGGCAGAGCAAAGTGCTGCAGTGCGCAGGTGCCGGGAAAGGTCAGAGAGGCCCGGCGCCTGCGCCCTGCAGTACTTTGCTCTGCCCTCAATTAAGATTTAGTTTTACATTTGACATAGTAGAAAGATTCACATTAATTGAAATCAGAAATCCCTTCACTGCAAGGAAGTTTATAGCTCATCGTTATTATTAATATATTTATCTACAGCATAGAGTGTGCAAGAATTAAATGGGTTATTTGGGACATTTTTTTTTGTGTATGGGGCTAAGAACGAACAAGCAGGTAGTTGTTAAAGTCAACCTGTCAACAGGATTTTGCGTAGTAAACTACAGAAACTGTCAGGTTGACAGTATTACACTGATTAACATGATACCTGGGGTAAAGTAATGCTTCTTGTGGTTGTTGCTTAATCTTTGTTTTCAGTTTTTAGTTAATGATATGCTCGTGCTTTGTGGCGGCCTGTGGGTGGGTATTTCTTTGGTGCTCTGGCTTCATCTTCATTATTGTGGCTTAAATGGCAGATCACCGATCCTTCAGTAACTTGCATCTTATTTTAAATATTGCAGTTATTATTGTGGGTGTTCAAAAAAAAATTACCTCCAGCAAAATGGCGGCGACATCGACGGTGCCTACGCAGAAGCATCAATTGCTTAACGATAGATGCTACTGAGCATGCGCTGTCATGATCTTGCTGAATGGCTGCACTCAACTGTACTAAAGCAAGGGAATGTGTAATACATGAAATATGAATAGCATAATGGCTTGTGAAATTCTTGAAAAAACACAAAATGCTTAGCACAAAATTTGGCCAAAAAATGTGAGCACATCCACCAACGTTAAGGTAATCTCATGGATCGGATGGGTCACTGACCTGACTGCCTGCATGAGATTACCTTGACATTGGTGGATGGGCTCACATTTTTTGGCCAAATTTTGTGCTAAGCATCTCGTGTTTTTTCATAGATTTCACAAGCCATTATGCTATTCACATTTCATGTATTACACATTCCCTTGCTTTATTACAATTGTGTGCAGCCATTTATCTATTTGCTAAGTAAGTTGTTTTTGGTTATGCACCAGGTCAGACTAGTTCTCTGTTCAGTCAGTTTACCATTACTTGCTATCATCTTGCTGAAGGTACTTTTTTTTTTTTTTTTTTAGAAAACCCACACTATTAACAGCAATAATTGAAATAGGAGGCAGGTTACTGAAGGATCAATGATCTGTCATTTAAGCCACAATAATGAAGATAAAGCCAGAGCTCCAAACAAATACCCGCCCACAGGCCACCACGAAGCACGAGCATATCATTAATTGAAAGCAAAGATTAAACAACAATCACAAGACGGATTTCTTCAATCCAGGTATCATTTTATCCAGTGTAACAGCTTCAACCTGACACTGTCTGTAGTTTACTTAGCAAAATCCTGCTGACAGGTTCACTTTAAGTACCTGGATATTCTGTCTAATGCAATGTCTGCTGGGTCAGAGCCATCATAGACCACTACTGTCGTTGACTGCGGCTTCCGGCGATGTCTCATTGTCGGAGCAGAGCAGCTTCTTCTCTTCCACTCTGCTCTGTGGATGGGGTATCTCTGCTGATATCATTGCTAATTGACAGTCAGCTCCCCGCTACCTAACTGTGGGGATATGGTGGCAACTAGCATTATATCTGCAGAGAAGGTGCTGCTCTGTTGACAACAGATGAACTGACATGATTTGATGACTGATCCCGCAGAAATTGTTCCCCTGAAGAAGAGGCAGGTAGGTAGCAATTGACTGCCTGTCAGTTCTTAGCCCCATATACAAAAACAATGAAAGTCCTGGATAACCCCATTTAACTGTTCTTCCTGTCTACCTGTCCATTGGTGGCCAAACAACAGATAGATGTCGTCCAAATGGTTATTTGGCTGAGATCTCTCTCTCCCGATCCCTCACACACAGTCATTCTCAGCTTGGCAGGTAGAGGGGCAGCAGTGACTTGTCTACCCTGAAAACTAAAGTCACTGAAGTTCAATAGCCTAATCCTCGTTTTCTCTGACTGAATCTGTCAGGGGAGGCGAGTCCCCCATTTACATTAGGTGAATGGCTGGTCGTCTAAAAATAATAGGTAAGGCTGACATAAATCTACCATGCATGGCCTGATGATATCTCTCCTTCTACAAGCCACAAGACAAGAAATAAAATGTATTTATCAGGTTGTTTAAGCTTTTACATAGATTATTTTAAATAAAAGCTGCCAGTAATGTTTTGGAATTTCCATTTAAATACTGGGCAATCAGTCTGACTCTTTCATGCATTACTATTATTTTCCTCACTTATATAGCGCCATTGCCATTAATTCCACAGCATTTTACAGGCATTATCATCACTGTCCCCATTGGGGATCACAATATAAATTCCCTATCAGTATGTCTTTGGAGTTGGGGAGGAAATCGGAGAACACGGAAGAAATGCACGCAAACACGGGGAGAACATACAAACTCCTGGCAGATGTTGTCCTTTTAAGGATTTGAACCCAGAACCCCAGCGCTGCAAGGCTGCAGTGCTAACCACTGAGCCACCGTGCTTCCCCAATGTCATGAGTTACATCTTAAAGAGAAATTCCTATGTTATAAAGTTATTGCAATTTTAAGTATATGTCACCAATTCCGGGAGTTAAGAAGATGCAGAGCTGGTTTAACATTACATTCCCATCTAAGATTTTTCTGCACGGCAGTGTTCCCAGCTATCTAACAACCTTTACAGCCTAAGATGGCCCTGTGCATAAAATAAAAACCTGTGGGGATGTAGTGCTACACCAACACTACGTCACTTTTATTCTGGGGATTGGGTCCAAGAAATCCCCACTAAAATAATAGCGAATCCTAGGAATATGTCATCACTTTATTAGAAGTTAAAACCCATAGTATGCTGTTTAATAAATTAATAATTATGTAGGAAAATGAAAGCAGCGAGCATCAAGCTGATCTGTGTAAGCAGTATGGACAAAGAATAAGAATAGTGCTAGCCAAACTGATGGGAACCACAGCACTCACTGCCTAAATATACCAGGCACAAAAGTACAGTATAAGTTTACTGTGGGCACATAAGAAATCTTATCTGGGTAGTCTGACGAATTTTGTAATAAATTAATAGTATAGATTTCTCCTTTAAAGGCAACCTGTCATGTTGACAACGATATCTGATCTACAGGCAGGATGTAAAGCAGGAGGAGCTGATCACAGTTGTATACACGCTTATAGGAATAGTTTCAGTAATACTTATATTTTATTCATTAAATTCCCTGGTGTTTGCAGAGTGGGCCGTCCTATTCAGTGATTGACAGCCTACCCATGTGCATGCAGAGAGAGCTGTCATTCACTAAGTAGGACCGCCCACTGGACTCATGTGCTACCAAACACCAGGGATTTCAATGAATAAAATACAAATTATACTGAATCTTGTGCAACAAACCAATACAGTGTGTCCGTAAAGTCATGGCGCACTTTTATGGTTTACATTTTGGAGCCCTTTCTCTGGCCCAATCATATCAGACCTGTTCATGAGGAGAGATAACAAGAATCAATCAAACACAAACTCATTTAAGCTTTTGCTGAGGCCCCCAGTCAGATTAACCCCTGATAAACTGAACTCTGATTAATACACTGCCAGGTCTGTGACATCATGCAGCCACAAGCTTATGCCATCATTTGGATGTGTGTAAGGCAACAAATGGAGCCCACATCGAACTGCACTGAATAGGTATGAAACTGGGAGAGTTTTTATTTTATTTAGAGCAGATTTCACATTTCTATCGTTTTTTGTCGCTTTCCAGTGACTGGTTAAAAGTGCACCATGACTTTACGGACACACTGTATATAACTCTGCTTACTGCTCAGCCTCCCCTTCTCTATACCATGCTCTCCATAGATCGGATGACTTGTACAACGTGACAGGATCCCTTAAAATGTAATTTTTTCTTTAAAAGGGTTGTATCAATGCTTTTTTTTCAAGAAAAGCTTTACTCTTATTCATGCAATTCTACACAAAACTTATGGCGAAAAGTAGAGCCGTTAGAGAAAAAAAGGGGTATGTGCATGAACCCTAAACTTGCCAATACTCAAGGGATAATGGCAGCTTTCTCTCCTTGCTTCTCCATATATATGAACATTTGTCTTGGGGTGAAAAACGCTCCTGGAGACCACTGATGATGGTTAGTCTTCTCGGTGAGCAAAAGAATTTGGGGTAGCCCAATACTTCTCACCACTGAAATAATCAGTCTCCCAAGTCAACATTAGAAGGATGGCCAGTCCTGTTGAAATCAGCAGATGCAGAACATTTTAAGGTGTGTGAGGGTCAAAAGACTTTGGAAAAATATTCCTTTATTTTGCCTTTTCCATGCCATCTTTTGCTGTAACCATATATTCTCAGCAAATAGTGAAATGTGCTTAAATGTAAAGCGCTAATTATTCAAATGTTAATGTGGGAACGACTAATGAATATTATGTGCCTGCTAAAAGCCATTAATGTGATGTCTACAGGCCTCCAGATTTGCAGCAGAATTTAAATACACATTCAGTGATGAGCCGCTCATCCCATCATTACCTCCAATTGCTGGAAGGGTCTTGATTAAAGCAATTATTTGTCCTGTAATGGTTGTGCATCCACGTGGCTTTATGGGAACTCGTACAGAAAATAACCATGACATTGTATATATAAATATGTATTTGCAAGCATCTGGAATCCTTAAATTACAAATAAAGAAATATTAAAAATTCTATTTTTTTTATCTCTAATATTTCATTCACACCAGTTTTAGTTTAATTAAAAAATTAAATTAAAATTCATACTTTTATGCTAAAAAGTTTTTAAAACCTTTTAAAGATCATTTGTGTTTTAACTTCTTATCTTTTTTAAGATATTAGCTTGCTGTTAGCAATTGGAAACATTAATTATATTTTTTACTCTCGTCTGGGACAAAATGTGAATACCGTAACCAATTAGTGGTCACTGATTGGCTGCAATGCTCACATGACACCACTGCGGATGTTGACCCTAGAAGAAAGATGGGGAACACTGTACTGAGTGCAGAGGAGCGGCACTGGTCCAAGAGGGAGGTAATTTATTATTTTTCTCATCTCTCTAGGCCCATTAATTAAAGGTTCACCTATGGTGGACAACCCCTTTAACACAAAAAATACCTGCTAAAAAGTTGCTTTACTTTCTTACAATAGCACAACTAAGCTTTTTTTTTTTTTACAATAAACTGGAAACTGCTTTAAAGTAAAATTCTACCTCCTCCTCCCCCTCATTCTGTCTTATCTTAAAGAAGTTGTCCACTACTTTAACATTGGTGCCCTATTCTTAGGATTGGGCAGCAATATCTGACTGGTCGGGGTCCGGCACTCGGCACCACCGCCGATCAGCTGTTATTGGTGCTGGCGGCAGCTAACACCGGACAGAAGTACTTGCTTGCGAATCTTGTCCGTCTACTTGTAGTGGTTGGGACTTGTTACTGCATATCTGCTTCCTATTGAATTGAGCAGGAGGCAGATGTGTGTTACCCCATGGCAGCCACTACAAGTAGATGGCGAAGCTCCGCAAGTAAGGACTTCCGGCTGGACCCCGGCCGATCAGGCATTGATACCCTATCCCGATCAGGCATTGATACCCTATCCCGAGGATAGGGCATCATTGTAAAAGTAGTGGACAACCACTTTTTCTATATTATTGAAGATGAAAGTTTTAAAAACTATTAGAACTTGATACAAAAAGTATATTGGAAATATGTAAATTTTCATTTTACAAGTAATCTTTATCTGCAGAAACTGGAAAACCTCTTTAAAAAAAAGTGATAACTAAATGCCATAAAAATGCTGGAAAACAATGTGGAGGAATAAAATACTAAATGATGAGAATAAAACACACACACATACACATATACAGTGGGGCAAAAAAGTATTTAGTCATTCAGCAATAGTGCAAGTTCCACCACTTAAAAAGATGAGAGGCGTCTGTAATTTACATCATAGGTAGACCTCAACTATGGGAGACAAACTGAGAAAAAAAAATCCAGAAAATCACATTGTCTGTTTTTTTTAATCATTTTATTTGCATATTATGGTGGAAAATAAGTATTTGGTCAGAAACAAAATTTCATCTCAATACTTTGTAATATATCCTTTGTTGGCAATGACAGAGGTCAAATGTTTTCTGTAAGTCTTCACAAGGTTGCCACACACTGTTGTTGGTATGTTGGCCCATTCCTCCATGCAGATCTCCTCTAGAGCAGTGATGTTTTTGGCTTTTCGCTTGGCAACACGGACTTTCAACTCCCTCCAAAGGTTTTCTATAGGGTTGAGATCTGGAGACTGGCTAGGCCACTCCAGGACCTTGAAATGCTTCTTACGAAGCCACTCCTTCGTTGCCCTGGCGGTGTGCTTTGGATCATTGCCATGCTGAAAGACCCAGCCACATTTCATCTTCAATGCCCTTGCTGATGGAAGGAGGTTTGCACTCAAAATCTCACGATACATGGCCCCATTCATTCTTTCATGTACCCGGATCAGTCGTCCTGGCCCCTTTGCAGAGAAACAGCCCCAAAGCATGATGCTTCCACCACCATGCTTTACAGTAGGTATGGTGTTTGATGGATGCAACTCAGTATTCTTTTTCCTCCAAACACGACAAGTTGTGTTTCTACCAAACAGTTCCAGTTTGGTTTCATCAGACCATAGGACATTCTCCCAAAACTCCTCTGGATCATCCAAATGCTCTCTAGCAAACTTCAGACGGGCCCGGACATGTACTGGCTTAAGCAGTGGGACACGTCTGGCACTGCAGGATCTGAGTCCATGGTGGCGTAGTGTGTTACTTATGGTAGGCCTTGTTACATTGGTCCCAGCTCTCTGCAGTTCATTCACTAGGTCCCCCCGCGTGGTTCTGGGATTTTTGCTCACCGTTCTTGTGATCATTCTGACCCCACGGGGTGGGATTTTGCGTGGAGCCCCAGATCGAGGGAGATTATCAGTGGTCTTGAATGTCTTCCATTTTCTAATTATTGCTCCCACTGTTGATTTCTTCACTCCAAGCTGGTTGGCTATTGCAGATTCAGTCTTCCCAGCCTGGTGCAGGGCTACAATTTTGTTTCTGGTGTAATTTGACAGCTCTTTGGTCTTCACCATAGTGGAGTTTGGAATCAGACTGTTTGAGGGTGTGCACAGGTGTCTTTTTATACTGATAACAAGTTTAAACAGGTGCCATTACTACAGGTAATGAGTGGAGGAAAGAGGAGACTCTTAAAGAAGAAGTTACAGGTCTGTGAGAGCCAGAAATCTTGATTGTTTGTTTCTGACTAAATACTTATTTTCCACCATAATATGCAAATAAAATGATAACAAAACAGACAATGTGATTTTCTGGATTTTTATTTCTCAGTTTGTCTCCCATAGTTGAGGTCTAACTATGATGTAAATTACAGACGCCTCTCATCTTTTTAAGTGGTGGAACTTGCACTATTGCTGACTGACTAAATACTTTTTTGCCCCACTGTACATACACACACAGAAGGACACACATACATACACGCACAGCACGGGCACAATACAGACACATACAAACACACACGCATGCTTGGACACACACGTACATATACAGACACATGCACAGACACACAGAAATACATGCAAACACAAACACATGCATTGGCACATTCAAACAGACACGGACATACACACCCATATAGAGACACACACGAACAAACATACAAACACATAAAACACACATACAGATACACATTCAGGGACGACACACAAACACACACGCAATAGACCCAAATAAACACACATATACAGACACACAAATGGACGACATGCAAACACATACAAATACGGACACATACCAACACACACATGACTATGGACACTAAATACATTGCTGTGTAAATTAAATTTGATCTAAATGAGATCTAAATGTCAACCTTGTATTCATTATAGGTAAAGCATTTGCTCTCAGCTTATAAATGCTGAATAGCATATTGCTCAGCATGAAATACTATGAAGTGGCAAGAAAGAAACTGTTTAAAGCGCTGAAATGGAATTGTTAATTTCAATCTCGGAAACTTTGAATGATGTGTGTAGGTGGTAAAAAGACTTTAAATTCAGCTTTTATGCTCCCAGATGTCAAGTTCCAGATCAGTATTTAATGACAAAGACGTTATTTTATTGCCTGATGATAAATTTGAGCGATTATACTGTCGAAAGAAGGTATTAAAGTCACAAATGCTGCAGATTTCCTCCGGTCTTCCTGCACTGTACAAATTCATACAGCGCCTAACAGTTTTCTAATTATTTTGGTGACCCAGTTGTATGTTGACATGAACATTGTCAAATTCATCAGATGGGCTTCTACTAAACCTGTATGATACAAAAGGTGTTAACACCACATTTGTCAGGAAATGGAGCATTTCCGAAACGCATAGGAATTAGTCCCTATCGTGCCTCTTACTCCAATGAGTCACGAGACCACTTACATCACGCAGGTCCTGTTGGCTCTGAAGACGCCGCTGACTCCATCGCGGGTTACAGGTGCCCGCGCACTGCAGAAGAATAGGCTGGAGTGCCACATTGTCACGGGCCGGGACAGTGCTCCGGAAGGTACTCTATACAGCTGCCGCAAGCCTCTACCTCGTGGGCTATACCCACCAACGACCCTCCATATTCTTTAATCCGAAATGGAACTGCACCCGTAGCCGATAAGAGAAAGGTAAAATTATGTTACCGAAAACAATCAGGCTGTCTATGAGCCTATATTGACTATTTGCTGTTATTATTGACTAATTTGAACTGTACTTTCAATACACTATTAATCCCAAGTGACCTTCATTCGAACTATATGTCATTTTATTGTTGTACTGTTTTGGATTTTTGGGATATATCTGCCTGATTATCCCATCGCACTTCACATATTAAATCACTAGTCACTCCACCTTACAAGGAAGGTATACATTATATATTGTAGGTGAACTACAAGAAGGAAAAGTCATTGAATTATTAAATTATGGAAATCACAAAATCAAGAAACATGGTAATGATAAGCAAATTCAGAAAAAATGGAAACAAAATTTTCAAAACATCTGTATTTATTTCGTATCAAGTATGAGCGCCACGTGCAGAAATCCCCGCACTTATACACCTTGGCTGCTATCAATGAAACTATTAACCCCTTTCTGACATCGGGCGTAATAGTATACCGATGTCTGACTCCCCCTGTTTGGTGGGGGCTCAGGCGCTGAGCCCACACCTTTCTGGGCACATGACAGCTGATCTGTACAGCTGACATGTGCCTGCAAAAGATCCACCCGCGGCTGTTAACTAGTTAAATGCTGCTATCAATCTTTGACAGTGGCATTTAACTCGCGCTTACCTGAAAACACATTGTTAATCCCGCCCATCACATTGTAAATCCTGCCCATCAGTGACCTCGTCACATGATCGCGGGTCACCGATGGGTTGGCACGACAGCTGGATGCCTCCAACAGACCTTCATGCTTGCCAATGCCAGACTGCTATGAGCACCGCCCCACGGTTGGCCCTCATAGCAAATGAGCATTTCTGCTACACACAGGGCTGTGTGTAGCAGAGGAGATCAGAGTACTGCAGCTTCTACTATTGAAGACTATTGAAGCATGCAAAAAGTAAAAAAAAAAAAGTTTTTAAAAATATTTTAAAAAGTAGAAAAATATAAAAGTTATAAAAGTTCAAATCACCCCCCTTTCACCCCATTCAAAATAAAACAATAAAAAAATCAAATATATACATATTTGGTATCGCCGCATTCAGAATTGCCTGATCTATCAATATAAAAAAATTAACCTGATCGCTAAACAGCGTAACAAGAAAAAAATTTAAAATGTCAGAATTACGTTTTTTGGGTCGCTGCTATGTTGCAATAAAATGCAATAATGGGCAATCAAAAGATCGTATCTACACAAAAATTGTATCAAGAAAAAAGTCAGCTCGATACGTGAAAAATAAGCCCTCACCCTGCCCCAGATTACTCAAAATGGAGACGCTATAGGTCTCGGAAAATGACGCAATTTTTTTTTTTTTTTTACCAAAGTTTGTATTTTTTTTCCACCACTTAAATAAAAAAGAACCTAAACATGTTTGGTGTCTATGAACTCGTAGTGACATAGAGAATCATAATGACAGGCCAGTTTTAGCATTTAGTGAACATGGTAAAAAAAAAAATATATATATAACTGTGGAATTGCATTTTTTTGCAATTTCACTGCACTTGGAATTTTTTTCCCGCTTTCCAGTACACTATATGTTAAAACCACTGTGCAGCAGAAGGAGGTATGGGAGCTTCAACAGGATTCACATGCAACACCAAATGGGTAGAGCCAAATCAGAAGGCAGGTGGGTGCTCGCAAGGCTAGTGAGCACAGCCAAACAGGAAAAATTGAGAAGATAGCGGCACACCACTAATGAAAAAAACTTTATTCAGGCATAGCAAACCATATTAAAAAAATGAAAACCCTTACGCGTTTCAGCTGCATGCAGCATCCTTAGTCAAAACCAATGGTGTCATTCAAAAGTACAACTTGTCCAGCAAAAACAAGAGCTCACATGGCCATTTTGACTGAAAAATAAAACAGTTATGGCTCTGGGAAGAAGGGGAGCAAAAAAACGAAAACGCAAAAATGGAAATACCTCTGGTTGTGAAGGGGTTAATGGTTGTCTGAGGAATGTTCTACCATGCTGAATGCACTTGGGGAAATCATCAAGATCTGCTGCTGGCAGCTCCCTTTGTAACTGCTAACCAATGATGTCCCAGATGTGCTCGATGGGCGACAAGTTCCAGAGACATTGCAGGCCGTGGTAGAATATTTAGGTCATGTACTCTGCTCACACTAACACAAAAAACGTGCTGCTTGGTGCGGTGTTGAAAAACGACTCCTGAGACACTTTGGAGACGCTCCTGACACTCTTCCCCCTAATATAACAGTTCTCAAGTATCTTGATGTAAAATTCTACACTGTGCCATTTCTCTGTTTCCTACCAGAACTGTATAAATAAATTGATAACTGGGTGTTTTTAGTTAGAGGCTTGTACGTACTTCATTCTGATACTGTCCAATCAATGCTGTCAAAGCGACACGAACCCTTTGAAAAGTAGAATGGTAAAAACCAGTTGTCAATTTATTCATACATTTCTAGAAGGAATAACAGAGGAACGTGCTATTAAAGAGATATCAGAATCTAGTCCATTATCCATATTTTTTACTGATGGAAAAATGAACAAAAACTATTAAAAGGTTATTTTGCATTGCAATGATTTATTGATTTGCATTAGTAAATTTGAACTGGAGACTGAAAACAAAGAAGAGTGATAAGAACAAGAATAAATATAATAATAATTATACCAATAAAAGTATAATTCTATTTAAGCGAACCTTTCACATTGAAAATGTCATCGAATCTGCAAAACACCTCTATAATTGACAACTACACTCACCGGCCACTTTATTAGGTACACCATGCTAGTAACGGGTTGGACCCCCTTTTGCCTTCAGAACTGCCTCAATTCTTCGTGGCATAGATTCAACAAGGTGCTGGAAGCATTCCTCAGAGATTTTGGTCCATATTGACATGATGGCGTCACACAGTTGCCGCAGATTTGTCGGCTGCACATCCCAAAGATGCTCCATACAAGGCAGGATGGATCCATGCTTTCATGTTGTTTACGCCAAATTCTGACCCTACCATCCGAATGTCGCAGCAGAAATCGAGACTCATCAGACCAAGCAACGTTTTTCCAATCTTCTACTGTCCAATTTCGATGAGCTTGTACAAATTGTAGCCTCAGTTTCCTGTTCTTAGCTGAAAGGAGTGGTACCCGGTGTGGTCTTCTGCTGCTGTAGCCCATCTGCCTCAAAGTTCGACGCACTGTGCGTTCAGAGATGCTCTTAGGCCTACCTTGGTTGTAACGGGTGGCGATTTGAGTCACTGTTGCCTTTCTATCAGCTCGAACCAGTCTGCCCATTCTCCTCTGACCTCTGGCATCAACAAGGCATTTCCGCCCACAGAACTGCCGCTCACTGGATTTTTTTTCTTTTTCGGACCATTCTCTGTAAACCCTAGAGATGGTTGTGCGTGAAAATCCCAGTAGATCAGCAGTTTCTGAAATACTCAGACCAGCCCTTCTGGCACCAACAACCATGCCACGTTCAAAGGCACTCAAATCACCTTTCTTCCCCATACTGATGCTTGGTTTGAACTGCAGGAGATTGTCTTGACCATGTCTACATGCCTAAATGCACTGAGTTGTTGCCATGTGATTGGCTGATTAGAAATTAAGTGTTAACAAGAAGTTGGACAGGTGTACCTAATAAAGTGGCCGGTGAGTGTATGTCTGTGTGCACTCTTATACAAGGAAGGTTGTCAATCACTGATTAGGACTAACCACTTGACTGAAAAGCCAAGAATGATCAGGAGCTATATAACAATAAGACTCAGGGTTGCACTGAATATTATATGTGTTTTGGAACAACACAAAAAGAACAGAGATACAAAAAGGCAAATTGGACACAATTTCACACAAGACCTAAAAAAGAGCAGGCAAAATTGTTGGCACCTTTCCAAAATTGTGGGTAAACAACTTTGTTTCAAGCATGTCATGCTTGTTCAAACTCACCAAAAATGGAATGAGGCATATAAAGAAAAGAACACAGTACCTACAGTCAAATATGGTGGAGGTTCAAAGCTGTTTTGAGGCTGAAGATTACCAAAGGATTTTGGGTCACAATGTATTGCCCAGTGTCAGATAGCTGGGTTTGCAGCCTAGGTCATGAGTCTTCCAGCAGGACATACTTCAAGAAGCATCAAGAAATGGTGGAAACAAAGTTCTGGAGAGTTTTGAAGTGACCGGCAGTCTGGATTCTAAATTCCATTGGACACCTGTGGAGAGATCTTAAAATTGCTGTTGGGAAAAGGCAGCCTTCAAATATGAGAGACCTGGAGTAGTTTGCAAAAGAAGAGTGGTCCAAAATTCCAATTGAGAGGTGTAAGAAGCTTGTTTTGATGGTTATAGGAAGTGATTGATTGAAGTTATTTATTCCAAAGGGTGTGCAACCAAATTACAAGTTGAGGATGCCAACAATTTTGTCCAGCCTAATTTGGGTGTTTTGCGTGAATTTTTTTTTTATTTTTCTGTGTCGTTTCAATACACATAATGTAAACATGTACATAACAAAACATGTGTAACTGCAACAATTTCATGGGAGAAATAGTTCAGAATTTTCTGGAATAATATCAAGGATGCCAACAATTTTAGTTATGACAGTATATATATATATATATATATATATTTGATACACTGTCGATTTTGCAAGATTTCCCACTTACAAAGAATAGAGAGGTCTGCAATTTTTATCGTAGGTACACTTAAACTGTCAGAGACAGGCTCTAAAAATAAAAACCAGAAAATCACATTGTATGATTTTTAAATAATTAAAAGTAGCATGAATTCTTGCTCTCACAGACCTGTTAATTTTTCTTTAACCCCTTAATCCCCGGAGGTATTTTCGTTTTGCGTTTTTGTTTTTCGCTCCCCTTATTCCCAGAGCTATAACTTTTACACACACACATATCTCAATGTTCATAGCGCATCCAACTCTATAACACAATGCCTGCCAACTGGACTGGTTTTTTTTTACACTGTAACATGTTCCCTTTAACACTGTTGCTGTTACTGGTACATTTCACTATCACAGCTAGTAAAAATAAAAGTTTAATACATTTCATTGAGGTTCAGATTCCTTTTTTCCTTTCTTGAAATTTTATAAATCGATTGCCAGCACATGTTTACAGCCTCCTGTGTTGTTTTCATAGAAGTAGCCAGCACTACAGAATAGTATTAGATCCATTCCACTGTATTCAAGTATCTAGAAAATATTGATTGATTTATTTTTAACCAAGGTCTAAATTTGCATTAATTTTGCCTCCACTAGTAGTTGCTAACTGAAATAATAAATGTGCATGAAGTAAAGTCCTATTCTCCTTGTGAATGGAAGTACCCAAAATTGTATTATTTAAAGGGACTCTGTCACCTGAATTTGGAGGGAACAATTTTCAGCCATAGGGGCGGGGTTTTCGGGTGTTTGATTCACCTCCTCCATAGTACACGCCTGCGTAAGGCAAGATTGCCTTGTGCAGGCATGTACTACGGAGGACAGAGAATGAACTTCAATCCCATATTGCAGCCAGCGGGTAAGGAAAGGGTGAATCAAACACCCGAAAACCCCGCCCCTATGGCTGAAAATTGTTCCCTCCAAATTCAGGTGACAGAGTGCCTTTAAAGGGAAAGCAGAAAATGGCCCAATGTTTAAATGAGGCTTTTATATGAAATTTATTTAAAAACAATTAGATTTTTTAAAATCTAAACTAGATATCTTGCAGCTTTCACACTGGCCATAGGGGATGTTTTACACAGACCCAGTGGCCAGTGTGAAAATTGCAAGATTTCAATTTTTTGTAATTATTTTACCGCAATATGAAACAACAAAAAATTGCCAAAAAATAAAAACAAAATACGAAAACCTAATTTAAACAAAGTCATTTTCTGATGATAAATTTCCTTGAACATTTTGATTGTTCTACAATTGTAATCAAATATAGAAAAAAACAAAATCGTTACCTGCCTCAACAAGAAAAAGTGAATTTTATATAAACTGTTAAGCTAATGCTTCTGACAAAGACTAGTTTTCTTGATTATAGACGCTGCATCCAAATTTTAATGCAAACCATATTATTCCAGAATCTGCCCAGAAGATTTCTATTAAAATAAAAGAGTGTGAGAACATTTAACTGTTATTAAAGCAGAAATAAGAGCATTGAAAGTCTTTCACTAAGGTAGCAGTAATATTATGCAATATTGATGCTTATACATAAAATGTCATAGGGTTGTCCACATTTATCCACAGATTAGGGGATAACTGTTCATTGCTTGGGGTCTGTCTGCTGGGACCCTTACTCATTCCAGAAACAGGGCTCTGAAATCCAGTACAATGGAGTGATGGCTATACATGATGACAAAACTCCAATTATTACCTATAAAACTAACGGAAGACGGCTAAGAGCTGTACTTCACTACCTCTGGTATCTGGTATAACGGGTCATTTCAGAGCTCTATCTTTTGGATCAGTGAAGGTCCCAATAGCTGCACCCTCTGTGATCAGCAAATTACCACCTAGCTTGTGAATATGTGAAAACTTTCCCAGTTTGGAATATCACTTTAAGAAGATAAATAATAGCTGGCGAACAGCCACGATTGTAGACTATGGCAAGTTTCCTGATGATATATGTGCAAGGCTTATTTAAAAGTCATGGCGGCAGGCGAGTTTTCCAAGATTTGTTAGTTTTTTTTTGTAGAGCTACCAGAAATATCCAAGCATTGCACTTTGGCTGTTCAGGGAACCTCACGGACAATCAGTAGAGCAGAAGGTGAGCATGAGCACCTCCGCTTCATTCAAGACATGGCTGTGCAATGCCTAGTTTACAAGTTCAAGAGCCTCGATTTTGGAATCGATGGTGGTCTGTGGTAAAAACAGTGAGATCCAAGTGATCAGTGATTTATCCCCAATACTGAGAGAAGAGAATAACTTAGTGTTTTGGTAATAACCCTTTAGAGAGGACCTACCACCAGGTCAAAAGTGGCCATTTTTTGCACTTATTTTATTCCTGCTGTTCCCCTGTGTATTCATTTTTTTTTACATACAGTTCCAGTCATATGGGCCTTTTTATTTAGTGTTAATTTGTATGGTCGTTACCAGGGGGGCGTTGCTCACACGATATTATTGCAGATAAGTTTAAATACATGACCACAGACGATCCTGTGAGCCATGCTTCCTTGTAAAGACCATAAAAATTGACACTAAATAAATTGGCCCATATATCTGGAACTGTATGGTGGATTTTAAAAAAAGAAAGAAATGAATATTAAGGGGCACAGCAGGCATAAAATAAAAGCAAAAATTGGCCACTTTTGACCCTAGTGACAGGTGCTCTTTAAAACCTCATTTTATTTTGAAGGCATAAAATCCAAAAATAGACAGATCACAAGAAGCCTCTAATGCATCTCAGGTGCCCTTAGTTATAATCCTAAGTTTTAAAATACATTTTTTTTATTCCAGTATGACCACAAATTATATAGCTAGACGTAGGTTTCGTATTTGGATTTGTAAAATCACATTTTTGCAAAAACAGGATTTGTTGGTAGGCAAAAAATAAAAGAAATTCACATGAATTTATAAAAAGTTTATAATAGACTAAATACTGTAAAATGTTCACACTTACCATACAACTACAATGTTTTTATATTAGAACTACTATTTTCATCAACTTTTCAGTAGAGCATTCACAAAATGCAGATTATTTCTGGAAATTGGAACACTTGATTAAACACCGAACTAAATAATGTAGCCAATATTGACCTGAATTTTCCTTATTTCTCGTGATCTGAGGGATGTATGTGATTCTCTTTATTGTGGCAATAAACCAGTACAGACCACACAAGTTAATTACAAACCCTGTCATGAAGCTGGCCATGACTCATTAGTTATCAGTCAATACTCTATTCATGCTAGATTACTAGTCAATAAGATGAGCCCATCAAAACAGCTCATATCATGCAGACGCAAACCCAAGAGGTCTTGTAATTAACCTGATAATTAGGGTCAAATCCATACATTTTAACAGCTACTGAAAACTAAACTACTCTATATTTGCAGAGTCCTGTCCATGCAGCCTGTAGAACAGGGTATGAATCTTTATAAATCGTTAGGACAGGGCTGTAGAAACTCCATTCCTTTGAACTATAATGATGGGGCAACTGTTTACCAGACTCATGCGTATATTTGGTAAGGCTTCTTTTACACATACTGCTTTTTGAGGCCCGTTATTGTGGGTCTTTTTTGCGGGCTGTATTGCCACAATTTTCAAGGTCTGCTGCAATAACGGACCACAAAAAACTGGCGGATCGCCGTTTTGCAGGTCCCCAATACTATAGCAAAAGTATTGGGAAAAAAACAAAAAACGTCGGTCCGCAAAACTGCACAAACCTTCCGTTGTTTTAACGACCCCATTGATTTACAATGGGGGCCGTGTCTGTAAGTCGTGAAAAAGATCGAACAAGCTAGATCTTTTTTCACAGCAGTATATACATCCCTCACGGCCATACGGCGCACGGCGCGCCATGGAATTATTGCGGCCCGGGCTGCAAAATCACGGCAAGTGTAAAAGAAGCCTAACAAAGATCACAAAGTCTCCATTGCTGTAGGATTTTACAGACTGAGTGTAATGCCTCTACTCTAAGTAACAAAAAAGACTACATGCCTCTGAATGAATTTGGAGGAATACAGAATTTCAGTGGAGTCCTTATGGACTTTTAGGGAAACCATATTATGGCTCATAAAGGGCTATTGAATGCAGGCATCTTATAGTTTTTTGTCATCTACCTCTACTGGGGATGGCATTTCCCCCTATTTCGGATGGAATGGATACATCCATCGTTATCTCTGTACAGATCTTGCCCGTAAGGTTAATCTACTATGAAGGGTTCAATGGAGCTTAATAATAATATTTAAGATCACACCATCGATTAGATCTAATAGATTATCTGCATAACAAAAAAGAGGAAACAATGGATGTATTCAGCTCTTCGCTTTGAATTCGGTTGTCTGCTGTTGGACTTTATGGACCGTATTGTCATGTTAAGAGTTGGAAACCTAGAAGATCCTCCTTTTGGGTCAGTTCCAGCCAGGATTAGAGTCTACAATCTAACAGAAGTATAGGTGATTTGGAGCAGTAGATACATTTAGAAACTTTAAAGGGAACCTGTCACCCCCCCCAGGCGTTTGTAACTAAAAGAGCCACCTTGTGCTGCTCTAATGCTGCATTTGGACAAGGTGGCTCTTTTTGTTATGCTCCTTGCATACGCTGAAATAAACACTTATAAAATGTGCCCCCTCATACCATCGCCAGGGAGGCGGGACTTTCCTTCCTAATCAGACGCAGCACAGCCGTCATTCATACCCCCTTGGTGCTGGGCGCCGCCTGCTCAGCATTGTTTGAATATGTCCCGGAGCCTGTGCTGTAAAGTTATGCCTTGGGCATGCGCAGTTAGCGCTGCCCATCTTCTGACATCATTTGATGTCAGGCTGACTGCGCCTGTGCGGTCTCGCTGCCTGAGGTCCCGCCCCGCAGTGTTTTCAGATTTATTCATACTGCGGGGCTGAGATTCATGGGCATGCGCAGTGCATATCTTCGCCTCTCACTCATCTCCTTGCACCTTCTTCAGACTGTGCGGCATCAGTTGATCCCTAATCGCATGCCACGGTGATTAGGGATCAGCTAACGCCGCACAGTCTGAAGAAGGCAGAGAGAGATGAGTGAGAGGTGAAGATATGCACTGCGCATACCCATGAATCCCAGCCCTGCAGTATGAATAAATCAGAAGACACTGCGGGGCGGGATCTCGGGCAGCGCGGCCGCACAGGCGCAGTCAGTGATATCAAATGATGACAGAAGATGGGCAGCGCTAACTGCGCATGCCCAAGGGATAACATAACAGCGCAAGCCCCGGGACAGTTCAAAACAATGCTGAGGAGGCAGCGCCCGGCCCCAAGGGGGTATGAATGATGGCTGTGCTGCGTCTGATTAGGAAGGAAAGTCCTGCCTCCCTGGCGATTTCACGGTATGAGGGGGCACATTTTATAAGTGTTTATTTCAGTGTATGCAAGGAGCATAACTAAAAGAGCCTCCTTGTCCGAATGCAGCATTAGTGCTACACAAGGTGGCTCTTTTAGTTACAAATGCCTGGGGGGGGGGGTGACAGGTTCTCTTTAAAGAGGTTTCCCCGTTTTAGGCATTTTTGACATAGATATAAAATGGTAGAACCTTTGAGGCTTTTATCTAACAGAAGAAAGGGATTATTACAACAGAAGCATCCTCCTCAAAGACGTCCATGGAACAGTGGGTAAGTCTGGGCGCAGCTGTATCTGTTCCAGTCTGTGAGAGTTGGTCTTGCTTGGAGCTTAAGGTACCATTACACTAAGCGACGCTCCAGCGATATAGACAATGATCAGACCTAAACTAGATCGCTGGAGCGTCGCTGTTAGGTCGCTGTAGAGACGTCAAACACAGCAGCTCCAGAACGATGCAGGAGCGATCCAGTGACGTAACGGCGACTCACTTATCGTTCACGCTCCATGTAAAAACATTGCTGACATCATTGCTTTTGCTGTCAAACATGACGATACACACCGATCTAGCAACCAAATAAAGTTCTGGACTTCTAGCTCCGACCAGCGGTATAACAGTGGGATCCAGATCACTGCTGAGTGTCAAACTCAACGAGATCACTATCCAGGACGCTGCAACGTCACGGATCGTTGTCATTCTCGCTGGATAGTTGTTTAGTGTGAAGGTACCTTTATTTCAGAACTTTACAGAGACTGTGAAAAAGCGATCAAGAGGCACCTGAATCCCACTTGCTGATAGGTGATATATTCCATACATGCTCCTACTTAACCCTAAAACCTTGTATTTTTTCATTTCATGTTAATTCATGGTAATAATTTTATGTTTAATGGACATTTTAGATTTGTATATAACATTTCCATGTCACATATAAAAATAATTAAAGGCACAACTCATGCATGATATCTGACTTGTATTTGTTGATATACACTTAGTACCCATATATACAATTGTGTTTTTCTACAGGAATTGTATTTAATCAATGATACGGCCATGGTCACGTCAAACAGTATCATGGAAAGCTGTATAGACTGCGGTCACTATTGTTCTCTGCTGCCATTTGCACAAAGATAAGAAGAATTACTGTGTCATCCTCACAGTATCTTTTTTTAGCTTTCCTTTCAAAGAGAGATCATTTATGCCTTTCCTCAGTCTCTTCCCTTTGTCATATGCAATTGATAGCAGACCTCTTAAGAACTGGGATACTCTAACTTGAAGAAAATAAAGAAAAGAGAAATGCATCGTATACAGAGCTAATGCAAAAAGACATACAGTATGTGCAAATGTAGAAACTATCAAGAAGTAAAAAAAAAAAGAGTGAAGTTTGAGAGTAAAGTGATTATATGGGAAAAAGCTAAAAATCCAGCTTTTTCCGGTAGGGGAGGTGTCCATTCCCAATATTTCCTGTTATGACCCCAATGGCGAGGGTCTCAGAGGAACGTGGAAGTCTGCAGAATACAAAAATCCAGCTCATAGGGCAGTGGTAACTGGGTTGACCATATATCTACTCCTAACTCCAACACTAGAAGTAGCCGCGGATCATTCCTACGTTGATTCTAGATGACACGCGCCAGCCGGAGAATCTAGCTACCCCTAGTAGAGGAAAACAAAGACCTTTCTTGCCTCCAGAGAAGGGGACCCCAAAGCTGGATAGAAGCCCCCCACAAATAATGACGGTGAGGTAAGAGGAAATGACAAACACAGAAATGAATCAGGTTTAGCACAGAGAGGCCCGCTTACTGATAGCAGAATAAAGAAAGGTAACTTATATGGTCAACAAAAACCCTATCAAAATCCACACTGGAAATTCAAGAACCCCCGAACCGTCTAACGGTCCGGGGGGAGAACACCAGCCCCCTAGAGCTTCCAGCAAAGGTCAGGATATAGATTTGGAACAAGCTGGACAAAAATACAAAAACCAAAACAAATAGCAAAAAGCAAAAGGCAGACTTAGCTGATATAACTGGAACCAGGATCAGTAGACAAGAGCACAGAAGACTAGCTCTGATAACTACGTTGCCAGGCATTGAACTGAAGGTCCAGGGAGCTTATATAGCAACACCCCTAACTAACGACCCAGGTGCGGATAAAAGGAATGACAGAAAAACCAGAGTCAAAAAACTAGTAACCACTAGAGGGAGCAAAAAGCAAATTCACAACAATTTCCCCTATGAAATTTCCACTGACCAGGAGATCAATAGGTGGCACCTGGTGGGTCATTCCTGCAGTCTAGTGATCCCTATAGGTCTTTGCAGCAGTTCTCATGACCAATCTAAGAACTTATTTCAAGAATGACTCATTAAAGTTTCTGCTCTGCAACTAGTGAAAAATTACGAGATTATGGATGTAAATCTATTGCTGGAGTAATTGGAAATCACTGTAGTCCCATTCTTGTCTGATGTAGGATTCTAGCTGTTCAACAGTTCTAAGTCATATTTGCTGGATTTTTCATAATACTCTAAATGTTTCCTATCGGTGAAAAGTTTGGACTGAAGGCGGCAATTCAGTGATGGACATACCATTGGTGCAACCTGTGCAGCTGCACAGGGGTCCAAGAGGTGCATTATGATGAGCTATTGAACTGCAAAGGGCCCAAATACTGTTCTTACATAGGTTCTCTCTTCCGTCAGTGTCTGTTCCTAGAACAGCTCATCATCCAAAGTCTTCTTCTGTGAAGCCATGGTTTTGTGATGGATGAAGTATGTGATTTAGCATTGTCTTGCTGAAATATGCAAGGCATTCCCTGAAACAGACATTGTATAGATGGAAACACATGTTGTTGTAAATCTCTATATAATGCTCAGCATTCATAGTGCCTTTCTAGATGTGTAAGCTGCCCATGCCATAGGCACTAGTGAAATCCCATATCACCACACATGTAGTCTTCTGAACTTTGCACTGGTAACAAGCTGGATGGACCCTCTCCTCTTGATTCTGCAGGACACAGTGTCCTTGGTTTTCATAAAGAATTTCAAATTTTGATTCATCTGATCACAAAACAATTTTTTATTTTGCCTTCGTTTATTTTAAATGAGCTTTGGCCCAGAGAAGATGGCAGTCTTTCTGGATTGTGTTGATATATAACTTCTTTGCATGATAGAGCTTTTGTTTGCACTTGTGGTTTGTACGTCAAATTGTTTTTACAGATATTGATTTCTGGAAGTTTTCCTAAGCCAATGCAGTGATTTGCACAACTGAATCATGCTTGTTTTTGATACAGTGACACCTGACGTCCCATAGATCATGAGCATCCAACATTGATCATCGACTTTATCCCTTGTGCACATGGATTTCTCCACAATCTCTCAAATTTTTGTTGATATTATGTACTCTAGATGGTGGGATATTCAAAGTATTTAACATTTTACACTGAGGAGCATTTTTCTTTACATTTTCCAATGTGTCACAACTTTTTTGAAATTGGTGTTCTAATTGTTATTGTATACATTGACTTCATTATATAATAACTTCATTGAAGTTGAAGAATAACTTTCATTCTCCTGCAGGACTTGGCACCTGTCCACATTGCCATCTACAGTACTTGTCATGAAAATGCTCCTTCATAAGTAATGCTTTTGTCTTATACAGGTGCCTTTCACAAAATTAGAATATCACCAAAAAAGTAATTTATTTCAGCTCTTCAATACAAAAAGTGAAACTCATATATTATATAGACTAATTACAAACATTAGACTCATTACAAACAGAGTGATTTATTTCAAGTTTTTATTTCCGTTAATGTTGATGATTATGGCTTACAGCTAATGAAAACCCAAAAGTCATTATCTTAGTAAAGTAGAATACTTTATAACACCAGCTTGAAAAATGATTTTAAAACACGAAATGTTGGCCTACTGAAATATACGTTCAGTAAATGCACTCAATACTTAAAGCATCACAAAGGACGATACCCAACGTTTGATGACATCCATGGTTTCTAGACTTCAGCCAGTCATTGCCTGCACAGGATTCTCTACAAAGTATCACAAATGAACATTTTAATTATGGTAAAGTTAATTTGCCCAATTACTCTTGAGCCCCACAAATGAGGATGCTTTACAGAAAAATGGTTACAATTCCTAAAATGTTTCACAGGATATTTTTGTGTACACTTAAATTGCATCTCAGTTGTTTCATTTTAAATGAAAAATAGTGGCATGCAGGGCCAACATCACGAAGATTCAGTCACTGTCCAAGTATTTCTGGACCTAACTGTATATGCACACAAGTGTCACTGTTTTAGCAAAAAAGTAGTGATCGTTTTGTCATCTCATACAACTTGTATAAGTTAAGAAACAAATTCTGAAAAGTCTAGAGATAAAAGACTGCACTTGAAAATCTTTGTAGAAACTTTCTTCAGTTTAAGAGGTTTGTAGAAGAATGAAACACTCTGAAGTACATAGTTTCAACTCATTTACAAGAAACATTTGACCTTTGTGCTAAACTCCTCTCAGAAATTACTGTATGGCAAATTGACTGAAGCAATGAACGTCAACTGAAAACTTCAGTCTGCCAAAAAGTCATACCTCTACTTGAGAATTGCCTTGAAATGAATGTCTTATTTAAGAATTATGTATGGAGAGATAGCCCAGAAGCACATGTAATCTGGGTCACATTTTATTAATTTACCTACTTGAAAATAACTGGGACAAGCTGTTGGAGGTATGTAGCAATAAAACACATATCATGGTGCCCATGACGCGTGAGGAGCAGTGAAGCGTTTGGTACAGATGACACTAATACTTTCTACCATGTTGAGACTACAGGAAGTCAATCATTATATCACTTTATTTAAACCCACAGAAAACTGCACATATGCAATAATATGTGATCGCTAGCTATGATCACAATACTAAACCACGGTGCTTCCATCTGGGATATGCCAAGTCTAGCTTCACTTCTGCTAAGACACTTGTGTGTTAAAAGCTCCAAAGATGATTTGTGATTTGAGAAGAAATCTAAGAATTTGGACTAAAATAAATATTTTGGCTTGGTAGAGATAAAGTGCATCAAACAATTGTTCTAACAAAAAAAATAATATAATTATTTGTCACTGAAATAATTTGAAATTTGTAATTTTAACATTGAAACTATGCTGGAGTCTAATTGGAAAAGTGGAAAAAGGAGATTACCATGCTTGGATCACATAGAACAATGGGAGGGCTCAAGCCGATGGGTGCCATGTCTATAGCTGGTGCGACACAGCAACAATAAGTAGGAAAGGAGTGAACGGAACTTCCATGCAGTAAATAAAATTCAATAATCCTGTGTTCTTGAATCTATTAAAAAACGATAGAGAGGAGAATTAAAAAACTGACGCATTTCTGGCGTATTCCACACCCCTTCGTCATAGTATGACTATGTCATAGTCCAGTGATGTCCACTGATGCCCATTATCCTATGACTAAGGGTGTGTATACACCTGAAACGCGTTCGGTACGAAGCATCGCCTTTTAATGTTTTAACTACGTTTGAATAAAGAATCCATTTTATCCCTGGATGGTTGTGCCAAAATCTTTCCCCATTTTTCGTTGATGCCTCAAGAATGTTCCTCTTTATATCACAAATGCCATATTTACTTTTGAAGTAAGAAAGTTGTTTTTACTACAAACTACACTCCTGTGCTCCTCATTGCTTTCTATCATGGAGTCGCTATTAACTATCCAGCCACATGGAAAAAGTAACTGCTGGTGTTGACGCTGAGCATTTTTAACTATATGCTCACTACTGCATCAGAGTGCAAGGCATCAAGCACAGCCACCACCAGTGACAAATGGGTTCTGAACCATGCCCAATGTACTTGTTACTGCACGCTGCATTTGTGCTCAACAATAAGCACAAGATTGCAAAGGAGTCAAGTTCAATAAGTTCAGGATAAAACCTCACTTATTTTACAGCTATTTTTCTTGACTGCAAGGGCAAAATCAAAGCTGATTTATAGTCCACCTTTCCTTTGTGCCTCAGGCTACAAACAGCCAGGAAGAGCTATGAACATGACTTGACTAAAGAAGGAATCTGTGAATAATAATACAAAGCTTCAAGTGATAGGGAGGTTCTGTACCTGCAGAGTCAGTGTGACTGTGATATACTGCGTAACAGAACCTTAAAGGGAACCTGTCACCTGAATTTGGTGGGCCCTTTTTTCGGTCTGATGGGCGGTGTTTTCGGGTCTTTTATTCACCCCTTCCTTTCCCGCTGGCCGCAATATTGTCTTGAAGTTGATTCGCTTTCCTCCGTAGAACACGCATGCGCAAGGCAATCTTGCCTTGAGAGGTAGTATGCTTTGCCCAACTGCGGGCAAAGCCGAAAAGCATTAGTGCGCATGCGCCGGCGCACTATGTCCCGGAAGTATTTTGCGGTGTCAGACGGGCCGCCAAATTCAGGTGACAGGTTCCCTTTAATATCAGTGTTGTTTATTCACTATTCTTTACACACTGAAAACAAGGAGGGCAGTTTAACATTCCTCTTTCCAAAATTCTTGAAATTAAATACTACTCTTTCATAAATTCCTGAAATCAAAGCCTTTGTGTCAGAGAAAGCGTGCTTCCTGAGTTGACAGACGGGCTGCCATAATTTAAAAATACAAAAAAAACAAAAGAAAAATCTCCACATTCCAGAAATTTAAAAACAACTATTTTATTGTTAAAGAATACATTTTTGGACACTTTTAATAGTCAATATTCAAAGATTAGACCCCTATTTTCCCATAGCCAGATAGTAGAGATCACTTGGGCATTAATAAGGCTGTGTTTGCATTAAAGAGTTCAAAAAGCGCTTATTAAAGTCCTAGAAGTCCTACTAGTGTTATACATATAATTTTTGGACAATTAGAGGCTTTGCAGTGTTGAGATTTGCGGTGAATTTATTTGAAAGAAATCAAATGTTTTAAGAAAATTTAGCAAAGCCAACAAGTTTGAGTTTGAACTTCAAAAGATTTTCCAATCTCTAGTCTTGATACTACAACAGCAAGCACACTAAAGGTCCCCATAACCATTAAATTAAAGTTGGCCGAGCCTGAAAAAAATGTACTATTGGCCATTCAATTTTTGGGTTGTTTAGTGTTGATGTACAAGTATATAGAAATTCTAACACTGGCTCCTTACGAGGTATAGGTGGTTCCTACAATCCACAATAATCTGCTCTTCTCTGTCATTCACTGTTATTATTGTGATAATCAGTGCTTTATGTTAAATATGACTTGTTAAAGCATTAGTAGTTGGGTAGTTCACTACATTAGAAATGTATTACTACTTGGTCTATATTCAGTAGAGTGCCCTCCATGCACAGTTAAAATCCGCGGCAGATTACTGTACCAGACTAGACTTAACATTTTACTAGCGCTAAAATTGATGTGCGGGGTGCACTTTTTCAAATCAGTGTGTTCACTTGCTACTATACATACGCTATTGAGGGTGTGAGAGAAGAATAACATGGCGTAGACTCATAAAGCTCCAGTATATAATGATGACTATGATATAACTAGGCAGCTACAAATTGCAATCATTATGTAAGCGGTTGCTAACATATCAGAACCTATTTTGTCTATGAGACATAATTGCAATGACCCAGAAACTATTTAAACCTTACAAGAAGAGCATCTGGGTGTGGACACTTTCTTAGCTGGCATCTTTACTGTTGTGAATGGCTTGCTTTGTTATTAGTCTGTGCGAATTAATTATCAATTTACAGCGTCATCGGACAATTCAACATAGCCAAGGAAATGCTTATGTTTCATAAAATTAACTAGGGTCAAAAAGCAGATTTTTTCTGCGTTTTGTAAAACTGCCCATGAAATATTGCTGTGTCAGATATTACAGTATTAAAATATTTTTTAAATGTTGTAGCCCCTCAAGTGGTTCCCGAGACCCACACTGATCATTTACATCCTGGGGAAGAAACACTTAACTTGTGCACAAGCATGCGCAGAATAGTTTATGGGCTCAGTAGAAAGTCTATGGCCCCAATTCATCATTGTCTTCGTGCCTTTTATGTCTAGTTTTTGGCGTTTTTCGAATGTTTTTCATTTGTTACTTATTCGTTCTTGGTTTTCACCTTTTTTAACTCCTTAGTGACCTTGCGATATTCTATTTTTGCGCTTTCGTTTTTTCCACCCCTTTTTCCAAGAGCCTTAACTTTTTTCATTTTTCCATCAACACAGCCATATTAGGGCTTTTTTTTTGAGGGAGGAGTTGTATTTTTGAAAGACACCATTCATTTTACCATATGGCATAACATAGAACAGGAAAAAAAATTGCAAAAAAAAAGTGCAACTCCACAATTGTTTTTTTGGGTTAATTGTTTTTTGGGCTTTTTATTCACCATGTTCACTATATGGTAAAACTGGCGTCGTTATATGATTCTCTAGGTCAGTACGAGTACGCAATAACCAAACGTATAGACAGGCTGGAGCGAGCCGCCCGCCCCCCCCTCCCCCGGGCGGCGTACGTGGAGGCCGCCATGACAGGGGCTTTGGAGCAGGGGATAAGGGGTTGGGGGCGTGTTGCTCGTTCCAGGGGGAGGGGTTAGTGGTGGGGAAGGGGATGATGGGAGCGGGGGTGGAGCGGTTCACTTCCCGCTCTACAGGACCCGAAGCAGTCACGAACGCTGGTACCTGCGGTGAATATGTCCGACATCGACCGGATTCTGTCCCAGCTGCGGGCGGCGGCGGCAGCGCAGCCGCCCGGCTGGCTGGAAGGGCAGCTAGCATCCATCCTGGGAGGCCCGAGCGGCAGCGGAGCTGTTTCCCCCGATCCATCGGCGGCTGGGCCTGGTGAGCGGCGCTCTAGGCGCGTGCACCCCCCTCAGCGGCTGTCACCGGATGCTGCCCCGGCGCCCCAGCGGCGGCGCAGGAGCCCGTCACCGGACCCTCCGGGCCGCGTGCCTGCTTGCAGGCGCCCCAGCAGGCCGCGGTCCGGGAGGAATCCACCTGCCGCACTGGGGCATGCGGCGGCAGTTGGCCCCTCTCCCTCATCTGCCAGGGGGGGTGGGCCCATGCGCGCCAGAACAGCAGCAGTGCGCGGTGTGAGCACGGCGGGCCACGGCGGTTATGCCCGTCCCGGGCGGCCTGGTTCCGGCGGCAACACGAGACGGCGGGGGAGCATTCCAGCAGCAGGCGGCGCCCCAGACTCGGCGGGGCTGCCAGGCTCAGCCGGGGTACGCCATTCCCCTCATGCAACTGCGACCGGGCCTGCACCACTCCAGGGGACGGCGACAGATGGTGGCGCTGTGGTCGGCAGGTCCGGGTCGGGGCACGACAGATTCCTGGCGGCCTTCCAGAACGACGGAGTTGGCACGGTCCCCTCTGCTGGTGGCGGAGCAGCTGGATCGGTGAGGAGCGAGGTCCACATCCGGGTGGACGCTCAGACGGCTTCGCAGGCAAGAGACGGCGGGACGACGCCGGCGGCTGGGGGGACCGCTGCGCCCCTGCAGCCTGGTGAGAACCACTCTATGTTTTGTTTGTCCCCGGCGTGGTCGACGCCGATTATGACTTCGGTTGATCGGGTTGGGGGGGGTGTGGAGCGCGGCGAGGGAGTCACGGTACGCGCGGACGCGACGCAGGAAGGGGTGGGCGAATTGTTATCGGGGGTACGTGAGCTGTTGTCACGGTTGAGCAGCGGAAGGTTGGGGCCGTCCCCTTTGTCAGCTTGGGTTGGATCGGCCGAATCAGGGTTAACGTTGTCAGGTAGCGGTTTGGGTGATCAGGGTAGGTCGGCTGAGCCGGTCTCGGTGTCCGTACAAACGGAAAAGGAGAAGGAAGGGGGTGTTCGGCTAGATGATAAGGCACGTGGTGAGGTATATGTGTGCTTTGAGGGACCGTTGGGGGCGCACTTGAAGAAGGAAGTGCGCGAGAAGATCTGGAAAGATGAGTATGTGGAGATATTTTCACTGTTACCATTGGAGAAATTTAACTTGGACAAGAATAAGAAAGAGGATAGTAAGAAGGAAGATGAGGAGAAGCGGCGTTGGCGACTTATTCCTCAGACGTTTATGAACTGGCTTCAGGCATTTGCGATTTTGGCAAGTGTTATTGGCGAAAAGGCTCCTGAGAATTGCTCAGCCTTGTTTTGCTACATGGATTCCATAGGGGAGGCGCATAGGGCCTATGGTGGTCAAGCGTGGTTACGATACGATGAGCAGTTCCGGCAGCGGAAGGCGGTTCGTCCAGTGATCAGATGGGATCAGAATGACATTGGTTTGTGGTTACGTGTAATGGCGCCGACGAAGTTCGGTCAATCCTTTCAAGGGGGGGCCGGATCTTCCGGCCAAGGCTTTGGACAGGGCTCCTCTGCGGGAGCCGGGGGTCAGGCGGGTCAATCCGGAAGCCAGAAGCATGGCGTATGTTGGCAGTTCAACGAGGGCCAATGTAAGTTCGGGGCGACTTGCAAGTTCAAGCATCTGTGCTCGCACTGCAATGGTGCCTCCCACGGAGCCTCCAAATATTTCAAGAAGAAAGGGAGGCCAGAGGGTAATCCCAAAGGGGGCGACTCCGGTGAAGTTGGACGCGATGGCCCCCTATCTAAATAGGTATCCTGATAGGGAGGGGGCGGAGTTGCTTCGGGCCGGGTTTGATGTGGGTTTTTCCATACCGGCTCCGGGTTTCGTGATACCGCCTACGCTGAAGAACCTAAAATCGGCAGGGTTGCACGCTTCGGTGGTGTCTGAAAAGTTAGGCAAAGAGGTGGCGTTAGGTAGGATGTCTGGTCCGTTTTTTACTCCCCCTTTGGATGATTTGGTTGTGTCCCCCCTGGGCGTTGTGCCCAAGAAGGAGCCGAATAAGTTCCGGCTCATTCAGCATTTGTCATACCCGAAGGGGAGGTCGGTTAACGATGGGATTGATCCGGAGCTCTGTTCGGTAGCTTATACTTCGTTTGATGAAGCAGCCAGGTGGGTGCGCATTTGCGGTAAGGGAGCGTTGTTGGCTAAGACTGATATCGAGTCGGCCTTTCGTTTGTTGCCCGTTCATCCCGATAGCGTGAGGCTGTTAGGCTGTTACTGGGACGGTGCGTTTTACGTTGATCGATGTTTGCCGATGGGCTGTTCGCTGTCGTGTGCTTATTTTGAGGCTTTCAGTTCCTTTCTGGAGTGGGCGGTGCGGGATGTGTCCGGTTTAGACTCAATAATTCATTATTTGGATGACTTCTTGTGTATAGGCCCGGAGCAGTCTCAATGTTGTGAGGTCCTGTTAAGGACAGTTGTTTGGGTAGCGGAGCGCTTCGGGGTCCCGTTGGCACCGGGCAAGACTGAGGGCCCGTGTACGAGCTTGTCTTTTTTGGGCATTGTCATCGATTCTGAGAAGTGGGAGTTTAGGTTGCCAGTGGACAAAGTGCTGGGATTGAGAGATGAAGTAGCGCGAGCTCGGCGTGTGAAAAAATTGCCACTGCGTGACGTGCAGTCGCTTTTGGGAAAGTTGAACTTTGCGTGTCGAATTATTCCCATGGGGAGAATTTTTTCACGTAGATTGGCCAGTGCTACGGCCGGGGTCACCGCCCCGCATCATTTTGTGCGTTTGTCAGCTGAGCACAAGGCTGACTTGGAGGTTTGGGACCGTTTTTTGTCTTGTTACAACGGGCGTTCATTGATGATCGAGGAGGCAGTGGCCAATGCTGATTTAGACTTGTTTACTGACGCTTCAGGCGGTATTGGTTTTGGGGCCTTTTTTGGGGGCCGTTGGTGTGCGGCCAGGTGGCCAGAAGCCTGGGTTGAAACGGGTTTGGTGCGGAACATCACGTTGTTGGAAATCTTTCCGATCTTAGTGGCGGTGCAGATTTGGGGCGACGAATTTCGGAACAAAAAGGTGCGATTTCACTGTGATAATATGGCGGTGGTGTGCGCCATTAACAGTTTGACGACGGCGTCTCCCCCGGTGGTCAGAGTGCTTCGGCAGTTGGTTTTGTCTTGTTTGCACTTAAATGCTTATTTCACAGCTTCGCATGTGCCTGGTGTTACTAATTGCATTGCCGATTCTTTGTCTCATTTCCAGTGGGAGCGTTTCCGGTCGCTGGCGCCGTATGCCGAGGAGACGGGCCTGGAATGCCCGGCGGAACTCTGGAACGTGGTGTCCGGGCTGCAGAGCCTTTAATCCAAGCATCCTTAGCCCCGAGTACGTGGTCGGTTTATCAGGCGGTATGGAACAGTTGGGAAAGTTGGCTGACGGCTTGTGGTGTCGGGAGTTCGGGTTTGGATCAGGTGGGGGCGTTGTTACTGTGGTTGAGATATGGGGCGGATCAGGGATGGTCGGCAGCGAAGGTGGATAGGACGATTGCGGCTTTAGCCTTTGGTTTCAGGCTTCGGGGTTTTCAGGACGTGACAAAGTCCTTTCTGGTAAAGCAGGCCGCGAAGGGGCTGAGAAGATCAGGCAGCCGAGGAGATTGTAGGCGCCCGGTGTCCTTTGAAATGTTGGAGCGGTTGGGGGCTTGTTTGTGTGATGTATGCGTTTCCAATTTTGAGGTTGCGCTGTTTCGCTTAGCCTTTTCGTTGGCTTTTTATGGAGCGTTGAGGATTGGGGAATTGGTGTCGCCCACTACGGTTCGTCAAGGGGGCCTGTGGGCGGTGGACGTTTTTGTTTCCGAGGGGTCAATGCAGTTTTGGATTCGGAAATCTAAGACAGATCAGATGGGGCGGGGTAAAAAAGTTGTGTTGGGCGCAGTTCCTGGTTCTGTGATGTGTCCTATTCGTTGCTGGCAGGCTTTTGTTAGGTTGCATCCGCGTGGTGATGGGCCTTTGTTGTGTCACGAGGATGGGTCTTTCCTGTCCAAGTATCAGTTTGTAGCGGTTTTTAGGCAGTGTTTAAAGGCCATCGGGGTGGATGCGGCCAGGTTCGCCTCCCATTCTTTTCGGATTGGGGCTGCCACCGAGGCGGCGCGAAATGGTTTAGCTCCGGACGTGGTGCGGAGGATTGGGCGGTGGGAATCTGGCCGCTATCGGAGTTATGTGAGGCCTTGAGTATCGGGGAACGGTCGATAATTTGTGTGCGTGGACTTTTGTCTAAGTTGTTTTTGTTTTTCAGGTTCATCCTCGTTGTTGGTGTGGATCGTCGGCCACTCATATGTGTACTGGGGCGCGAGACGGGCCGACGTCAGGCAGGATGGAAGACAGCTTGGGTTTTCCAGGGACGTGGCCGTCCTCAGATGGTTGGGGTTTCGGGGTTTAAGTTGGAACAGAGTCCTGGAGGAGGTACACAAAGGCATTCAGCTGGATAGGCCTCCGGACATTTTGGTTCTGCATGTTGGGGGAAACGACTTGGGAATTCGCCCTTGTCGGGAGTTGATACGGGACATAAAGCACGACATGCTCCGGTTATGGGCTTCGTTTCGGGAGATGTCGATTGTGTGGTCCGAGATTGTTCCTCGTACAGTTTGGCGGCATGCCAGGTCGGTGGACAAGATAAATAGAGCCCGTATTAAGGTGAACCGGGCCGTGTCGGGTTTTATTGTGCGAAACGGAGGAATGGCCGTGCGCCATTTTGAGTTGGAGCGTGGCGGTGACCAATTTCTTTTGGGAGATGGGGTTCATCTAAACGCAGTAGGCATGGATTTGTGGGCTTTGGGGTTGCAGTCAGGAATCGAACGGGCCATAGCGGTTAAGGTTGGTGGGGTTTCGGTTACTTGAGGGGATCAAGTATCCTCATGGTGGCGGGGGGAGGGGTCCTTGGAGTTGGTGCTGAATTGGCCTGGGGGGTCCGTCGGGATACGGACTCTCCAGTTGGTTTAAGTTTTGGTTGCGGGTCTGGTGATCTGGGGGAATCTTGGTAATGGTGGGCCAGATTCCTAAGTTGGAGGTGGACAATGGTAACCCTTCGGGGTATTTTGGTGCTCTCGAGCCTGTGGGGTAACGGCTGAGAGTAATCTACGGTTGATCTCTTGTCCACCTGTTCATACTATGGGTGACACCAGATTTTAGCTTCAAGGACCCCTTCCCAGCTGTTTATGGTTATATGTTTTGTTTGTAATAATAAAGGCCGCTGTGGCCAATTATATCCAACTTGAGACTCATGTCGTTATTCGGAGGTTGGAAGGAAAAGGGGTCGGTGATCCCTTGGGAAGGTACTTAATAAAAAGGGGGGTAGTCGACAATACCAATGTCAAGGTTTTTTTAGGACTTTTTGATCACCTCTCTTTGCATTTTATTGCAATGTTGCAGTGGCCAATAAAAAGTAATTCTGGCGTTTAGATTTTTTTCTCCTTAATCCATTTACCGATCTGATTACCGCATATACTCGAGTATAAACCGACCCCAGTATAAGCCGAGACCCCTAATATTGCCACAAAAAACTGGGAAAACTTAATGACTCGAGTATAAGCCTAGGATGGGAAATGCAGCAGCTACCAGTAAATGTCAAAAATAAAAATAGATATCAATAAAAGTAAAATTAATTGAGACATCAGTAGGTTAAGTGTTTTTGAATATCCATATTGAATCAGGAGCCCCTTATAATGCTCCATACAGTTCATGATGGGCCCCATAAGATGCTCCATACAAAATACGCCCCATATAATGCTCCATAAAGTTCATGATGGGCCCCATAAGATGCTCCATATTAAAATATGCCCCGTATAATGCTGCACAAATGTTGATTATGACCCCATAAGATGCTCCACAGACACATTTGCCCCATGTAATGCTGCACAAATGCTGACTATGGCCCCATAAGATGCTCCATAGAAATATTTGCCCCATATAATGCTGCAAATGGCCACATAAGATGCTCCATAGAGATATTTGCCCCATATAATGCTGCACATGGCCACATAAGATGCTCCATAGAGATATTTGCCCCATATAATGCTGCACATGGCCCCATAAGATGCTCCATAGAGATATTTGCCCCCATATAACGCTGTACATGGCCCCATAAGATGCTCCATAGACTATTATTCCCCATATGCTGTTGCTGCGATTTAAAAAAAAAAAAATGACAAACTCACCTCTCGTTGCTCAGGCCCCCGGCACTTGCTATATTCACCTGTCCTCCGTTCCACCGCCGAGCGTCGCTGTGTCTTCCCCGTCCTCTGCACTGACGCTCAGGCAGAGGCCGGCGCGCACACTAATTGTGTCATCGCGCCCTCTGACCTGAGCGTCACTGCAGAGGAAGCAGAAGACACAGTGGCGCCGATGGTGGAATGAGGAACAGGTGAATATAGCACACTGCTCCCGCCATACTCACCTGCTCCTGGCGCGATCCCTGGACGTCCCTGGTTCTCCATGCGCCGGCAGCTTCTTCCTGTATTGAGTGGTCACATGGTACCGCTCATTACAGTAATGAATATGCGGCTCCACCCCTATGGGAGTGGAGTGGGGTCCGTATTCATTGTTGTAATGAGCGGTACCATGTGACCGCTCAATACAGGAAGAAGCTGTCAGCCCCCAGAGAACGAGGGACATCCAGGGACCGGGAGCAGGTGAGTATTATTAGACAGCTGCCGCTCCCCCTCCCCTGCCGACCTCTGGGAATGACTCGAGTATAAGCCGAGAGGGGCAATTTCAGCCTTAAAAAATGGGCTGAAATTCTCGGCTTATACTAAAGTACATACGGTAATTGTTTTTATATTTTGATAGATGGGACATTTCTGAACGCAGTGATACCAATTATGTGCATTTTTTTTTCAATGAGGCAAAAAGGGGAGATTTGAACTTTTGTGCTTTTGAAAGGGAATCTGTCACCTCATTTTGGCCCATAAACTGTGGCCACCGCCATCAGGGGCTTAACTACAGCATTCTGTAATGCTGTAGATAAGCCCCCGATGTAACCTGAAAGATAAGAAAACAAGTTAGATTATACACACCCAGGGGCGGTCCCGCTTCAGTTCCGATGGGTGTCGCAGGTCCGGGTCCAGCGCCTCCCATCTTCTTACGGTGTCATCATTCTCCTTGCTTCTGTTGCAGCTCCTGCACAGGTGTACTGACTTGCCCTGTTGAAGGCAGCATAAATTACTGCAGTGCGCAGGCATCGGGCCTCTCTGACCTTTCCCGGTGCGGGCAGATAAAGTACGCCTGCGCAGGAGCTGCGACAGTAAGCAAAAAAGAGAACGTCATCGCATGAAGATTGGAGGCGCCGGACCCAGACCTGTGATGCCCATCGGACCCCGACTGCAGCGGACCGCCCCCCCAGGTGAGTATAATATAACTTGTTTTTCTTATCTTTCAGGTTACATCGGGGGCTTATCAACAGCTTCTCCTATGTGATGTATATACTTCAGTCCTAGCATCTCCTGTGTCATGTATATACAGCAGTCCCATCGTTTCCTGTGTGATGTATAAACAGTAGTCCCAGTGTATCCTGTGTGATGTATATACAGCAGTCCCTGCATCTCCTATGTGATGTATATACAACAGTCACTGTGTCTCCTATGTGATGTATAAACAGCTATCTCAGCATCCTCTATGTGATATAGATATAGTAGTCTCAGAGTCTCCTGTGTGATGTATATACAGCAGTCCCAGTGTCTCCTATGTGGTGTATATACAGCTGTCTCAGCTCTCAGTGACTACTCTCATGGCCGACACAAACCTGGAAAAGCAGCTGTGAGAAGCAACATGATCAGTATCACCTAACATCACAGCTGCACCAAAGAGAAGCAGCTCCAGCCATCACATTAAGGGTGGGTTACCGTAATTGTTTGACTAAATATACCGGGATAATTTTCAAGGTGATCATTTTTGTGTGGCCCCCAAATGATGGATAGAAATAGCAAAAGGTTGAAAGCCAACCAAACTTAAAGAAAAAAAGGGGGGGGGGGTTACCCAAAAAATGTTTATGTAAATAGCAAGAAGGGAACCTAAAACATAATATTTATTACATCTATTAAAATAACAAGACACAACATGTAAAAACAAACATGTGTATTAACCAATCGTTAATCAAACAATGGACCGATTATTAAAAGAGATCCAAACAACAATATTCAGGACAGGCTGGTTTCCTATATTTCTAAAGCAATTATAAGCCCAACAAAGGTTCAGCAAGGAAACCAGATGCACAAATCTACATAGATATCAGTGCTACAGTCCGTGCCGGCATACCCATACTCAAAAGCGTGAAAAAAATCAGTACCACTGATGATCACCCTTAGTATGCCTACACATCTGAATGGAGGTGCATAACAAAGTAATATGGAACAATCTCACCAAATGATGAAGACACCACACGAAGGATGCACCCTCCTATTCAATCAGTCAGAAATCCAGTGGATCATTACACGACTCCATAGACCATTCCTGTTCAGGACCACCTCCCTACGAGTTTCATCCCAGAGGGGAATCATCAGGGGACAAGGCAGTCAAATAGTAGTCATGATAATAAGATGCTCCGCCATCACTAACATTCATTTAGGCAATTATGAATTGGGCCCTGTGGGACTATACACTGCTCAAGTTGAACCTTCTGCTTTACTATCTATCTATATACATATACACAGATATGCTCCACAGAGCTGAAACATTATTGATTTGGTTGACAAAAAGGATCCTACTTTTTTCACTTTATTTCATGCGCTGCCATTTTTGGAGTACTTTTATATACATATAAATATCCTTGTGTTTCTTTGCCTAAACAAGTCTCTTCTTATTTACGTCTTGAGTATTGGCTTCTTTGCAGCAATTCGATCATACAGGCCTACTTTCTCAATTCCATCTAACAGTTGATGTTGAGATGTGACTACGGTTTGATGTCTGTGCATGATTTATGAGGGCTGTTTTCTGAGGTGCTGTCAATTTGAATTTTTTGAGGCTAGTAATTCTGATGAACTTATCATCTACAGCAAATGTAAGGTTTTCATGGCTGCACTTGAGCGTATGTACTGTACGTATGTTCAAGGTTCTAGAAATGTATTGGATTGACTAACCTTCACGTCTTAAAGTAATGATGGCCTGTCATTTCTTTTCTTAGTTGAGTGTTTATTGCCATATGCTGACCTAGAACAGTCGCGGAAAAGGGCTCCGGACTATATGGACCTTTGTACCAACACTGCCTCTGGAAAACATACATAATGATCACAAACACTTTCTGAAGGCCGGTGATTTGACAAATGAACTCTTGACGAGGCATATTTGTTCAGCAGAAGTCATTCCATGTCATACCTGAAGACTCTGCTTAAAAGAATACCAAAGGGGTGTAAAGCTGTCATCAGAGTAAAAGTGAGGAATCTAATCTAAAACACATGTTCTAGTTTGTTTTCTATGTGTTGCTGTACTCCATGTTACCATATGTAACTGTTCATGGTTTGGCTGTCTTCAGTCTGAATCTATAGTATCCATGTTCCAATATGAATAATAAAAACACATCAGTTTCACAGTTAGGGCTACCTGTACTTTTCTGTCTGCTGGGTCAGTTGTAGAGTTGGTATGAATTTATTCGCATGTCCCATTTCATTGGCCAGAACAGTGATCTGTGGCCAGGACAAGGATTACGTGACCAGGACAAGGATTGACATTACAGAATGCTGTAGATAAGCCCCTGATGCCGATGGTCTTAGCTCATATACGATTTTTGGAGTGACAAATTCCCTTTAAAACTTGGTGGCAAAAACCTTTGCAAGCACAGCACAGCAGTCAGATGTTTTTTGTAGTTGATGATGAGGTTTGTGCACATGTCAGGAGGAATTTTGGTCCACTCCTCTTTGCAGATCATCTCTAAATCATTAAGATTTTGAGGCTGTCACTTGGCAACTCGGAGCTTCAACTGCTTCCATAAATTTCCTATGGGATTAAGGTCTAGAGACTGGCTAGGCCACTCCATGACCTTAATGTGCTTTTTTTTAGCCACTCTTTTGTTTCCTTGGCTGTATGTTTTAGGTCACTGTCTTGCTGGAAGACCCAGCCACAACCCACTTTTTAATGTCATGGCAGAGGGAAGAAGGTTGTCACTCAGGATTTTACGGGACATGGCTCCATCCATTCTACCATTGATACGGTGAAATAGTTCCGTGCCCTTAGCAGAGAAACACCCCCAAAACATAATGTTTCCACTTCCATGCTTGACAGTGGGGACGGTGTTCTTTAGGTTATAGGCAGCATTTCTCTTCCTCCAAACACGGCGAGTGGAGTTAATGTCAAAGACCTCAATTTTTGTATCATCTGACCACAGGACCTTCTCCCAATCACTCACAGAATCATCCAGGTGATCACTGGCAAATTTCAGATGGGTCTGCACATGTGCCTTCTTGAGCAGGGGAACCTTGTGGGCATTGAAGGATTGTAAACCTTTACAGCGTAATGTGTTACCAATAGTTTTCTTGGTGACTGTGGTCCCAGCTGCCTTGAGATCATTAACAAGTTCCCCCGTGTAGTTTTAGGCTGATCTCTCACTTTCCTCATGATCAAGGATACCCCACGAGGTGAGATTTTGCATGGTGACCCAGATTGATGTCGATTGACAGTCATTTTGTATTTCTTCCATTTTCTTACTATTGCACCAACAGTTGTCTCCTTCTCACCCAGAGTCTTACTTATGGTTTTGTAGCCCATTCCAGCTTTGTGCAGGTCTATGACCTTGTCCCTGACATCCTTATAAAGGTTGCCCATGTTGTAGAGGTTAGAGTCTGACTGATTAATTGAGTCTGTGGACAGGAGTCTTTTATAAAGGTGACTATGTAAAACAACTATCTTACTGCAGGCAACGAGCTGATTAAGAGCATCTATCTGGTCTGTAGGAGCCAGAACTCTTAATGGTTGGTAGGAGATCGCATATTTACTGTATTTTTCACTTCAAAATGCTAATAAATTTATATACTTTATACCATATGATTTTCTGGATTTTATTTTTGATATTCTATCTCTCAATGTTAAAATTAACCAATCCTTAAAATTATAGACTGTTCATGTCTTTGTCAGTGGGCAAACGTACAAAATCAGCAAGGGATCAAATAATTATTTCCTTCACTGTAAGAAAATCTTACAAAAAAAACTTGGAGACGCAACCCTATGTTTCATATAGTGTCTATGGTTTGTGTCACAAAATACTTGTGCAGTCTTAAAACATGAATGACGTGTCCGCATGTAAAAAATTCCCATGTTTCTGAATACAATACATGATGCTGAAATGTGTCATGTGATCATCATGGCAACAGCATCCTGGTCCTCTACCAAATGTTAAAACAGACATCTGGTGTGCATCATGAATAAGTCAGAAAGAACACTATTTGCAGATGTGTTCAATTAAACCCATATTACATTTCTTGCATATACATCTTAACTTTGAGGAATTCAATCCATTCTCCTGTGATCTGAGTACATAGTCCACTGTGAAGAAAATTATATTATGAGCCTGGTGTTTGAAGTAAATGACCTGAAATATGAACTTCAAAAGATGAGGGTATTCCCCCCAAGTCTACAATGGGTGGAAGTAATGAAGCAAAATATATCATGGTGCTATACATATACATGTATACATATATATATATATATATATATATATATATATATATATATATATATATATATATATATATATATATATATATATATACACTAGATGGTGGCCCGATTCTAACGCATCGGGTATTCTAGAATATGCATGTCCACGTAGTATATAGCACAGCCACGTAGTATATTGCCCAGCCACGTAGTATATTGCCCAGCCACGTAGTATATTGCCCAGTGACATAGTATATTGCTCAGCCACGTAGTATATTGCCCAGCCACGTAGTATACAGCACAGAGCCATGCCGTATATTGCCCAGCCACGTAGTATGTAGTATATTGCCCAGCCACGTAGTATATTGCCCAGTCACGTAGTATATTGCCCAGTCACATAGTATATAGCACAGCCCACGTAGTATATAGCACAGCCCATGTATTATATTGCACAGCCCATGTAGTATATTGCCCAGCCCACGTAGTATATAGCAATGTGGGCATCATATCCCTGTTAAAAAAAAGAATTAAAATAAAAAATAGTTATATACTCACCTTCCGGAGCCCCCGGATCCAAGCGAAGCAGTTACCGACGCTTCTCGCACGGTCCGGTCTCAAGAGTGCATTGCGGTCTCGCGAGATGATGACGTAGCAGTCTCGCGAGACCACTAAGTCATCATCTCGTAAGATCGCAGCATGGACCGGTTACCGGAGCGTCGCGAGCGGGAAAGGCCTGTTGTGGATCCGAGGGGCCGACGGACAGTGAGTATATAACGATTTTTTATTTTTTAAATTATTTTTAACATTAGATATTTTTACTATTGATGCCGCATAGGAGGCATCAATAGTAAAACGTTGGTCACACAGGGTTAATAGCAGCGTTTACCAAGTGCGTTACACCGCGGCATAGCGTGGTCGGTTAACGCTGCCATTAACCCTGTGTGAGCGCTGACTGGAGGGGAGTATGGAGGCGCCACTGACTGCGGGGAGGAATGAGCGGCCATGTTGCCGCCGGACTGTGCCCGTCACTGATTGGTCGTGGCAATGGTCGTGGGCGTTTTGCCACGACCAATCAGCGACTTGGATTTCCATGACAGACAGAGGCCGCGACCAATGAATATCCGGGACAGAGACAGACGGAAGTATCCCTTAGACAATTACATAGTAGAGATATATATATAGTATATATATGTACATATGTATGTATGTATATATATATATATATATATATATATACACTCACCGGCCACTTTATTAGGTACACCATGCTAGTAACGGGTTGGACCCCCTTTTGCCTTCAGAACTGCCTCAATTCTTCGTGGCATAGATTCAACAAGGTGCTGGAAGCATTCCTCAGAGATTTTGGTCCATATTGACATGATGGCATCACACAGTTGCCGCAGATTTGTCGGCTGCACATCCCAAAGATGCTCCATACAAGGCAGGATGGATCCATGCTTTCATGTTGTTTACACCAAATTCTGACCCTACCATCCGAATGTCGCAGCAGAAATCGAGACTCATCAGACCAAGCAACGTTTTTCCAATCTTCTACTGTCCAATTTCGATGAGCTTGTACAAATTGTAGCCTCAGTTTCCTGTTCTTAGCTGAAAGGAGTGGTACCCGGTGTGGTCTTCTGCTGCTGTAGCCCATCTGCCTCAAAGTTCGACGCACTGTGCGTTCAGAGATGCTCTTAGGCCTACCTTGGTTGTAACGGGTGGCGATTTGAGTCACTGTTGCCTTTCTATCAGCTCGAACCAGTCTGCCCATTCTCCTCTGACCTCTGGCATCAACAAGGCATTTCCGCCCACAGAACTGCCGCTCACTGGATTTTTTTTCTTTTTCGGGCCATTCTCTGTAAACCCTAGAGATGGTTGTGCGTGAAAATCCCAGTAGATCAGCAGTTTCTGAAATACTCAGACCAGCCCTTCTGGCACCAACAACCATGCCACGTTCAAAGGCACTCAAATCACCTTTCTTCCCCATACTGATGCTCGGTTTGAACTGCAGGAGATTGTCTTGACCATGTCTACATGCCTAAATGCACTGAGTTGCCGCCATGTGATTGGCTGATTAGAAATTAAGTGTTAACAAGAAGTTGGACAGGTGTACCTAATAAAGTGGCCGGTGAGTGTATATATATATATATATATATATATATATATATATATACACAGGGCCGGCGTCAGCACCCGGCGTACCCGGGCAAGTGCCGGGGCCCTGGTGAGACGGGGGGGCCCATTTATGGTAGTACACTCACTACATCTCTGCTGTGTGTGTGACTGTCTGTGACTCATCCGACATCACCCCCGGCGCTCGACGGTGCCTCGGCTGCAGGGGGCACAGTCAGAGCTCTGTCTGAGGCTGAGCCGTTTCGCCAGCGCCTGGCACTGCGCAGCTGCAATAGCAGCAGCAATACTCATCTCCGCCGGCCCCCCTCACCATGGATACACTCACAATACACTTCCGGGCGACGCTGGGTCATCTCCTGTTACTTCCGGTCGGCTCATCATCCTAACAGCAAGAAGACAGAGAGAGCCCCACGTCGTCCAGCTCCAACATCCACCATCCAGGACATGAGGACAGGTCCAGGCCAGCAGCGGCAGGCGGCAGCGCCAAGCAGGAGAAGACGAGCAGCAGCTGCAGTGAGGACAGTGTACCCTCTCCTGCTGTGTCCACAACGAGGGCGATGGACGGGCCGGCGAAGCAGTGCGTGAGTCAGTGACTCGTCTGCACTTTGCAGGGGGGAGGAATATGGGATGCAGCCTGCTGCTGAGCCTGTCTGCTGCGTGACGTGACCGAGCACTGACCCTTTTACTTTCAAAATCTGATCTCAGTCAGACAGCCAGTGTCACCCATTTTAGGTGTTGCCTTATTTTATATACTACGTCACGGGGCTGTGCTATTACTACGTGGGCTGTGTGTTATATACTGCGCGTGGGCTGTGTGTTATATACTGCACGTGGGCTGTGCGTTATATGCTGCGTCACGGGCTGTGCGTTATATGCTGCGTCACGGGCTGTGCGTTATATGCTGCGTCACGGGCTGTGCGTTATATGCTGCGTCACGGGCTGTGCGTTATATGCTGCGTCACGGGCTGTGCGTTATATGCTGCGTCACGGGCTGTGGGTTATATGCTGCATCACGTAAGAAGTTAAATCTGGCATTGTACTATACTTTATTATTTCTTATCTGTGCATCATGAATCGTGGTATGTGTTAAGGGGGGGGGGGGGGCCCACTGAGACTCGTTCGCCCGGGGCCCTCAAAAACCTGGAGCCGGCCCTGTATATATATATATACACACATACTATCTATACCTATATACTGTATATATACAGTACAGACCAAACGTTTGGACACACCTTCTCATTTAAAGATTTTTCTGTATCTTCATGACTATGAAAATTGTACATTCACACTAAAGGCATCAGAACTATGAATTAACACATGTGGAATTATATAATTAACAAAAAAGTGTGAAACAACTGATATTATGTCTTATATTCTAGGTCCTTCAAAGTAGCCACCTTTTGCTTTGATGACTGCTTTGTACACTCTTGGCATTCTCTTGATGAGCTTTTAGTCTGTACTGTACACTCACCGGCCACTTTATTAGGTACACCATGCTAGTAACGGGTTGGACCCCCTTTTGCCTTCAGAACTGCCTCAATTCTTCGTGGCATAGATTCAACAAGGTGCTGGAAGCATTCCTCAGAGATTTTGGTCCATATTGACATGATGGCATCACACAGTTGCCGCAGATTTGTCGGCTGCACATCCCAAAGATGCTCCATACAAGGCAGGATGGATCCATGCTTTCATGTTGTTTACGCCAAATTCTGACCCTACCATCCGAATGTCGCAGCAGAAATCGAGACTCATCTGACCAAGCAACGTTTTTCCAATCTTCTACTGTCCAATTTCGATGAGCTTGTACAAATTGTAGCCTCAGTTTCCTGTTCTTAGCTGAAAGGAGTGGTACCCGGTGTGGTCTTCTGCTGCTGTAGCCCATCTGCCTCAAAGTTCGACGCACTGTGCGTTCAGAGATGCTCTTAGGCCTACCTTGGTTGTAACGGGTGGCGATTTGAGTCACTGTTGCCTTTCTATCAGCTCGAACCAGTCTGCCCATTCTCCTCTGACCTCTGGCATCAACAAGGCATTTCCGCCCACAGAACTGCCGCTCACTGGATTTTTTTTCTTTTTCGGACCATTCTCTGTAAACCCTAGAGATGGTTGTGCGCGAAAATCCCAGTAGATCAGCAGTTTCTGAAATACTCAGACCAGCCCTTCTGGCACCAACAACCATGCCACGTTCAAAGGCACTCAAATCACCTTTCTTCCCCATACTGATGCTCAGTTTGAACTGCAGGAGATTGTCTTGACCATGTCTACATGCCTAAATGCACTGAGTTGCCGCCATGTGATTGGCTGATTAGAAATTAAGTGTTAACAAGAAGTTGGACAGGTGTACCTAATAAAGTGGCCAGTGAGTGTATATATATATATATATATATATATATATATATATATATATATACTTCACAAAAGCAGGCAGCACTCCATAGTCTTTTGAGACAATGTGTAGGTGTTTATTAGACCCACATCTCCATATGCAACGTTTCGGCTCAACTGAGCCTTTCTCAAGCCTATATATATATATATATATATATATATATATATATATATATATATATATGTATATATATATATATATATATATATATATATATATATATTTATATTTATACATGCTATACATATATATTTCTATACAGTCCCTTTGGAAAGTACTCATACCCATATGAACATTTCTACATTTTTTCTCATTTCCCCTACAAACTTCAGTGTATTTTATTAGGATTTTAAGAGACATACTAACACAAAGTAGCAAGTGTTTGTGCATTGGAAAGGAAATTATACATGGTTTTCTAATTATTTTAAAAATATAAATCTGAAAATGATGATGTGCATTTGTATTCAGTTCTCTGTAGCCTGATATCTGTAGATAAAATCCAGAGTGACTAATTACCCCGAAAAGTAACATAATTAGTAAATTGAGTCCACCTGTGTGTAATTTATTCTCAGCATAACAACATATGTTCTGTGAAGGCCTCATAGGCTTGTTTGAGAACATTAGGGATCAAACAACATCATGAAAACCAAGGAACTGTCATGCTATAACCATAAGAAAGACTGGGAGGAGGGACCCTATACTGATCCTTAATCTAGGGGGCCATAGTTTAACTCTAACCCCGGGGTTACACCTGAAGGTGGAGATGCCGGGTTCACATGCCTCTCTTTGCTCCTATGAAATCCTACACAACTCCCATCTCCCATCCTCCCCCAAGGAGGAAAGAGGCAGGAGAAAAAGGTTAACACTGGCTGGATAGACAGTGGGAAACCAAGGAACAATCAAACAACAGACACAAAGGATAAAATACAAAGGAAAGATAGGTACACGGTAAAGAGGCAGAAAAGCAACATGAAAGAACGCCAGAAGGGGAGAGTAGAGGTGTTCACAACAACTGCATGCAACAGTCTCAAGACAACTAGAGCGACTCTCCGGAACACTTTCTCCACTGAAGCCAAGAAGAGATTGAAGATTCTATTGCTCACATGGATGAAAGCCAGACACAGATTTATATAATGGAAGGGTGTGATTCCAATAAGCAGCACAGCCAATAGACCATGAGGAACTCTAAACCCTTTCCATGACACAAGAAACCTGTTAACTCATGAATGATCGTGTAGATTTAAAGAGGACCTGTGCTCAGCTAAACACTATGATCTTCTAATCTCCGATGTACCACAGGTCCCAGCAGTATGCAGCACATTCATGACAGGAACACATCAGACAGGTCAGGTATAAACTTGTAAGGACGAGTAAAGCAGAGATAGGCTATAAAAAGATACCCCAAGCTCTCATTGAGCTCTGTTCAATCCATCATTTGAAAATGGAAGGAGTATGGCACAACTGCAAACCTACCCCGACATGGCAGTCCACCTAAACTGACCTCCCAAGTATGGAAAAGACCAATTAGGGAAGGAGCCAAGAGACCCATGCTCACTCTGGAGGAGCTGCAGAGATCAGGTGGGAGAATCTGTCCACAGGACAACTATAAGTCTTATACGCCACAAATCTGGCTTTTATGGAACAATGGCAAGAAGAAAGCCATCTTTGAAAGCAAGGCAGAAGAAGTTCCTTTTGCAGGAGACACTACTAGAATGTGGAGGAAGGTGCTTTGGTCAGATGACATGAACGTAGAACTTTTTGGGCTAATTGCAAAATGTTAATTTTGGTGGAAAACTAACACTGCACATCACCCTGAAAACACCCTCCCTCACTCATGCATACGGTTGTATGCATGAGCCCCTAAAGTTTGAATTTCTGTAATGTTGCCCACTGAAGGCGGTGAAGGGTAATTTGTAAACCACATGCTATTGATTTTTTACTACTGTGTCCTTTACTCAGTAAGAAATCCATTGATGCTAAAAGACGTAACCGAATGGTTATTTTTAAAAAAGTACTTTTTTTGATTTTCTTAAAGTTGAGTTTCCCATTTTCTCATATACAGTGTCATAATCAGTGGAACAATATTTCATTTTTAGCAGTTTTTGAAATCTATTTTTAAATCTCTGGTTCTTCTGAATTAAGCTTTTTAGAGCTGAAGCAATGTTCCCAGCCATGGTACAGTGAGAAGCAGCAACTGAAAAGCTTCATCATTTCAACTACCAAATACATTTAAACTGGTTGTGTGCACATTTATGGCAGCTATTATATTTTCCTTTGCAGAAAATTGTCATTTCAGAATAAAATATTCTTTTGTAAAGACCATTTTTGCTGAGGCAACTACAACAAGTTTCCATACCACAATAGATCCGATATAACTTGCATACAGTGAAGTATTATTACGTAAGTAATTTAGTGTTATTTTTAAAGCACCAACCTATTTTGCAGCACAGGAAGATTTAACAAAGCTTGTATAAAGGAAATTGGAGCACTAGCCCCTGTGAACTTTAAAGGTCTTGTTTTTAAAAAATGTATCTACAAAAAACATTGACCATGTTTTGGTGCCTGCATCAAGTAAGTTGGTACTGCCGAAAATGATGTGCGACAGAGTACAAAGTTATTTTGTCTGCTTTATTAAAGTCAATGGCCCCATCAATGGATACTCCCGAAATCCATTTTTCAAGGCTCCAGATGTTAGCCCCGACAGAGCTGCTGATGTGTGGCTAAAATGTCAGGTCAACATAGTCTTAGTCTGTTAGAAGAGGACATGCCTGCTTCTAAAGCGTTGATCTGCAAGAGGAGAAAATAGCTGCTTGCAAAGTTTTAGTTTGCAACTGAAAAAATCAACTGCTTGTAGTCTGTGTCCCTGAACACAGATAGCCACAACCCATTGAGGAAAAGGCTGCGCAGGGATTCACCTCAGTTGCTGTTTCTATTCTCCTCCTGATTCGTTACACACCAGAATTCATCTTAGATCTCTTCTTACTAGTGTTGAGCATTCCGATACCGCAAGTATCGGGTATCGGCCGATACTTGCGGGTATCGGAATTCCGATACCGAGATCCGATACTTTTGTGGTATCGGGTATCGGTATCGAAACAACATTAATGTGTAAAATAAAGAATTAAAATAAAAAATATTGCTATACTCACCTCTCCGACGCAGCCTGGACCTCACCGAGGGAACCGGCAGCGTTCTTTGCTTAAAATGCGCGCGTTTACTTCCTTCCGTGATGTCACGGCTTGTGATTGGTTGCGTGCCGCCCATGTGACCGCGACGCGACCAATCACAGCAAGCCGTGACGTAATTTTCAGGTCCTGAATGCAGAATTAGGCATACAGGACCTGAAATTATGTCACGGCTTGCTGTGATTGGTCGTGTCGCGGTCACATGGGCGGCACGCAACCAATCACAAGCCGTGACATAATTTTAAAATGCGCACGTTTCCTGCCTCCCGTGACGTCACGGCTTGTGATTGGTCGCGTCGCCCATGTGACCGCGACGCGGCCAATCACAAGTCGGAACGTAATTTTAAAATCCTGAATGCCTAGAATTAGGCATTGAGGACCTGAAAATTACGTCACGGCTTGCTGTGATTGGTCGCGTCGCGGCCACATGGGCGGCACGCGACCAATCACAAGCCGTGACGTCACGGAAGGAAGTAAACGCGCGCATTTTAAGCAAAGAATGCGGCCGGTTCCCTCGGTGAGGTCCAGGCTGCGTCGGAGAGGTGAGTATAGCAATATTTTTTATTTTAATTCTTTATTTTACACATTAATATGGATCCCAGGGCCTGAAGGAGAGTTTCCTCTCCTTCAGACCCTGGGAACCATCAGGGATACCGTCCGATACTTGAGTCCCATTGACTTGTATTGGTATCGGGTATCGGTATCGGATTAGATCCGATACTTTGCCGGTATCGGCCGATACTTTCCGATACCGATACTTTCAAGTATCGGACGGTATCGCTCAACACTACTTCTTACATTACTACATTCAATATAAATTAACGCAGAAGCACAGATCTACCCTGTGTTTTCATGCTGCACACTCCCAGTCCCCACCTCTTCCACTCATTATCTCCCAGGTGAGAAGCGGAAAGTTTCATTAAGCTGTCAAAGCAGTAGGACATGAGATCAAGCCAACATCAGTCTCTCTTGCTTCAATGGCCATGGCTATCATAACTAAATTAGACAAGAATTTTTTAAGATTACCAGATAAAATATTTTAAAAAGCCATCATAATTTGGCCACATTTTATTTCACAAAGTCCTGTATAAGACAGTGACCTCTTCCCGCTCCGTAATAATTTCTCAACAGCGTACATTCCTCACCTACACTTGTCCTGTGAAAATAATCATAGATGTGATTTCCCACCCATATAACTGATTGAGACAATATGAAATGTTTTCTAATGTCATTGTATTCTCAAACACCACAGAAATGTAACACCATGGCTACTCAAGGTCTTTCTTAAGCTAATAGGGCATATATTGTTATTACCTTCTTGGATCAACATGAGGTTTGGCAGAAGGCATCTAGGACCATAGGATAAGATGAAGTGGTGCTCATGACTCTGATTATTTTGGATTGATAACCTCACAGATATAAAGATGATAATAGTTTAAAATAACCCAATAGATTCCAACATTAATAGGGTATGAGGTAAGAAATGTGAAGTCACAACATTAGCTCTGGCTGCAAATATATGACCCTCACATCTAGGATCCTCACTTTCAGGCCCTTCATTCTCAACACATACTGTATATAAAGTAGCTATGTTCATTTCACAGTCTAATTCATTCAACAGACTGCCATTTTGTTTCTTCTTTAAATGTCAAAAACCCCTTAAAAGTGAAATTCTGAAAAATTTAACAATTAGAAAAAGGAATTACTGAGATCAAGCAACATATCACAGCAGTTAATTATCTCACTTTGTTGTCTTCAATACAAATTCTAATGGTGCTTTGTATATTATAAGGTCTTAATAAAAAAAAATGCTGGCAATTTACTAGACTGTAGAGAACATACTGACAAAATGAAGCTCCCTTATCTGATATCACTTCCTGCTCTTCAGCTAGTGACTGAGGTCATACCTCCCAAACTTCCTGTTCTTCCCAATCCCTAAATTCACTCATGACATAAAACTGGTAATAATGGGAACTCTGCTTCTTCCTCCTGAAGTTTGAACCTGAAATGAAACTTAAAGAGCAGCAAAGAGCTCTCAGTGTTATGTGCAGGAGGCTGGCAGGTTAAGACATTTGTGAGGTGAAGCTTTAGCTAGAAGAAATAGAGCAGACATTGATATCGGAAAACGTGGTGCCATACTGGCAGCTTTGCAACTTGTAGATTTTTTTCGGTATTTTTGGTGTTAACCCCTTCACCCCCAAGGGTGGTTTGCACGTTAATGACCAGGCGAATTTTTACAATTCTGACCACTGTCCCTTTATGAGGTTATAACTCTGGAACGCTTCAACGGATCTTGGCGATTCTGACATTGTTTTCTCGTGACATATTGTACTTCATGATAGTGGTAAAATTTCTTCGATATAACTTGCGTTTACTTGTTAAAAAAATGGATATTTGGCGAAAATTTTGAAAATTTCGCAATTTTCCAACTTTTTATGCCCTTAAATCACAGACATATGTCACGCAAAATACTTAATAAGTAACATTTCCCACATGTCTACTTTACATCAGCACAATTTTGGAACCAAATTTTTTTTTGTTATTGAGTTATAAGGGTTAAAAATTGACCAGCAATTTCTCATTTTTACAACACCATTTTTTTTCAGGGACCACATCTCATTTGAAGTCATTTTGAAGGGTCTATATGACAGAAAATACCCAAGTGTGACACCATTCTAAAAACTGCACCCCTCAAGGTGCTCAAAACCACATTCAAGAAATTTATTAACCCTTCAGGTGTTTCACAGGAATTTTTGGAATGTTTGAAAAAAAGTTAAATGTTCATTTTTATTTACACAAAATTTATTTCAGCTCCAATTTGTTTTATTTTACCAAAGGTATCAGGAGAAAATGGACCCCAAAAGTTGTTGTACAATTTGTCCTGAGTATGCTAATACCCGATATGTGGGGGTAAACCACTGTTTGGGCGCATGGCAGAGCTCGGAAGGAAAGGAGCGCCATTTGACTTTTCAATGCAAAATTGACTGGAATTGACATGGGACGCCATGTTGCGTTTGGAGAGCCCCTGATGTGCCTAAACATTGAAACCCCCCACAACTGACACCATTTTGGAAAGTAGACCCCCTAAGGAACTTATCTAGATGTGTGGTGGACACTTTGACCCAACAAGTGCTTCACAGAAATTTATAATGCAGAGCCGTAAAAATAAAAAATCATATTTTTTCACAAAAATGATTTTTTCGCCCCCATTTTTTTATTTTCCCAAGGGTAAGAGAAGAAATTAGACCACAAAAGTTGTTGAGCAATTTGTCCTGAGTACAACGATACCCCATATGTGGGTGTAAACCATTGTTTGGGCGCAGGGCAGAGCTCGGAAGGGAAGGAGCGCCATTTGACTTTTCAATGCAAAATTGACTGGAATTGAGATGGGACGCCATGTTGCGTTTGGAGAGCCCCTGATGTGCCGAAACATTGAAACCCCCCACAAGTGACACCATTTTGGAAACTAGACCCCTTAAGGAACTTATCTAGATGTCTGTTGAGCACTTTGACCCAACAAGTGCTTCACAGAAGTTTATAATGCAGAGCCGTAAAAATAAAAAATCATATTTGTTCACAAAAATGATCTTTTCGCCCCCATTTTTCTATTTTCCCAAGGGTAAGAAAAGAAATTAGACCACAAAAGTTGTTGTGCAATTTGTCATGAGTACGACGATACCCCATATGTGGGGGTAAACCACTGTTTGGGCGCATAGCAGAGCTCGGAAGGGAAGGAGCGCTATTTTACTTTTCAATGCAAAATTTACTGGAATTAAGATGGGACGCCATGTTGCGTTTGGAGAGCCTCTGATGTGCCTAAACATTAAAACCCCCACAAGTGACGCCATTTTGGAAAGTAGACCACCTACGGAACTTATCTAGATGTGTTTTGAGAGCTTTGAACCCCCAAGTGTTTCACTACAGTTTATAACGCAGAGCCGTGAAAATAAAAATTCCTCTTTTTTTTCACAGAAATTATTTTTTAGCCCCCAGCTTTGTATTTTTACAAGGGTAACATAATAAATTGGACCCCAAAAGTTGTTGTCCAATTTGTCCTGAGTACGCTGATACCCCATATGTCTGGGGGAACCACTGTTTGGGCGCATGACAGAGCTCGGAAGGGAAGGAGCGCCGTTTGGAATGCAGACTTAGATGGATTGGTCTGCAGGCGTCACGTTGCATTTGCAGAGCCCCTGATGTACCTAAACAGTAGAAACCCCCCACAAGTGACCCCATATTGGAAACTAGACCCCCTAAGGAACTTATCTAGATGTGTTTTGAGAGCTTTGAACCCCCAAGTGTTTCACTACAGTTTACAACGCAGAGCCGTGAAAATAAAAAATCTTTTTTTCCCACAAAACTTATTTTTTAGCCCCCAGTTTTGTATTTTCCCAAGGGTAACAGGAGAAATTGGACCCCAAAAGATGTTTTCCAATTTGTCCTGAGTACGCCGATACCCCATATGTTGGGGTAAACCCCTGTTTGGGTACACGGGAGAGCTCTGAAGGGAAGGAGCACTGTTTTACTTTTTCAACGCAGAATTGTCTGGAATTGAGATCGGATGCCATGTCCCATTTGGAGAGCCCCTGATGTGCCTAAACAGTGGAAACCCCCCAATTATAACTGAAACCCTAATCCAAACACACCCCTTACCCTAATCCAAACAGTAACCCTAACCACACCCCTAACCATGACACACCCCTAACCCTAATCCCAACCCTATTCCCAACCGTAAAAGTAATCCAAACCCTAACCCTAACTTTAGCCCCAACCCTAACTGTAGCCTTAACCCTAGCCCTAACCCTAGCCCTAACCCTAGCAATAACCCTAGCAATAACCCTAACCCTAGCCCTAACCCAAGCAATAACCCTAGCCCTAACCCTAGCCCTAGCCCTAGCAATAACCCTAACCCTAGCCCTAACCCTAGCAATAACCCTAGCCCTAACCCTAGCCCTAACCCTAACCCTAGCCCTAACCCTAACCCTAATGGGAAAATGGAAATAAATACATTTTTTTTTATTTTTTTATTTTTCCCTAACTAAGGGGGTGATGAAGGGGGGTTTGATTTACTTTTATAGTGGGTTATTTAGCGGATTTTTATGATTGGCAGCCGTCACACACTGAAAGACGCTTTTTATTGCAAAAAATATTTTTTGCGTTACCACATTTTGAAAGCTATAATTTTTCCATATTTGAGTCCACAGAGTCATGTGAGGTCTTGTTTTTTGCGGGACGAGTTGACGTTTTTATTTGTAACATGTTCGGGCACATGACATTTTTTGATCGCTTTTTATTCCGATTTTTGTGAGGCAGAATGATCAAAAACCAGCTATTCATGAATTTCTTTTGGGGGAGGCGTTTATACCGTTCCGCGTTTGGTAAAATTGATAAAGCAGTTTTATTCTTCGGGTCAGTACGATTACAGCAATACCTCATTTATATCATTTTTTTATGTTTTGGCGCTTTTATACGATAAAAGCTATTTTATAGAAAAAATAATTATTTTGGTATCGCTTTATTCTCAGGACTATAACTTTTTTATTTTTTTGCTGATGATGCTGTATGGTGGCTCGTTTTTTGCGGGACAAGATGACGTTTTCAGCGGTACCATGGTTATTTATATCTGTCTTTTTGATCGCGTGTTATTCCACTTTTTGTTTGGCAGTATGGTAATAAAGCGTTGTTTTTTGCCTCTTTTTTTTTTTTTTCTCACGGTGTTTACTGAAGGGGCTAACTAGTGGGACAGTTTTATAGGTTGGGTCGTTACGGACGCGGCGATACTACATATGTGTACTTTTATTGTTTTTTTTATTTAGATAAAGAAATGTATTTATGGGAATAATATATTTTTTTTCTTTATTTAGGAATTTATTTTTTATTTATTTTTTTTACACATGTGGAAATTTTTTTTTTTTACTTTTTTACTTTGTCCCAGGGGGGGACATTACAGATCGGTGATCTGACAGTGTGCACAGCACTCTGTCAGATCGGCGATCTGCTGGGCAGGGCTGCAGGCTTACCAGTGCCTGCTCTGAGCAGGCACTCGGTAAGCCACCTCCCTCCCTGCAGGACCCGGATGCCGCGGCCATCTTGGATCCGGGACCTGCGGCGAGGAGGGAGGTAGGAGACCCTCGGAGCAACGCGATCACATCGCGTTGCTGCGGGGGTCTCAGGGAAGCCCGCAGGGAGCCCCCTCCCTGCGCAATGCTTCCCTATACCGCCGGTACACCGCGATCATGTTTGATCGCGGTGTGCCGGGGGTGAATGTGCCGGGGGCGGTCCGTGACCGCTCCTGGCACATAGTGCCGGATGTCAGCTGCGATATGCAGCTGACACCCGGCCGCTATCGGCCGCGCTCCCCCCGTGAGCACGGCTGATCGTGTATGACGTACTATCCCGTTGGTGGTCATACGGGCCCACCCCACCTCGACGGGATAGTACGTCAGATGTCAGAAAGGGGTTAAAGAGGACCTGTAATTTGCTAAAAGAATTGAGTTAAACACCTTGTAAAAATCCCTGCGTTGCGTTGCTCCCTTGCAGGGATATTCACATTTGTTGCTTTTGGGGAGAGCTATGTAAAATCTGTGCTTGTAGACCAACTGGGTGTTTCCTCAGAATCTTTGAAGGAGTGGGTTCTTCCACTCCTTCCTCCCAGGCTGTGCCAATCACAGCTCTGCAGCATCTGAGACTGCTAGATCAGCAACTGAGTTGTGATTGGAAATGTCTGGGAGGGAGGGATGAAAGCACCTCCCCTTCCCCAAGTGAAGACTCTAAAGAAACACCCAGTTGCACTACAAGCAGAGATTGCACATAGCGCTCTCAAAAAACAGCAAATGTAAATATCTCTGCAATAAATGATGTAAATGAAAAAAGAGCTGCAGAATCAGGGTATTTCCTTTAGAAGGTATTTAAATATTTTTTTTTAAGTGACAGGTCCCCTTTCTGTGAACAGAACAGCTTGGAATCTGTATTAGACAGACCAAAGTGTGGAAATTAAGCAAAATGACAACATTTTTTAAGTGATATAGTCCTAATCAGATAGCACATGTTAGAAGATGGCATGTGGCTTATGTGCATATATCTCAAATATGTTACATTACAACTAGATGATAACCCTACAGATGACCACTGCCAAGATTGCCATTACAAATATTTGCAATGAATTCTTACTGCAGCTGAAATTACGTTACTTTAAACTACTAATCATCTGAATGCCAAAATGGCTATCAATGCCCTGGCACCATGTTAAAAAGACTGAGGCTGAGGCTGGAAGACATCCATCCCATATAATAAAGAATTCAGTTGTCTGGCAACGGGGAGAGAAATGGAGAAGGAACATATTATGATTTCAATAGACCTCCTGTTACTATATATACTGTATATATTTCATTTATCTGAAAGTCTTCAGGGCACATGTTGGCTTATAAACAAGAGCAGGCAAGAGCCAAAACACCAAAAGGAGACCTGGTTTGATCAGGATTTAGTCTGCACAGTGACAGGAATAAACTGCTGTGCGCTTGTTTGAGTATTTCCTAAGTACATTTATAGTGTATTCATCATTAACTGGAAACTATAAAGAAGACGTTTAGTTCCTACTGATTGATGATGGGGATAATTAAAGAATTTGTAGTAAAATTACTGTCCACTCACGGCTATAACTTTTTTATATTTTGTCTTTCTAACACATATGTAAAACCATAAATGATTCATTCTAATTTAAGAAAAAAAATAATATGACGTATGGTTTCTAGAATGAAGACTAACTGGAGATGGGTGAATCTGAACAAAAATTTTCGCCATTCATATCGGACTGTGACTATTCGGGCATGAACGCCGAACACGGATTCTCTCTCACGTAGACTACATCATCCACATGAAGCGAGAAGAGAAGAGACACCAGATCAAGGACAGAGACGACAACTGGACCGGACCACCACATAGGAGAGCATTCCGCTTGGTTTTTGGAAACCTGAAGTGGTTGTTAGACCCTCAAAAACCCTGAACATATGAAAGGCAAGCATTTTTAAAATAGATATGAATAGGAAGGTTCTTTTAGTTTTCAGGGTGGACCTGCATTAGTTATACTAATTCAAGCAAAAGGTTCCTATTGAATACTATGAGGTATGTTTGGTGTCCGTTTTGTACAATAAAAAAAGTCATACCTGCAAAACTGTTTCAAATGGAAACCATACAAATTGTAAAATAATTAATGGGGCTCCTCTGTTTCTGTAGAGCTGATGTAATGGATCACTTATTCAATTTGTCTTCTCCTAAAATGAAAACAAATGAAATGTCCATACATGTGAACAGAGCCTAACCAGTCTCACCATGATTCCACAGGAACAACTGTCTAGAGCTGGATTTTCACATCTTCTGCAACAAAGCAGATCTTTAATATGAAGTCTCTTAGTACCCACAAGACCAGATCAGTATCATCATGTCTCCCACTGCCCTCTTGACCAGATCAGTAACATCATGTCCCTCAGTGCCCTCTTGACCAGATTGGTATCATCATGTCTTCTTGTGCCCTCTTGACCAGATCAGTATCATCATGTCCCCCACTGCCCTCTTGACCAGATCACTATCATCATGTCCCCCAGTGCCCTCTTGACCAGATCAGTATCATCATGTCTCCTTGTGCCCTCTTGACCAGATTAGTATCATGTCTTCTTGTGCCCTCATGACCAAATCAGTATCATCATGTCTCCCTGTATCCTCTTTACCAGATCAGTATCATCATGTCCCCCAGTGCCCTCTTGACCAGATCAGTATCATCATGTCCCCCAGTGCCCTCTTGACCGGATTAGTATCATCAGGTCTTCTTGTGCCCTCATGACCAAATCAGTATCATCATGTCTCCTTGTGCCCTCTTGACCAGATTAGTATCATCATGTCTCCTTGTGCCCTCTTGACCAGATCAGTGTCACCATGTCCACAGCCGTCGCCTGTTCTCTTTAATCATACACCCACTTATCTAACTCGTATCATATGTCCTGAAATATTGTGTGTGCTTGTAACTAAACATTTCTGAATGCTGCAGTATACATCTATTAATAAGATTAGTAAGAATAACAAATTACATTTTGTTTTTATGGATATTCTGTATTATGTCAAATCAGGAAGTAACCTAATGCTAATTCTTCTATGATAAAGCCATATTAAAGAGGAGACATCAAATGGTACAGGGAACAGCAGGAAGTTAACTACTTCTATTACAGGAGAGCATCATCATTATGGCAATTAATGGAGATTGAAACTTACAACACAAAGGAGGAGATGCAGAAATACATGAATAATCTATAATCAAGAGTATAACTCATATATAAAGACTAAATCCTTCTAAAACATGAACCATATATATATAGAAATATTTCTTGGTCATCACACTAACCCTATCCACATGCGTTATTTAGGGGTTTGGATGACATTGGTCACTAAGGTTACTTTCACACATCCGTCTTTCGCCGTCAGGCTCAATCCGGCAAATTTTGAAAAAAATGGATCCGGCGAAAGATGCCGCCGGATCCAAATTTTTCCCATAGGCTTGTATTAGCGCCGGATGACCTTACGTTTCTTCCAGTTTTTACCGGATCCGGCAAAAATGTCATTTCCGGCGTCTGGAAAAAACGTACACAGTAACGTTTTTTGTCTCCGGCAAAGCGAAGCACCGGATCCGGCTTTTTGCTAGAATGGAAGCCTATGGGAGCCGGAAGGTGCCAGATCCGGAAAATGATGGATTCCGGCTTTTTAAACTGAGCATGCTCCATTTTTTTTATTCCAATTATCTGGATATGCTAGTTGGATCCGTCGAAAAAAACGGATTAGTTGCATCAGTTTTTGACAATCTGCGACGGATCCGTTTTTTTCAACATTCGACGGATTGTGCCTGACGGCAAAAACCTGATGTGTGAAAGTAGCCTAATACAGATAAGATCTCTTTCGATCTGGTTGACTCAAGATGTCAATGTATTTCATGGTCTACCAATATTTTGCAATGGACAACATGGAATACCAAATGTGTCCTCAATAGTGTTGAGCATTCCGATACCGCAAGTATCGGGTATCGGCCGATATTTGCTGTATCGGAATTCCGATACCAAGTTCCGATATTTTTGTGATATCGGAAATCGGAATCTGAAGTTCCCAGTGTATGGTTCCCAGGGTCTGGAGGAGAGGAGACTCTCCTTCAGGCCCTGGGATCCATATTCATGTAAAAAATAAAGAATAAAAATAAAAAATATGGATATACTCACCCCTCCGGCGGACCCTGGACCTTAGCGGTGCAACCGGCAGCCTCCGTTCCTAAGAATGCAGTGAGTGTAGGACCTGCGATGACGTCGCGGCTTGTGATTGGTCGCGTGAGCGGTCACATGAGCGGTTACGCGACCAATCACAAGCCGCGACGTCATCGAAGGTCCTTCACTCTGCATTCTTAGGAACGGAGGCAGACGCTTGCAGCGGTGACAGCCAGGGCTCGTCCGAGGGTGAGTATATCCATATTTTTTATTTTTATTCTTTATTTTTTACATGAATATGGATCCCAGAGCCTGAAGGAGAGTTTCCTCTCCTTCAGACCCTGGGAACCATCCAGGATACCTTCCGATATTTGTGTCCCATTGACTTGTATTGGTATCGGGTATCGGTATCGGCGAGATCCGATATTTTGCCGGTATCGGCCAATCCAATCCGATACTGATACTTTTGAATATCGGAAGGTATCGCTCAACACTAGGGTTGAGCGACTTTTATTTTTATAGGATCGGGTCGGGTTTCACGAAACCCGACTTTCTCAAAAGTCGGGTCGAGTGAAATCGGCCGATCCTATAAAAAAGTCGGGGTTGGCCGAAACGCGAAACCCAATGCAGTGCAATGGGATACTATGGTTCCCAGGGTCTGAAAGAGAGGAAACTCTCCTTCAGGCCCTGAGATCCATATTTAAGTGTAAAATAAAGAATTAGAATAAAAAATATTGATATACTCACCCTCTGATGCGCCCTGGTAGTAATTGGCATCTTCCGTTCCTAAGAATGGCGCTTGAAAGACCTTTCGATGACGTCACGGCTTGTGATTGGTCGCGGCAGCCCACGTGACCGCTGAGCGACCAATCACAACAAGCCGTGACGTAATTCTCAGGTCCTAAATTCCTCATTCTAGGAATTTAGGCCATGAGAATTACGTCACGGCTTGTGATTGGTCGCTGAGCGGTCACGTGGGCCGCCGCGACCAATCACAAGCCGTGACGTCATCGAAAGGTCCTTCACGCGCTCATTCTTAAGAAGGAAGGCTGCCGGAAAGAAGCCGAGGGTGAGTATATTCCTATTAGGTATATACTCACCCTCGGACGCACCCTGCTTCTTTCCGGCAGCCTTCCTTCTTAAGAATCAGCGCGTGAAGGACCTTTCGATGACGTCACGGCTTGTGATTGGTCGCGGCGGCCCACGTGACCGCTCAGCGACCAATCACAAGCCGTGATGTAATTCTCATGGCCTAAATTCCTAGAATGAGGAATTTAGGACCTGAGAATTACGTCACGGCTTGTTGTGATTGGTCGCTCAGCGGTCACGTGGGCCGCCGCGACCAATCACAAGCCGTGACGTCATCGAAAGGTCTTTCAAGCGCCATTCTTAGGAACGGAAGATGCCGGTTACCAGCGGCGATGTCCAGGCTGCGTCGGAGAGGTGAGTATATCAATATTTTTTATTTGAATTCTTTATTTTACACTTAAATGTGGATTCCGATACCGAGTTCCGATATCGCAAACATATCGGAACTCGGTATCGGAATTCCGATACCAGATTCAGAAGATCGCCGACCTCATGGCCGACCCCACACAGGGGTCGGGTCGGGTTTCATGAAACCCGACTTTGCCAAAAGTCGGCGACTTCTGAAAATGGCCGACCCGTTTCGCTCAACCCTACTCAACACTAGTCCTCAATGCTCACTGTAAGAGAAATGTATTTAGCCAGCAAATCAGCACACTGTTGGGCTGGATTACATTAACTAGTGTTAGGGTCGTGACCGACCCATTTTAGGTTTTAAATGCATACAAATTCTACATACATTTGTTTATTGCATCAAGACTTTTTGACTTTTTCAGGAACTTATTTTTAAACAAAATACAATAAAATAAAACTATTTTACTAAATTGTAAAATGCTCTTATTAAAATTATAACATTTGTGTTGTTGGGGTCAATTTCGACCCAGGTCTAATATAAGAGTAAAAAAACAATAATAAGTCCCAAAACTGAACTCATAAACACAATATAAACCAACAGCCCACAGCCAGCTCTACCTCCAACAACTTGAGTTAGGGACATGTCCAGTCATGTATGGCCAAATCAGCTTAGAGTTGGTACTTTGCAGAGTATACATCTCCAGTTTACACATGCAACAATGAGGAGAAGATTTGATGTAAGCCAAATTCTGGATTATATCTTAGATGATAATGAATCAGAGGACACACAGCAGCAAACTGATACAGATGAACAGGTTTCTGAGGAGGAAGATGATGTGGAGTATCAACCGGAAGACACAGACAGTTCTGATCAGTCTGATGAGGAGGTCACTGGTGCTGAAGCTGCTCCCGCTGAAAGATTCAAATCCAAAAGTGGCAAGATCAGTTGGAGCTCAGTACCTCCAGATGTACATGGCAGGGCAGATGCTGCAAATGTCATAAAAATGACCCCTGGGATCACAAGGTTTGCTGTGACAAGAGTAAGTGACATCAAGACATGTTTTGATTAGTGTTGAGCATTCCGATACCGCAAGTATCGGGTATCGGCCGATATTTGCTGTATCGGAATTCCGATACCGAGATCCGATACTTTTGTGGTATCGGGTATCGGTATCGAAACAACATTAATGTGTAAAATAAAGAATTAAAATAAAAAATATTGCTATACTCACCTCTCCGATGCAGCCTGCACCTTACCGAGGGAACCGGCAGCGTTGTTTGCTTAAAATTCGCGCTTTAACTTCCTTACGCGAAGTCCCGGCTTGTGATTGGTCGCGCGCCGCCCATGTGACCGCGACGCAACCAATCACAGCAAGCCGTGACGTAATTTCAGGTCCTTCAGGATTTTAAAATTACGTTCCGGCGTTGTGATTGGTTGCGTCGCAGTCACATGGGCGACGCGACCAATCACAAGCCGTGACGTCACGGGAGGCTGGACACGCGCGCATTTTAAAATGCGCGCGTCTCCTGCCTCCCGTGACGTCACGGCTTGTGATTGGTCGCGTCGCCCATGTGACCGCGACGCAACCAATCACAGCAAGCCGTGACGTAATTTCAGGTCCTTCAGGATTTTAAAATTACGTTCCGGCGTTGTGATTGGTTGCGTCGCAGTCACATGGGCGACGCGACCAATCACAAGCCGTGACGTCACGGGAGGCAGGAGACGCACGCATTTTAAAATGCGCGCGTGTCCAGCCTCCCGTGACGTCACGGCTTGTGATTGGTCGCGTCGCCCATGTGACTGCGACGCAACCAATCACAACGCCGGAACGTAATTTTAAAATCCTGAAGGACCTGAAATTACGTCACGGCTTGCTGTGATTGGTTGCGTCGCGGTCACATGGGCGGCGCGCGACCAATCACAAGCCGGGACTTCGCGTAAGGAAGTTAAAGCGCGAATTTTAAGCAAACAACGCTGCCGGTTCCCTCGGTAAGGTGCAGGCTGCGTCGGAGAGGTGAGTATAGCAATATTTTTTATTTTAATTCTTTATTTTACACATTAATATGGTTCCCAGGGCCTGAAGGAGAGTTTCCTCTCCTTCAGACCCTGGGAACCATCAGGAATACCGTCCGATACATGAGTCCCATTGACTTGTATTGGTATCGGGTATCGGTATCGGATTAGATCCGATACTTTGCCGGTATCGGCCGATACTTTCCGATACCGATACTTTCAAGTATCGGACGGTATCGCTCAACACTAGTTTTGATCTGTTTATGCCATTGTCAATAAAAAAAGTCATTATTGCTATGACAAACCTTGAAGGAAAAAAGTCCACGGCAACATGTGGAATGACCTTCATGATGATGTCCTGGATGCCTACATTGGTGTTCTTCTCCTTGCTGGAGTATATAAATCCTGCAATGAGGCCACTGATAGTCTCTGGGACGCATCGACAGGCAGGAATATTTTCCGGGCAACAATGTCACTTCAAAAGTTTCAAATGATATCAAGAGTCCTCAGATTTGACAACAGAGACACCAGAACAAAATCTGACAAACTTGCTCCCATCAGGGATGTTTGGGAGAAATGGGTGCAGCTCCTTCCACTGATGTTCAACCCAGGGCCAGAGGTGACAGTAGACGAACGTTTTCTCCCTTTCCACGGAAAATGCCCCTTCCGGCAATACATGCCAAGTAAGCCAGGCAAATATGGCATAAAAATCTGGGCAGCCTGTGATGCAAAAACTAGCTATGCATGGAATCTACAGATTTACACAGGCAAGTCTGCAAGCGGCATCCCTGAAAGGAAAACGTGTAGTCCTCAATATGACTACTGGACTGCAGGGTCACAACATTACTTGTGACAATTTTTTTACCAGCTATGACCTTGGACAAGAACTTCTCAGGATGAAAATCACCATGGTGGGCACAGTGAAAAAAAACAAACCTGAGCTGCCCGCTGAATTGTTGCAGATGCAGGACAGGGCTCCACTTTCCTCAAAGTTTGTTTTTACAGACACCACCACTGCTGTTTCATACTGCCCCAAAAAACGACGGAATGTGGTACTGATGTCCACACTTCACAAAGATGCAGCTGTGTCATCAGGAAGTGTCAAAAAGCCCAGAATCATCCTGGACTATAAAAAAACAAAGGAGGAGTGGACAACCTGGACAAGCTGACTGCCACCTACACTTGCCAGCGAATGACTAGGAGATGGCCAATGGCTGTATTTTACAACATCCTTGATGTGTCAGCATGCAATTCATTTGTGTTGTGGACCTGTAGCCCCCCCACTGCCGCAGGGCCAAGGGGTACCCGGTACCGGGCCTCTGAGTCTCTGCTCTGGGGTTGTCACGGTGGCTAGACCCGGTCCGTGACCCTGCTGAGGGGTGTACAATGAAGGTGGAGGGGATGGTGATGATGTTGTGGTAGTGCGGTGCAGTGCTGGTCACAGTAAATAACGAGGACACCAGGTTGCAGTCTTTTTACCTCTTTACTGAAGGCTTCAGGATCCTCAGTCCGGAATACGGTTAACCAGGCTGCGCATGTCCGGCCGGTCCGATGGCACCTCCAGAGTTCCCTTTGCATGTGGAAATCTGTGCCTACCTTCTAGCGCTTGTGTGTTGCGGTCCTCCCCTGCTGTGCTCACGGGATAGTCCCCACAACTGTTGTGTCTGTTTCTCGTGTTCCCTCACAACTCGATTCTGATGTTCTTCTTCGTCCCCCAGATGATATGGCTAGGACGCACCCGTATGACGGGTAGGCTCGGAGCTCTTCCTGGACCCTAGTGTCGCCCTTCTCCTATTGTTGCCCCCTGTGTCTTCATAGGTGATTTGTGTGAGACAGCCCGCCTATAGCTGACTGTCCTGCCGTAGGTTTGAAGTATTGCTTGGAGCCTAATACTTCCTCGGCGTTCCGGCCACCGGCTACGCGCCTCAGTAGGATGATGCCTCGTCTTACAGCACGACTCCTACTGGTATTTCTCCTAGTTGCGTTGATCTCGTTTCTCACTCAGCACAATATACCTCGCTTCTTGTCCTTTCTTAGGGCACCGCCGCTATCTAGTGCAGGCGCGGTCCTGTAACATTCTCTCTGTTCGCTAGATCTCTGCCAGGATCCCACCCCTGACAGGGACCCCCCTGAGTCTCTCCCCGCAACACCCTCTGCCACTGGGTGTTGCCTGTTCGATTCCCAGTCAGCTTCTGTCTAACTTTCTGCCTAACCCCCAGTTTTACCAGATTGTGAGGAGTGGCCTAATACATAGCACCCTTAGCTCCCCCTGGAGGCCAGACTGTGAAGTGTATTGGTGACTGTGATACCTGGTCAGAAGAACTCCTTCAGTGCCATCAGATGTACCATAGCCCCCCTTAGCGGCGGAGCATCAGTACTGCAACGACCAGGACTCTGGGGCGCTGCAGACCCACATTCACCAAGGATGGAATTCAAAGAAAAAAACAAGCGGAGGATGTTTCTTGAGGAACTAGGATTATCCCTTTTCATGGTGCACATTGACCAAAGGGAACGAGTGCCCCGAGACCCAGCCGCTGCAGCCTTGGTCCGACAACTCCAGAGCTCAACAAGTGCTTCGTCCACACCCACAGCAACACAAAAAGCATCAGCACCAGCATCCTCCTCAACCAGCCCTGCCTCAACATCAACCACAACCCCCACAACCCCAGTGAGACCACCTGATTCTAAAAGAAAGAGGTGTCAGGTCTGCCCTTGCAATAAGGACAGAAAGACAAACACATCGTGCTTCGCCTGCAAAAAATACCTCTGCAAAGAACACACAAAAAGTGTCCCTTTTTGCCACACATGCATCTAAATACTAATGCATCTAAAAACTAGTACTTGATTTCTGTTGATTTGATTTGCTTGATTGAGGGTATGTGCACACCTCAGGATTTCTTGCAGAAATTTCCTGAAGAAAACCGGAAATTTTCTGCAAGAAATCCGCATTTTTTTTTTGCGTTTTTTTCCCATTTTTTTCGCGGTTTTTTTAGCATTTTGCAAGCGAAATTAGCTTGCAGAATGCTAAAGTTTTCCAAGCGATCTGTAGCATCGCTTGGAAAACTGACTGACAGGTTGGTCACACTTGTCAAACATACTGTTTGACAAGTGTGACCAACTTTTTACTATAGATGCTGCTTATGCAGCATCAATAGTAAAAAGTCCATTCCATAAAAGATAAAAAAGAAGCGCACTTACCCCGGTGAACAGGTCACAACTTTATTCGGACATATGAACAAAAGCAGGGAGGAATGGGAAAAAGTGAACGGACAACGGCCGTTTCGTGCTATGTAGCACTTCAACGGGTCCTTTTTGACGAAAGGAAGTGAGGAGTGTTCTTTTACCTCTGCAGATCATGCTGCTTCTCCCCCTTCACAATACGTCAGGTGAGCAAAACACCTATCTTCGAAATATAAGTGTAAGTGAACAACAATACAAAATTAAAAACAATTTAAAATACTAAGCCAAATCTGAAGATGACAAATAAATACAATATGTTACAAAAACTGCAATATTTTACAAAAAGACAGACATGTCTATCTTTTCATTTAAGCCCAATGGACCTAAGGCGCCTGCACGGAGTATCCATCTCCCTTCTCTCTGTAATAGGAGGCGGTTCAAATCCCCTCCCTGTTGTGGCGGGGAGACCTTTTCCAACCCTGCAAAACGCAATGTCTGCACATTACTTTCATGGTAAGTCCTCACATGTGTTTTGTTTTAAGTTCAGGCCCATGGACTCTGCCATTAGGTCCGCCATCAGGAAAAACTGGCAGATTTTGGGGCAAGATAGCGATCTCAAGGAGATGATTGAAAGAGGACCCCTTTTTGCATGTCGCCGTAGTAATAATGTCAGGGACCTCCTAGTACGAAATAGATTTGTGTCTAAACGGGATAATTGGTTGGGTAGTAATGTGCCAAAAGGAAATTTCAAGTGTGGTCAGTGCAACTTTTGCACATATCATATGACAGGTAATAGAATCAGAATTGGCCCTATCCAGCATGAGGTACGTGATTTTATAACATGTAGGTCCACATATATTGTTTATATAATTTTTCGCCCTTGTGGCTTTTTTTACATCGGTAAAACAATTCGGCCCCTCTTTGTCAGGATAAGAGAGCATTTCAACTCAGTTCGGACGGGAAAAGGTGTCCCTAAATTGATTAACCATGTGAGGACTTACCATGAAAGTCGAAGATAGGTGTTTTGCTCACCTGACGTATTGTGAAGGGGGAGAAGCAGCATGATCTGCAGAGGTAAAAGAACACTTCTCACTTCCTTTCGTCAAAAAGGACCCGTTGAAGTGCTACATAGCACGAAACGGCCGTTGTCCGTTCACTTTTTCACATTCCTCCCTGCTTTTGTTCATATGTCCGAATAAAGTTGTGACCTGTTCACCGGGGTAAGTGCACTTCTTTTTTATCTTTTATGGAATGGACTGTTATGTATCGTGTTGAAGCAGCACCCCATTGGTAACGGAGGGGATTCATGTTTACTGCATCTCACACGCAAAACTGCAGGGGTTGAAGATTTCAGGGTCAAGCGTATAGCAGCAGTGCGGTGGTATCTGTTTTCCTTTTTTTGGACTGTGTTCAATAGTAAAAAGATATCATATTAAAAATAATAAAAAAATAAAAAAATGGTTATACTCACCTGCAGACAGCCGATCTCCTCAGTGGCGTCCGTTCCAATAGATGGTGTGGTGCAGGACCTTCGATGACGTCACGGTCATGTGACCGCGACGTCATCGCAGGTCCTTCACCACACCATCTATAGGAACGGAAGCGGCAGCATGCACCGCTGAGAGGCGGGAAGACTCCGGGGGCCATCGAAGGTGAGTATATGACTATTTTTTATTTTAATTCTTTTTTTTTTTACCAATTATACGGTGCCCAGTCCGTGGAGGAGAGTCTCCTCTCCTCCACCCTGGGTACCAGCCGCACATGATCTGCTTACTTCCCGCATGGTGGGCACAGCCACATGCGGAAAGTAAGTAGATGAATGCATTCCTAGGTGTGCGGAATCCCCGCAATTCTGCAAATTTAATGAACATGTTGCTTTTTTTTCCGCGATGCGATTTTTTCGCGGAAAAAAATGCAACATTTGCACAAGAAATGCGGAATACACTGAAAATAATGGGAGGCATATGTAAGCGTTTTTTTCGCGTTTTTATAGCGAAAAACGCGACAAAAACGTGAAAAATACTGAACGTGTGCACATGGCCTGATTGTTGTTTGTTTGTTTGACCTAGAAAAGCTACTTTTTATTATTATTGCTATTAATGTTAATATAATTTTCATCTTTTATTTGTATTAAAGTTCTATAAAAAAAAAATCTGTTTTTTGCCTTTTTCATAAAGTAGTTAGATATGGGTCAAAATTGACCCGTAACACCATAGATGTTACCAGAGTTAATAATATAAAATATATATATGTATTTTTTTTTACATTTAAGAAATGTATTCTAAAACCCTTCAGTAATAGTCAGGTAATATAAAAAAAACTTTTTAAAGTTTATATTATTCTCTTGAGGTTCATTTGACAATATTTTTTAATTGAAAATGAAGGGTATGCTCTCAAATGAAAGGCCCAGGGGGCCACAACAAAAATATTATAATCAATCCTTCCATGGATGAGAAACCCTAACAAGGTAACTAAGAGGTAAGAAACAAAATGGATCATAAATAACTGTTTTTAGGGTATCCTGGGGTGATTTAAGACATGGGTCAAAACCGACCCGTTAACATAAGAAAGAGTAACAGAAAGCTAACACTAGAGGAAGGTTAAAAAAGGGGTTGTCTTCATGAGAAAATTCACTTACAAATATTTTGACATATTGAAAGCTGGGTCTATAACATTTCTTGAACTACAGAGTCTTGTTACTTGACTCTTGTGAACAATGGAATGTTATGAAAAATGCCAGCAACGTGGACTTTGTTTTGGCACACCCAGGGCTTACATCATGTGAGTTACAGATCTTTACAACTAATGTCTCTGCATTTTACACCATGTTTATTAAGATTTCTGCAAGTGTTAAAGTATATTATTCAGCAGTACAAGGGGAAAGATGGCAATTTCTACGAGAAAGATTCAAACGGAAGCTGTCACGTTGTACATACAGTCCTATCTCTTATACAGCAGGGTGATCTGAGCAATTGATATACTGTATAGTTTTGTGGGATAGATTCCATTTAAAGGGAACCTGTCACCAGATTTTTACTACATCATCTGAGAGTAGCATAATGCAGAAAAAGAGACCCTGATTCCAGTGATGTATCATTTAGTTTACTGGGTGCAGCAGTTGTGATACAACCAGAGTTCCTAGATGTAGCATGCAGCAGAGCTAAGAATGCTAACCCCGCCCACAACACAGCTTTCTGTGTACATACCATATTGACTGTAAAGGTACTTTCACACGAAACGACGCTGCAGCGATAGCGACAACGATGCCGATCGCTGCAGCGTCGCTGTTTGATCGCTGGAGAGCTGTCACACAGACCGCTCTCCAGCGACCAACGATGCCGAGGTCCCCGGGTAACCAGGGTAAACATCGGGTTGCTAAGCGCAGGGCCGCGCTTAGTAACCCGATGTTTACCCTGGTTACCAGCGTAAAATGTAAAAAAAACAAACAGTACATACTTACATTCGCGTCCCCCGGCGTCCGCTTCCTGCACTGACTGACTGACTGAGCGCCGGCAGTAGCAGGGCACAGCGGTGACGTCACCGCTGTGCTGTGCTTTCACTTTCACTTTGCGGCGCTCAGTCAGTGTGGGAAGCAGACGGCGGGGGATGCGAATGTAAGTATGTACTGTTTGTTTTTTTTTACATTTTACACTGGTAACCAGGGTAAACATCGGGTTACTAAGCGCGGCCCTGCGCTTAGTAACCCGATGTTTACCCTGGTTACCAGTGTAAAACATCGCTGGTATCGTTGCTTTTGCTGTCAAACACAACGATACACGGCGATCGGACGACCAAATAAAGTTCTGAACTTTATTCAGCGACCAGCGACATCACAGCAGGATCCTGATCGCTGCTGCGTGTCAAACTAAACGATATCGCTAGCGAGGACGCTGCAACGTCACGGATCGCTAGCGATATCGTTACAAAGTCGTTTCGTGTGAAGGTACCTTTAGATGCTAATTAGTGCTGGGGGCATGGTTGGACCAGGTTGCATGGGGGCAGCTAGTCCTGTAGTGATAATCTCCTGTCAATAAATCACTTATATTGAAACACACAGCCTAATAAGTGACACAGCTCTGAATTTAGTGTCTCAGCCCCTACCTCATGCTGCCCTCAGATGAAATAGCAAAAACCTGCTGTCAGATTCCCTATGATTTGTAAATTTATTTAAATTTACAGCCAGTGTCCTTTGCTGGTCTCCTCGCTTTCTCTACATGCTGGCTTGTCACATGAGCACTATCTATAGCCAATCATTGACCACTAGTTGACTGCAGCCTTCATATTCCATACAAGCCATTAAAAAAAGTCTTTTCCGCTTTGATCAAATATGAAAACTTGTAACTGGCACAGGCAAAGGTGGAGTGGAGGTCTTCCAGGTAGGTATCTGTTATTTGTTGCTTTCATACCCCAAAGACCCATTTTTAACATAAAAAAATTGAGTGGACATGCTCTTTAAACAAGAACGCTGATAATTTAGAGACCCGCCTACTGGACTCCTAAGCACAGTATGAGCAGGAAATTAAATGAATGAAATACAAGTTAAAACCAATCTTTTCCCACAAAATGAAACATCAATCTGGCTGGTTCTTCCTATTCACCAACAGGCTGCCTGCAGATCAGTCGCCATATTCAATGTGATAAATTTAATTTCAGCCTGGCAACCAGTGAATGAGCTTGTGATTGTCGGTAATTACTCGATGGCTTTGTTCAAGGTTGATGTAATATCTGATGGATAGAGTCTCTGGAAAAAAAAGTTTTAGTTTTTGGGCAGCATATGGCATCACACATAGCGCCTAACTCGCTGTAATACAGACTCGCAAGGACACTCATACAATATTTGTTTCATATTTTATCATTGCAACTTTTATATATACACACATGTAAGTTGTAGTTTAAATTGTATAACTCTTTGAATAACATTGCATATGTAACTTCCATAGGAACCATTGGCAATTTACCACATTGGCCAGGATTAAATCCAGCTGCAGAAATTGGGACAGACGGAGTTAATAAAGGACTATGCTCTAAATGCATTAAAGGTGTAGTTTCTGGGCATAATATAGAAAACAAGATATACATGTTTTACCGACAACATGTTTGTATGGTCATAAAAATGAATGCCATAAGCAGCTGCAGGATCTGACAACTTCCACAAAACAGAAACAGGAAACTTTGATTAAAAAACCCCTTCAATTTGGCAAAATGAGAGAAGTAAAGTTTGACATGTAAATGAACCGTCATACATATTAGTCAAGTCAAAGTTCGTACACATGAATTGCAGCCAGTTTATCAATTCCAGCGATGGTTTACTGGCATTTGTTCTGTGGTTTTGCAGCCAATGCTCAGAAAAGCGAAACCTTGTATAGCGCATTCCATACAGTCTTACATCCTATATTTGTCTGCAGCCCAGAATATATTATTACATCTTTATGCAAACTAACTTTGCTCAGCTGGTTCCTATTATTCCATATACTAGAATTTGCTCATGTCCTGAATGATTTATTTTATATTTTGCAAGAATAAAGATAAAACGGGCAAAATAGAAGAAAGATAGTTTTCAGTGTAGGACCGGGTTATGTATGTGATCATCTTATCACGCTCTTAATTATAACAAATACGTAGACACTGATAAAAATTTGCAGATATGGAATACTAGAGAAAACTTATAGCTAGGGATCACGCTTGGAAAATGCAACAGATTTATGAAAAAATAAGATTATTTCAACTGTAACAATATTCAGGATAGAGCTCACATACATTGGCCAATTTATGCTCGAAGTACCTTCATTTTTTCACAGCTATTTTTGAAGATAAATATTTCATGTGTTCATTATATAGCGCTTTTTTTCCTATTTTCTGTGGCAGGAATGCATTTTCAATGTTCTAGAGTAATTATTCTTGGTAAATTATGGTGCAGCCTTTATAGTTTTTCAACTTAAATGTTTTTTTGGTTGGCGACTGTTCACACTAGCTTGGAAGTGCTGGTCTTCTTCTCTATTAATATTCAGAATAGCCCAACACAATTAGGCAACTAAAGCTGTAAATTTAAAAAATAACTGCAGCACCCCTGGAGGTAAGAAAAAGTATTGCAGCCATTTTTTTTTTTTTTTTTTTTATTATTTTTGTATTACAAACCAACTAAGCTCGGTGAACTTCTATCTACTGCCATGGACATACTCTGGACTGAATGATTTGCAAGAAAAAGTGAGCTACACAGACTGTGTGTGAAAGTTGCCACATGCAGAATTGTTTTAGTATATTTCAGCAATCATCTAAAGTGATGCTATGCACAGAAATGAAGGTATAGACATCATGTATGGGAGACCTGCTCCCCCATACAAATTTTCAATTCATAAGAAGGATTAAATTAATTAAAGTGGTTTTGTGGGACTTTAACACTGATGACCTTTCCTTACGACAGAGCCACCAATATCAAATCAGTGGAGATCTAACTCCCTGCGCCCAACAAGACAGTGGATTGAAGAGACAGTGGTGCACACAGTGTATGCAGGTGCCGGTGGGCTGCAGCCTTTCAATCAACTGATTGGTGAGATGCCAGGAGTTGGACCTCCATTGTTCTGGTATTGATCATATTGATCCTAAAAATAAGTAATCAATATTAAAGCCTTGGAAAAAAAACTCTTCAAGTAACATAATAAAACTTAGAATCAATTCCACAACATAACGTAAATAATAATATCTAAATAAAACAGCAAAAAGTGGTGAACATGTTGATAAAAAATATAGATGGATTCAACATGGAGAGAAACCACCTCATAAAATAGATTTATCTAAAGTACAGCAATGGAAAATTGAAATTTCCTACCTGGTTCTGTGCAGTTCTTACGATGTCTGTGTTCACCTTGAATTTCAGTAAAATTTTCATCATCCGCCCAAAGCAGTCCTCGTCCATTACTATTGGCATTGATGTCTAATACATTTCTCTGGTTTCTATGTAACGAGTTGTTTTCTTCAATACCTATAACATGAACACAAAGCTGACTTAATCACATTGTCTACAGAGATCACTCACTCTTATTGTACTCCGTCTGACCTCTTATCTATTATTCAGCATGGCCTAAAGGTACCGTCACACTCAGCGACGCTGCGGCGATATAGACAACGAGCCGACCTAAACTAGATCGCTGGAGCGTCGCTGTTTAGGTGGCTGTAGAGACGTCAAACACAGCAACTCCAGAACGATGCAGGAGCGATCCAGTGACGTAACGGCGACTCACTTCTCGTTCTCGCTGGTTGTTAGCTCCATTACATCCATTGTTAGCGTCGTTGCTTTTGATGTCAAACATGACGATACACGCCGACCTGGCGACGAAATAAAGTTCTGGACTTCTAGCTCCGACCAGCGATGGCACAGCGGGATCCAGATCGCTGCTGCATGTCAAACACAACGAGATCGCTAACCAGGACGTTGCAACGTCACGGATTGTTGTCATTCTCTTTGCAAAGTTGCTGAGTGTGACTGTACCTTTAGTCTTCAAGCTGGTAGGAACTGAACAGCCATATTATCAATATATGAGGTCAGCTATCCTATCAATCTATACGATCAGCCATACTATCAATATATCAGGTCAGCAGCAATATTATCAATATATGACAATCTCATATCCATATAGAGCAATATCAGCCTAAGGGTATGTGCACAGATCATTTTCAGGGAGATCCACTCTGAAACCCACCTGAGGAAACACCTAGAAAATGCCTTATTATAATGAACATGTGCTTTTCTATATAAAAACGAATTCTTGGACATATTTTTTAGTCTGTTGAGCATTTTTTTATGTTTTTAATAAAGATGTCAAGTGGTTAAAAGATATAAGCAAACCATTATCCAGGCATTTTTTAGCTCTGAAGATTCTCTATACAATAAAAGGCAGTTAGACGGCTCAAAAAACACCAATGGACAAAAATGCCCAAGAAGCTCTCCGGCAATGACCAAACACAAAAAAGACCCTTCAGGACAGAAAAAATGCTGGCATTACCTGAAGCATCTATCTCTTGGAAAATTCTGTTGGTTGGCCTGCCTGAAAAAAATGTTGAGTGCACGTTCATAATTACAGAAGGCCTTCAGCATATCCCAATAACATACCAAGAAGATATTAGGCTAGGCTTTAATCAATCATAGAATATTAACCTTTCATGTTCTACTTGACACCACCACATCCCTAACCTAATGTGGTGATCGCATGTCATTTTCATGTATTAAGTACATTTTCCATTCCTTGTTTTAGAACATTGCAGTAAAATGGAGACAAATCATTGTTGGATTCTCACTATATATTCATACAATCTCTGAATGAAGACCTTACAAAAGTCCCACAGGAACCACTCGGGCAGTTTTTATTAGTTAATACACCCTTGAAGAAGATGTTTGTCAGTCAAAAACTGAAGTCTTTGAAGATTCTTCAAAACTCCCTTTTTCTTGACTGATCATTCTAAAAGTATCATTGATTGTTTGGGACATTTTTCCATTTTCATATTTAAGTTTTCTTCATTTATCACTATTAAGTATAGGTTGACAAAAGAGGAGACCTTAAGCTAAAACTCCCAGCTAACATTTAGAAAATAATCTCTCTCTAAATACAAAGTTCTCCTCCACGAGACAGTGTAGACTAAACATTTGATTCACAGATCCGCAAAGAACAATTGGAAAAAATTAAACATAGGAAACATTGCTTAAAGTGTAGAAATAATCTTGATGCCCTTAAGATAAAGCATCATAGCTTTTACAAATCAAAATGCCATTCACTGTCAATTACTACAAAATATAGATGAGCAAATCGATTTCATGCAAATAAAATACATGTAAAATTTTAGGACACTACTAGGGCTATGGCGAATTTGAACAATTTGCAATTTAATTCATGTGAAGTGCAAAAAATGCCCACCACTGTTTTATACAGAAGATTACATTAACTAGTAAAGGCTCAGGCACGACTAGGCAGGCTACCCAATAATATAACATAGTATAAAACAGCTTGTCATAGCCTGTTTAAAAGTCAAGGCAGGGAATGCAGCACAGCAACGATTTTGGGGTGAATCTATTTAGAGAGAGGATATCACAGCACGCAGCTTAAGAAGCACTCTCACCAAAATTTGTACCCTCTTAATATATTGCACTCTTCATATTACAGGTGCTTCTCACAAAATTAGAATATCATCAAAAAGTTAATTTATTTCAGTTCTTCAATGCAAAAAGTGAAACTCATATATTATATTGAGTCATTACAAACAGAGTGATCTATTTCAAGTGTTTATTTCTGTTAATGATGATTATGGCCTACAGCCAATGAAAACCTAAAAGTCATTATCTCAGTAAATTAGAATACTTTCAACGCCAGCCTGAAAAATTACTTTAAAATCCAAAATGTTGGTTTACTAAGATGTATGTTCAGTAAATCACTCAATACTTGGTTGGGGCTCCTTTTGCATCAGTTATTGCATCAATATGGCATGGCATGGATGCGGTGGTCCATCTTTAGCAGCAAGAACTGCAATCAAGCGTTTGTGATAACTGGCAATGAGTCTTTACAATGTTCGGGAGGAATTTTGGCCCACTGATCTTTCTAGAATTGTAATTCAGCCACATTGGAGAGTTTCTGAGCACGGACTGCCTTTTCACAGCATCTCAATCAGATTAAGGTCAGGACTTTGACTAGGCCATTCCAAAGTCTTAATTTTCTTTTTTTCAGCAAGGTGGACTTGCTGGTGTGTTTTGGATCATTCTCTTTCAGGATATTTTGGGAGACAGCAGAATTCATGCTTTCATTTACCACAGCAAGCCTTCCAGGTCCTGAAGCGGCTAAACAGCCTCAGACCATCACACTACCACCACATTTTACTGATGGTATTTCTGAAATGCTGTGTTACTTCTACGCCAAATGTAATGGGACATGATGTCTTGCTTTTAAGTATCTTTTAGTTTACTTCACTTTGGCAGACAGATCCATAAAAGTGACTTCTTGATTGAGAAAAGGTGTGGCAGTAATCAGGCCGGTATGTGGCTAGGGAATTTGAACTCAGCTGTCTAAAAATGTGATAAACCACAGTTAATTTAGATTTTAAGGGGGACAATCAATTTTTCACACAGGGCTCTGCAGGTTTGTATTTCTTTTTCCTTCAATAATAAAGACCTTAATTTAAAAACTGCATTTTGTGTTTACTTGCGGTTTTTTTGTCTAATATTTAAATTTGCTTGCTTCTCTGAAACATTTAAGTGTGTGAAACATGCAAAAGAATAGGAAATCAGGAAGGGGCAAACATTTTTTCACACAACTGTACATACCAGGAAGGGGAACATACATACCAGGTTGCGGGTCATATATACCAGGAAGAGGCCCAGGATGGGGGACATACAGTTGAAACCAGAAGTTTACATACACTATATAAAAAACAGATATGCATGGTTTTCTCAATATCTGACATGAAATCAGAATATACCTTTCCTGTTTTAGGTCAATTAGGATTACCACAACTATTAATATTTGCCAAATGCCAGAATAATGAGAGAATGTTTAAGGCATTTTTATTACTTACTGCAAAGTCAAAAGTTTACATACACTAAGATTACTAAGACTTTAAACAATTCTGGGCTGCCCATATGATGATGTCATGTGTTTAAAAGCTTCTGATACATTTTTGGCAACATCTGAGTTAATTAGAGACACCTGTGGATGTATTTTAATGAACACCTGAAACACACTGCTTCTTTGTGTAGCATAATGGGAAAGTCTCAAGAAATCAGCCAAGATATCAGGAAAAAAATTGGGGACTTGCACAAGTCAGGCTTATCCTTGGGTACAATTTCAAGATACCTGAAGGTGCCTCGTTCATCTGTAAAAATAAATATACACAAGTACAAACAAGATGGGAATGTCCAGCCATCATACTGCTCAGGAGAAGACTTCTGTGTCCCAGAGATGAATGTTCTTTGGTCCAACATGAGCATATCAACCCAAGGACAAAAGCAAAAGACCTTGTGAAGATGATGGCAGAAGCTGGTAATATTGTGTCAATATCCACAGTGAAATGAGTAGTGTGTCAACATGGGCTGCAAGGCCACTCTGCCAAGAATACATTACTCCAAAAGAATCATAAAAAAGCCAGATTAATGTTTGCAAATGCATACAGGAACAAAGACCTTGATTTTTGGAGACATGTCCTGTGGTCTGATGAAACTAAAATGTAACTTTTTGGGTATAATGACCATCATTACGTTTGGAGGTAAAAGTGAGAAGCTTGGAAGCCTAAGAACACCATCTCAACTGTGAAACACGTAGGTGGCAGCATCATGTTGTCACAAAATAGCTGGCATCATGAGAAAAGAAGATTATCTGGCAATACTGAAGCAATATCTCAAGACATCAGCCAGGAAGTTAAAGCTTGGGAGAAAATGGGTCTTCCAAATGGACAATGACCAGAAGCATACTGCCAAAATGGTAACAAAGTGGCTTAAGGATAACAAAGTCGATGCTTTGGAGTGGCCATCTCAAAGCTCTGATCTGAATCTTATCGAAAATTTATGGGCAAAGCTGAAAAGGCAGATGCGAGCAAGGTGACCTACATACCTGGATCAGTTTACACCAGGAGGAATAAGCCCAAATTCCGATCAACTATTGTGAGAAGCTTGTGGAAGGATATCTCAAATGCTTGACCCAAGTCATTCAGTTTAAGGGCAATGTTACCAAATACTAATGAAATGTATGTAAACTTTTACTTTGCAGTAAGTAATAAAAATGCCTTAAAACATTCTCTCTCAAATTTTTTATTTATCCTGATTTCATGTCAGATATTGAGCAGTCACATGTCTATGATGTTTGTGTGATATCGTTTGTATGCTGTTCCTTGTTCCATTTACACCATTTAACCCAAACCTGTTGGGTTGTTTTAATCTTATCTCTGGTGAATATACACAGATCATGGACAAGTGATTCCTGAGTCAACTCATGGCACAAGAGAAAGACTTTCCTGCATTCCCCTAGAGCTTCCAGTAAGATTCGGGTGTAGGCACTGCACCATAGTGAGAACTATTGGATACCCTGCTCATGGAGGCAGCTTAAATGGTTGTTACATATATAATCTTATGATTATGTTATGCATTGTTGTTTTTAATATTTAATAAAGATTTAGCTTTTACTATTTTGTGTTGTAACTCCCTTTTCATTGCTGATCACTAGTGTAGAGTTATAGGAAAGCTTTTTTTTTACTGTCAATCCCAGCAGACTTGCCGATCTGTACAAAAGTTCATCTTTTAATTACTAATCTTCACAGTTAGGGGCTGCAAGCTAGAAAGTGATTTTTTCACACAAGACTCCTTACAGCTCAAAATATTATTGCTTCCACAGCATACAGTAATTATATTGTGCTTAGATGAATTCCCTAACGAAGGGGCTTAGGCTTGGCCTCCAGGACCAAACTGATAATTATGGTTTTAAGCATAAATGTAAGTTATGGAGAAAGCCTTGATTCACACTTCTGGGATGATGTTTCATGAAGTCAATAAAGTCATTTGAAAGATATTGAGACTTGTGAAATGAATAATAATCACTGTCTGCGCAATTACTATTCTGATATGTTTTTCAGTCAGAAAATATGTTCTCCTATTTATAATGAATAATCATGATGAAAAGCAATCTGCAAACTCTTCAGAAATTATGATTAGCATAAAGTGAGGAAACTTTATTTTCTAGCAATAACTATATTAAGTTAATATTGGAAGTACTTATGAATGTGACGCTAGTCACTACTCACGGACAGACAGTGAGGCAAAGAAGTCAGACCTTCCATGGTTTGTACCAAGAGAGCACATAAAAACCAAGGGAGAAGACAAAGTCGTAAGTCAATTCAGGGCCCAAGGGTCAAAATACCAGAAGATAGCAGATAAAGGCAAAAGGACAAGACAAATAGTCAGAATACGGTCTAAGGGTCAGTCAGCGGAAGATCAGAAGTTAGAGCAATATAAACTGGCAAAAACTCACCAGGAAGCACAAACTACAGTTGGCACAGATCAGAGGCAAACAATTCAGTTAAACAGCTTGGGCCATTTTAAGAACAGAGAACACCTGGAAAAAATTCCACACCTCCCAGTCACAGATTGGCCAGCTGAGCTGTCAATGAAAACACTGACAACTTAGCATGACCCAGTTTCCATAGGACTGCAAAAGAATCACTCACTGGGCGCAGGAATCGTGACAACATAACCTCTTCTAGAGGGGGCCAATGGACCTTCTGGTTTACAAGGAAACCTGCCGTGGAAGGCCTTGACCAAATGATCGACGTTTACAGATCGAGCAGAGACTTGGGATCTCTCCTCTGGTCTGTAACCTCTCCAATGAATGACGTACTGAGGGGAATTCTAGACTTTCTGAGAATGAACAATCTTTTGCACTTCAAACTTCAAACTGTCATTGACAAAAATCAGCAGAGGCAGAGATAGACAAAACTGAAGGGCAAAACTCTTTTAACAGTAATTTATGGAATACATTTGAAATGTGAAAAGATGGAGGAAGTTTTAATCTGAAAGCCACGGGGTTAACTACCTTGAATATGGGGCCCCCTGAATGTTTCCTATCCACCTTTCGCCTCTGACGATGCTGAACCACCCCAATAGTCTTCTGAACCTCCCTCCAGACATTCTCAAGTTTTTGTATGGCAACCTCTACTCCATGACATGCAAGAACTCATCCTCAAGAAATCATCAACATGAGGATGAAAACCATAATTACAAAAAAAGTAGAGGTTACTGTGGACTGGTTAACCCAACTGTTAAAGGTGATCTTAGTAAGCGGTAAGAATGAGGACCAGTCCTGTTGCTAAGCCGCAATGAAACACCTTAGTGTTAGTTCCAACGACTGAAATGTACTCTCTTGTCCAATTTCTTACAAAATGCTTTTCAGAATTTGGACACAAACTGCACCCCTCTATCCGATGCAATATTCTATGGAATGTTATGCAAACTCACCCAGATCTCCTGAGGATGAGTCCCAGTGGGTGGGTATAATTATGTCTTTATTGTGTGGGTCCTCACACTTGGGCATTCTCTTTGTCCCCACTAGCCCAAGAACATTCTTCTGTTGACACATTTTTTGATGCCTTAGGTATGATTTATGACAAACCTGACTGTGTCTAGGTTGCGGAGGCTAAGATCATGGACCTGATGCAGGGAGGTGACACTGCTGAGGATTATAGTTTGGAGCTCCCAGCAATTGTCCTCTGAGGTACTGCAGAATGATGCTGCTCTCAGGTGTCCATTTTGTTGTGGCCTTATGGCTACTCATAGGTATGCTATGGCTTTGCATATTCCACCCTGATCTTTGGAGGAGGCCATGACTCAAGCCTGTCATTTGGATTGTAAAATTTGGGAGACGTGATGAGCGACAGGGGGCCAGACATAATGTGATGCTAGTCACAACTCGTGAACAGACTGTGAGGCACAGGAGTTAGACATTCCAGGGTTAGTACCACGATAGCACATTGAAAACCAAGGGTGAAGACAAAGATGTAAGTCAGGGCATGGTCCAAGGGTGAAAATACCAGGAGATAGTGGATAAAGGCAAAAGGACAAGACAAAGGGATAGTCAGAACACAGTCCAAGGGTAAGGCAGCAGAAGATCAGAACTCAGAGCAACAGAATCTGCAAACACCAGGAAACACTAACTACATCTGGCAGGGATTACAGGCTAACAGCTCAATTAAAAAGCTGGGCAATCTACAGAACAGAGAACACCTGGAGAAAGTCCCGCACCTCCCAATCACAGAATGGACAGCCGAGCTGTCAGTCAAAGCACCAACAACTCAGCACGCCCATCGCAAGATTAGCCAGCTGAGCTGTCAATCAAAACACTGACAACTCAATATGACCCAGTTTCCATAGGACAGCAAAACAATCACTTACTGAGCGGAGGAATCATGACAATGCATTCTTGGCAAAGGGAATCCAAATTTCTCACATTTTAAAAAGTACTCAATATTCTCAGTGTATTATGGTGTTATTAGTTATATGGGAGACTAATAATATATAGCAGAGGTTCACTGATTAAGGATCAGGGGAAATAATTTGTAATTAGGGTTGAGCGACTCATTTTTTTAAGATCGAGTCGGGTTTTGCGAAACCCGACTTTGTCCAAAGTCGAGTCGAGTGCAGTCGGCCGATTATCGCTAAAAGTCGGGGATCGACCGAAACATGAAACCCAATGCAAGTCAATGGGGAAGCGTAGTCGGCAGTGAGTGGAGGCCAGGAAAACACCTACAGTGCCCATTTTAATGCCAAAAACATCCATTCTTGTTTCTGAAGCTTGTGAATCTTAATTAACTTTATAATAATAGTTGGGCATTGGAAATTGGGGGTCATTTGGCAAAAGTTGTGGGGGGTAGGGCTGGTTGAAGGTTTTAGTGGGCCCAGGAAACGTGGACTACGTCACGGCGGTGGAGCAGTGAGAGGTAAGTATTTCAACTTTGCAAGTGCTGTGACCCTGAGCAAGCAGGGAGGCCCACTCGTTCGCATTGGCACTGGCACAGGGCCCCTCAAAGTACAGCGGTGTGCTTGCACGGCGGGGTGCCTCCCACCAGCAGCGACACTTTTGCGTACTCTGAGGGGCCCTGTGCCAGTGACGTCGCCAACGAGTATGCCCCCCCACCTGATGAAGGAACCTGCACTTTCATCTGCACCTTCCTCTTTGTCCCTGTGTAAGGTGGTATAACATGCGGGAAGGGGAACCTTACTTTCAGCAGGGTCAGATTCTGGCAGTGTAGAGTGCAAGGGGAATGTAGTGGTCTAGGTCAATGTACCAGCAGACTCATCTAGCAGTGGCTGGGCAATGGGCAGGATGAGGAGGAAACACAGATATAGGGCCAAAGAATAAAGTAGGCTAAATGCAGTTCAAAATTGGTAACAGGACTAAACAGGCGGCATTGCTTTGTTCAGTGGAGTAGCAAACCCAGGAGCAGCAGACACTGTTTTAAGGGCCCAACCACACTAGTAGGCCAAATGCAGTTTAATATCTGCTACTATAGGCCAAAAGCCTAAAGACTGAAGCTCAGCTTTATACAGTCGAGGACACCACCAGGGAGCGGCAGACACCGTTAGTAGGCACTAACCACCAATTTTTTCAAAAACAGCACTTAATGAGAGCCAGAAGGTTGAAGCTCAGATTTATACAGTTGAGGATAACACCAGGGAGCGGCAGACACCATTAGTAGGCCCTAACCACCATTTTTTTTTTTTTAAAGCACTTAATGAGAGCCAGAAGGTTGAAGCTCAGATTTATACAGTCGAGGACAACACCAGGGAGCGGCAGACACCGTTAGTAGGCCGTAACCACCATTTTTTTTTAAAAAGCACTTAATGAGAGCCAGAAGGTTGAAGCTCAGATTTATACAGTCGAGGACAACACCAGGGAGCGGCAGACACCGTTAGTAGGCCCTAACCACCAATTTTTTTTTTAAAACAGCACTTAATGAGAGCCAGAAGGTTGAAGCTCAGATTTCTACAGTCGAGGACAACACCAGGGAGCGGCAGACACCGTTAGTAGGCCCTAACCACCAATTTTTTTTAAAAACAGCACTTAATGAGAGCCAGAAGGTTGAAGCTCAGATTTAGACAGTGGAGGACAACACCAGGGAGCGGCAGACACCGTTAGTAGGCCCTAACCACCAATTTTTTTTTAAAAAGCACTTAATGAGAGCCAGAAGGTTGAATCTCAGCTTTATACAGTGGAGGACAACACCAGGGAGCGGCAGACACCGTTAGTAGGCCGTAACCAAAGTTGAAGGCCAAATGCAGTTTAATATCTGATACTATAGGCCAAAAGCCTAAAGACTGAAGCTCAGCTTTATACAGTCGAGGACAACACCAGGGAGCGGCAGACACCGTTAGTAGGCCCTAACCACCATTTTTTTTTTAAAAAGCACTTAATGAGAGCCAGAAGGTTGAAGCTCAGATTTCTACAGTCGAGGACAACACCAGGGAGCGGCAGACACCGTTAGTAGGCCCTAACCACCAATTTTTTAAAAAACAGCACTTAATGAGAGCCAGAAGGTTGAAGCTCAGATTTAGACAGTGGAGGACAATTTGAATTAGGAACTGCAGACAGACTTAGTAGGCTGTCCCCTGTGGACCATGCATCCAGCACATTAACCCATTGCGCCGTAATGGACACGTAACCTTCCGTGGCCATGCCTACAGGTCCATGCGTCTGTTGTCAGGTGCACCTTTGTACTCACAGATTGCCAGAGTGCATGGACAATGGTGGTGGTGCTGGTGGAGGTCTGGGATGGCTTTTCTTGCAAAAGAAGTGTCGACTGGGTAGCTCGTAGCATGGGACAGCGTAGTCCATCATGGCTTTTTTAATATTACATAAAATAAAGAAATAGGCTCTATGCACTTTAAAATAGGTTCCAGGGGTACACAGGCAGCATTGGTGTGGTCAGCGGAGGAGGAGGATTGCAAGGAGGGACCGCAGACAGGCTTACTAGGCCTAAAATAACTAAAAATAGGCTCAAGGCAGTTTTAAATCGGTTACATGGATACACAGGCAGCATTGTGGTCAGCGGAGGAGGATTGCTAGGAGGGACCTTAGACAGGCTTACTAGGCCTAATATAACTAAAAATAGGCTCAAGGCAGTTTTAAATTGGTTACATGGATACACAGGCAGCATTGTGGTCAGTGGAGGAGGATTGCTAGGAGGGACCGCAGACAGGCTTACTAGGCCTAAAATAACTAACAATAGGCTCAAGGCAGTTTTAAATCGGTTACATGGATACACAGGCAGCATTGTGGTCAGCGGAGGAGGATTGCTAGGAGGGACCGCAGACAGGCTTACTAGGCCTAAAGTAACTAAAAATAGGCTCAAGGCAGTTTTAAATCGGTTACATGGATACACAGGCAGCATTGTGGTCAGCGGAGGAGGATTGCAAGGAGGGACCGCAGACAGGCTTACTAGGCCTAAAATAACTAAAAATAGGCTCAAGGCACTTAGAGTTATCTCGCAGGGGTACACAGGCAGCATTGTTGTGGTCAGCAGAGGACGATTGCAAGGAGAGTCTGACACAGTTAGTACTCACAAAAAATAAATAGATGTTAATGTCTCGCAAAACAACAACAACAACAACAAAAAAGTGTGGCATACTTAGGTACAGGGGTGGGCTCATCTGCTGAGTTTCTGACATAGTAATTTGGCAGTAAGTATTTACTGGTATCAATATAGGACACTGACCCAGACTACTTTAACTAGCATCATAGATGTCAAGAAATTGGTATTGTCAGTGCCAGGCATTGAATGATGTCAGCGCATAGACTAAACATTGGTGGAGCTGTGAGAGATAATTTTGCACGTGGTAGAGCACAGTTTGAGCTGGGGGGGGTGAACTCTCTTGTGGCCGGCGGTACCGTCCCAGGGCCCCTCATGTTACAACGGTGTGTCTGACGTTGGGTGCGCGCCACCACCGCCAGAGACACTTTATTGTATTATGAGGGACCCAGTGGCAGTGCCGTCGACAAAAAGCGGGCACACCCACCTCTTCAGACAAACGGCACGGGTGCTTGCGCCAAGTGGCGAGACCACGGCCCCGTGGGGGGAGTTTTCCCATTGAGGGAGGTGTAAACATGTCGTATGCTGGACAAACAGCTGCTGCAAATTAAGAGATTGGAACACTCAGTAAGACCAGTCCACAAGCAAGACCTTTTTATAGGAAAGCTAGGTGTCAGCCGGGAAAGGTGGGGCAAAATAATTTGAAATCCAGGAGTGGTTCATTTTAATGAAGGTTAGATCATCCACATTTTGGGTAGCCAGACGAGTCCTTTTTTCGGTTAATATTGAACCAGCAGCACTGAATACTCTTTCTGATAGCACACTAGCTGCTGGGCAAGCAAGCTCCTGCAATGCATATTCTGCCAATTCAGGCCAGGTGTCTAACTTGGATGCCCAGTAATCAAATGGGAATGACGGTTGAGGGAGAACATCGATAAGGGATGAAAAATAGTTAGTAACCATACTGGACAAATGTTGTCTCCTGTCACTTTGAATAGATGCTGCAGTACCTGTCCTGTCTGCGGTCATTGCGAAATCACTCCACAACCTGGTCAGAAAACCCCTCTGTCCAACGCCACTTCTGATTTGTGCACCTCTAACACCTCTGCCCTGTAGCCCCCTGCAGCTCGTGTGAGGACCATCACCGGCGCTGTGTGCTGGGAATGCCTGAATCAAACGGTCTACAAGAGTAGCTTGTTTGGTTGCTAATATTTGTTCGAGGTTCTCATGTGGCATAATATTTTGCAATTTGCCTTTATAGCGAGGGTCAAGGATGCAGGCCAACCAGTAATCGTCATCGCTCATCATTTTAATAATGCGTGGGTCCCTTTTGAGGATACGTAAGGCATAATCCGCCATGTGGGCCAAAGTTCCAGTTGTGAAATCTGCGGTTGTGCTGGTTTGAGGGGCAGTTACAGGCAAATCTACGTCACTTGTCTCCCTTAAAAAAACAGAACCCGGCCTTGCAACGCCACTAATTTCTGTTGGCCCAGGAGAAGCTTCCTCATTAAAAAAGTACTCATCCCCATCATCCTCCTCGTCCTCCTCCTCCTCTTCGCCCGCTACCGCGTCCTCTACACGGCCCTGACCAGACAATGGCTGACTGTCATCAAGGCTTTCCTCTTCCTCGGCTGCAGACGCCTGCTCCTTTATGTGCGTCAAACTTTGCATCAGCAGACGCATTAGGGGGATGCTCATGCTTATTATTGCGTTGTCTGCACTAACCAGCCGTGTGCATTCCTCAAAACACTGAAGGACTTGACACAGGTCTTGTAGCTTCGACCACTGCACACCTGACAACTCCATGTCTGCCATCCAACTGCCTGCCCGTGTATGTGTATCCTCCCACAAAAACATAACAGCACGCCTCTGTTCGCACAGTCTCTGAAGCATGTGCAGTGTGGAGTTCCACCTTGTTGCAACGTCGATGATTAGGCGATGCTGGGGAAGTTTCAAAGACCGCTGATAGTTCTGCATACGGCTGAAGTGTACGGGCGAACGGCAGATATGCGAGCAAAGTCTGCGCACTTTGAGGAGCAGGTCGGGTAACCCCGGATAACTTTTCAGGAAGCACTGCACCACCAGGTTTAAGGTGTGAGCCAGGCAAGGAATGTGTTTCAGTTGGGAAAGGGCTATGGCAGCCATGAAATTCCTTCCGTTATCACTCACTACCTTGCCTGCCTCAAGATGTACAGTGCCCAGCCATGACTGAGTTTCATTCTGCAAGAACTCGGACAGAACTTCTGCGGTGTGTCTGTTGTCGCCCAAACACTTCATTGCCAATACAGCCTGCTGACGCTTGCCACTAGCTGTCCCATAATGGCACACCTTGTGTGCAACAGTGGCAGCTGCGGATGGAGTGGATGTGCGACTGAGGTCTGTGGACGAGCTTTCGCTTCTGCAGGAGGACGAGGAAGAGGAGGAGGGTGAGCGAACAGCCAACTCTTTCCTTGACCATGGGCTAGGCAGAACTGTCCCAATATTGCTGTCCCCTGTGGACCCTGCATCTACCACATTCACCCAGTGTGCCGTGATGGACATGAAACGTCCCTGGCCATGCCTACTGGTCCATGCATCTGTTGTCAGGTGCACCTTTGCAGTCACAGAGTGCCTGAGTGCATGGACGATGCGGTTTTTAACATGCTGTTGGAGGGCTGGGATGGCTTTTCTAGAAAAGAAGTGTCGACTGGGTAGCTCGTAGCGTGGTACAGCGTAGTCAATCAGCGCTTTGAAAGCTTCGCTTTCAACTAACCGGTAGGGCATCATCTCTAATGAGATTAGTCTAGCAATGTGGGTGTTCAAACCCTGTGTACGCGGATGCGAGGATGAGTATTTCCTTTTCCTAACAAGAGTCTCATGTAGGGTGAGCTGGACTGGAGAGCTGGAGATCGTGGAACTAGCGGTGGTGCCAGTGGACATGGCAGACTGAGAGGGTTGGAGATGGTATTCTTGCCGGTGCCCTAGATGCAGTGTTTCCTACTATGAACCTGGTGATTCCCTGACTGCTTTGGCCTGGAGACAAAAGCTGCACAGATACTGCAGGTGTTGCGGGAAATGGTGGGGTTACAGTGAGGGAAGGGATGTAGCGTTGCTGACTAGCTTCATTGGCCGAGGGTGCTGCAACCTTTAGGCACGTTTGGTACTTAGTCCAGGCTTGCAAATGCATGGTGGATAAATGTCTATGCATGCAAGTTGTATTTAGACTTTTAAGATTCTGACCTCTGCTTAAGGTAGTTGAACATTTTTGACAGATGACTTTGCGCTGATCATTTGGATGTTGTTTAAAAAAATGCCAGACTGCACTCTTTCTACTATCGGATACCTTTTCAGGCATTGCAGACTGAGCTTCTTTAACCGGATGGCCACGCTGTCCTCCAACTGGTTTTGGTTTTGCCAAGCGTTTTTGGCCAGATACGAGCCCGGCAGATGGAACCTGTTGGGATTTTGATGCCTGCTGTGGCTCCTCCTCCTCCGCTTCAGAACTACTGCTGCCTGCACCCTGTTCCCCCAATGGCTGCCAATCGGGGTCAACAACTGGGTCATCTATGACCTCCTCTTCTATGTCGTGTGCAACTTCGTCTGTGTCACCGTGTAAGCCGGTGGTATAGCGTTCGTGATGGGGCACCATAGTCTCCGCAGGGTTTGATTCTGCCTCAATACACTGCGAGGGCAATGTTCTGGTCTGAGTCAAAGGAACAGCATAGTAATCTGGCTGTGGCTGTGCATCTGTGCACTCCATGTCCGATTCAACTTCTAATGGGCATGGCCTGTTAACTGTTTCACTGTTTAACCCAGGAACGGTATGTGTAAAGAGCTCCATGGAGTAACCAGTTGTGTCAACTGACGCATCCTTCACTGTTGTTCTGGGTGAAGGACACAAGGAAGCGACTTGTTCCTGACCGGGAGCATCCACTGATGATGCACTGCTCTGACATTTGGCACTTTCCGAGGAGGAGGCGAAAGAGCTAGAGGCAGAGTCAGCAATGAAAGCCAATACTTGTTCCTCCTGCTCCGGCTTCAAAAGTGGTTTTCCTACTCCCAGAAAAGGGAGCGTTTGAGGCCTTGTGTAGCCAGACGACGAACCTGGCTCAACAACTCGAGACTTAGGTGCTGTACTTCTTTTACCACGACCACCTGATGCTCCACTACCATCATTACCAGCTGACAATGACCGCCCACGGCCACGACCTCTTCCACTAGACTTCCTCATTGTTTGCAAAACGTAACCAAAGTAACGGTATTTGTTACTGTAAAACAACTTATAAAGGTGAACTCAAGCTTCTGTAGGATTTATATATACCTTTATAGGTGCCTGACACTGAAAGGAAAATCAGGCCCAATGTTACACACTAGGTTTTCTGTGCCCCAATAATTTGAGACAGATGGCACACACAGGACCGGCACTCAAGCAGAAATGCCAATCTTAATCTCCCACTATTTTTTTTTTCAGGGAGAATTAAAAAACAAATAAATTAACAGTATGACACACTAGGTTTTCTGTGCCCAAATAATTTGAGACAGATGGCACACACAGGACCGGCACTCAAGCAGAAATGCCAATCTTAATCTCCCACTATTTATTTTTTTACAGGGAGAATTAAAAAAAAAAAAAAAAATGGCCCAGTATTACACACTGGTTTTCGGTGGCACACAATGAGAGACAGATGCCACACACAGCAATGGCACAGAGGCAGACTTGCCAATCTTTATCTCCCACTATTATTTTTTTTTTTTTTCAGGGAGAATTAAAAAAAAAAAAAGGCCCAGTATTACACACTGGTTTTCGGTGGCACACAATGAGAGACAGATGCCACAGACAGCAATGGCACAGAGGCAGACTTGCCAATCTTTATCTCCCACTATTTATTTTTTTTTTACAGGGAGAATTTACCCCCCCCAAAAAAAAGGCCCAGTGTTACACACTGGTTTTCGGTGGCACACAATGAGAGACAGATGCCACACACAGCAATGGCACAGAGGCAGACTTGCCAATCTTTATCTCCCACTATTTATTTATTTTGTTACAGGGAGAATTTACCCCCCCCCAAAAAAGGCCCAGTATTACACACTGGTTTTTGGTGGCACACAATGAGAGACAGATGCCACACACAGCAATGGCACAGAGGCAGACTTGCCAACCTTTATCTCCCACTATTAATTTTTTTTTTTTACAGAGAGAATTTACCCCCCCAAAAAAAGGCCCAGTATTACACACTGGTTTTCGGTGGCACACAATGAGAGACAGATGCCACACACAGCACTGGCACAGAGGCAGACTTGCCAATCTTTATCTCCCACTATTTATTTATTTTTTTACAGGGAGAATTTGAAAAAAACAAACAAATGGCCCAGTATTACACACTGGTTTTCGGTGGCACACAATGAGAGACAGATGCCACACACAGCAATGGCACAGAGGCAGACTTGCCAATCTTTATCTCCCACTATTTATTTATTTTTTTCAGGGAGAATTAAAAAAAAAAAAATTATAGCCCAGTATTACACACTGGTTTTCGGTGGCACACAATGAGAGACAGATGCCACACACAGCAATGGCACAGAGGCAGACTTGCCAATCTTTATCTCCCACTATTTATTTTTTTTTTTTCAGGGAGAATTAAAAAAAAAAAATTATGGCCCAGTATTACACACTGGTTTTCGGTGGCACACAATGAGAGACAGATGCCACACACAGCACTGGCACAGAGGCAGACTTGCCAATCTTTATCTCCCTGCAGTAATCTCAGAAAAGTATGGCAGGCAGCTATAAAAAGGACTGCTGCACACAAAAGTGTGGACAAACACACAAGATAGCTGTGCAGAAAGGAAGAAACAACAGGATTTGTGCTTTGAAAAAAGCAGTTGGTTTGCACAGCGGCGTACACACACAGCAACGCAGCTATCAGGGAGCCTTCTAGGGCAGCCCAATGAGCTACAGCGCTGAGGAAAAAAAAATGTAGCTTCCACTGTCCCTGCAAACAAAAGGTGGTGTTGGACAGTGGAAATCGCTACAGCATAAGCGGTTTGGGGGTGAATGTACCCTGCAAAACACTATCCCTGCTTCTGACGAAGCGGCACCTCTCCCTATGCTTAGATCAGCAGCAGTAAGATGGCGGTCGGCGGGACCGTCCCTTTATAGCCCCTGTGACGCGGCAGAAAGCAAGCCAATCACTGCAATGCCCTTCTCTAAGATGGTGGGGACTGAGATCTATGCCCACACTCTGCGTCCACCTTCATTGGCTGAGAAATGGCGCTTTTAGCGTCATTGAAACGCGACTTTGGCGCGAAAGTCGCGTACCGCATGGCCGACCCCACACAGGGATCGGGTCGGGTTTCATGAGACGCCGACTTTGCCAAAAGTCGGCGACTTATGAAAATGAACGATCCGTTTCGCTCAACCCTATTTGTAATCAATTGTCACAAACACAGAAATTTATATTTTCAATCTATTTCTTAAAAATGACTCCAGTTTTCTTATTTATTCAGACTAAAGTTATATTTTAATTTTAGGTAAAGTCTGACTTTACATAATGAGAGCTTTAACGCACGCAGTATTTTTCAACAGTATTCTTATAAAACTACCACACCAACTTCCTGAACGAGAACTGTAAAGCGGCCCTGACCCTCAGGGCTATAGGAATGGGCTTCTAAAAGCAATAAGATCATCTTGTTTATAGGTGTACTTACAATACATTAACTGTACTGGAGTTTTTGTCAGAGCTCAGCTGTGTAACTTAAGGTCTAACCATCATTTTATTTTATAAATCAATAATACTCAAGAAAATGAGCAACGTCGTAATAAATCTTGAAAGAGAAATTTGCTTTCTTCTAGTGAGTTCATCTTTCACTCTCAGTACATGGCTAAAATCTGTTTTCAGGGAAGACAGATTTTCTCATTACTGAGATGGCAATTGGTGTTTTCAAAATTCTATAGAGTGAGGAGGAGCTAGAGGCAGATGCAGACATTCCGCTACAAGGTCTCCTGAATTGACAGTTACAGTTCTCCAACGACGTTTATGATCACCAACTGCCATCTCCTCTCTCCTTGACAGTTACTCATTAGAAGAGTTCTCCAAAAATTTTGTAAAATGACCCCCATCATAAAATGCATAATCCTCTCAAGACCAGCTTGTTAATTGATAGGAGCTGTATCGTAAGCCCACAAACTTCCGTGAGCCAAGGAGAAGTGTGTGACAGAAAAAGAAATATATCTTCTCATCAGCTGACTGCACACAGAGAAGTGAGGCTGGATAAAGGGATCCTTTGTGCTCAGTCACCTGAGAATATTTATTTCTTCTCCTGTCAAACACTTGCCCTTGGCTGACTGAGGTATGTATGCTATCAATACAGCTTCTGTCAGTTGACAAAGAGGTCATGGGAGCAGAGGTTCTTCAGATTGTAGCCTGTCCTGACACATGACTAGGATTGGCTGCATTTGAATCATGTGACGGGGCCATTTTATGGCATTCCAGGATAAGGCTTTAAGTAGTATTTTATAATTTCCTACTGTTTAGTGTCATTCATACTCATTTGTATAAAATATGGAAAGGTGTAGAATCCTCGATTAAAGTATAGCCATTGATGTACTGAGTTGGTGGCTATTCACTGGGTCCCCCACTTTCTTGTAATGCTCACAAATCCTCATGGGAGAAAAGGTATAGGCAATCAATGCCCTGGATTAGGAATGCACATGCCACAAATCCTCAAAGGAGGACACACTGAACAGAATTATCCTGAGAGAAGAAGGTTATTGGCTGCCAAATTAACAGTGGGGAGGACAAGGGCCGCACAGCAGAAAGCTAGAGAGAGGAGACATGCATTGGTCCTCCATATAGTATTTCCATTGATTCTTCTGGCTGTTAATCTTATGCTGTATTCACATAATGTAGACCGGACCGTTTGTTCTTGTTTAGCAGTGATAGTCTCCATAGGAGAAAGGAGAAATCGACAGTAACCCCTTAAAGGACACCCATTTTAGTCCTTTAAGGCAAAACATTTTTTTTTCCATTTTTTCATTGTTACATCACAGGAGTCATAATATTCACATTTTTGTTCACCTATATAGCTAAACAATGGCTTGTTTTTTTGCAGGATGAATTGCATTTGTCAAGTTGCACCATTTTGGGTTATATGTAATTTATTGCCTAACTTTTATGAACTGCTCAAGAACTTTCAACAAGAATGTAGCATAAAAGGGCTTTTATTGGCGATGCATTCAGACCTATTGCTTAGAGATGCGTGATCTGTATAAATATTTTGTAGAAGAAATCAGTCCCAAAATGATCAAAAACGAAATGTTCAGTTTTAAAGTGGAGTTTCTCTTCAATCCATGAAATGTGCAGGTGGTAATAAATCTGTTTGTGCTACCAATACTACCAAACATGCCCAAATCTCTAGGATCCATACATTTTCTGGATCTAGCAGGCAAGCTGTCAATCAGAAAAAATAAGCGAAAAGCCAAAAGGAATCTCAGCTCTACAATGGGGAGACTGAAGGCAAAGCGTATCGACCTTCTCATGATGCAACTGAATAAATAAGATTCTAGCTGCAACAAAACGACATACTCAATAATAATCAATGCAAACATAAATGTAATGACTGCCCCTGCTGAGTGCAGCCAAATATACACATCTTTTTACAAAGGTATTAATAGGAATAAAAGACAAATCAGATGTGACAATTCCCAGTGAAGCTGATGATGAAGACAACAGGTAATGCTTTTGCTTTTTCCCTCCTTGGCTGCATGCTGTTTCGTTACTATTTTTGTTTGTTCCTAATTTCCATCTGATATAGATATTTATTATTCATTGTGAATCAGACAGCTACCTGGGGTCCTAATTGATGATCTTGAACTTATTTATACCTTTTGCTTGTGCTTTTCCTAGAAGAAAATATATATTCTATGTATAACAGTCATGTTCCAGCATTTGCATTCTGCACACACTGTACAAGAACGTGTTTTCTGTTCACTCACAACTTGAATACCTACAATACCAGAATCAGTAAGGCTTCTTTCACACTTCCGTTTTTACAATCTGCACAGGATCCATCAAAATGTTGAAATGACGGATCCTGTGCAGATTGTAAAAAATGGGTGCCCTGGGCCCGTTTTTCTGACGGACCCGTCGAGGCTATGTGCACCTGTTGTGTATGCGTCTTCGCAGCGGTTTTCCGCTGCGAGAACGCATACACAACACAACCCAGGTTAAAAATAATTAAAAAATCGCAATATTCTCACCTTCCGGTTTCTCGCGTAACGCTGCACAATATTTTGCACAATATTTAATGGCTACAAAGTACTTGTGCAGCATTTGCACTTTAGGTTGTGTCTATGTTTACCTATCTATCCAGGATCTGATGGGTATTTAGCCCAGCACATGCACTTGCACCTGTTTATAGATCTACCCGAAACATTTAGGGTTTAATAATGGGACAGTTTAGTATATACCTTTCTTTGAGATTTTGCAAATTAATGCATAACATTCATTTTCTTGGCATATGTGGATATTATTCTTATCAGTATGATGACATTTTTTTAATATATTTTTCTGCATAGTATTTTATTCACCAACTATGTACATGTTCATTCAATAATGCTCTTCATTTGATATTATTTATTCAATTGTTTGGACGTTGTGTGTATTTTGTATTTATTATTTTTGATTATTTTTTTTTCATCTGTATGGTCACACTGGCAGTTTCTCCTGTTTTTCATCTCCTCTATCATTAATTTTTGTGTATTTTTAAGGTATTTTTCTTGATTTTTATCTATTACCAATAAACATTATAGATTTTACTGTGGCTCAGCACTTCAATTTTACTGTGTAGATTTTTTCTTTTTTTGAATTTTGCCCTTATGCATTTGTAGCCTCACCCCCCTTTTTTATATGATTTATAGCTTCCGCCCCATGTAGTCTGAGTAAATCTTTCCCTGTAGCTTCCCAAGCGCCCTAGGCTCCCGATGGCCATATCGAAGTTCCCCAGGCCGGTAGATGGAAGGGTATTTTTGGCAATCCACTACCTTGAGTATTAGGCCCATGTTGTCCCTAGCAGCCCAATGCGTGAGACTGCTGCTGACACCTCACACTTCTGTCCTGCACTGAACTCTACTTCCTGTACTTGGCACTAAGGGTACTGTCACACAGTGCCATTTTGATCGCTACGACGGCACGATCCGTGACGTCGCAGCGATCGTATGATTATCGCTCCAGCGTCGTAGACTGCGGTCACACTTTGCAATCACGGCGCTGGAGCGATGCCGAAGTCCCCGGGTAACCAGGGTAAACATAGGGTTACTAAGTGCAGGGCCGCGCTTAGTAACCCGATGTTTACCGTGGTTACCAGCGTAAACGTAAAAAAAACAAACAGTACATACTCACATTCCGGTGTCTGTCCCCCGGCATCTCAGCTTCTCTGCACTGTGTAAGCACAGCTGCCGGAAAGCACAGCGGTGACGTCAGACGTCACCGCTGTGCTCGCTTTCCGTCCGGCAGGCGCTCACAGTGCAGAGAAGCTGAGACGCCGGAGGACAGACACCGGAATGTGAGTATGTACTGTTTGTTTTTTTTACGTTTACGCTGGTAACCACGGTAAACATCGGGTTACTAAGCGCGGCCCTGCGCTTAGTTACCCGATGTTTACCCTGGTTACAAGCGAACACATCGCTGGATCGCTGTCACACACAACGATCCAGCGATGTCAGCGGGTGATCAAGCGACGAAAGAAAGTTCCAAACGATCTGCTACGACGTACGATTCTCAGCAGGGTCCCTGATTGCTGCTGCGTGTCAGACACTGCGATATCGTAACGATATCGCTAGAACGTCACGAATTGTACCGTCGTAGCGATCAAAATGGCACTGTGTGACAGTACCCTAACTCTCAGTTCCCCCTCCACAATCTGGACGGCCCTACTCTCACACTGTCTCTGTGCCTGATGTGTTGCTAAGCAGAATTAACCTCTCACCTATATTCTAGACATGACAACTTGTGTCCGTTAGTTAGTACTGCAGCCACCAGGACACATATCAAGAACAAAACATTAATCACATCCTACATATTCTATACCACAGTAGCATTGATGTCTTCACGAGAGGACATGGCAGCTGGTCCATCTCCTTACAATTCCTCCACTTATTTTACTCTCTAGTAGGCTATTTTTTAGAATAGTCTTACATGAAGAAAGTGTGTTTAATAATAGCATTATGTAATACTATTAGTGTTAGTGTTTATGCATTTCTTAAATTGAATATGTGGTGCCAAACCAAAGCTTGAGTTTACCTGCGAGACCAGCAAGATAATGAGCCTATGAAAACACTGACAGCTTAGCCAACATTGCAAAGTTATAAAAACTGGCAAACTGACAAAGTTATGATAGCAGAGCTATTGAGGTTAAAGGGGTTGTCCAGGCTGAAATGAGAAGTCTGCAATTGCTCTATGAGCCTTCCGCATTGCATACTGTTATGGTTCCACTGTATCAAGTCAGAAAAGGGTTAAAGGGTATGTGCAATATTTATTGCTCTAAGCATTTAAAAACACAGAAAATATGGAAGCAAAGAAGATTAAAAGCATGTTACTGTTGTGTGTTTAGATCTATCATGAATACACAGTTCCATAGCTATACAGTTTGAAAATAGACACAGTTCCATCAAGTTCAACTTTTTCCACCATCTAGCCCTTTTTTAAATACTGTTATAGTATCTGCTATCACTACTTTTTACAGTCGGACATTCCACAGTTTGACTGCTCTAAGTGTAAAGAAGTCTTTCCTGTTTAGCTGCTGGAATTGCCTTTCTGCCACCTGTAATGTCCCTTGGTCCTCTGCAAGGTCTTTGGAAGGAATAAATCGTGTGCCAGTCCTTTGTATTGACCACATATGTATTTCTACATATACCATATATACTCGAGTATAAGCCGACCCGAGTATAAGCCGACCCCCCTAATTTTGCCACAAAAAAATGGGAAAACTTATTGACTCGAGTATAAGCCTAGGGTGGAAAATGCAGCAGCTACCGGTGAATTTCAAAAATAAATAAATATGCTCCATATAAAGCTGTGCCATATATAATGCTCCATACCATTGATTATTGCCCCATATATTATCCATATATAGCTGTGCCATATAGAATGCTCTGCACCGTTCATTATGGCCCCATAGATGCTCCATATAAAGCTGTGCCATATATGCTCTGCACCGTTCAGTTTGGCCCCATAGATGCTCCATATAAAGCTGTGCCCTATATGCTCTGCACCGTTCAGTTTGGCCCCATAGATGCTCATTATAAATCTGTTCCCTATATGCTCTGCACTGTTCAGTTTGGCCCCATAGATGCTCCTTATGAAGCTGTGCCCTATATGCTCTGCACCGTCCAGTTTGGCCCCATAGATGCTCCTTATATAGCTGTGCCCTATATGTTCTGCACCGTTCAGTTTGGCCCCATAGATGCTCCTTATAAAGCTGTGCCCTATATGCTCTGCACTGTTCTGTTTGGCCCCATAGATGCTCATTATAAAGCTGTGCCCTATATGCTCTGCACCGTTCAGTTTGGCCCCATAGATGCTCATTATAAAGCTGCCCCATATGGAATGCTCTGCACCGTTCAGTTTGGCCCCATAGATGCTCCACATAAATCTGTGCCATATATAACGCTGCTGCTGCAATAAAAAAAAAAACACATACTCACCTCTCTTGCTTGCAGCTCCCCAGCGTCCGGTCCCGGCGTCTCTCCGCACTGACTGATCAGGCAGAGGGCGCCGCGCACACTATATGCGTCATCGCGCCCTCTGACCTGAACAGTCAGAGCGGAGAGACACCGGGAAGACAGCGGCGCCCGGCGTGTGGATCGTGGACCGGTAAATATGCGATACTTACCTGCTCCCGGCATCCCGCTCCTTCCCCCGGACAGCTGGTCTCCGGGTGCCGCAGCCTCTTCCTCTATCAGCGGTCACCGGCACCGCTGATTAGAGAAATGAATATTAATTTCTCTAATGAGCGGTCCCACGTGACCGCTGTACAGGGGAAGAGCTGCGGCACCCGAAAACAGTGTGACGGGCAGGGGGAGCGTCAGGATCGCCGGGACTAGGTAAGTATGCCTCAGCACTCTCTCCCCCTCACCCGCCGACCCTGCCACAGACCGTGACTCGAGTATAAGCCGAGAGGGGCACTTTCAGCCAAAAAATTTGGGCTGAAAATCTCGGCTTATACTCGAGTATATACGGTAAATGAGATCTCCTCTGAGACGTCTTTTTTTCAAAGCTAAACAAGTCCCACTTTTCCAACCTCACATCATATGTGAGACCTTCCATCCCTTGAAACAATCTAGTTGCTGCCTTTGAAGTTGGTTAAACATGATGCACCCTAACCTATGAGGTTCTAATAGAGAAAAAGACTACCTTATAAATAACTTAGGAGCCTTTTACCAGGACCTGGTCATGGGATTACCTAAACCAATAAACAACTCTTGTTCCTGGTTATTGACTCATGGAAGCAAGGCAATAAACACATCTAACGGGCCTAAAGATGAACGTTTGACGGCAATCCCCTCGTATTGTTGAGCTGTCAATAAAAATGGAAACTGTATGGGAATAAACTATAGTGCTAACAATCTTTTGATCTTTTGACCCTGTACAGCCTGCACATTTACTTTCATGTGATGCATTTAGATGAAAGTCAGCAAGAGACGATCAACTTTCTGTATCATCAGTCATTCCTGGCAGAGAATTTACCCATTGTGATACAGTGACTGGCGTCATTGTGAATGGCCGGTATGTGTCGCAGAGACAGAGGTTGTCCTCTGCACTGTAAGCTCAAAATGTTGTTGTTCTGGGACTTGTAGTTCCACAAGTGCTTGTTTAGTTATAAGGGGGCTTACAGGGCTGGTTGGAGAGCTGGGTGGGACTGACTAACCACACACACCTCCCACCTATGAGGGTGGTTATAGCTACATAATGTGACCAGGGTTTGGGTCACATGTTCAGAGTGTATGGATGGGAATGGTCAGTGTGTAAGGTCCTGGATGGCCTGTGTGTTGGAATGTCCTGGAGTGGACTGGATTCCTGGAAGCACATGGTGAGGCCATGGACTGAAGGCCTGTGTGTTGGAAGTTCCTGGGACTGGTCTTCCTGAATAGCACATGGAGAGGCCGTATGTGCACAGTCTGTGACGGCACTGCATTTGGCAAGCTACCTTACTTTCTGCGGGTCTGGACTATCTGCAGTGCCCTGGTCAAAAGGACAGTGATCCCAGTTAGGCAGCTTGCTGGGAACCAGGACTGACAGGAGTCAGTATGTGGAGCAGGAGCTCCTGTAAGGTAACTCCAGATAAAGGGGGTTATGGGCAGTGAAGTATCTGCCATTGGAACAGACTGTTGGTGGCTATTATGTTCCATTGATACATATAATGAACTGTTCGTGGTGTGGTTTATGATGCCAAAATAAACCGGATAGGCTGTTTATGTGATAAACTGTGCCTGAGTGCTTTAATCCTGTTGCCAAGCGAGTGCCACACTCAGGCACTCAGGGAGTGCTATCTCACATCATGTAAAAGAATCTTATCACGTTGATTTATATTGCATGTATTACTATTTTTAATATGTCTTCAGAACAAAAGTGGAGTTGCTACAAATTGGACCAACACTTTACTAACAAATGAAACTTTCAAAAAATGAACATAATGTAGACACTGAAATGCTGCATTTATATTAATGCTGATCAAGTCTTAACTCCGTATTGAAAGGACCCACCAGGGTAAACAGAAATTTGGAGTCTATCCAGAGCAGGGAATTAAAAGCTGTGTATGCGCAGATCTCCATCTGTTTTTAAATCAATAATGATTCTTTTTCCAAGAGTTTTATTCGGTTAACCCACTTCCCTCATCTGCAGGGCTTTATTTGCACTATAAAAACAGATTGACTGATTGATTTTTTATCGTTATATTTAAAGACTTCCAAGATTTGCATCCCTAGTTGAAAACTTGCCTGGACGGACATCTACTCTCCAAAACTTGCATTTATTATTTTTATTTGACAACTGATTGGAGCATGTAATCATCATTACCAATTACATCATTTCACATCAGAATTAAAAATGTTATCTTAAATTGTTGATTCTATGAGCACTTACAAGACGCACATGCCAGCTAGATGGTTTGTATTTCATTTGTGTTCTTTTTTATGTTTTATAAGCTCCATTATTTTTCCAGCTGATCTTAATATTTGACAGGTTAAACTTCAGGATTTATGTGCAACCCAATGTTGCTCACGAGCTAACCATTTAGCAATGGCCAGACAAAAAGACACAGTTTTTAAAAGGAGTAAATCTTATGTGTTTTATAATCTGCCTTCAGAGCAAGTCTGGGACTGCCTAACCTCTAGTCACAGCTGATAACAGAGGACCAACAGCATACAATTTAGTATTGAGCAAAGAGCCAAGACTGAAGTCCACCAATACACCTATACATATTAGACCAATGTAAGCCGAACCCGCAGACAATGATGGGTTGGACCAACACTCTAATGTGCTTAGGTAGCCCTGGACTATTGATTTTAGAGGGAGTTAAAGTTCTGGCTTGACCAATTTCAGACTGCCAATCTTTTTGTTCTCCTAGAGATAAGTCACCAGATATGTCTGGTAGCAGCTTTCTCATGGATAACACAGAAGAGATTGACCAAGTGAGTGATGCTATCTATGGGAAAGGTTGCCACTATCAGCCTCAAGATTAGCCGACCCATCAGGCAACAGTAATCTTATGTGTAAGGGGGGCTCAATAGTCTGGACTACCAGCTATGCTGTAGTAACTGTAGGAACTATACTTCTCTCCATTCCAGGACATTTCTCTTTGTGTAGGTACACTTGTATGACTGTTCATTACCATTCTTAACTTTGGCAGTTTGTGATGCATCAAGAGCACCATTATGGAAGTTATGAGAGGCATAGAGCCCTTTACAGTAACTCAGAAGAAACTAGGGGCCCAGTATGCCTTTATAAGGATGAGAGGGAATCTCTCATATTGACTTAGGGTGGTCCATTGTCCCTTCATGGATAGTTGGCGAAAGACAGAGCCATTCATAGACAATAGAAGTTTCACAAGGGTCAATTATTCCTCTATGATAATTAGAAGATGACCAAGGATAAACTGTCTGTATTTTTTATACATAGACTGATGTACCATCATATGGAGCAGGTAAAATAAGTATTGAACATGTCACAAATTTTCTAAGTAAGGATATTTTTACAGGTGCTCTTGGCATGAAATTCTCACCAGATGTAAGTAACAACCAATCCAATCCACACAGGCAAAGTAATCAAACCATAGATGGCCATACATTAAGTTATGTGTAATAATGAGGAATGACATAGGGAAAAATTATTTAACACATGAGAGGTGCAAAAACCCATGGAAAATCATGACAGCAGCTGAACTCTATCAGCAATTAGAAAACAATCCTGCCACTTAGTGAAAAATAATAGAAGCTGGTTCAATGATGGCCTATAAAAAAGTGTCTAATTACCAAGGTGCCACACAAGAAACATCTCATGATGGGTAAAACCAATGACCTGTCTCAAGACCTTCACAACCTTATTGTTGCCAAACATACCAATGGCATTGGTTATAGATTTTTAAAACACTGAAGGTTCCAGTGAGCATTGTTGGAGGCATAATCCAGAAATGGAAATTATATCTTCACCATAAACCAGACACGACCAGGTGCCCCCACAAGATTTCAAAGGAATTAAAATAATTATCAGAAAAGTTGTCCTAGAGTCAAGGACCACCTGTGGAGAGCTACAGACGGACCTGGAATCAGTAGGTACAATTTTTCCCAAAAAAAATAAGCGATGTACTCAACGTCCATGGCCTGTAGGCATGCTTACCACCCAAGACTCCATTTCTGAACAAAAATCACGTTCAAGAGCGTTTAAAGTTTGCTCAACAACATTTAGACAAGCCTGTGAAATACTGGGAGAGTATAGTCTGGTCAAATGAGCCAAAAATTTATTTTTTTGGATGCCATAATACACACCATGTTTGGAGGCCAAAAGGCACTACATATCACTCCAAAAACACCATACTAACAGTGAAGGTTGGAAACATCATGGTGAGGGGCTGTTTTTCAGCATATGGCACTGGTAAACTTCATATAATTGAAGGAAGGATGAATGGACAAATGTACCTAGACATTCTAGATAAAAATCTCCTGCCATCTATCAGGATAATGAAGATGAAACGAGTGTGGACTACTTTTCAGCAAGACAATGATCCCAAACACAAAGCTAAATAGAACATTTATGGAAGGAACTAAAGTTCAGAGTTCATAGAAGGAAACAAAAGAGAGAGAAAGACACTGCTATAAAGAATGCACACCATAAATTTTATATGAACATACAAAACAACACTTTATTGGCAGAAACAATAAAAACAATTAAAATACGTAACTGCGGACCATCTGGACAACCAATATATATATATATATATGCACCCAATAGTATATAGCCTGTCAGCAAATCACATTTACTTAGGCAGTTACAATAATAGCATCCTACCTAGCGGCTCATGGGGAATCTAAATAACCACAAAAGCTCCCATGTGCATAGTGAGACATGAGTGGAGCTATAAGGGCATAATGCCCACAGCAAGATGCCACCCACCTATGTTGAAACAGGCTGAAGTGTCCAGGGGGCCGAGTGGACCGTGACCCCACGCGTATCGCCTCCCGAATGAGGCTTCGTCAGGGGAAGTTCCTGGCCTACCAATATAACAGTGCATATATACATGCATCTTTAATGCCTTAAGCACCTACCGGTGTGTCAAAAAATCGTAACACGGGGGCGGGGCTAGCGCGTCCCTCCCCGCCGGAAGTGACATGCCCCACAAGGCCTAGCGATGAGAGACGCAAAGCGTATATACATGTGGAAGTTTAGATTTGGTGCCAAGGCAGAAGTCACTTTCCTATAATTAGTAATGGAGATTAAACTATATATTGTAGTGCAGCACTCACTGTATGTGTTGGGGGACACTCACTTGGCAGCCATATTCAAATGCACAGCAGCCGTTTCTTCATTTAAACAAGTCCATGCGTTTTATTTTGCACTACATAAACCACTGTAGGTCCTGTTACACATCACAGACCTATCATACAGTCCACTTCAACTGCTGTTATGTCCGCACATTTCATTCACTGACACTTGTCAGTGCACAGTGTCCCCTGCTCTGGGTTACCGGCTGGCAGTGTTGCAGGCTTCACTGGCTGGCATCACATGGGTCCTGACTTCAAGGGAAGCTGCCTTACTGGGATCACTGACCAGTACTTGCTTTACAAGCTCACATCCATCAGTCCAGACCCACAGAAGGACGGTAGCTTCCCTCAACACAGATAGCTGTCACGGACTCTGCACACACATGCCTCTTCCATGTGCCTTCCAGGAAAACATGTACACTTCAGGACCTTCCAACCTAGAGACCATGTGACCACAAAACAGTCTCATGGCAACACAAGCCTCATTCATTCATAAATAAATACACGACAAAGATTTCATAGTGGAAAAATAAGGCCATGATGTTTATTTTGGGTAACTCATAGAAATGTCATAACAAACAAACCCAAATAAATAATCAAGTAATTGACCAATATTCAATAAACCACCAAACCATCCACCCAGAGACTGGGCGATTTTCCCAAGAGCCTCGACTCATTGAGGCGAGGCTCCCCCCACACCGCACAGCCACTTTTCCACTATGCTTTGCATATCAAGGTTAAAGATGTCAACACCAACGTTAGATAAATGAATTGAATCTTGCTTAAAAAGACCCGGTAAAAAACCTTCAAGTTCAAGGTGCCTGTAAGAAAAACCATTAATTAAAGGAAAAAAAATTTCCATGCTTTTATTCACCCTTTTGCGAATTTTATCCATAAATTTTGATTCGGGAGAATGCCATAACAACCTAGGTATGATCTCGGAAAATACGAAACCAGGCAGTGGAAAGGATAGCCTGAGATTAACCAAATCAGCTCGCATTTTAGCGAGCAAATCCAGAGTTCTGGACTTTCCGAGATCATTACCGCCTATGTGAAATATTACCAAATCAGGAAAAGGAAACAAAGCAATGCAGTTTTGAAACTCAAAATTTAAACTATACCAACTCAGTCCACGGACACCATGCCAAAAAATTTGTACCAAGGATGGGTCGAAGGACAGATTCTCCGTATAACACCTTTGGGAAGCTCGTCTCTGTGCCCAGAAAATAAAAGAGTGACCGATTATCCAAACTATTACAGGACCTGAAAAAAATCAAAAATTAGTATTCATATAAATTATGACGGACATAAAGCTTATAACTCCCTGATTCCCATCTCCCAATTTGCTTAATTTGTGAATCACAGAGGCCAGCCCTAGAAGCTTCCGTAGCAGCACCAATCCGAAATGAGTGAGAGGAGATTCTGAGATGACCTTTACCAATGGCCTTAAGGCATTTTTTCAAAATAAAGTTAAATTGGAAGACTGTAGCAGGTGAACCGTCTTTATGAATAAACAACGGTCCATCACCAAATGCTCTTGCATGTAGCCAAAGCCCAATGTGAAAAACAGGGCAAATAAATGGATCAGGAAAAGAGACAATTTTGATAGTTGTCCCCCTAGCTAGCTGATCCGTCTTAGATTTCCTAATAAAAAGAGTGAAAAAACCATCAAATAACCTTAAGTCGGACAACATAAGACCAGACGGATGAGATTTATTAGCAGAAACCAATTCGCCTATTCTAAGTGCCCCAAAAAATGCTAAACAAAAGGCTGTGTGGAACAATAATGCTTCATCAGAGTTTAAACAAACCTGGCTTAGGGCTGAGCATAATTCTTTGAGTAGAGGTAAAGAAATAGGTCGTCTGGTGTCAGGGTGAAAAGTACTTTTCTTAAGACCCTTTAAGAACTGTTTAACTGGAAAAAATTAGGTTAAAGGCAATTCCCCGAAAAGCTTTAGAAAAAAGGAAACACCCGCTAAATATTTAGATACTGCAGAGTAGGATAAACCTTGAACCACTAACGATTCAGAAAATTTTAAGCTGGCCATGGCGTCAGCCACTCTAGGATTAAAAGAATGTAATTTACAAAATTTCAGCCAAGCGAACCATGCGGCCGAGTAGCTGGCCCATGATCTAGTGGATAATGACTCTTTAATAAAATGCGGGATCAAACCGAGATCACATCCCAGATTAAATGTGGGCAAGGAGTTTCTTCTGCATCCGCCTCTGGAACCTGCAAACGAAAAGTTGACCAATGATGTGCACATAGGGCATCAGTTGCGGAATGAAATTTACTTCTGCCTGAGCTCGCCTTAAGCCAAATGTTCTGCTTAAGACAGGCCAGAACCAGATGTCTCAAAATAGTCGCTGCCCATTTGTTTCTGGATGACAATGTATTGACAGAGAAAATGACACCAGGGTCAAGAGATAGAATGACAATTCTGGAGTTTTGGAAAAAATGACCCCAAGTAAAGATACCTAAGAGAATGGCAAAGAGTTCCAAGACCATTAAGTTGTTGGTAATACCAGAAGAGATCCATGTCTGTGGCCAATCCTGAGCTATCCAATGCGATGAAAATAAAAGGCCACAGCCCGTGGGGGCCTGAACGGAGATCTCAAATGGCAAAGAATCTGCAGAAGTGAAGGGCGTTTGCCAGCAAGATCTACCATTATACTCCGAAAGGAATGACAGCCAGACCCTGGTGTCCTCCATCAAAGCAGAAACGATTCGTATATGCGAATTAGGAGTAGAAAAGCCTCTTGTGGCGTCATAAAGCCGGCGGGAAAATGCTCTGCCAATTGGAATGATTCTGGTGGCAAAATTCAGGAGGCCCAATAAAGATTGCAAATCCCTAAGGGTAGATTTTGGTTTGGAAATAAATTTGAATAGAGCAGAACGCAGTTTGGCTATTTTTTCATCAGGGAGTCTACATTCCATAGTAGAGGAGTCCCGTATTATGCCCAAAAATTCAATAGCTTTAGAAGGCAAAACGGTCTTTTCATGAGCAAGAGGCACACCAAAATGACCACAAAGTTCCACAAAAGAGTTCAACGTCTTGAGACACTCAGGGGAAGAAGAGGGACCTACAAAAAGGAAGTCGTCTAGATAATGTAAAATGCCTGCTCCAGGAGAATTTTGTTCCAAAACCCAATGTAAAAAAGAAGAAAAACTTTCAAAGTAAAAACAGGACAAAGAAAAACCCATCGGAAGACATTTATCAAAGAAAAAACAATCATGGAAATGAAAGCCCAATGATGAAAAACCATCAGGATGAACAGGAAGAAGCCGGAAAGCAGATTTAATGTCAGCTTTCGCTAATAAAGCGTCCTGACCAAATTGCTGTAACATGTCAATTGCTTTATCAAAAGAAGAGTAGGACACGGAACAGGATGAACTGTCAACTTCATCATTCAAAGAGGAACCCGCAGGAAAGGATAAATGATGAATAAGCCGAAAAGAACCAGGATCCCTTTTTGGCACGACACCTAATGGGGAAATTCTAAAATTGACGAATGGTGGGGAGGAAAAAGGACCAGCTACCCTGCCGAGATCCAACTCACTCCTGATTTTTTCTTCTACTACCTCAGGATATAGAGCAACAGAATGCAAATTTTCAACAATTTGGCATCCAGTCCCATTATAAGGGGGAATGAAGAAGCCAAACGAAAAGCCTTTAAAAAGCAGGCTACTGCTCATTCGGTCTGGGTATTGATTTAGCCATGAAACCATATTTTCCACCTTCACCGGTGTCCGTGCTCTTTCCGTTAGATTCTTTTGACACGGATTGAGCTGACTGCTTTTTAAAGCATTTGAAAGCGGGGTGTGTGTTCCCACAAAAGGAACACTCATGGCGAAATCGACAATTGGAGCATATGTACATACATCGTCCATACCGCAGGACACAGGAGTGTCAGCACCGGACTAATTGGGGAGCTCAGACGCCAGCGCCAGCGCATACCTAGACACGGCTGTGTCAGGATCTCTACACATCACCGCCAGACGTTGAGCAGACCCCAGAGGGCTTCTTCATGATGTCAGTAGCACACTGACAGGCCTTTCGTGGACACATATCGTTTTCACCAGGCAGGGGCGCCGCAACCTTTGGAGTACTTTTGAAAGCACTGCCAATCCTGGACTCCATACTTGTACAGGCTTTGGGTACGTGACCTTGACAGCCATCCACTGTATTACCTTAAGGAGCAATCCTTCAGCCCCAACCACTTGGGTTTCCATGGAAACTACATGGACATAACCTCTTATCAACACCTGTTCAACCCTGAATGGAGACTTTATTCTGCATACTAGCGACGTTGTGACCAAGGCTATGTATTAGCCGAAACGTTATTTACCAGTCGCTTGATTTCACAACCACTATAAATAAACTTTCACCTGCAAACATAATTTTTTCTTGTACGTGTGCAGTGATCTTTACAATTCAGTGACTTTGGAGCAATTTGTTCCCTTCACTAGCACCGTCATCTCCACTTCTGTTGAGTGCTAACCATCGCATTTTTTGGATTACCTGGCCATAAATATCCCAGCGACCACAAAGCAACGCACTGACATCCAATAGACAGCCGTTAAAAAAACGCCAAAACGGCTGATTGGGGCCGGATTTACCCAATAGAAAACTTAAATATGAGTACCAAAAATACCAATTTGGCTAGCAACCAGCATTAGCCAATAAGCATCAGAGGCTGTGTGGCCATGTGACCCCCCCTATATTCCCTACGTAAAGTAGGGGGGGGGCTTCCATGATATCCCATGAGGCACACCCACTGATGGGAGGTGAGTGGTTAGTCAGACCCGCCCAGCTCTCTAACTCTATAAGCCAAGCCCTTTATATACTAAACAAAGCTTGTGGAACTACAGGTCCCAGAGCAACTTTCAAGGCTTACAGCACAGAGGATCTCTGTCTTTGCGACACATACCAGCAATTCACAATGACACCGGTCACTGTCTCACTATATATATATATATATATATATATATATATATACTAGATGGTGGCCCGATTCTAACTCATTGGGTATTCTAGAATATGCATGTCCACGTAGTATATTGCCCAGTGATGTAGTATATTGCCCAGTGACGTAGTATATTGCCCAGTGATGCACTATATTGGCCAGTTACGTAGTATACAGCACAGAGCCACGTAGTATATTGCCCAGTTATGTAGTATATTGCCCAGCCACGCAGTATATTGCCCAGTGACGTAGTATATTGCCCAGTGATGTAGTATACAGCACAGAGCCACGTAGTATATAGCAGAGCCACGTAGTATATTGCCCACCCATGTATGTCACAGGTTAAAAAATAAAAAATAAACATATACTCACCTTCCGAGGGGCCCCTTGTAGTTCTGTCGCCTGTGTTCCATTCAGGCGGCAGCTTCTGGTCCGTGGGTGTGATGACTTCGCGGTCACATGACCGTGACGTCACGGCAGGTCATCGCGCAGGCGTGCAGGGCCTGCAATGACGTCGCGGTCACATGACTGTGACGTCACGGCAGGTCCTTCTCGCGCAGGCGCGCAGGGCCTGTGATGACGTCATGGTCACATGACTGTGACATCATGGCAGGTCCTTCTCGCACAGGGCCTGTGATGACATCGCGGTCACATGACTGTGACGTCATGGCAGGTCCTTGTTGCACACCAACCTTAGCACCGGAACCTGCCGCTTGCATGGACCGGTCACCGGGGCGTCGGAAAGGTGGCGGAAGGTGAGTATATAATTATTTGTTTTGTTTTTTTAATTATTTTTAACATTAGATGTTTTTACTATTGAGGCTGCATAGGCAGCCTCAATAGTAAAAACTTCGTCACACAGGGTTAATAGCGGCGGTAATGGAGTGAGTTACCCGCGGCATAATGCGGTCTGTTACCGCTGGCATTAACCCTGTGTGAGCCGTGACTGCGGGGAGTATGGAGCGGGCGCCGGGCAGTGACTGCAGCGGAGTAGTGAGGGACTAATCGGACTGTGCCTGTCGCTGATTGGTCGCGGCAGCCATGACAGGCAGCTGGCGAGACCAATCAGCGAATGAATATCCCTGACGGAAGTTGCCGACAGAAAGACAGAAGTACCCCTTAGACAATTATATATATATATATATATATATATATATATATATACATACATACATACATACATACATATAGTGGGTACGGAAATTATTCAAACCGCTTTAAAATTTTCACCTTTTGTTTCATTGCAGCCATTTGGTAAATTCAAAAAAAGTTCATTTTTTTCTCATGTACACTCTGCACCCCATCTTGACTGACAAAACCAGAAGTGTAAAAATTTTTGCAAATTTATTTAAAAAGAAAAACTGAAATATGACATGGTCATAAGTATTCAAACCCTTTGCTCAGTATTGAGTAGAAGCTCCCTTTTGAGCTAGTAAAGCCATGAGTCTTCTTGGGAATGATGCAACAAGTTTTTCACACCTGGATTTGGGGATCCTCTGACATTTTTCCTTGCAGATCCTCTCCGGTTCCGTCAGGTTGGATGGCGAACAGTGGTGGACAGCCATTTTCAGGTCTCTCCAGAGATGCTCAATTGGGTTTAGGTCAGGGCTCTGACTTGGGACAAGAATGGTCACAGAGTTATTCTGAAGCCACTCCTTTGTTATTTTAGCTGTGTACGTAGGGTCATTGTCTTGTTGGAAGGTGAACCTTCGGCCAAGTCTGAGGTTCAGAGCACTCTGGGAGAGGTTTTCATCTAGGATATCTCTGAACTTGGCCGCATTCATGTTTCCTTCAATGACAACCTGTCGCCCTGTCCCTGCAGCTGAAAAACACCCCCAGAGCATGATGCTGCCACCACCATGTTTCACTGTTGGGATAGTATTGGGCAGGTGATGAGCAGGCCTGGGTTTCTCCACACATACCACTTAGAATTTTTTGGTGATAATTCTATCTTCATCTCAGCGGACCAGAGAATCTTATTTCTCATAGTCTGGGAGTCCTTCATGTGTTTTTTTTTGCAAACTCTAAGTGGGCTTTCATATGTCTTGCACTGAGGAGAGGCTTCCGTCGGGCCACTCTGCCATAAAGGCCCGCCTAGTGGAGGGCTGCAGTGATGGTTGACTTTGTGGAACTTTCTCCCATCTCCCTAATGCATCTGTGGAGCTCAGCCACAGTTATATTGGGGTTCTTCTTTACCTCTCTCACCAAGGCTCTTCTCCCATGATTGCTCAGTTTGATTGGATGGCCAGGTCTAGGAAGACTTCTGGTGGTCCCAAACTTCTTCCATTTAAGGATTATGGAAGCCACTGTGCTCTTAGGCTTGAGTACTGCAGAAATTCTTTTGTAACCTTGGCAAGATCTGTGCCTTGCCACAAGTCTGTCTCTGAGCGCCTTGGCCAGTTCCTTTGACCTCATGATTCTCATTTGGTCTGACATGCACTGTGAGCTGTGAAGTCTTATATAGACAGGTGTGTGCTTTTCCAAATCAAGTCCTATCAGTTTAGTTAAACACAGCTGGACTCCAATGAAGGAGTAGAACCATCTCAAGGAGGAGCACAAGGAAATGGACAGCATGTGACATAAATATGAGTGTCTGAGCAATGGGTCTGAATACGTATGACCATATGATATTTCAGTTTTTCTTTTTTAATAAATTTGCAAATATTACTACATTTCTGTTTTTTTCAGTCAAGATGGGGTGTAGAGTGTACATTAATGAGAAAAAAATGAACTTTTTTGAATTTGCCAAATGGCTGCAATGAAACAAAAAGTGAAAAATTTAAAGGGGTCTGAATACTTTCTGTAACCACTGTACCCTTTTGTGTATATATATATATATATATATATATATATATATATATATATATATATATATACACACATATACACAGTATATATACACAGTTGTGCTCATAAGTTTACATACCCCAACATAATTTTTGCTTTTTTGGCCTTTTTTCACAGAATATAAATGATAACACCAAAACATTTTCTCCACTCACGGTTAGTGGTTGAGTGAAGTCATTTATTTTCAAACTACTGTGTTTTCTCTTTTTGAAATAATAATGACAACCCAAAACATCCAATTGACCCTGATCAAACGTTCACATACCCTGATGATTTTGACCCGATAACATGCACAGAAGTTGACACATATGGGTTTGAGTGGCTACTAAAAGTAACATCCTCACCTGTGACCTGTTTGCTTGCAATCAGTGTGTGTGCATAAAAGCTGAGTGAGTTTCTGGGATCCAGACAGACTCTTGCATCTTTCATCCAGTCACTGACATTTCTAGCTTGTGAATCATGGGGAAAGCAAAAGAATTGTCAACAAATCTACAGGAAAAGGTAATTGATCTGACCCTGCCCACAAGTGGAAGACATTGAGTGCACTGATGCTCAACCACTTGTTCTGTTTGAGGATGAGTACATGGGCAGCTCACCACTGCAGCACATCTCTGATGATGATGATGATGATGAAATAAAGGTGCCAACTGCTGCAGCTCTCTGCAGTGTATAGTCCATCAAGGTGATGACTTGGTGGAACATCATTCGGAGTATTATTAGAATTATTTTATTTAGAGCACCATGGAATTCCATGGTGCTGTACATGAGGGGATACATACAAAACACAAATAGAAATTACAATGAACAAACTAATAGTGACAGACAGGTACAGAGGGGAGAGGACCCTACCACTTCGGCCTTACATTTTTCAGGATAATAGGGAAGGACACAGTAGATTCGTGGATTGCAGCAGCTCTGGTGTTAGTGAGGTGGCAGTGGGGTCATTGCAGGTTGTAAGCTGTTCTGAAGACATAGGTTTTCAAAATCTGCCTGAAAGTTCCGAATATAGGGGATAATCTCATGTGCTGGGCCACAGAATTCTGCAGGATGGGGGATAATTGGGAGAAGTCTTGCAGGTGATTGGATGAGGAAGGTACGATTGTAGATGAGAGAAGTAGGTCTTGGTAGGACAAGAGATTACGTGGTGGGAAATATCGGGAGATTAGTTCAGAGCAATATGGGGGAGACAGATTATGGATGGCCTTGTAGTTCAGGGTTAGTAGCTTGAAGTGGATATGTTGTGGAATAGGGAGACAATGAAGGGATTTGCAGAGGGGAGAGGTGGAGGAGTTATTAGGACAGAAGTGGATTAGTAGGGCAGCAGAGTTACAGACAGGCTTGAGAGATTTTAAAATGAGATGGGGATGAGGTCCTAGACCCTACATGGAGTCAAGGCCATTCAAGTGATGTGGGAGTTGGTGGTGGTCATGCTGCCCCAGCTACACAGCCAAAGAGGGAGCAGGATGCAATAGCCTTTTCTCTGTGCATGTTGCCTCCTTCTCCTACTCTACTTTCTCCATCGTCTCCTTATCCGGTCAGAAAGAGTGGGCTATCTGTGCGCACTTTTGGCATTCTCACTCCGCTGCTGCTCATCTGTCTGCGGTGCAGCATCACTTCTGCCTTCATGCTCCCTCACCTCATGTGAGAAGGACCCACAAGGTGGAATTCTACATTGCATATGCTGGAGAGACTGTGCGAGCAGCAGAAAACGATAGTGAAGTTTCAGCTGCAGAACCCACAGGTGAGTCACTGTGCAGAACAACACCATTTCAAGACCAATATGTGTGCCTCCATGAGGGATATGTGCAGCGCCCCAGAGTCCTGGTCGTTGCAGTAATGTTGTTCTTCCACCAGGGGGAGCGACATTACATCTGGAGGCAATAAAGGAGATCTTCTGTCCAGGTATCACAACCACACTACACACTTCACACTCCAGCCACCAGGGGAAGCAAAGGTTCCATCTACTAGGCCACTCCTCACAGTTAGGTAAAACTGGTAGTTGGATGTAAAGTTAGAGAGTTCCTGGCTGGAGACTGAGAGAGAAAGGTCTCCAGACCGAGCTGGCTGGAGGGAGTTCCAGTCAGATCCAGACTGCAGTCTGAGGAAGACGAGGGTCCACGGAGCTGCGCCTGCCCCACGTGCGGCAGCATCCTAAGAAAGAGACATTGAAAGGAAGTGTATTGCAGTGAGTGAGAAATGAAGGCATAGCAACAAGTGGATACCAGAGAGGAGAGTGGCCGAGAGAAGCTGCATCCTTCTGGTGCGCGATGCGGTGGCCAGAATACCGAGGGAGTAAGGAGCTCTACGCTTTACTTCAGAGACTGGCAGGACAGTTAATTGTACGTTGGCTGCCCGACATTTATACACAGGAGACACGGTGGCAACTTGTGGGGGCCGGGGCGTCTCTAGGGTCCCTATAAAAAGCCTCAGGCCATCAGTCATATGTTTTGTTCTATCCGACCACGGGGAACAGTGAGAGGAGTAATAACAGTGTGGACTTTATTAGAACTTATGCAAGTGAGGGCCTACTGTGGTACTGTGCACATAGGAAGGCTATTGCATTCCACCTGGACAAGGGGACTTTGGATTTGCCTTCAGACCGGCCGGACTCTGCCTACCCTGTGATCTGGTGCTCTGGACTGAGGGCACTGAAGCCTTCCGTAAAGGTAAAGAGACTGCAACTTTGTGTCCTCGTTATTCACTGCGCCTCACACCATCCACCATCTACACTCTGGGAAGCCCTGGGGTTATACTTCACCTGTGGGAAGGTATACCATCAAGCTGCCATAATATCACCCCAGCGGACCCCTAAGCAGCGTCGGTCACCCTGACCGAATACCACAGGTGGCGTCACGAACACTTCCCCTTTAAAGACCTTTCCCAAAACCATAAAAACTGCTTTCTTTATTTGACGTCCCTCAAAGGGCCACGGACCGGGTCGGGCCACCGTGACATCCCCACTGAGAACTGAAGGACCCAGTACCGAGTACCCCATTGCCCTTACGTGGCAGCGATCCATATGTGTGCTGTGTTGTGCAGCTTTGAGTACTCCATGAACATGGCCAGCCCTGATGACGCCATCATCAGTGTTACTATCCCATTTCTATGCTTCCTTGAAAAAATGCTTTAAGCGATGATGGATCAGGTGGTGGCACAGGAGGAAGAGGAGTAAGATTAGTTTAGAGATATATGTGGGAGACAGATTATGGACGTACTCCCATTGGCAGGGGTGTACAGTACTCATAGCAGAGTAAAGGCACAGTACTTCCATAGGCGGGGGTGCAGAGAACACATATGCTTAAAGGTACAGTACTTAAACAGTTGGTGTTGCAGAGTATTCACAGAGGCTTAAAGGTACAATACTCTCACAGGTGGGGTGCAGAAAACACACAGTGCCTTTTTGGTGCAGGACTCCTACTGAGACACACGCAGAGTGCAGAAAGAGACTTTTTTGCAGAGTGCAAAGTCTAATTGTCTAATTCTATCCCTCACTCCAGCTGCATCCTGTTCCTACAATAATCAGAGCAGCATGGTGGCGGGACTCGTGATCTGGCATTTATAGAAGCCAGGTCACATGGGGCATCGGCCAATCACAGCCATGCCAATGCTTGGCATGGCTGTAATGGCTCCAGAAGTGCCCACAGCCTAAAAGCTTGTTGATTGGCTGTGCTGCAACCTTTCAGCAAACTCTATTTGGCATCTGAACCCGAACAGTAAACTGGACACCAGGTAAAAAGTCTGTGTTTGAGGAGCGGTAACAGACACTAGGTGTCTGGTGCGAACCCGAACTTTACAGTTGGGGTTCCCTCATCTACAGTATATACACAACTTATCCTGATGGTTTTAAAATGAGCAATAAATGAAACAATAGAATCAACTTTTCCTTATATGATATTTTCCTGTTGTACTGTACATAGAACAGTAAAAGCATTTCAAAAATTAATTGATGCCTACTGTAGGAAAGTGGTGAACTCCTTCACCTTTTCATGGTGATGGAACACATAGCCATAGGGAAAATGTATGTTTATGGAGTCATTTTCTAACATGTATAAATTTCCTGCTTCTGTAAATTCCCAAAGAGCAATTAACCCCTAATATTTACAAAACAGATTAACATTTCTGTATGTATTTTACACATTAGAGAAAATTCTCCTTGTCATTTTGTCCAAAATAAAGTAAAAAAACATAACTGCCAATTGCACATGTATGTGCAGGATTTACTTACTGACACTGTTCATGTATAGCTACTTGTATAATGCAAATCTGTGTCAAAGTTGCATATACTATGTACTATGATCCAGAAAGTATGAAGCTAAAACACAGCGTGACATACAGTATAGCCTGCAATTGCTGCCAAGCTCTTCTGTCACTTTTGTTATCTTGTAAAGAAAACATGTTTTTCTGTTTTTCGATGAAGCATATTCTGAGTACGCCGGTACCCCATATGAGGGAGAAAACTACTGTATGGGAACACGGCAGGGCAAAGAAGGGAAGGAGCGTCATTTGACTTTTTGAATGTAAAATTTCCTGGAATCATTAGCGGACATCATGTCCCATTTGGAGAGCCCATGATGTGCCCCCATTTTGGAAACTAGATCCTTCAAGGAATGTATTTAGATGTTCGGTGAGCACATTTAAGGTGCTTCATAGAAATTTATAACGTTGAGCCATGAAAATAAAAAAAATAAAAAAAAATCACATTTTCCCCACAAAAATGTTATTTTAGCCTCCAATTTTGCATTTTCATATGGGTAACAGGAGAAATAGCACCAAACAATTTGTTGTCCAATTTCTCCTGAGTACGCTGATACCCCATATGTGGGGGAATACTAGTTTTGAGGCACAGTGCAAAGCTCAGAAGTGAAGAGGCTCCATATTGGAATTCAGCTTTTGCTGGAATGGTTTGAGGATGCGATGTCACATTGGCAGAGCCCCTGAGGTGCCAGAATAGCAGACACCCCCTATGTGTGAGCTTATTTTACAAACTACACTCTGCAATAAATTCATCTGGGGTACAGTGATCATATTGACACATGTGCCTCACAGAATTTTATACTATTGAGCGGGGAAGAAAGAATAAATTACATTTTTTACCAATAAAATGTTGTTTTATCCCCAAGTTTTACATTTTTATAAGGACTAATAGGAATATTTTTTACAACAAACTGAGGGCCATTTTTTATCAACTGCGCCAACACCCTCCGTGTAATCGGGAAATATTTTTCAGGCATAATGCAAAGCTCAGAAGGCAAGGAGCACCAGATTTTACTGTTATGGGGTGCAGGTGCCATGACCTAATGGGAGAGCCCATGAGGTGCCAGAACAGCAGAAACACCCATTAGTGACCCCATTTTACAAACTAAAATCTCTCAAAATCATATAGGGGTGAAGTGATCATATGGATACCACGGGTGTATCACAGACTTTTATACCATTGGGCAGTGAAGAAAAAATAACTACATTTTTACCACCCAAATTTTGTTTTAGCTCCAGATTTTACATTTTCACACAAGAAGTGGGTAAAAATGGCACCAAAATTTGTCCCAGGAATTCTACTGAACGTGCCAATACCCCATAAATGGCTGTACAGTACTACTTAGTCACACGTAGAGACTCGGGAGGAATGGAGCGCTATTTGCCTCCTGGAGCGCAGATTTTCCTAGAACAGTTTGCAGACTCCATATAATGTACAATCCAAAATAATATTGCGGTACCGTGTTAGCCAGAAAAATCGATGTAAATACTTTAGTCCCAGAAAATTGAGAAAAATATTCAAGGAGTGATACCTTTATTGGCTAACCAGAGAAATTATATTTGCAAGCTTTCAGAGCTTAACCCCTTTCTGACCTCGGACGGGATAGTACATCCGAGGTCAGATCCCCTGCTTGATGTGGGCTCCGGCGGTAATTATTTTTACATCGCTTTATTCTGAGAGCTATAACTTTTTTATTTTTACACTGATGGAGCTATATGGCAACTTGTTTTTGCAAGACAAGATGACGTTTTCAGCGGTACCATATTTATTTATATTCTTTTTTTATTGCGTTTATTTCCACTTTTTGTTTGGCGATATGTTGAGAAATCATTGTTTTCTGCCTTCTTTTTTATTTTGTTATAGTGTTCACTAAAGGGTTTAACTAGTGGGACAATTTGATAGGTCGGGTCGTTTCGGAGATGGCGATACCAAATATGTCCATGGGAAGAAAAAATAAATGTAAGTGCACTCACCAGTCCTTCTGAATTATCATCCTTTAATCAGAACATATGCAGGTGACTTACGGGAGAACGTGGAAGAACGGACGACGGCCGTTTTGTGCGGCTGCACTTCTACGGGTCCGAAGTCACCTGAATATGTTCTGAATAAAGGATGATAATTCAGAAGGACTGGTGAGTGCACTTTCATTTATTTTTTCTTCCCATGGATTTATATACCTGACTGGCTTCTGGTGCACCCGATTGTCCTTTCGGCATTTATAGGCTCAGCAGCGGCACATAGCAGTGGCCTTATAGGGATACGAGTGGTAGCAGTGCCGTGTTTTCTCTTTCTACAATAGTGCGATACCAAATATGTACTTTTACTGTTTATGTTTTCATAAAAATATACATTTATGGGTACAATATCTCTTGATTTTTTTTATTAATATATATATATATATATATATATATATATATATATATATATATATATATATATATATATATATTTTAACTATTTTTACAATTATTTTAAATAAAGTTTTACTTATTTTTACTTTGTCCCACTATGGCACTATCATTTTTTGCAGGCTCATCACTTGTATAGGATGGTGATGCAGCAGCATCCCCACGCTATAGAACCTGTCAGCTCTGTACTGACAGATGAAGTTGCTGATTATGCTCTGCGCATGATCTAGCAAGTTTACTAGCTCTGGTGACACAGATGTCGTCATGACGAAATCAGGCTACCATGACAACGATCGGGACCCCGTGGTGATGCTGCGGAGTTTCCGATCCAAGGGCAGAGGGACTGTCTTCCCTCTGCCTGCTCCCAGAATGCTGCGATCGAGTTCGATCACAGCATTTAGAGGGATAAAGTGCCAGGAGTGGTGCAGGACCACTCCTGGCACTAAGTGCGCGCACGATCGTGAGGACATAATAATACGTCCTGCGTCAATAAGTACCAGGGCACAGAGATGTATTATTACTGACAGTGTCGGAAAGGGGTTAAAAGGGGTAGTTGAGTCAAAAGAAACTGATGATCTATCCAAAGGATAGGTCATCAGTATCAGACAGTGGTGATCTGACACCCAGAACACCACTAATCTAGAAGCTTCAGTAAAGACCAGATGTATTGTACACACATTTAATTGCGCTGCTATGAGCTGTTCTGCAGTGGCTGGCAGAAGACACTACACATTGAGCATAGCTGTTCTTTTCAACTTATACTTGGTGTCTTTACATTCAGAAATAATAACATCTTATCAGTGAGGGTGTCCGGTGTTGAAGCCCTATCAATCTGGTCTTGATAATAGGGTAGGTTATCACTATCTTGTGACCTTTAAACCTTTCTCCAATTACTACTTGAATAGACATGAGTGGATTGAGTCATGGATGATTGGGTTTCAGTTGAATTTTCTGAAATTTACGGATTCATACGAATTTGAATAATTTAAGATTCGATTTGTGGTTCACAAAAAAAACCCGAAAACTTGCCTGGCACTATTTACTATACTACTGAAGCATCAGGCAGCAGGCAATTGTCATTGTAATTTCCTGTGTGGGCCACCTCATAATGCCATGACATCTTACGGATACCTTGTACAGTGGTAGTCAGTTCCTAGGCCACCACAGATCAGCGGAGCACAGCTTGTACGACTGCGTCGTGTTTCGTCTCTAGAGTCACTGGCAGTGGCGTAACTACAAAGTTATGGGCCCCGATGCGAACTTCCAAATGGGGCCCCCCCCCCACCATAAAATTCAATGTAACCCCCATAGAATACAATGCAGCCCCCATCATAGTATAATGCAGCCCCTCCATTCAGGGGCAGTGAGAAAGACACGAGCAAATGGTGACGAGGGGGCAGGGGAGAGGGAACAAGGGGGCAAGGAAGACAGGCACAAGGGGACACATGGGGGCTAGGAGGCAGGGGAGAAGGTTACAAGGGGACTAGTGGGCAAGGGAGACTGACACAAGGGGACAATGGAGACTGACACAAGGGGCACACGGGGACAAGTGGGCAAGGGAGACTGACACAAAGGGCACACGGGGACTAGTGGACAAGGGAGACTGGCACACGGGGACACAGGGACTAGTGGGCAAGGGAGACTGACACACGGGGAATAGTGTGCAAGGGAGACTGATACAAGGGGACTAGTGGGCAATGGAGACTGACACAAGGGGACACACGGGGACAAGGGACAAGCACAAGGGGACAAGGGAGACAGGCACAAGGGGACACACAGGGACTAGTGGGCAAGAGACCGACACAAGGGGACAAGGGATACAAGCACAAGGGGACACACAGGGACAAGTGGGAAAGGGAGACTGACACACAGGGACTAGTGGGCAAAGGAGACTGACACAAGCACAAGGGGACAAAGGAGACTGACACAAGCACAAGGGGACATAGGAGACAGGCACATGGGGACACACAGTGACTAATGGGCAAGGGAGACTGGCACATGGGGACACAAGCATAAGGGAGACAGGCTCAAGGGGGCACACGGCCCCCTGACCTACCAGAGCCGCTTGCAGCTGCGACCGTGGTAGTTACGCTGCTGCCTCACACACACACATACTACAGATATCACACACACACTACAGATATCACACACACACACACACACACATCATACTACAGATATCACACACACATCAGTTATCACACACACTACAGATATCACACACACACATATACTACAGATATCACACACATACTACAGATATCTCACACACACTACAGATATCACACACATCATATTACAGATATCACACACACACTACAGATATCACACACACATCATACTACAGATATCACACACACATCAGTTATCACACACACTACAGATATCACACACACACATATACTACAGATATCACACACACACACACACTACAGATATCACACACATCATATTACAGATATCACACACACACACACATCATACTACAGATATCACACACACTACAGATATCACACACATACTACAGATATCACACACATACTACAGATATCTCACACACACACACACTACAGATATCACACACATCATATTACAGATATCACACACACACACACACATCATACTACAGATATCACACACACTACAGATATCACACACACACATATACTACAGATATCACACACATACTACAGATATCTCACACACACACACTACAGATATCACACACATCATATTACAGATATCACACACACACACTACAGATATCACACACACACACACAGACATACTACAGATATCACACACACACTACAGATATCACACACACACACATCATGCTACAGATATCACACACACATACTACAGTTATCACACACACACTACAGATATCACACACACACTACAGATATCACACACACACTACAGATATCACACACACACTACAGATATCACACACACACTACAGATATCACACACACACACACACACACACACACACACACACACACCAGAGATACCAGCTCATATACACAACTCACAATCTCCTCTCTGGTACAGGGGTGGCTGATGTAAACCGGCTGCAGCTCCTCAGCTTCTCCTGACTAAAGCGGCTCTGTCCCGCACCTCCCCCCTGCTCTCGCCTTCTGTCCCGGGGTTATTTTGGCTTTCTCTTAAATACGATCTCATTCAGACGTACATGAGATGTATGAGGGGGGAAAAATACAGACTGAGAAGCTGTCTCATCGTGATGACTGGAGCTGCTTCCTGTCTCTCACGTGCCCCGGTTGCCCCCTTCCCCTAGATACGCCTCGGACTGTTGCCGTGCAGGAGGAATCTCCTGCACTGCAACATGGTGTTGGGTGCCAGCACAGCCCGCACAGTGGTCTATCCAGCACGGCCCGCACAGTGGTCTATCCAGCACGGCCCGCACAGTGGTCTATCCAGCACGGCCCGCACAGTGGTCTATCCAGCACGGCCCGCACAGTGGTCTATCCAGCACGGCCCGCACAGTGGTCTATCCAGCACGGCCCGCACAGTGGTCTATCCAGCACGGCCCGCACAGTGGTCTATCCAGCACGGCCCGCACAGTGGTCTATCCAGCACGGCCCGCACAGTGGTCTATCCAGCACGGCCCGCACAGTGGTCTATCCAGCACGGCCCGCACAGTGGTCTATCCAGCACGGCCCGCACAGTGGTCTATCCAGCACGGCCCGCACAGTGGTCTATCCAGCACGGCCCGCACAGTGGTCTATCCAGCACGGCCCGCACAGTGGTCTATCCAGCACAGCCCGCACAGTGGTCTATCCAGCACAGCCCGCACAGTGGTCTATCCAGCACAGCCCGCACAGTGGTCTATCCAGCACAGCCCGCACAGTGGTCTATCCAGCACGGCCCGCACAGTGGTCTATCCAGCACGGCCCGCACAGTGGTCTATCCAGCACGGCCCGCACAGTGGTCTATCCAGCACGGCCCGCACAGTGGTCTATCCAGCACGGCCCGCACAGTGGTCTATCCAGCACGGCCCGCACAGTGGTCTATCCAGCACGGCCCGCACAGTGGTCTATCCAGCACGGCCCGCACAGTGGTCTATCCAGCACGGCCCGCACAGTGGTCTATCCAGCACGGCCCGCACAGTGGTCTATCCAGCACGGCCCGCACAGTGGTCTATCCAGCACAGCCCGCACAGTGGTCTATCCAGCACAGCCCGCACAGTGGTCTATCCAGCACAGCCCGCACAGTGGTCTATCCAGCACAGCCCGCACAGTGGTCTATCCAGCACAGCCCGCACAGTGGTCTATCCAGCACAGCCCGCATCTCTCGCCCCCCCCACCCACTCTCCTTACCTTTCCTCTTGCCAGCGTTGCTTCCTGCTCCAGTCTCAGGCTCGGCTGCAGTCTGCCCGGGATCGCGCACCCGCAGTGTCAGAGGCAGAGCGCGGAATGATAGGAGAGGGAGCGTCTGTAGACGCTCTCTCCTCCGTCATTGCATTCAACTGTACCGGAGTCATAGACGCCGGTATAGTTGAATGCGACGGCAGGGGGGGTGAGTCGACGGCGGCGGGGGGAGGCGGATCGAGCGGCCCATGACTGGCACCGGCTCTTCTGGCATTGGCCAGTCCGGCCCTGCTCTGACCTGCCGGCCCCGGGCCCCTGACCTGCTGGGCCCGGTTGCAATGGCGACCGCTGCAACCGTGGTAGTTACGCCCCTGTCCATACTGTACAATGGCCACACATAGTGCTCCATACTGTACAATGGCCACACATAGTGCTCCATACTGTACAATGGCCACACATAGTGCTCCATACTGTACAATGGCCACATATAGTGCTCCATACTGTACAATGGCCACACATGATGCTCCATACTGTACAATGGCCACACATGATATTGCCTACAGTATAATGGCCACACATAGTTACTCCTACACATGCGGCTGAGCTCCGTAGACATTGCACATGCGGCTCCCCTCCGTACACCTCGTACACACACGGCTCCGCTCCGTACACCTCGTACACACCCGGCTCTGCTCCGTACACCTCGTACACACACGGCTCCGCTCCGTACGCCTCGTACACACGGCTCCGCTCCGTACACCTCATACACACCCGGCTCCGCTCCGTACACCTCATACACACACTGCTCTGCTACATCCACACAAACCCCTCCTGACCTCACACAAAAGCTTACCCTCCTCCAGCACGATGACAACCAGCACTGCACTACTGTCCTGCACTACACGGAAGCCCTTGGTCATGTGACTCCGACTCCTCCCCTCCTGTGACCTCATCAAAGGTCCTGTGCGCACAGAGCAGTGGCAGCTATAGTTGTGGTGCGATTTTCACACTTAGTCATGTACCGACGAGCTCCTCTCCCTTAAGCTCCCAATGTTCAGTGAAAAACTGAGAGAAGCAGAAGAGAAGCTCATTGTTACAGGACCATGAGTATGAAAATCGCATATGAGTGACGTGTCCATGTGTCGACGACTGGAACCTGCAGAGCTGAATCCTGACATCGCAGCTTCTGAATTCTCACAACGCATGCACTGCACACTTTTAGGATTCTCCCTTGCCGGTGGACAGTCATGTCAGCACAAGCATGCGATTTGTATACTTCTGACCACATTCCGACTAGACGTGCCCGGCCTCGCTCAGTTCATTTTCATAGAGTGAGGCCACACATGTCTAGTCAGCACGTGACCGCATGTATGTAAATCGCCAGCACCAGAGAATCCTGACAGTGTGCAGGGCGCACTGTGAGAAGTCAGAAGTCTGCAGTCACAAAGAATGACTGCAGACTCATTACAAACCTGGACATCCCCTTTAATGCTCCTAACATAAATAAAAACATGAAAATTAGTATCACAAATAACATTTACATCCAGGTACCTTATAGATGACGTCGCCTCTGGAGGAGTTCTCCTTCATTTCTTCATCTTGTCCAGACCCCATGATGAGTTTTCTCATCCACAGCCGTCTCTGCAGACTTCCATCTTCTCCGTTCTTTTGCAGAAAATCTCCACATGATGCCCTTAAAGATACAAGTGTCATTAAAATGCTCCTGAATAAAACATTTCCCCTCACTATATTGTCTGCATAAAATATGACCCCCACACTGTCCGTCTTATGGTACTTGCTCTTCACACTGACCTCCCCTTTCTATACCGGACCCCTCTTCACACTGACCTCTCATACTGTGTCCCCCCTATAGGGCCCAGTATTTATACTGTACTCTCTCATCACACTCCCCCTCCTTGGTATACTGTCCCCTCCTGGCTGTGCCCTTACACTGTCCCCCATGCTACGCATGCACACATCCCAACACCCTCACTCCCCGTACTCTGTCCACATACGTTTTTCACATCGCTACTCATACTGTGTCCGCATACATTCCCCCGTTTGACCCCAAGCTGTCTGCACCCATCCCCCATACTGTTTCCTCATATATGCCCCCCATCTCCCCCTTTGCTCTTCATTTTGTGTCCTCAGATCTCCCCCACACATTAAATCCCCCCATCCCCATGACAAATCTCCCCCCACACACATTCAATCCCCCATCTCCACACACAATAATTACCCCATCTCCACTCATATTAAATATCCCCAATCCAATAATATATCCCACTATCCCCACTCACATTAAATCCCCCCACTCACATTAAATCCCCCCCACAATATATCCCCAATCCCCACTCACAGTAAATCCCCCCCCACAATATATGCCCCCCATCCCCACTCACAGTAAATCCCCCCCACAATATATGCCCCCCATCCCCACTCACATTAAATCTCCCCCACAATATATGCCCCCATCCCCACTCACAGTAAATCCCCCCCACAATATATGCCCCCCATCCCCACTCACAGTAAATCCCCCCCACAATATATCCCCCATCCCCACTCACAGTAAATCCCCCCCACAATATATGCCCCCCATCCCCACTCACAGTAAATCCCCCCCACAATATATGCCCCCATCCCCACTCACAGTAAATCCCCCCCACAATATATGCCCCCCATCCCCACTCACAGTAAATCCCCCCCACAATATATGCCCCCATCCCCACTCACAGTAAATCCCCCCCACAATATATGCCCCCCATCCCCACTCACAGTAAATCCCCCCCACAATATATGCCCCCATCCCCACTCACAGTAAATCCCCCCCTGCACCTTCGGTGTCTTCAGCTCCACTGGAGCACTTACCACCGCTCTGCATCTCCTGCTCTGCCGCGCAGGTGAGTGACGTCAGCAGCGTGATCACATGACCTGATCACGCTGCTGGCGTCGCTCTGACCCGGCAGTCAGAGCTTCAATTGTACTCGCATCACAGATACGAGTACAATTGAACACTGGGAGCCGGCGTGCCGCAGCTTCTCTGTGCCGGCTGTCAGCTTGACAGTCGGCACAGAGAACAGCCGACTCCCAGTGCGGGGGGTGACAGAATGCAGCCGCCGGGGGAGACACTGCGGACCGCCGCTTTAGGCGGCCCGACTGCGCCCCCCTGCCGGCTGCGCCCCCCTAGATACACCACTGACTCACCCCCGCATTGTGCCGCCCGGGGCGGCCCGCCCCCCCCCCGCACCCCCCTTCCTACGCCACTGGGTTTATTTAAAGGGCCGGCGGCCCATTTTGTAACTCAGAGTCGGGGCCCCTAAGCACTGCGGGCCCCGTCGCAATTGCGACCCCTGCGACCGCGGTAGTTACGCCCCTGGTCACTGGGTAAGTCTTTCTCACCTGTAGAGTGTAATAAGCCCTTGTGGTTAATGGGATGCTCTCTCTTCTGTACAGTGTAAGCTCTTATGATCAGTGGGGTCCTCGTTCTCTTTCCTATGCAGTATAATCTCGTATAGTCATTGGAGTCCTCTCTTGCATGTAAAGGGTCAGCTCTTATTATTAGCAGGATCCTTTCTCTCTCCTCTAGAGTTTAAACTTTACACTAACTTATTTGTTGCAAATCAAATTTTTGGTAACAATTGGGTGAAGTTGTCAAATTCAAATAAAAAAAACAAACGCTTATCTCTACTACTGAACCTTCAAGAGAGAAAATAAAATTCAGGTAAAATTACCACCATGTACTAACACCAATAAAAGTTTCATTTTGGAGTCTCCTGGTCACCCAGATACAGCCTGCAAACAATTTTGCACACACTTCTCCTTCTTTGCAATCTTCATACAATATCTGTCAACCTGGTGAGAGTTACTGTCATACTTTATGATGCTTTATGTGCCTATTGTGAGCCCCACTGGGAACTGTAATGTCTGTAGAGCACTCCAGAATATGTGGACGCTATATAGGTAAGCATAATGAATAAATTATATAAACTTGCCATTTGTACAGTGACAGCCCACATAACCCTCATTGTAATCACAAAATAGTTGGATCCAAGACAGTGATATCATAAAGTTGAATAATTTATATATCACACACATTCCCAGCTCTATCCTCACCTACTGTATCCTCACCCATCCCTTGTAGATTGTGAGCCCTCGCGGGCAGAGTCCTCTCTCCTACTGTACCAGTCGTGACTTGTATTGTTCAAGATTATTGTACCTGTTTTTATTGTGTATACCCCTCCTCACATGTAAAGTGCCATGGAATAAATGGCGCTATAATAATATATAATAATAATAATATCTCAGAAAAATGACCGTTTTAGATGAACGTTGTTGCATTGTATTGTCCTAATTGCAGTCTCACCATACGGACTTCCAGGCCTCTGCTGTAGGAAACTTGGATCATCAAAGACCCATATTGTGGTCTAAGCTTGGACCAATAACACTGTCTGGATCGACTGTCCATACTTTGACGTGGGATCAACTAATCGCCAACAGAATTTATGGCCACTCAAGGGGCATTTCAGGACACCTTGTATGGAAACAGTAGCTTATTGTTTTATCCTGTACGCTGAAGGAAATGATATGCGGAAGTATAACCTGTATCTCACCATGCAATCACAGCACATTGAAACTTGTCTCCAAGGAGTGATTGCCTAATATCTCCTACAGCATGATGTTGACACAGGAGAGACAAACACAGGACATTCATGGGAAATCTTCATGGATCAATATGACAAGCAGATGAACACAAATGCCAGTGTATTCTACTTCAACTAGTTATTCTACTACTAGTAATCCTGTTGTTACTCCTACTACAACTACTACTACTACTACTATAACCACATTCACTATGATTAACTACTGATTCTACTAGAACTACAAAAACTGTGACTGATATGACCCAAATATATGACAAAATTCCCATGTATAAATATACACCCCATAAATAACCTTAAAACAGATGTAGGTCGGTCACAGAATAAGAAGTATATCAATGTTAAGGAGCCTTTTAGCCTGGTATAATATTTTGGCAAAGTGTTTGCAAACAGTCGGACTCCCGGCGAACATCAGTCCTTCTCACAGGATAAAACATTATAAAACAATTACAAAACTGACCGCTACTGTGACTTAATAACATACTGAATGATAGAAATAACCAGTAACAAGGTGGGAAAACCAGTCTCCACATCCCACGCTGTGAGGAGAGACCAGAAGATGCTAGGATTGGGAGTTTTTTAGGGAAATAGGATGATAGGAGAACAGAAAACAGGGAACCATTGGCCAAGAGACAAGAGGAGGGAATATGGGAATAGAAAAATTGACCAATCGTAGCGGGGCACCGCAGTCAGGAACATCCTACTGAGTGTTAGAATACCCAACATTCTACTATTAAAAGTACTATTACTACTGCTACTACCACTACAATTACTACTACTAAAACTACTACTAAAACTATGTCTACAACTACTACTAAAAGTACTATTGTACTAAAACTATGTCTACAACTACTACTAAAAGTACTATTGTACTAAAACTATGTCTACAACTACAACTACTTTTACCACTTGCTACTACTACCACAACCCTTATGATTATTAATATTACTAAAGCTACATCTACTACTAAAACTACTTCTACTCCAACAACCACTATGATTACTAGAACTACTACCACAATCACTACGATCACTAGTGCTACTACTACTACCAAAACCACTACGATTACTACTACTATCACACCCACTACTACTATTCAGCTGGAGCTATACAACTTTGCTACTAGGAAAAGAAAGAACTGGGGAATGTTCTAGAGGCAGGGTAAATTTGTGATATTTAATTAGTAAAACTGTGGAGATGGTATTTCTGCAACCGAGAGCCTGGACATAGGTATATCATATGGACAGCCGGAAAACACACTGAATGAAGGCGGATTGCCAAAACATGCGTCAGGGTGGACACCATCGAGGAGAGGGAACCTTTCCTTTCAATCATAAGTACTGTACATTCATTACCACCAGTGGTACTCAATAACATGATGGGTTACTCCTTTTGAACACTACCAGTCGATGTACTCACTATGCGATAGTTAGAACATTTTCTACCACTTCACTCTCATGTCACCCATTAGTACTATGATTATATGTACTAGCATCTTGGATTTGTAGAGATACTTACCACAGCTTCTTCGCACTAGCACTTTACCGCTACTTCTACTACCTCAGATAAACCTTCATACAACTAATATGTGTGACAGATTTATTATCAATTAACTATATATTATTAAGCTCATTGATTTTACAGTCATCAAAGTACATTGTCCTTTGCTCCCTCTTGACTACGTTTTTTGTATACCTGGGTGTGCGGCCCTGCTTTTAACACAGTTTATAATAATTTCCATTTGCATTGCTTTGTATTCAGTTGTCATAACATTTCATTTTTCCATCAACATAGCCACACGAGGGCTTGTTTTTTGAGGGACAAGTTGTAGTTTTGAATGTCACCACATAACATACTAAAAAATGGGAACAAAATTCCACGTGAAGTGAAATAATAGAAAAATGCATTGTTATAAGATTTTTTAAAATGTTTTAGTGATTAAAAATATTTACAAGTTTGTAAAAAAAAAAAAATTGTACATGTTTTTGGGACCTGTGACTTGTGTGGGGGTTTGTTTTCTGCATGCCTAGTAGTAGTTTTATTGATACCAATATACATATGATCTTTTGTTAGCTTGTTAGGCTACTTTCACACTAGCGTCATGCACTGCACGTCGCTATGCGACGTTGCGGCGCACCGACGCTAGCTGTGAAAGCGCCGCACAACAGGGGCAGCGGATGCAGTTTTCCAACGCATCCGCTGCCCCATTGTGAGGTCCGGGGAGGCGGGGGCGGAGTTCCGGCCGCTCATGCGCGGTCGGAAATGCTGCACACGACGCACCAAAAAACGTTACATGCAACGTTTTTTGGTGGCGACGGTCCGACGCAACACGACGCAAGCGTCGCACGACGGTTGCGACATGTGGCAATGCGTCGCACTGCATCGCTAATAAAAGTCTATGGAGAAAAAAATCATCCTGCAAGCACTTTTGCAGGATGCGTTTTTTCTGCAAAACGACGCATAGCGACGTGCAGTGCACGACGCTAGTGTGAAAGAGGCCTTATTGCATATTTTGACAAACTTCAAATGTGGTACTTTATTTTATTTTTTCTTTAGGTAATGAAGTTTTTATTTTGATAGATCAGTCTTTAATGCACATGATACTATCAAAATGTTTATTTTTATTTCTTTAATTTTGGAATAGGAAAAGGAGGGTCATTTAATTTTTTTTGTTTTTTTAAATCTTTTTAAACACAATCTTAAAAATCTCATTTTGCTTTACTTTTAGTCCCCATAGTTCTGAAGACATCGGAAGAGTCTTGTTCTGATTTTTGTCAGTTTTAAGGCTCATTTCCACATGCGAGAAACACGTCCGTATCTCGCATGTGGAAACCAAGCTCTGGCGCCGGCACTTTGGAGCGGAGCTGTGCAGCTCCATGTGTTCCTATGCGGCCGCACGCTCCACTCCGGAGTGCCGGCTCCACAGCTTGGTTTCCACATGCGAGATACGGATGTGTGCCTCGCATGTGGAAATGAGCCCTTATTGTTATTCTCAAGGATCTTGTGGCAATTAAATCAACTACTTGAAGGTCTCACTTTAAACCATCCCTTTTTGTTACAATGGACCCTAATGATAAGTTTATTGCAGGCTTTATCAATGCTTAGATCATCAACTGTCAGTTGTAATCTACAGAGGAATCTGGCAAGTGTTCTATTTCTCTGCAGGCTCCTTAAAGGGTCCACATTGACTTGTAGGATTGCTACCTTCCAAAAGTTGGCACTAGAGTTCTAGTTCTCTTCCTCCCTGAAGAGACAATTTGCATAATTAGCATATTTCCCACAGGAGCATTGCGGCTTTAAGTCTCCTCATCTCGGCATGCTTAGCACGTCAATCTCTGCAAGTAGAAATGATACTTCTTGGATATCGGTCAGCGCCTCTCACTCAGCCAAACTAGATCTCCACTTTGCACTGATGAGGGGCAGTACCCCGAAATACAGTGTCTGCAAATTGAGATTCTGGTTTGGCTATTATCCTAAGTCATGTGACAAGGTTAAAAAAAGGGTCGACATTGACTTGTAGGATTGCTACCTTCCAATAGGTGGCACTAGAGTTCTAGTTCTCTTCCTCTCTGAAGAGACAATTTGAATAATTAGTACAATTTTCATTAAAATCCCTATCTGTGTAATGCATGAATGTGTTGAGTGCCAAGTCCAAAAGTTGGCATGAGTTCATGTAGTAAGAGACTGAAAGTCTGCATAACTTGAGGGAGCGCAGATGATATTCACTCTTAATCCCTCAGGCAATGTATATCTCCATTTAGTCAACACTACTTTAAAGGTGTGCATTTATTCCAGCTCCTTGTTGACACTATGACAGTTTATAGCAACAGGTTCCAGTCCAAATTGCTTGCAAGGATGCTTTTACACAAGGCGAGGTGCAGATGACTATGTTCTTCACCTGAGAAAAAAATGGTCAGATAATGCTGATCACACTCTGATCAGAGTTTGATCAGGGTGGGATCTGTTTCCCTTGGATGTTGACAATTAGGCTGGAGTCACACTTACAATATAAAAAAAATCAGTCCGATCAGCTGGCATTTCCCCACGCTCAAGAGTTCATCTGAGTTCAGGCTGTGAGGGAGCGCAGCTTCGGTGACGTCACCGCTAGTCTCTGAAGCTCCGCTCCCAGAATTTCATTCATTTCCCAGTAGTTTACAGCCAGGGTGGTTGCATTAGCACCGCTCCCGGTTGTAAATTTTATATACCCCAGATATGGATTACGGCATGGGACTGACTGAATGCCGGACAGGTATGGGTATATTTATATACGTAATCATAAAGCACCAATATATCTTGTGGCTGAGGGTATATATCCCTCCCTGAACACCCCAAGGATGTCAGATCGAAAGAACAACTCCAAATATGTAGAAATAATAATGTTTTTTCACTGCTCCATACAATTCATGGGGTGTTTAAGGCTTAATGTATACTTGTTTGTGTATTTTTGTCTTCCTAAACATGGTTGCGCTCTTGGGCTTCTCTAAAATGGCTGCTGGTGTAGCGCATGCACGCCTGTTGTTCCATTTGCTCATCTGCCTTGGCGGCTATCTATAGATGCAGGGCATGCATATTTTATGACGTCATATGGCGGTGTTCCACCCATATGTGCGCTCTGCAATGACGGTCCTTGATGGAGGCTCGCATGGTTTGCTGATGCGCATGCGCTGTTTACCGGCCAAACTTCCGGTTTTATCTGTATATAAACACATGGGATAGGTACATGATTAACCCCTGCTGAAAAAGCTACACTGCAAAACACGCATCGGGGCTGCCGGGTGAAGTGAGGGTTGCTCCCCTGTTTCTTACTATGGGTAAGTGTGCAATAGTATTGGTTAAATAGCGGACTTTGGACCCCCTTTTTTCATGGGGACACTATGACCCATATCTTGGTATAGGGCACAATATTCTGCTACTGTGCATATATGCATCTGTTTTTTACCCCAGGGATGAACTCTGCCACTCACATATAATTTGGTGTACCGTTATGTTTTCTCTGTGATACCTCTGTGTATGGTATATATTGCTTACAGCATATATACGTATAATTGTTATTTATACTGCTATTTGTATTCTTATTTGGATCACGTAATAAAGTTTGTATCTGATCTTTTTAATTATATTGTTTGGGACATCTTTACTCCTTTCTTTTTTGGTTCTATGTATGGGTATATTGTTGGTTTTTTATTTTTTATTTTTTACAGAAGATCAAGGGCATCGTTTGGTTTGGCAGAAGAATAAAGATGGCAAAACTGTGTGTTCTTTCATTTCATTAAAATACTTTATTCTGCATGTGTGTGTATTTAACCCTTTACAAGCTTTAGGATTAGTAATGGAGAGGTGTCTTATTGACACCTCTCCATTACTAATGGGCTTAATGTGACCTTACAATACAAAGGTGACATTAACACCTTATTACCCCATATGTCACCACTATAGGGCAGTGGGAAGAGAGAGGCTAAGTGCCAGAATTGGGGCATCTTACAGAAGCACCTTTTCTGGGGTGGCTGGGGGCAGATGTTTTTAGCCGGGGTGACACAATAACCATGGTCCCTTTCTAGGCTATTAATATCTGCCCTCAGTCACTGGCTTTCCCTCTCTGGTGCAGAAAATTGCACGGGAGCCCACACAAGTTTTTGGAGTGAATATATTCTTTTATTAAATACATACAGGTCCCAAATTTTACACTCATACTACTAACAGTATTACACTGACAGCTATAAATCTGACTGTTCTGCAATGGTTTACTGTATGTAAACCATGTCTCCTATCCTGTCGGCTTCTGCAATGATTGTACAGAAGCCGACAAATGAATTATCGGCTATTCTGCTATCTCTCTATGAAATATAAAGATATATATATACACATACACAACCCCTGGCAAAAATTATGGAATCACCGGCCTTGGAGGATGTTCATTCAGTTGTTTAATTTTGTAGAAAAAAAGCAGATCACAGACATGGCACAAAACTAAAGTCATTTCAAATGGCAACTTTCTGGCTTTAAGAAACACTAAAAGAAATCAAGAACAAAAAATGTGGTAGTCAGTAATGGTTACTTTTTTTAACCAAGCATAGGGAAAAAATTATGGAATCACTCAATTCTGAGGAAAAAATATTAGTTTTGTGCAATGTCTGTGATCTGCTTTTTTTCTACAAAATTAAACAACTGAATCAACATCCTCCAAGGCTGGTGATTCCATCATTTTTGCCAGGGGTTGTATATGTGTGTCACTGACACATATATAAAAAGAAGGCAGCACTCCAAATCCTTTTCAGGGTGAAAAAATGTGAAATTTATTCAGCCCACATCTCTGTGCGACGTTTCGGCTCACACTGAGCCTTTCTATCTATTCTATTGTAAACTGTCACTGTGATTTTACTGTACACCGCACTGAATTGACAGCTTTTCAAAGGACACCGGTGCATATTTCTCGCAAGTCACACTGATGGTTTTTCTCGCACCCATAGACTTTCATTGGCGAGTCTCGGATGATATATGGTGCAAATTGCAGCATGCTGCGATTTCACTCGCCAAGAAAAAAACGGATGATGGGAGCTGCCCCATAGATTAACATTGGTCTGAGTGCTATGCGACTTTTTCTCGCATAACAGTCGTCCATATTCCTCTCTAATGTGACTCCGGTGTTAAAAAGAATAAGATTCTCCAGCTTCTTTACAATGAAAATCAGACGACACTCAGGTATCATCCGAGTGCGGTCCAATCTGATTCTCATAGGCAAATCATGTATGCTGAAATTTTTCCTCGAACCTACTTGGCCCGAGGAAAAGATTGGAAATGTGCACGGCCTAATAGAATAACATGGTAGAGAGTGCTATCTGTGTGTCTTCTGCGTCCTCTGGCTATGACTTTCAGGTCAGAGGGCACGATGACATGTTTGGTGTGCGCGCCGTCCTCTGCCTGAACAGTCACTGCAGAGAGCCAGAAGACAGAGCCGCCCACGGTGGTGGAACGTGGACAGGTGAATATCGCAAGTACCGGTGTCACCGCCTGCTCAGGACAAGAGGTGAGTATGTCATTTTTTTTTAATCACAGCAGCAGCAGCATATGGGGCATAATATTCTATGGAGCATCTTATGGGGCCATAATCAACCTTTATGTAGTATTGTATGGGGCAAATTTTTCTATGGGGCATCTTATGGGGCCATAATCAACGTTTAATTAGCATTGTATGGGGCAAATGTTTCTATGGAGCATATTATGAGGCCATAATCAACCTTTGTGCAGCATTATATGGGGCATATTTTTGTATGAAGCATCTTATGAGGCCCATCATAAACTTTATGGAGCATTATATGGGGTGTATTTTGTATTGAGCATTATATGGGGCTCCTGATTCAATATGGATATTCAAAAACACTTCACCTGCTGATGTCTCAATTAATTTAACTTTTATTGGTACCTATTTTTATTTTTGAAATTTACCAGTAGCTGCTGCATTTCCCACCCTAGACTTATACTCGAGTCATTAAGTTTTCCCAGTTTTTTGTGGCAAAATTAGGGGTCTTGGCTTATACTCGTGTCGGCTTATACTCGAGTATATACAGTACTTTCATCTACACATTACAATTAACCACAGATTTTTCTAACCTGATACAATTTTTGTCCTCCCTTATACAGTTTTAGGAAGTATCCAGTAGGTGCAATCGCCCCAGTATGTTAAAGGGAGTCATTCAGCTCAAAATGACTGTTCAAACCAAGCACAAGTGCAACCTTGACCTTGTAGCAAACAGTTCAGTGTACCTTTCCACCAACTTATTCTCCATCCATCTTTAACCTCCTTGGGTTTTTGTAAAGCTAAAGCTGTTAATAAAAAAGGGGCTTCATAGATACAAAACATGTAGGCAAGAATGTGCACTATTTGACTAATATAGAAACTTGATTCCAGCTCATTCAGTTGCTCTATGCTCATCCACCTGGGGCTCAGACACCGGCCTCGCCCTGACCTCACATCAAGGAAAATGGAAAAAATTGGAGTCTGGCTCAACAGGACTGGATTTTCCTTTTCTTTTTCAAAACAAATTAGAGTGCATACAAAAGAAAAATGTACATGGTCGACATGACCCAGTCAACGAGTATCAACTGTACTAGGCAGTCTTACTCATGACTGAGTTATGAGTAAGACTGCCTAGTGCAGTCGAAACGCGTCAACTGGGTCATGTCGACCATGTACATTTTTCTTTTGTATGCAATATAATTTCTTTTGAAAAATAAAAGGAAAATCCAGTCCTGTCGAGACGGACTCCAATTTTTACTGTTTGGCTATGCACCGGTGTACCGCTTTGTGCTTGGTTTGAGCAGTCATTTTTTGCTGTCGAACTTCCTTGACTGTGAGGCTGTGTGCCAATTCTGGTTTCTAATACCAGAGGTCCAGAAATATTGTAATTCTATTAAGAAGGAACTGCACTACACGCTTTCTTGAGTTTACTACATGTGTTTTAGTTTATTGTCAGGGTTTTACACGCAAAGGTAGCACCATTTCTGAAAAAAGTCCTTGTTCAGGCTCTTCCGCGGAAAGTGGAGTTCATTATGAAGCCTGTGCTCCAGAAAAGCCTTTTGGCGCACGTTTAGATTTTGAACACTGACCACCACTATTCTTCTGACAATATTGTTTTTTTTCAACAAAGAGAATTAAAGCACAAATTCTTATTGTTTTATTTCAGTGAAAATCACAGTGTTTTGCTGTGAAGTGAAAGCTTATGGGATTTAGGCCTGCTGTTTTAGGAGTAGAACGATTCCACACATTTTTTTTTTCATCCAGAAGAATGCAGCCTAAAATGAAACCCAGCTGCTTTACATGGAAGTCAAATGTTTTATCCACTAAGCCATACGGCCTCTTCAATGTTTAATTTGACTTTTGGTTCTCAAGCTAAAGGTCAATGATTAACTCGCTAAGTCTTTTAGTAGAGCTGGTGCAGGTTTTTATTCTCTTTACGGATTCACGTCTAACATGCTTACTCCATGAAGGACACAGAGAACAGAGAAAACGCTCCAGTCATGATGGCACTGCAATATGATAGCCGACACAGAGAGCTTTGTGATGATGTTACTGGCAGCCAATGACATAACACAGAAAGAAGAAAATATTTCAGCTAAAAATAACGCCACACTTTTCTTTTGGTTTCCTAAGAGGTAATTGATAACATAAGACAACCACTCAAAAATATTCATTTCATTGGTCACATATGTTAGTATTTTTCTTGGTCCACTTTGAATTATGACATAATGTGGGTAACGTGGGTTAGGCTATATTCACACATCCATGTGAGAGTTATCAGCCAAGAAAAATGGACCAATTTTTTTCTCAGGTGTTTCCTTTTTTTTCCTCTTCTCTTTTTTCACTGAATATTTTGTTTTAATCATTGTCTACTAACAAATGTAGGGGTTTAGCTCTCTGTTAGGCTAGGGTCACATTGCGTTATGTGACCGCGTTTAACGGACTACGTTACACCGCGGCATAACGCGGTGTTAACGTAGTCCGTTAACGCCGCCATAGCCTGTAATAGTGAGCGCGTCGCTAGCGCCCGCCCACATTGGGCGGGCGCTAGCGATGTCGCGTCATTTGAGTGACGGACCTCGGACGCTGCTTGCAGCGTCCGCGGCGCGCCCGAGGTCCGTTCCTCGCTAGTGCAGATCGGGGATCTGCGCTAGCGGGGACGCCGAACACGGACCCTAGGGAAGCATTGCGTTAGCGCAACCCGCTAGCGCTATGCGCTTAATGGATTGCCCTAACGCAATGTGACCCTAGCCTTAGCCACTTGCATATGCACCGGCACAGGGTTTTTATATCAAAACAGCATAAAGTTTTTGTCCATCACAAACATTACAGCGCCAAAACAGCTTTCTCCCAATAAAAATAAAATAACAAACAGTCCTTTCTTCAGGCACAGTGAAACAAAGTAACTGTAGCAGCCTCACCAATCTTGGTATTCCAAGCATTATTAGCTCAAGCAGTTTAAACGTGTTCACCAGCATTTCTAGCATACAAATAAATTTTAACAAATTTGACGGCCACGTGGTCACACCCCTTCCTGGCTCCTCCCCAACTCCTCCCATTTTTACGGATGCTGATTCCAACTGATGTGAAAACACCAAGTCATATTTTTTTTGTGCAGATCTCCATGCGCAATAAAATTATGGATTTTCAAAGCTTTGATAACTCGGCTGTATTCAGGCCTGTGTGTGGCTGGGGAATTTGAACTCAGCATCCCAAAGATGTGCTCAACCACAGTTAATTTATGTTTTAAGGGAGGGAGGGCAGGCAATCACTTTTCCACACAGGACCCAGTAGGTTGGATTTCTTTGTCCCTTAATAATAAAGACCTTTGTTTAAAAACGGCATTTTGTGCTTACTTCTGTTATCTGTTTAATATTTAAATTTGGTGATCTGAAACATTAAAGGTGTGACAAACATGCAAAAGAATAGGAAATCAGGAAGGCGCAACTTAATTTCTACATTTATAGTTGTTCTTTGTAATGAGATTAAGAATGCAACATCTACACAAATTCAGCTTCTGTTAGGGGGAATAAACTATATCCTCTGAGGGTATAGCAAAATTATAACAATATGCAAAATCTGTTATAGCCAGTAACAATAATACCTAAATGACAATAGGAAGTTGCCCTGCAGCTAAACATGTCACTGGTTTTCTGGTTTGGAACAATCACTTTATTTCAGGTCACAAATTCACAATTGCCATAAAGACGCATCAAGAGGAGTACAGATTGTTGGTGTTACCTATAATTCTTAAAAGAGTTGTCCCAGGTTCATAAATGTTTACATTACATTACATAAAACTTTACAATTTAGGCAGCTTTCACACTAGGGTTAACTGTATTCCGTCACAATGCGTCGTTTTGCCGAAAAAACGCATCCTGCAAAAGTGTTTGCAGGATGCGTTTTTTCACCATTGATTAACATTAAGCGACGCATTGTGACGGATTGCCACACGTCGCACCCTGCGACGGATGCGTCGTGCAGTGGCGGACCGTCGGGAGCAAAAAACGCTACATGTAACGTTTTTTGTTCACGACGGTCCGCTTTTTCCGCCCCCACCTCCCCGAACTTCCCCGCACCTCACAATGGGGCAGCGGATGTGCTGGAAAAATGCATCTGCTGCCCCTGTTGTGCGGCGGAGACAACGCTAGCGTCGGGAACGTCAGCCCGATGCACAGCGACGGGCCGAGCCCGACGCTAGTGTGAAAGTAGCCTTACTCCTTATTAAAAATCCTATCTATTCCCAAGAGTGGAAGGATTCTGAATTCTATAGTGTACAGTTCTCATTGCATAGGTTACCGCCACCCTGCAGTCTTAGCCTGGAAAGTTACTTAGACATGGAGGAAGTAACGAGAGCAAGCTCTATGTTTTACAGCCAGGACGCACTGCTCTAAAGTGGATCTGGCCAGCGCCAATCCCCCTGCATCTCTCACAGAGAGCTCAATTTGGACCACTGGCACCACCATGCCGCTGGTATGAACTGTCAATGTTTAGGGGCACACCGCCCCCAGCATGTCATAAGTCAAGAACTGGGAGAAGTGTGCTCTTAAGGCTACCTTGTGAGAAAATCCCTTAATGGCAGATGAACAGAACTCAAGTCAGTTGGTTTTTATGTTTGTTTTTTTTTTTTTTACTTCAATCTGTATGTCCCATTTCGGTGAGAAGATAATTGGGAAATGAACATTCACAGGAATATTCATTGAAAACTATCGGCCCGTCAAAAACAGCTAATGAATGAGTAACGCTTGTTCATCAGTTACGATAGTTTGTAAGCTAGCTGAACAGGTGATGTGCTGCCGATAACATTATATTCCATGTGCCCATTATATTAAAGATTATACTGTGTACATAGAAGAGCGGTCGGCTGATCTAAGCATGTCCTTAAATGACCGCCGATCAGTGGGTGTAAACGCTGCCCTACGCTGTAAAATAAAATAAGCTGGAGTAAAATTCAGCTCTTTGCTTATCAAGAGCTTGCAGGGTATCGACAGGAAATCTGAAGTTTCCCACATCCTTGCATGTCTTTCACAGAAAAGTCCTGTGTATATAAGGAAATCACTAGATATAATTATGCAAGTTGCCTTTTCAGAGGATAAGGACTTGAACTCTATTGCGCCACCTGTTGGAAGCAACAATCCTTTAAGTCATTATCGACCTTTAAACGAGCCTTGAAATGCGACTTAGGATAAAAGCCAAATCAGAATCTCAATTTGAAGACATGGTGTTTCGAGATATAGCCACTCATCAGTGCAAAGTATGAGAACTGATTTGGCTAGGTGAGAGGCTCTGGACTGAGGTCTAAGGGGTAATGTTTCTCCTTGTGGAGAGTGACATACCGACTCTGGCATGCCAAGGTAAGGAGGCTTATTCACCATTCAATGCTTCTCAGGGAAATGTAATATGCAAATTGCCTCTTCAGAGAAAAAGAGGACTTGAACTTTATAGTGCTACCGGTTGGTCGCAGTAATCCTACAAGTCACTATTTACCCTATATATAATTATGTAATGTCTACCTGTAAGGTGGTGGTAGAAATGTACAGTATTTCTTCCATAAATGTAGGTGACCAGTATAAAGTGAGAAAACGCACATGCTCGCTGAATAACTAGATCTCATAAATGCTGAATTGTATGCAACAGAACATCAATTCACTCACCACCCATGTGCAGGATTAGTCCATGCATTGATGGCCATATACTGGTACACTGGATCATGTAAGTTACCGGTACATAGTTTAGTAATTTAAGCTTGCGGTATCCAAACTTTAAAACAAGTCTTAAAACAATTTCCTACAAGCCAGTCATAACGCACTCGTTAGCAGATAAGCAAACATAACCACAAAGAAAAAAAATTAACGTCCTGCCTGCTGTGTGTCACAGCAAAAAAGCCACAAAATTACACATAAGAAAATAAAGAAAGAGATAGCAAAATAGGAAAATCGCTTGTTATGGAAAAATATAGACGTTGTTATAGAATACAACTTGTTTTTCAGGGACTTGTATTCACAGATCATTACTAAATAAGTTTGGATATGAATACAGGTATACACAAATACTAAATATATTATTTGTAATCCTCAGACATAACCATTTGCACAGTTTGCCCATGAGTAAGACAACCTTTAGGCTGTGTGCACATGATGCGGATTTAGTGCGGATCCGCAGCGTTTTTTTCCACGCAGAAACGCTACAGATCCGCAAAGTGATTTACAGTACAATGTCAATCAATAGGAAAAAAAAATGCTGTGCTAATGGTGCGGGAAAATCCGCATGAAAAACGCTGCAGAACAAAAGAAGTAGCATGCTCCTTCTTTTGTGCGGAACTGCAGCGTTTCTGCACCCTTCCATTATAGAAATCCGCACAAAATCCGCAACAAAAACGCACAAAATCTGCATAAAAAACGCGTCAAATCTGCACATGTGTTTTCTGCCAGGAGATGTGGACTTTGTGCAGAAAATTCTGCACCCCAATCCGCAACGTGTGCCTATAGCCTAACAGTTTTTAAAGAAAAGTTAGCCAACTTTACTGAGGAACTGACACTTGCTATAAATATGTATTTTTTTACATTAAAAAACTGCCACTGTTTTCCTTAACCTGGCATTATTTATTTTTTGTTCCTGCACCTCTCCCTTCCTTTGTCCTGTATATAAATCTAGTATTTTTAGCCAACTGGGCGTGATCATCAAGACTCCTATAGAGAAGAGTTGAGGAGAACGTTCACTTATTCAAATAAACTAGATTTATACCTAAAAATACTGTATATATACATCTGTACCATGATTAATGATATACTCCGAAACGCATAGGTCCATCAGAACTAGCCCTGCAGAGGAGAAATAATAATGAATGGATTTGTATGTCTCACTCATTCTGGACACAAACTTTTTTTGGGTTGAACATACTGAAGCAAAATGCTTATCTAAATGCTGCCATGCGAGGGTACGTTCACCTGGGAGGGAATGTTATGGATTTTCTGGATAATCGCAGGGTATTACAGTAACAGCATTGTAGTTTATATTGTAACAAATCTCATCCACACGTAAAAAATCCTGCAGCATAAATTTACCTGCTGTGTTCTCCTGCTCAATCTGAAGCAAGTAATTTTACACTGCTGATTTTTGCCATGAAAAATATAAAAAATAACGAGGTCACCAACAAATGGTTGGGATTCATCCAGTATGTATGGAGTTCCTCTGCAGAAGACAATATTCACATTTAGAAAAAATACACATGTACTCCAACATGCTTATAAAACCTTGTTTCTTTATTGTAGCAGGTTTCCTCCTGTGACTCCACAAAAATGTAAAAGCCTGAACATGTTTCGAGAAGCCAAATCTTCAATAAAGATGTTATTAAACTGGTTGTCCACCTTGGGGGACATTTTATTTCATATTTACATACATGAAATTGGGGGTTTGCAATGAAATTAAACCCAACTGAAAAAAAATGATTTTTAGCCCTAATTGCATGCAATAAAGTAAGAAAAATTATTGTCCACAAAGGTGGACAACCCTTGTAAAAAATAAATAAGCTAATTTTTACCCTTGGAATTCTTCCTTTCGTTATGGATTTAGGCGACATTTGGACATCACTTCTTCTCATACAAGTACTACCTGCTATGATAGTGTTTGGGGCCATCTATGTGTCCGATTTGTTCCTCGGACTGAATGGTCCATTTTAAAAAGGGAGACATATTTGATTTTGATGGGTCCATAAAAAAATTGGACGGCACTCGTGTGACATTCAAGTGTGGTCTGATTTTCACAGGCTGACAGAAAAGAAATGGTGGATAAACTTTTTTTTCTCCATATATATGTATAAGAAAAGCTGATGACACTTGGACCACACTCTGATCAAACTCAGATCAAAATAGTCGGTCACTTTTTCTCGTACGTGAGAAAAACAGACGTCTGGATGAGTCCTGACACTACAGATTTTCTGCTGCAGTGAATCTACTATTGCATATGTGTGAAAGAATGGTTACAGAAACCTGTGAATTGTGTGAATTCTTCCTGAAACAAGAATAGAGCTTCCAGAACAGGAGGCACTCTTTGGTTATTTTGGTCACAGTCTTTCAAGATCTCTCTTTTTATGATAAGTGCACATATTGACTACCGTATTTGCCGTAGATATTTTTGCAATAAAAATCTGTGTTGTCAGGAAAACCGCTGTGCAAAATTTGCACGTTTTTTGACAAGTTTTTAAATTCCTTTTTAATTAGTTTTTTTCCCCATTCTTTTCATGACTGAATGAAATTCATTCAAATTTCATGAAATGGTGAAAAAAAATGCAAAAATGCTGAAAGAATTAACAAGCTGCAGATTTGAAAAAACACTTATGGTTGAAATCGACAAGGTCAAAATCAGCAGCAAGTGCATGAGATTTCAGAAATCTCATTAACTTTGCTGGTACTATAAAATACCATGTTTTTTCTCATGTAAAAATAAACTGAAAAAAATCGCGGCAAACAATGCAGCATTTGAACAATGATTTAGAGATTTTACTTTCCAAAAATATATTCTAATTTCATTTTTGAGTGATTGATCAAAATAAGATTTCGAAAGTTTTTTTTAAATAACTCGGAAAAAATATTTTAAACAATTTGGACTTTTGGATGTGAGAGTATAATAGTGTGAATGATACAGTACAAAAGTGCAGGAGAAGAGAGACTCATCCCCATTACCTGTAATCTGTCTCGGCTGTTAGGAACAGATGACACTTGACAACAGGCAGTGAATAGCAAAATAGATGAGATGGAGACAATTCGAGATTTTTTTTAAAGTGATTTGCAGATTCAGCATATTATCTAATCATATCAAGTTGTCTGAATGTGCAGTGACCACTAAACAAAATGGATATCAGAGAAGGAAATGTCATCAGAATCTCTAGGACTGTAGCCTGAGGAACAAAAGGACCTATAATATTTTAGAAGGTCTTCAATGAGTTGGCGTAGACTGCGATGTGATTGCCATTATTGCTATGAAATAAAAAACATGATAAATGTCTGAAGATTTGCCATTAAGTCATTATTATGCATCACTGTATATTTGTCATGCATTTATCTTGTTTTTAAAAGTACAGCGGCATGTAAAAGATTGAGCACCCCGGGTTAAAATGACTGTTATTGTGAACAGTTAAGCAAGTTGAAAATGAAATGATCTCTAAAAGGCGTACAGTTAAAGCCATTTCCTTTGCATTTTCGGAAAACAAAATAATGTCTTTTTTTTTTTCCATTTTAAAAATTACAAAAAGGAAAATGGGCTGATGCAAATGTATGGGCACCTTTGGAGAATTGTGTGCTCAGATAACTTTTAACAAGGTTTCAAACCTTAATTAGCATGATAAGGCTATTGCTTGTTCACCATTATCGTTAGGAAAGGCCAGGTGATTAAATTTCCTAGCTTTATAAAAACCCAGCCTCCACTAACCTTCTGCCAAAAAAACAGCAGCCATGGGTTTTTCTAAGCAGCTGCCTAGCACTCATAAGAATAATGGAGGCCCACAAAGCAGGAGATGGTTATGAGAAGATAGCAAAGTGTTTTCAAGTTTCCCTTTCATCAGTTCAAACTGTAACTAAGAAATGGCAGTTAACAGGAACAGTAGAGGTCAAGTTAAGGTCTGGAAGACCAAGCAAAATTTCAGTGAGATTTGCTTGTAGGATTGCTAGAGAGGCAAATCAAAACCCCTATTTGACCAAAAAAGACCTTCAGAAAGCTTTAGCAGACTCTGGAGGAGTGGTACATTGTTCTACTGTTCAGAGACAACTGTACAAATGGGGCCTTCATATAAAAGACAACAGAAGAAAACCTCTCCTGCCTCCTCACCATAAAATTCAGTGTCAGAAGAATGCAAAAGAACATCGAAACAAGCCTGAAGCATTTTTTAAACAATCCCTATGGACCGATGAGGTTAAAGGGAACTTGTCACCTGAATTTGGCGGAACCTTTTTTTGGTCCGATGGGCGGTGTTTTCGGGTGTTTTATTCACCCCTTCCTTTCCCGCTGGCTGCACGCTGGCCGCAATATTGGCTTGAAGTTGATTCGCTGTCCTCCGTAGAACATGCCTGCGCAAGGCAATCTTGCCTTGCGCACACGCAGTATGCTTTGCCCAACTGTGGGCAAAGCCGAAAAGCATTAGTGCACATGCACCGGCGCACTATGTCCCGGAAGTATTTCGCTGTGTTCCGGGACATAGTGTGCCGGCGCATGCGCACTAATGCTTTTCGGCTTTTTTCAACGCAGAATTGGCTGGAATTGAGATCGGACGCCATGTCGCGTTTGGAGAGCCACTGATGTGGCTAAACAGTGGAAACCCCCCAATTATAACTGAAACCCTAATCCAAACACACCCCTAACCCTAATCCCAACGGTAACCCTAACCACACCTCTAACCCAGACACACCCCTAACTCTAATCCCAACCCTATTCCCAACCGTAAATGTAATCCAAACCCCAACCCTAACTTTAGCCCCAACCCTAACCCTAATTTTAGCCCCAACCCTAACTGTAGCCTTAACCCTAGCCCCAACCCTAACCCTAACCCTAGCCCTAGCCCTAACCCTAGCCCTAACGGGAAAATGGAAATAAATACATTTTTTTAATTTTTTAATTTTTCCCTAAGCGGGTGATGAAGGGGGGTTTGATATACTTTTATAGCGGGTTTTTTAGCAGATTTTTATGATTGGCAGCCATCACACACTGAAAGACGCTTTTTATTGCAAAAAATATTTTTTGCGTTACCACATTTTGAGAGCTATAATTTTTACATATTTGAGTCCACAGAGTCATGTGAGGTCTTGTTTTTTGCGGGACGAGTTGACGTTTTTATTGGTAACATGCTCAGGCATGGGAGATTTTTGGATCACTTTTTATTCCGATTTTTGTGAGGCAGAATGACCAAAAACCAGCTATTCATGAATTTCTTTTGGGGGAGGCGTTTATACCGTTCCGCGTTTGGTAAAATTGATAAAGCAGTTTTATTCTTCGGGTCAGTACGATTACAGCGATACCTCATTTATATCATTTTTTTATGTTTTGGCGCTTTTATACGATATAAACTATTTTATAGAAAAAATAATTATTTTGGCATCGCTTTATTCTGAGGACTATAACTTTTTGGAGAGCCACTGATGTGCCTAAACAGTGGAAACCCCCCAATTATAACTGAAACCCTAATCCAAACACACCCCTAACCCTAATCCCAACGGTAACCCTAACCACACCTCTAACCCAGACACACCCCTAACTCTAATCCCAACCCTATTCCCAACCGTAAATGTAATCCAAACCCTAACCCTAACTTTAGCCCCAACCCTAACCCTAATTTTAGCCCCAACCCTAACTGTAGCCTTAACCCTAGTCCCAACCCTAACTCTAGCCCTAACCCTAACCCTAACCCTAGCCCTAGCGGGAAAATGGAAATAAATACATTTTTTTAATTTTTTAATTTTTCCCTAACTAAGCGGGTGATGAAGGGGGGTTTTATTTACTTTTATAGCGGGTTTTTAGCGGATTTTTATGATTGGCAGCCGTCACACACTGAAAGACGCATTTTATTGCAAAAAATATTTTTTGCGTTACCACTAGTGTTGAGCATTCCGATACCGCAAGTATCGGGTATCGGCCGATACTTGCGGTATCGGAATTCCGATACCGAGTTCCGATATTTTTGTGATATCGGAAATCGGAATCGGAAGTTCCCAGTGTATGGTTCCCAGGGTCTGGAGGAGAGGAGACTCTCCTTCAGGCCCTGGGATCCATATTCATGTAAAAAATAAAGAATTAAAATAAAAAATATGGATATACTCACGCCTCCGGAGGCCCCTGGACCTTACCGATGTAACCGGCAGCCTCCGTTCCTAAGAATGAGGAGTTTAGGACCTGCGATGACGTCGCGGCTTGTGATTGGTCGCGTGAGCGGTCACAAGAGCGGTCACGCGACCAATCACAAGCCGCCACGTCATCGAAGGTCCTAAACTCCTCATTCTTAGGAACGGAGGCTGCCGGTTACATCGGTAAGGTCCAGGGGCTGCCGGACGGGTGACTATATCCATATTTTTTATTTTAATTCTTTACATGAATATGGATCACAGGGCCTGAAGGAGAGTTTCCTCTCCTTCAGACCCTGGGAACCATCCAGGATAGCTTCCGATATTTGAGTCCCATTGACTTGTATTGGTATCGGGTATCGGTATCCGATATTTTTCGGGTATCGGCCGATACTATCCGATACCGATACTTTCAAGTATCGGAAGGTATCGCTCAGCACTAGTTACCACATTTTGAGAGCTATAATTTTTCCATATTTGAGTCCACAGAGTCATGTGAGGTCTTGTTTTTTGCGGGACGAGTTGACGTTTTTATTGGTAACATGTTCAGGCACGGGAGATTTTTTGATCGCTTTTTATTCCAATTTTTGTGAGGCAGAATGACCAAAAACCAGCTATTCATGAATTTCTTTTGGGGGAGGCGTTTATACCGTTCTGCGTTTGGTAAAATTGATAAAGCAGTTTTATTCTTCGGGTCAGTACGATTACAGCGATACCTCATTTACATCATTTTTTTATGTTTTGGCGCTTTTATACGATATAAACTATTTTATAGAAAAAATAATTATTTTGGCATCGCTTTATTCTGAGGACTATAACTTTTTTATTTTTTTGCTGATGATGCTGTATGGCAGCTCGTTTTTTGCAGGACAAGATGACTTTTTCAGCGGTACCATGGTTATTTATATCCGTCTTTTTGATCGCGTGTTATTCCACTTTTTGTTTGGCGGTATGAGAATAAAGTGTTGTTTTTTGCCTCGTTTTTTTTTTTTAGGGTGTTCACTGAAGGGGTTAACTAGTGATATAGTTTTATAGGTGGAGTCATTAAGGACGCGGCGATACTAAATATGTGTACTTTTATTGTTTGATTTTTTTTAATTTAGATAAAGAAATGTATTTATGGGAATAATATATTTTTTTTTCTTTATTTAGGAATTTTTTTTTCTTTTTTTTTTTTACACATGTGGAAATTTTTTTTTTTTGCTTTTTTACTTTGTCCCAGGGGGGGACATCACAGATCGCTGATCTGACAGTTTGCACAGCACTCTGTCAGATCACCGATCTGAGTTCCAGCGCTGCAGGCTTACCAGAGCCTGGTCTGCACCCGGAAGTAATCCCTGCAGGACCCGGATGCAGCCCCGCGGCCATTTTGGATCTGGGGCCTGCAGGGATAGGAGGTAAGAGACCCTCGCAGCAACGCGATCACATCGCGTTGCTCTGGGGGTCTCAGGGAAGCACGCAGGGAGCCCCCTCCCTGCGCGATGCTTCCCAGTACCACCGGCACACCGCGATAATGTTTGATCGTGGTGTGCCGGGGGTTAATGTGTCGGGGGCAGTCTGTGACCGCTCCTGGCACATTGTGACGGATGTCAGCTGCGATAGGCAGCTGACACCCGGCCGCGCTCCCCTCGTGAGCGCAGCCGATCGCGCTGGATGTACTATTCCGTCCTTGGGAATTAGGGCCCACCCCATATGGACGGAATAGTACGTCCAGTGGCAGAAAGGGGTTAAGCTTAGTCCTTTTAGAGATCATTTCATCTTCAACTTGCTTAACTGTTTACAATAACAATGATTTTGACCAGCGGTGCGCAAACTTTTATATGCCACTGTATATATATATATATATATATATATATATATATATACACCCACACACAGTATATATATATATATATATATATATACACACATACTGTAGGGATTGGCTCAGGTGAGCAATGGTAGGGCCGCAGTAATGAGGCAACACACAGGCTTCCAGTCGAAACTTCAGTGGTTTATTGTCACTTTAAACAGTCCGAGACAGAAAGTAAGAGAAAAAACCAAACATACTCCAGCTTGGAGAACCACTGGTCTCAGACTCACCCTTACACGGGACGGGCTTAACTAAGCGGCTGCCAAGTCAGCGGCTTCCGCCAGGTGCCATTCCCAGGGTGGCTAACAGTCATATCACCAACCTTTGTGACATGTGTGGGAGAGAAAAACAGTTCAGGCTCCTTCCAGCCTAGTTCCATCCCCAGAATAACATGTGCCAAACAAAAGAAACTCCATTACATAGTCTATAGCCACACCCACAGGTGAGGTACCCATCACATGGGCTGACCACATGATCGTGACATCACTGCAGGTCCTCAACCTTAGGAAAATAACAGACCAAAACTTATCCTGCTGGGAGAAATATATCTTCCGTCCAGCACTACACCTTTTACTGCACCACATACCTCCCCCTTTGTTCAACCCTATGGGGGTGGACACATGACATACAGTGAACTCTGGACAGGGCATCTGCATTCCCCTGTAGTCTGCCTGCCCGATGTTCTACTGAAAATGTAAAATTTTGCAGGGACAGAAACCATCTGGTGACTCGTGCATTTCTCTCCTTAGCTTGACTCATCCATGTAAGAGGGGAGTGATCTGTCACCAAGCGAAATTTTCTCCCCAGCAAATAATAGCGAAGAGACTTAAGTGCCCACTTAATGGCCAGGCACTCTCTCTCCACAATACTGTACCTGCTTTCAGCTGGGGTAAGCTTCCGGCTCAGAAAACTAACGGGATGCTCTTCTCTGTTAATTTCTTGAGACAACACGGCACCAAGACCTACCTCAGAGGCATCGGTTTGCACGATGAACTCTCTTTTGAAATCAGGTGTAATCAGAACAGGTGTACCACACAGTAGTGATTTTAACTTTACAAAGGCCTCTTCTAACTGATCATTCCATTGGACCATCACAGACTTCCTCCCTTTCAAGCAGTCTGTTAAAGGTGCGTACAACGTTGCAAAGTTGGGAACCGCCTGTAATATCCCACTAAGCCTAAAAAGGCTTTTACCTGCTTTGTTGTAAGGGGATGGGGCCAGTTCTGTATTGCCCCAACTTTGTTTATTTGAGGCTTAAGGACCCCTCTCCCAATGACATAACCCAAGTACCGAGCTTCCTCCAACCCTATGGAACACTTCTTTGGATTGGCTGTTAGCCCTGCTTGTCGGAGGGAATCTATCACCGCTTGTACCTTGGGTAAGTGACTTTCCCAGTCTGCACTGTACACAACAATATCATGCAGATAGGCTGAGGCATAACGGCAATGGGGGCGGAGGACAATATCCATTAACCGTTGAAACGTCGCCGGCGCACCATGCAAACCAAAAGGTAACACCTTATACTGAAAAAGCCCTTCGGGCGTTACAAAGGCCGTTTTTTCCTTAGCTGCCTTTGTTAGGGGCACCTGCCAATACCCTTTTGTAAGGTCAAGGGTTGTAAAATACCGTGCCTGCCCAAACCGTTCTATCAATTCATCCACCCGGGGCATGGGGTAAGCATCAAATTTTGAAACTTCATTACGTTTTCTGAAGTCATTACAGAATCTTAGGGTCCCATCAGGCTTAGGTATTAGGACTATTGGACTGGCCCAGTCACTTTGCGACTCTCCCATAACCCCTAATTGTAACATATTTTCCACCTCCCGGGATATGGCTTGTCGCCGAGCCTCAGGCACCCGATATGGCTTTAATCGGACTTTGGCCTGTGGCTCCGTAACAATGTCATGTTGGATTATGGAGGTACGTCCAGGGAGTTCAGAAAAAACGTCCGTATTTCGGCTAACAAACTCCCGGACCTCCTGAACCTGTTTAGGAGACAACGTATCTGGTATTTTGACTGCAGACAAGGCTTCTTCTGACTCACTCAGAGGTAATGGAGCCTTCTCTACAGAAAATGCAGGCAGTGGACTATCCCCCCCAAGGTGGTCTCTGTCTTTCCACAGTTTAAGCAAATTAACATGATAAACCTGCTCTGGCTTCCTACAGCCTGGTTGGTGTACCTTATAGTTTACCGGTCCCACCTTCTCCATAATCTCATAGGGCCCCTGCCACCTTGCTAGAAATTTGCTATCCACTGTGGGCACAAGTACCAACACGCGATCCCCAGGACTAAAGGTTCTTACCCGAGCCTCCCGGTTATAGACCCGACTCTGAGACTGTTGGGCCGCTTCCATATGTTCCCGTACCAATGGTAGGACTGTCTCCATCCTTTCCTGCATTTTTGCAACATGCTCTATTACACTCTTGTGGGGGGTTGGTTGGTTCTCCCAAGCCTCCTTGGCTATATCAAGTAAGCCCCGGGGATGTCTGCCATACAATAATTCAAAGGGCGAGAACCCCGTAGATGCCTGTGGCACCTCCCGTACTGCAAACAACAAATATGGGAGTAGAAGATCCCAATCCTTCCCATCTTTAGAAACGGTTTTTTTTAGCATGCTCTTTAGCGTTTTGTTGAATCTTTCTACCAGCCCATCTGTTTGGGGGTGATAGACTGAGGTGCGCAACTGTTTGACATTTAACAAGCGGCAGAGCTCTTTCATTATTTTTTACATAAAGGGGGTTCCTTGGTCTGTTAAAATCTCTTGCGGAATCCCCACCCTAGAAAACATTCCCATGAGTTCTTTTGCTATGAGCTTAGCTGACGTGTGGCGCAGCGGTACAGCCTCAGGATATCGGGTGGCATAATCTAGAACTACTAGGATGTGTTGGTGCCCCCTTGCTGACTTATTGACAGGACCGACCAGATCCATTGCCACTCTTTCGAAAGGCACCTCTATAATAGGTAAAGGCACTAAATGACTCCGAAAGTGTGGCTGGGGACTGTGTCATGGTTCCCAATGGCAAGGGAACGTAAAAAACACATAAGTAACGAACGAGCTCTCGGGTGATGGAAACTCGAGTTGACCGTGAGCTAAATCTACCACACAACTAACAGTAGCCAGGGAGCATACCTACGGCTTCCTATATGCCACGCGCCAGCCGGAGGACTAACTACGCCTGGTAGAGGAAGAAACAGACCTGGCTTACCTCTAGGGAAATACCCCAAAAGATGATAGCAGCCCCCCACATGTAATAACGGTGAATTAAGAGGAAAAGACATACACAGTATGAAAGTAGATTTAGCAAAGAGAGGTCCACTTACTAGATAGCAGAAGGATACAAAAGAGGACTTCACGGTCAACTGAAAACCCTTTCAAAAACCATCCTGAAATTACTTTAAGACTCCTGTGTCAACTCATGACACAGGAGTGGCAATTTCAGCCCGCAAGAGCTTCCAGCTACAGAGACTTACAAAAACTGCAAACTGGACAAAAGGTACAAAACAAAAGGACAAAGTCCACTTAGCTGATCAGCAGACTAGTAGCAGGAACATGCAACCGAAGGCTCTGGTTACAATGATGACCGGCAAGGAAATGACTGGAGAGCAAGGCTAAATAGGAAACTCCCAAACACTGATGGAAGCAGGTGAACAGAAGAAGCAAAGTGCAAACAAGTCACCAGTACCACCAGCAACCACCAGGGGAGCCCAAAAAGCGGATACACAACAGGACTGGTTACCTGGCACACAGGACAGGAATTACAATACCGTTTAACTTCTTCATGGACCCCCAGCCAGTAAAACCGCTGCAAAATTCGGTCTAGGGTTTTCTTTTGGCCCAAATGCCCCCCGAGTACATGCGCATGCGCTAGGTCCATTACCAGCCTACGATAGGCCTGAGGTACCAACAACTGTTCTACCATTTCCCCACGTACTTTCTCAACTCGATACAACAGGTCTCGGTTTAGCTCAAAGCGTGGCAATTCGGTGGCTGCCCCAGGTTGTTGGGGTTCCCCGTTAATAAACAGTACATTTTCCCTGGCCCGAGTCAAAGTAGGGTCTCGGAGTTGCGCTGTACCAAAATGATACATTTAAGTCTACTAATTCAGGTCCTGGCGGCAAGTCTTCCACAACCCCGGTCAACACTTCTATGGGAGAATTTTCCCCCTCCTCCACCGAAGGGGAGGTCACCCCTACCGCCAACTTTTCTTCCTCTGGGCTACCAGGTTCATGCCCCACCTCTGGAGAATGTAGCCTGGTTGTCACCGGTGTCGGCAGTTGTCCACTGGGTGAGACAACTGTGGGCCAAAGTACAGAAAACAAAGGAAAATCTCTACCAAGTATCAATTCATAATGTAAACTAACTACAACCCCCACCTTGTGGCACCGCCTCCCCGCTGGCGTGTTTATCACCACTAGGGCGGTAGGATAGTCTTTTAAGTCCCCATGTATACACAACACCCCAATTTTCCGACCACTGTACTCGCTGGACTGAACCAGACTGGCTCGTACTAGGGTCACAAGACTCCCTGAGTCCAGTAGGGCCACGGCTGGGGTACCCTCCACATCCACCTTACACAAATGTCCCATATTGGATCCCTCCTGGATACCTGTAGCGCAAATCAGTTTGGCATAATGGGATTGGCGATACCCAAAGTTTGTCTCCATAGGCTCAGTCAGGTGGGGGCATTCAGCCCTCATATGGCCAGGCTCCTGGCACCGCCAGCAGACTATGGGGCCTCTTTCTCCTCCAGATAAGTCTTGAGTGGCCTTCCTGGGCTCTGCTTGCTGAGCTAGGGGTGGAGATTTAGGGAAGCTTCCGGACACCTTCCGGGGAGTCCCTCCCTGGAGCTCTTTGGTGGCCCCATATCGTTCTATCAGATCCATCATCTGGAGCGCATTAGTAGGGGTCGCCTGCCCAACCCATGATTGGAGGGAGCGGGGCAAACCCCTCCAAAATTTATCAGTCACTATGCGGTCCAGTATGGCCACGGGAGACAGAACCTCAGGCTGCAACCATTTCTGAAATAAGTGCAATAGGTCATAATATTGGGAGCGAGCTGGCTTGGAGGGGTTAAACTCCCACTGATGAACCCGCTGGGCCCGGACCAACACATTTACCCCAAGATGTGCCAGTATCTCACCCTTGACGACTGCATAGTCCTCCCTCTGCTCAGGGGATAGATCTTGATAGGCCTTCAAAGGTCCTGGAGCCAGAAATGGAGCAATGACTTCTGCCCACTGGTCCCAGGGTAGTCTCTCCCGCTCAGCTACTACCTCAAACATCTCCAAATACGTCTCGACGTCATCAGATTTCTCCATTTTGGGGATCGCTGTACGAACCGCTTTCCAGACATCATGGATTCCCCGTGAAGTTCCTCTTGTCTGCGACGCCGTGATATGCTGAATCAACAGCTGGTTGGTTTCCTGCTGCTGCTGTGTAGCCTGCTGCTGTTGTCGCATAGTGTCCACAAGCACTTTTATTGTGGCCTCCATTTCTGCAGAGTTCCCCGACTGGGTCTGCGCCACTCCTTTCACCCAGGACATAAGCTGGAGTAAAAATAAGCAAAAATAGCCTGGCCTCACTGCGTATGCCCGCATTCGAACACCAACTGTAGGGATTGGCTCAGGTGAGCAATGGTAGGGCCGCAGTAATGAGGCAACACACAGGCTTCCAGTCCAAACTTCAGTGGTTTATTGTCACTTTAAACAGTCCGAGACAGAAAGTAAGAGAAAAAACCAAACATACTCCAGCTTGGAGAACCACTGGTCTCAGACTCACCCTTACACGGGACGGGCTTAACTAAGCGGCTGCCAAGTCAGCGGCTTCCGCCAGGTGCCATTCCCAGGGTGGCTAACAGTCATATCACCAACCTTTGTGACATGTGTGGGAGAGAAAAACAGTTCAGGCTCCTTCCAGCCTAGTTCCATCCCCAGAATAACATGTGCCAAACAAAAGAAACTCCATTACATAGTCTATAGCCACACCCACAGGTGAGGTATCCATCACATGGGCTGACCACATGATCGTGACATCACTGCAGGTCCTCAACCTTAGGCCGGGGTCACACTAGACCGTAATACGGACGAGTGCTATGCGATAAAAAATCGCATAGCACTCGGCCCAATGTTAATCTATGGTGCAGCTCCTATCATCCGATATTTTCTCCACCGTATTCAGGATCCGAGTGAAATCGCAGCATGCTGCGATTGTCAGCGTATCTCGGCTGAGACTCGCCAATGCAAGTCTATGGGTGCGAGAAAAAATCGGATTACACACGGACCATGCGTGTGCATTGCGAGAAATACGCAGCGGTGTTAGAGAAAAGCCGGTAATTCAATTGCCGGCTTCTCATTTCTCCTTCCCAAACCCGACAGGATATGAGACATGGTTTACATACAGTAAACCATCTCATATCCCCTTTTTTTTTGCATATTCCACACTACTAATGTTAGTAGTGTGTATGTGCAAAATTTCGGCGCTGTAGCTATTAAATTTAAAGGTTAAATCGCGGAAAAAATTGGCGTGGGCTCCCGCGCAATTTTGTCCGCCAGAGTAGTAAAGCCAGTGACTGAGGGCAGATATTAATAGCCAGGAGAGGGTCCATGGTTATTGGCCCCCCCTGGCTACAAACATCTGCCCCCAGCCACCCCAGAAAAGGCACATCTGGAAGATGAGCCAATTCTGGCACTTGGCCACTCTCTTCCCACTCCCGTGTAGCAGTGGGATATGGGGTAATGAAGGGTTAATGCCACCTTGCTATTGTAAGGTGACATTAAGCCAGATTAATAATGGAGAGGTGTCAATTATGACACCTATCCATTATTAATCCAATTGTATGAAAGGGTTAAAGAAACACACATTATTAAAAAGTATTTTAATGAAAAAAACACACAGGTTGTTTTAGTATTTTATTGTTCTCTCAATCCATCCGGAACACCCTCGCTTGGCAAAATAATAAACCCACAATATACATACCCTCTCTGATGAACTGTCAGGTCCCACGAGGTAATCCATCTGAAGGGGTTAATTATTTTACAGGCAGGAGCAGTGCTAAAGCACTCGCTCGTGCCTGTAAGCCCCGGTGATGAAAGGAAAGCTGAGTGATCTTTACTTACATTGAGTTGCGGTGAGGCGCCCTCTGGTGGATGTTCTCATGAACTGGAGCCTTGGAAAAGTTCCCACGCTCGAGTTCATATGAGTTCATCCACCAGAGGGCGCCTCACCGCAACTCAATGTAAGTACAGATCACCCAGTTTTCCTTTCATCACCCGGGGCTTACAGACACGAGCGAGTGCTTTAGCACTGCTCCTGCCTGTAAAATAATTAACCCCTTCAGATGGATTACCTCGTGGGACCTGACAGTTCATCAGAGAGGGTATGTATATTGTGGGTTTATTATTTTGCCAAGCGAGGGTGATCCGGATGGATTGAGAGAACAATAAAATACTAAAACAACCTGTGTGTTTATTTGATTAAAATACTTTTTAATAATGTGTGTGTTTCTTTAACCCTTTCATGCAATTAGATTAATAATGGATAGGTGTCATAATTGACGCCTCTCCATTATTAATCTGGCTTAATGTCACCTTACAATAGCAAGGTGGCATTAACCCTTCATTACCCCATATCCCACCGCTACACGGGAGTGGGAAGAGAGTGGCCAAGTGCCAGAATTGGCGCATCTTCCAGATGTGCCTTTTCTGGGGTGGCTGGGGGCAGATGTTTGTAGCCAGGGGGGGCCAATAACCATGGACCCTCTCCACTCTATTAATATCTGCCCTCAGTCACTGGCTTTACTACTCTGGCGGAGAAAATTGCGCAGGAGCCCACGCCAATTTTTTCCGCGATTTAACCCTTAAATTTAATAGCTACAGCGCCGAAATTTTGCACATATACACTACTAACATTAGTAGTGTGGAATATGCAAAAAAAAAGGGGATATGAGATGGTTTACTGTATGTAAACCATGTCTCATATCCTGTCGGGTTTGGGAAGGAGAAATGAGAAGCCGGCAATTGAATTACCGGCTTTTAACATATCTTGTGCTGAATTAAATATAAATACAGAATATATATATGTGTCTCAATGACATATATATATATATATATGTATACTGTATACATGTTTTAACGAACATTTGAGAACATAAATCCATTAGATGTCGGTTTTGCAAGCCTGCGCGAAAATCTCGGCATATGGATGCCATACGGATGTCACACGGATGTCAAAGGGATCATTTGATGCGAGGAAATCGCATCCTCGCACTGCACACGGATCACTGTTTTGGAAACATTTGTGCGATTCTCGTCCGTGAAAAACGGACCGTTTTTTTATACGTTGTGTGTGTCCCCGGCCTTAGGAAAATAACAGGCCAAAACTTATCCTTCTGAGAGAAATATATCTTCCGTCCAGCACTACACCTTTTACTGCACCACAATACATATATTATATATAGTGCGTATACAAATAGTACGGTATTTACTAGATGACCACACACCATGAATTACATATACACATCCACACACTGAAGAATAGAGTTTGGCAGCAATTCCAAATATGTCTGTGCTAATTCTACCTGTCTCCTTCCCTCAGTCCCCCTGTCTAATCCAGAAGCTCTCAATTCATTGCTATGATAAATGAGTTCACCGTAGGAGCAGTTTATCATCTTCACCTGCAACCTTTCCACTCTATCATGAGACTATTTTCGTCTTCACTGCCTTTCTTTCTCCAGCATTATTGAGTGTGACCATATCTATGGAGAATTATTGATGGCACAAAGCAATATGCTCTGATTTTAAATGAGGGCAATTTATATAGGTAATGCACATAAAGAAATCAAATATGAGATCATCATTATTACGATTTTCTAAATTAGGTTCTACTATAAATAAGTAATATTATCAACTAATTTACAGGGGTAGTGAACAGTCTCTCAGGCTATCATGTGCAATGCCCTCCTTGTAAGAGTATATATTTATTGCTATAAAAGAATAAGGGAAAGGAGGTGACTTAGATACAGCAGAGTCTTTCTTGCTATTTGAAATATTCGTATTCTTGCGTGGGTTTGCAGATTGATATGCAGTGTTATTTTATCTCAACTTATGGTATATCTCTGAGCTAAATATACTCTTACTGTGTATATATATATATATATATATATATATATATATATATATATATATACATACATATATATACACACACACAGTACTGTTAAAAAAGTGTTAATTTTTATAGATTACCAAGAGAGAAATCTAAATTGATATCTGGTGTGATGAGCCATTGCCTTCAAGAGGGCATCAATTATTTTCGGTGCAGTTGAACACAGTTTTTGAAGGAACTCGGCAGGCAGATAGTTCCAAACATCTTGGAGACCTAACCACAGATCTTCTGTGGTTGTAGACTTGGGCAAACCCTTCTGTCTTTTCATTTAGCCCCAAACAGACTTGATGACATTGAGATTATGGTTCTATGGGGTCATATAATTACCTCCAGGACTTCTTTACATTGAAGATAGTTTCTAATGATGCTGGATGTATGTTTGGTGTTGTTAACCTGCTGCCGATTAAAGTCACAGTCACACGCATCCCTGATGGTATTGCATGATGGATAAGTATCAGCCTGTATTTATCAGCGGCAAGGACACCATCGAGGTCCCATATGACCTGAAATGTCTTTAAAGAGAATGTATCATCAAAAATGGCCTATTGTTTAAATTAACTTTATATTAATTGTTTTTTTTTTTTAATGTTTGATGATGTGTTTTTTTTTTTTTTCACATCCTTCTGTATATTTAAAAATATGAAAAAAACTGAAATCTTACAATGTTCATGCTAGTGGCCAGGCCTAATATTAAATTCCTACTTCCTGTTACTTTTATATATCTGGGATTCATAACCACTCAATTTCTCTTCAAGGCATGCTGAGTCTGAGTATTATTTGTGGACTTTCTCCAAAAGATTGCATAATATAAGGAAAATCCACAGGTAAAAACACATGTGTTTTTAGTGCGTTTCCATTTTGTAAATGCACTAAAAACGCACGTAATTAGTGATGAGCGAATATACTCGGCACTCGAGATTTCCCAAGCATGCTCGGGTGTCCTCTGAGTATTTGTAAGTACTCGGAGATTTAGTTTTCATCTCCGCAGCTGAATGATTTACATCTGTTAGCCAGCATAAATACATGTGGGGGTTGCCTGGTTGGTAGGGAATCCCCACATGTAATCAAGCTGGCTAAGAGATGTAAATCATGCAGCTGCGGCACTGAAAACAAAATCTCCAAGTACTTACAAATACTCAGAGGTCACCCGAGCGTGCTCGGGAAATCTCAAGCACCGAGTATATTCGCTCATCACTACACGTAATCCGCACATGACTATATCAACAAAGTTTACCCAAAGCAAAATTCAATTTGAGAAAGAATAAAAAACAAAGCAGCTCATTTAAAGAATGACATACCATAAAGAGGCAAAAACAGAAGCATCACAAATGCTATAAAAACAGCTAAAAAAACCCACTCAAAAATACAATAAAAAAATCTAATTTACCGTATATACTCGAGTATAAGCCGAGATTTTCAGCCCACTTTTTTGGGCTGAAAGTCCCCCTCTCGGCTTATACTCGAGTCATACCCAGGGGTCGGCAGGAGAGGGGGAGCGGGGGCTGTCTAATTATACTCACCTGCTCCTGGCGCGGTCCCTGCAGGTCCCTGCTTCCCGGCGCTGGTTTCTTCCTGTACTGAGCGGTCACATGGTACCGCTCATTATAGTAATGAATATGTGGCTCCACCTCCCATAGGGGTGGAGCCGCATATTCATTACTGTAATGAGCGGTAACGGTGACCTCACTACGGGAAGAAAATGCGGCGCCGGGGAACAGATGTGCAGTGACGGCGCCAGGAGCACGTGAGTATGACGGGGGCAGTGCTCGATAGTCACCTGCTCCTCGTTCCACCGTCGGCTCCGCTGTCTTCCGCAGTGATGCTCAGGTCAGAGGGCGCGGTGACGCGATTAGTGTGCGCCGCCCTCTTCCTGAACGTCGGTGCAGAGATGCGGAAGACACAGCGGCGGTCAGCGGTGGAACGGGGAGCAGGTGACTATAGCAAGTGCCGGGGGCCGGACAGGTATGTTATTTTTTTTTATCGCAGCAACAGCATATGGGTGGGGCAAATATCTGTATGGAGAATCTTATGTAGCCATGTGCAGCATGATATGGGGGCAAATATCTGTATGGGGCATCTTATGTGGCCATGTGCAGCATGATATGGGGGCAAATATCTGTATGGGGCATCTTATGTGGCCATGTGCAGCATGATATGGGGGCAAATATCTGTATGGGGCATCTATATGGGGCCATGTGCAGCATGATATGGGGGCAAATATCTGTATTGGGCATCTATATGGGGCCATGTGCAGCATGATATGGGGGCAAATATCTGTATGGGGCATCTATATAGGGCCATGTGCAGCATGATATGGGGGCAAATATCTGTATGGGGCATCTATATGGGGCCATGTGCAGCATGATATGGGGGCAAATATATGTATGGGGCCATGTGCATTATATGGGGCCATGTGCAGCATGATATGGGGCAAATGTCTGTATGGAGCATCTTATGGGGTCATAATCAACATTTGTGCTACATTATATGGGGCATATTTTAATATGGAGCATCTTATGGGGCCCATCATAAACTGTATAGAGCATTATATGGGGCTCCTGATTCAATATGGATATTCAAAAACACTTAAACTACTGATGTCTCAATTAATTTTACTTTTATTAGTATCTTTTTTTATTTTTGAAATTTACCAGTAGCTGCTGCATTTTCCACCCTAGGCTTATACTCGAGTCATTACGTTTTCCCAGTTTTTTGTGGCAAAATTAGGGGGGTCGGCTTATACCCGGGTCGGCTTATACTCAAGTATATAGGGTACTTAATAGGTGCACAAATACTGCAGAAAATGTGCAACTTCAAAAACTCACCAAATACCCATTGTGGAAATGTAGCCATAGGAGGGTGACGGGGGAGGAAATACAGTAAAAAGAACGGATGGGCTGCATTTTTAAAATACTGGCACTAGGGCACTATGGATATCTCTTGGGGAAGACTATAGTCTGTATGGTATGGTGACAAACTATGACTGATGCTTACACTTCAGCTTCTGCAGAACTTCAATTCGAATAGAAATCAGTTCAAGTTCATAATTCAGTCAGTGAGTGATCTTAAAGAAGTTGTTCACTACTTGGACAATGTCTTGTCATACCCATCGCTTGGCCCCGGTAAAATAATAAAACTTATACACATCCCGTGGTGTTTGCACTCACTCTCCCTGGGGCTCTTGTGCGGTGTTGTGTCACATGACGCCAGCGCCCAATCAGCACTGGCATCACGGTCCCCGCCTCTTTTCGAACTGAGCAGGAAAAGGAAGTTTGAAATCAGCTGCAGCTCGGACTTCCTCTTTATGTTCGATTTGTCCAAAGGCGGGGACAGTGATGCCAGCGCTGATTGGTCGCCGGTATCATGTGTCCTAACACCGCACAACAGCCTCAGGGAGAGTGATTGCCAACACTGCGGGAACGCCGCCGACATGGGAGATGAGTATGAGCTTTATTATTTTATGGGGGCTAAACATTTTGAACAAGAAGTGGGTGTCCTAGTAGTGGACAACCCCTCTAAGCTCACATTTCGAGTGTTTTTGCACCAGTTGATTCTAAAGAAAAATGTATTCTTCTACAACAATTTCAAGCTCACCATCCAGGACACCCACAATCAGCAGATATCGAAGGAAATATCGAAGGAAATGGAAGGCTAATCTTATCTTAATACATTTCTAATCTTCAGAACCAAACAGATAAATAAAACGCTACAAGAAATAGGTTTTAAGCGATATTGGTGCAGATGAGAAGCGCATGGCTATTGTGAATGAGGCCTAAATCTGTTTTATATCCCATCCAGTTCCTCACATTCCTTAAAAATGACTTCATCCTTGAAGGACCAGGTTGCTTTGTTTGACCTGTGATTAATATTTATTTTATTGACTTAAATGCTTCCAGATCAACAGAGCTAAAGCCGACGGCTGGATGTGCACATGATAAATATTTACCTCCTCTGTGCGTCGCCCTGATATATCCCTCACTCAGCCACTTTCATATACTGTAATGTTTCCTTTGCTGCCTATAAAAAAACTCATTAAACAAGAAGATAACAGAAATGAATGTACTAAAAAAGAACATTTCTCATTTGCCTTGTGGGAGTTATAAAATACTTGGTAATCTGCCTGTGTTATTTAAAGAACAACAGGAAAAGCCTGTACATGTCGGGCAGGGGAAAGAAAAAGCACGAGACATAATCGCGTAGAAGAAAATAGTTGGGGCATGCGTTAGCCAAAAACCACCTGCTTATTAAACTGCTTAAAATGAATTAAACGAGAAAAATATAGTGCATTTCTTGTATGGAAAAAAAAATTACAGTTTATAAAAATAAATTAGAAATAGTTTTTTTTTTCTACAAAGCAGTAAAAACAGCAACGCTCCTCTGTGTGAGGTCCCTGACCGAGAATGAAAAGGAGCAGACTCTCTGCCTATAGGACTGCAAACACACCAAGCACTGCAGCAAATTGGTCTTATTTTTTCTCTATACATGCAGGTATGAGAATCGCTTCTGCAGGACGGTTCCAGCTTAGAGACACCAATAAAAGTGGTATTCTGATTGCAATACATAAATATCCATTATACAATGAATTATTAAATATACTTTAGTATCAATTCATTGGTTTTCAAGATTTATGCACGCTGTCTACAGGAACCTACCATTTTTCCGTTTTTGTTTTTTCCTCCTCTTCTTCCAAGAGCCATAACTTTTTTATATTTTCGTCAACATAGGCATATGAGAGTTTGTCTTTTTGTGGGATGTGTTGTACTTTTGAATGACACCATTGATTTTACCATACAGCGTACTGGAAAATTGGAGCAAAAATTCTAAGTGCAGTGAATCTGCAAAAAAAAGTGCAATTCCACAATTGTTTTTTTTTTTTAATTAACTTTGTTTACTATATGGTAAAACTGACCAGGAAATATGATTCCCCGGGTCAGTACGAGTAAGCTGATATCAAACATGTATAGTTTATTTTTTATTTACGGTAAATGGTGAAAAAAATGTCCTAAATTTGCAAGAAAACAGTTTTTACATTTGTCGCCATTTTCCGAGACCAGTAGCGTTTCCATTTTTGGGGATATGAGGCTGTGTGAGGGCTTATTTTTTGCACCCTGAGCTGATGTTTTATTTCCCATTTTTGGATACATACGACATTTTGATTGCCTCTTATTGCATTTTATTACAATGTTGGGGCGACCAAAAAAATATAATTCTGGCTTTTCTAATTTTTTTTGTCCTTGCGCCATTTACCGATCAGATTGATTTATTTTAGCATTTTATAGATTCCAAATGTGTATTTTTTATTATTTTATTTTTTAATGGGGCAGAAAGGGGGTGATTTGAACTTTAGTTTTTTAATTTTTTTTCATATTTCTAAAAACATTTTCTTCACATTTTACTGTATTTAATAGTCCCCTTAGGAGACTTAAAGCTGTGATTATCTGATTGCAAATGCTACACATAGCAGGGCTTCAGCTGCATAGCAGAAATCCCGATCGAGGTGGAATTCAAAGGATTGTAATGACAGGCATGGGGGTCTTCTGCAGACCCCATGGCTGTCATGACATCCCATCAACACCCCATGATCATGTGACAGTGGCACCGATGGGTGGTTGGAGTGTCACATCCGATCCACCCACGGCTGATAAAGTCACATGTATTTCTCATATCTCTCATCTTTACATGATCAAATCAATAATGCTGATCAGCAAGAATACAATTTCCTTTCATATTATAGTAACAATTCCATGGAAAATACAGACTGAATAACGCAAGATATTTTAAAAAAAATCTAATTTCTTTACACTGACATCATTTGCAATTCTAGGAATGGCGCAATGATGTTATATGAAAATGACTTATGGCTCTTATATACATTAAACTAATGAAATCAGTGGGACTGACTGATGATCTAATGTGTATGGAGGCTTCGGCCAACTGAAGGTTGGGGAGATGTCAATCACAATGTTTGATTTTGGACTGCTGATCGCATTGTTTTCCCGTAAATAGGCCAACAGTCGATGGGTTAATCGGCAGTTTACTCATAGGGATCAAAGGAGTGAGCGGTGAGTGCTCGTGTATGGGAGAGTTGTCTAAAATGGCTGACGGCCAAACAATCAGCCAAAGCATTATTTTACCAATAGCAGGTGTCAGCCGGAACTGCGCACTTGTGGAGCTGAACAGCATAGCTCCGTTGATTATATAGCAGCCGTGGCCAGGTACTGACTACCCCCTATTCGAATCAATAGGAAGTGGATGCGCAATGTGCGGCCGAGGCCAATATTCCGTTAAGTTGTGCTGTGCAACAAGCAGTTCTGGCTGATGCCAATATTGGGAACAGCTGATCGACGGGGGTGCCGTGTGTTGCACCGCCACCAATCAGACATTGATGACCTTTCTTAAGGACAGCTCATCAATGATAAAATCACGGACAACCCCTTTAAGTAAATGGGCCTTTCAATCAGCTGACTGGCAGAGATGCCTAGAGTCAGATCCCCAAGGATCTGATATTATGGTTCTACTGCAAGGTCAAGTCATCAATATTAAAAAAATGTACATGAAAACCCTTTTAATAACACATTTAAAAAAGGGCCAAATAATTTTCTCAACTTTCGTAAAGAAAAAATGAAATGTGATAATTGTCTAATTTAATCAATTCCATAAACAGCGAAGGAAGTACAGATCCTGACGTGCCTACTTTTGTAGGCAGCAGATAACCCTTCACTATGTGCTTAAAAAAAACAAATTTAAGACAGATGAAAAGTAGACACCCATGCAAAAAAATAAATAAATAAAAAAATTCAATGGGAACTAATGACATCATTGAGGAATTAGTTTCAGAATTATCTAATTAGAGATTGCATGTTTTTCAGTTTAGGATTTGATGCATTTGCTTTTTAAGAGGCTTAACTTCATCAGAATTTCTTTTAACTTTAATGAAGTACCATTTAGCTCTGCTTAATACTTCATGCCGGAGGGTCTCTTCTGGAGAGGCCTAAATTCAGAAAGTCCACAGTGAATTCTAATGTGGAGTCAAACATATCAAATCAAGTCATTTTGATGGTGGTGCTCTAGGCTTTTTGTTTTTTTAAATGCTTTCGCAGTCAGATAAAATAGTTACATATCGGTCCTGCTTATGTGTTTTGTCCTTAGGTGACCAAATCTTGAATAATTCTCCATCATTGTTAGGGTTATATTCAGGCCGATGAAAATTAATGAAGTCTTTATCAAAGAGTGTCGTCTTTGCGTTTATGCAAAAATCAGGAATAATCGCGTCACATTTGTAGTTATTTAATACATTTATTCAGTGGCTTTTCATTTAAACAGATGAGAACCAGTTATCTGACAGTAGAAGAAATCGCTTTGTGGCTCCTTTAAACGTCTAACTCGATACAAGTATAAATGTAAAATAATTCCGTGCACAAACTCTCTTTAGATGCCGCAAACCTACTTTGACACCGCAGTGTCCTCCAGGCTGAAAAGATAAGGACAGGTGAAGGACTTTATGTTGACTGGATTATGCATATTGCTGGCTCCTATGATTACACATATATGTCTTTGCACTATTAAAATGCTGCTATCGGCATGAAGTCATTTGGCTATGATTGACAGGAGCTTTAAAGATCTGCATTTAAAATCGGCATATCCATTTTATGCAAGTCATGAATGGTCCAAAATGTTCTCAGTATGGAAGCATTCTTATGATAACGCCAACAAAACGATTTGATTATTAATGAATTAAATAATAATTAATTTTCTTCTGTTTTGCTTACCATAAAATGATCCAAAACTAACCAAGGGCCAAAGAGTTGGAAGTCTTCTGATTCAGCCGTCATAAAAGAAACCTAATGGACTAGGAGGCATCAGACACCGACGCCAAGTCTTGCAGTGATAATCTCCTGCTGATAAACCACTGATTTTATTGAAGCAGCCTATTGAGTGACACATCACTGGAATCAGATTCCCAGCCTCTACAACAAGCTGCTGTAATGAGGGGCTGTGAGTAGTTGCTTGGCAGATCGAAAATGGCTATGATGGATGACTTAGTGCTAGCCATTCGCTTACCAGATCCCAGGGGATGCCCTGATCCTCACCTTTAAACCCCTGTACAGGGATCTGGACTTAAACAGGGGCTCCAGGGATGGAGCCATGTAGTAAGCAGCTGTTCAGTGGTGCAGACTGCCAGGAGTCATCAGGTGGCCAGGTCAGAACCAAGAAGGCAGGAAAAGCACAAAATCAGAACACATGAGACTAGTCAGTAAAACAAGCCAAGGTCAAAACAGGACACGATACTACAAAGGAGCTTTATGGACACGACTAAATCAGAAGGGCTCGAGGCTGTATCTGGCAGCTTCCAGCAGTAAGATGGGAGCTTAAATAGGGTGTGGTGCTCTCCAAATTGCTGGAGCAAGGAGCTGATAACACCAGCTGGACATATCACACACCCACAATGTCAGACTGGACGGCACTGCAGGTCCCATCCACCTTAATCTTAGTGGCTGCACAGAGCCTGCACCGTTCAGAGCTTCGGGTTCACTTATGTCACCAGCGCAGACATCACAGGAGCAGGTCCTGGTGGAGACTTGACAGCTGCTCTCAGATTACAGAGCCAAAACCTGCTGACAGATTCCCTTCAACGTCTAAACCGTGCAAATCATATCGGGCACTTTCCTTCTATGAGACGGCAAGTTTTGGGGTTTTTTTTTTACATATAAACCGATTTAGTAAAGAAGAAAAGAAACAAAATAAGAAAACAAAGAAAACAAAACAAAACTGCACAGTGTTATATATAATATCTTCCGATACAATACGAAATAAAAAAGTAATGCATTTTTTCAATTAAAAGACAGAAGTGGTGCAAACATGTCTTCTCCCGATCTTCGGCAGAAAAAAATAGAAAATAAAAGCAGAATAAAAAAATAAGAAGAAGCTAAATATATTTCAGTAACTGGCTTTAATTAGTACAAATAATCCTAGGTGGTACATTACAAGAAGCAGATACATGAAATGTTTGCAGATTTTCTGTCGCGTAAAAAAAAAAACCACTCGTAACAACTAGGGATGAATTGTTTGAAGAGGATTTGTGCGGTGGTTAGAGTTCAGCGAAGCCTGTATGTGTGATTGTTGGCTATGGATGAACATATTCACCTCCAAAACAGAACAGATATTGTATCTTTAACAACATTTAATCCCAGACAGTCTGGCTAATGGCTCCATGATTTTATATTTTCATGCCTTCATTCATTCTTTATTCATGTTAGGTAACAATGGAGACACTTGATGTCATTTTATGCTTTCCCTTTTTAGTTAAATAAATCAGAATCCATATACCAATACAACCAACCCCCTGGAAATCTGGGAAAATCTGGTCTGGAATGAAGCAAAAATCTCAAGAAGATTAGTGCAAGTTTCTGTCCATATCTTACAATGAAGAAACTTTGTGGAAAATGATCGCTTTATATGTCCCTGTAGGCGTATTTACTATGAATAGCGCAGCCACACTTACAAATACATTCATCTAACACATGACTTTTCAGGACTTCTACAGGAACAAAATCAGTCATTGGAGAATACATGTATGTACTGAGATTATCAAACCTGCTATTCATGAATGATAAATGTGATATTATGGGTCTATGTAACTAAAGCGGAAGATAAAAGATAAATAAAACATGCCGAAGTATTAGTGTGATGTCTGATAAGCAGATGTTACTGATTTGATATTTTGAAGCATGGTCACTGAATATTTTGTATCATCTTGGGATCAGGGGTTTAACTTGTAGCTCATAGGTCCCAAGGCAAAATCTTCTACCTAATATGTGTAATTTGTAATACTAATATCATTCTTTTTGGTAGAGGGGCTCTTATGTCCCGTCTGGCACTATGGCTTGGTGTCAATGCTTGTGTGAGCCTTAGGGTGCTCTCACTTTACGTTCTATGTCACCGTCGGAGCATATGTCCAAAAGCGCCAGCAAAACTGAGACCAGACGCATGCGCCAACAGCGCCATAGACAGAAATAGTGACGGCAGAATGCACATGCACTTTTTCGGGAGTATATGTCTACAGGATGCGGACACCCAGACACAGTCTGTACCCGTTTTGCAGGGGATTTCAGACATATGTCCCAACGGGGACACAGAATGCAATGTGAAACCACCTGTAAAGTGGTTGTTCACTTTGGACACTATCTTTTTTAGAAGAGTCACCTGATGTGGTATTAAGATGATCACAGGCGATCACTGCTGAGACCCCAGTGATCATCTTTAACTGTCTTGCAGTACCAATATGGGAGAAATAATAAAGTATTCCCATCCACAGTTCCCAATAAAATCATTGTGACATCTGTGCGAAATCTGGAGACTTGTGGCCCTCCAGAATGTAGGACATTCTATGTCACCACTTAATACTCTGACTAATAAAAGAGGATCCTGAATGCTGGACCAACCTCTATCAAGCCAGAATTTCGTAATATGAAATTTCATGCTGAGTTTACATACCGTATGTTGATCCTAATAACTTTATTGTAAGAAAATGAAGTATAAAACGCCAGTTTTAATACATTCACAATATAATCCATTTATGCTTATCCTACATTCTGACTTTTTCAAAATAATTTTTATATAATTTATATATACACTATGTTGCTGTTTTACATGTAGAGGACTATTGCTACATCAGGAAGTGTTTGCCAAGTGTAAAGCTCTTAAAGTCAAATTCCTGTGAAAAAGCAGAGCTGGGTGTTTAAAATGATACATCATGAATTTTCACAGTCTCATGTATAGTCTAAACTCTGTTCCTCATCATTGTCCAAAAGAGGATCAAAGAGGGTCTACTGTATTTAAGTACCGTTTATTAAATATTTGTTTCAGTCCTTAGAAATGAGAAAATTAAGAACTTTTTATTTCAGACTAATGACGTAATATATGGAGTACACCTTTATTATTTACGTGAGAATTTAAAGGGATATTTTCATATTGTTAAATTGCTTCAATTAGCAAGAAAATAAGAAAATTTGCAATTGACAAACTTTTTCTATCTGCTGTCATTCTACTGCAATGAGAGCTTTCATTTTACATACTGGATAGCTGGTTTCCATGGAACTCGGCCCCAAGTGCCTGTGGAAACTCTTGTCAAGAGTGTTCAGTAGTAACATTACAGGAGAGGGGTTAACTCCTAACATCCCAGTGAGCTTTCTCCAGCCCATTGATTTCTATTCAAGTTAACTGCTGACCTCTCTCGCCTTCCCTCTCAGCTCCTGACATGCTGCTGTTATTAATTTTGCAAAATCACCAACCCCCACCAAAGGCAGGTTTTTGATCATCTCCTAATCAGTGCTCTCACTGTCCCCAGCCAGGTGCTTATTCAAATGCCCTATTAGATCTATAAGCAAACATAGTGATAGTTGCATAGACTCCAGAACAAACCACTCACAGCTGAATATGTTAAAGGAAAATTTGTGCTGCGCTTTAAGGTACCTTCACACTAAGCGACGCTGCAGCGATATCGACAACGATGCTGATCGCTGCAGCGTCGCTGTGTGGTCGCTGGAGAGCTGTCACACAGACAGCTCTCCAGCGACCAACGATGCCGAAGTCCCTGGGTAACCAGGGTAAACATCGGGTTGCTAAGAGCAGGGCCGCGCTTAGTAACCCGATGTTTACCCTGGTTACCAGTGTAAATGTAAAAAAACAAACACTACATACTTACATTCGCGTCCCCCGGCGTCCGCTTCCCTGCACTGTGTAAGCGCCGGCAGTAGCAAGGCACAGCGGTGACGTCACCGCTGTGCTTTGCTTTCCGGCCGGCACTGACACATTCAGTGCAGGAAGCTCTGAGCAGCAGCGCGGACGCCGGGGTACGTGACAGACATCAGAGGGTGAGTATGTAGTGTTTTTTTTTTACTTTTACAATGGTAACCAGGGTAAATATCGGGTTACTAAGCACGGCCCTGCGCTTAGTAACCCGATATTTACCCTGGTTACCATTGTAAAACATCGCTGGCATCGTTGCTTTTGCTGTCAAACACAACGATACACGCCGATCTGACGACCAAATAAAGTTCTGAACTTTCAGCAACGACCAGCGATATCACAGCAGGATCCAGATTGCTGCTGCGTGTCAAACACAACGATATCGCTATCCGGGACGCTGCAACGTCACGGATCGCTGTCGTTATCGCTGCAAAGTTGTTTAGTGTGAAGGTACCTTTAGTTATACTAATACTACAGCTTTGCTACTCCCTAGGACTGTCACTCAAGGGGGAGAATCTGTCCTGCCAGAAACCAAGAAGTGAGAGAGACTGGAAAGCTGAATGCTGTTCAAGACACAATGTTATGACTTCTGCAGCACATTTACATGGGGAGCGAATAGTGATGGTGATGAGCGAATATACTCGTTACTCGAGATTTCCTGAGCATGCTCGGGTGACCTCCGAGTATTTTTTAGTGCTTGGAGATTTAGTTTTCTTCGCCGCAGCCGAATGATTTACATCTGTTAGCCAGCATAAGTACATGTGGTGGTTGCCTGGTTGCTAGGGAATCCCCACATGTAATCAAGCTGACTAACAGATGTAAATCATTCAGCTGCGGTGATGAAAACTAAATCTCTGAGCACTAAAAAATACTCAGAGGTCACCCGAGCGTGCTCGGGATATCTTGAGTAACGAGTATATTCGCTCATCACTCGTAGCAAACAAACCAGGGAGACAAAGAGACAAAAACCTGAATCTGACTGTGCCCTATTCAGACTAGGAAAAGCCCTTCTCTGATCCTGGTCTGTCCCTACCTTACGGCGGAGGTTGGCATCCTAAGATAACGCAATGGTGCCCCCACTCGACAGCGGCTTATCCTGAATGTCTTTTCCAGCTCCTAGTATTGCTAGAGTAGCAATTCCCTAAGGAATTACGGAATTACACATGAAACAACTGCAACCAAATTAACCTACAGCAAAGAGAATGAATCCAACAAAGACTATCACCAGCAGGAAACAGCAGCAGAGGAATGTATATAAAGCTGCACCCGAAAGATGAAAGTCCAGACAAATAGAGTACATGATAAACACCTGTTACCCAAAACCAACATAAAACAAGATAACAGAACTAAGACACCCAAAAAAAACAGTGCATCTGCTGTGGCTCAGCAGAAAGATGCCGAGTTGCCGACCACTGAACCAAATGCTCAAATCCAAACGCATAACACACAACTTGAGAATAACCCTTTAAGATGAAATTCCCTTAAATAAACAATTTATTATCCCACCAAAAATATGTATAAAGTATTTGTCCATAAATAACGTATTAAAGAATGGACGATAAACTTTAACCCAGTGTTAAGGTAGCCATACACATTACTCTAACATGAATGATTTAACCATAATGTCCATTGCTTAAGTTTCAATCAACTATGATTTTAGTCATCAAAAGACAGATCATTATCGCCTTGAATGAAGTTAGTCATATCTAACATTTTATCTAATTAATATTGACTAGTCAACTAATAATCTTTCTTTGAAAGAACACTTGCATCATTTGCCTTCTACATCAGTAATATAGTTCTAATGGTCTGACAGGAATTATATAAAAATTAAAATGATGGTTACTCCTTAACCCCTTCATGACGTGACGTGTATTTACGTAAAATGTTGTGTCCCAGACTTTGATGTGGGCTCCGGCGCTGAGGCCGAATCTTTCCCCACACGACAGCGGATTTAATCAGATGTCATGAGCCTTTAACAGCGGCAGGTGGATCGGAGCTCCAACTGTGGCAGTTATGTTAAATTCCACTGTTAAATGCTGGCAGTGGGATATAACACACGCCGGCCAGAAGTGCATCACAAATCTCACCCATCAGTGTCCCTGCCATGTGATCGGGGGACGCCAATGGGTTTTCATGAAAGCCAGGAGTCATGACAGCAGGCATTCATGGGAGATCATGATTTCTGTCATAGTGTTGAAGCACTGCTATGTATAGCACAGGTGATCGGAAGATTGTAGCTTCAAGTCTCCTTAGGGGACTATTAAAGACAGTAATAAGTGAAAAAAAAGTTAAGAATATGAAAAAAATAAAAAAACACAAGTTAAAATCACCCCCCTTTTAGCCTATAGAAAGTAAAACAAAAAAAAAAAACAACACATATTTGGTAACACTGTGTTCAGAAATGTCCCATCTATCCAAATCTCTGATCCAGTGTTGAACGGTTGAGAATAGGCAGAAATATAAGTGTTCAGACTTCATGAATGGTTGTTTCCTCTGGCAGAATGCATGCTCAACTGCAACTCCGCTCTGCCAACTGGTGGGGGTCATTGATCCATTCTATTCTGCAAGTGAATTTGGAGATCCCACACCAAGCCTAAGGTGTCAGTGTTACACAAACTATTGGAAGGCGTTTGCACGACACTGGGGTATGACTCAGACGCCCAGTTACGTGTTCCATTGACCCCATGTCACCGCTTTCAAAGGCTATCATGGTACAGAACAAGACGCTAATGGAGGCTGTAATGGAGGTCTATCTGCTGTAGCAATGAGTCTCACTTTTGTCTTGGGTGCACTGATAGACAGATATAGGTCTGGACATCATTTAGGTAACACCATGAAGAGGCCTTCACAAGAGAATGTCACCTTGGTCCTACTTATGGGATTATGGCGTGAGATCACATAATGTACAGGAGCCAGACCTGTATAGTATTTATTTAAGGTATAGTAACAGCTTGGCGACACATTGATTTGGACGTAGTACCAGTGGTAATGCCATTTCTTCAAAGTGTCCCAAGAGGCATTCGTCCACATGATCACTTCAGGTCTCATATTGCTCATGTTGCTGTGAGCATCCAGCATGGCCTAAACGTGCTACCATGGCCTGCAACATCCCCGGACTTGTTTCTCATCAAGCACATCTGGGACATCATTGCTTGGCAATTACAACAGGAGCTGCCAGAAGTGGAACTTTATGATTTGGCTGCCCACGTGCATTCAGCGTGCCAGAACATTCCTCAGATAAACATTATTAACCTCACTGATCCCATGCCATGGCGTATAAGTGTGCATATTTTTGATCATTGTGCTCATACCCAATACTGAATTAATCCAGATGATTTTAAAATTTTGTCTCCATTTTCCGTAATTTGCACATCACATCGAACATGTAATTACCGAAATTCCATTACTTTTCCTTCTTGGTGTTGCAATTTCGGTGTTGGGGAATATGTATAGATATATATTTGCTGTATCGTAAGGATGATTCAAGTAGAGACCGCTTTTGTTTAATTTTAAGATTGAAAGCAACATAATTATTATTTTAATGTTTGCTTGAAGTAAACTGTTTTAATGCAGCTACTATGACAATAGCTAAAACATCTGAGAGCATGTTTTAAAGCATACACGTGTCACGGCCGCAGCATGTCTGCATGACTCCTCTACATGATGTCTTCCAGATCAATAACATGGGTGGCTTTCCTTCCCTACCTGCGTAATATGGAGTCATCATCTCAGAGCAGACTTGACAGCTAAGATTCCTAGCCTGAAATCAAGACCTTTAAAGGGAATTGCAAAATAAGAATCCCCTGTATAAGTATCACAAACCTGCACTGAAATTGTGTTTGGCTCATACATAATGCAGCTTATACATCACATACCATTGGATTTCAGAATGGAAATCTTGGGGAGTAGTGTCACTAATATATTATTGTATTATGTAGTTCTGACAGAAATGATTTAACTTACATGAAGATCCAAACGTTTAAATATAGTATATGTAATTATTAAATGCATCTAAAAATCACGATATATACTATATAGTAAATGTGCAAATTAATTATTTGCAAAAATAACATATACTGCTTTATAGTTGTGACGGTATATTCATTTGTTTAAAGAATAACTAAACTATCGCATTTTTGCTAATTTTATCCAATGACTTCAGCATGCTCGAAAAATAAGTTAGAGTCCTCGAGCATGCATGTCTTGTGGCTGTTCGACAGCCTTAATACAAGCAGGGATTGCTTGTTTGTTAGGCAATCACTGCATGTATTAAGAATCTCGAATAGCCAAGAGACATGCAGGTGCGGGGGCTCAAAGATAATTTCTGTGCTCGCCGAAGTTACCCGGTTAGCACCTGAGCCTGCTCGGATAGCACCGTGAGAAATATCTTACTGTGAACTGCGGAGAACTCACTGAGCTCAGTGCTGCACCATGAGACTTTTTCTCACGGTATTAGCGGTGAGGTCACCACAGTTCATCGGCCTGGCTCATACTTAAGTGAGCTGGGAATGCATCCTCAGTGACCTGCAGTAACCATGGTGATGTCACTGCTAGTCATTGACGCTGCGATTGCAGCAGCTCATTCTCCATGTTTTTCAGCCTGGACAGAAGCTTCTTGGAACCGTCCAGGTTGAAAACCAATTATCGCAGACATGGATTATGGCATGGGACAGTATGTCTGACATGTGAAGGATATGTTATATGGACGTAAGGTGACTATAACTGTGTTCGTTATTTTTAAATAAATTTGAAAAATTGTATTTTTATTTCAAATAAAGAACTTTTTTCTGGGTGTTTTTTATTGACAATATCACTATGGGATTATTAATGGAGAGGGGTCTTATAGACGCCTCTCCATTACTAACTGCTGGGCTTGATGTCACCTGAAAATAGAAAGGTGACATCAACCCCACAAAAATGAACCCACTAGCCACCGACACAAGGCAAGTGGGAAAAGCCAGGCAAAGTGCTATAATTGCCATATCTAATAAATGAGCCTTTTCTGGGGTGGCTGCGAGCTGTTATTTTTAGGCAGGGGTGCCAATATCCATGGCACATTACCAGCCTGAGAATACCTGCTCCAAGCTATCTGCTTTAGCTTGGCTGGTTGTCAAAAATGTGGGGGAACCCACAGCGTTTTTTAAAATTATTTATACACAGTAAGAAAACACAGTAATAAAACAGTCCCCTCTCTGGGTAGACAAAAGATACATCTCAGTCTCACTCATGCAGCAATCCAGACACTGCTTCTTTCTCAGTTTGGTCAGCAACAATAAACACACTGCGGCTCCCACACATTAGACACAACTGAGCCACTTCAGCTGCCTTTTGTAGGACCTGCAAAGCAGAGACTGGAGTTATGGGAGTGATCTTTCCCACCCAGACTCTTTTGGTTGCGCCTAAATCGCAGACCCAAAATCCAAGTCCCAACAAAAACTTTCTCAACAACCTACTGTTGCTGGACCCTTCAATTCCAGGACTTACATCACTGAGGCCAGCCACCTCGGTGACAGATACCTGCCATCCAGGACATTTCCTCCTGCTCCATTAAAGCCCCCAAAGATATCTGTATATCAGAATATCTTGTGTATTATTATCCAGCTCATTATTACATAACATGTCAATGAACTAATCAATGACAGCTGATGCCTCTTACATTCAGACAAGTTTGTAGCTGCACTATTTTTCAGGGATTCATTGCTAGGTCAGGCAAAGTTTGTAGTTTATAGGATGAAGTCTGTAAATGTGTTCAGACTACGTTATAACTAAGTACTAGCTGTCAGGAGTGAACATGAAGCTATTAATATAGGATACTCACTAAACTATCACGATGTTAGAATAGAGGGTTGTACAGGAATAGACCACAAAGGAACATTCATAATGATTTAGAAACATTGATGAAGTTAAAATTATGACAATGTACAGTAAGTTAAAATATTTGGCTCAGAAAGATAGCCCTTTCTCTGGAAACAGCTGACGAACTACCTAGTTGCAAGTCCAATTTCAGGAACCCCCATATATTTACCATTTTAAATAAATTTGTACCCATGTAAGACATGAATGTATACAGTGACCAGAGTGAAATTCTCTTCGCTCTCACTTTCTCTGGTTCGTTAAAGAGGGTCTTGCATTCTTTGTGATGTCCATATGCCTTAATATTGATTATTTATGGGAGTTAAAAAAACAATTGTAGGTAAAAGAAAATAACCTTTGCTGTGCACAAATATAGTTATGACATCAATAAAAAACTGCAGAAAATAAAGAAAAACAGAATGTTGATGACAAAGATTCTAAATATATTCGATATGTTAGAGCCAAATTCTGATGTCACTTGTTGCTCTAAGTTTTTGTTCAATAGTTGGAGCAGAAGTGTTCAATGCGTTCCTTCCTCCTGATCACATACGTAGTGTAGTGTAGCAGGTTATTTCCATGTAACATTGTACTAAAGTGCAGACATACCAATTTTGGTCAATATAATTATACTATTGAACAGTTATGTTTTAAGTAGTGGCTCTGAAAATGCGTGCACACCTCCGACCTGACAGGGGTACGTCAGGAATAACTGACAGTGTTTTGTAAATAGCATTCGGCATTCCACAAGAACTTACTATCAATGACAGAGGTATGTAGGAAACAGAGCAATCATCGGCGTCACCCAGTCTTTATAAGATAATAAAGTATTTGTTCACTTTTCTCGGTTACTGTATAGTATACATTGTATAGTTTACATATATTAATCTACATACATTTTACAAAAACTTGTAACACTATGCTAGGGCTAGCTTTATATTTTGGGGAGTGTAACATTTACACTAAGAATTATACAGAGCTGAATTAGGCTCTATCCATATATGTAGTTTTGGATAAATAAAAAATAAAATAAAAACAAAGACAAAATACCCTGCACTAAGTAATAATTAAATATATAAATAATAATAGTATATGTAACTAACATGCGGTACCTATTTTGAACAAAAAAGTGTAAAAGCCATCGCACCGCGACAAGGTGTACCAAATCTGGATGCTCCCTAACTCTTGTAGTTTTGGACTTAGTTTTTTTTAATTACAGGAGTAGAAACCTCTCCAAACTACCAATCCAATAGTAATAGAACTAATGAATAGTAATACAGTAAATAGCACAGATAAACCGTACAATTAAAGACTATGTGGTTGTATCTACAACTATGAAGTTAAAAACCAACTTCCACTGGTGTTATCAAATATTATACATGATTTCAAACAAATGGTAAATATATTCATATTTTGCTGTATAGACTTATTTGGTCTGGCTATACAGAAAGTTTAGAGTTAATCAATAAAAGGCACAGAGTGTTATATTTTATACATACAGGTGCTTCTCACAAAATTTGAATATCACCAAAAAGTTAATTTATTTAAGTTCTTCTATACAAAAAGTGAAACTCATACATTATATAGAGTCATTACAAACAGAGTGACCTATTTCAAGTGTTTATTTCTGTTAATGTTGATGATTATGGCTTACAGCCAATGAAAACCCAAAAGTCATTATCTCAGTAAATTAGAATAATTAACAATACCTGCAAAGGCTTCCTAAGCATTTAAAAAGGTCCCCTAGTCTGTTTCAGTAGGCTCCACAATCATGGGAAAGACTGCTGACTTGACAGATGTCCAGAAGGCAGTCATTGACACACTCCACAATGGTGGCTGTTCACGAAATGATGTATCCAAGCATATTAATGGAAATTTGAGTGGAAGGAAAAAGTGTGGTAGAAAATGGTGCACAAGCAACTGGGATAACCGCAGCCTTGAAATGATTGGTAAGAAAAGGCCATTCAAAAATTTGGGGGAGATTCACCAGGAGTGGACTGCTGCTGGAGTTATTGCTTCAAGAGCCACCACACACAGATGTATCCAGGACATCGGCTACAAGTGTTGCATTCCTTGTGTCAAGCCACTCATGACCAATAGACAACACCAGAAGCATCTTACCTGGGCCAAGGAGAAAAAGAACTGGACTGTTGCTCAGTGGTCCAATGTGTTGATTTCAGAATAACGTAAATTTTGGATTTCATTTGGAAATCAAGGCCCCAGAGTCTGGAGGAAGAGTGGAGAGGCCACAATCCAAGCTGCTTGAGGTCTAGTGTGAAATTTTCACAATCAGTGATGGTTTGGGGAGCCATGTCATCTGCTGGTGTAGGTCCTCTGTGTTTTATCAAGACCAAAGTCAGTGCCGCCGTCTACCAGGAAATTTTAGAGCACTTCATGATTCCCTCTGTGGACAAGCTTTCTGGAGATGGAAATTTCATTCTCCAGCAGGACTTGGCACCTGCCCACACTGCCAAAAGTACCAATACCTGGTTTAAAAACAACAGTATCACTTTGCTTAATTGGCCAGCAAACTCCCCTAACCTTAACCCCATAGAGAATCTATGGGGTATTGTCAAAAGGAAGATGAGACACCATACCCAACAATGCAGATGAACTGTAGGCTGCTATCAAAGCAACCTGGGCTTCCATAACACCTCAGCAGTGCCACAGACTGATCGCCTCCATGCCACACCGCACTGATGTAGTAATTGATACAAAAGGAGCCCCGGACAAGTATTGAGTGCATTTACTGAACACATTTCAGTAGGCCAACATTTTGGATTTTAAAATCATTTTTCAAGCTGGTGTTATTCAAATTTACTGAGATAATGATTTTTTTGTTTTCAATAGCTGTAAATCATAATCATCAACATTAACAGAAATAAACACTTGAAATAGATCACTGTGTTTGTAATATATGAGTTTCACTTTTTGTATTGAAGAACTGAAATAAATTAACTTTTTGATGATATTCTAATTTTGTGAGAAGCACTTGCATCTGTGCCTATAAAAAGTCTGTCCAAAAAACAATACTAAAACACAAACAAAAAAATAGATCAACACTTTAGACACCTCAGGACATCACATGAGATCTCCATTGAGTGAACAGCACATCACTAGTGTGGATGGTGTGAGCCGCTATAGTAACCACTGTATCTGTAAGATCAATAAGAAGTAAACATGGTATAAAAAAGTGGTACACAGCAACATGTATTGCCCGACGTTGAGATAGCGGTGTCACATTTCATAGTTTTATGGTTGAAAGAAACCTGAAGAACATTGATTTTAATCTATAACTTAACATGTTTATATAGAAGAAGGCAAAAACACCATGATGTCAGAATCATTTGCCCCATGGTGGGGAAAAAAATATGATCTGGGCTCCAGATATTGCAATGAAACTAGTTTCTTGAATCAACATCCAATTTCCAGTTTCCAATAATCGTTACCTTGTAATGTTATATTTAAAAAAAAATATAGAGTTTCATAATTTCAATGTTCTAGAGTAAAAAATAATCACCATTTTGATCTTTGTTCTTTTCTGCACCCGCTTTAGGTCAGTTATGTCCTTATTGTGCAATGCATATTCTAAGTGTGGACGCACTAGTGAATTGTGTTCTTGCCGTTAGCATCAATCCCTATTTGAATGCAGCCACTGACTTTATTTGCCTTGGCAGCAGCTGCCTGGCACTGGTCACTAGAGTTTGTTATCAACCAATATACCCAAGCCTCTCTCAATGACAGTTGACCCTGTGTCTTACCATTTAGTAATGTACATTTATCACACTCCGGTCACTTGCCATATACCTCAATGTTACTTGTAATCAGCTACACAGAAGCCAATTGGCCGTCATTCAGATAGGCTTAACGATTGTTAATATGATCATTCTATGCACATTGAGTATCACTTTTTTCGGCAGCACATATCCTGTTTATAGCAACGATAAAAATCATTTCCCTCATTGGACGAGTGTTTTGTCCATTTGTCGGGTGATTGACAGTCTATTTAGACATTCCCAATAACCAACCAGTCTAAATGCACCTCTCAGCCTAATACAATTATCAGTGATTTTTCTTTTACACAAAAAAATGGACAAATTTTCATCAGTGTTTTTGATCCCATATTCATCAGTGTTTGGTCGGTGGTTCAAATTTTATCATCAATGCTTCATCAATGTATGTATTTTCCCATATGAAAAAATTACAAAGATTTTACAAAGATCTACTCATTTCAATGTTAATCACAGACATTACATGGATTGCACACGGATGCCATCCATGTGCTGCCAGTGATTTTCATGGATCCATAGACTTGTACGGTTTATTTTGACCCATGACTTGGATCGAAAACGAATATATCGCTAATTTTTCTATGGACATGTGGTCCACAAATAAAACACGGACAAGTGTGCAGCTCCACGTATTATAATGGCTATATGAAAAACACGGATAGAACAAGTATGTGAAAAATGGACGTCTGAATGAGGACTTAGTCTGTACGTTTTACAGATAATTTCAGGCACAAAATTAAATATCAAAGCTTTTCTCAACTATAAAAGTGTTATAACAGTAGGTAGGCAAACAAAGGATACGAAAGGTAAAAGTAGAAATATTTACAATATGTATTTCCTTCCTCCTCTCAAAAACGGCATGTGTGAATCTGGCCTTACAAGTGCAGCTCAACCTTTGGAGCTTGTTCACACAGGTGATAAAATGAACATAATTACTACATGAGACAAAAACATACAGAAATATTATTGCGAATTTCAACCATTACAAAGGATGAAATCTGTGGTCGAAATCCTGGGCTAAGGTTGAAATGCTGCATATTTAACATCCAGATTGGATGTAGATTTCCAAATGGGTGAATGAGATTTAGTGATCTTTGCGGCCAGTGCCAAGGGCCCACCAGTACCCAACTCCAGGGCCCCACTTTTCAGCTACATGCAAATGTGACATTATCCTCAATCACAAATGTATATAATAATGAACTGGGCAGCTTGTTACATGAATAAGATGCTGCCTTTGTACATAGCGATTCGAGTAAATTGGGCCAAGTAGTGCTCATATAAGAGAGTGGTGACGCACTCTTACACAGCGGCCCACCGGAGGATTCTCCTGATCTCCTCTTGGCCAGTCCAAGCTTGATTGCCGCTTTATCTTGCAAAATGGGAAATCTGCAGAATATTGAACCAATGTGAACATACTCTCAAGTCACTTCCACATACGTAGGCTGTAAATTGTAGAAGAAAACAATCTGTTGTACAGAATTTGCTGTGAAATCCACGCAAAATCCCCACATGTAGATTCTGAGTTTCCTGGGGATTTAACCCTGTGCATGGCAAAAGTTGTAATCCACTGAGAAAATCTGCAGTATAAATTGATACACTCCGGATTTTAAATCCATGCCGCAAAGCTACGAGGATTACTAGCAGATGTAAGTACAACACAATGATATGGCTTTACGAGACCTGTATTGAAAACCGGGGGGAAAAATCTGCAGATTTCAGGCCACTCTCTGTGCTTGTACATCTGAAGTAACAATTACTGTAACTCGGAATCAGTGCAAGAAAAGTAATGCAATTCTTACACTTGTATTTACAATATTACTAAACTTTTTATGTAGTTTATACCTGTGTAAAATAATAATAATAATAAAATGAGGAGATGCAGTGTTATATGCCATAATTATGGACAGGCTAGGTCTGCCAAACAGCAAGTAGAAGGACGTCCATATGCTATAATACGTCATATGAAAAGGATTGCCTCAGCAGACAGCTGCTTTAGTCATTTTACAAATGTGAGAAACAAAAAGAGCATCATTACAAAATATACAATATAATGAAATGTTCCTAAATTGTCATCTAGTGAGAAAGATTTTATTGTTTTCAGCCGTTTATACATTCTCTTATCACATTGTGTGCAAAGAACTAAAAAAAAAAAAAAAAAATGAAAACCCCACGCAAGGAAACTCCATGTTCATACAACTTTACTATCAAGGTTAATTGCTATTGTGCCACTGAATACATTGTGCACATATACTACAATATCTAAATGTGCATAGAAGCACAGATCTTCCCAGAAGGTAAGAAGAGAAAAATAGGTCACTCCGTCCATTCGTATTCTCAGTGTTACATGTCAGTGACAGCCACAGTTACCACCGTGGACCACTCCGCACTTTACAGCGACAGTGTAGGAGCAGAGACAAGCTGCAGCTTTACGTGATTCCACTCTTGTGTTCAGTGTAATCCTTGTATCTAAGGGTTTTTTTATACAATTTTATTCCAAGCCCAATGAATGTTTAAGGCTACGTTCACATTTGCGTTGTGCGCCGCAGCGTCGGCGCCGCAACGCACAACGCAAACAAAAACGCAGCAAAACGCATGCACAACGCTGCGTTTTGCGCCGCATGTGTCCTTTTTTTCATTGATTTTGGACGCAGCAAAAATGCAACTTGCTGCGTCCTCTGTGCCCGGACGCGGGCGCCGCAGGGACGCATGCGGCGCAAAACGCAAGTGCGACGCATGTCCATGCGCCCCCATGTTAAATATAGGGGCGCATGACGCATGCGGCGCCCGACGCAGCGGCGCCGACCGCAAATGTGAACGTAGCCTTATATAGGTCAGCAACTGGCAACCTGTGGTTTATTCAGCTGTCCAGCCAACACTCTATGATTCCTAGTCACTAGGAGCAGTGGACATCATAGCAGTTGGAAGGCCAGAGGTAACCTTCTCAGGGGTCATCAATGTTTGCACCCCCTGCACATTTCACCTTTATTGGCATATACATTTGGTCTGCTGCTCATGGACACCTGCCTTTCGTTCCATCAAGCGTCAGCCTCAGGATGACAAAGCTTTTACTACTAAACATTCTTACTAGGAAGTTCTCAGACCACCAGGAGGACAGCTGCTTTCAGCAAGTACAGTATCACTTTCCTTGGAGCAACTCATTTCACCTGTTCACAACACTCTTTTCCAGTCAATCCCCAAGTTCCTCCTCGGTTCTAGTCCTCAGAAAAGAGGGCATTTTTATGGTGTCCCAAAGGGTATAAACTCATATGACTGCAGATATGGCAGAATTTAGTTTGCTAGTAGAGCTCAGTTTGTCTGCTGTAGCAGTGCACAGTTTGTGAGACACAGCAGAGCTCAGTTCGTCAGTAACCCCCATCCTTGGTCATAGTCCATAGTGTCTTACAATATGATGCCTAAATAAAGGCATTTACAAATTTACGCTTATTTGTACATAACACTATTATGGCAACATTATTGCAAAAGCATGGCTATGCTATCAAAGTAATCTAATACAACATTGCAAAACCCTGGGAACCATAAGAAAAAATACTACAGACATGTTTTACAATTCTGACTTATCATTAATCATAATCTTCTATCTATGACACATAACTGACTTGTCAAGAACCAGAATTTGCTGGCAGGAAAGCTCAATTACCCGGAGGCTTGGATCCTCAGGAGATTCTCCGGCATGAATGAAACCATGTGCCTTGTTAGGAAGATATTATTGTGATTTGTGGATACATTCATGCGCTGATCAAAAATGGCCTTTAATCCTTCATCAATCATAACAATAATTGTCATCTATGGCTAGTTTTAACAAATGCAACATTGCAGCTTCCCTCCTAACTGCATTGCCTGGACTGTGAACATATGTAGGCAGGCTAAGCAACTTGTGTAGTCTCAGTGTACAGTCAGGATGAATGGGGATGCTGCTGAGTCACAGAAGAAATGGAAGAAATTCATCTTTCGGGTGATCTGATCTGAGTACAGAATCATCCAGTGACCCATGAGCAGTCGTGAAATAGTTAAATCTGGAGATCTGTAGTAAAATCGCCAACCAGTGGCTTTACCAGGTACAGGCAATTTACAGGCTTGTGGTTTGTTTTGGAAACTGAGTTGCATTGTTCTCCTGCAGTTACACTTTACTGGCACATATTTATTAATATCTAATAGTAATTACAATAATAATATCACTATTATAATAATTATTATTAATAATAGTAGTAATAATGACAATAATGAATGTAATGAGAATACTACAATATAATGGTAGAAATACTAGTAATAATAATAAATGTACTAATACACTATAATGGTAGAAATAATAATAATAAATAATAAATGTAACAATAATGCAATATAATGGTAGAAATAATAATAGATCCAAGCATCCCAATATAATCACCAGTCTATCATTAACTCTGTATCTCTCCTTTACAGTAGTTGCCATATGAAGGCAAGCTAGAGATTTTTGGGCAGCAGATGCAGAGTGGGCACCATGCTGCTTCCTGCCAAGCAGGACTCTGTACCACTTCATTATTCCATGCATTACCCATGTAACTGTGTGCAAGAATAAATGGCTACAACCTCTGACTCCCAAGTGGCAACGCTGGGGTTAGTGCCCCTATGTGAAAGCATCCATAAGCCCAGGCTCCTGGGGGCACCCAGGTCTCCCAGATAACAGCACACGGAAGGAGCACTCACCCAGGACTTGAGCCCAGTGGGACGCAGCGGAGGCCAGCAGCATGAGGCAGCCCATGAAGCACAGCTGCCCCAGCAGCAGCGCTTTCCTTTTCCTGCGGGTCCTGCTCTTCCTCTGCCGGGGCGCCAGCATCCCTGGCATGGCACAGACCTGGCACCGCTCTCCCTGTGTCAGTGCAAGCAGAGTCATGTCCACAGCCAGAAAATACTCTCACTGGATAGAATACCGGTGCTCCCCGGTGTGAGGTGAGGAGAGTGCAGGGACCGTGCGATGCAGCCAGGCGAAGACTTCTCCCAACTCCGGCTCCTTGTGCTGTGCTCCTAATCCATGTTACAGGCGTCTGGGCAGATCCCACACAGGAGGCAGCATGATGCAGGCAGCAGGGGAAGGACACTGGGCTGCTGGGAGCTGCTGCTGCTGATCATGGGCACAGAGCTGCTGATCATGGGCACAGAGCTGCTGATCATGGGCACAGAGCTGCTGCTCAGCACTGAGCCCATGGGAAGCTTCTTACATGGACGCACAGGCAGCTCCTACCAACCAAAGCAACTACCAGAAGGAACCTCTCTGCTCAAACTTTACAGTCAGCAGCACACAGGCTGCCAATTCCTCCCTCAGCTCCGCTCTCCGCCTTGTTCCTCATCCCCACCCCCTCCAAGTTTGATTTTTTTTTCTTATGCAGTTCATAGGCTGAAGTCAGATCCTCGTTCACTTCTTAGTTGAGCTCCAGCCTGCCTGTACAGCTACCCATAGACATAAGGGTACTGTGACTATGTTCACACTTGTCTGCTTTGTCATAGATGTGGGTTAGAATCTTGGGCAGAAATTTGAGGTTGAGTTCTGCCACATATTCCCAGTAGATCTGCACATGGAGTAACCTCATAGTAATTTAATGGGGATAATCTACGCTCTTTGTGTGTGGAATCCAAAGAAATAGCGAACACTGTGGACTTTTAAATCCGCTACGCACGGATTATTCTGCGCAGTAGTGGACAACCCCTTTAAACCTATGGTTTATTATTACTACCTGCTGTGCATCTATAATTTTGCGCAGACGGCCAAGGTACTTTTACAGCAGCCGGAAAGCCACAGTTTACAGACAATTGCTTTTTGGAAACTGCATTGTTCAGTGTACTTTAACCCCTTCATGACCCAGCCTATTTTGACCTTAATGACCTTGCCGTTTTTGTTGCAATTCTGACCAGTGTCCCTTTATGAGGTAATAACTCAGAAACGCTTCAACGGATCCTAGCGGTTCTGAGACTGTTTTTTCGTGACATATTGGGCTTCATGTTAGTGGTAAATTTGGGTCAATAATTTTTGCGTTTATTTGTGAAAAAAAATGGAAATTTGGCGAAAATTTTGAAATTTTCACAATTTTCTAATTTTGAATTTTTATTTTGTTAAACGAGAGAGTTATGTGACACAAAATAGTTAATAAATAACATTACCCACATGTCTACTTTACATCAGCACAATTTTGGAAACAACATTTTTTTTGCTAGGAAGTTATAAGGGTTAAAATTTGACCAGCGATTTCTCATTTTTACAACGAAATTTACAAAACCATTTTTTTAGGGACCACCTCACATTTGAAGTCAGTTTGAGGGGTCTATATGGCTGAAAATACCCAAAAGTGACACCATTCTAAAAACTGCACCCCTCAAGGTGCTCAAAACCACATTCAAGAAGTTTATTAACCCTTCAGGTGCTTCACAGCAGCAGAAGCAACATGGAAGGAAAAAATGAACATTTAACTTTTTGGTCACGAAAAAGATCTTTTAGCAACAATTTTTTTATTTTCCCAAGGGTAAAAAGAGAAACTGGACCACAAAAGTTATTGTACAATTTGTCCTGAGTACGCCGATATGCCATATGTGGGGGGAACCACTGTTTGGGCGCACGACAGGGCTCGGAAGGGAAGGAGCGCCATTTGACTTTTTCAATGAAAAATTGGCTCCAATCTTTAGCGGACACCATGTCGCGTTTGGAGAGCCCCTGTGTGTCTAAACATTGGAGCTCCCCCACAAGTGACCCCATTTTGGAAAATAGACCCCCCAAGGAGCTTATCTAGATGCAGAGTGAGCACTTTGAACCCCCAGTTGCTTCACAAATTGATCCATAAAAATGAAAAAGTACTTTTTTTCACCAAAACTTTCTTTTAGCCTCTATTTTTTCATTTTCACATGGGCAACAGGATAAAATGGATCCTAAAATGTGTTGGGCAATTTCTCCTGAGTACACCGATACCTCATATGTGGTCACAAACCACTGTTTGTGCACACGGCAGGCCTCGGAAGGGAAGGAGCGCCATTTGACTTTTTCAATGAAAAATTAGCTCCAATCGTTAGCGGACACATGCGCGTTTGGAGAGCCCCTGTGTACCTAAAGATTGGAGCTCCCCCACAAGTGACCCCATTTTGGAAACTAGACTCCCCAAGGAACTTATCTAGATGCATAGTGAGCACTTTGAACCCCCAGGTGCTTCACAAATTGATCCATAAAAATGAAAAAGTACTTTTTTTTCACAAAAAAATTATTTTAGCCTCAATTTGTTCATTTCCACATGGGCATCAGAATAAAATGGATCCTAAAACTTATTGGGCAATTTCTCCTGAGTACACTGATACCTTACATGTGGGGGTAAACCACTGTTTGGGCACACGGCAGGGCTCGGAAAGGAAGGAGCGCCATTTGACTTTTTGAATGAAAAATTAGCTCCAATCGTTAGCGGACACCATGTCACGTTTGGAGAGCTCCTGTATACCTAAAGATTGGAGCTCACCAAAAGTTACTCCATTTTGGAAACTAGACCCCCAAAGGAACTTATCTAGATGCATAGTGAGCACTTTGAACCCCCAGGTGCTTCACAAATTGATCCATAAAAATGAAAAAGTACTTTTTTTTCACAAAAAAATTATTTTAGCCTCAATTTGTTCATTTCCACATGGGCATCAGAATAAAATGGATCCTAAAACTTATTGGGCAATTTCTCCTGAGTACACTGATACCTTACATGTGGGGGTAAACCACTATTTGGGCACATGGCAGGGCTCGGAAGGGAAGGAGTGCGATTTGACTTTTTGAATGAAAAATTAGCTCCAATCGTTAGCGGACACCATGTCGTGTTTGGAGAGCCCCTGTGTGTCTAAACATTGGAGCTCCCCCACATTTGACCCCATTTTGGAAACTAGGTCTCCCATGGAACTAATCTAGATGTGCGGTGACCACTTTAAACCCCCAAGTGCTTCACAGAAGTTTATAACGCAGAGCCGTGAAAATAAAAAAATAATTTTCCTTTCCTCAAAAATTATCTTTTAGACCTCAATTTTTTATTTTCACAAGAGTAACAGGAGAAATTGGACCCCAAAAGTTGATGTCCAGTTTGTCCTGAATATGCTGATATCCTATATGTGGGGGGGACTACTGTTTGGGCACACTTCGGGGCTCAGAAGGTAAGTAGTGACGTTTTGAAATGCAGACTTTGATGGAATGGTCTGCGGGCATCATGTTACGTTTGCAGAGCCCCTGATATGCCTAAACAGTAGAAACCCCCCACAAGTGACCCCATTTTGGAAACTAGACCCCCCAAAGAAATTATCTAGATGTGTGGTGAGCACTTTGAACCCCCAAGTGCTTCACAGAAGTTTATAACGCAAAGCCGTGAAAATAAAAAATCATTTTTCTTTCCTCAAAAATTATCTTTTAGCCCTCAATTTTTTATTTTCACAAGCGTAACAGGAGAAATTGGACCCCTAAAGGTGCTGCCCAGTTTGTCCTGAGTATGCTGGTACCCCATATGTGGGGGTAAACCACTGTTTGGGCACACGTCGGGGCTCAGAAGGGAAGTAGTGACGTTTTGAAATGCAGACTTTGATGGAATGGTCTACGGGCATCATGTTACGTTTGCAGAGCCCCTGATGTGCCTAAACAGTAGAAACCCCCCCAAAAGTGACCCCATTTTGGAAATTAGTCCCCCCAAGGAACTTATCTAGATGTATGGTGAGCACTTTGAACTCCAAGTGCTTCACAGAAGTTTACAACGCAGAACCGTGAAAATAAAAAATGATTTTTTTTCCCTCAAAAATTATGTTTTAGTAAGCAATTTTTTATTTTCACAAGCGTAACAGGAGAAGTGGACCCCAATATTTGTTGCCCAGTTTGTCCTGAGTACGCTGATATCCCATATGTGGGGGTAAACCACTGATTGGGCACACGTCGTGGCTCGGAAGGGAAGTAGTGACGTTTTGAAATGCAGACTTTGGCTACTTTCACACTAGTCCGTCGGTACGGGCCGTCGCAAATCGTCGGCCCGACATACCGACAGACAGTGTGTTAATGTAGCACAACGTGGGCAGTGGATGCAGTTTTACAATGCATCTGCTGCCCATTGTGAGTTCCGGGAAGGAGGGGCGGAGTTTCAGCCGCGCATGCGCGGTCGAAAATGGCGGACATGGCGCACAAAAAAACGTTACATGGAACGTTTTTTTGTGCCGACGGTCCACCAAAACACGACGCATCTGTCGCACGACAGATGCGACGTGTGGCAATCTGTCGCAATGCGTCGCTAATGCAAGTGTATGGAGAAAACCGCATTCTGTGGGCAACTTTGCAGGATGCGTTTTTTCTCCAAAACGACGCTCCCGTTCCCAGGGATGCTTTGCGGCAATGACCTGTGATGACGCTGCGGTCTCGCTATCTGGGGTCATTGCCGCTAGGCATTATTGGAAACGGGAGCTTCGCGAGGAGCGGGAAGGCTGCGGGGGACGCCGGAAGGTGAGAATATCACGATTTATTATTTTTTAAATTATTTTTAACATTCTGTCTTTTACTATTGATGATGCATAGGCATCATCAATAGTAAAAAGTTGGTCACACTTGTCAAACACTATGTTTGACAAGTGTGACCAAACTGTCAATCAGTTTTCCAAGCGATGCTACAGATCGCTTGGAAAACGCTAGCATTCTGCAAGCTAATTACGCTTGCAAAACTCTAGTGTTTAGTGGGAAAATGCATGCCAATTCCGCATGCGTTTTATCTGCGGCACAGTTGTGGAATTGCCACGGAAATTTCCACCGCAATTGCGGACGTGTGCACATAGCTTCAAATGTAAAAGTCAGAACCGTGTACGCAAAATAGATTTTTCTCAACAAGAATCAATATTTTAACTTCAACCTTTTTGATCTTTTGGGGACACAATAGTTGTTACAAGCGCCCAGTAATATACAATTCAGAGCAATTGTTGTTATGTATAAACAGGCCTGTAAAGTAAACTGTCGTGAAACTAAAGGTACCTTCACACTAAGCGACTTTGCAGCCAGAACGACGACGATCTGTGATGTTGCAGCGTCCTGGATAGCGATCTCGTGTTTGACACGCAGCAGCGATCTGGATTCCGCTTTGATATCGCTGGTCGGAGCTAGAAGTCCAGAACTTTATTTCGTCGCTGATCACCCGCTGTCCATCGCTGGATCGGCGTGTGTGACGCCGATCCAGCGATGTGTTCACTTGTAATCAGGGTAAATATCGGGTTACTAAGCACAGGGCCGCGCTTAGTAACCCGATATTTACCCTGGTTACCATTGCAAAAGTAAAAAAAAAAACACTACATACTCACATTCTGATGTCTGTCACATCCCCCGGCGTCCACAGGGTTACGCGCTGCTGCTCAGAGCTTTCTGCACTGACTGTGTCAGCGCCGGCCGTAAAGCAGAGCACAGCGGTGACATCACCGCTTTACATCAGCATCAAATACCACCGTGAAGCTTAAAGGGATTGGTCACTACTCGGACAATCCCTACTGAATCCGTACGTTTTCCTCCTATTAAAATAATAACACTTATACTCCCCTCCAGTGCCAGCGCCGTTCCAGCTGTGTCAGTGCTAGCTCGACCGGGGCTCAACAATGTCATGCAATCTCTGCAGCCAATCAGCGTTGGCTTCATTCTCCTTTCCTACAGTTGACATCCAGATAGAGGGAGACGTCAGCCGCAGCTCTCACTTCCCTCAGATCTCTGACTTGTCCGAAGGAGGAGAGAGAGATAGCCCCAGGAAAACCGATGCTGACACCGCTGAAATGGCGCCGACACCAGAAGTATGTGTTATTATTTTACTGGGAGTACACATAGGAATTCAGAAGGGGTTGTCCACTTAAATATAACAGTATACAGGTCTGCATTTCTTTGGATGTTGTTCTGGGGCCTTTTGTGACCTATTGGATGAGTTGTCACTGGGTTCTTGGGTCACTCCTGGTAAGGTTCACCACTGTTCCATGTTTTCATCCTTTGTGGATAATGGCTCTCACTGTGGTTCACTGGAGTCCCATAGCTTTAGAAATGGCTTTATAACCTTTTCCAGACTGATAGATCTCAATTACTTTGTTTCTCATTTGTTCCACAATTTCTTTGGATCATGGCATTATGTCTAGCTTTTGAGGAACTTTTGGTCTACTTCACTATGTCAGGCAGGTCCTACTTAAGTGATTTTTTGATTGAGAACAGGTGTGTAAGTAATCAGACTTGGGTGTGGCTGAGGAATTTGAACTCAGCTTCCCAAAGATGTGATAGACCACAGTTAATTTGTGTTTTAAACGGGAAGGGGGCAATCACTTTTTCACACATGGCCCTGTAGGTTTAGATTTCTTTTTCCCTTAATAATAAAGACCTTCATTTAAAAACTGTATTTTGTGTTTACTTTTGTTATCTTTGTATAATATTTACATTTGTTTGGGGATCTGAAGCATTTAAGTGTGACAAACATGTAAAAGAATAGGAAATCAGGAAGGGGCAAACACTTTTTCACACCACTGTATTTTTAGAGGTGGTCAGGATATAACAGTGTACACATCTGCATTAGAGACTTTGTCTCTGCATCAGCTATGGAGAAGGGGTTGGCTTAGCAAAAAAAAAATTGAGGAAGACAACCAACCTCCTTCTAGAATGTCACTGAAAGGTCCATTCCCTGTGTTGGAATGAAACTTTCTAGTCCATGGAACCAGCACTGAAAACAGAGAATTGTTTTAGTTAACATGTTTAACCCCTTAGTGACAGAGCCAATTTGGTACTTAATGACGGAGCCAATTTTTACAATTCTGACCAATGTCACTTTATGAGGGTATAACTCTGGAACACTTTAACAGATCCCGCTGATTCTGAGATTTTTTTTTCATGACATATTGTACTTCATGTTAGTGGTAACATTTCTTCAATATTACTAGCGATTATTTATGAAAAAACTGGAAATATGGTGAAAATTTTTTAAATTTTGCAATTTTCAAACTTTTAATTTTTATGCCCTTAAATCAGAGAGATATGTTACACAAAATAGTTAATAAATAACATTTCCCACATGTCTACTTTACATCGGCACAATTTTCGAAACAATTTTTTTTTGTTAGGAAGTTATAAGGGTTAAAAGTTGACCAGCGATTTCTCATTTTTACAACAAAATGTCCAAAACCATTTTTTTAGGGACATTCAAGAAGTTTATTAACCCTTGACGTGCTTCACAGCAACTGAAGCAATGTGGAAGGAAAAAATGAACTTTTTTTTGCAAACATTTTACTTCAGAACCAATATTATTTATTTTCACAAGTGTAAAAAGAGAAAATGAACCACAAAATTTGTTGTGCAATTTCTCCTGAATACGCCGATATCCCATATGTGGGGGTAAACCACTGTTTGGGTGCACGGCAGGGCTTGGAAGAGAAGGAGTGCCGTTTGACTTTTTCAATGCAGAATTGGCTGGAATTGAGATCGGACGCCATGTCACGTTTGGAGAGCCCCTGATGTGCCTAAACAGTGGAAACCCCCCACAAGTGACACCATTTTGGAAACTAGACCCATTAAGGAAGTTATCTGGATGTTTGGTGAGCACTTTGAACCCCCAAGTGCTTCACAGAAGTTTATAACGAAGAGCCGTGAAAATAAAAAAATCACATTTTTTCTACAAAAATGATCTTTTCACCCCAAAATTTTTATTTTCCCAAGGGTAGAAGGAGAAATTAGACCCCAAAAGTTGTTGTGCAATTTGTCCTGAGTACGCCAATACCCCATATGTGGGGGTAAACCACAGATTGGGTGCATGGCAGAGCTTGGAAGAGAAGGAGTTCCGTTTGACTTTTTCAATGCAGAATTGGCTGGAATCGAGATCGGACGCCATGTTGTGTTTGGAGAGCCCCTGATGTGCCTAAACAGTGGAAACCCCCCACAAGTGACCCCATTTTGTAAACTAAACCCATTAAGGAACTTATCTAGATGTGTGGTGAGCACTTGGAACCCCCAAGTGCTTCACAGAAATTTGTAACGTAGAGCCGTAATTTAAAAAAAATCCTTTTTTTTCCTCAAAAATGATTTTTTAGCTCGCAATTTTTTTTTTTCAAGAGTAACAGGAGAAATTGGACACAATTTGTTGTCCAGTTTGTTCTGAGTACACTGAAACCCCATATGTGGGGGGGGGGGGAACCACTGTTTGGGCACACATAGGGGATCGGAAGGGAAGTAGTGACGTTTTAAAATGCAGACCTTGATGGAATGGTCTGCGGGCGTCATGTTGCATTTGCAGAGCTCCTGATGTACCTAAATAGTAGAAACCCCCAACAAGTGACCCCATTTTGGAAACTAGACCCCTCAAGGAACTTATCTACATCTGTGGTGAGCACTTTGAATGCCCAAGTGCTTCACAGAACTTTATAATGCAGAGTCGTGAAAATATATATATTTTTTTTTCCACAAAATGATTTTCTTAGCCCCCAATTTTTTATTTTCCCAAGGGTAACAAAAGAAATTGGACCCCAAAATTTGTTGTCCAATTTATTTTGAGTACGCTGATACCTCATATGTAGGGGGACCACTGTTTGGGCACACATCAGGGCTCGGAAGGGAAGTAGTGACGTTTTAAAATGCAGACTTTGATGGAATGGTCTGCGGGTGTCATGTTGCATTTTCAGAGTCCCTGATGTACCTAAACAGTAGAAACCCCCCACAAGTGACCCTATAGTGCAAACTAGACCCCCCAAGGAACTTATCTAGATAAGTGGTGAGCATTTTGAACTCCCAAGTGCTTCACAGAAGTTTGACGCAGAGCCATGAAAATAAAAAATCATTTTTTTCCCCGCAAAAATGATTTTTTAGCACCCATTTTTTTTTTTTTTTCGCAAGGGTAACAGGAGAAACTGGACCCCAAAAGTTGTTGTCCAATCAGTTCTGAGTACGCTGATACCACATAGGTGGGGGTAAACCACTGTTTGGGCGCAGAAGGGAAAGATCACCAATTGAATTTTTGAACGCAAAATTGGCTGTCGCGTTTGGAGACCCCCTGATTACCTAAACAGTGGAAACCCCCTAATTCTAACTCCAACCATAACCCCAACACACCCCTAACGCTGATCCCAACCCAATCCAGAACCTAACCAAAACCCTATCCCCAAAAACACCCCTAACCCTAATCCCAACCCTAACCATAACCCTAATCACAACCCTAACGCCAGAAAACCCCTAACCTTAATCCCAACCCTAACCCTAATCAAATCCCTAAGCCCAAACACACCTAATCAAAATCTCAAACCTAACCTCAAACCTAACCCCAACCCTAACCTTAACCCTAATCCCAAACCTAACTCTAATCCCAAACGTAACCCTAATGCCAACCTTAACCCTAATACCAGCTCTAACCCTAATCCAAACCCTAATCCCAACCCTAACCCCAACCCTAACCCTAACTTTAGCCCTAACTCTAAATTTAGCCCTAACCCTAGCCCTAACCCTAACTTTAGCACCAACCCTACCCCTAACCCAAACTTTAGCCCCAACCCTAACCCTAACTTTAGCACCAACCCTAACCCTAGCCCTAACTTTAGCCTCAACCCTAACCCTAACTTCAGCCCCAACCCTAACTTTAGCCCCAACCCTAACCCTAGCCCTAACCCTAACTTTAGCCCCAACCCTAACCCTAACTTTAACACCAACCCTAGCCCTAACTCTAACTTTAGCCCCAACCCTAGCCCTAACCCTAACTTTAGCCCCAACCCTAACCCTAGCCCTAACCCTAGCCCTAACCCCAACCCTAATTGGAAAATAGAAATACATACATTTTTTTTATTTTATCATTTTTTCCTAACTAAGGGGGAGATAAAAGGGGGGTTATTTACTATTTTTTTTTATTTTGATCACTGTGATAGGATCTCACAGTGACCAAAATAAAACAAGAGGAAGAATCTTCCTCTGCCAGCCGGCACATCACGGCAGGCGCACTGCGCATGCGCCCGCCATTTTCTTCCTGGAGGAAGAAGCCGGCGGCCAGGAGGGGATGCAGGAGGACCCAGGGACACCGGTAAGTATGACAGGGTCCCGGAATCTCCCTATTTCTCTGGCCTCTGATATGCGATCACATCAGAGGACAGAGAATGACACGCTGCTTTTTTTTTTCTTTTTGCGGTCGCCGGTAAACGGTTATTTACCGGCGATCACAAAACAGGGGTCGGTAAAAACCGACCCTGATCACGTTCTTTGGGGTCTCGGCTACCCCCGGCAGGCGAGACCCCAAAGATCTTCCGGCTGCTGGCCGGCGGGCGCACTGCGCATGCGCCCGCTATATTTTTCTCAGAAAAAGATGGCGGCGCCCATTGGGAGCCACGAGGAAAATCGGGGGAGATGGGTGAGTATCAGGGGTCTAACCGGGACCCCATTTCTCTGTCCTCTGATGTTCGATCACATCGGAGGACAGAGAAATTAAATGGGAAATTGCGTTGGGCTTTTTTTGCGGCCGCCGGAAAATGGTTATTTACCAGCGATTGCAACGCGGGGGTCGGTAAAAACCGACCTGAATCATGTTCTCTTGGGTCTCGGCTCTCCCTGGCAACCAAGACCCCAGAAAAATTCTGACTCTGGGGGGCGCTATACACTTTTTCCACAGCGCCGTTAATTAATGGCGCTGTGATTTAAGTACCCTTAACTGCTGCCGTTAGAAGGCGTATCGGCGGTTGTTAAGGGGTTAAAGTGTTTTTAATTTACTTGTGTCTGTCTCACAGGTGAACACGCCCTCCACCAAGAGTCCTATCCATCTGAAGGGAAAAGATACGATGGGACTCAATTCTTATACTGTTCTGGTAATATGCAAGCCAAGATCTCATTGCTGTGGGCAACAAAGAAAGTTGTACTATAAGGCAGTCCAGATGAATGAGGCCCGATAAGCATCAACCTGTACAAAACACACAAGAGAAACTGAATTCTATTTTTCATGGCCCATCTTGGGATGTAGGAAAAGAAAATGTAAGCTGCGCTGGAACTGTTAATGGCGGAGATGTGGAAGCAAGCGACGGATGGCCATGAACATCCTTGGCATAAAGACCAATGCAGTTCAGCTCCCATTTACTTTAAAGGGAATCTGTCTGCAGGTTTTTGCTAAGCAATCTTAGGATAGCATGAGTTAGGAATGAAAACGCAGAATACAGTGTTGTGTTGCTTATCAAGCTGTGTGATGTTGTTTACTTATGGTGCAGGTTTTATCACCAGGACATTATCATTGCTGTGACTAGCTGGCACACCAGCAGTTGTCCGACCACGCCCCCTCCTGGCAGCGTCGGACTGGAGCACCTTGGGCCCACCAGAGAAAATCATTCTTGGGGCCCACTATGTAGCTACATAGCAATAAATACAAGACCACCAATTGTACGGTAAAACACACTAATATCAGCGTATAATCTAAGGTAGTACACGTCTTAATTATGTAGCGGGGGTTGGGGTAGCCCCAGTGTCTAGGGCCCACCAATGGAACTGACTCCAGGGGCCCACTCTAAACTTCAATGCTCAGGCTAGGTACACCTTTGTTTTGTAGTATTTGTTAGGAGGCTCAGTAGTAAGGTTCATTATATTCATTAGAAAAACAGGTACAACATGCTGCACATTTTTTTTTCGCTAAAAAGATAGACACTAACGGAAAAAACAAAGACCTGATCACTGTATTTAAAGGGAACCTGTCACCCCCCCAGGGCGTTTTTAAGTAAAAGAGCCAATAAGCACTAAGGCTGCATTCTGTGAAGGTGGCTCTTATGCTTAGTATCCCTAGGAATGCTGAAATAATCACTTTTATAAATTTTGCGCCATACATGTATTGAGTCCCGGAGGTATGTCTTCTACCCCGGTGTCAACCGCCTCCGAGACGTCAATCATCTCCCTCTTGCGTCTGTGCGCCGCTTCCTGTGTTCAAAATACATGCCCAGCACCTGCATTCTGCCAACATTTCTCAGGCATGCGCACTGCCCGTGAACTTACAGCAGGCGAGTAACGTTGGCAGAGTGCAGGCGCTGGGCATGTACCGTATTTTGAACACAGGAGGCGGCAACATTTATAAAAGTGATTATTTCAGCATTCCTAGGGATACTAAGCATAAGAGCCACCTTCACAGAATGCAGCCTTGGTGCTGCTGAAGGTGGCTCTTTTACTTAACCCCTTTCTTACCTCGGACGGGATAGTACATCCGAGGTCAGAACCCTCGCTTTGATGCAGGGCTCCAGTGGTGAGCCCGCATCAAAGCCAGGACATGTCAGCTGTTTTGAACAGCTGACATGTGGCTGCAATAGCGGCCGGTGAAATCGCGATTCACCCGCCGCTATTAACTAGTTAAATGCCAAATGAGCGCATCGCTGACCCCCGTCACATGATCGGGGGTCAGCGATGCATCAGAATGGTAACCATAGAGGTCTCAAGGACCTTTATTGAGGTAAAATACTGACCAAATACTGAGCGTGTGATCATGGCCTTAGTTTAATTTTTCTGTCACTATAACAATACAAAGAAAAAAAACCTGAATACCAATGTGATCCTTAGCTACACCCGTTCACTTTTAAGCCATCAAGATTTACTATTTTTTTTAGTTTCCCAGAGATCAATCTTTTTTATTTTTAAGTTTGTATAAGGGTTTGATATTGACAATGCTGTCAACAGAGGATGCATATCATTTAAACGGGTGGTCCCATATAAAAGATTATTACTCTGTAGGCTTAGGGACACAAAAACAAATAAAACAAAAAAAATGAGCTCCTAGGTTGTGCATATGTCTTAGACGCCAGCCTGCACACATTGATTTTGTTATAGGAACTGTTTTCAGGAACATAACATAGCTGTTTTTCCTGAAGCATCTTTTAGAGTACGTGCACATGTCAGGATTTCTTGCAAAACATTCCTGAAGAAAACCAGACATTTTCTGCAAGAAATCCGAATGCGTTTTTTACGCGTTTTTTCGCAATGCATTATTATGAGTGTTAATAGTGAGCTTCTTGCTGCCTTCTTTCAGCCATTTTTCATCTTTGAAAACCTAAAGCTGTTAGAAGAAGCTGAAAAAGAGTGAACTTATGTACAAGTCATTTTTACACTGTGGATCATTTTTATTTTATTTTTTATCATTTTTTTTCAGGTGTTTTCCAAACAAACTACTGGTAATCCTGAAAAAGACACCGTGTGTACATAAGGTCACTATCGGGGTCCAGCGAAGGCTCTTTCCACTGTTCTCGCCTCTGATGAGACTCATGTCTACTGTGCTGTAATCTATCACCGAACTCAGTGGATTGTGACTAGTGTTGAGCGATACTTTCCGATATCGGAAAGTATCGGTATCGGAAAGTATCGGCCGATACCGTCACAGTATCGGAATCCAATCCGATACCGATACCCGATCCCAATGCAAGTCAATGGGACGAAAATATCGGAATTAAAATAAACCCTTTCTTTCCTTGTAGGTTAATTCTACATGAAGGAAAACAACTAAGAATAATGTAGGATGTATTGGGGGAGGTGGCGGAGACATTAAAGGCACAGGGGTTTATCCCAATCAAATAGAATAGCAGTATTTTTAATTTTTTTATGACGTTCGGCGTTAGAAAGAATTTGACTATGTTAATTTTTTATTTATTTTGTCAGATATTGATGTTTCACTACTTCCACGCCCTTCACCCTATTTTTTACTTCTCCCACACTTTCTTCTTCATTATCCTCATCATCAGCTTCTGTGACATCAACTTCTTCACCTTATTCATCTTCTTCTTTTCTACGTATATATATTTTTTTTTTTTTACATTGTTCATATTCTTTTTATTTAACTATTATCTTTTTTATATTCAACTTCTTCATCATATTCTTATTTGTGACAGGCATTCCCGTAGTTGTTATCTATAAAAGTTTGAAGATTACACCTTCCGTTCTGCCTGTCACAAAACAGTTACATTTGTCCGCGTTCAGTTTGGCCTGCAGCATCAGGCTTTATCCAGGGGCACCACGAGGAGGAACGGACTCACCCCCATACACTGCTTAGTCTTCTTCTGCTTATAATTTAGATAATATCTTTTGCTCTGATATTTAGTCTTATGCTTAATGTTCTTCTGCTCTTTGTTCTGCAGCCTCTTGTTCTTCTGCTTCTCGGTCTTCCAGGTTGTCGTCGTCATCTCCAGGGTCGTCATCTCCAGGGTCGTCGTCATCGGGGTCGTCGTCATCGGGGTCGTCGTCATCGGGGTCGTCTTCAGGGTCATCGTCTCCAGGGTCGTCGTCATCTCGGTGGTTGTCGTCTCTGGTGTCGTCATCATCTTAGGGGTGGTCTTCCGGGTCATCGTCTTTCGGGTCTTGAACTTGGAAATGTAGCAGAAGGTACAAGAAGGCTGAGAAAATGCCGAGAAACAGCTGATGGAACTGGAACTCGGATGGCTACCCGAAGGTCCAAGAGCCAATGGAACTACCGAGGACCAGCTGACGTTACTGGAACCCGGTTACTAAGCAGGAGGTACCCGTGCCTGAAAGCACTACCAAGGACCACCTGACGTTGGTGGAACTCGGATACCCAGAGGGAGGCACCTAAGCCAAAGGCTCTGCCCGGAACCAGCTGACGGTACTGGAACCAGGATGGGGAGCAGAAGGTACAAGAGCAAAAGACACTGCCGAGAACCAGCTGACGGTACTGGAACCCGGATGGGTAGCCGAAGGTCCAAGAGCCAATGGAACTACCGAGGACCAGCTGACGTTACTGGAACCCGGTTACTAAGCAGGAGGTACCCGTGCCTGAAAGCACTACCAAGGACCACCTGACGTTGGTGGAACTCGGATACCCAGAGGGAGGCACCTAAGCCAAAGGCTCTGCCCGGAACCAGCTGACGGTACTGGAACCAGGATGGGGAGCAGAAGGTACAAGAGCAAAAGACACTGCCGAGAACCAGCTGACGGTACTGGAACCCGGATGGGGACCTATTCAAGCTTGTCTTCCTAGGGCCCCAACTGGCGGTGTGTTAGAGCCCAGGGACAGCAGGAGGAGGAGCAGGGGGAGGGGAGTGTAGGCCGAAGCCTGCACTGGCGGCAGCTTTGGGTGTGTTGTGTCTGCGTGGCTTTTGCAGGACACGTTGCCGGCTACACAGCAGGGGAACAGCTGGCGGTGCTGGACCCCACTGACACATTGGCGAGGTGTTTGGCTCTGTGCAGCCAGCACTTCCGGACAGCAACTAGCGTTGTTGGAGCCCGGGCTCTGCAGGTGGAGCAGAGTGTAGGCCGAAGCCTAATTGAACCGATTTCAAAAGTCACCTTTAACCCCCCCTCAGGGGTTACAAAGTAGAAGAGCCACAGCTTATGCAGCAGCAGTGCTGCGCAAGTCAAAGGTTGCTCTTGTAATTTTTCTCCTTGCACACGCTGAATGGAACACGTATAACATTTAGCCCTTTATACAGTCAAACTGTGTAATGGAGGCGAGAGTTCCCTTTGTAATGAGACGCAGCACAGGTGTCAAGAATCCCACCTTGGTGCTGGGTGCAGCCTCCCGAGCGTTGTTATTTGCTGTACAGGAGTCTGCGCTGTCGTGTTATCCCCTGGCCTAGCGCCGTTAGCGCTGCCCATCTTCTGGCATCATGTAATGTCGGCCGGTGCGGTTCGCGATGACCATGAATCCCAGCCCCGCAGTGTCTTAACATTGTTAAAACACTGCGGGGCTGGGATTCAGGGCCTGGCGCAGCACATATGTTCGCCTCTCACACTCGGGTCCTTACACCCGCTTCAGACTGTGCGGCGTCATCTGATCCCTTATCGCATGCCACGGCCATGAAGCCGCACAGTCCGAAGAAGGCGGAAGGAGAGGAGGGACAGGCGAACTGATGCACTGATCCTGCCCATGAATCACACCCTCGCAGTCCCAATAAATAAGACACCGAGGGGCGTTGTGTGGGTCAGGGCGGCCGCAGAGGCGCAGCCAGCCAAACAATGATGCCAGAAGACGGGCAGCGCTACCAAGGGGGTTGCAGCGTGTCATTACAAAGGAAAGTCACACCACCGGGACGGTTAAATGGTCACACAGAGGACACATTTCAGACGTGTTTTCAGTTCCACATGTGCGAGGAGAATACGTTTCTGAGCCACCTTGCACACATGCAGCATTACCGCTGTACAAGGTGGCTGGATAACGTAAAAACGCCTGGGGGAGGGGGGACAGGTTCCCTTCAATTTCAGTTCTTGTGTCTGCGTGGCTTTTGCAGGACACGTTGCCGGCTGCACAGCAGGGGAACAGCTGGCGGTGCTGGACCCCACTGACACATTGGCTGGTGTTTTTCTCTGTGCAGCTAGCACATCTGGGCCCCAACTGGCGGTGTGTTAGAGCCCAGGGACAGCAGGAGGAGGAGCAGGAGGAGGAGGAGCAGGGGGAGGGGAGTGTAGGCCGAAGCCTGCACTGGCGGCAGCTTTGGGTGTGTTGTGTCTGCGTGGCTTTTGCAGGACACGTTGCCGGCTACACAGCAGGGGAACAGCTGGCGGTGCTGGACCCCACTGACACATTGGCGAGGTGTTTGGCTCTGTGCAGCCAGCACTTCCGGACAGCAACTAGCGTTGTTGGAGCCCGGGCTCTGCAGGTGGAGCAGAGTGTAGGCCGAAGCCTAATTGAACCGATTTCAAAAGTCACCTTTAACCCCCCCTCAGGGGTTACAAAGTAGAAGAGCCACAGCTTATGCAGCAGCAGTGCTGCGCAAGTCAAAGGTTGCTCTTGTAATTTTTCTCCTTGCACACGCTGAATGGAACACGTATAACATTTAGCCCTTTATACAGTCAAACTGTGTAATGGAGGCGAGAGTTCCCTTTGTAATGAGACGCAGCACAGGTGTCAAGAATCCCACCTTGGTGCTGGGTGCAGCCTCCCGAGCGTTGTTATTTGCTGTACAGGAGTCTGCGCTGTCGTGTTATCCCCTGGCCTAGCGCAGTTAGCGCTGCCCATCTTCTGGCATCATGTAATGTCGGCCGGTGCGGTTCGCGATGACCATGAATCCCAGCCCCGCAGTGTCTTAACATTGTTAAAACACTGCGGGGCTGGGATTCAGGGCCTGGCGCAGCACATATGTTCGCCTCTCACACTCGGGTCCTTACACCCGCTTCAGACTGTGCGGCGTCATCTGATCCCTTATCGCATGCCACGGCCATGAAGCCGCACAGTCCGAAGAAGGCGGAAGGAGAGGAGGGACAGGCGAACTGATGCACTGATCCTGCCCATGAATCACACCCTCGCAGTCCCAATAAATAAGACACCGAGGGGCGTTGTGTGGGTCAGGGCGGCCGCAGAGGCGCAGCCAGCCAAACAATGATGCCAGAAGACGGGCAGCGCTACCAAGGGGGTTGCAGCGTGTCATTACAAAGGAAAGTCACACCACCGGGACGGTTAAATGGTCACACAGAGGACACATTTCAGACGTGTTTTCAGTTCCACATGTGCGAGGAGAATACGTTTCTGAGCCACCTTGCACACATGCAGCATTACCGCTGTACAAGGTGGCTGGATAACGTAAAAACGCCTGGGGGAGGGGGGACAGGTTCCCTTCAATTTCAGTTCTTGTGTCTGCGTGGCTTTTGCAGGACACGTTGCCGGCTGCACAGCAGGGGAACAGCTGGCGGTGCTGGACCCCACTGACACATTGGCTGGTGTTTTTCTCTGTGCAGCTAGCACATCTGGGCCCCAACTGGCGGTGTGTTAGAGCCCAGGGACAGCAGGAGGAGGAGCAGGAGGAGGAGGAGCAGGGGGAGGGGAGTGTAGGCCGAAGCCTGCACTGGCGGCAGCTTTGGGTGTGTTGTGTCTGCGTGGCTTTTGCAGGACACGTTGCCGGCTACACAGCAGGGGAACAGCTGGCGGTGCTGGACCCCACTGACACATTGGCGAGGTGTTTGGCTCTGTGCAGCCAGCACTTCCGGACAGCAACTAGCGTTGTTGGAGCCCGGGCTCTGCAGGTGGAGCAGAGTGTAGGCCGAAGCCTAATTGAACCGATTTCAAAAGTCACCTTTAACCCCCCCTCAGGGGTTACAAAGTAGAAGAGCCACAGCTTATGCAGCAGCAGTGCTGCGCAAGTCAAAGGTTGCTCTTGTAATTTTTCTCCTTGCACACGCTGAATGGAACACGTATAACATTTAGCCCTTTATACAGTCAAACTGTGTAATGGAGGCGAGAGTTCCCTTTGTAATGAGACGCAGCACAGGTGTCAAGAATCCCACCTTGGTGCTGGGTGCAGCCTCCCGAGCGTTGTTATTTGCTGTACAGGAGTCTGCGCTGTCGTGTTATCCCCTGGCCTAGCGCCGTTAGCGCTGCCCATCTTCTGGCATCATGTAATGTCGGCCGGTGCGGTTCGCGATGACCATGAATCCCAGCCCCGCAGTGTCTTAACATTGTTAAAACACTGCGGGGCTGGGATTCAGGGCCTGGCGCAGCACATATGTTCGCCTCTCACACTCGGGTCCTTACACCCGCTTCAGACTGTGCGGCGTCATCTGATCCCTTATCGCATGCCACGGCCATGAAGCCGCACAGTCCGAAGAAGGCGGAAGGAGAGGAGGGACAGGCGAACTGATGCACTGATCCTGCCCATGAATCACACCCTCGCAGTCCCAATAAATAAGACACCGAGGGGCGTTGTGTGGGTCAGGGCGGCCGCAGAGGCGCAGCCAGCCAAACAATGATGCCAGAAGACGGGCAGCGCTACCAAGGGGGTTGCAGCGTGTCATTACAAAGGAAAGTCACACCACCGGGACGGTTAAATGGTCACACAGAGGACACATTTCAGACGTGTTTTCAGTTCCACATGTGCGAGGAGAATACGTTTATGAGCCACCTTGCACACATGCAGCATTACCGCTGTACAAGGTGGCTGGATAACGTAAAAACGCCTGGGGGAGGGGGGACAGGTTCCCTTCAATTTCAGTTCTTGTGTCTGCGTGGCTTTTGCAGGACACGTTGCCGGCTGCACAGCAGGGGAACAGCTGGCGGTGCTGGACCCCACTGACACATTGGCTGGTGTTTTTCTCTGTGCAGCTAGCACATCTGGGCCCCAACTGGCGGTGTGTTAGAGCCCAGGGACAGCAGGAGGAGGAGCAGGAGGAGGAGGAGCAGGGGGAGGGGAGTGTAGGCCGAAGCCTGCACTGGCGGCAGCTTTGGGTGTGTTGTGTCTGCGTGGCTTTTGCAGGACACGTTGCCGGCTACACAGCAGGGGAACAGCTGGCGGTGCTGGACCCCACTGACACATTGGCGAGGTGTTTGGCTCTGTGCAGCCAGCACTTCCGGACAGCAACTAGCGTTGTTGGAGCCCGGGCTCTGCAGGTGGAGCAGAGTGTAGGCCGAAGCCTAATTGAACCGATTTCAAAAGTCACCTTTAACCCCCCCTCAGGGGTTACAAAGTAGAAGAGCCACAGCTTATGCAGCAGCAGTGCTGCGCAAGTCAAAGGTTGCTCTTGTAATTTTTCTCCTTGCACACGCTGAATGGAACACGTATAACATTTAGCCCTTTATACAGTCAAACTGTGTAATGGAGGCGAGAGTTCCCTTTGTAATGAGACGCAGCACAGGTGTCAAGAATCCCACCTTGGTGCTGGGTGCAGCCTCCCGAGCGTTGTTATTTGCTGTACAGGAGTCTGCGCTGTCGTGTTATCCCCTGGCCTAGCGCCGTTAGCGCTGCCCATCTTCTGGCATCATGTAATGTCGGCCGGTGCGGTTCGCGATGACCATGAATCCCAGCCCCGCAGTGTCTTAACATTGTTAAAACACTGCGGGGCTGGGATTCAGGGCCTGGCGCAGCACATATGTTCGCCTCTCACACTCGGGTCCTTACACCCGCTTCAGACTGTGCGGCGTCATCTGATCCCTTATCGCATGCCACGGCCATGAAGCCGCACAGTCCGAAGAAGGCGGAAGGAGAGGAGGGACAGGCGAACTGATGCACTGATCCTGCCCATCAATCACACCCTCGCAGTCCCAATAAATAAGACACCGAGGGGCGTTGTGTGGGTCAGGGCGGCCGCAGAGGCGCAGCCAGCCAAACAATGATGCCAGAAGACGGGCAGCGCTACCAAGGGGGTTGCAGCGTGTCATTACAAAGGAAAGTCACACCACCGGGACGGTTAAATGGTCACACAGAGGACACATTTCAGACGTGTTTTCAGTTCCACATGTGCGAGGAGAATACGTTTCTGAGCCACCTTGCACACATGCAGCATTACCGCTGTACAAGGTGGCTGGATAACGTAAAAACGCCTGGGGGAGGGGGGACAGGTTCCCTTCAATTTCAGTTCTTGTGTCTGCGTGGGTTTTGCAGGACACGTTGCCGGCTGCACAGCAGGGGAACAGCTGGCGGTGCTGGACCCCACTGACACATTGGCTGGTGTTTTTCTCTGTGCAGCTAGCACATCTGGGCCCCAACTGGCGGTGTGTTAGAGCCCAGGGACAGCAGGAGGAGGAGCAGGAGGAGGAGGAGCAGGGGGAGGGGAGTGTAGGCCGAAGCCTGCACTGGCGGCAGCTTTGGGTGTGTTGTGTCTGCGTGGCTTTTGCAGGACACGTTGCCGGCTACACAGCAGGGGAACAGCTGGCGGTGCTGGACCCCACTGACACATTGGCGAGGTGTTTGGCTCTGTGCAGCCAGCACTTCCGGACAGCAACTAGCGTTGTTGGAGCCCGGGCTCTGCAGGTGGAGCAGAGTGTAGGCCGAAGCCTAATTGAACCGATTTCAAAAGTCACCTTTAACCCCCCCTCAGGGGTTACAAAGTAGAAGAGCCACAGCTTATGCAGCAGCAGTGCTGCGCAAGTCAAAGGTTGCTCTTGTAATTTTTCTCCTTGCACACGCTGAATGGAACACGTATAACATTTAGCCCTTTATACAGTCAAACTGTGTAATGGAGGCGAGAGTTCCCTTTGTAATGAGACGCAGCACAGGTGTCAAGAATCCCACCTTGGTGCTGGGTGCAGCCTCCCGAGCGTTGTTATTTGCTGTACAGGAGTCTGCGCTGTCGTGTTATCCCCTGGCCTAGCGCCGTTAGCGCTGCCCATCTTCTGGCATCATGTAATGTCGGCCGGTGCGGTTCGCGATGACCATGAATCCCAGCCCCGCAGTGTCTTAACATTGTTAAAACACTGCGGGGCTGGGATTCAGGGCCTGGCGCAGCACATATGTTCGCCTCTCACACTCGGGTCCTTACACCCGCTTCAGACTGTGCGGCGTCATCTGATCCCTTATCGCATGCCACGGCCATGAAGCCGCACAGTCCGAAGAAGGCGGAAGGAGAGGAGGGACAGGCGAACTGATGCACTGATCCTGCCCATCAATCACACCCTCGCAGTCCCATTAAATAAGACAACGAGGGCTGTTGTGTGGGTCAGGGCGGCCGCAGAGGCGCAGCCAGCCAAACAATGATGCCAGAAGACGGGCAGCGTTACCAAGGAGCTTGTTGCGTGTGTCAATACAAAGTCAAATCACACCTGAGGGACGTTTTAATGGTCACAGAGGACACATTTTAGACGTGTTCACTTCAACATGGGCAAGGAGAATAAGTTTCTGAGCCACCTTGAACACATGCAGCATTACTGCTGTTCAAGGTAGCTGTAAAACATAGAAACACCTGGGGGAGGGGGGACAGGTTCCCTTCAATTTCAGTTCTTGTGTCTGCGTGGCGGTCGCAGGACACGTTGCCGGCTACACAGCAGGGGAACAGCTGGCGGTGCTGAACCCCACTGACACATTGGCTGGTGTTTTTCTCTGTGCAGCTAGCACATCTGGGCAAAAACTGGCGGTGTTAGAGCCCAGGGTCAGCAGGAGGAGCAGGGGGAGCGGAGTGTAGGCCGAAGCCTGCACTCGAGCAAGTTGAAAGGAAACCTTTAACCCCCCCCCCCCCCCCAGGCGTTTGTAGCTGAAAGAGCCATTGTGTACAGCACTAATGCTGGAAAAGGTAAACTTAGCTCTTTTAATTATGGTCCTTGTACATGCGGAACCTAACATTTATGAAATGTGTCTCCTCACAGCGTTAAACCGTCCGGTAGGTGGAACTTTCCTTTGTCGTGTGACGCAGCACAGCCATCATTTTTACCCCCTTGGCGCCGTGCGCCGCCTCCTCAGCGTTGTTTGAATCTGTCCCGGAGCCTGCGCTGTTAGGTTAGCCCTTGGCCATGCACACATGTTGCGCTGCCCGTCTTCTGACCTCATTTGGTGTCAGGCTGGCTGCGCCTGTGCGGGTGCGCTGGCCGAGATCCCGCCTCGCAGTGTCGTCTAATGTAATCCCACCGCGGGCCTGTGATCCGTGCCCGTGCGCAGTGCATATCCTCTCCTCTCACTCCCCTCCCTACGGCTTTTTCAGACTGTGCGGTGTCACGGCTGTGGCATGCTATTAGGGACCAGCTGACATCGCACAGTCTGAAGGCGAGGCGGGATCTCGGCCAGCGCACCCGCACAGGCGCAGCCAGCCTGACACCAAATGAGGTCAGAAGACGGGCAGCGCAACATGTGTGCATGGCCAAGGGCTAACCTAACAGCGCAGGCTCCGGGACAGATTCAAACAACGCTGAGGAGGGGGCGCACGGCGCCAAGGGGGTAAAAATGATGGCTGTGCTGCGTCACACGACAAAGGAAAGTTCCACCTACCGGACGGTTTAACGCTGTGTGGGGACACATTTCATAAGTGTTTGGTTCAGCATGTGCAAGGAGCATCACGAAAAGAGGCACTTTTTCCCTTTGCATCATTACTGCTGCACAAGGTGGCTCCTTCAGTAACAAACGCCTGGGGGGGGGGGGGGGGGTCAGGTTCCCTTACATTTAACTTGTTGTGCCTGCGTGGCGGTCGCAGTACACGTTGCCGTATACACAGCAGGGGAACAGCTGGCGGTGCTGAACCCCACTAACACATTGGCGAGGTGTTTGGCTCTGTGCGTACAGCACTTCTGGACGGCAACTAGCGGTGTTGGAGCCCAGGGACAGGTGGAGGAGGAGGAGGTTGGAGGGATTGCCACACACACAGCAGGGGAACAGCTGACGTTACTGAACCCCAATAACAGAGGAGGGACTGTTGACTGTGCGTACAGCACTTCTGGACGGCAACTGGCGGTGTTGGAGCCCAGGGACAGGTGGAGGAGGAGGAGGTTGGAGGAGGTAGGAGGGATTGCCACACACACAGCAGGGGAACAGCTGACGTTACTGAACCCCAATAACAGAGGAGGGACTGTTGACTGTGCGTACAGCACTTCTGGACGGCAACTGGCGGTGTTGGAGCCCAGGGACAGGTGGAGGAGGAGGAGGTTGGAGGAGGTTGGAGGAGGTAGGAGGGATTGCCACACACACAGCAGGGGAACAGCTGACGTTACTGAACCCCAATAACAGAGGAGGGACTGTTGACTGTGCGTACAGCACTTCTGGACGGCAACTGGCGGTGTTGGAGCCCAGGGACAGGTGGAGGAGGAGGAGGTTGGAGGAGGTAGGAGGGATTGCCACACACACAGCAGGGGAACAGCTGACGTTACTGAACCCCAATAACAGAGGAGGGACTGTTGACTGTGCGTACAGCACTTCTGGACGGCAACTGGCGGTGTTGGAGCCCAGGGACAGGTGGAGGAGGAGGAGGTTGGAGGAGGTTGGAGGAGGTAGGAGGGATTGCCACACACACAGCAGGGGAACAGCTGACGTTACTGAACCCCAATAACAGAGGAGGGACTGTTGACTGTGCGTACAGCACTTCTGGACGGCAACTGGCGGTGTTGGAGCCCAGGGACAGGTGGAGGAGGAGGAGGTTGGAGGAGGTAGGAGGGATTGCCACACACACAGCAGGGGAACAGCTGACGTTACTGAACCCCAATAACAGAGGAGGGACTGTTGACTGTGCGTACAGCACTTCTGGACGGCAACTGGCGGTGTTGGAGCCCAGGGACAGGTGGAGGAGGAGGAGGTTGGAGGAGGTAGGAGGGATTGCCACACACACAGCAGGGGAACAGCTGACGTTACTGAACCCCAATAACAGAGGAGGGACTGTTGACTGTGCGTACAGCACTTCTGGACGGCAACTGGCGGTGTTGGAGCCCAGGGACAGGTGGAGGAGGAGGAGGTTGGAGGAGGTAGGAGGGATTGCCACACACACAGCAGGGGAACAGCTGACGTTACTGAACCCCAATAACAGAGGAGGGACTGTTGACTGTGCGTACAGCACTTCTGGACGGCAACTGGCGGTGTTGGAGCCCAGGGACAGGTGGAGGAGGAGGAGGTTGGAGGAGGTTGGAGGGATTGCCACACACACAGCAGGGGAACAGCTGACGTTACTGAACCCCAATAACAGAGGAGGGACTGTTGACTGTGCGTACAGCACTTCTGGACGGCAACTGGCGGTGTTGGAGCCCAGGGACAGGTGGAGGAGGAGGAGGTTGGAGGAGGTAGGAGGGATTGCCACACACACAGCAGGGGAACAGCTGACGTTACTGAACCCCAATAACAGAGGAGGGACTGTTGACTGTGCGTACAGCACTTCTGGACGGCAACTGGCGGTGTTGGAGCCCAGGGACAGGTGGAGGAGGAGGAGGTTGGAGGAGGTAGGAGGGATTGCCACACACACAGCAGGGGAACAGCTGACGTTACTGAACCCCAATAACAGAGGAGGGACTGTTGACTGTGCGTACAGCACTTCTGGACGGCAACTGGCGGTGTTGGAGCCCAGGGACAGGTGGAGGAGGAGGAGGTTGGAGGAGGTAGGAGTGATTGCCACACACACAGCAGGGGAACAGCTGACGTTACTGAACCCCAATAACAGAGGAGGGACTGTTGACTGTGCGTACAGCACTTCTGGACGGCAACTGGCGGTGTTGGAGCCCAGGGACAGGTGGAGGAGGAGGAGGTTGGAGGAGGTAGGAGGGATTGCCACACACACAGCAGGGGAACAGCTGACGTTACTGAACCCCAATAACAGAGGAGGGACTGTTGACTGTGCGTACAGCACTTCTGGACGGCAACTGGCGGTGTTGGAGCCCAGGGACAGGTGGAGGAGGAGGAGGTTGGAGGAGGTTGGAGGAGGTAGGAGGGATTGCCACACACACAGCAGGGGAACAGCTGACGTTACTGAACCCCAATAACAGAGGAGCGACTGTTGACTGTGCGTACAGCACTTCTGGACGGCAACTAGCGGTGTTGGAGCCCAGGGGCAGGTGGAAAAGCAGAGGAACACAATGTAGGCCGAAGCCTGAGAAAGTCGAAAGGGAACCTTTAACCCCCCCCCCAAGGCGTTTGTAGCTGAAAGAGCCAGCTTGTGCAGCACAAAAGATGCAAAAGGAAAAGGTGGCTCTTTTCATCATGCTCCTTGCAAACACAGAACTAAACACTTTTAAAATGTGTCCCCTGAAGCCGTGAAACCGTCCCGGAGGTGGGACTTTCCTTCGTAATATGACGCAGCACAGCCATCATTACTACCCCCCCGCCGCCGTGCCCCGGCTCCTCAGCGTTGTTTGATTCCGTCCCGGAGCCTGCGCTGTTATGTTATCCCGTGGCCAGGCACACTTAGCGCTGCCCATCTTCTGACATCATTTGGTGTCAGGCTGGCTGCGCCTGTGCGGCCGCGCTGGCCGAGAGCCCGCCTCGCAGTGTCTTCTGATGTAATCCCACTGGGGGCCTGGGATCCATGGCCATGCGCAGTGCATATCCTCGCCTCTCACTCCCCTCCCTACGGCTTCTTTTTCAGACTGTGCGGTGTCACGGCCGTGGCATGCTATTAGGGACCAGCTGACACCGAACAGTCTGAAGAAGCCATAGGGAGATGAGTGAGAGGTGGAGGTTCAGATATGCACTGCGCATGTCCATAGATCCCAGGCCCCCAGTGGGATTAAATCAGAAGACACTGCGAGGCGGGCTCTCGGCCAGCGTGGCCGCACAGGCGCAGCCAGCCTGACACCAAATGATGCCAGAAGACGGGCAGCGCTAAGTGTGCCTGGCCACGGGATAACATAACAGCGCAGGCTCCGGGCCGGAATCAAACAACGCTGAGGAGCCGGGGAGCGGCGCCGGGGGGGTAGGAATGACGGCTGTGCTGCGTCATATTACGAAGGAAAGTCCCACCTCCGGGACGGTTTTACGGTATCAGTGGACACATTTTATAAGTGTTAAGTTTTGCGTGTGCAAGGAGCAAAACCAAAATAGCTACCTTTTTCCTTGTGCAGCATTACTGCTGCACAAGGTGGCTCTTTCAGTAACAAACGCCTTGGGGGGGGGGGGGACAGATTCCCTTACATTTCAGTTGTTGTGTCAGCGTGGCGGTCGCATGACACATTGCCGGCTACACAGCTGGGGATCAGCTGACGTTACTGAAACCCAATAACACTGGGTCGTATGTTTTGACTGTGCAGACGGCACTTCTGAGCCTCAACTGGCGGTGTTGGAGCACAGGAATTTAAGTTCAGGTGGTAGAAAGATGAACACAACAGGAGACCTGGATAACGTATACAGTGACCTAATTATTTAATCAGGAGGAGGAGTGGCAAATTCCTGCGAGATCCAGGCCTTGTTCATTTTCAGGAAAGTAAGCCGGTCAACGTTATCGGAGGATAGTCGCATGCGACGGTCAGTTAGTACACCACCTGCAGCACTAAAGACACGTTCCGATAATACACTGGCCGCAGGGCAAGACAGCACCTCCAATGCATACTGGCTTAGCTCTGGCCATGTATCCAGCTTTGAGACCCAAAACTTGAAAGGGGAAGAGCCGTCTGGGAGTACAGCAAGAGGGCAAGACATGTAGTCTGTCACCATCTGACGGAACCGTTGCCTCCTGCTGACTGGAGCCGTCTGTGATGGTGTAGACTTTTGTGGGGGGCACAGAAAACTGTGCCACAGTTGGGCCATACTGGTCTTGCCTTGGGCAGAGGCACTGCTTCTGCTCCCTCTTTGTGCAGAGCCTCCACCACTGCCTGGACGCACTGAGCTGCTTTGGAATGCACTAGCAGCACTTCTCTCAGTTGGAATGGAGAAGATGATGGAACTGACCAGTGTGTCTTGGTACTCCCGCATTTTTCGCTCCCGGTTCAACGGTGTGATGAGGCTTTCTACGTTGTCCCGGTAGCGAGGATCGAGGAGGGTGAACACCCAATAATCAGACATGTTGAGAATGTGGTCGATGCGGCGGTCGTTTCTCAGGCACTGCAGCATGTAATCCACCATGTGCTGCAGACTGCCAACTGCCCAAGAAACGCTGTCCCCAGCTGGAGGCGTGATCTCTGCCCGCTCATCATCACCCCACCCTCGCTGTACACACTGAGTACTGGACAATTCGGGAACTCCCTCCTCTGGACGGATGTCTTCCTCCTCCATTGACTCCTCCTCATCCTCCTCACAAACTGTCCCCTGCCTACGCGTTTGTGAGGAACCACGTGGCGCTGACTGTCCAGAAGATGATGGAAGTGGTGAATCCTCATCCTCCACCTCTTCCACAACATCATCCCTTAGCGCTTGCAGTGATTTTTCAAGCAGGCAGATAAGGGGGACAGTCATGCTGACTAGTGCATCATCTGCACTCGCCATCCGCGTGGAATAATCAAAGGGACGCAAAACCTGGCAGACATCCTTCATAGTGGCCCACTCTGTGGTTGTGAAGTCTGTACGGCGCTGACTGCGACTTTTTTGCGCCTGATACAGCTGGTACTCCATTACAGCTTGCTGCTGCTCACACAACCGCTCCAACATATGTAACGTGGAATTCCACCTGGTAGGTAGGTCACATATGATGCGATGTTCCGGCAGGCGGTGTCGGCGCTGCAGAGCCGCAATGCGCGCTTTTGCCGTGCTGGAACGCCGCAAGTGAGCACACTCTAGGCGGACCTTGTGCAGCAGTGCATCAAGATCCGGATAGTCCCTCAAAAAACTCTGCACGACCAAATTGAGCACATGTGCCAGACATGGGATGTGAGTGAGGTTGCCGAGGCCCAGGGCTGCCACCAGATTTCGGCCATTATCACACACTACCATGCCTGGCTGGAGATTCGCTGGCTCAAACCACACATCGCTCTCCTGCTTGATGGCATTCCAGAGCTCCTGCGCTGTGTGGCTACGATTCCCCAAAAAAATTAATTTCAAGACGGCCTGTTGACGTTTGGCCACGGCTGTGCTCATGTCGGTCGTAACAGGTACACGTTCATCACGGGTCCATGTGGAGGTGGACTGTGACGGCTCCTGCAGCGATGATTCTGAGGAACTGGTGTAAGAGGAGGAGTCAATGCGTACAGAATGGATTCCTGCAATCCTTGGAGTGGGCAGGACACGTCCTGCGCCACTCGCACGGTCTGTACCCGGCTCAACTACATTAACCCAATGGGCAGTGAGGGAAAGGTATCGCCCCTGTCCATGTTGACTGGTCCACGCATCGGTGGTGAGGTGGACCTTGCTACTGACGGCGTTCAGTAGCGCGTGTTTTATGTGTCCCTCCACATGCTTGTGCAGGGCAGGGACGGCTTGCCTGCTGAAGTAAAAGCGGCTGGGCACACTGTACTGTGGGACTGCCAATGACATCAAGTCACGGAAGCTGTCAGTCTCCACCAGCCTGAATGACAGCATTTCCAGTGACAGAAGTTTGGCAATGCCTGCAGTCAGAGCCTGTGCTCGTGGGTGGTTTGACGAGAAAGGCCGCCTTTTCTCCCATGCCTGTACTACCGATGGCTGTAGACTGGGCTGGGAGTGTGTGGTTGACTGGGAAAGTGGTGCTGCGGGTGGAATGACAGCGGGTCTCTGGACAACAGGGCCAGAGGTTCTTCCACGGCGATCCTGGGAGGAAGCCGAACCAGCTGCGTGTGAGCTAGAGGAAGAGGCAACACGAGCTGAAGAGGTGGTAGCTGCCGCTGTTGGTTGGCCTAGCTCTTCAGTGTGTTTGTCTAACTCCGCCGGGTGCCTGTTGCGCACATGTTTCCACATGTTGGAGGTATTGAGGTTGGCGACTTTTTGACCTCTTTTGATTTTTTGATGACACACCTTGCATCTGACATAGCAAATGTCATCTGCAACTGTGTCAAAAAAGGACCAGGCACTGCAAGTCTTGGGAGCCCCCCTTTTGACTTTTGGAAGAGACATGCTCCTTACGGGTGCCAAAGCGGAGGCTGCAGGATCCGCAGTCTTCCCCCTCCCTCTCCCTCTTTGGGCCGTACGGGGAATCTCTTCCTCAGAGCTGCTCCCACCACCTTCCTGTCCCTGACGCCAAGATGGGTCAAGGACCTCATCATCTACACTACCCTCTGCCCCCAACTGCTCCTCCTGGGTAGTCTCAGCAGCAGAGCACGCACCAGTAAGTGGCACCTGAGTGTCATCATCAGCTGATGCGGCCTGCGAGGTGGTGACCGGAGCCACTGGCCCACCCGCCTCTTCAGAGGAAGACAGAAAAAGCTGTTGGGCATCACTGCACCCTGCCTCTTCTTCCATTTCTCCAATGCTGCTTGGCTGGCCCCCTGTTTCCAAGCCAAGAGATGATTCAGAGAACAGAAGTAGAGACTGCTCCTGTCCTGGGATCTCTGTCTGCCTGGGCAATTTTGCAGGTGGTGAAGAGACAGATGGCTGCTCTCCAGTGCTCTGTGTCTGAGAGGATGTGGCACTAATGGAAGTTGATGCATTAGCTGCCATCCATCCCACAACGGCTTCAATTTGGTCTTCACGCAGCAGCGGTGTACGGCGCTCGGCGACAAAGCTGCGCATGAACGACTGTTCCCTTGTGAAAGTGGGTGCTGATGACTCACCGGTGCCCGCAGCAGGCACAGAATCCCCACGTCCCCTCCCTGCTCCGCGCCCACGCCCACGCCCACGTGCCTTACTCACTGCCTTCTTCATCTTGGTTGACTGATAAAGATAAGCAGAAAAGTACTAACGGCTTTGTGTGCTTATTCCTGAGCAACTCCTCCTAACAGGTATAAGACACACTAATTTTCTAAAGTGTGGACTAGACTTGAATATGAGCTAATGTGGCCTACACAAATGTAAAGTGGTGTAACTGGTGTGTTTGGTGAACTTTATTATTTATTTATTTTTTTGGGGCTGAACTGACAACGGATAGAGCTGCAATCACACGGAGACCGTGCAGACAGCCGTAAACGGCGCTGCAAGGCCCAAAAACCCTCCTCTACTTTATCCTATGTAGTGTTTTTCCACAAATTAGCTGGAGACGGGTGGAAAGACACTAATAGGATTTTTTAAAATAAATTAGCAGCAGACTACACTACTTTGAAAAAAAAGAAAATTGATTTGGCGGTATGACGCAGTGAAAAACCCTGAGATGCAGACAACCAGGCTACGGCTGCTCACAGACTACAGGGCGAGCTGCAGTCACACGGAGACCGTGCAGACAGCCGTAAACGGCGCTGCAAGGCCCAAAAACCCTCCTCTACTTTATCCTATGTAGTGTTTTTCCACAAATTAGCTGGAGACGGGTGGAAAGACACTAATAGGATTTTTTAAAATAAATTAGCAGCAGACTACACTACTTTGAAAAAAAAGAAAATTGATTTGGCGGTATGACGCAGTGAAAAACCCTGAGCTGGAGACAACCAGGCTATAGCTGCTCACAGATTACAGGGCGAGCTGCAGTCACACGGAGACCGTGCAGACAGCCGTAAACGGCGCTGCAAGGCCCAAAAACCCTCCTCTACTTTATCCTATGTAGTGTTTTTCCACAAATTAGCTGGAGACGGGTGGAAAGACACTAATAGGAATTTTTGGAAAAAATGTGCAGCAGCCTGCACTACTTCAAAAAAAAAAAAAAAAAGGACAGTATGAGGCAATGAACCACCCTCCCTGAACTGAATACAACCAGCTATGGATGGCCTATGTGGCTGCACTCAGACTAGAGAGTGGGCTGCACTCACACACACACACAGAGAGACCTTGCAGATCGCTGTGAAAACAGCGCTACAAGGCAAAAGGAAGGTGAATAGTAGGTGAACACAGCGGTTGCTAAATTAGCCTTTGGAAAGCACAAAGAAGCAAATCGCTATCTCTAAACTGTCCCTCAGTCAGCAAACAGCGTCCTGTCACTAACTGAATTCACAGCAGAGTGATCGCAAAATGGCGCCAGCGACTTTTAAACTGCATCATGACATCATTTCAGCAGCCAATCACAGCCTTGCCAGTAGTTTCATGCCCTCCATGCTAAACAGGATGTGCCCACACTTGGAATCTTTCTCATTGGCTGAATTTCTGAATTTTGAATCATTGAACTTCCGATTCCGGTATCCGATACGCGCCAAGTATCGGAATCCCGGTATCGGAATTCCGATACCGCTAGTATCGGCCGATACCCGATACTTGCGGTATCGGAATGCTCAACACTAATTGTGACATCTTCATCAGACACTGAGTTCAGTGATTGACCTCAGCGCTGCAGACAACTTCACAGCTGCACCCAATCAACAAAGCTAAAAAGTTAGGCTATGTGCCCACGTTGCAGAAATGCTGCGCAGCATTTCCGCAACTCCCTGCTGTTTTCCCACAAAACACAAGCGTTTTTAGCTTGCAGAATGCTTGCGCTTTTCCAAGCGATTTGAAGCATCGCTTGGAAAAGTGATTGACCGGTTGGTCAGACTTGTCAAGCATAGTGCTTGACAAATGTGACCAACTTTTTATTATTGATGCTGCCTATGCAGCATCAATAGTAAAAGATAGAATGTTAAAAATAATTAAAAAAAATATGGTTATCCTCACCTTCTGACGGCCCCCGATCTCCTCAGCGGCGCTCCCAGTACGTTCTGTTCCCAGGCATGCTTTGCGCGAAGGACCTTTGTGACGTCACGGTCGTGTGACCACAACATCATCCCAGGTGATTCGCACACAGCATCCCTGGGAACGGAAGCCGCCGCGTGAACCGCTGAGAGCCGGGAGGACTCCGGGGGCCATCAGAAGATAAGTATATCATTATTTTTTATTTTAATTCTTTTTTTTTTTACATGAATATGGTACCCAGGGCCTGGAGGTGAGTCTCCTCTCCTCCAGACCTGGGTACCATCTGCACATGAAGCGCTCACTTTACGCATGGTGGGCATAGCCACATGCGTAAAGTGAGCATTTCAGTGCAATCCTATGGTGGCAGAATCGCCACGATTCCGCAGAAATAATGAACATGTTGTGGATTTTAGCGCTATGTGATTCCGCAGCGGGAAAATCCGCAGCATGGGCACAGCAACTGCGGAATCCCAAAGGATTGCATGGGAATGCATTTTTTAAGTGTTTCCGCTGCAGAAAAAACGAGGCAGAAATGTATAACGAACGCAACGTGGGCACACAGCCTAAAACTCAGTTGTTTTTTTACCTTTTTTTTTTTATACCCCGAAGATTATGAAGTAATTTTTAAAATGGGACAACCCTTGGTAATTTTTTTTTACTATTATATTTTTGCTATAAATAACATTATAGATATATTATTCATTCTGCATTTAAAGGGAACCTGTCACCACGTTTTTGGAAGATGGGATAAAAATAGCGTTAAATAGGGGCAGAGGTGGGCATTACATTAGTGTGTTTGTTATGTGTTTATTACCCACCTAAGTTGCCGAAATACCTTTGCAAAGTCTCCGTTTTCGCCTGTCAATCAGGCTGGTCTGGTCAAAAGGGCGTTGTCTTCCCCCAGAATTTGCGTAGTTTTCCGTTGGTGGCGTAGTGGTGTGCGCATGTCCAAGGTCCCGAATCCTCTGCCAGGGGATTTAAAAGAGCGCGCTGTTCGTTTTCATTGGTGATCGGTGGGCGCGGCCATCTTCCTTTGGCCGCGCGTGCGCAGAAGCGGCGCTCTGCTGGCCGCGGCTTCAGGAAAATGGCCGCCGCGATATCCATCTGCGCACGCGCGGCATCCCGCGGCCATTTTCCTGAAGCCGCGGCCAGCAGAGCGCCGCTTCTGCGCACGCGCGGCCAAAGGAAGATGGCCGCGCCCACCGATCACCAATGAAAACGAACAGCGCGCTCTTTTAAATCCCCTGGCAGAGGATTCAGGACTTTGGGCATGCGCACACCACTACGCCACCAACGGAAAACTACGCAAAATCTGGGGGAAGACAAGACGCCCTTTTGACCAGACCAGCCTGATTGACAGGCGAAAACGGAGACTTTGCAAAGGTATTTCGGCAACTTAGGTGGGTAATAAACGCATAACAAACACACTAATGTAATGCCCACCTCTGCCCCTATTTAACGCTATTTTTATCCCATCTTCCAAAAACGTGGTGACAGGTTCCCTTTAAAAGTGCAAGGTTTTTTTAAAGGTACATGAGCATTTTTTTTGGCGCATTTAACTAAAGCATATATGCTTTTTTATGTCTGAATCCATCACTAAAAATGGCAAATGTATTGTATACACATTCACTTAGGCCGGTTTCACATTTGCGGTTGTGTCTGCAGTGTTTCTTCCGCAAATATCTGCATGCGTTGTGTTTTCTTATATTTAACATTAGGGACGCATGTGTCTGCGATCGGCTGCATTTTGCCGCGTTTGACGACGCATGCGTCGTTTCGTCTGTGGCTTGGCGCGGTAAACGCAACATGTAGTAATTTTAGAGGCGTCAATTTGCCGCCTAGAAACGTATGCGGTTGTTAGCGCAAGGAAAGCGGCAAAAAAACACATTACTATCTATGGGAATGCATGCGTACACATGTCTTTTCGTACGCATGCGTTTGATGTGCTTGCGTACTTCGGACTGCGCATGCCCATTAAAGACACACCCTCCTGGAAATATCAAACGCATGCGCATAAAAAGCGCAAACACATGTAAAAACGCATGCAAATGCTGCGTTTTTTTTACCATCATGCGTAAGCTGATGCGGATAAAAAACGCTGCATTAACAGACGTTTGCATGCGTTTGCGTTTGCGGTTGCGGATGATACGCTGCGGACTTAACCGCAAATGTGAAAGTAGCCTTACATAAATGCATTGCAGACATGCACACTGTACTTATTTATATAGTGTATAGGTGTGCATTTGTGTATACACTTAGGGTATGTGCACACGTTGCAGAATGGCCTGTGGAATTTTCCGCACAGAATCTGCATCTCTTGCAGAAAATGTAGGCCAAAATGCTTGCGGAATTGATGTGGATTTGTTGCGGATTGTCATGCGTTTTTTGATGTGCGGATTTGCCTTAGGCTACTTTCACACTAGCTTTGCTTGGTGTAAGTCGCAATGCGTTGTTTTGGAGAAAAAAACGCATCCTGCAGAATTGTCTGCAGGATGCGTTTTTTCTCCATAGACTTTCATTAGCGAAGCATTGCGACGTATGGCCACACGTCGCATCCGTCGTGTGACGGATGCGTCGTGTTTTGGTGGACAGTCGGCACAAAAAAACGTTCCGTGTAACTTTTTTTGTGCGTCGCATCCGCCATTTTCGACTGCGCCCCCTCCTCCCCGGACCTTACAATGGGGCAGCGGATGCGTTGAAAAACTGCATCCACTGCCCCCGTTGTTCATTTCTTTCACAACGTGCGTCAGTACATCGGGCCGACGCATAGCGACGGCCCCGTACCGATGCTAGTGTGAAAGTAGCCTTACTCAGAGTCAATGGAAGCAGAAACGCTGCGGTTCAGCACAAAGAATTGACATGCTGCGGAAAAAAACCTGCAGCGATTCTGCATGTTTTTTCCACAGCATGTGTACAGCGTTTTTGTATTTCCCATTGATTAACATTGTGTGCACAACGCACTGCGGATTTGAGGCAATGCCACGCATCCAAAAACGCTGCGGAAACGCATCAAAATCAGCAATGTGTGCACATAGCCTTATACACACACAGAAATAAGAGATGGATCGCGGGCAGCAAGCGCTGTGAAGAAGATGGGGATCTCCTGTCACCATCACAGAACAGCAGTGGGGGAGACATTGTGATATCAGCAACTAGAAAGCAGAAAAGGTAGAGGGGGCAGGGAGAGCGCAGATGTATGGGGCAAACAGGAAAAACAGCTTTTGTTGGGGTGGAGGACAGAACGAAGTCAGGATAGAGACATAAGCAGGAAGCTCCAGTACTCAGTTCAGGTCGGCACTGTGTTCCTCTGGAGCTCCCCTCCCCCTCCTGACCGTGCCGACAGCAGAGCTTAGAGCTTGTCTGTAGTGATGGGCAGTCCGGCTCTTTTTGGTGATCCGACTCTCATGGCTCCGCTCACCAAAAAGAGCCGGCTCTTTCGGCTCGTGAATCGGCTCTTTTTGGATCCTAAATGGATCCCTATTGGATATCTATTCAGGCGTCTGAAGCTCCGCCCACCTACCTCAGAAACTCCGTCCACTTCCTTTTAGCCAAATAAATTGAAGCATGGGCGGGGTTTTGCTCAGGTGGGCGGAGTTACGCCTCCCGAAGTCCGGGATTTTACGCCCAGTGAGAGCCATTAAGGGATTTTAGTGGCTCTCACTGGTGTGCCGGCTCCCATCATTCACAGCAGGGAGCCGGCTCTTTGTGTCGGCTCGTTCACGAACGACACATCACTACTTGTCTGACAGCAGCGTGGGAGAGAGAGGCCATCTTCTGTTCACTTCACTTTCTTCAGCAGTGGCTGCACAGCTCTCCTGGCCCCACACTCCAGCAGCCTGACCTGGTCCGTGCTGGTGGGCGGGGCTAACTGCTGTGAGCGGCTCCAGCAGCATCTTAGCTAGTGTAGCTCAGGGAAATGGCTGTGCTGAGCCTCTCTCCCCCCATCCTAGCCAGAGACTCGGGGGAGGGAGAGAGAAGGTAGAGATCCTGCCCGCACACTGTTCTCCCCACCCTATGTTATACCAGGCAATGCAGGAGGCTCCTGCCAGAAGCTCAGCGGGGAGGGGCGGGGCTTAAATCATGCATGCAGTGCAGGGCTATACTGAGAAGAGAGAGACTGTCGGAGTCAGGGGCCCACCGGGGGATCCACCGGTTTCCCGGTGGGCCAGTCCGAGCCTGCCTCCTGGGATAAGCAGCTCACTGTCAATAGACAGACTATGTACATGCAATGCCTGGTATGGGCGGGGGCAGCTTTCTGAGCTGTGCATGTTACATCTAAGAACTCTGATTGTGTCACAACTGCTGCACCCAGTAAATACAGTGATACATCGTTGGATTCATTGTCTCTTTGGTTACATCATGCTGCTCCTATATGAGGTAGCAAAAACCTGTTTACAGATTCCCTTTAATTGCAGTCGAGCTGCGGTACTGACAGATGGCCCACTGTAGGGAGATGTGGTGTTTCTTCCCTTTACACAGTGCTCTCCCTGTGGGACTTACTAACAGCTGATCGGTGGGGGTGCAAAATGATGATCTCCTATTGATCCTATGAATAGGCCATTAGCATTGTAATCCTGGACAACCCCTTTAATCAAATCCACCAGCCCATGCATTATAATATGGAAATATATACACCATTATCCTTGATTTACCCAAAGCATCCTAACAGCAGGTGACTTGCAAGTCATTTGGCAAATAGACAAATCTCAAAATAAGCGAAGAATCTATTTAATTCCTTCACAGAGAGTTATCCAGAGGCAAAAGGATTAATTTAATGAAACATATTGAATTCTCCAATAACAAATCGAGATCTTCCAATAGCATCAGAAGCTTCGGTATGGGTGTAACTATACACGTGGGTTTGCACCTGTATGTTCAAATGGCAGATGCATTAATGCAGAAAAATATGCTGCGCTACAGAACAAGATGAGTGTCCTCATTTTCCAGCTCATAAATTACTTTGCTACATGTATAAAGAAGCCATTGTTTCATAGATTATCAACTGTATGGCTTTTCTGAATAATTTATCCCAGGAGAGTTATGGAAAGTTTTACAATAAAAGCTAATAAAACTGTTTTACTATGTATGAAGCTTTCCAGGAACAAGTGTTATCTGTGGGATTTACTGTACCATCTCAAAGTTTAATGCAAAGTGACAGAGTTTTCTTAAAATCTGAAATCATTTATTTTCAATACGTAAAAAAATTGAATAGTATAAGTATAGTCTACAACCACATAATAGACGTCAGTCTTGTAAGTCTAATAGGTGTATGATTTTTTTTTTAGATTCTTACAAAATGTAGTAAGAGCTGTTTTCCTATTAGACCATATGGACATGATATAGGTCAGTCCACTAGGGGGAGGGACACACAACTATCCAGTGGAATGGGCACCATGCAATATAAAGAGTGCAGTTTACTAATATTGATCGAATAGCTTTGGATAAGTGCTTATCCGAATATCTATAGTGCTTACCGAATAGCTGCATCGGTAACCTGGATACCTGAAGCGCTCCCGATAATCAGCTGTTCAGTGCCGTAGCTGCATGTGTCGCGGCTGTGTGATAGTCCAACAAACAGGCTCTCCATGCATGTGCTGTGAGTGTCACACAGCCGCGACACATGCAGCTGCGGCACTGAACAGCTGATTATCGGGAGCACTTCCTGTATCCAGGTTCCCGAGGCAGCTATTCAGTAAGCGCTATAGCTATTTGGATCAGTGCTTATCCAAAGGTTTTCAATCAACTCTACTGTTTACCTCTAGAGCACTGGTCTCAAACTTGGCTGGGTATATGGGCCGCATATAGAAAAAAATTGAACTTGGGGGGCCGCATTCTTTGATGGACAAAGTAACATTTTTAGTGATACCATTTTTTTCTATACACGTTTTGAACAATTTTGCCATGTTTTTAATTTTTTTTAGAGCTTGGGTCATTATGGATGTGGTGATAACAAATCTGAACTCATATTGTAGTTATGTCCCCATATTGTAGTTATGTCCCGATATCCAGGTCCTCATATTGTAATTATGTCCCCATAGTGTAGTTATGCCCCCATATTGTAGTTAAGTCCAGATATCCAGGTCCCCAAATTTTAGTTATGTCCCCATATTGTAGATATGTCCCCATATCTAGGTCCCCAAATTGTAGTTATGTCCCCATCCAGATCCCCATATTGTAGTTATGTCTCCATCCACGTCTCCATATTGTAGCCATGTCACCATAGCCAGGTCCCCATATTTTAGATATGTCCCCATCCAGGTCCCCATATTGTAGTTATGTCGCCATAATCAGGTCTCTATATTGTAGTCATGTCCCCATCCAGGTCCTCATATTATAGTTATGTCCTTAGGTTTGAGAGAAGGAAAATACAAAAAAAAGTGAAGCAAAAAATGTGGTCAATTCTGTACTAATATCCCCATCCCAATATATATATTTCTCCGTCTGTCTGTCTGTCTGTCTGTCTGTCTGTCTGTCCTGGAAATCCCGCGTCTCTGGTTGGTCGAGGCCGCCAGGCCTCGACCAATCAGCGACGGGCACAGCATATCGATGATGATGGCATAATGGAAATCCCGCGTCTCTGATTGGTTGAGGCCGCCAGTCCTCGACCAATCAGCGACGGGCACAGCATGGCGACGATGATGTCATAATGGAAATCCCGCGTCTCTGATTGCGGCCTCGACCAATCAGCGACGGGCACAGTATCGACGTAGATGTCATAATGGTTGCCATGGCAACGATGATGTCATAAAGGTTGCCTCGACCAATCAGCGACGGGCACAGTCTGCCGCGAATTCTGGAATCATCATTGTCCATATACTACGGGGACATGCATATTCTAGAATACCCGATGCATTAGAATCGGGCCACAGTCTAGTATATATATATATATATATATATATATATATATGTCCCCAATCCAGGTATACATGACCCCCTCATCCTTACCCTGGGCTGCATGGCCCCCTCATCCCTATCCTGGTATGCATGGCCCCCTCATCACTATTCTAGTATACATGGTGCCTATCCCCATCCCTATCCCTATCCTTGTATGCATGGTGCCCATCCTGGTATGCATGGCCCCCTTATCCCCATCCTGGTATGCATGGTCCCCTCATACTGGTATGCATGGCCCCCTCATCCCCATCTTGGTTTACATGGTCTCCTCATCCCCATTCTGGTATGCATGGTCTCCTCATCCCCATCCTGGTATACATGGTCTCCTCATCCCCATTCTGGTATGCATGGTCTCCTCATCCCCATCCTGGTATACATGGTCTCCTCATCCCCATTCTGGTATGCATGGTCTCCTCATCCCCATCCTGGTATGCATAGTCCCCTCATCTTGGTATGCATGGCCCCCTCATCCTCATCCTGGTATACCCCTCATCCCCATCCTGGTATGCATGGCCCTCTCATCCATATTCTGGTATGCATGGCCTCCTCATTCCTATCCTGGTAGGCATGGCGTCCAAATAGTACAATGCCACTCCACCTCATAGAGTAAAATGCAGCCCCCTAGAGTATAAAGCAGTGCCCCTTCATAGAGTATAATGCAACGCCCCCTCACAGAGTATAATACACACCTCTCATAGAGTATAATACAGCTCTCTCATAGAGTATAATACAGCACCCCATAGAGTATAATACAACCCCTCACACACATATACACACAGTATAATGCAGCCCCCATACAGTATAATGCAGCCCCCCCACACACAGTATAATGCAGCCCCTCCACACACTTACACAGTATAATGCAGCCCCCGTACACACACACACACACTAATGCAGCCCTACAGTCCAGCAGTATTACACACACTATAACGCAGACACACACTCAATACTTACCTCTACCCGTTCCCCCGATGCCCCAGCTTCTGCAGCATGTCTCATCAGCTCCACTGCTGGCACAGCATGGCACACGATGAAGTGATGTCATTGTGCGCTCGGTGAGTCAGAAGCAGAGGAGGAGTGATGGGAGAGGGAGTGTCATCTGACGCTCTCACCTCCATCACTGCTTTCATCTGTATCGGCATCTATGATGCCAATAAGTTGAATACGGGGGAGGCGGTGCAATGGTTGGCCCCATAGTGGCATGGTCTGTCAGCCACTAACGCCCATGAAGCAACCTCAGGGACGCTTGCGGCCCACAGGCCACGTGTTTGTGACCCCTGCTCTAGAGGGTGCCAGAGGAAAAAATGTGTGACCGTTTGTTACTTTGCAACAAACGTATGACTGTCCTAGTTATAGACTTGTGATGATGAAATAATTGGGTGGTTATCCCTGTGATTAGCACAATTATGGTGAAGAAGTTGTAGGAAATTTTGCTTGGTTTTGTCCATTTGTAAACTCTTTCCTTTGCCACATGAATTTTCCTCCCATTGAAAAACATTATGGTTTAAAGGTGTTATCTGGGCCTTTAGAGTATTTTTACTCTGGTGCTAAGAACCTGATGGCTATCTACCTGCCTACTCTGCATAGCGACAATCTATGCTGGCTCAGAATGGTCATGGGATGCTACTGTCGGCGATTCTACTGCTTCCTGTGGCATCTCATCTGCACAGCATCTCCTTCTCTTCCACTCTGTTGGGTCGATGAAGCATCACTGCCGATGTCATGCTGATTGACATTTGACCCCCAGTTGCGTAACTGCGAGTAGCCAGGTGTCAATCAGCATCATGTTGGTAATGAAGTCCTGTAAAAAGAGCATAATGGAAGTGAAAGAGCTGTTCTGTTCATGTGAATCAAAGGAAGCAGGAGAATTGCTGCCTGAGCCGTGAAAGATTGTCGCAGGACAGAACAGGCAGGTAGACACCAACTACCTGCTGGAAAGTTCTTAGCCCCATAGGAAAAAAACAGAATCTCGGATAACCCCTTTCATACAGTATTTCCTTAGGTTCTGAAAAAGCTAAGAAGCTGTCAGAGTTTTCTGGCAGTGGCATATCTGCACATGGATATGTATAGATGTCAAATACATTAATATTTTGCTAACAAGTATCTTATGTGTTTGGCTTTAAATGGAAAGATTTATTAAAATGACTCCATATTGCCCCCTGGCAGCTCAATGTGTTTTTTCAACATTTTTTTCTACATTTGGTTTTAAAAAAATTATCTCAGTGTTCATCCTTTTACCTCCCCAAGCCTGTTTTAAGCTTCATGACCAGGAAAAATTGTACAATTCTGACTATTGTTACTTTAAGAGGTAATAACTCTGGAATGCTTCAACAGATCCAACTGGTTCTTAGATTGTCATATTAAACTTCATGACAGTGGTAACATTTGTTTAATATAATTTGCGCTTATTTGTAATTCGTATTTTCGAAATTTTCAAACTTTCAATTTTTATACCCTTAAACCAGAGAGTTATGTGGCAAAAATAGTTAATAAATGACATTTCCCACATGTCTACTTTACATCGATACAATTTTTTAAATATTGTATGGTATAGTTTGAAGCATAAATTTAAACACTGGTCAGGATGGTCGGGGCAGATGTCGCACTGATAAGTGGTGTCCTTGCATGTTCTTTCTATAACACACTCAGCATCTCTTTTGTGACCTTCCTTTCTTTGTGGTTCAAGGGACCTCAATGGGGAAATGGTGGCATGGTGCGATACGAGCACCTTCAGTTCCGGAAGTACTGGCCCCAGCATCTTCCTCATCTCCAAAGATTAGGCCTTGATCACTACTTTCTGTAACTGAAGGTGCGTACCAGTTTGGCCTGCACATTGTGATAGCACAAAAGCATTTTACATTGCCATCTGTATGATGTGCACGGCCAGCTTCTTGTATCTTAGCTTTTCTAATGGCACTGTACGGCTGGAGGACTTGATCAGAGTGACCAACTCCCCCCATGTTCTTGTTGTACCCCTTAAAGCAGGTAGCGGGATGCAGTGACAGACAGGAGGCAGACCAAGGGTTAACAAGAGGTCTAATAAACAGTAGTTACTCCTCGCAGGGAGATATGTACACAAGGAGCAAGGTTATACCTAATACAGAGAGAACTAATAGGGGGAAGGTTTTTTTAACGGACAGGGGAGAATAATACAAATAATACTCTTAACACTTTGGGCATCAGCCACGGGTGTGTTCCTGCCCGTGACTGAGGAAGTTTAGATTACGTGACAAAAAAAAAGGATCTGTCACAGTTCTGTGAAAAAAATGGGGGAAACTTCCTTGGCTTTAACAGTGTCCTCCTGTGGTCCTGATGATGGCGGTGTCCTCTGGTGGTCCTGGCGGTGGCCATGTCCTCTGGTGAGCCTGGCAGTGGCGGTGATAGTCTGTGGTATTATCATGGGCACTGGCCCCAACGGATGAAGGGAGGAAGGAGGAACAGTCTCTTCCCTCAGCGGTGAGAGTCCCTACACTGCCAGACCCTGTGACACTGTCCCGACACACTCTATAATGGCCAGCTCGGTCCGCTGTGCCGTACCCAGACCTTGCCTCTCATGGTCAGTACTTCCAGCCGGGGCGGTCTTGTCAGCATCGTCGGCTGAGTCAGCAGTCTCTTAAAGGTCTGCAATGTAAGCGGGGACAGCAGTGTTAGCAAGGACAGCGTTATCTGTGGTGTGTCAGTGGGTCCCCGTCGGTTGTTTCCTGTCAGCGCATCCACTCATCCCTGGCTCCAGTTAGTGCGCCCCATTGCCTCACAGCTGATCTACTCTGACAGGACTCTCGTGAGTGTGCCGTTCCCGCCTGAACTGTTTGAATTTTTTCACATGCATAAACTGCCTGCTTAGCCACGCCCCCTTCTCTCAAGCACAAGGACACCCCAAGCTCTCCCCCCTGTTTCCTAGGTGACAGACCCGATGGTTCCGGACCCATTAGGGATGAGGCAAACCTGGATATTTTCTCCCCCTTACATTCCCCCTCTCTTTGTGCTCGCCATTTCATGGGGGAGAGGCGCTGACATTCTTTTATGTTTCGAAAAACTTGTTGCCGAACAAAATTTTTCTGGTCAAATTGGCTAGGGGTTTTTCCTGCTGTCGAATGTTCAGAACATCGTAAACTGGGAATTTCAGCTGGTTCTGCTTGAGTACTTGAATCAGGTTGCATAGACAAAGGTGTGGGTTCGATCTGCCCTGGAGAAGCAGCCCTTGTAGGAATTTCCGGAGTCTCTGGAGTCTCAGATTTATGATCTTTTTCTGATTCTATCCCTCTAGGTTCAGCGTACTCGTCATCTTCTTCATCACTTGCAATGGGTAGGGGATCCTCAAGGGCATTGTGCTTTTCTTTCTCTATTTGCATGGGATCTTTAGACACGCAGGGGTGTAACATGTTTCATCAACTTCAGGCTGGACTTCGTATACAGGTCCTTCACAATTGAGTCGTCGCTGTACATGGTATGGTGTCTTTTCCCATCGATGAGCTAATTTGTTTCAAGGACGCTTCTATTAGTGCTGGCGGAACGCACCGAATAATTATAAAGATAGTAATAAGGTGCGTTCTCAGCCCGGGGTCCACCGTGCAGAGATGGAACCTGCTGTTAGGTAATGGCGGCACTATATGGCGGTACTACGCAAGAATAAACATAGGTTCTATCACCCGGTATGACGCGAACTCTGTTGCTTCACAGAGACGCAGAGAAACAAAGGAAACGCTGTGCCCTGTTAGCAGTCACAGGATGCAGCAGATGGATGCTAGTGGGATATCTGAAATTCACCCCCACTAAGCTGGTGATTGATATTGCTCTGACCCTCGGTGGCTTTTGAGCCCGCGCCTGAGGATGCCCTGAGTCAGATGCTGAGGTCAAGCTGGAGTTCCCACCCTACACTGACCAGTAGTGTTAATGTAGCTTTGAAGCCATTATTAGGCACTGACTGCTTGCTCCACTCACCCTAATAACCAGACAACAACCAAAGGGATGGGGATCATTTAGGAGCACTCACCAATATCAATCTCTCAGCACACACATACATAGTTAAGTCTATACTAGCGCATGGCCGAGCGGCCTTGTAAACCTTTTATAGTCGCAGCCTTCCAGGACCTTCCTGGTCATCTGATCAGAGCTACTACAGGACCTGGGCATGTGACCTACGACCTCCAATGAGAGGTCGTCACACGGGCATGCTCAGTAGATGAAAAGCAGGACTTAATCCCTGGAATGTCTGCTCGCTGCTGATCAATGCAGGTTACAAAGGCTGAACCTGGGACAGCAGCTGTAACCAGATGCACAGTATCAGCTTGAGCCAGACGCTGGGACCGACGTCTCTGCTGAGCAGACTCCACTGCGGCTAGGGAAGAATGGGAGACCGCAGAGGACATGGTGCGAGATTCCCCCTGTACAGAACTGGGAACTCAACACCCAACAGCTTTTCTCTGATTAACACCCGGTCGCTGGCCTGTAGAGCTGTCCCCTGTAGAGGAGCCATTTCTGGATGTTCCAACTCTCGAAAATGGGTCTGCACCAGACAATGAAGAGTCTTTAGTCGATGACGATGCTCTTGCACCCAGCTTGACACCCCTGTCCTTGGGTAGTCCTCAGGGTCCAACTCAGTGATCTCTTTCCCTGCCTGCGGAAAAGCAGAGTATAGGGCGTGTATCCCGGTGGTGCGATGTACCTGATTATTATACATCCACACTAGTTCTGCCACATTGTCCGGCCAACGGGCCTTATGATCCCCTTCTAGGGTTCTCAACATTTTTATGAGGGTTAGATTGATTGCACGTTTCACATGCTCCATTGCCCTGAGGATGATAACGGGTCGTCCGAGATTTCTCAATTCCATACAATTGATGTAGTTCTTCCATAACTCGACCTAAGAAGCAAGCACCTTGGTCTGAGTGAATTCTCTTTGGGCAGCCATACACGTGAATGAAGTTTTTACAGATGGCGTAAGCTGTGGTCTCAGCGGTTTGGTCCTGAGTCGGGGTCACTACCGCGAACTTAGTGAAGTGGGCGACCATTACTAAACAATGTTCATACCCTTGATGAGCTAGGCCTATTGTTAAATAATCGATCATTAATACTTCCAACGGAGCGGAAGTTACGATGGTTTGTGTGGGGGCCCTCTGCTCCGGAGGTTTGACCAGCTCACAGTTCCTACAGAGTCAGCAGACTTCTTCCACCTTTATATTTAACAGTGTATTTTTAACAGTGGATGATACACTACTCTTTGCAGCCAATTAAAGTTTTTTTCTGGACCGAAGTGAGCCCCTTTTTCATGTGCCTCTGTGGCGACTTGATGTAATAGATTTTCAGATTTCACCACTTGCCAGGTGATAGATAGGGCCCATTGTAACTGTACTTTTCAACAATCCTTCTTTTAGGTGGAGCCTTTCCCATTGCCGGAGTATCTGTTTCATTCCAGGGGACAAGTTCTATCTCTCCTCCCGTGTAGGCAGTTGGTTGTGGGCCACCCATTGCAAAAGTCAGACGAGCTCTTCATCTTCCTGCTGAATCCGTATCCACTCATCATGAGGCTGCTTCAACACTCCCCCTGGAATTGCTGCCTGTTCTGGTTCCCTCGTAGCCACCAATGTCCTGGCAGATCAGTGGAACTTCGGGCATTTCATCAGCCTCCAGCTCTTCATCCCGGTTAGGTCTGGGTTGCCCACAGGGGACTCTGGATAATGCGTCAGCATTGGTCTTTTCAGCCCCCCATTTGTAAGCTATTCTGTACCGGTATTTGGCCATTCAAGTGACCCAGCCTTGTTCCAAGGCCCCTAATTGCATTTTTTAAATGGCCAGAGGGTTGTTATCCGTGCGCACCTGTACTTCTGATCCAGATAGGTGCTCCGCAAACTTTTCTCTCATGCCCCAGACTAGTGCTAACAGTTCTAGTTTGAATGAGCTGTAATTGTCTGGGTTCTGTTCAGTCATGAAGGTAGCGACACTTTGACCCTGACGTAAGTCAAGATTGGTGGTGGCCAGCATGATCACTTTCCTAACACCTTTCCTTCACAGGAGACCTCCTGTGCCTGGGCTGTCCAGATCAATTGCTGGAACACCTTCCTTTGTGGGGTATGCGGGATTCATTGTTTCAGGAATGTGTTCAGAGATTTGCTAATCAGAAGACTTCCAAACTCTCTGAGTACATTCATTGAAAGCCTAAAAGTATGTCCCTGCATGGGGTCTTCTGCGATCAACACCACTCCCTTACGGCCCAGGTCTTTACCATAGACTTTAATGTGCATCCATGCCACCCTTGCGACCGGGATGGGCAGTTGATTGGCGGCTGTCAACTTGATCACTGGCCCCCACTCTGGCCTCAAGGCTTCTGGAAAGTGTCTCTTAAAATATGTCTCAGGCATCGTGGTTACTTGAGAGCCTGTATCTACAAGGGACTCACTGACACTAAATTGGTGGGTCTATCGGTATTCTTGTCGGGCTGTTCTGGCTTCGGGAGGTGTCCCCCAGCCTCGGAGCCCGTTAGTTTAATGGGTGATGTCGTGGAGGCCATCTGCGTTGTGGGCAGTCCGGGCCATATGTCCTAATTCTCCACATAGATAACACTTTAAGGGTTCTCTCCGACGAGACCCTCTTTCTTCCCGATGTGGCATTGAGAGGGTTTTGCTTATGGGTGTACTTATCGTAGTCACTTTTCTTTTAGTCTCGGTCAGATCTTCCCTCATTGCAAGCGCAGATAAAGTTTGACCAGGTCCGGACATAGACATTTCAGGTCCAACCTCCACACTGCCTAACCAGCACCACAGATGAAGGGTGAGACAGGCTCAGACACAGGTGCACAATCAAGCAGAGCCTAGGGCAGAGCAGTCTCATGGTCAGTACTCCCGACTGGGGCGGTCTTGTCAGGGTCATCGGCTGAGTCAGCAGTCTCTTAAATGTCAGCGATGTAAGCGGAGACAGCGGTGACACCCTGCAGTATCGAGAGATGAGCGGCGGATACCGCGTCTCTTTGACACACATTAACCCCTGACCACCACTGCCCCTGGAGGACAGACATATATTTGTAGGTCGACTGTGCCCTCACCTTATTTCCACAGCAGAGACCCTTTATACGGAGCACATTAAGCCCCTGTGGCACCAGGACTGTGATCTTATTATAGGCACATTCTATGCCAGTACTAAGACTGCAACCCAATAAGGTCTACCATATGCTATCTTGCTACAGTTATACCTATTCTCTACACGTGAATTCTGATAGGAGTAACTCCTTTACCGAACTTCATAAACATTTTGAGGAGCTCATTACTCCAATTCTGTTTATACAATTTTACACCATAATCTTTCTGTGACAATCAGTCGGACTGATCAAGGTCTAGATAAGACCGAAACATTTACAGACTGCAAAAATATTTAAAAAATCCTTTTGCAATGACATACTAAGTTGAGTGCCAAGTTCTTTATTTTACCCTGCAGTATTGGACCCGGACGGTTTTGCAACCAATCGGGGCCAATTAACCCCTGGAAAAGCAACATGGCTTCCGCCACCTCAAATAAAATCCAGTGAATTCCGCCCTCCCAAATCCAAATGCACCCCATCCTTCTGAGCCCCACTGTGCCTAAATCACAGTAAGCAGCCACATAATTGTAATCGAGAGAAGGTATATAATTTATGTGTGTATCACCAAAAGCACAAGCTGGGCACAATGTATGGAGGCGCTACAATATATGGGGGCTCTACACTGTATGGGGTGTGAGGAAGTGACATCTGTTACAGCTAGGGGGCTCTGTTTATGCTCTCCAGAATGCGTATGGAGGTGTATTGCGGTCACAGGTATAGCTGTGATTAGAATGGTGAAGCAGCAACTGATTAAAAGCCCTGTAGTGCAGGGGGAGGTGTGTTAATGCCGGTCTGGGAAGCAGACAGATCAGTTGTCTGCAGATCATTGCCTGTGTGAGGCAGCACAGGGGTAAGAGGAATCAAAGGGACTGACACCTTGCGTCTCGGACTGTCTTTTGCTTTCCCGGTTGCGATCACTTGTGGGGAGTTTCCACTGTTTAGGTACATAATGGGTTCTTCAAATAAAACATGGTGTCCGTTCTCAATTCCAGCCATTTTTGTGTTCAAAAAGTAAAACGGTGCTAATTCTCTTCCGAGACTTGTTGTGCGCCCAAACAGTGAATTTCCCCCACATATGGGGTATCAACATACTCTGGAGAAATTGCAGAACAAACTTTAGAGTCCATTTTCTCCTGTTGTTCTTGTGAAAATAACAAATTTGAAGCTACAGCAACATTTTTGTGAAAAAAGTTAAATGTTCATTTTTTCCTTCACATTGCTTTAGTTCCTGTGAAACATCGAAACGGTTAATTAACTTCTTGAATGTGGTTTTGAATACTTTGAGAGGTGCAGTTTTTAGTACGATGTCACTTTTGGGTATTTTCTGTCATATAGGCCCCCCAAAGTCACTTCAAATGTGATGTGGTCCCTAAAAACATGGTTTTGTAAATTTTGTTAAAAAATGAGAAATTGCTGATCAACTTTTAACCCTTCTAACTTTCTAATAAAAAAATTATGCTTCAAAAATGGTGCAAATGTAAAGTAGACATGTGGGAAATGTTTTTATTAACTGTTTTATGTGACTTAACATTTTAATTTAAAGGGAACCTGTCACCCCCAAAATCGATGATGAGTAGTGTTGAGCGATACCGTCCGATAATAATAATAAAATTTTAAAATGCGCGCGTGTCCAGCCTCCCGGCTTGTGATTGGTTGACCGCGACGCAACCAATCACAAGCCGGGACGTCACGGGAGGCTGGACACGCGCCCATTTTAAAATGCGCGCGTGTCCAGCCTCCCGTGACGTCACGGCTTGTGATTGGTTGCGTCTCCCATGTGACTGCGACGCAACCAATCACAAAGCCGGGACGTAATTTTAAAATCCTTAAGGACCTGAAATTACGTCACGGCTTGCTGTAATTGGTTGCGTTGCCCATGTGACTGCGACGCAACCAATCACAACGCCGGAACGTAATTTTAAAATCCTGAAGGACCTGAAATTACATCACGGCTTGCTGTGATTGGTTGCGTCCCGGCCACATGGTCGGCACGCGACCAATCACAAGCCGGGACTTCAGTAAAGGAAAGAAAAGCGCGAATTTTAAACAAAGAACGCTGCCGCTTCCCTCGGTAAGGTGCAGGCTGCGTCGGAGAGGTGAGTATAGCAATATTTTTTATTTTAATTCTTTCTTTTACACATTTTTACATTAATGTTGTTTCGATAACGATACCCGATACCACAAAAATATCGGATCTCGGTATCGGAATTCCGATACAGCAAGTATCGGCCGATACCCGATACTTGCAGTATCGGAATGCTCAACACTAATGATGAGGTAAGCTCACCGTCATCAGGGGCTTATCTACAGCATTTTTTAATCCTGTAGATAAGCCCCCGATGTTACCTGAAAGAGGAGAAAAAGAGGTTAGATTATACTCACCCAGGGGTGGTCCCGCTGCGGTCCGGTCCGATGGGTGTCTCAGGTCCGCTCCGGTGCCTCCTATCTTCATTCCATGACGTCCTCTTCTGGTCTTCATGCCGCGGCTCCAGCGCAGGCGTACTTTGCCTGCCCTGTTGAGGGCAGAGCAAAGTACTTCAGTGCGCAGGCGCTGGGCCTCTCTGACCTTTCCGGCGCCTGCGCACTGCAGTACTTTGCTCTGCCCTCAACAGGGCAGACAAAATACACCTGCACCGGAGCCACGGAGTGAAGACCAGAAGAGGACATCATGGAATGAAGATGGGAGGCGCTGTTGCTGTACTGGACCTGAGACACCCATCAGAGCGGGACCGCCCCTGGGTGAGTATAATCTAACTTCTTTTTCTCCTCTTTCAGGCAACATCGGCGGCTTATCTACAGCATTACAGAATGCTGTAGAAAAGCTCCTGATGACGGTGAACTTACCTCACTATCGATTTTGGGGGTGACAGGTTCCCTTTAAGGACATAAGAATTAAAAGTTTCTGATATTTTCCCAAACAAGTCATATTGAACAAATGTTACAAGTATTATGAAGTACAATATGTCAAAAAAAATAATCTCAAAACCAGTGGGGTCCGTAGAAGCTTTCCAGAGTTATTACCACATAAATGACACTGGTCACATTTAAAAAATGTAACCTGGTCATTAAGGTCAAAATTGGCTTGGTAACAAAGTAGTTAAAGATATGACGTATTCATACGTCGTTCAAGGTTGGTAAGTTCTCACAAATGTTGACGTATGGATACGTCACAGATCGTGAAGGGATTAAGCCTCATACAGATGCGATTTTTATTGAACACAAAATAATAGACTCATTTCCATCAGTGTTTTATATCAGATTTTCATCAGTGTTTGCTCAGTGTGTCAGTTTTTTACCATCAGTGTTTCATTATTAATTTGTGTGTTGTGGTACATTGGCTCACTAGGCTGCCCATGGAGGTAGACACGGGTACACTGCAGCTTTAAGAACTTCCTTTAGTTTATTGCAGGCAGCATAAACCAAGGTGAACACACACTGTTCAGATCTACAAGTCCCAGACACACTTTCCTGGAATGCTCCATATCCAGACACACATTGAACATTGAAAGCTCAGGAATTCAGCCATTTAAGCCCAGATCTTGTGACTCTCCATCATGTGACTTGATCACATGATCTTGAGATCACACAGGTCCTGTCAGGACTCTGCATGTGGCGATACAGTGGACGCTTCACACCCATTCTATGGAGGTCCACTAAAACCAGGCCATAACAAAACTCATTTCATCCTCTCAACACGTAGTGCGCTGGAAGAAACTACTCTGGTTTTTTCATCACGCCATCATGCACAGTGACACGTATCTCCCCTCTATTACTTCACCAGTGACTCTGACACATTGTGTTCGCAAAGATCTTTCAAGCTTATCCTGGTCCATCAATGGTCTAACAAATTCAAATGCCTGTGTGAATGTAACTTATAAGTGGTATTTTAGATTCTGTTCACATTAGAGTCAAGTATTAATATAGAAACATGCCATAAAAAAATCCCCATTTCTATCCTCTTACCGACGCACTAAAATGTGAAGCAGAAAATGGCTAATGAAATCAATTCTTAAACCTTAAATAAGTCAGTTCAGATATGGTGTAGCAAGATGGCGATTGAGTCTTTGAAGCTGTCTTGGAGATGCTTGAAACTGTCCTGGAAGGAATCTTTGGAATGTAGGAGTGAAGGCACTGGAATACCCCACATTTGGAAATGAAGCTTGGACTGGACCAATTACAAAGTGACTATCTGATCAAAAGTTGTGCAACCCCCCTATTTCCTGCTCTTAGTATATTCTTTTGTTTTCAGAATAAAGTTCAGTTGGGCAACAATTTCGCTGAGAGAGGAGTATGTATCGTCTCTGTGTGCCTGATGCATTCTTAGCCTCTAAGCTAGCACTCAGCTTATATTTGGTCAGGTACAAGCAATCATATAGATCTCACTTTAAGAGATCACCCTCACATTTTTGGTGCCTCAACGTACGGCTCACTGAGGATGTACACTACCCAGACATTGACACCCGGAATGGATCGAGGCAGAACGTCCAGAGTGGTTCGACTAGGAGACTGATCACCTCCATTAAAACACGGTAAGTCTGCTGATTCGTTTATGAATCTGTAGTACTTGCCTGTGTTTCTCGAACCATTCTGTGTGTTCTGTACTCGTGTTTGCCGAGTGTCTGTGCCACCCTGACATGGTGGGTGTGGGATACGTACACCTGGTGGCCTAAAAGAACCCACGGCTACTGACTGTGAGGAACACACACCGTGATTTACTGCTTGTAACCTGCTGCATGTCTTGTCTCATACCAGCACTGTGCTGGGCTGTCTGAGTCTCTGCCTGTGTGTAGCAGGCAGGGGGAGAGGAGGTTATCTATGATACGGTGAGCGCAAAGTTGCTCCTAAAGTCTCGGGTGCTGAGCATGGCGTGATAGAATCGCGGGTGGTCGAACCACGTAGTGCAAAAAACGGTAGAAACCTCTTTGAACCCTAGCATTGTGCACAAGGTCTGAGATAGAAATCCCAGTTACAGAGGACGGTCAGTTTTTGTGTTTGTCCATCCATCTGGTTATGTGTGTCTCAGAGTGTTGTCCCTCTTCCAGAATTAGCCATCCTATCTGTGACCGCACGTGAGGAACGGCGAGATTAGTGTTGGTGCTGGGGTGAGCGCAAATTCTGTATGGTACCAGGTAACTCGGTCCGGTTCCGAGGGGAGACACGGTGTTAATACAGCAGACACGTCTCATCCTCTGTGCAGTTCATAGATTTGGGCTGGGACTTCTGGTGACTGGATAACACTCAGTTTTTTTTGTTTGTCTAAAGCCAGCAAAAAGTGGAGAGGTTTTTGCAGTTCCGTATGAGAGGAGGGAAATGTGATGATGGCAGATAAGACTGCTGTATGATAGTGTTTGCCAGAGAAGGGAAGAAGTATATACAGAATATGAATATGTTGATGAAAGTATGTGTATTCCCCGAGAAAGGCAGATTACAGTAGTTAGAATGGCAGGGACTTATTAAAGGAAAGAAAAGAAGTTGGAAGATGAGGAATTGCTGCAAGGAAGTTTAGCATGGTGCAGAACAACAGAAAATCTGTCTGTCTAAGGAAAGTTGAGTGACTGACTTAATGAGGGTTTTCTGGAACTGTATTGAAGTAAAAAAGAGGATCTTTAAATGATGCTGGCTTGTTAGATCAGGCTGAGATATTATGGAAAACAACCTGTGCAATTAGAGGTGATGTGCAGGAAGAAAAACATGGTGATAAGTTTTAGTATGAGAAAGTATGAAACAAAGATGCTGCTCCCAGTTTGTCTCCACCCCTTACATTATCCCTAGAGGATGGACATGTTGTGTATGTAGGAACTAGAATTTCGTTTGGGTGGAGACCTGTCCTGTATGTGATGCCCCCTGTTGGCACATAGGAACTATTAAACCTATTTCTAAGCTAGGATTGTATCCTTTGTTATGCCCCCCTACCATTCATGTGCATAGTGTGCCTCTTGTCCAGTGCCCCAAATGCTACGCCCCCATAAGTCTTGTCCATGCCCTCAATGAACATTATACCTGCACTGGATGGCACCAGCGCCCCCTTCAGGATCTGCCCTGCCCTCCAGATCTTTTCCTGATAGAATCCAAATGGATTCAGCAGTCACTAATATGTCTGTCTTTTGCTGCCATATGAGACTCAGCCAGGGTGGGCAGCCCACCTCAACCCCCTTCTGTTCTCTTGCAGTGCTCATCTGGGTTATAGGCACCAGACCTTACATCTCAGCCTAGGGGATCAGTTATGGTACAGTCCCAGGATGGTGTATGGCGTTCCTGGGATCCTAGTGAAATGCTGGCCATAATGAGTAGAATGAAAGACATTGGAATATTTTCCATGTCATTTGTTACAGAGGATAATAAAAAAAAAAAAAAAATATTAATGCTTTCTGCTGTTGCTGGTGAGATTTATAGGAACATATTAACCTCCAGAAAGTCATCCTTCATGTTATCCAACAGGATTCTACTGAATCAGGAGAGAATATTATACCCGGCTCTGGCAAAGTTAAAGGTTTAAAGTCTGTGATTATAGAGCCGCTAATAATGTCCCACTCAGAGTATTAAAGTCATATTCCCAGCTCTGATAAAGCAAAAACCTGGTCCAGAGCCCCTCTTACATAGACCAGGGAAGGGAAAAGAAATTTAATGTGTAAAGTAGAAAAATATTTAGAATTGAGAGTCCTCAGTGATTGATATATATCGTTCCTATATGTGTAAAGTATTCACACAGACGCTGCGCAGGGGGATAGCCCCCTTCTCCCCTCTTCAGTCTCTTAGGGTCATGAAGCTGTGCTGCTGGGATAGTCCCCCTCCCTCTCTCCCCCTTCTCTCAGTGCTGCTGACATCTCAGGTTTCACTGTGTCTGATAACATCAGCATTCATGGCGCACTACTGATTTCAGCCATCCTGCTGCCTATGGGGGGGAAGAGGAGGGAAGTGGGTGGTAGTGGAACCTGCCTGACCTGCTAGTTGAACTACAACAGGACTATGATTGTGTACAGATAATGTCCCACAGGGGGTTTCAGTCATGGTGCCGATGTCCCACCAGATAACCCAGACCATGAGTTCTTTGTGGATGGATTGCAGTATTGTGTGGATGACCAGTTCTACGCCAAATATGCTGTTGGTCCATTAAACCATAAATGTGGAACCGTTGTCCCCACACATGGCGGTCCAGGAAGAGTACTCTGACGTGACGCACGAACATGACTGCATAGATGAGTCAGGAGACCGTGGGTTTTGCACATGTCCATGATAAACCTGATCCTAATGCAGATTTTGAGTTTTTTCTTGTACATGGCTCCAGATATCCCCAGGATGTGCGATTCTACACTGGATATGCAGTAGTATCCTCACATGAGGTAATCTGAGCTGAACCACTCGCTCCTCACATGTCTGTGCAGGAGGCAAAATTGAAGGCACTCACTGAGGCGTGTAGAGCCGCTGCAGGTAAAGTCGCTAATATTTACAGATTTGAATTGTGCATGGAGAATATCCCATGATTATGGCCCTATCTGGAGAAGCAGAGCGTTTCTTACATCGGCCGGTAAGCCCATTAACAATGCAGAGCTGGTGGGACAATTAATGGAGGCATTGATGTTACCAGTCCAGGTTGGCATAATCAAGGTGAAAGCACACACAAACGGTGACTCCATGGAGGTAGAGGGCAACAGAAGGGCGGACGAGGCTGCTAAAGTAGCAGCAAGGTGGCCTAGGGAGCAGTGGACGGTGGCGAGGAGTCAACATATTTCAGCCGCACTGACCCTAGATGTCCTGAAATCCCTCCAGCTGCCCAAACAGAGAAGGAACACGGGGGAGAATGGGAGCTGAGCTGAACTCGAATGGAGTATGGGAGAATAAGGATGAATTGTGTTTACCAAGGTCCTTGTTCCCAATTATGGCGCAAGCAATAAATGGCCTCAGTCACACCTCAAAATGTCACATGTGTCCATGGTAGATGTCTGGATCGCTCCTGGTTTCAGTTACGTAGCAGAGAAACTCATACAGTCATGCCTCATCTGTGCACAGCACAACCCAGGAAAAACAGTAAAAATTCCTAAGAAAGCGACACTCAGGCCTCTCTACCCGTTTCAGAGACTGCAGACTGACTACATACAGCTACCCAAGGTAGGAGTGTATGAATATGTCCTAGTATGTGTAGATCTCTTCTCTGGTTGTCCGGAAGCCCATCCAGTAAAATGTGCTAATTAATGCTAAAATAACACTTAAACTTAAAAATTCAGAAGGCCATGACGGACACATGAAAGAATTGGGTAGAGTACTTGTCTCTTGCACTCTCTTCAGTCAGACGCACTTCAAATAGAAAGACAGGCTTATCTCCTTCTGAAGTCCTGCTTGGTAGTGCTTCAAAGACTGGTCTGTACTTCCCATAAGTACTACAGCCTATGTCCAGGCCTTGCAGAAAAAGACTTAATGTGATGCATAAACATGTGTTCTCATCCATTCCAGATCCTAATGAAAGTGCAGACGTGCATCAGCTGAATCCAGGTGATTGGTGGTCATATGCAGACACGTGAGAAGAAGTCTAGATCCACATTTTGAGTGGCTGTACCAAGTTCTCCTGACAACGCCTACCTTAGTGACACTCTAAGGGAGACCACCATGGATTCATGCCTCACATTAAAAAAAAAAAAAAGTGGACTAACCACCCGAGTAATACATATCCTTGCCATCATCTACCTAATACTGTTATGTATAGGAAATGGGCAACAGGTAGCTGTAACTAAAGAAAAGGGAATTATTACTTTTTGGTACAATTCCTCGAGTTCAGTGGTGGCTACATATGGGTTTGATGCCTGTGACATAATACAGGGAAGTGGGTGTGGGGAGCCAGGAGTGTCATGACTCTCGGGAAAGACAGAACAATTTGTATTCTTTATTTGTGGTAATTGGGAAAGAAGAAATAAAACTGGTGTACAGTACTGAGTATACAGATGTTAACACCTGGGTTGAGTGGATGAGGTACACTGCACAACAACAAAATAGTACCAATTGTTATGTGTGTGCAGCAGCCAGGCCCCATTTGGGATCTGTTCCCATATTAATCCCTGAATTGGAGGAGGAGTGTGTCCTTGCCCTCTTTACCAACACCTCCACTAATTATACACAATATGGGAGATGGAGGGATACATATCCTGTGTTGGATAAAACGCCGTCTCTTGGTCGAAGTATTACTATCTATCCTGGGAATTACTCCTGTATGCAAATACAAGGAGAGGGCCGTTTCTTGGGGAATTTTAGTAAGGGTTTTTATCACAATTACTCCTCAGCAACCCCTGAGAAGTTAACACAGCAGGTCTCCTCAGTAGCGGACATATTCTGGATATGTGGGGATATGAAGATAAGGTCTAAATTAGAGGGTAATTGGACGGGACAGTGTACTTTGGCCAAGGCCATCATGCCTTTTCATCTTATCCCTGAAGGTTCGCCTTTGACTAATCAGAAACAGCCCCAACCTATGAAAAGGGGAATTGCCCCCAAAGAAAGCTTTGACCCTCATGTATATATTGATGCTATAGGGGTACCAAGGGGGGTCCCTGATGAGATTAAAACAAGAGACCAGGTTGAAGCAGGATTTGAGTCTATAATCCCTATTGTAACTGTCAATAAAAACATAGATTGGATTAACTACATATATTATAGCCAACAAAGATTCATAAATTATACTAAGGATGCATTAAAGGGGATAGCTGAAAAGTTAGAAGCTACATCCACTATGGCTTTCCAAAACCGGATGGCTTTGGATATGTTACTAGCAGAGAAAGGAGGGGTATGTAAAATGATTGGAGAAACTTGTTGTACCTTTATCCCCGATAATACAGGTCCAAATGGAAAGGTCACCTTAGCTATAAAAAAGCTCGAATCCCTATCTGAGGAACTTAAGAAAAATTCAGGAATTGGTGATCTTTAGGATACTTGGTTTGGGTGGATGATGGGATGGATGGCAGAAATGGTTAGCACAGATTGGTACAATTATTATGGTAATCCTTATTTTCATGTCTGTGGTTTCTTGTTGTATATTTCCTTGTATTAAACAGAAGGTCACTAAGAGCGTGGACAGCCTAACCCCTACGCTGGTTTTCCAAGAAGATGGTGATGGCCATGATTCTACTATAAAAGCCCTGAAGACCAATTCGATTTATTAAACAGGGATAAATATATATCTGATTTCCACATGAATAAAGATTGCATCAAGGGGGGTAAAAGCTTAACATTGCCGTCTAATAAACAGCTCAGATGTCACAATCCATATACTGTGTTTTCTCCTTGTCTTTTTGTGTTTGTCACTGTCCCCTGTGTGTATTATCTGCAGTGGTGAGGCTAGCATCCTTGCCGGCCAGTGCACTAGTCAGGGCAGAGTTAGGTATCAGTGAGGGACGAGGTTCCTGGCGGCGGTGGGGGGAAGGACCCACTTAGGGCGTTAGGGCAGTGCAGGGACAGGTTCAGGTTAAATTCAGGTGGTGACCATTCCCCATTTCCCTATTGGTAAGGCCTTCCTTTCCCCATTTTCCATCCCTTTTTCTGTGTGTTGTGAATTCATTGACCGACCACCTATTGGATCATGTTACATTGTGACATCAGGTTAATAATTGATTTAGGGGGACTGTGAAGGGGAAAATGGCTAATGAAATCAATTATTAAACCTTATATAAGTCAGTTCAGATATAGCGATTGTGTCTTTGAAGCTGTCTTGGAGATCCTTGAAACTGTCCTGGAAGGAATCTTTGGAATGCAGGAGTGAAGGCACTGGAATACCCCACAGTTGGAAGTGAAGCTTGGACTGGACCAATTACAAAGTGACTATCTGTTCAAAAGTTGTGACCCCCTATTTCTTGCTCTTAGTATATTCTTTTGTTTTCAGAATAAAGTTCAGTTGGGCAACAACTTCACTGAGAGAGGAGTATGTATCGTCTCTGTGTACCTGATGCATTCTTAGCCTCTAAGCTAGCACTCAGCTTATATTTGGTCAGGTACAAGCAATCATATAGATCTCACTTTAAGAGATCACCCTCACAAAAACAGCAGTCATTAAGGGACATTATGTTGGTTTGTCATTTTAAAACGTTGGTCAGGAATAAATGAATAGCGTCCCCTTGTCATCCCTCAGATGACAGCTGTACATGACAGCTGACAACCTGCAGATACCCCGACCAGTGTGTAAAAAAGTAAAAAAAGCACAAAAATCACGAAAAACCATTTCACCACTAAAATGCAGCTTTTGTGATAAAACAAAGATAAACAAGAATAAAGTATACATAATTGGTATTGACACATCCAGAATGACCCAATCTATATAAAACATAACTGTAACATTATTTATTCCATTTGGAGAACACCGTAAAAATCAAACAAGTAAACACTTCAAAAATGTCTCTTTTTCATCAAACTGACACACAAAAAATTAAGACAAAGTGATCAAACATTCATATGTGAAAAAAATGATACAAATGAAAACACCAAATCATCCTGCAAAAAATGATCCCTAATCTGGCTCATTCTGCAAAACATAAATAAAAAAGTTACAGCTCTCAGAATATGATGACGAAAAATCAAAATTCACCTTTGTAAAATGTTTTTAATCTGTAAAAGCGCAAACCATTAAAAAGTTATAAATCTGGTATCGCTGTAATTATAATTACCCGAAGAACAAATCAGTCTTATCACTTTTACCGCATGTTGAACGGTGCAAGAAAAATTACATCAAAACAATTAAACAATAGCTGAATTGCTGGTTTATTTTATTTTGTGTCTGAAAAATCTGAATAACAACCAATCAAAAAACTTTATGTAACCCAAAGTGGTACCAACAAAATTTCCAGCTTGTCAGGCAAAAAATAAGCCCTCATATAGCTCTGTTTGCTAAAAAATAAAAAAAAATGCAGCTCTCAGAATGTTGGAATGAAATAACAATTTTGTTTTATTGAAATCATTTTTAACGTGCGATAGCAGTAAACCTAAAAAACCCACAAATTAAATCTGGTTTCGCTATAATCAGACGACATGAAGAATCACTTATACCGCATTGTGAACAGTGCAAAAAGAAAAATAAGAACTATTCTTGTACTTCTGTCTCTTTGTTCGTTCTGCCTAAAAATTGGAATAAGGCTCAGCTCACATATATACTGAGCTCTCCGCTGAGCGTTTACATAGGGGTTTCTGTGTAAATCCCAAAAACCATGATTCATACAAAAAACCCCAACAGAATCTCTCACTTATGAGGCACATGGAGTCCCTTTGGACTCCATGTTGTCTCTGTTTTGGTGGTGTCTAGTGTTGAGCGATACCGTCTGATACTTGAAAGTATCAGAATCGGAAAGTATCGGCCGATACCGGCAAAGTATCGGATCTGATCCGATACCGATACCCGATACCAATACAAGTCAATGGGACTCAAGTATCGGAAGGTATCCCTGATGGTTCCCAGGGTCTGAAGGAGAGGAAATTCTCCTTCAGGCCCTGGGATCCATATTAATGTGTAAAATAAAGAATTAAAATAAAAAATATTGATATACTCACCTCTCCGACGCAGCCTGGACCTTACCGCTGTGAACCGGCAACCTTCTTTGCTTAAAATGAGCGCGTTCAGCACCTTCCATGATGTCACGGCTTCTGATTGGTCGCGTGCCGCTCATGTGACCGCCACGCGACCAATCAGAAGCCGTGACGTCATCCCTCAGGTCCTAAATTCCTAGAAGGGAATTTGCCGGTTACCAGCGGTGATGTCCAGGGGCCTCCGGACAGGTGAGTATATCAATATTTTTTATTTTAATTCTTTATTTTACACATTCATATGGATCCCAGGGCCTGAAGGAGAGTTTCCTCTCCTTCAGACCCTGGGAACCATACACTGGAAACTTCCGATTCCGATTCCCGACACCACAAAAGTATCGGATCTCGGTATCGGAATTCCGATACCGCAAGTATCGGCCGATACCCGATACTTGCGGTATCAGAATGCTCAACACTAGTGGTGTCCCATCATTTTAGTGCAAAAGTGTGGTTGACGACAGTTCTGTGCATGCCTAAAATAGTGGATACCACTGGAGCAGATGCCAAAATGCATTTCAAAGTGTCTCCATCTTCCTCATTATAGAAAGTGGTTCCGTTGTAGGTCTGAGTCGCATTTTTATGGGATTTACAGTACATGGAAACCTCGGTGGAAGTGCTCAGTGTAGAACACAATTGTAGAACAAGATTGTGATCCTAGCTTTATACTTGAAGAAATCAAAACATGTTATGTACCCCAAAATGTAACCAATATAAACCTTAGTTTTTCCTGCACAAAACCATCCCCCACTCAGGTCCGTCATATAGGGGTTTCCATGTTACTGGTAGAAGAAAGACTCTGTAAAAGAGACATGGCTCCCTCCCTTCAAATAAAATCCAGTGAAATCTGTGCTTCCAAATCTAAATGTCCCCTTCTTCTGAGCCCCACTATGCTAAGCCACAGTAAGCTACCACATGTTGGCATTATTGTATAAGGGAAAACGCAATTTATTTGGTGCATGTCTCCAGAAGCACATTGTATGGGGTCACTACAATCAGGGCTGCCACCAGGAATTTCAGGGCCCCATACTGGCAAAATTTTCAGACCCCCTTGAGACTCTGCTCAGGCTCCATCCCAGAACCATCTCCACCCATTGAACCTTCCACAGTCCCTTCGCCCACTCTTGGAAAAACTCCAGTTTTGCACCACATCCTCACCAACCAGAAATTAACAATTCCCATTGAACACCATATTACATTCATAGCCATCAGCTTTTGCTTTGGCCAAAAGATTTAAGCCTGCCACCATGTCAATGTAGACTCTTTTGGCAGCGCGCTGCTGTCACGCTCGCACCCAGACTGGTTGGCGTGGGCATGCAGGGTGTGGCCCCAGTAGGCTGCAGACCAGACTACCCTGGAAGGGGCGTAACTAAGTAGCTTTCTTGGTCTTCCCTGGAGCCTCTGATTGTGAGGTCAGGCTTGTGTGGCAGGAAGCTACCAGGTACCAGTCCAGGATGGAGTCTGGCTGTGGCTTCTGATCCCACCGGAGGAAAGGAACATAGATAGGCAGGCGGGCACGGCTGGCACTCTGGCGGACAGGCGGGCACGGCTGAGACACAGGCAGGCAGACAGGTACAACAGAGACACTGGCAGGAAGGCGGGCATGGCTGGCTCTCTGGCAGGCAGGCAGGTATGGCTGGCTCTCAGGTAGGACAGGCGGACAAGGCTGGTACACTGGAAGAACTGGTAGGGACCAGTCTGCAGGCAGGTATGTAAAACAGGTAAGAACCTGTTCAGACAGGAGGACTTATGAATAGGTAGAGAAAGACCGCAAGAGCGGATGCAAAGCGGAAGCACAGGAGCTAGAGCCAAGAACAGAAATGCAGGTGGCGGAGCCAAGAGCAGGAGGTGGAGCCAAGCTCAGAAACGCAGGAGGCAGAGCCAAAAGTGGGAGGAGGAGCCAAGAGTGGAAACGCAGGAGGCGGAGCCAAGAGCAGGAGGCGGAGCCAAGTCCAGAAACACAGGAGGTGGAGCCAAGAGCAGGAGATGGAGCCAAGTGCAGAAATGCAGGAGGTGGCGCCAAGTGCAGAAATGCAGGAGGTGGCACCAAGTGCAGAAGCGCAGGAGGTGGAGCCAAGAGCAGGAGGCAGAACCAAGAGCAGAGCAGAAGGGGGCAGAGCCAAGAGCAGGAGGTGGAGCCAAGCTCAGAAACGCAGGAGGCAGAGCCAAAAGTGGGAGGAGGAGCCAAGAGTGGAAACGCAGGAGGCGGAGCCAAGAGCAGGAGGCGGAGACAAGAGCAGGAGGCGGAGCCAAGTCCAGAAACACAGGAGGTGGAGCCAAGAGCAGGAGATGGAGCCAAGTGCAGAAATGCAGGAGGTGGCGCCAAGTGCAGAAATGCAGGAGGTGGCACCAAGTGCAGAAGCGCAGGAGGTGGAGCCAAGAGCAGGAGGCAGAACCAAGAGCAGAGCAGAAGGGGGCAGAGCCAAGAGCAGGAGGTGGAGCCAAGAGCAGAGGTGCAGGAGCGGAGCAAGGTAGAACCGCAAAGAAGCGGAGCCAGGTAGAACTGCAAGGAGCGGAGCTGCAGAGCACAGAGCAGAGAAGGACCACAGAGTGCAGAGCTGAGAGCGGTGAAAAGCAAGACACCGAGTGCAGAGCTGAGAGCAGTGCAAAGCAAGACACCAAGTGCAGAGCAGAGAGGAGAGCAAAGTCAGAGTGCAGAGCTGAGTGCAGAGCAAAGCTACAGAGTGCAGAGCCGAGAGCAAAGCCACAGAGTGCAGAGCAAAGTCAGAGTGCAGAGCTGAGTTCAGAGCAGGACACAGCGTGCAGAGCCAAGAGCAAAACCACAGAGTGCAGAGTAAGGTAACAGAATGCAGAGCAAAGAGCAAAGCAAGGTCGCAGAGTACAGAGCCGAAAGGAGAACAAAGCAAGATGCAGAGTGCTGAGCTGAAAGCAGAGGAGCAAACCAAGACACAGAGTACGCACAGCAGAGAAAACAAACCAAGACAGGGATATAAATGGACACAGGAACAGGACTAGACTAAGACAGAGTCAGAAACGGGACAAGGCACAGAGACACAGACACAAGCCAGGGTACGACGCCCCATTGGGTGGCGGACACAAGCCAGGGTACGAAGCCCCACAGGGTGGCTACAGAAGGACACAGACCAGGGTTCAACGCCCCACTGGGTGGCGGAGACAAGAGTCACAGAGACAGGGCCTGGCACCTCAGCAGCTAAGAACTGACTGAGGGAGTAAGTTGCACAGGCCCCCACCAATGGGTGGGGATGTCGTAAATACAGGAAGCCTCATGGCAATTGGTCGGGGACACCTTAGCAAGGTGCACACAGTCTCAATAAGAAACAGGAGTTTCCGGCACCACCCCCCTATGCACACAGACAGAGCATGAACAGAGCAAGCAGCAGAAATGAAGCACACAGCATGGAGCTGGCAGCAGAGAGAAGTCACAACATGGCCCAGAGAAGTAAGTGAGTTTGAGTGTAATGTAGGTGGGGGATGGGAGGCCATGCAGTGATGCCAGCAGAGTTGTTACAGCTGCCCTACTCTAACCTATTAAACATTTTTTTAAATATCCACTACTCTTTTTAGGCATATTTTTATTTATTTTTCTTTAATTGAATGTGTCACATTCATCTTTTAAAAGGCCAATAATACCACATACCAGTAAGAAATACTGTCACACCATGATCAGAACACATATTACCACCAGATAGTGCCTGAATAATACCACATACAAGGAACAAATACTGCCACACCATTGCCAGATTACATATTACCACTACATTGTGACCAAATAATACCACATACAAGGAACATACACCGCCACACCATGACCAGAATACATATTACCCCCACATAGTGACCAAATAACACCACATATAAGGAACAAATACCACCACACCATGACCAGACCACATATTATTCCCATATAGTGAACAAATAATACGACATGCAAGGAACAAATACCACCACACCATGACCAGACCACATACAGGTGCTTCTCACAAAATTAGAATATCATGAAAAAGTTTATTTATTTCAGTTCTTCAATACAAAAAGTGAAACTCATATATTATATATATAGTCATTACAAACAGAGTGATCTATTTCAAGTGTTTATTTCTATTAATGTTAGTGATTATGGCTTACAGCCAATGAAAACAAAAAAGTCATTATCTCAGTAAATTAGAATACTTTATAACACCAGCTTGAAAAATGATTTCAAAATCCAAAATGTTGGCCTACTGAAATGTATCTTCAGTAAATCCACTCAATACTTGGTCAGGGCTCCTTTTGCATCAGTTACTGCATCAATGCGGCATATCATGGAGGTGATCAGCCTGTGGCACTGCTGAAGTGTAATGGAAGCCAAGCTTGCTTTCATAGCAGCCTTCAGCTCATCTGCATTGTTGGGTCTGATGTCTTTCATCTTCCTCTTGACAATACCCCATAGATTCTCTATGGGGCTAAGGTCAGGTGAAAGTTTATGGCCAAGCTAGCACAGTGATACAGTTGTTTTTAAACCAGGTATTGGTATTTTGACAGTGTGGACAGGTGCCAAGTCCTGCTGGAGAGTAAAATTTCCATCTCCAAAAAGATTGTTGGCAGAGGGAAGCATGAAGTGCACTAAAATGTCCTGGTAGACAGCTCCACTGACTTTGGTCTTGATAAAACACACTGGACCTACACCAGCAGATGAAATGGCTCCCCAAACCATCACTGATTGTGGAAACTTCACACTAGACTTCAAACAGTTTGGATTGTGTGCCTCTCCACTCTTCCTCCTCACCGTGGGAACTTGATTTCCAAGGTCTAGTGTGAAGTTTCCACAATCAGTGATGGTTTGGCAAACCATGTCATCCTCAAGTGTAGGTCCACTGTTTTTTATCAAGACCAAATTCAGCACAGCCGTCTACCAGGAAATATTAGTGCACTTCAAGCTTCCCTCTGCCGACAAGATTTTTGGAGATGCAAATTTGAGGGGTGGGGTGATTTGAACTTTTCTATTTATTTTATTTTTAATATTTTTAAAAACTTTTTTTTACTAGAACCAGCAATACTTTGATCGCCTCTGCTACACACAGGCGATGATCAGATCGCCTGTGTAACAGAAATGCTCCCTTGCTATGAGCGCCGACCATGGGATGGCCCTCATTGCAGTCTGGCAATGACAACCATAGAGGTCTGCTGCAGACCTCTGGTTGTCATGCTGACCCATCGGTTTCCCCTCGATCATGGGATTAGCGACAGTCTGTTTCCAACAGTACCATCTGTTCCTCCTGGACTATCACTATGTTGGCTATTCCTGCCTGACAAAGAAATTTCCGATCCAGTCCTGCAGTGCACCCAGGATCCCTTACCTTTGTTTCTTGCGGTTCCGCATCCATCATTCCCTGTACGCCAGAGGATAAGGCACTCCTCCTAGTATCTATATTGAGCTCTGAATTCAGAACATTGCAGGAATTTCCGCAAGGGATTCTAGTAACACCTCCCACTGCCATGAATGAAAGTACCTTGCTGCCGCCAGCAGCCCACTCATCTTAAACTTGACCTTGGTTACTGCACTTCCCTATCTGACTAACTATCACAAAGTAGTTTTCTGTATACTAGCATTAGCCCCATCCCATTGTGGGCTGGTCCCAAATATTAGCTGTACTTTATCCTATATCCTCAGCTAATTACATTTACTATCTTATTCCAGTATGTACTAAGACCAGTTGTCCTTATCTAATGTCCTAAATCCTAATCTACATCTTATCTTATGCTGTTCACTACCATATCACAGTCTATTCACAAAATATACTAAAACTATAGTACATAGTTCACATTTCCCAAGACAGTATAATTATGATGCTATTGGTGTCTTCAGGGGTAGAAACGTGACAGTACAGTCCACCATTCTAATAGGAGAAAGAATAGAAAGACAGGCTAACAGACTATATAATAGACTGAAATAGGAAAATATAGAGCAGTTCCAGGGTTCAATTTTTTTCTTTTTTTTTTACAAATGGGCACAATATTATTATAGATATACAATAATATCATCACATTCTATTTTATTGCTTAGGTTTATTATCTTATTGAAGTGGTCAGTTGTGCCATTGTTGATTGTCCTAAATTTATGCAGTGGCTCATTGGTAAACAATGGATATTTACATCTCTGGGGTCCTGGGCTCAAATTCCCCCAAGGATAACATCTGCAAGGAGTTGGTATGTTCTTCCCATGTTTGCCTCTTGGTAGTCCGGTTTCCTCCCACACTCTAAAGATATACTGATAGGGAATTTAGATTGTGAGTCCCAATGGGGACAGTAATGATAATGTCTGCAAAGTGCTGTGGAATTAATTGTGATATGTAAGTGGGTAAAATAAATCAATGTATAAATACTTGCTGTGGTTTTCCACAATGGAAGATTTTGGCATTACAAAAAGTTATATTTTTTCATTTGGTGCCACAAAGTATTTTTCTATGAAGAGCAAAAAGTTCTAGTAACATTCCTTGGAAGCAAAGAAAAATGTATGACACTTCCACCAGGGCAATGAGGTACTCGGAACCGGGTCGGACAGTTCTTTGGGGAAGTCACGAGGCCGTGACCCAACTCCGTGTCCCTGGCTGTGCCATAAAATGGGGAATATGTGTATGGGATTTAATGTGATGCCACCTGTGGTGTTCGGCAATGGATGGCCGACGCTGCTAAAGGAGACTGCCGGGGCCGATGGTGATGCAGCTGGGATGGTTCTGCTCCCCACAAGTGGAGCGGGGCCCCAGGACTACTGGTCCCGTTTATCTCAGGAATCAAGTACCTTGTGGTGCAGTACTCAGGGTACAAGAGATCACTGAATGACACAAGGGCTGTAGTTTTCTTTTCCTTTACTTGATGGTTGATAGTACAGACCGAGGTACTGCCTGGAAGCAATTTTTGGATACACCTTATCAGCAAGGTACAGAGGCCTTCCTTCTGCACTGTCCTCCCTTTTTCCTTGCTGCCTAACAGCTCACTCCCTGCTCCTAACTGTCTCTGTTTTTAAAAACTCACCATTGCCCGCATGACAGGCAGCTCGAGCCTATCACAGGTGCTGCTCCTTTGTGTTGACTCCAAGCTCTGGTATGCTGCTGTGCCGCCAGGTAAGGCTACTTTCACACTAGCGTCGGGAACAACCCGTCGCTGCGCGTCGGGCCGACGTTCCCGACGCTAGTGTGGTCTCCGCCGCACAACGGGGGCAGCGGATGCATATTTCCCACGCATCCGCTGCCCCATTGTGATGTGCGGGGAAGTGCGGGGAGGTGGGGGCGGAGTTCCGACTGCGCATGCGCGGTCGGAAAAAGCGGACCGTCGGGAGCAAAAAACGTTACATGTAACGTTTTTTTCTCCCGACGGACCGCTACCATACGCCCAAACGCCGCCAAACGCATTCACCGTTTGGAAATGCGTCGCAAATGCGTCGCAAATGCGTCGCTAATGTTACTCTATGACGAAACAACGTATCCAGCAAAAACTTTTGCTGGATGCGGCGTTTCGCAAAAACGACGCATTTGCGACGTATTGCAGTTAACGCTAGTGTGAAAGTAGCCTTATAGATCGGGCCAGGAGACCTGCAGTCCCCTGCCCTCCGAATTTAGCTGCTGGGACTTCAGTACCCACGCAACCATGGACTCCGGTATCCAGTTCCTAGCGCTCAGCTCTGGGGTGACTTTAATCACAGCTCCACTCCCTAGGTTCTGCTCTATTTCTCTTCTACTGACACCTGGTGAGGGGACCCCTCCTTGCTTCCAAGCATGACATTACTCCCTGTGATGAGGCAATGCCACATGTAGGTAAGACCAATATTTATATTCAGGTGATATATGTTGTGCGGCCATGTACATACTATTATGCAGAAGTCGATATAGAAGGTAGTAGGCTACATAGCAAAAATTAATTGGGCCTCTCCCCAGTGCTGGATGACATATCCTGTAAAAGAAGACTCTTCTACTTACAGTATTTCTTTGAATAAATTGTATTTTTCAAGCTGCTTCCTGTTAGGGTTGCAGAACGTACTAAGTAAAATATTAAATAAAGAGCGTTTGCAACCAGGGGTCCACCGTGCAGAGATGGAAAACTGCAGCTAGTGTAAACAATGGTGAACAGAAAGTAGCTGAATGGCCACAGCCGCACACGGTGTTAACAGTCACACAGTGTGCACAGCAAACATATAAGCCAGCTCTGGTACTCCACAGAGCTGTTGCCTCGCTGTATAAAACTGAGGACTGTATCCTGTTAAAGGTCACAGGCATACAACAGAAATAGATGCTAGTTGGGGTCCCTATGACTCACCCACTATGCTGGTGATTGAGCTTGCCAGGACACTCAACCTGCGAAAACGGCACTTACGACATCAGACACCCTGGTGCAGGTGCTAAGCTCAAGTGGGAGTTCCCACCCTACACTGCCTGAAGAAAACCAGACTCGCCATGCCAGGAGCAGAACATGTGCATACGGGGTTGTAACTGTCCCACCAACACACACAGCATCAAACGTGATCTTAGCGCACCCCCGGGCACCCCAAAGATCCTTTTTAAAGTCAGAAAGGACTTTGGCCGCTGACCAATCCGAAGTCAGCACAGGATCTGAGCAGCTGACGACTGACCACCAATGAGAGTTTGCCACCTCACGAGCATGCTCAGTAGAGCGAATCCTGGACTTAGCCTCAGGAAAGGCTGCTCGCCGCTGTCTTTTGTTAGCTACCATAGCTGTACCTGGAGAGGCAGCAGTAACAACATGCACAGCTCAAATCTGAGCAAGAAGCTGGCATAGATGTCTTTGCTAAGCAGCAGGTTGAGACTGAATGGGAGACCGCAGGGAAAGATAAGACTTGGGATCTATCCTGTGCAGAGGAAGAATCCCCTGACACCTAACACTTTCCACATTTGATATTTGTAAAAGTCCATGAAAAGTCCCTGGCAGACCAGATCCACCTCTTCAACTCCTTAGCCAGCTGCTCCGCTTTTTTACCTGTTAGCAACTTTGCAGTAATGTAGAACTGTAGTTCTACTGAGTACTCATGCAGGGAAATATTTACTGTTTCTACATAGGGCTTGTAAGGGTTCATCTAGGCTGTTATTAATGATGTGATGTCATAGATCTAATTGAAAGCTAAATAATTAACTGGGTAGAAAGAAAAAAATAGCAACTGAAAATACACAGTGCTATATACTGTATGTTATGACTGCAATATATTAAGCATATACAAATTTTGATGGGAGTGCTTCTTTAACCCCTTCACCCCCAAGGGTGGTTTGCACGTTAATGACCGGGCCAATTTTTACAATTCTGACCACTGTCCCTTTATGAGGCTATAACTCTGGAACGCTTTGACGGATCTTGGCGATTCTGACATTGTTTTCTCGTGACATATTGTACTTCATGTTAGTGGTAAAATTTATTCGATATAACTTGCGTTTATTTGTGAAAAAAATGGAAATTTGGCGAAAATTTTGAAAATTTCGCAATTTTCCAACTTTGAATTTTTATGCCCTTAAATCACAGACATATGTCACGCAAAATACTTAATAAGTAACATTTCCCACATGTCTACTTTACATCAGTACAATTTTTGAACCAAAATTTTTTTTTGTGACGGAGTTATAAGGGTTAAAAGTTGACCAGCAATTTCTCATTTTTACAACACCATTTTTTTTAGGGACCACATCTCATTTGAAGTCATTTTGAGGGGTCTATATGATAGAAAATACCCAAGTGTGACACCATTCTAAAAACTGCACCCCTCAAGGTGCTCAAAACCACATTCAAGAAGTTTATTAACCCTTCAGGTGTTTCACAGGAATTTTTGGAATGTTTAAATAAAAATGAACATTTAACTTTTTTTCACACAAAATTTATTTCAGCTCCAATTTGTTTTATTTTACCAAGGGTAACAGGAGAAAATGGACACCAAAAGTTGTTGTACAATTTGTCCTGAGTACGCTGATACCCCATATGTGGGGGTAAACCACTGTTTGGGCGCATGGCAGAGCTCGGAAGGAAAGGAGCGCCATTTGACTTTTCAATGCAAAATTGACTGGAATTGAGATGGGACGCCATGTTGCGTTTGGAGAGCCCCTAATGTGCCTAAACACTGAAACCCCCTACAAGTGACACCATTTTGGAAAGTAGACCCCCTAAGGAACTTATCTTGATGTGTGGTGAGCACTTTGACCCACCAAGTGCTTCACAGAAGTTTATAATGCAGAGCCGTAAAAAAAAAAATCATATTTTTTCACAAAAATGATCTTTTCGCCCCAAATTTTTTATTTTCCCAAGGGTAAGAGAAGAAATTGGACCCCAAAAAATGTTGTGCAATTTGTCCTGAGTACGCTGATACCCCATATGTGGGTGTAAACCATTGTTTGGGCGCATGGCAGAGCTTGGAAGGGAAGGAGCGCCATTTGACTTTTCAATGCAAAATTGACTGGAATTGAGATGGGACGCCATGTTGCGTTTGGAGAGCCCCTGATATGCCTAAACATTGAAACTCCCTACAAGTGACACCATTTTGGAAAGTAGACCCCCTAAGGAACTTATCTAGATGTGTGGTGAGCACTTTGACCCACCAAGTGCTTCACAGAAGTTTATAATGCAGAGCCGTAAAAATAAAAAATCATATTTTTTCACAAAAATGATCTTTTTGCCCCCAATTTTTTATTTTCCCAAGGGTAAGAGAAGAAATTGGACGCCAAAAAATGTTGTGCAATTTGTCCTGAGTACGCTGATACCCCATATGTGGGTGTAAACCATTGTTTGGGCGCATGGCAGAGCTTGGAAGGGAAGGAGCGCCATTTGACTTTTCAATGCAAAATTGACTGGAATTTAGATGGGACGCCATGTTGCGTTTGGAGAGCCCCTGATATGCCTAAACATTGAAACTCCCTACAAGCGACACCATTTTGGAAAGTAGACCCCCTAAGGAACTTATCTAGATGTGTGGTGAGCACTTTGACCCACCAAGTGCTTCACAGAAGTTTATAATGCAGAGCCGTAAAAATAAAAAATCATATTTTTTCACAAAAATGATCTTTTCGCCCCCAATTTTTTATTTTCCCAAGGGTAAGAGAAGAAATTGGACCCCCAAAAATGTTGTGCAATTTGTCCTGAGTACGCTGATACCCCATATGTGGGTGTAAACCATTGTTTGGGCGCATGGCAGAGCTTGGAAGGGAAGGAGCGCCATTTGACTTTTCAATGCAAAATTGACTGGAATTGAGATGGGACGCCATGTTGCGTTTGGAGAGCCCCTGATATGCCTAAACATTGAAACTCCCTACAAGTGACACCATTTTGGAAAGTAGACCCCCTAAGGAACTTATCTAGATGTGTGGTGAGCACTTTGACCCACCAAGTGCTTCACAGAAGTTTATAATGCAGAGCCGTAAAAATAAAAAATCATATTTTTTCACAAAAATGATCTTTTCGCCCCCAATTTTTTATTTTCCCAAGGGTAAGAGAAGAAATTGGACCCCAAAAAATGTTGTGCAATTTGTCCTGAGTACGCTGATACCCCATATGTGGGTGTAAACCATTGTTTGGGCGCATGGCAGAGCTTGGAAGGGAAGGAGCGCCATTTGACTTTTCAATGCAAAATTGACTGGAATTGAGATGGGACGCCATGTTGCGTTTGGAGAGCCCCTGATGTGCCTAAACATTGAAACCCCCCACAAGTGACACCATTTTGGAAAGTAGACCCCCTAAGGAACTTATCTAGATGTGTTTTGAGAGCTTTGAACCCCCAAGTGTTTCACTACAGATTATAACGCAGAGCCGTGAAAATAATTTTTTTTTTTTTCTCAAAAATGATTTTTTAGCCCCCAGCTTTGTATTTTTACAATGGTAACAGAATAAATTGGACCCCAAAATTTGTTTTCCAATTTGTCCTGAGTACGCTGATACCCCATATGTGGGGGGGAACCACTGTTTGGGCGCATGACAGAGCTCGGAAGGGAAGGAGCGCCATTTGGAATGCAGACTTAAATGGATTGGTCAGCAGCCGTCACGTTGCATTTGCAGAGCCCCTGATGTACCCAAACAGTACAAACCCCCCACAAGTGACCCCATATTGGAAACTAGACCTCCCAAGGAACTTATCTAGATGTGTTTTGAGAACTTTGAACTCCCAAGTGTTTCACTAAAGTTTATAGCGCAAAGCCGTGAAAATAAAAATTCTTTTTTTTTTCACAAAAATGATTTTTTAGCCCCCAGTTTTGTATTTTCACAAGGGTAACAGGATAAATTAGACCCCAAAAGTTGTTGTCCAATTTGTCCTGAGTACGCTGATACCCCATATGTGGGGGGGAACCACTGTTTGGGTGCATGACAGAGCTCGGAAGGGAAGGAGCGCCATTTGGAATGCAGCCTTAAATGGATTGGTCTGCAGGCGTCACGTTGCATTTGCAGAGCCCCTGATGTACCCAAACAGTACAAACCCCCCACAAGTGACCCCATATTGGAAACTAGACCTCCCAAGGTACTTATCTAGATGTGTTGTGAGAACTTTGAACCCCCAAGTGTTTCACTACAGTTTATAACGCAGAGCCGTGAAAATAAAACATCTTTTTTTTCCCACAAAAATGATTTTTAGCCCCCCAAATTTTTATTTTCCTAAGGATAACAAGAGAACTTGGACCCCAGAAGTTGTTGTTCAATTTGTCCCGAGTATGCTGATAACACATATGTTGGGGTAAACCCCTTTTTGGGCGCACGGGAGAGCTCGGAAGGGAAGGAGCACTGTTTTACTTTTTCAACGCAGAATTGGCTGGAATTGAGATTGGACGCCATGTCGCGCTTGGAGAGCCCCTGATGTGCCTGGACAGTGGAAACTCCCCAATTCTACCTGAAACCCTAATCCAAGCACACCCCTAACCCTAATCCCAACGGTAACCCTAACCACACCCCTAGCCCTGACACACCCATAATTCTAATCCCAACCCTAATCCAAACCGTAAATGTAATCCAAACCCTAACTTTAGCCCCAACCATAACTTTAGCCCCAACCCTAACCCTAACTTTACCTCCAACCCTAGCCCTAACCCTAACCCTACCCCTACCCCTAACCCTAAACGTGACTGAAATATGTGGCACTTAAATACGTGGCACTGAAATACGTGGCACTGAAATACGTGGCACTGAAATACGTGGCACTGAAATACGTGGCACTGAAATACGTGATACGTGGCACTTAAATACGTGGCACTGAACACGTGGCACTGAAATACGTGATACGTGGCACTGAAATACGTGGCACTGAAATACGTGCAACTGAAATACGTGCAACTGAAATACGTGGCACTTAAATACGTGGCACTTAAATATGTGGCACTGAAATACGTGATACGTGGCACTGAAATACGTGATATGTGGCACTTAAATACGTGGCACTGAAACACGTGGCACTGAAAACGTGATACGTGGCACTGAAATATGTGGCACTGAAATACGTGCCACTGAAATACGTGGCACTGAAATACGTGCAACTGAAATACGTGCAACTGAAATACGTGCAACTGAAATACGTGGCACTAAAATATGTGGCACTGAAATACGTGATACATGGCACTTAAACACGTGGCACTGAAACACGTGGCACTGAAATACGTGATACGTGGCACTGAAATACGTGGCACTGAAATACGTGGCACTGAAATACGTGGCACTGAAATACGTGGCACTCAAATACGTGGCACTATGACTGTCAGAAAATGTTCATTAAACGGTTAGGGGTGAGGTTAGGGGTAGAGTTAGGGTTAGGGTTTGGATCTCTTTATCACCTTGATGGTGGTGGGTGGCTTTTCAGTGTGTTTTCTGTTTTTTTTCGATAAAAACGCATGCGTTTTTAACGCAAACGCATGTGCTTAAAAACGCAAGAAAATACTGCAGGTTGTATTTCTGAAAATGAACGCATGCAGAAAAAAAACGCATGCGTTTGAAAACGCGACCAAACCCGTACAAAAAAACGCATGCGTTTTCAATGTTAAATATAGGGAAAAAACGCATGCGTTTTTTTGTGCAAAAAACGCTGCAGACAAAAACGCAAGTGTGAAACCAGCGACGCTTTTTATAGCAAAAAAGTTTTTGCGTCTCCACATTTTGAGACCTAGAATTTTTCCACATTTTGGTCTACAGAGTCATGTGAGGTCTTGTTTTTTGCGGGACGAGTTGACGTTTTTATTGGTAACATTTTCGGACACGTGACCGTTTTTTATCACTTTTTATTCCGATTTTTGTGAGGCAGAATGACCAAAAACCTGCTATTCATGAATTTCTTTTGGGGGAGGCGTTTATACTGTTCCACGTTTGGTAAAATTGATAAAGCAGTTTTATTCGACGGGTCAGTACGATTACAGCGATATCTCATTTATATCATTTTTTTATGTTTTGGCGCTTTTATACAATAAAAACTATTTTATAGAAAAAATAATTATTTTGGTATCGCTTTATTCTCAGGACTATAACTTTTTTATTTTTTTGCTGATGATGCTGTGTGGCGGCTTGTTTTTTGCGGGACAAGATGACGTTTTCAGCGGTACCAGGGATATTTATATCAGTCTTTTTGATCGCGTGTTATTCCACTTTTTGTTCGGCGGTATGGTAATAAAGCGTTGTTTTTTGCCTCGTTTTTTTTTTTTTTTTCTTACGGTGTTTACTGAAGGGGTTAACTAGTGGGGCAGTTTTATAGGTTGGGTCGTTACGGACGCGGCGATACTAAATATGTGTACTTTTATTGTTTTGTTTTTTTTATTTAGATAAAGAAATGTATTTATGGGAATAATATATATTTTTTTTTATTATTTATTTAGGAATTTTTTTTAATTTTTTTTACACATGTGGAAAAATTTTTTTTTTACTTTTTTACTTTGTCCCAGGGGGGGACATCACAGATCGATGATCTGATAGTGTGCACAGCACTCTATCAGATCACCAATCTCACTTACATCGGTGCAGGCTTACCAGTGTCTGCTCTGAGCAGACACTCGGTAAGCCACCTCCCTCCCTGCAGGACCCGGATGCCGCGGCCATCTTGGATCCGGGACCTGCAGCCAGGAAGGAGGTAGGAGACCCTCGCAGCAACGCGATCACATCGCGTTGCTCCGGGGGTCTCAGGGAAGCCCGCAGGGAGCCCCCTCCCTGCGCGATGCTTCCCTATACCGCCGGTGCACTGCGATCATGTTTGATCGCGGTGTGCCGGGGGTTAATGTGCCGGGGGCGGTCCGTGACCGCTGCTGGCACATAGTGCCGGATGTCAGCTGCGATATGCAGCTGACACCCGGCCGCGATCGGCCGCGCTCCCCCCGTGAGCGCCGCTGATCGGTGATGACGTACTATCCCGTCGGTGGTCATACGGGCCCACCCCACCTCGACGGGATAGTACGTCCGATGTCAGGAAGGGGTTAATATACTCTTAACAATGAAATTGCAAAACCCAGAAGGAAAAGTTGTATAATTATGAAAATCATGTAATCAATAGACATGTTAATGATATGCTAATGAAGAAGAAAAGTAAACAACATTTTTAAAACATCTTGATTTATTCAGAATGGATTATTAGTGCTGTGCACCGACATCTCTGCACTTAAACACCTTCGCATGCTGTCAATGAGGTTATTATTGCTCTTGGACAAGTAAGTCATCAATATCTACTTTCCTGCACGCAACCTCCGATCCTCACAAGATCTCCTTCTCTACTCACCTGTTATCTCCTCTTCCCGCAATCGCATACAAGATTTCTCTCGTGCATCCCCCCTTCTCTGGAACTCTCTACCACAACACATCAGACTCTCACCTACCATCGAAACCTTCAAAAAGAACCTGAAGACCCACCTCTTCCAACAAGACTACAACCTGCAGTAACCACCGATTGACCAAACTGCTGCACGACCAGCTCTATCCTCGCCTACTGTATCCTCACCCATCCCTTGTAGATTGTGAGCCCTCGTGGGCAGGGTCCTCTCTCCTCCCGTGCCAGTTGTGACTTGTATTGTTCAAGATTATTGTACTTGTTTTTATTATGTATACCCCTCCTCACATGTAAAGCGCCATGGAATAAATGTAAAAATATAATAATAAATAATAATAATAGTAAATAATAATATCTGCTGTTATCAGCTCCCTTTGCAGTTGCTAACCAATGATGTCCTAGAAGTACTCAATAGGAGACAAGTCGGAAGACACTGCTGGTCTTATGCCACGCAGGATGCTCACAGTAACAGAAGCAACATATGGCTTGGCATATTAAAAAATGGATCCTGAGACACTTTGGAAAAATGGCCATACCACTGGATTCACGACCAAATCAATGTAATGCCAAGCTGTTAACCTCTTCACGAAGGGTCCAATTTCTGTTTTTGCGTTTTATTTTTCCTCACCTTCTTTCCAGAATCATAACTATTTTATTTTTCTCACCACATAGACATATAAGGGCTTGTTTTTTATGCGATGAGTTTTACTTTTGAATGACACTATTCGTTTTACCACTTAATGTACTAGAAAACTGCAAAAAAGTTCAAGTGGGGAGACATTGTGAAAAAATGCAATTCTGACATTGTTTTTTGGAAATTGTTTTTACGGTGTACATTTTGTGGTAAAAATTACCATTCACTATGATTCTGCTCATCAGTACAATTACAGAGATACCAAACATTTCCAGTTGTGTCGCTATTTTCCAAGACCCATAACATTTTTATTTTTCAGTTGACGGAGTTATGTGATGGCTTATTTTCTGCAGGACGGGTCTCTTTTTATTGATACCATTGACGTTTTGATCACTTATTACAACGTTTTTTGTGGAATTGCAGTGTTAAAAAAAGGAGTTTTGGCGTAATTGATTTTTTTTCATTTATGGTGTTTACCAATTAATTATTTTTATATTTCAATAGAGCAGACTTTTCTGAATTCGGCAATACCACATATGTGTATCTTTTAAATAATATTTTAATTTTTAATGAATCAAAAGGGGGGTGATTTGAACTTTTAAGCATCTTTTTTTTTTAAATTGTCACTGTTTTTAATAGTCCCCTTAGCAGACTTGAAGCTGCGATTATCTGATTGCTTGTGCTATATGCAGCTATGCCACAACATCATGGTCTCCTTTGAAGCCTGGCCACAGGCACTGTCACTGTCAAAGCAACCCATCGGTGACCCATAATCACGCCGATGTGCGCATGGAATGACACGCACCCATGCTGGTGCATGTTAAATGTTGCTATCAGAGTTTGACAGTGACATTTAGCAGGTTCACCCTTCTATCGCTCCACTCTCGATTGTTAGAGACAGGTCCTGGCTGTAATACACAGCTGTGACCTGCCGGAGATGGGGCGGGCTACACCCATACACCTGCTACCAACTTGCGCCATACATGTACGGCGGATGTTGTGAAGGGGTTAATGTACCTGGAATTAAAACTAGAGGGGTCTAGCTACCATACAATATTCCACCCCACACACATGGTCTCATCAGATTCAAAGATTCCATTCTTTACAGCAAGTGAAATTAGGCATCACATATCAAGCTTAAGGTATGATACAGTGACTACACAAACCATCTGAAAGTATTTGCATAACACTGGGCTACAAGAAAGACATTCAGCTACAGGGGTTCCTATGATCTCATTCCAGTGCTCTCAAAGGCTATCATGGTGTAGACCAAGATGGTAATGAAGGCTAGAATGGAGGTCTATCCAGCAATGAGTCCCACTTTTGGTGAGATGTCATGTACATTTTCGTAATTCTATTCAAACTGTAAAGGAAGCTCCAAGTTTAATTTATCGCGTAAGAAAAGATTATTCTGACTCTTTATGGTGTGCTGATCTTTTAAAGGTTAAGTTAATGATTGAAATTAATTGAATGTTTTCTTATTTTGAATTTGCAGCTTTTTACTTTTTGTGATGAATTGTTATAAATATACTTGAAAGTGGGTAGTGTGGTCATATTATTAAAACTTGATTCCAGCTCAACTAGTAACTCTATGCTCATCCACCTGGGGCTCAGACACCGGCCTAGCCCTGGTCATTCTATGCATTGGATGATGCATCAGAGGTGTTGCGAAACGGTCATGGGAAAAGTTTAACTTGCTACGAAGTCCTAATTATACTTGTCATACGTTGACTAACTAAAAAGATTATGTTTAGAGATTGTTGTCTGCCATACTTTAAATTCTCTATTTACTAGCTATTTGGAAAATTGAAATCTGAAAAGCTAAAATCTTATAGTGATTATAGTAGACGCTCTTGTGGATTTTGTATGTTTAAAGAAGTATCTCAATATGTTGAAGATGAGATCTTTGAGAAAGAATGGAAGGAGGCACATTTACAAAATTCACAAAATTTAGTACGGCTGGCATTAAATCAAACAGAGAAATTATATCAAATAAATGTAATTCATGTGGAGAAATTGAGAAAATAATTAAGATAACATCTGACTGAAGTACATTCACATGTTTTTAAAAGATAGAAATGAAATTAATTCTAAAACAAACTGAACTAAAAGCATAATAGTGTGATGAATACGTGATAAAATGAGATAACATGGATTTTGAAATGAGTGTTCGAATGGACTATGTAAGAAGAGGCGTAAGTTTCAATCTAATAGGAAACATAAGATATGTAAAATATAGATTATTGGGCAGTGGAAAATGGGTTCAATTCAAGTTTTACAGAAGACACTAAAAAAATCTGAGATTAAAATACAAGGTCCCTCAGATAATCCTTTAGGAGAAAATCTAAAACATGGAGGACCTGGGCAGAATTAGGAAAATGTAAAGAAGTGAGGAGAGAGAGCAAAAAAGGGAAGCAAATATCCTGGATCAAAAACAATTAAGAATAATATCTGCTAGTGAAACTTGTGGTTTCAACTGAATGCATCCCTCAGTTACATAATACTTCCTCATATGTAAATATCTCTTGCACTCACGTTGTCTAAAAGCAATCATTATACAAATACTGTGATTAACCTACTGAATATTTTGCTTCCCAAAATTTCTTTCATTGTCATCTAAAGGTCTCAATTACCGTATTACTAGTACCTTTCATTCCTCTAGGTGTGAGATTAACTTCTATAATTCTTTGAGAAACATAAAAATATTTAAGAATTATGAGTAGTGTTGGGCGATACCTTCCGATACTTGAAAGTATCGGTATCGGATAGTATCGGCCGATACCCGAAAAATATCGGATATCGCCGATACCGATACCCGATACCAATACAAGTCAATGGGACACAAGTATCGGAAGCTATCCTGGATGGTTCCCAGGGTCTGAAGGAACTCCTCCTCATTGAGGAGTTTAGGACCTGCGATGACGTCGCGGCTTGTGATTGGTCGCGTGAGCGGTCACATGAGCGGCACGCGACCAATCACAAGCCACAACGTCATCGAGGGTCCTAAACTCCTCATTCTTAGGAACGGAGGCTGCCGGTTACAATCGGTAAGGTCCAGGGGCCGCCGGACGGGTGAGTATATCCATATTTTTTATTTTAATTCTTTATTTTTTACATGAATATGGATCCCAGGGCCTGAAGGAGAGTTTCCTCTCCTTCAGACCCTGGGAACCATACACTGGGAACTTCCGATTCCGATTTCCGATACCACAAAAATATCGGAACTCGGTATCGGAATTCCGATACCGCAAGTATCGGCCGATACCCGATACTTGCGGTATCGGAATGCTCAACACTAATTATGAGTAGAAATCAGAAAATAGTTTTCAAAAATTAGGAATTGAAGGCACCGGCAGGATACCTTGAATTTAAGTGATCATGAGAAGCAGGGTTTAAGGTAGATGAAAGGTCATCAGGACTTGGTGAACACACCTACTGTCAAAGTAGGATGACAAGATAATATTATAGCTTGGAATCCAATAGAAACTTGTCAGATAGGTGTCTGCATGAATTGCTGAATAGTAACCGAACAGTCCCCCGAGCATTAGTGCAAGGGAGAAAGAAGAGGATTATATCCTTTTCATCCCGAATACTCTATTATTTGTACTGAACTGACCCAACTGCTATGCCAAGCAATCGCTCCATATTACTGCTCCCGTTTGCTTCCAAACTCCTTGAGCAGCATGTCCATGCTCAAGTTTTCTCCCACCTCTCATCTAACTCTTTCCTTGACAACCTCCAATCTGGCTTCGGCCCTCACCACTCCACCGAAACTGCCCTGATCAAAATAACTAATGACTTACTCATAGCCAAAGCTAACAGACAGTTCTCCATCCTTCTCCTTCTCGACCTATTCTCTGCCTTCAACACAGTCGACCACTACCTACTGCTACCAATTCTTTCTTCCCTTGGCATCAAAGACTTTGCCCTGTCCTGGATTGCCTCATACCTTTCTGACTGCACATTTAGCATTTCCCACTCCCACACTACCTCCTCATCCCGCCCTCCCTCTGTTGGAGTCCCTCAAGGCTCTGTCCTGGGGCCCATATTTTTTTCCATCTATACCCTTGGCCTAGGACAACTCATAAAGTTCCATGGCTTCCAGTACCACCTGTATGCGGACAACACTCAGATCTACTTCTCTGGCCCAGATGTCACCTCTCTGCTGTCCAGAATGTCTATCAGCCATATCCTCCTTCTTCACCTCTCGCTTCCTAAAACTCAATGTAGACAAAACCGAACTCATCTTCTTTCCTACATCTTGTGTATCTCCCCTACCCGACCTATCTATTATGGTAAATGGCATCACTCTCTCTCCTGCATCTGAAATCCACCCTGCACTCTAGACTCTGCCCTGTCCTTCAAACCGCATGTCCAAACTCTTGCCAGCTCCAACTCAAAAATATTTTTAGAATCCGTCCCTTCCTGAGCCCTCAATCTACTAAAACTCTTGTGCATGCCCTCATCATCTCCCGCCTTGATTACTGCAACACCCTCCTCTGTGGCCTCCCCGCTAACTCTCTTGCACCACTCCAGTATGTCCTCAACTCTGCTGCCCAACTAATCCGCCTCTCTCCTCGCTACTCCCCTATTTGCCCCTCTGAAAATCCCTCCACTGGCTCCCAATTCCCCAATGAATCCAGTTCCAGTTCACACTACTAACACTGACCTACAAAGCCATCCCCAACCTTTCCCCCCCTATATCTCTGAACTAATCTCCCAATATCTTCCCTCACGTAATCTTCAATCCTCCCAAGACCTCCTACTCTCCTCCACACTTATTCATTCCTCACACAACTGCCTCCAAGATTTTTTTACTCCTTAACATGTCCCATTATCTACCACCCTCGGATCCTTCAGACGGAACCTGAAAACCCATCTCTTCAGGAAAGCTTACAGTCTGCAATAACGATTCTGCCACCTTAACACCACCACCACCAGAGCTGCTGCACCCCCGACGTTTTGTCTCTTCCCCATTATCCTGCAGAATGTAAGTCCGCAAGGACTACTGTAAACGATATCTATAACTTTGTATGTAAACCCTTCTCATGTACAGCACCAAGGAATTAATGGTGCTATATAAATAAATAATAATAAAAAATAATAATAACATCAATATAGGAGATAAGTGGGTAAAATTTGCTGCTGCTGAAAGCTAATTGAAGATTTCAGGAGACTGAAGATGTTTATATATGGTTTATTAACGTGTTTCAAAGTCATCTGACTTCTTCATCAGGACAAACCACTAACATCTGTGGTATGTCTGATGAAGAGAAATCAGTAGGTTTGAAAGATTGCTATTTGTTACCTGCTTATCAGTTAGCCATTAAAAGGTATCAACCACTTAGGACTATCAAATTTTAATATTTTTCTGAGACAAAGCACAACATTTAAGAAATGTTATAAGAGGACATTTGTGCATGGGGTAGATGGGGTGATGCCTCCATAATTTTTATTGTATATCATAATTGCTAGAGTTATAAAATATTCTTTTTAATATTAGGATTGAAAAGCTTTTCTGACATGAATTTGCAAAATAAAAACTTAATTAGGTCCAAGAGATCTATTTAAAATGTATACAGTTTTCTATTGTGAAATTTGGTAACAGTAAAGGTTTTTTTCCTAGGGATTATTGTGTAGGGTTCAAAGTCTATGCATTTGTGCAGCTAATCTGCCTGGAATCTAGCTTTAATTACCAGAATCCACCCCCACAATAGCAACAGTATTGGAAAAACAGTATACGAATCCTAGCATTTGCTTTCTCACATTTCAATCCATGATTTCTTTAGTTTGCATATTATATAAACTATTGGCAGGTAGAATTTGACAAGCTGAGACGTGTGCAGACAAGGACTGTGCATTGCAAAACACATGAAGTCAAAAATATTGTAAACAACACCAACAAATGTTTCATCCCAAACAGTAGCACAATCCAAGATTCGCTCAGATACCATTTACATGCAAATGATATAGTATTATTACACATACTGTAGCGCCCATGTCACACAATTGGAAGTAATCAAGGGCAAACATTACAGAGTGGAGGTCAATCAATAATGCCTTGTGTGTATTGCACCATAACATTTTGTTTGGAATGCAATTAGAGAGGATAGGTGATTGAATAAACCCTTTAGCCTGTCAGAAATACAATGACCATGTCTGTCAGCACTGCCAACAGCCTGAAGGAGGGTTAAATAACCTGAAACTTTCTTACCTAATGAAAGTAATCTGCTAGCAATGGCCAGTGGTATCATGAAGATCTTAAAATGAATTGTTATACAAAGTCTATTTGAAGAATACTCAAAATTTTGAGTGTGATTCCATCAAATTTAAATTTTTTAAAAGATTTAAAATAATAAACAACCATATCCCTCTCAGGTCTGATATGAAGATAGTCCTCCAATGCCCATGTCCCCTGTAAAAGAGTACACAAAATAAACAGCTATATTAATCACATCTCCAACGAGAACATAATCCATTTGTCCCTTGACGAGTAACTCATCTAGATACCAGCATGAATGCTGGCATGATGCAAGCATTGAGGCTATGTGCACACATAGCAGTTTTTACCGCGGGTCTGCAGCAGTTTTCATTGCGTTTACAGTTACATATAAACCCTATGGAAACCGCAATCCACTGTGCACATGCTGCGGGAAAAACCGCGTAGAAACGCAGCGGTTTACATTCCGCAGCATGTCACTTCTTTTGTGCAGAATCGCGGCGATTCTGCACACATAGGAAAGCATTGATCCGCTTACTTCCCGCATGGGGCTGTGCCCACGATGCGGGAAGTAAGCGGATAATGTGCAGATGGTACCAGGGGTGGAGGAGAGGAGACTCTCCTCCAGGCCCTGGGAACCATATTTGTGTAAAAAAAAAAGAATTAAAATAAAAAATAATGATATACTCACCTCTCAGCGCTGCACGCGGCCGTCCGGTCACAGGGTTGCTGTGCGAGCAGGGCCTGAGATGACGTCGTGGTCACATGACCGTGACGTCACGAAGGTCCTTCTCGCACAGCATCTTTGGAACCGGACCGCCGCGTGCAGCGCCGAGGAGATCGGGACGTCAGAGGGTGAGTATAACCATTTTTTATTATTTTTAACATTACTATTGATGCTGCATATTGCTGCATATGCAGCATCAATAGTATAGGAGTAAACCCGCAGCGGAAACCACAAAACAAACCGCGATATATCTGCAGGGATAACCGCAGCAGTTTTGCCCTGCAGATTTATCAAATCCGCTGTGGGAGAACCAGCAGAGGACCCCGCAAAGTGTGCACATAGCCTTAGCCTATCAAACAGTAGAGACACTGTGTTTTGCAGTGATGTGAATAAAGTGAGCTAAGTTCTTAGCCTGAGAGGGGGGCCGATTTCTCTGGTCCCTTCCCTGGCTATTAATATCAGTCCACAGCTGCATGTTTAGCCTTTGCTGGTTTGAATTTATGGTCCCCCATAAAATAACCAGTAAAGGCTAAGCAAACAGCTGTGAGCTGATATTAATTGCCTGGGAACCTTTAGGGATATTGTCCCCTTTTCCAGATTATTTACATCAGTCCTCTGCGGTCGGATTTCCCTCAACTATTTTTGAAAATAATGGGGTCCCCATGCCATTTTTTGGTAATTTTTATTTATTTATTAACAAGTCAAGTAAAATACACACCTACGATAACCTCTTTTCAAAGCCAAGGTTTCCAGGCTTTGTAGCTGCTAGGAGACCCGGTGGCTGTGAATTCTGGTAACCTGAAGTGTAGCTCCAGTGCCCTACTGTAGAATGCCAGAGTGCTGAGTGTCAGACTCGCAGGCATTCATCAGTCTGGCATTGGGACTTGCAAAGTAAGAGAAACAGCTGCTATGAACTCAGGTGTCCTACTCCTTACTGTTCTTGTTAATAAATAAAAAAAATATAAAAAAAATGCATGTGGGTCCACTGTAATTTTCATAATCAGCAGAGGGAAAGGCTATGGCTTGGGGCTTATTTTAATGTTATTCTGGGAAGAAGACAATATTCATAAATTTTCCCAGGCTATTAATATCAGCTCACAACTGTTTGCTTATCCTTTACTTGTTATTATAGGGGAGACCCCCCAAAATCATGTGCCCTCTATACTCAGTAATCAGCAAAGACTAAACAGACAGCTGCTGGCTAATATTAATAGCCTAAGATAGGGCCATGAATATTGGCCCCTGCCAGACTAAGGCTATGTGCACACGTCTGGAATTTCTGCAGAATTTTCCTGAACAAAGCTGGACTTTTTCTGCAGGAAATCCGCATGCTTTTTTTTTCCGCGGTTTTCTTGTGTTTTTTTTTTTGCTCGTTTTTGGTTTGTTTTTTTCTGGAGCTTCCCAATGCATTAAATAGCGGCAAAAACGCGAAAAACCCGCAAAATTAATGAACATGCTGCATTTTTTACTAAAAAATTTTTTCACAAAAATTGCAGAATGCATTAAAAATGATGGGATGCTTATGTATGCGTTTTTAAGCTTTTTTTCAGCTGAAAACGGCCGCAAAAATGCGAAAAAACGCAAACAATCCTGAATGTGTGCACATAGCCTTAAACATCAGCCATCTGCAATCCCAAAAATGGCGCATTCATAAGACGTGCCAAATCTGGCACTTGGCCTCACTCTTCCCATTTGTCCTGTTGTGGTGGCAAGTAGAATAATAGGGTTGGGGTTAATGTTAGCTTTGTATTGTCAGCTGACTTCAAGCATTTATAAGACACCCCCATTACTAGCCCCATAGTAAGTTTTGAAATAAACACACAGCAAGAATAAAATCCTTTATTTGAAATAAAGACATTCACTCCTTTATTTGAAGTAAAAATATAAAAGCTAAGTTATACTCACCTTTACGCCTAATCTACTGAAGCCCATGTCCCCGGTAAAAGACAGAAAATAATAAACCACCATATTTCTCACCTGCCCTATGGGAAGATAATCCATATCTATTCAATGAAGATCCAGATGATTTGGAGACTGCTCTCCACGCCAGCCGGCTCACATGCTCCTGCATTGTATAGCGCTGAGCTGCCGTGAGAAAGTTTTTGATGTCAGCAGCCATAAAACATTTGACATCAACCCCACAAATATTATCCTACTTGCCATTGCACCAGGGCAAATGGGAAGAGCTGGGCAAAGCACCAGAATTGGCGCATCTGTGGGCTCCTATTTTTGGGCTGGGAGGCCAATATCCATAACCCATTACCAGTCTGAGAATACCAGCCCCCAGTTGTCTGCTTTTGCTTGGCTGATTGCAAAAATGGGGGGACACCACGCCATTTTAAATAATTGTTTTTAAAAAAGGTGAGGGGAACCCTCTATTCTTGATAACCAGCCATGATAAAGCTGAAAGTTTAGGGTTGCAGCCAGCATTTGTCGGTTTTGCCTGCGCAGCTTATTAAAAATTGAACAGGCCCCAGGTCATTTTTTAAAAAATCTATTAGTTTACAGCACAGGTGCTGGCTGATGAACACGCTCATCAGCCCCGCGTGCTCTTGCTGTTATCAGCAACAGCAGCTGTAAGCTGATGAGAGTAGTACTCTCTCATCAGCCCATGCCTCGGACTGGTGGTAACCTTTTTACCGCCAGTCACAGCAACTGACTCACACGTTGTCATCTGCACGACAGCATGCAAACCATAACCCTCTGACCGACAGTAACGATCTTACTGCCGATCAGAGCCTGTGTTTGCCACATTGTCATGCAGATGACAGTGTGACAAACAAAGGATTCTTGGGCCCTCCATTGATCAGAATGGGGTCCGGGTTTGGACTCGAGTTTGGGTATTGTTCTTTTTTTTTTAAATGTTCAACAGAGCCCGCTGGACCCGAACATCCACTAGTTCACCCATCGCTAATAAAGAATTACAACATGCACAATTATGTGCAGAAATATTTGGACCATGCAAGTCTATATAACAATGATGAACAGGCAGGGCACTTGGCAAAAAATGTTGTCACGAAGCAGAAACAACTTAATAAGATGCAGTTTCTTACCACATGTCTTACCAAGTGTTTTAGTAAAATAAAATGTATAGATTTATAGAATGCTGAATGTCATAGAGAAAAATTGTAAAATCCATAAAGACATCTCTGGAGAGAGGACATATCACCCTCACATTGAACATACTGTATGAGATTAACTATACACTAACGAGCAAAAGGGTAACAATGTTTTGAACTTTTGACTTTTAGGCTCCATACCTCTCCATTCACTACTCAATTGAACATGAGACTACCATCATTTTATAGACAATCATCTTGGCTATCTCATACATAAATTTGAATTGCAGCTATTTAGCATAGGATTAGTTATTCTAATTCTTGTCATGTCACTGCAATGTTGCACTCTTGCTACCAAAACTCTGAATTTAAATTTTTATTATTTTGTTAGTATTTTGTAAATCTACCTTTGGCTTTCAACACTGCCTGAATCCTTCTGGGTATTCTCTCTATCAGATTTAAACATGTCTCATGGAGAAGCCCATCTCCAAGACCAAGATGGAGAGGGTATTGTGGGATCCAGGAAGGTTGTGCTGTGAGATAGGCTTGGGAGACAGACAACCTGTTAATCAGTCTCCCATGCACATCTAAATGGGGTAGGTGTCATAGAGAAAAATTGTAAAATCCATAAAGACATCTCCGGAGAGGGGACATATCATCCGTACATTGAACTTTAGGAATTAATTATAACTGGGTAAGTAAAAAACATCTCCATTGTAGTATGACCTCCTGCCATGAACAGGTTATTACAGCAAGCCAACCAGCAAGCCTAGGATTCGTTTACTCAGAGGTAGAGAAGTACACTTCCTGAGGCAGGGCCATCCTCTGGTCAAATGAATTATCTAAGACACTCTGGAGCCAGTGGTCAGTGATGAATATCGATGTTTGCATACACCCAATATTTATGGGAGATATATTTTCGGCATTGTGAACAAATGACAAACATAACACACTCACTCACATCAGATGGATGATGCTATCAATGCCATGTTTCATCTTTATAGAAAGGTAAAATGGTGATAGGAAATATGACAACAATATCTTCAGGGACCATCAGGGGCAAAGATACCCCCCATATGAGCTCATCAAAGGGAGGTATGTGGCCGTAACCTTGATCTAACAAACATCAGAGTTTGGTTTTTTGTCATTTGTCAGTTCTGAAATATACAGTGCTCTGTGGTTCTGTCTGTTGCTCTAAGGGGTTGCTCTAGGTAGTGATTCCCTCTGCTAAGCTCTGAGCAATTTCCATGAAACAGGTTTAGTACTTTTTCTTTTGTTATCCCTTTTATGTTATGTGATAATTAGTGTTGAGCATTCCGATACTGCAAGTATCGGGTATCGGCCGATATTTGCTGTATCGGAATTTCCGATACCGAGATCCGATACTTTTGTGGTATCGGGTATCGGGTATCGCAACAACATTAATGTAATAATGTGTAAAAGAGAGAATTAAAATAAAAAATATTGCTATACTCACCTCTCCGACGCAGCCTGGACCTCAGCGAGGGAACCGGCAGCGTTGTTTGTTTAAATTTCGCGCTTTTACTTGGTTACGTGAAGTCCCGGCTTGTGATTGGTCAGGGCGGCCATGTTGCCGGGACGCGGACCAATCACAGCAAGCCGTGACGAAATTACGTCACGGCTTGCTGTGATTGGTCCGCGTCCCGGCAACATGGCCGCCATTAACCAATCACAAGCCGTGACGTCACGGGAGGCTGGACATGCGCGTATTTTAAAAAGCGCGCGTGTCCAGCCTCCAGTGACGTCCCGGCTTATGATTGGTCACGGCGCCATGTTGCCGGGACGCGGACCAATCACAGCAAGCCGTGACAAAATTACGTCACGGCTTGCTGTGATTGGTCCGCGTCCCGGCAACATGGCCGCCATTAACCAATCACAAGCCGTGACGTCACGGGAGGCTGGACATGCGCGTATTTTAAAAAGCGCGCGTGGCCAACAGAATTTAAATGGTGGAGAGATGGTGGAGTACGGAGAACAGGACAAACTTCTAGTTTGTGAGTGAGGTGCAGGCAGAGATGTTATAGTGGATTGAAAAAGATGTGTTGTGCTAGGTGACACAAAAACAGCAGGCATGTCCTATTCTATAACAGCTGATGGGCACTCACTCACCCCAGCTGTAAGGGGTAAACAAGTGGAGTTTCTGGGGCTGCAGACCCGTCGGAGAAGACTTGGCACAGTGACAAATGAGGAAGAAGCTTCAGATGTGGTTGATGGAATGGCCGGTAGTTGGCGAGGCCCGCTAATCCACATTTTAACCCAGTGAGATTCCCACACTAAAGCATATTGATCGCGCATGTGCCAGTTCATGCAAATAGTTGTCCAATTATTGCAATTTTTGCCTCTACTGAGTATTTTTTTTGCAAATTTAACAGATAATTAGGGTTGAGCGACTTTCATTTTTTAAAGATCGAGTCGGGTTTTGTGAAACCCGACTTTGTCCAGAGTCGAGTCGAGGGCAGTCGGCCGATTATCGCTAAAAGTCGGGGATCGACCGAAACACGAAACCCAATGCAAGTCAATGGGGAAGCATAGTCGGCAGTGAGTGGAGGCCAGGAAAACACCTACAGTGCCCATTTTAATGCCAAAAACATCCATTCTTGTTTCTGAAGCTTGTCAATCTTAATTAACTTTATAATAATAGTTGTTTATTGGAACTTGGGGGTCATTTGGCAAAAGTTGTGGGGGGTAGGGCTGGTTCAAGGTTTTAGTGGGCCCAGGAATCGTGGACTACGTCACGGCGGTGGAGCAGGGAGAGGTAAGTATTTCAATGTTGCAAGTGCTGTGATCCTGAGCAAGCAGGGGGGCCCACTCGTTCGCATTGGCACTGGCACAGGGCCCCTCAAAGTACAGCGGTGTGTTTGCACGGCGGGGGCGCCTCCCACCAGCAGCGACACTTTTGCGTACTCTGAGGGGCCCTGTGCCAGTGACGTTGCCAACGAGTATGCCCCCCCCACCTGATGAAGGAACCTGCACTTTCATCTGCACCTTCCTCTTTGTCCCTGTGTAAGGTGGTATAACATGCGGGAAGGGGAACCTTACTTTCAGCAGGGTCAGATTCTGGCTGTGTAGAGTGCAAGGGGAATGTAGTGGTCTAGGTCAATGTACCAGCAGACTCATCTAGCAGTGGCTGGGCAATGGGCAGGATGAGGAGGAAACAGATATAGGGCCAAAGAATAAAGTAGGCTAAATGCAGTTCAAAATTGGTAACAGGACTAAACAGGCGGCATTGCTTTGTTCAGTGGAGTAGCAAACCCAGGAGCAGCAGACACTGTTTTAAGGGCCCAAACACACTAATAGGCCAAATGCAGTTTAATATCTGATACTTTAGGCCAAAAGCCTAAAGACTGAAGCTCAGCTTTATACAGTGGAGGACAACACCAGGGAGGGGCAGACACCGTTAGTAGGCTGTAACCAAAGTTGAAGGCCAAATGCAGTTTAATATCTGATACTATAGGCCGAAAGCCAGAAGGTGGAAGCTCAGCTTTATTCAGTTGAGGGCAAACACCAGGGAGGGGCAGACACCGTTAGTAGGCCGTAACCACCAAGTTTTTAAAAAACAGCACTTAATGAGAGCCAGAAGGTTGAAGCTCAGCTTTATTCAGTTGAGGGCAAACACCAGGGAGCGGCAGACACCGTTAGTAGGCCGTAACCAAAGTTGAAGGCCAAATGCAGTTTAATATCTGATACTATAGGCCGAAAGCCAGAAGGTGGAAGCTCAGCTTTATTCAGTTGAGGGCAAACACCAGGGAGCGGCAGACACCGTTAGTAGGCCGTAACCAAAGTTGAAGGCCAAATGCAGTTTAATATCTGATACTATAGGCCGAAAGCCAGAAGGTGGAAGCTCAGCTTTATTCAGTTGAGGGCAAACACCAGGGAGCGGCAGACACCGTTAGTAGGCCGTAACCAAAGTTGAAGGCCAAATGCAGTTTAATTTCTGATACTATAGGCCGAAAGCCAGAAGGTGGAAGCTCAGCTTTATTCAGTTGAGGGCAAACACCAGGGAGCGGCAGACACCGTTAGTAGGCCGTAACCAAAGTTGAAGGCCAAATGCAGTTTAATATCTGATACTATAGGCCGAAAGCCAGAAGGTGGAAGCTCAGCTTTATTCAGTTGAGGGCAAACACCAGGGAGCGGCAGACACCGTTAGTAGGCCGTAACCAAAGTTGAAGGCCAAATGCAGTTTAATTTCTGATACTATAGGCCGAAAGCCAGAAGGTTGAAGCTCCGATTTAGACAGTGGAGGACAATTTGAATTAGGGACTGCAGACAGACTTAGTAGGCTGTCCCCTGTGGACCATACATCCACCACATTAACCCATTGCGCCGTAATGGACACGTAATCTTCCGTGGCCATGCCTACAGGTCCATGCATCTGTTGTCAGGTGCACCTTTGTACCCACAGATTGCCAGAGTGCATGGACAATGCGGTCTTTTACATGCTGGTGGAGGGTTGGGATGGCTTTTCTCGCCAAAGAAGTGTCGACTGGTTAGCTTGTAGCGTGGTACAGCGTAGTCCATCATGGCCTTATTAATAGTAAATAAAATATATAACTAGGCTCTATGAACTTTTAAATAGGTTCCAGGGGTACACGGGCAGCATTGTTGTGGTCAGTGGAGGAGTATTGCAAGTAGGGGCCGCAGACAGGCTATCAAAGGCCTAAAATAACAAACAATAGGCTCATGGCAGTTTTAAATCGGTTACATGGATACACAGGCAGGCACTCCAGGCAGCATTGCGGTCAGTGGAGGAGTATTGCAAGTAGGGACCGCAGACAGGCTAACAAAGGCCTAAAATAACAAACAATAGGCTCATGGCAGTTTTAAATCGGTTACATGGATACACAGGCAGGCAGCACTGTGGTCAGTGGAGGAGTATTGCAAGAAGTGTCTGACACAGTTAGTACTCCCAAAAAATAAATAGATGTTAATGTCTCGCAAAACAACTATAAATAAAAAAAGGGTGGCATGCTTAGGTACAGGGGTGGGCTCATTTGCAGAGTTTATGACGAAGTAATTTGGCAGTAAATTAGTATTTACTGGTGTCAATATAGGATACTGACCCAGACTACTTTAACTAGCATCATAGATGTCAACAAATTGGTATTGTTTGTCAGTGCCAGGCATTGAATGATGTCAGCGCATAGACTAAACATTGGTGGAGCTGTGCGAGATAATTTTGCACGTGGTAGAGCACAGTTTGAGCTGGGGGGGGACTCTCTTGTGGCCGGCGGTACCGCCCCAGGGCCCCTCATGTTACAACGGTGTGTCTGACGTTGGGTGCGCACCACCACCGCCAGAGACACTACATTGGACTATGAGGGACCCAGTGGCAGTGCCGTCGACCAAAAGCGAGCACACCCACCTCTTCTGACAAACAGCACTGTAACTAACGGGTGCTTGCGCCAAGTGTAGAGAGTGAGACAACGGCCCCGTGGGGGGAGTTTTCCCATTGGGGGATGTGTAAACATGTCGTATGCTGTTCAAACAGCTGCTGCAAATTAAGAGATTTGAACACTCAGTAAGACCACTCCACAAGCAAGACCTTTTTATAGGAAAGCTAGGTGTCAGCCGGGAAAGGTGGGGCAAAATAATTTGAAATCCAGGAGTGGTTCATTTTAATGAAGGTGAGATCATCCACATTTTGGGTAGCCAGACGAGTCCTTTTTTCGGTTAATATTGAACCAGCAGCACTGAATACTCTTTCTGATAGCACACTAGCTGCTGGGCAAGCAAGCTCCTGCAACGCATATTCTGCCAATTCAGGCCAGGTGTCTAATTTGGATGCCCAGTAATCAAATGGGAATGACGGTTGAGGGAGAACATCAATGAGGGCTGAAAAATAGTTAGTAACCATACTGGACAAATGTTGTCTCCTGTCACTTTGAATAGATGCTGCAGTATCTGTCCTGTCTGCGGTCATTGCAAAATCACTCCACAACCTTGTCAGAAAACCCCTCTGTCCAACGCCACTTCTGATCTGTGCACCTCTAACACCTCTGCCATGTAGCCCCCTGCAGCTTGTGTGAGAACCATCACCGGCGCTGTGTGATGGGAATGCCTGAATCAAACGGTCTACAAGAGTAGCTTGTTTGGTTGCTAAGATTTGTTCGAGGTTCTCATGTGGCATAATATTTTACAATTTGCCTTTATAGCGAGGGTCAAGGATGCAGGCCAACCAGTAATCGTCATCGCTCATCATTTTAATAATACGTGTGTCCCTTTTGAGGATACGTAAGGCATAATCCGCCATGTGGGCCAAAGTTCCAGTTGTCAAATCTGCGGTTGTGCTTGTTGGAGGGGCAGTTACAGGCAAATCTACGTCACTTGTCTCCCTTAAAAAAACAGAACCCGGCCTTGCAACGCCACTAATTTCTGTTGGCCCAGGAGAAGCTTCCTCATTCAAAAAGTACTCATCCCCATCATCCTCCTCGTCCTCCTCCTCCTCTTCACCCGCTACAGCGTCCTCTACACGGCCCTGACCAGACAATGGCTGACTGTCATCAAGGCTTTCCTCTTCCTCGGCTGCAGACGCCTGCTCCTTTATGTGCATCAAACTTTGCATCAGCAGACGCATTAGGGGGATGCTCATGCTTATTATGGCGTTGTCTGCACTAACCAGCCGTGTGCATTCCTCAAAACACTGAAGGACTTGACACAGGTCTTGTAGCTTCGACCACTGCACACCTGACAACTCCATGTCTGCCATCCAACTGCCTGCCCGTGTATGTGTATCCTCCCACAAAAACATAACAGCACGCCTCTGTTCGCACAGTCTCTGAAGCATGTGCAGTGTGGAGTTCCACCTTGTTGCAACGTCGATGATTAGGCGATGCTGGGGAAGGTTCAAAGACTGCTGATAGTTCTGCATACGGCTGGAGTGTACGGGCGAACGGCGGATATGCGAGCAAAGTCTGCGCACTTTGAGGAGCAGGTCGGGTAGCCCCGGGTAACTTTTCAGGAAGCACTGCACCACCAGGTTTAAGGTGTGAGCCAGGCAAGGAATGTGTTTCAGTTGGGAAAGGGCTATGGCAGCCATGAAATTCCTTCCGTTATCACTCACTACCTTGCCTGCCTCAAGATGTACAGTGCCCAGCCATGACAAAGTTTCATTCTGCAAGAACTCGGACAGAACTTCCGCGGTGTGTCTGTTGTCGCCCAAACACTTCATTGCCAATACAGCCTGCTGACGCTTGCCACTAGCTGTCCCATAATGGCACACCTGGTGTGCAACAGTGGCAGCTGCGGATGGAGTGGATGTGCGACTGCGGTCTGTGGACGAGCTCTCGCTTCTGCATGAGGAGGAGGAAGAGGAGGAGGGGGGGCGAACGCCTACAGCCAACTCTTTCCTTGACCATGGGCTAGGCAGAACTGTCCCAATATTGCTGTCCCCTGTGGACCCTGCATCCACCACATTCACCCAGTGTGCCGTGATGGACACGTAATGTCCCTGGCCATGCCTACTGGTCCATGCATCTGTTGTCAGGTGCACCTTTGTAGTCACAGACTGCCTGAGTGCATGGACGATGCGGTCTTTAACATGCTGTTGGAGGGCTGGGATGGCTTTTCTAGAAAAGAAGTGTCGACTGGGTAGCTCGTAGCGTGGTACAGCGTAGTCCATCAGCGCTTTGAAAGCTTCGCTTTCAACTAACCGGTAGGGCATCATCTCTAATGAGATTAGTCTAGCAATGTGGGCGTTCAAACCCTGTGTACGCGGATGCGAGGATGAGTACTTCCTTTTCCTAACAAGAGTCTCATGTAGGGTGAGCTGGACTGGAGAGCTGGAGATCGTGGAACTAGCGGTGGTGCCGGTGGACATGGGTGACTGAGAGAGGGTTGGAGATGGTATTCTTGCCGGTGCCCTACATGCAGTGTTTCCTACTACTAACCTGGTGATTCCCTGACTGCTTTGGCCTGGCGACGAAAGCTGCACAGATGCTGCAGGTGGTGTGGGAAATGGTCGGCTTACAGGGAGGGAAGGGATGTAGCGTTGCTGACTAGCTTCATTGGCCGAGGGTGCTGCAACCTTTAGGGACGTTTGGTAGTTAGTCCAGGCTTGCAAATGCATTGTGGATAAATGTCTATGCATGCAACTTGTATTTAGACTTTTAAGATTCTGACCTCTGCTTAAGGTTGTTGAACATTTTTGACAGATGACTTTGCACTGATCATTTGGATGTTGTTTAAAAAAATGCCAGACTGCACTCTTTCTACTATCAGATACCTTTTCAGGCATTGCAGACTGAGCTTCTTTAACCCCTTCGTGCCATGCGCCGTACTAGTATGGCGCTGCCGGCACTGCATTAGTGCCAGCCGCAGTACTAGTACGGCGCCCCGATCAACGCGGTCTCCCGCTGAGCGCCGCGGTGATCGGGTGCGGTTGTCAGCTGTATATGACAGCTGACACCCCGCAGCAATGCCCACGATCGGCGCTGTCGCCGATCGCGGGCATTTAACCCCTCTGATGCCGCTGTCAATAGTGACAGCGGCATAGAGGGGGATCGTGCAGGAACGGGGGCTCCCTGCGCTCTCCCACCGGAGCAGCGCGATGAGATCGCACTGCTCCGGTGACCTGGAAGGAGTCCCCGGATCCAAGATGGCTGCGGGACTCCTTCCGGGTCATGAGATGACCCTGCTTGCCGGCGTCTGCTGAGAATTCCTCATAGCAGGCGCCGGCAAGCCTCTGCAATGTGCCTGTCAGATCGATGATCTGACAAAGTGCTGTGCACACTGTCAGATCACCGATCTGTGATGTCCCCCCCGGGACAAAGTAAAAAAGTTAAAAAAAAAATTTTCCACATGTGTAAAAAAAAAATAAAAAAAAATTCCTAAATAAAGAAAAAAAAAAAAATATTCCCATAAATACATTTCTTTATCTAAATAAAAAAATCACACAATAAAAGTACACATATTTAGTATCACCGCGTCCGTAACGACCCCACCTATAAAACTATATCACTAGTTAACCCCTTCAGTGAACACCGTAAAAAAAAAACAAAAAAAACGAGGCAAAAAACAACGCTTTATTCTCATACCGCCAAACAAAAAGTGTAATAACACGCGATCAAAAAGACGGATATAAATAACCATGGTACCGCTAAAAACTTCATCTTGTCCCGCAAAAAAAAAGCCACCATACAGCATCATCAGCAGAAAAATAAAAAAGTTATAGTCCTCAGAATAAAGCGATGCAAAAACAATTATTTTTTTATATAAAATAGTTTTTATTGTATAAAAGCGCCAAAACATAAAAAAATTACATAAATGAGGTATCGCTGTAATCGTACTGACCCGAAGAATAAAATTGCTTTATCCTTTTTACCAAACGCGGAACGGTATAAACGCCCCCCTAAAAGAATTTCAGGAATTGCTGGTTTTTGTTCATTCCGCCTCCCAAAAATCGGAAAAAAAAGCGATCAAAAAATGTTATGTACCCGAAAATGGTACCAGTAAAAACCTCAACTCGTCCTGCAAAAAACAAGATCTCACATGACTCTGTGGACCAAAATATGGAAAAATTATAGCTCTCAAAATGTGGTGATCAAAAACTATTTTTTGCAATAAAAAGCGTCTTTTAGTGTGATGGCTGCCAACCATAAAAATCCGCCCAAAAAACGCTATAAAAGTAAATCAAACCCTCCTTCATCACCCCCTTAGTTAGGGAAAAATAATAAAATGTAAAAAAATATATTTATTTCCATTTTCCCGTTAGGCTACTTTCACACTAGCGTCGGTACGGGGCCGTCGCGCTGCGTCGGCCCGACATACCGACGCATACTGTGCAAGCGCCGCACAACGGGGGCAGCAGATGCTGTTTTTCCACGCATCCGCTGCCCCATTGTGAGGTGCGGGGAGGAGGGGGCGGAGTTCCAGCTGCGCATGCGCGGTCGGAAATGGTGGACCGTCGGCACAAAAAAAGTTACATGTAACGTTTTTTGCTGCCGGCGGTCCGCCACAACACGACGCAACCGTCGCACGACGCTTGCGACATGTGTCAATACGTCGCTAATGTTAGTCTATGGGGAAAAAACGCATCCTGCAGATGACTTTGCAGGATGCGTTTTTTCGCCAAAACGACGCATTGCGACGTATGCAAAAAAACGCTAGTGTGAAAGTAGCGCTAGGGTTAGGACTAGGGTTAGGGTTATGGTTGGGGTTAGGGTTTCAGTTAGAATTGGGGAGTTTTCACTGTTTAGTCACATCAGGGGCTCTCCAAACGCGACATGGCGTCCGATCTCAACGCGTTTGTTTGCGTTAAGAACGCATGCGTTTTTATAGAAAAAAAACAGAACACACACTGAAAAGTCACCCACCACCATCAAGGTGATAAAGGGATCCAAACCCTAACCCTACCCCTAAACTCACCCCTAACCGTTTAATGAACATTTTCTGACAGTCATAGTGCCACGTATTTCAGTGCCACGTATTTCACTGCCACATATTTCAGTGCCACGTATTTCAGTGCCACGTATTTCAGTGCCACATCTTTCAGTGCCACGTCTTTCAGTGCCACGATATTTCAGTGCCACGTATTTCAGTGCCACGATATTTCAGTGCCACGATATTTCAGTGCCACGTCTTTCAGTGCCACGTCTTTCAGTGCCACGATATTTCAGTGCCACGTATTTAAGTGCCACGATATTTCAGTGAAATATGTGGCACTGAAATATCGTGGCATTTACGTGAAATACGTGGCACTTATATACGTGGCACTTATATACGTGGCACTTATATACGTGGCCACTGAAATATTGTGGCACTTATATACGTATATACGTATATACGTATATAAACGTATTTCAGTGCCACGTATTTCAGGTTAGGGGTAGGGGTAGGGTTAGGGGTAGGGTTAGGGTTTTTTGTTTTTTTCTTGTTTTCTTGTGTTTTTCTATAAAAACGCATGCATCTAAAAAACGCATGCGTTTTACCGCGTTTACATGCGTTTTTTCACACATGCGTTTTTTTAAAAAACGCATGCAGATAAAAACGCAAGTGTGAAACCAGTCTTACCCTTGGGAAAATAAAAACATGGGGGCTAAAATATAATTTTCGTGGAAAAATATATATTTTTTATTTTCGCGGCTCTGCGTTATAAACTGTAGTGAAGCACTTGGGGGTTCAAAGTTCTCACAACACATCTAGATAAGTTCCGTGGGAGGTCTAGTTTCCAATATGGGGTCACTTGTGGGGGGTTTCTACCGTTTAGGTACATCAGGGGCTCTGCAAATGCAACATGACACCTGCAGACCAATCCATCTAAGTCTGCATTTCAAACGGCCTTCCCTTCCGAGCTCTGCCGTGCGCCCAAACAGTGGATCCCCCCAATGTATGGGGTATCAGCGTACTCAGGACAAATTGGACAATAACTTTTGTGGTCCAATTTCTCCTGTTACCCTTGGGGAAAAAAAAATTGCGGGCTAAAACATCATTTTGTGGAAAGAAAAAATGATTTTTTAATTTTCACAGCGCTACATTCTAAACTTTAGTGAAACAACTGGGGGTTAAAAGTGCTCACCACACATCTAAATAAGTTCCTTAGGGGGTCTTCTTTCCAAAATGGTGTCACTTGTGGGGGTTTCCACTGTTTAGGCACGTCAGGGGCTCTCCAAACACGACATGGGTTCCGATCTCAATTCCAGCCAATTTTGCATTGAATAGTCAAATGGCGCTCCTTCCCTTCCGAGCTCTGCCATGCGCCCAAACAGTGGTTTACCCCCACATATGGGATATCGGCGTATTCAGGAGAAATTGCACAACAACTTTTGGGGTCCAATTTATCCTGCTACCCTTGGGAAAATAAAAAATTTGGGGCAAAAAGATCATTTTTTGTGAAAATTAATATTATTTTTTTTTTACGGCTCTACATTATAAACTTCTGTGAAGCACTTGGAGGTTCAAAGTGCTCACCACACATCTAGATTAGTTCTTTAGAGGGTCTACTTTCCAAAATGGTGTCACTTGTGGGGGTTTCCACTGTTTAGGCACGTCAGGGGCTCTCCAAACACGACATGGGTTCCGATCTCAATTCCAGCCAATTTTGCATTGAAAAGTCAAATGGCGCTCCTTCCCTTCCGAGCTCTGCCATGCGCCCAAACAGTGGTTTATCCCCATATATGAAGTATCAGCGTACTCAGGAAAAATTGCACAACAACTTTTGGGGTCCAATTTATCCTGCTACCCTTGGGAAAATAAAAAATTTGGGGCAAAAAGATCATTTTTTGTGAAAATTAATATTAATTTTTTTTACGGCTCTACATTATAAACTTCTGTGAAGCACTTGGAGGTTCAAAGTGCTCACCACACATCTAGATTAGTTCCTTAGAGGGTCTACTTTCCAAAATGGTGTCACTTGTGGGGGTTTCCACTGTTTAGGCACGTCAGGGGCTCTCCAAACACGACATGGGTTCCGATCTCAATTCCAGCCAATTTTGCATTGAAAAGTCAAATGGCGCTCCTTCCCTTCCGAGCTCTGCCATGTGCCCAATCAATGGTTTACCCCAACATGTGGGGTATCGGCGTACTCAGGACAAATTGTACAACAACTTTTTTGGTCCAATTTCTCCTGTCACCCTTGGTAAAATAAAACAAATTGGATCTGAAGTAAAAATTTTGTGAAAAAAAAGTTAAATGTTCAATTTTTTTTAAACATTCCTAAAATTCCTGTGAAGCACCTGAAGGGTTAATAAACTTTTTGAATGTGGTTTTGAGTACCTTGAGGGGTGCAGTTTTTAGAATGGTGTCACTTTGGGGCATTTTCTGTCATATAGACCCCTCAAAGTCACTTCAAGTGTGAGGTGGTCCGTAAAAAAAATGGTTTTGCAAATTTTGTTGCAAAAATGAGAAATCGCTGGTCAACTTTTAACCCTTATAACTCCCTAACAAAAAAAAATTATGTTTCCAAAATTGTGCTGATGTAAAGCAGACATGTGGGAAATGTTGTTTATTAACTATATTATGTGATATAACTCTCTAATTTAAGGGCATAAAAACGAAAAATTTGAAAATTGCTAAATTTTCATAATTTTCGACAAATTTCTGTTTTTTTCACAAATAAATGCAAGTCATATCGAAGAAGTTTTACCACTATCATAAAGTACAATATGTCACGAGAAAACAATCTCAGAATCACCAGGATCCGTTGAAGCGTTTCAGAGTTATGACCTCATAAAGTGACAGTGGTCAGAATTGTAAAAATTGGCCGTGTCACTTAGGTGAAAACAGGCTTTGGGGTGAAGGGGTTAACCGGATGGCCACGCTGTCCTCCAACTGGTTTTGTTTTTGCCACGCGTTTTTGGCCAGATACGGGCCCGGTAGATGGAACCTGTTGTGATGTTGATGCCTGCTGCAGCTCCTCCTCCTCCGCTTCAGAACTACTGCCGCCTGCACCCTGTTCCCCCAATGGCTGTCAATCGGGGTCCACAACTGGGTCATCTATGACCTCCTCTTCTATGTCGTGTGCAATTTCTTCTGTGTCACCGTGTAAGCCGGTGGTATAGCGTTCGTGACAGGGCACCATAGTCTCCGCTGGGTTTGATTCTGCCTCAGTACACTGCGAGGGCAATGTTCTGGTCTGAGTCAAAGGAACAGCATAGTAATCTGGCTGTGGCTGTGCATCTGTGCACTCCATGTCCGATTCAACTTCTAATGGGCATAGCTTGTTAACTGTTTCACTGTGTAACCCAGGAACGGTATGTGTAAAGAGCTCCATGGAGTAACCTGTTGTGTCGACTGACGCATCCTTAACTGTTGTTTTTAGTGAAGGACACAAGGAAGCGACTTGTTCCTGACCGGGAGCATCCACTGACGATGCACTGCTCTGACATTTGGCACTTTCCGAGGAGGAGGCGAAAGAGCTAGAGGCAGAGTCAGCAATGAAAGCCAATACTTGTTCCTCCTGCTCCGGCTTCAAAAGTGGTTTTCCTACTCCCAGAAAAGAGAGCGTTCGAGGCCTTGTGTAGCCAGACAACAAACCTGGCTCAACAACTCGAGACTTAGGTGCTGTACTGCTTTTACCACGACCACCTGATGCTCCACCACCACTACCATCATTACCAGCTGACAATGACCGCCCACGGCCACGACCTCTTCCACTAGACTTCCTCATTGTTTGCAAAACGTAACCAAAGTAACGCTATTTGTTACTGTAAAACAACTTATAAGGTGAACTCAAACTTCTGTAGGATTTATATATACCTTTATAGGTGCCTGACACTGAAATGAAAATCAGGCCCAATGTTACACACTAGGTTTTCTGTGTCCCAATAATTTGAGGCAGATGGCACACACAGGACCAGCACTCAAGCAGAAATGCCAATCTTAATCTCCCACTATTATTTTTTTTTTAAAAGGGAGAATTCACCCCCCCCCCAAAAAAAGGCCAAGTATTACACAGTGTTTTCGGTGGCACACAATGAGAGACAGATGCCACACACAGCAATGGCACGGAGGCACACTTGCCAATATTTATCTCCCACTATTTTTTTTTTTTGAAAAGGGAGAATGTACCCCCCCCAAAAAAAATGGTCAAGTATTACACAGTGTTTTCGGTGGCACACAATGAGAGACAGATGCCACACACAGCAATGGCACGGAGGCAAACTTGCCAATATTTATCTCCCACTAATTTTTTTTTTTTGAAAAGGGAGAATGTACCCCCAAAAAAAAAAATTGGCCAAGTATTACACAGTGTTTTCGGTGGCACACAATGAGAGACAGATGCCACACACAGCAATGGCACAGAGGCAGGCTTGCCAATATTTATCTCCCACTAATTTTTTTTTTTTGAAAAGGGAGAATGTACACCCCCCCCCCCCCAAAAAAAGGCCAAGTATTACACAGTGTTTTCGGTGCCACACAATGAGAGACAGATGCCACACACAGCAATGGCACGGAGGCAGACTTGCCAATATTTATCTCCCACTATTTTTTTTTTTGAAAAGGGAGAATGTACCCCCCCCCAAAAAATGGCCAAGTATTACACAGTGTTTTCGGTGGCACACAATGAGAGACAGATGCCACACACAGCAATGGCACAGAGGCAGACTTGCCAATATTTATCTCCCAGTAATTTTTTTTTTTGAAAAGGGAGAATGTACCCCAAAAAAAAAAAATGGCCAAGTATTACACAGTGTTTTCGGTGGCACACAATGAGAGACAGATGCCACACACAGCAATGGCACGGAGGCAGACTTGCCAATATTTATCTCCCACAATTTTTTTTTTTTTTTGTTGAAAAGGGAGAATGTACCCCCAAAAAAAATAAATGGCCAAGTATTACACAGTGTTTTCGGTGGCACACAATGAGAGACAGATGCCACACACAGCAATGGCACGGAGGCAGACTTGCCAATATTTATCTCCCACTAATTTTTATTTTTTGAAAAGGGAGAATGTACCCCCCCCCAAAAAAAAATGGCCAAGTATTACACAGTGTTTTCGGTGGCACACAATGAGAGACAGATGCCACACACAGCAATGGCACGGAGGCAGACTTGCCAATATTTATCTCCCACTATTTTTTTTTTTGAAAAGGGAGAATGTACCCCCCCCCAAAAAAATGGCCAAGTATTACACAGTGTTTTCGGTGGCACACAATGAGAGACAGATGCCACACACAGCAATGGCACGGAGGCAGACTTGCCAATATTTATCTCCCACTAATTTTTTTTTTTGAAAAGGGAGAATGTACCCCAAAAAAAAAAAAAATGGCCAAGTATTACACAGTGTTTTCGGTGGCACACAATGAGAGACAGATGCCACACACAGCAATGGCACGGAGGCAGACTTGCCAATATTTATCTCCCACTATTTTTTTTTTTGAAAAGGGAGAATGTACCCCCCAAAAAAAAATGGCCAAGTATTACACAGTGTTTTCGGTGGCACACAATGAGAGACAGATGCCACACACAGCAATGGCACAGAGGCAGACTTGCCAATATTTATCTCCCAGTAATTTTTTTTTTTGAAAAGGGAGAATGTACCCCAAAAAAAAAAAAAATGGCCAAGTATTACACAGTGTTTTCGGTGGCACACAATGAGAGACAGATGCCACACACAGCAATGGCACGGAGGCAGACTTGCCAATATTTATCTCCCACAATTTTTTTTTTTTTTTGTTGAAAAGGGAGAATGTACCCCCAAAAAAAATAAATGGCCAAGTATTACACAGTGTTTTCGGTGGCACACAATGAGAGACAGATGCCACACACAGCAATGGCACGGAGGCAGACTTGCCAATATTTATCTCCCACTAATTTTTATTTTTTGAAAAGGGAGAATGTACCCCCCCCCCCAAAAAAATGGCCAAGTATTACACAGTGTTTTCGGTGGCACACAATGAGAGACAGATGCCACACACAGCAATGGCACGGAGGCAGACTTGCCAATATTTATCTCCCACTAATTTTTTTTTTGAAAAGGGAGAATGTACCCCCCCCAAAAAAAATGGCCAAGTATTACACAGTGTTTTCGGTGGCACACAATGAGAGACAGATGCCACACACAGCAATGGCACGGAGGCAGACTTGCCAATATTTATCTCCCACTATTTTTTTTTTTGAAAAGGGAGAATGTACCCCCCCCAAAAAAAATGGCCAAGTATTACACAGTGTTTTCGGTGGCACACAATGAGAGACAGATGCCACACACAGCAATGGCACGGAGGCAGACTTGCCAATATTTATCTCCCACTAATTTTTTTTTTTGAAAAGGGAGAATGTACCCCCCAAAAAAAAAAAATGGCCAAGTATTACACAGTGTTTTCGGTGGCACACAATGAGAGACAGATGCCACACACAGCAATGGCACGGAGGCAGACTTGCCAATATTTATCTCCCACTATTTTTTTTTTTTGAAAAGGGAGAATGTACCCCAAAAAAAAAAAAATGGCCAAGTATTACACAGTGTTTTCGGTGGCACACAATGAGAGACAGATGCCACACACAGCAATGGCACGGAGGCAGACTTGCCAATATTTATCTCCCACTAATTTTTTTTTTTGAAAAGGGAGAATGTACCCCCTCAAAAAATAAAAATGGCCAAGTATTACACAGTGTTTTCGGTGGCACACAATGAGAGACAGATGCCACACACAGCAATGGCACGGAGGCAGACTTGCCAATATTTATCTCCCACTAATTTTTTTTTTTTTTGAAAAGGGAGAATGTACCCCCCCCAAAAAAAAAGGCCAAGTATTACACAGTGTTTTCGGTGGCACACAATGAGAGACAGATGCCACACACAGCAATGGCACGGAGGCAGACTTGCCAATATTTATCTCCCACTAATTTTTTTTTTTGAAAAGGGAGAATGTACCCAAAAAAAAATAAAAATGGCCAAGTATTACACAGTGTTTTCGGTGGCACACAATGAGAGACAGATGCCACACACAGCAATGGCACGGAGGCAGACTTGCCAATATTTATCTCCCACTAATTTTTTTTTTTTTGAAAAGGGAGAATGTACCCCCCCCCCCAAAAAAAAGGCCAAGTATTACACAGTGTTTTCGGTGGCACACAATGAGAGACAGATGCCACACACAGCAATGGCACGGAGGCAGACTTGCCAATATTTATCTCCCACTAATTTTTTTTTTTGAAAAGGGAGAATGTACCCAAAAAAAATAAAAATGGCCAAGTATTACACAGTGTTTTCGGTGGCACACAATGAGAGACAGATGCCACACACAGCAATGGCACGGAGGCAGACTTGCCAATATTTATCTCCCTGCAGTTATCTCAGAAAAGTATGGCAGGCAGCTATAAAAAGGACTGCTGCACACAAAAGTGTGGACAAACACACAAGATAGCTGTGCAGAAAGGAAGGAAAAACAGGATTTGTGCTTTGAAAAAAGCAGTTGGTTTGCACAGCGGCGTACACACACAAAGCAACGCAGCTATCAGGGAGCCTTCTAGGGCAGCCCAATGAGCTACAGCGCTGAGAAAAAAAAAATGTAGCTTCCACTGTCCCTGCAATCAAAAGGTGGTGTTGGACAGTGGAAATCGCTACAGCACAAGCTGTTTGTAGCTTTATGTACCCTGCCTATCACTATCCCTGCTTCTGAAGAAGCTGCAGCAACCTCTCCCTACGCTCAGATCAGCAGCAGTAAGATGGCGGTCGGCGGGAACGCCCCTTTATAGCCCCTGTGACGCCGCAGAAAGCAAGCCAATCACTGCAATGCCCTTCTCTAAGTCTACGTTCACATTAGCGTTCGGCGCCGCAGCGTCGGGCGCCGCAGCGTCGCCGCATGCGTCATGCGCCCCTATATTTAACATGGGGGCGCATGGACATGCGTTGTGCTGCGTTTTGCGACGCATGGCCGCAAGCGTTGGGCGCAGAGAACGCAACAAGTTGCATTTTTTTTGCGTCCAACTTTCGGCCAAAAAGGACGCATGCGTCGCAAAATGCAGCGTTTTAGCATGCGTTTTGTTGCGGTTTTGTTTGCGTTGTGCGTTGCGTCGCCGACGCTGCGGCGCACAACGCAAATGTGAACGTAGCCTAAGATGGTGGGGACTGAGATCTATGTCATCACGCTGCCCACACTCTGCGTCCACCTTCATTGGCTGAGAAATGGCGCTTTTAGCGTCATTGAAACGCGACTTTGGCGCGAAAGTCGCGTACCGCATGGCAGACCCCACACACGGATCTGATCGGTTTCATGAGACGCCGACTTTGCCAAAAGTCGGCGACTTATGAAAATGAACGATCCGTTTCGCTCAACCCCACAGATAATATGGGTCTTTCTTCACGGTCTCAAAAAAAGGCCCAGGCTAGGCAACCCTTGCTGCCCCTGCGAATGGCACACTCGCAACTGATGCTGGCCACAACCAGAGTTGGGGCTAAGGATGCAGTGCTTGTCGTTGCTGCATCACTTTGTGTCTGTGTGGGTAGCCGCAATGTAACTTCCTCGTCTTCCACCTCCCCCACCTCCTCTGCTCAGCTACCCAGCTGCGTACATCTGCATTCACACCAAGTGGCATCTATAACCTCATTGTCATTGTCTCTGTTCCCACACTCCTCACCCTGAGAATTACAGCTTTTCCTATGGCGCTCGCGCTGATTTCAGTGAGTAGAACTGAGTTAATTGGCTGTAAACTCCCACTTCCTCATGGTTGCGTTGGCGTCAGTCAGTTCATAGGAGTTCACCACGAGACACTGAGCAGTGGTGGCACTCGAGGCTCAGTGTCTCTGCAGGATGACAGTATAGTTGCATCATGCAACAATGCAGCCTGCCATCAAGATGTAGCAGAACACAGGACAAATGGATTATTATTTTCTCGGCAGACAGCTAAGGAATATTGTTGTTTATTATTTTAATTCTGCTACAAGAGATCATAGCTTCTGTGGAATGGGTGATGTATGTGAGTATGGTTTAATTTCGATTCACTAAAAGAGTCTGTGTCATTTTTTCAATTAACCCCTTTACCCCCAAGGGTGGTTTGCACGTTAATGACCAGGCCAATTTTTACAATTCTGACCACTGTCCCTTTATGAGGTTATAACTCTGGAATGCTTCAACGGATCCTGATGATTCTGACAATGTTTTCTCATGACACATTGTACTTCATGATAGTGGTAAAATTTCTTTGATATTACCTGCACTTATTTGTGAAAAAAAGCAGAAATTTGGCGAAAAGTTTGAAAATTTTGCAATTTTCCAAATTTGAATTTTTATGCAATTAAATCACAGAGATATGTCACACAAAATACTTAATAAGTAACATTTCCCACATGTCTACTTTACATCAGCACAATTTTGGAACCAAAATTTTTTTTGTTAGGGAGTTATAAGGGTTAAAAGTTGACCAGCAATTTCTCATTTTTACAACACCATTTTTTTTAGGGACCACATCTCATTTGAAGTCATTTTGAGGGGTCTAAATGATAGAAAATAACCAAGTGTGACACCATTCTAAAAGCTTCACCCCTCAAGGTTCTCAAAACCGCATTCAAGAAGTTTATTAACCCTTCAGGTGTTTCACAGGAATTTTTGGAATGTTTAAATAAAAATGAACATTTAACTTTTTTTCACAAAAAATTTACTTCAGCTCCAATTTGTTTTATTTTACCAAGGGTAACAGGAGAACATGGACCCCAAAACTTGTTGTACAATTTGTCCTGAGTATGCTGATACCCCATATGTGGGGGTAAACCACTGTTTGGGCGCATGGCAGAGCTCGGAAGCGAAGGAGCGCCATTTGATTTTTCAATGCAAAATTGACTGGAATTGAGATGGGACGCCATGTTGCGTTTGGAGAGCCCCTGATGTGCCTAAACAATGAAACCCCCCACGAATGACACCATTTTGGAAAGTAGACCCCCTAAGGAACTTATCTAGATGTGTGGTGAGCACTTTGACCCATTAAGTGATTCACAGAAGTTAATAATGCAGAGCCGCAAAAATAAAAAATCATATTTTTTCACAAAAATTATCTTTTCGCCCCCAATTTTTTATTTTTCCAAGGGTAAGAGAAGAAATTGGACCCTAAAAGTTGTTGTACAATTTGTCCTGAGTACGCTGATACCCCATATGTGGGGGTAAACCACTGTTTGGGCGCATGGGAGAGCTCGGAAGGGAAGGAGCGCCGTTTGACTTTTCAATGCAAAATTGACAGGAATTGAGATGGGACGCCATGTTGCGTTTGGAGAGCCACTGATGTGCCTAAACATTGAAACCCCCCACAAGTGACACCATTTTGGAAAGTAGACCCCCTAAGGAACTCATCTAGATGTATTGTGAGAGCTTTGAACCCCCAAGTGTTTCACTATAACGCAGAGCCATGAAAATAAAAATTCTTTTTTTTTTCCACAAAAATTATTTTTTAGCCCCCAGTTTTGTATTTTTCCAAGGGTAACAGTTGAAATTGGACCCCAAAAATTGTTTTCCAATTTGTCCTGAGTACGCTGATACCCCATATGTGGGGGGGGGAACCACTGTTTGAGCACATGGCAGAGCTCGGAAGGGAAGAAGCGTCATTTGGAATGCAGACTTAGATGGATTGGTCTGCAGGCGTCACATTGCATTTGCAGAGCCCTTAATGTACCTAAACAGTAGGAACCCCCACAAGTGACCCAATATTGGAAACTAGACCCCCAAGGAACTTATCTAGATGTGTTGTGAGAACTTTGAACCCCCAAGTGTTTCACTACAGTTTATAACGCAGAGCCATGAAAATAAAACATCTTTTTTTTCCACAAAAATTATTTTTTAGCCCCCAGTTTTGTATTTTCCCAAGGGTAACAGGAGAAATTGGACCCCAAAAGTTGTTGTCCAATGTGTCCTGAGTACGTTGATACCCCATATGTTGGGGTAAACCCCTGTTTGGGCGCACGGGAGAGCTCAGAATGGAAGGAACAGTGTTTTACTTTTTCAACGCAGAATTGGCTGGAATTGAGATCGGACGCCATGTCGCATTTTGAGAGCCCCTGATGTGCCTAAACAGTTGAAACCCCCCAATTATAACTGATACCCTAAGCCTGACACACCCCTAATCCTAATCCCAACCCTATTCCCAACCGTAAATGTAATCCAAACCCTAACCCTAACTTTAGCCCCAACCCTAACCCTAACTTTAGCCTCAACCCTAACTGTAGCCTTAACCCTAGCCCCAACCCTAACCCTAGCCCTAACCCTAACCCTAGCCCTAACCCTGACCCTAACCCTAACCCTAGCCCTAACCCTAGCCCTAACCCTAACCCTAATGGGAGAATAGAAATAAATACATTTTTTTAATTTTTTTATTTTTCGCTAACTAAGGGGGTGATGAAGAGGGGTTTGATTTACTTTTATAGCGGGTTTTTGTAGCGGATTTTTATGATTGGCAGCCGTCACACACTGAAAGACGCTTTTTATTGCAAAAAATATTTTTTGCGTTACCACATTTTGAGAGCTATAATTTTTCCATATTTTGGTTCACAGAGTCATGTGAGGTCTTTTTTTTGCGGGACGAGTTACCGTTTTTATTGGTAACATTTTCGGGCACGTGACATTTTTTGATCGCTTTTTATTCCGATTTTTGTGAGGCAGAATGACCAAAAACCAGCTATTCATGAATTTCTTTTGGGGGAGGCGTTTATACCGTTCCGCGTTTGGTAAAATGGATAAAGCTGTTTTATTTGGCAGTTTTCTTCGGGTCAGTACGATTACAGCGATACCTCATTTATATCATTTTTTTATGTTTTGGTGCTTTTATACGATAAAAACTATTTTATAGAAAAAATAATTATTTTTGCATCGCTTTATTCTGAGGACTATAACTTTTTTCTTTGATGATGCTGTATGGTGGCTCGTTTTTTGCGGGACAAGATGACGTTTTCAACGGTACCATGGTTATTTATATCCGTCTTTTTGATTGCGTGTTATTCCACTTTTTGATTGGCGGTATGATAATAAAGCGTTGTTTTTTGCCTCGTTTTTTTTTTGCGGTGTTCACTGAAGGGGTTAACTAGTGGGACAGTTTTATAGGTCTGGTCGTTACAGACGCGGCGATACTAAATATGTGTACTTTTATTGTTTTTTTTATTTAGATAAAGAAATGTATTTATAGGAACAATATATATTTTTGGGGGGGAATTTTTTTTTTTTTTTTTTTTACACATGTGAATATTTTTTTTTTTACACTATAACATTGCCCCAGGGGGGGGCATCATGTTATAGTGCAAGATCGCCGATCTGACACTTTGCTGGGCACTGTGTCAGATCGGCGATCTGAAGTGCACAGATTCAGGCTTCCCGGCGCCTGCTCTGAGCAGGCGCATTGAAGCCACCTTCCTGCAGGATCCGGATGCTGCGGCCATCTTGGATCTGGGCCTGCTGCAGGGAGGAGGAGGTAAGAGACCCTTGGAGCAACGCGATCACATCGCGTTGCTCCGGGGGTCTCAGGGAAGCACGCAGGGAGCCCCCTCCCTGTGCGATCCTTCCCTATACCGCCGGAACACTGCGATCATGTTTGATCGCAGTGTGCCGGGGGTTAATGTGCCAGGGGCGGTCCATGACTGCTCCTGGCACATAGTGCCGGATGTCAGCTGCGATAGTCAGCTGACACCCGGCCACGATCAGCCACGCTCCCCCCGTGAGCGCGGCCGATCGCATATGATGTACTATCCTGTCTGTGGTTATACGGGCCCACCCCACCTCGACGGGATAATACGTCAGATGTCAGAAATGGGTTAAAGGACTTTATTCTGTGTGTGTGTTTATTTATAATATAATTATAGGATTAGTAATGGAGAGGCATCTTATAGATGCCTCTCCATTATTAACCCTTGGGCTTGACGTCACCGGACAATATAAAGGTGAAATCAACCCCACAAATATGATCCCCACTTGCCACCACCATAGGGCAAGAGGGAAGAGCTAGACAAAGCACCAGAATTCTCGCATCTAATACATGTGCGTTTTCTGTAGCAGTTATGGGCTGCTATTTTTAGGGTGGCCAATATCCATGGCCCCTTACCAGCCTGAGAATACCAGCCCCTAACTGTCTGCTTTAGCTTGGCTGGTTGTCAAAAATGGGGGTAAATGCACACCAATTTTTAAATATATTTATTTAAATTATTAAAAAATACGGCGTTGTGACCCCTCTATTCTTGATAACCAGCCCTGCTGAAGCTGACAACTGAGGGTTGCAGCCCGCAGCTGTCAGTTTTGCCTGGCTGGTTATCAAAAATACAGGGGAACTCCACATCATTTTTTAAAAGTATATATTTATTTATTTTATATTCTTTATTTAAGGTTTCAAAAAAGCAAAACAAGTATTCATACTTTTTACAATGCTCAATGCAATCAAACACAGAAGACACAACGTGGATATCCGCATATGACAATCAATAGCATTGAGATCTACTAATCTGAGAATTGTAGAGTAAAATCAAACAAACATAACAACATCAAAACAAAACAATTTCAGGCCGAAAATTAACCACTAATCCAGCACAGTTGTCTCAAGAGGAAACAGCTGGATGACTTAAGTAAGGAGATGCGACTTTAGGACTTAATGTAAAATGTCAGCTAGTAAAGTAGGGCGAAAGGAAGGATGTTGATTTCTTATAAGAGACTAAGACGGGCTGTCAATCAGAGCGACGGGCTCAACCATCGCGGCTTATGCAAGGGGTTCAGGGGGCCAAACAACGCAACCAAGACATCAACCAGGAAGGAGTCCACCAGGAATTAAGGTGGGAAAGTTGAGATTACTAAAGGAGTTTATTGGAGGGCATGGGAGTATTTAATCCAAGGAAACCAGGAAGCTTGAAATTTCTCGTGTGTGCAAGTTTCCCAGATGGACAATTCTTCCAGACGATGTAAGTCATGAACCTTAGTGGTCCAGTCACTCAGAGTAGGAGGGATTGATTGCCTCCAATGAGCTGATATCAGATGTTTTGCAGCAGCCAATAGAGGAAGTAGATCATGTTTCTTTGGTATATAAGTTGCCAAGGGGAGTGATAGTAAAATATCTTGGGATGTAAGGTTTCGCTTCATTAAACCCATGTGACAAAGAGAGTTATTTATGTCTGTCCAGAATTTTAATATTCCTGGGCATTGCCAGAAAATATATGTTAGGGTTCCTATGGACTTAGAACATCCCCAACACAATGGAGAGGCCTAGATGGAACAGATGTTCCGGGATTCTGTACCACTGAGAGAGGATTTTAAAAGCATTTTCTTGTAACAAAATGCACCTGGAGAACCCGTGGGAGTTGGCAAGTGTTTATTGTGTTTCTTGAGGGGAAAGGAAACCTTTAACTCTGATTCCCATGAAAGGAGGTAAAGGGGTTTAAATTGAGCTGGGGGTTTGATGAAATTAGCATATAATTTAGAGACTAGTTTAGAAATTGGTGAGTTTAGTCTGACCAGAAATTCGAGCCAGAGCCATTCCAAGGAATGCCTCCGCTCAGATGTAAATTTTGTCATGCTATGCCTTACATGATGATTTTGAAGGAAATTAGAGGGTCCTTTTGCAGCAGCAGTCGGCCAATTGTCTATGCATGGGATCTGGTTGGAGAGAAGGCGGGAGATTGGGTTGTTCGGTAAGGAAGCCCATAGCCCAAAGGCATCTTCATAGTTAGGATCCGTTAGCCACGGAATAATTTTAAGCGGGATATTGTCCAGAAAAAAGAAATAGGTAAGGTGGTTTGGGATAAGGGCATGCCTAATGGATAAGGTGTTTAAAGTTATATCATCAAATTTTTGCTGTGGGGGAGTAATAGATGAACAAAGATAAAGATCGTTATCTTTCCCCATCAGGGAAAGTTCCAAGTTTGTGCATAAATTAATCGAGCTAGATTTAATCAAATTTATCCAGCGTGTGAGGTGAATAGCATTATAATATGTTTTGAGATCAGGGAGACCGAGGCCACCAGCGCCCTTGGGGAGTGAAAGGATTTTTAGGGGAAGTCTGGCTTTTTTATATTTAGAAAAGTATTTATTTATTTATAGTCCAGGTGGCAGCTGATGAATATTACCATCAGCTGCCACCTGCTCTTCCTGTTAAAAGTTGAATACAACTCTCAATATTGTTCCCTGCTAGTGCTGATCGCAGCACGAGCAGGAGACAGTGAAGTGAGCTGTCTTCACTTTAGGATCTGGTGCCGGGGAACAGCGCGAACAGTACCGCTGATTCCCAGGCAGACCCTGCGCCTTCTGTGATGTATATGTCCCCAGCCCCTGCTTGTCACACACAGTGTAGAAAAGGTTAAGTGCAACACAAAGGGATAAGGGAACCAAACACTTGGGAAAGGGGGAGTGGAGACCCCTAGGCAGATCTAACATCACACTGTCTACCCTATCATCCCTATATAAGTTTCGCACCTATCGCCTATCATTTTATGTGTGTGTAGCCCATTCACTATCTATCTGAGAATAACCCTCCATCAAACTCCGCCACACCCAATAGCACCACAAATACTGGCTGATGACCTGGTCATGCAGCCTTTATCTATCCCCCGCTCCCTCAAGATGGCTGGACCATCATTGTAAATACGCACCTGTACTTTGTGTCTCCCCACACCTCATTGTAGATTGTAAGCTCTTATGAGCAGGGTTGTCTTATTTTGCTTTAATTATTGTATTATCTGTAACGTTGTTAGTTATGACTGTTGTGTATGAACTGTAAAACTGTAAAGCGCTGTGGAATATGTTAGCACTATACAAATAAAGATTACTATTATTGCCAAGCAGAATATCTAATTCCTGCCTGACCCTGATGATAGGGGAGGATAGGATGCCTCTAGTCAATCCCCGCTACCAGTAAAGACAGGTGGGATACACAAACAAGGGGAATACTTAGCTTGAGTAGGCTCAGAGAAACCCAGACGTCCTCGAGCAACACCAAGAAGGAAGATAGCCAACTGCTATGGCTCCAAGCCTCAACAGGTGAATGGAAATTGAAATATCAATACGCAACTTCCAGCAGCAAGCTGGGAGTCATATACACCCCTGTTCAGGTGTGTCAACTAGAGCCGCGGGAGGTTGCCACTGGGTCCTAATGTCAAAAGGACTAGGAAGGAGCTTGTAAAGCCAACCACTGAGACCTTCTGCAGGTAGATGCAGTATGACTGTCTGCAGCCTTTGACACACCCATGACAGTATCCCCATTCTACAAGTGGCCTCCTAACAATCAGGACCAGGCTTCTCGGGACAAGACATGTGAAATGAACAAACCAGCCTGGGGGCATTCTCCTCTCCTGCCGAGACCCACATCCTTTCTTCTGGGCCATAACCAGTGCACCAAGTATTGTAGGGAAAAACATTGTAGGTGAGAATCAACAATCCTCAAAATCTGATACTCCAGATTTCCATCAACCATTATTGGGGGTGGCGGTAGGGGTGAGGGCTCAAGAGGTTCCACATGCTTCTTGAGCAAAGACCTATGGAAGATATTATGGGTCTTAATAGCCAGAGGTAGCTCAAGGTGAAACGCTGCTGGATTAATGACAGCGGTTATTTATTAGGGAACAATGAATCTAGGTCCCAACTTCCAGGAAGGAACCTTCAACCTGATATTCCTGGTAGGCAACCACACAAAGTCTTTCACACTCAGGCCCGGACCTGGCACACATTTTCTTTCAGCCATACGTTTGCACCTGTCTCTCATATTCTTCAAATTACTAAGAACTCCCACCATACTGTGGAGAGCAACGAAGCAAAACGTTCCTCTTCAGGAACTCCTGAAGCCCCTCCCCCGCTAAAAGAAAACAAACTGAGGATGGTAACCGTATGCACCAAAGAATGGTGACTGGTTGGTAGATTCCTGATGGTGATTATTAATAGCAAATTTTGCCAGCATCAAGTAGGATGCCCCAAAACACCAAGGGTAGGTCTGAAAATTCTGGTCTGTCCATTTGACTGGGGATGGAAGGCAGAAGAAAAGGACAGCTGCACCCCCAGTCGAGAACAGAAAGTCCTCAAGAACTTGGAAACAAATTGGGTCCCCTGATCTCACACCATATCAGAGGAAACCCCATGAAGCTTCACAATCTCATTTATAAACACCTGAGCAAGAGTCTTGGCATTCAGAAATGCCGGTAATGTGACGAAATTGACCATTTTACTGAACCTATCTACAACCACCAAAACCACATTCTTGCCTGCAGGCACCGGTAGGTCAGTAATAAAATCCATGGACAAGTGTGTCTATGGTCTGCTGGGAATAGGTAGTGGAAGAAGAGTACCAGACGGGTGGGTATGCAATACTTTGGAACATGAACAGACAGCTGGAGGGCAGGAGGCAGGGACATCCTCCAGGGCCTCCAACACTTTACCCTCTGGCCCAGGGTACAGTGCTGAAATGACTACCCACTTCTGCAAAATCGAGGCAGGGTCCTCATGGTCACCACCACCAGTGAAGCTCCTGGACAAAAGCATCAGCCTTGAGATTCTTGACCCCTGAACGGAAATTGACCACAAAATTGAACCTAGTAAAAAACAGGGACCATCTGACCTGCCTAGGATTGAGACATTTAGCCGATTGAAGATATGATAAGTTCTTATGGTCAGTGATAACAGTAATAAGATCAACAGCACCCTTCAATCAATGCCACTATTCTTCAAATGCCAACTTGATTGCCAAAAGCTCCCTAGTACCCATGTCATAATTTCTCTCAGCTGAAGAAAAGAAGGTGCATAGACGCCATTTACCAGGGGACGCACCCTGAGACAACACAGCCCTAACCCCTGCTTCCGACGCATCAACCTCTACAACAAAGGGTTGAGAAATCTTGGGTTGACTAAGTATAGGAGCCATGGTGAAACAGCTCTTTAGGGAGGAAAAAGCCTGCAGGGCAGCATTCGACCATTTGGCAAAGTCAGACCCCTTCTTTGTCATGTCAGTAAAGGGTTTCACAATAACTGAATAGTTCAAGATGTATTTACTGTAAAAATTAGTAAAACAAAGAAAACGTTGTAGGGCTTTCAGGTTCTTGGGAACGTCCCAATCAAGGACAGCATGAATCTTCTCAGGATCCATCCAAAAACCTGAAGAGGACCAAAATTACCCCAAAAGCTGCACCTCCTGGATGGCAAAAACACATTTTTCCAGTTTGGCATACAATTTGTTATTTCTTAATGTTTGCTGCATCTGTCTAATATGCCCCCGATGTGTCTTCAAATCAGTTGAGGAAACCAAAAGCCTCAACAGGGAAATGTAAATAGAAATATCAACCGCAAATTCCAGCAGCAGTCTGGGAGTTAAATACACCCCGGTTCAGGTCACTGGGTCCTAAAGTCAGAAGGACTTGGAAGGAGTCTGCAAAGCCGTCTGCTGAGACCTTCTGCTGGTAGATGCAGTGCGACTGTCTGCAGCCTCTGACACACCCGTGACACTTGTGTGATGTATTTGTCCCCAGCCCCTCCTGTGATGTATATGACACTAGCCTCGGCACCTCCTGTGATGTATATGTCACTAGACCCTCCTGTGATGTACTGTATATACCTGGGCACCTCTTGTGATGTATATGCTCCTAACCCCTCTTGTGATTTATATATCTCAAGCCCCTCCTGTGATGTATATGCTCCAGCCCATCCTATGACATTTGTGACCCCAGCCCCTCCTGTGATGTATATGGCAACAGTCCCTCCTGTGATGTATATTCCCCAAGCATCTCCTGTGATGTATATACCCCAACGTCTCCGGTGATATATAGGCCCTAGCCCCTGTGTATCCTATGCGATGTGTATGATCCAGCCCCATTGTTTCCTGTGTGATGTATATACAGCAGTCTCAGTGTCTCCTATGTGATGTATATACTGCAGACCAGCCATATCTCTGAGTTCTGTGAATGTAAACTGAGCAGTGATTGCCCCCTCTGTTAAGTCCTACAGTGTAATCTACATCTGTGTTTAGCACTTAAGGTACCTTCACACGAAACGACATTATAACGATATCGCTAGCAATCCGTGACGTTGCAGCGTCCTCGCTAGCGATATCGTTTCGTTTGACACGCAGCAGCGATCAGGATCCTGCTGTGATGTCGCTGGTCGCTGAATAAAGTCCAGAACTTTATTTGGTCGTCCGATCGCTGTGTATCGTTGTGTTTGAAAGCAAAAGCAACGATACCAGCGATATTTTACACTGGTAACCAGGGTAAACATCGGGTTACTAAGCGCAGGGCCGCGCTTAGTTACCCGATGTTTACCCTGGTTACTAGCGTAAAATGTAAAAAAAACAAACAGCACATACTCACATTGCGTCCCCTGCAGTCTGCTTCCTCCTCTGACTCAGCGCCGCAAAGTGAAAGTGAAAGCAGCACAGCGGTGACGTCACCGCTCTGCTCTCACTGTACGGCGCTCAGTCAGTCAGGAAGTGGACGCAGGGGGACGTGAATGTAAGTATGTGCTGTTTGTTTTTTTTAGATTTTACGCTGGTAACCAGGGTAAACATCGGGTTACTAAGCGCGGCCCTGCGCTTAGTTACCCGATGTTTACCCTGGTTACCAGGGGACCTCGGCATAGTTGATCGCTGGAGAGCGGTCTGTGTGACAGCTCTCCAGCGACCAAACAGCGACGCTGCAGCGATCGACATCGTTGTCGCTATCGCTGCAGCGTCGCTTCGTGTGAAGGTACCTATACTGGCGTGAGTTCTTTCCAAAATTCATTGCAAAATATCAACTGCACTCCAGACCAATGCAAATCTGAAAAAGCAGTTCCAAATAGCAGTATCATCAATATCACCTAACATTGTCGTGCCAAAGAGATGGAATTCCAGCCATCACATTAAGGGTGTATTAATTAAAATTTTGACCAAAAATAGCAGGACAAATTTCAAATTGATTATTTTGTACAGCCCCTGAGTGATGGTAGAAATATCCAAATGGCCCGAGGCAGAAAAAAGGTTTCCCACACCTGATCTAATGGATAGATAGTAACTTACAGATCTTAGAAGTTCCATTACTGGGACCCACACTGATATAAAAAAATGTGGTTCTTAATGGGACTGCTGGAGAATTGCCATATACAGCATTTAACTATATCCGGCAGTCCCACAGAGAATGAATGGAGGAGTTGGGGGACACCACTCTATTTAAGTGGAGTATTTCTGATTAGTGTCTCCCCACAGCAGTGACCCCACTGATAATGTTAGGAATAACCATTTAATCCAGTCAGACTATTAGGAACCCAGACTGTAAACATTTTGTCTGCTCCAGACCAGCAAGAATGCAAATATGAACCAATATCTACCATTAACTACCACATTTTGCATATTGGCTTCTTCACCTCCCTATACCAGCAGAAATTATGGGAGACACAAGAAAAAACTGCTTCCATTTATATATGCAAATTGCCTCTGCTGAAAAAAGAGGACTTAACTCTATAGCGCCACCTGTTGGAAGTAGCGATCCTACAAGTCACAATCAACCCTTTAACGAGTCGTGCAATATGACTTAGGATAAAAGCCAAATCAGTATCTCAATTCGCAGACACGGTGTTTCGGGCTGTTGGCCCTCGTCAGTGCGAAGCATGAGAACTGATTTGGCTTTTATCCTAAGTCATATTGCACGACTCGTTAAAGGGTTGATTGTGACTTGTAGGATCGCTACTTCCAATAGGTGGCGCTATAGAGTTAAGTCCTCTTTTTTCAGCAGAGGCAATTTGCATATTTAAATTCCCAGAGGAGCATTGCACAGCGAATAAGCCTCCTTACCTTGACAAGCCAGAGCTGGTATGTCACTCTCCATAAGGAGAAACGTTACCCCTTAGACCCCACTCCAGAGCCTCTCGCCTAGCCAAATCAGTTCTCATGCTTCGCACTGACGAGGGCCAACAGCCTGAAACACCGTGTCTGCGAATTGAGATACTGATTTGGCTTTTATCCTAAGTCATATTGCACGACTCATTAAAGGGTTGATTGTGACTTGTAGGATCGCTACTTCCAATAGGTGGCGCTATAGAGTTAAGTCCTCTTTTTTCAGCAGAGGCAATTTGCATATTTAAATTCCCAGAGGAGCATTGCACGGCGAATAAGCCTCCTTACCTTGACAAGCCAGCTGGTATGTCACTCTCCATAAGGAGAAACGTTACCCCTTAGACTCCATTTATATAGAAATATCTATATTTTGGCATATGCAGATGGCTGTAGATTTCCTTATCCAAGAAAATCGGGCCGATTATGCAAATTACACTGATCAGAGTCTAATCAGAGTTTGAGCATAGTGTGATCCAAATTGAGAGGAGAAGACGGAGAACAAATTTTTTCCATCTTTTCCATTGTGTCAGGGCTCAGAAATTGGACTGCACTCTGATGTCATCCAAGTGCAGTCGGATGGTTTCCATGCACTCACTAACTCATAGCCGATAGCATGATCATGAATAAGACGCAAGTTGAAACGCGTTGATCTTTCTCTATTAGTGTGATAAGTGCTGGACTTAATATGTTAGCCTAATAATTTTTATCTATCTGGAATAAAAGTTACTTTTTAGCAACCTCCACCCTTCGCTGGATTTTTTTCTTTTGGGCTGTTTGCTGTGGCTGGCTCACTCTCATCCTTGCGAGGCGTTGGTTTGCAATGGGGAGGAAACACACTTGTGCTGGTAAGCTGACTTTTTCTTTACCATTTTAATCATACTGACCCGAAGAATAAAGCTGCCTTATCAATTTCACCACATGCGGAATGACATAAACCCCCCACAAACAATTCCTGAATTGTTGTTTTTTGGTCACTGTGCCTCCCGGAAATCGGAATAGAAAGCGATTAAAAAATGTCATGTGTCTGGAAATGGTACCAATAAAAACATCAACTCGTCCTGCAAAATACAAGCCCTGACTCTGTGGGACAAAATATGGAAAAATTATAGCTCTCAAAATATGGTAATGCAAAATCTAGTTTTTACAACAAAAAGTATTTTTTAATATGTGACAGCAGCCAAACATAAAAAAAATTATATAAATCTGGTGTTGCTGTAATCGCACTGACCCAAAGAATAGTCTCCTAATCACCTATATGAGGAACAGAGTAAAAAATAGAATAAAATAAAATAAAATCAATTCACCATCTGCTTTTTTGTTCATTCTGCCTCCCAAAGATCGCAGTAAGGCTCGGAGCACATTTATCCTGCTCTCTGTGCTGAGTGCTTACACCTGGGTTTCCATGTAAATCTTTGAAATACGTGTTTCAGACGGAACCCCCAATGAAAGATTCTCTATAATAAGACAGATGAAGGCACTGTGGACACCATAAGACCTGTGATCCGGTGGTGTCCATCTTTTTAGAATTGCATAAAAGTGCCATCGGCCACAGTTTTGTGCACTTCTGAAAAGAATGACACAGCTGAACAGAGATTAGATGGAGTCCAGAGTAATTTTGCTGCCTCATTATAGTGAATGGATCCCTAGGGAGTCTCATCTGAATCTCGTTACTCGGAGATTTAGATGGAAACCCCAATGTAAGTGCTCAGCATAGAGTGCTGGATAAATGTGATCCCAAATGTTATGTAAAATGTTGCCAATAAATCTTCAACTCAATCCACAAAAAAAGCAAGACTCCACTCAGCTCTGTCATCTGTTAATGGAAATATAGGGGGCTTCCATGTCACTGGTAGTACAAAGGCTCTGGAAAAGTGAAATGGCTCCTTGCCCCTCAAAAGAAATTCAGCAAATTCTGAGCTCCCAAATCCAAATGCCCCCTTCCCTTCTAAGCCCCACAGTGTACCAAAACCACATACAGCATAACTTCCACATGTTTGGTATTTCTGAAGCAATGAGAGCCCACCTAACTTACGGGTGGATATCTCTCCAGAAGCACGGGCTGGGCATAATGTACAGGTGAATGCAATGTACCAGTCACTATAATGTACTGGTCACTACAGCATTCTGGTCACTACTATGCCAGTTTGCAATTTTCATTCGGCAACATTCATTGCTGCTTGTTTCTGGAAAACACTCATGCAGTCAAAATCATCACTACACCTGTAGATAAATTCCCAAAAGGATATAATTAAAAAAATGTGGTCACTTGAGGGGTGATTCTGCTCTTCTAGCAATTAAGAGCTCTGTATATGGAGTCCGCAAACTATTCTAGGAAATCCAGGAGGCAAATAGCGATTCATCCCTCCCAAACCTCTCTGTATGGCTAAGCAGTACTGTACAGCCACATATGGGGTATTGCTACGTTCAGTATAAATTGTGGGACAATTTTTGTTGCCATTTTTACCCACTTTTTGTGTGGTGTGAAAATGTAAAATCTGGGGCTATAATAAAATTTTGGTGTTAAAATGTAGTTATTTTTTATTTACTGCCCAATGGCATAAAATTCTGTGACACACCCGTGGTGTCAATATGATCATTGTACCTCTAGATGAATTCATGGAGTGGTGTAGTTTGTAAAATGGGTCACTTATGGGGGGTTCTGCTGTTCTGGCAACTCAGTGGCTCTCCCAGTTGGTCATGGTAACCGCAAACCATACGAGTAAAATCTGCCCTACAGAATGGCACTCCTTCCCTTCTGAGTTTTGCATTGTGCCTGAAAACTATTTCCCGATTACATGTATGGTATTGGTGCACTCAGGAAAAAATGGAACTCAGTTTGTTGCAAAAAAAAATTCTTATTAGCCCTTATAAAAATTAAAAACTTGGGGCTAAAACAACATTTTAGTGGAAAAATGTAATTTATTCTTTCTTCACCGCTCAATTGTATAAATTTCTGTGAGGCACATGTTGTGTCAATATAATCACTGCACCCCCAGGTGAATTAATTAGGGAGTGTAGTTTGTATAATTAGTTCACATATGGGGGGTTGCTTTTGTTCTGGCACCTCAGGGGCTCTGCTAATGTGAAATGGCACCCTCAAACCATTCCAGCAAAATTTGAACTCCAATATGGCGCCTCTTACCTTTTGAGTTTTGCACTGTGCCTCAAAAGTAGTATTCCCCTACATATTTTTATCAGATTACTCAGGAGAAATTGCACAACAAATTGTGTGGTGCAATATCTCATGTTACCCTTGTGAAAATAAATAAATAGGGGCTAAATTAACATTTTTTGTGGAGCAAAATGTGATTTTTTTTATTTTCACGGCACAATGTTATAATCTTCTGTGAAGCACCTGGGGGTTCAAGGTGCTCACCACACATCTGAATACATTCCTTGAGAGGTCTAGTATCCAAAATGAGGTCACTTGTTGGGGGTTTCCATTGTTTAGGAACATCAGGGGATCTCCAAATGTGACATGGCATCCGCTAATGATTCCAGCAAATTTTACATTCAAAATGTCAAATGACGCTATTTCAATTCCAAGCCCTGTCGTGCACCCAAACAGTAGTTTTCTCCCACATATGAGGTATCAGCGTACTCAGGAGAAATTGCACAACAAATTGTATGGTACAATTTCTCCAGGTACCCTTATGAAAATGCAAAAAATGGGGCTAAAATAACATCTTGGTGTGTAAAATGTGATTTTTTTATTTTCATGACTCAACGTTCTAAACTTCTGTGACCTGGGGGATCCAAGTGCTCACCACACATCTAAATACATTCCTTGAAGGGTCTAGGTTCCAAAATGGGGTCACTTGTGGGATGTTCCCACTGTTTAGGCACATCAGGGTCCTCCAAATGGGACATGGTGTCTGCTAATGATTCCAGAAAACTTTACATTCAAAAAGTCAAATCACGCTTCTTCCCTTCCAAGCCATGCCGTGTGCCCAAATAGTAGTTTTCTCCCACATATGAGGAAGAGTTCTCAGGAGAAATTGCACAACAAATTGTATAGTGTAATTTCTCCTGTTACCCTTATGAAAATGCAAAATTTGAGACTAAAATAACATTTTTGTAGGGAAAATGCGATTTTTTTATTTTCATGGCTCATCATTATAAACTTCTGTAAACACCTGGAGGTTCAAGGTGCTCACTGCACATCTAAATACATTCCTTGAAGGGTCTACTTTCCAAAATTGTGTCACTTGTGAGGGGGTTTCCACTTTTTAGGCACATGTGGGCCTCTCCAAACTGGACATGGTGTCCACTAATGATTCCAGGGAATTTTACTTTCAAAAGGTCAAAAGACACTCCTTCCCTTCCAAGCCCTGGAAACAGCAATTTTCTGCTGCGTACGTGGAAGAAATTGCACTACAAATTGTATGGTGCAATTTCTCCTGTTACCCTTAGGAAAATGCAAAATTTGAGACTAAAATGTGGTGAAAATGTAATTTTCTTTTACCCCTCAACATTATAAACTTCTATGAAGCACTTGATGGCTCAATGTGCTCATCACACATCTAGATCAGTTCCCTGAGGGATCTAGTTTCCAAAATTGTGTCACTTATGGGGGATTTTTACTGTTTAGGCACATCAGGGGCTCTCCAAATGTGACATGGTGCCCGCTAATTGCTGCAGCAATTCAAAAAGTCAAATGGTGCTCCTTCCCTTCCGAGCTGTTCCCAAACAGTGTTTTTTCTCCACATATGGGGTATTAGCATGATCAGGAGAAATTGTACAACAAATTTTGGGGTCCATTTTTTCCTGTCACACTTGTAAAAATAAAAAAAATAGGTCTAATGTAAATTGATTGTGAAAAAAAGTAAAAAGTTAATTTGTATTTCCACATTCCAAAAATTCCTGTCAAGCATGTGAAGGGTTAATATTCTTCTTGAATGTGGTTTTGAGCAGGTGCAGTTTTTTAAATGGTGTCACTTTTGGGTATTTTATATCATATAGACCCCTCAAAGTCACTTCAAATGTGAGGGGGTCCCTAAAAAAATGGTTTTGTAAATTCTGTTGAAAAAAGGAGAAATTGCTGGTCAAATTTTAACCCTTATAACTTCCTAATAAAAAAAAGTTTAAAAACTTATGCTGATGTAAAGTAGACATGTGGGAAATGTTATTTATTAACTATAATGTGTGACATACTGCTGTGTGGGGCCCGGTGAACAGCAGTACATAAAGGGGCCTGCAGGTCCGGGGCCCCGGTTATGTGCTACTGTTCATCGAGCCCCATCATGCAGCAAAGTGGTGCGCGCTACGGCGCACACATCGGCGCTGTTGCATGAAATCTCTCCCGGAGCTGTGCATGGCCGTCTTACCTTGACGGCTGTGCAGCTCCTGCTTCTTCCGTCTTCTGTGTATTTTGTCAGGTAACAGCGCGTATGCGATGATGTCATCGCGCACGTGCCGCCTGACATGTACCGGACGCTGGAGGCAGAGCCGAGCTGCTGGGGAGCGACTCTGAGGTAAGTATACAAAACTTTTTTGGTTTTTGTACAAAATGAATTAAATGGGCGAGGGGAGGAGGAGGAATTGCACGTGATGATGGGGGAAGGAGTAAGGGGGGACTGCACATGATGATGTGGGGAGGGGGGTTAAAGGGGGACTGCACATGATGATGTGGGGAAGGGGTTAAAGGGGGACTGCACATGGTGTTGCGGGGAGGGGGGGATAAAGGAGGACTGCACATGATGAATTGGGTGAGGGGGTTAAAGGTGGACTGCACATGAAGATGTGGAGAGGGGGTTAAAGGGGGACTGCTCATAATGATGTGGGGAAGAGGTTAAAGGGGGACTGCACATGATGATGTGGGGAGGGGCGTTAAAGGGGGACTGCGCATGATGTGGGGAGGAGGGTTAAAGATGGACTGCACATGATAATGTGGGGAGGGGGATTAAAGGTGGACTGTACATGATGTGGAGAGGGGGGGTTAAAGGGGGACTGCACATGATGTTATGGGGAGGGGGTTAAAGCGGGACTGCACATGATGTGGGGAGGGGGGTTAAAGGCGGACTGCACATGATGGTGTGGAGAGGGGGATTAAAGGTGGTTTCACATGATGATGTGCAGAGGGGGGTTAAAGGGGACTGCACATGTTGTGGGGAGGGGGTTAAAGGGGGACAGCACATGATGTGGGGAGGAGGTTAAAGGGGGACTGCATATGAAGTGGGGGTTAAAAGGAACTGCAAAGGATGACATGGGGTAAAGGGGACTGCACATGATGTGGGGGTTAAAGAGGGACTGCACATGATGATGTGGGGAGGGGGGTTAAAGGGGACTGCACATGATGATGTGGGGAGGGGGTTAAAGGGGGGTCTGCACATTAAGTGGGGGTTAAAAAGAACTGCAAAGGATGACATGAGGTAAAGGGGACTGATCATGTTGAAGTGGGGGTAAAGGGGACTGCACATGATGAAGTGGGGGAGGGGGAGTGCACATGGTGATGTGGGGGAGGGGACAGGAGACTGCAAATGAGCAAATAATGAATTGAGAGTGAGGAAAGAGGGACAGCAATTGAATTGAAGGTGGGGGTGGGGAGAGCAAATGATGATAGGGAGAGAGCAAATAATAATGAATTTTGAGGGTGAGGGAGTAAATGATGTATTGAATGTGGGGGTCGAGCTGTTGATAATGAATAGAGGGTGAGAGAGAGAAGACATGACAATGAATTGGGGCAGAAGGGGCATGTAAATATAATGAGTCGGGAGAGGGAAGTACATAGTGGGGAGCATTGAGAATGCAGTGACTGGTAATGAATTGGGGGAAAGAGTACAGGTGCTAATTAATTTATATATTTATTAGGTGGGGAAAGTGGGTATGTATAGCTAGAAGGGGCACAGTGGCATATTATAATTTATATTTGGAATGGTGGGTTGCATAATAACCAATTATGTATTAATGGTGGGTGCATAGCTATAATCAGATGTGTAGTGTGGAAGAAAGGGAAAAAGGGGGAATGTGCTCTGGAAGCCGTGCTCTAGGTAACTATGTTATTCTATGTTATTCTGTTATTATGCAGAGATGAGTCCTGGCTGAAAGAAGTGATGGCGGTCTGCGATGCATGAAAAAGAAAAGCAAAGATGAAGGACTTCAGCTAGAGACGTGACTGGTAAGTTAGTGTGTTACCTGTACACTGACACTATATACTGTATACTATATACAGAGCTCCTGTGTATAATGTCACCAGTGGTCACTACATTATCTGTACACTGACACTGTATACAGAGCTTCTGTGTATAATATCACCAGTGATCACTGTATTACCTGTACACTGACACTGTATACTATGTACAGAACTTCTGTGTATAATGTCACTGGTGGTCACTGTATTACCTGTACACTGACAGTAAATACAGAGTTCCTGTGTATAATGTCACTTAGTATTGTGTTTTAGTTTTTTTTAAATTAATGATCAGTAGGGTTGAGCGAAATGGATCGGACATTTTCAAAAGTCGCCGACTTTCAGCAAAGTCGGGTTTCATGAAACCCGACCCGATCCCAATGTGGGATCGGCCATGTGGTCGGCGATCTTTGCGCCAAAGTCGCATTTCATATGACGCTTTCCCCGCCATTTTTTCAGCCAATGAAGGAGTGTGGGCGCGTGATGACATAGGTTCCGGCTTGCTTTGTGCGGCGTCACAGGGGGTAAAACCGCCATCTTAACGTTTGGGACATAGCGATTTGCACAGTGAAACACAAAGTTTGCAGGGACGAGAGAGAGAGAGAGAGCGAGAGAGAGAGAGAGAGAGAACAAAAAAAAAAAATCCCCATTGACCTGCATTGGGTTTCGTGTTTCGGTTGGCCCCCGACTTTTCACAATAATCGGCCGATTTCACACGATCCGACTTTCAAGACAGTCGGGTTTCACGAGACCCGACTCGATCCTAAAAAAGCAAAAGTCGCTCAACCCTAATGATCAGTATTCTAGTATTCAGTCACTATATGGTGGTAATTTGTGGTCTGCTCATGGTGTAGTGGCATTTGTTCCTTGTATGTGGTATTATTTGGTCACTATGTGGTGGTAATATGTGGTCTGGTCATAGTGTGATGGTATTTGTCCCTTGTATGCTGTATTAATGGTCATTTTAAAAAAATATATGTGACTCATTCCCTTCAAGAAAAATACCTAAAAATATATTTATATTTATTGGTTAGAGTAGAGCAGGGTCCGGACAAAAGAGTCTACCGTGTTGTGGTGGTGGCTTAAAAATTCTTTTGGCCAGAACCAAAGCTGCAGGCTATGTATGTGTTCTGGTGTTTGATGGGAACTGATAATATCTGATTGATGGGGACGTGGTGGAGAAGTTGAGTTTTTCCAAGAGTGAGTGGTTGGACTGTGGAATGTTTGAAGGGTGGAGGCGGAGCTGGGGTGGAGCCTGGGCGGTTTCTCAAGGGGGCATGAAAATTTTGCCAGCATGGCAAGATTCCTAGTGGCAGCCCTGATTTAAGGGCATAAGAAGTCAAGGTTTGAAGATTGCAAAATTTTCCAAATTTCACCAAATTTCTGCTTTTTTCACAAGTAAACGCAAGTTATATCGAATAAATTTTACCACTATCATGAATTACAAAATGTCATGAAAAACATTCTCAGAATCAGTGGGATTTGTTAAAGCATTCTAGAGTTATTACTTCATAAATTTACAATGGTCAGAATTGTTAAAATTGGCTTGTTACTAACGTGCAAACCACCTTGGGGTTTAAAGGGGTTAATGATTAGTGGCAGAATGAAGCTTTTCACCATAACTTTCATTCAAGGAGGACCACCTGCCACCCAAGCAATCAGAAAGTAGAGACTCTGCTGAGTTATGCCCAGGAGACAACTTAAGAATACTGCTTTAAGTATTTCCTGAAGCTGCTTTGAAAAGGTTTTTTTAAGAGTTTTGCATGTTTGTTTGTTTTTGCTGAAAAGATTTTTGCAGCCTTTTTATTGGACAGTGCCTAGATTGGAGCTTAATCCATCCTAGCAAGCATTTTTCAAAACCAGAAGTGGAAAAAAAAACATTCAAAAGTCTGAACATACTGTATAAATAGCAAAATGGTTTTACAATAGAAATGAATAGGAAACATCTTTCAAGTGTTTTTTATAGGCGATTTTCTGGATTTTTTGTAGTGGACTTGCTCTAAAAGACTCCTTAAAAAATGACATGTACAAATACTCTGAGGATATATTCATAATAAGTATTTGTGGCGATTATGAAGAGGTTTTTAAAACTTTTTTCCACAAATTTTTATAGTTTTTCTCCTTGAAGTCACGTTTGTGCAAATTCCAAGAGAAATCCACCACAAAGAAGTGATATGTTCCTTTTTCCATAACAAAGTTCTCAAAACCCTGAATGAATAAGAGCTCAAAAAAATAATTTGAGCAAAAATGTAGATTATACATTAAAATTGATAACAAGTGTAGAATAGAATAAAAAGTATCCAAAGGAATTTTCATGCAGTTTTTGATCTACTTTTCGGAAAAGGTACGATTAAATATCCTCATTAAAAAGCTGTTTTTGAAAAGGGGTGTAAATATAGTAGCTGCAGAAGTTGCATTTGCCTTGTACAATGGAGCCAAGGGAGCCAATATTTCAGTTGTAATTTCTTCTACAGAAATTATGATGAATTTTTCTGGCATGCTTTGCCATCCCCTGTCCAACCTGAGCTCTGCCCACTTTTCAAATAGTTAATGGAGCTGGTTGGGATTATTACAAATTGTAAAAAATTCACATTTTTTTTTACGTGCATTTGAGTTTTGCAAAATTGTTACAGCATTTTTAGAAGTTTGGACGAATGGACGCACTTGTGATCAACTATTTGTCTAGGGAAACGCTAAATCAAATATAATAGTATGCCCCAAAAGACTGACCTTTTAACAATGACCATGCTGTTCATCACACATTGTAATTCATAGTCATTAAATCAAATATAGAAAAGTTTTTCTACTCTTGATCTATATTTTCAGGCATGGAGCAGCTAGGGGGCTTGACTTAGATATGGAGCGTAATTAAGCTTGCTTGGTCTATTTCAGTAAAAAGCAAAGTAGCTGCAGCCCATCACCTTTTCTAACATTGTTTCATATGTACTGCATGTGCAAGGTAAAGCAGCAGTCAAGCCCGTATTTCCTTCCGGGTAAATGATACATTTCACGGTGTCCATTGAAATCAACGAAAATTTGTTTCTCATTCATGTAACTCTCTGATATGGTCAAAGACACAAATAGATTTATTTCCCTTATCTTAAAATAAGGTGGAATGGTATAACATACTGTGAAACATTATTTGCTAACACAATTTAATAATCTTCACATTTATGTGTGACAGTTAACTAACAAACCTTTAAAAAGTAAGAAATCGGAAGGTGAAAAAACTTTTTCATGGGACGGATAATATGTAGCTTTATAAGCCTACAGCACTTTAAAGGGAACCTGTCACCTGAATTTGGCGGGACCAGTTTTGGGTCATATGGGCGGGGTTTTTGGGTGTTTGATTCACCCTTTCCTTACCCGCTGTCTGCATGCTGGCTGCAATATTGGATTGAAGTTTATTCTCTGTCCTCCAGAGTACACGCCTGCGCACGGCAATTGTTGTGAACTCCGTTTTCAGGCTCCCTCTTGTGGTCACAGATGGTATTGTGTGACTTTGGTTTTTTGGCTCCCCCTGGTGGTTTGGTTTATTATCCTGCGGGTCTGCTGGATCAGCTGCCTCGTTATTCACCAGGGAGGCTCCTATTTAGCTCTGCGTCACTTCCACTTGTTGCCATTGACGGATTTGACCAAGAAGGGTTCTGATGTGACTAATTGGTCTCCTGCGGCTGTGGAGGCCTTTCGGGAGCTGAAGCGCCGGTTTTCTTCGGCTCCGGTCTTATGTCAGCCAGACGTCTCCCTTCCTTTCCAGGTCGAGGTTGATGCTTCTGAGATTGGAGCGGGGGCTGTTTTGTCACAGAGAAGCTCTGATGGCTCTGTGATGAAGCCATGTGCTTTCTTTTCAAGAAAGTTTTCGCCTGCCGAGCGGAATTATGATGTTGGTAATCGGGAGTTGTTGGCTATGAAGTGGGCATTTGAGGAGTGGCGACATTGGCTCGAGGGAGCTAAGCATCATGTGGTGGTCTTGACTGATCACAAGAATTTGATTTATCTCGAGTCGGCCAAGCGGTTGAATCCTAGACAGGCTCGTTGGTCGTTGTTTTTCTCTCGTTTTGATTTCGTGGTCTCATACCTGCTTGGTTCGAAGAATGTGAAGGCTGATGCTCTTTCTAGGAGTTTTGTGCCTGACTCTCCTGGTGATTCAGAGCCAGCTGGTATCCTCAGAGAAGGGGTGATTTTGTCTGCCATCTCCCCAGATTTGCGACGAGTGCTGCAGGAGTTTCAGGCGGATAGACCTGACCGTTGTCCACCAGAGAGACTGTTTTTTCAAAATGTGGTTCGTTTGCACGGGATCCCTGAAAATATTGTTTCCGACCGAGGATCCCAGTTTGTGTCTAGATTTTGGCAGACCTTTTGTGCTAAGATGGGCATTAATTTGTCTTTTTCGTCGGCCTTCCATCCTCAGACGAATGGCCAAACCGAGCGCACTAATCAGACTTTGGAAACCTATTTAAGATGTTTTGTTTCTGCTGATCAGGACGACTGGGTGACTTTCTTGCCATTGGCCGAGTTTGCCCTTAATAATCGGGCTAGTTCTGCTACTTTGGTTTCGCCTTTTATTTGTAATTCAGGGTTTCATCCTCGTTTTTCCTCGGATCAGGTGGAGCCTTCTGACTGTCCTGGAGTGGATGTTGTGGTGGATAGGTTGCATCAGATTTGGAATCATGTGGTGGACAATTTGAATCTGTCACAAGAGAAGGCTCAGCGCTTTGCCAACCGCCGTAGCTGTGTGGGTCCCCGACTTCGCGTTGGGGATTTGGTGTGGTTGTCTTCTCGTTTTGTTCCTATGAAGGTCTCCTCTCCTAAGTTTAAGCCTCGGTTTATCGGTCCTTATAAGATTTTGGAAGTCCTTAACCCTGTGTCATTTCGTTTGGACCACCCGACATCGTTTGCTATTCATAATGTGTTCCATCGGTCGTTGTTGCGGAGGTATGTGGTGCCTGTGGTTCCTTCGGTTGAGCCTCCTGCCCCTGTGCTGGTTGAGGGAGAATTGGAGTACGTGGTGGAGAAGATCTTGGATTCTCGTATTTCTAGATGGAGGCTTCAGTATTTGGTTAAGTGGAAAGGCTATGGTCAGGAGGATAATTCCTGGGTTGTCGCCTCTGATGTTCATGCGGCCGATTTGGTTCGTGCCTTCCATGTGGCTCACCCTGATCGCCCTGGGGGTTTTGATGAGGGTTCGGTGACCCCTCCTCAAGGGGGGGGTACTGTTTTGAACTCCGTTTTCAGGCTCCCTCTTGTGGTCACAGATGGTATTGTGTGACTTTGGTTTTTTGGCTCCCCCTGGTGGTTTGGTTTATTATCCTGCGGGTCTGCTGGATCAGCTGCCTCGTTATTCACCAGGGAGGCTCCTATTTAGCTCTGCGTCACTTCCACTTGTTGCCGGCTGTCAATGTATTCAGTGCTATTCTGATTACTCCTGATTATCTCATTTTCTGCCTCTTCAGGATAAGCTAAGTTCTGTTTGAATATTTTTTGCTCATCTGCCTGCAATATGATTTCTGTGTATGATGAGTCTAGTCCAGCTTGCTAACATGTGATTTCTTTTTGCTGGTAAGCTCTGGGGTACGGAGTTGCTTCCCCCGCACTGTTAGTTGGTGCGGGGGCTCGAGCAATCTCTGCGTGGATATTTTGAATAGGGTTTTTTATTGACCGCACAGTTTCCTTCCTATTTTCTGCTATCTAGTATTAGCGGCCCTCATTTGCTAAATCTGATTTCATCTCTGCGTTTGTGCTTTCCCCTTAACTCACCGTTAATATTTGTGGGGGGCTATTCTATATCTTTGGGGTCTTCCACTGAGGCAAGTGAGGACTTACTTTCCCTCCAGGAATAGTCAGTTTCTCAGGCCGTGACGAGACGTCTAGGATTTTTTAGGTAACGTTCCACGGCTGCCTATAGTTGTTTGCGGATAGGATCAGGTTGCGGTCAATCTAGTTACCACTTCCCCAGAGCTAGTAGTCTGTTCAGTTACTTAGCTAGTCCGACCTGCGATCCTTGCCACTAGGATCATAACAGGCAATATTGCCTTGCGCTGGCGTGTACTCCAGAGGACAGAGAATGAACTTCAATCCAATATTGCAGCCAGCATGCAGCCAGCGGGTAAGGAAAGGGTGAATCAAACACCCAAAAACCCCGCCCATATGACCCAAAACTGGTCCCGCCAAATTCAGGTGACAGGTTCCCTTTAAGCAAAAAATAGTCATCTGTGTCACTGTATCCAGTCAACATATGATTGCAGTCTTTGTCCTGCCTCCTTCTATCATAATGTTTAGTATACAAAATATAGCACTTAAATCAACTGGTGACCAAATGGAAAATAAAAAGTAAACATGTTCACGATCATTTACTAAATGACAATCTATACAAGGGTTTGCCTCAGGCTTTTTCCTCCCTACTGTTTAGTGAGACAAATAATTTCAACATAGGCAATCTCGCTATATGTGTCAAGGCAAGTTTCATCTTGATTTGAACAGTTTGAAATAATTTAGGGGACTACTTTCAATTAAATAATTTAACATTTCACATTCTGGATTTTCTTTTCATACTTTGTTATTATATAAGTTCAATAAATGTACATTTTAAATGAAATTTCACAGTATACGGTCATGTTCACACAAGATCAGGTTCATGAAAAGAGCTGCTCATTCGGTTAACAGGTATTTTTAATCCCCCAAATGTTCTTCAAGGTTTGTGCCCAAAAAACATGTTATTCCCTATTCGTTTGAAAACATGTAACTTGATGAAGGGATCTAACTGCTGGCACCCTCAGTGGGGCTTTGGAATGGAGCAAACTCTGCCTATCAGACTGCCCATAAACAGATAGTCTCTTTCACCATAAATTCAGAGGGTCTAAGCAATGGGGCTACAGAGCCCCATTCATGGAGTTTCAGAGCCTGGATTTCAGGATCCTTGGGAGTCCTAGCAGTGGGACGTCCAGAAATCAGCAAGAGAGATAGGGTATGGAAAAAGAGAGAGAGGGAATAAAAGAGAGAGAGAGGGGTAAGGAAAGAGAGGGACTGAGATAGAGACCAAATTAGCACTCAAGGGTTTAATATTTTCCTTCTTTGCATTGTGTGAAGAATAAAAAAAAGTCTATTAAACTGTACCTGACAGCTGATGCATGCTGATCGATCCACAGGCAATACTAATACAGATTATGGTGATGCTAAACTTGTCCAGTTTTTTTTTAATTATTTTGGTGGTGAAGACAAATTCAGAAATTTTCTGAGTTCTGTAATATTTTAATTTTTCGGTCAATAGAGCTGTGTGTGGGCTTATTTTTTGCATGGAGAGATGACATTGTTATTTGTATCATTGTAGGTTAGATATGACATTTTGATCTTCTTCCAGAATTTTTTTGCAGCGTTGTGGGGATCACTTTTTATTGTTTTGAATTTTCTTCTGTTTCCAATGTTTACTGTGGCTGTGAGGAGCGGGTCCTGGCTGTTTTTTACAGCCACTATTTGCCAGTTCTAGGTAATGTCAATGTTGTGTCAAATTCAAGTCACTTCTCAATTGTCTTCACAGTGTTCCATATCTAATGCCTTAGAAATTTCTTTATACCCTTATCCTGACTATCCTGATTATTTTCCTCATTTTAAAGTCTTTCTCTCTTTTTATTTATGACAATGTCTCATTAACTTTACAGAAGCTGTACTGCTATAACAGGCACAGCCCATTGACCAAAAGTGGTGCTGTTTCTGGAAGAATAAAACAAAAATGGTTCATTTTTGCTATCACCTTAGTAATTGATTCCATGTACTTTAAACAGTGGGTATGGAAAGTATTCAGACAGCTTTAAATTTTTTACTCTTTGTTTCATTGCAGCCATTTGGTCCTTGTCTTGTTGGAAGCGCTACCACCATGTTTCATTGTTGGGATTGTACTGGGCAGGTGATGAAGAAGTGCCTGGATTTCTCCACACATACCGCTAAGAATTATCACCAGAAAGGTCTATCTTAGTCTCATCAGACCAGAGAATCTAATTTCTCATACTTTCCGTACCCACTGTATACTTTTCTGAATGTAAAATGTGTTAACTCCTATACAAATCAATACCACCATCTATTTTTTCCCAGAGCAGGTTAATGTTTGTATTTTACCACAACGTACCTGATTTACAATAATTAGTGCCCAGAAGCATCAATGAAGAATTATGTATTACTAATCCAAAGTAGCATTTTAGGAGTATGCTGTATAGACTGCCGTAATGAGCGTACCTTGTAATTAGACACATTTGGTTCCACTTCCACACTCAGAATTTAGAATTAAAGTATCACAATTGACTTAATTGATGTTATAATGAGATTTTTATACTGCACAGAATCCAAATGTCTGGATAACCAGTATCACATTATACACTGAATGCACAAATAATTGTATATGTGTTTAGGCAGCTGATAATCATTTTTTAGGAGACCATTTTCTTTCTATCTGGTTTCTCACACATTCATTTTAGTGTATATTCACTTAAAATGTTGGACTCCTGAAAAGTAAAGGGATTGTCCAGGTAAATTAAATTATACTTAAATTTGTTTCAGAATGTAGGCTATTCAGGTTCCTTCATAGACAGCATTGATGACATGTCAGCACAGGGAATACCCTCCATTGTATAGCCTAGTGACTGAAGTTAAGCTTCTGAATCTGAGACTTGATTTCCATTGCATTGCTCTGACTACAGAATTTCATATATTTTTCACTGTCCTGTACCACCAGCAAATGCAGGAGGCCACATTGAGAGAGGGGTTGTAGTCTGCAATGAGAAAAAATTCCTACTCAACTATAAAAGGTACACAAAGTTTTCATGATCCCTAGTACTGGCACCAAATGACTGCCAATTAGGGTATTAAGGTTGTCAATGAAGGTCCACAGGGGTGGACATATCATTGGTGCATCCTGTGCGGCCACACAGGGGGCCAAGAGATAAGGGGGCCATTCCTATTTCAAAGCATGAGGAATTTTGAATTTTTGGAGCTCTTGGGCACAAGGGCCCCTTTCTGTCTGCGTCCACCAGTGGTAGTGAGTATCTTAATAGCTGCAGCAAATCAATTAATTACAACTGCTCTATCACCAGTGTTATAAAAGGAAAACATTTGGTGCAGGCCCTACAACAAATTTCACTTTGGGTCCAAGAGCTGCAAATTATGTCTCTGTAAGGAGCCTGTTGTGAATTCCGCTCTTGGGCTCCCTCCAGTGGTTGTAAGTAGCACTTTTGTGAATTCTGCTCTTGGGCTCCCTCTTGTGGTTTTGCGTGGTATGGCTGCTTCTTGGATTTAGCATCAGCAGCTGCTTCCACTGATCTTCTTTCTGCTCGGCTATTTTAGTCTGGCCTTATCCCTCAATCAATGCCAGTTGTCAATTGTTCCTGCTTGGAGTCACGGCTCTTTTGGATTTCCCTGACACTCTGACCTGTTCAGCAAAGATAAGTCCTTGCTTGTCCTTTTGCAGTCCACTTGTTGTGGACTTTATTGTTCGGCACATTCTATGTTTTGCTCATTTGTCCAGCTTATCAGTATGGATCTATTCAGCTAAGCTGGAAGCTCTGGGCAGCAGATTTTGCCCTCCACACCTTTAGTCAGGTGTGGAGATTTTTGCATTTCTCTGCGGTGGACTTTTTCTAGTTTTTATTACTGACCGCACAGTGTTCTATCCTGTACTATCTATCTAGCTAGAAGTGGCCTCCTTTGCTAAATCTTGTTTCATTCTATGTATGTCATTTCCTTCTCCACTCACAGTCATTATTTGTGGGGGGCTGTCTATCCTTTGGGGATTTTTTCTGAGGCAAGATAGCTTTCCTGTTTCTACCTTTAGGGGTAGCTAGTTCTCCGGCTGTGATGAGGTGTCCAGGGAGTGACAGGAACATCCCACGGCTACTGCTAGTGTTGTGTTAAGATCAGGAACTGCGGTCAGTATAGTTACCACCTGCTCAGAGCTAGTCGCATGTTGCTCCAGAATCACCAGTCCATAACAGGAGCCTATACAGCACGTGTGGAACACAGTCCGATTGCATCCATGGTAAAATTTAAAGAAAAAGTCACTCCATACATAGGTTGTCCAATGGAACTTGCCTCAATTTCTATTCTGCCACTGTGTACCTCCATATAAAATTGGAGCCCAACAGGGTGACATGTGCTATTGCTGTCATTTTTTTCTCCGAAAACTGACTCATTGATTCATTTACAAATCCATTCTGTGGATCAGACTCGGCCATTGAAGTCTATTGGAATCCTTGAGGTACAGATGAAACTAGGAAGGCAGACTTCCTACTTTTTACATGCATCTTGTATCAGTTTTTTTTAATTTATACATTGTCAAGACTCACTGCCAGAGGGGTACATAGAAATCATGGGGCTCTACAGCAGAAGTCCCAATTGCAGCGGGCCATAGAAGAGCAGCTCTTCCAAAGTAATTTTCCTCCTATTGAATCCCCTTAGTGTTCCACACATTAAGATACCCCTTTCATGGCCCCCATAATGTATGATGTCAACAAAAGAGCCCTTCAAAACACAATTAATGGCCCCATATAGCCCTGTGTCAGGACTCTAAAATTTTTTACCTTTTGTGCATTACTGCCCTCTTCCAAGATGGCGTCTTTGGTCTCATGTGCACTGTGTCTTCCTGCTATAAAACTCCACCCCAGCCTTCAGTCTGTGCTAGAATATTCTGCCTTGCATCCAGCTCCTGACCTCTGATTACTCCCTGGCTATACACCTGCTCCTGTGAACCTGTGTGGTGATCCTGCTACTCTGCTCTGAGTTCCTGCTGCATACACAAGTTTCCAGTAATCCTCCTTCATCTGCTGCTCGTGTTTACTTCATCTGCATTTGCTGGACATGTAAGCTGCTGCTGCTTTGCTATAACCTGAGACTATTAACCTGGCCTCCCTGGTTGAGCTAAGATATGATTTGAACTGCCTATAAGCATTGTTATGATCTGGTGACCTTGGAGCCGCATGAAACTTTCTCTGGAGACGGTGGAACCTGTACTGACTGCAATCCTGAACTAACACCGCAACTAGAAGTAGCCGTGGGGTGTGCCTAACACTCCCTAGACACCTCGACACAGCCGGAGGACTAAATACCCCTATAGATGGAAATGGGAAAGCTATCTTGCCTCAGAGCAGACCCCCAAAGGATAGGCAGCCCCCCACAAATAATGACTGTGAGTAGGAGAAGAATAGACACACGCAGGTAGAAAACAGGATTTAGCAGAAGAGGCCACTCTAGCTAAATAGGAAAGGATAGGACAGATAACTAGGCAGTAAGTATTAAAACCCTTCCAAAAATATCCACTTCAGATAATACAAAAAGTTCCACAATCTAACTAAAGACATGGAATGTATATCTGCCACTCCAGAGAATCCAGCAAGACTGAGAAAATACTGACACAATCTAAGCTGGACAAGAAAACACAAAGAATAGCACTGAATTGTGAAGCACACAGCATGTGTGCCAGAGGGAAAAAGAACCAGACACTTATCTTTGCTGATTTGGCAGAAAGGCAGGAGGAACCAGGCAGAGGTCCTACACCTCCCAACAACAATTGACAACTGGCAAGGATTAATTAATCCTGCACGCCTAAATACCCCAGTCAGATCTGCAATCAGCAGATACACCTGACCAGGGCTGCAACTCAGGGGCAACTGCATTACCACCTACAACCACCGGAGGGAGCCCAAAAGCAGAATTCACAACAAAGCATATCTATCTGTGTCTGGACTAAGACAAGGATTTATTCGTGTCTAGTATCCTCAAGAATAACTGTGCTTCATAGACTTTCTGCTTGATTGCATTTTTCTCTGAAGACTGCTAAGCTGCGTTTATTATTTGCACCAAGTGTTGTGGACTTAAGTTTCTCTCTGCACCTGTTTGAATCACCGTGTGATAATATAGACTTTACCACTTATAAAACTGTGTCCTGTAGTTGTCTTGTTCCACGCAAAGAGTCTCCTGAGTTATCCCCTATAATTATTACAGGATACTCTAGCCTAAAAAAAAAAGGAGACTGCTGGAACAATGACTGCAGAAAGCAGATTAGAGCAGGTGTTTTCCATAATTAGATCACTGCAGAAAGATGTGGAAGGTCTGCAAAAGAAGTTTGGAAGCTTTGAAATCAATCAACAAGTGTTTGGACAGACTTTGCAGGACTTGAGCAACCGCATGGCAGCCCAGGAAAACAAACTTGCTGGCATAGAGTCCCAGTATAGATGGGCTTTTCAGGACATAAGCACGCAAATAGCTGCACAAGTGACTTTACCCTCTGGGCAACCGCCAACAGCTAGCCCACCTAATTTGCCGCCATTCAGATTTAATGGTGATCGCAACAAATTTCATGGCTTTGTGAATCAATGTATGCTATATTTTGATGTGCATGCTCACCATTTTCCTACTGATAGATCCAAAGTATTGTGTGTAATAATGCTACTGACCTCACGAGCACTCGCCTGGGCGAATCTGATGATTGAGTCTCATGACCCACGGTTAAATGACTTGGATGTTTTGTTGGCCACTATGGCATTAATGTTTGATTACCCTAATCGCCGTGCAACCGCTGAATCTGCTTTGTTGTCTTTACGCCAGGCTAAACATTCTGTTATTGAGTATGCCACTGAATTCAGGAGATTGGCGGTAGATACCAATTGGGACAGTTATGCACAATTGCCTATTTTTAAAAGGGGTCTGTCTAGTATTGTAAAAGATGAACTAGCCCGCTCTGAGTCACCACAAGAGCTAAAGACATTTATACAGCATTGTGTGTGCATAGACATTCGCCTTACTGAGTGTAGGCAGGAGAAATTTGCTGCATATAACCGTGTTTCTAACTTTTCCCTTCTTTCCAAAGAGCCTGCAGGTAAAACCTCTCGGGAGGTGGAGGAGGTGCCCATGCAAATTGATTCCGTTCAGAGGCGCGAGATCAATGAGACCCGGGAGCATCGCCTTCATGAAAGTCTATGTTTCTACTGCGGCCAGTCTGACCACTTCTTGATCAATTGTCCTAAGTGTCCTAGATGGCCTAACAAGGTGCTAGCAGCAATAGGGGAGTATGACAACTGTGATGATGAATCTGACATCTCTGAATGTAGCCTGCCTTTAAACGCTGTATTCCATTCACTTTCTAAGACTTCACCCCCCAAGGAGCTGAAGGAAAAGAACTCTCATTGTTCTCTCCCTATTAAGATCCTGTGTTCAGGACAGTCGATTTCCAGTTCAGCTATGATTGACTCTGGTGCAGGTGGCAATTTCATGGATATCGCATTTGCCAAGGAACATGGTATTAAAATTCAGCAAAGAGCCTATCCAATTACCATGGAAACAGTGGATGGGTCACCTTTAATCTCTGGGCCTGTGGATCAGGAGACCGTACCCCTTGAAATTTTGTTGGAGCCTAATCATCAGGAGCAACTTTCTTTCTTGCTAATTTCTTCTCCTCATTTTCCTGTGATTTTAGGCATTTCTTGGTTGTGTTCTCAGAACCCAATTATCAACTGGGAGACCCAGGAGATTATCTTCCCAACAAGGAGCAACTCAGCGATAACAGAAGCTGTCCCTTAGTCCACGACTGCGGAACCACATGTACAGGTATTTTCTTTACCTCCAGCTTATAAAGAGTTCCCTGACATCTGTGACAAGAAGAATGCAGATCAGCTTCCTCCACACAGGCATTATGACTGTCCCATTGAGCTGCTTCTCGGGGCAGCCATTCCTTTTGGTAACGTATACCCTTTGGCGGCACCTGAGCTTCAAGCCTTAAAAGAGTATATTGATGAAAATCTGGCCAAAGGTTTCATACGTCCTTCTTCCTCACCAACAGGGGCACCTATCTTTTTTTGTAAAGAAGGATGGGACCCTGAGACCCTGTGTTGACTATCGAGAACTCAATAGGGTAACCGTACAAAACCGTTACCCTTTGCCTCTGATTCCCGAATTACTGGAAAGAGTCCGCCATGCTAAGGTGTTCTCTAAACTGGATCTTTGTGGGGATTATAATTTGGTGCGTATTTGTCCAGGGGATGAGTGGAAGACAGCATTCAGATGCCGGTATGGACACTTTGAATCTCTTGTGATGCCCTTCGGGCTTTGTAATGCCCCTGCAACATTTCAACACCTTGCTAATGACATTTTCAGAGATTTGTTGGACCAGTTTGTATTGATCTATTTGGGCGATATACTAATCTTTTCTGACTCTCTACAGGAACATGAAGAACATGTCAAAACTGTTTTAAGACGTCTGAAAGAGAACCACCTGTATATTAAGCCAGAGAAATGCGAGTTCCATCGTTCTGAGATACAGTTCTTAGGTTATATCATCTCTCCCCAGGGGCTGAACATGGAATCTGGTAAGATTCAGGCTATCCTTGACTGGCCGGTACCCAAGAACGTTAAGGAGGTCCAACGTTTTATTGGTTTTGCAAATTTCTACAGACGCTTCATTCGAAATTTTTCTGATATTGTCCATCCCATTATTTCCTTGACAAAGAAGGAAAAGCCCTTTAAGTGGTCATCACAGGCTCAAGAAGCTTTTGATCGGCTTAAGATCTGTTTCACATCAGCACCACTGTTGTTACACCCAGATCCAACACAACCTTTTATTGTGGAGGTGGACGCTTCTGATAATGCTTTGGGGGCTAGTCTCTCCCAAAGAACTGGAGAGAAGGGTCTGCTACATCCTTGTGCTTTCTTTTCCCGTAGACTAACCTCAGCAGAGAAGAATTACGATGTGGGAGACAAGGAATTGCTGGCTATTATTGCGGATTTCAAAGAATGGAGGCATCATCTGCAAGGAGCTGCACAACAGATCATAGTACTAACTGACCATCGCAATTTAGAGCTCTTTAGATCCCCTAGATGTCTTTCTCCTCGTCAGGCTCGTTGGAACTTATTTTTAAATCAATTTAACTTTGTTATCTCGTACTGTCCAGGTTCTCATAATAGGAAGGCTGATGCTTTATCCCGAATCCATGCTGCGGATTCCGTACCTGGAGCGCCATCCAAGACCATTCTATCTGATGCCAATTTCATCGGAGTTATCCACGATCAGGACTTGTGGAAGGAGTGCAGGGAGGCCTATGAAGGTGATGTATTTCTGGCTAACCCACCTGTGGATATTAATCTTGTCTTTAAGGGTGGCATGTGGTTCAGAGATCGACGTATCTACGTCCCGGAGGTCATCCGTCTGCAGATCCTCAAGATGGTACATGACTCCAAGTTGGCTGGTCACAGGGGGGTACAGAAGACACAAGAGTTCCTGAGCCGATTCTTCTGGTGGCCAACTTGCCTGAAGGATACCAAGGACTATGTTCTCTCTTGCGAGGTATATGCCCGTTACAAGACTCCTCATGTGGCACCTACGGGCCTTCTACAACCATTACCTGTTCCGTCCTGCCCTTGGGGGTCTATATCAATGGACTTTATTGTGGAGCTGCCTACATCGGGGGGCATGAATACAATCATGGTGGTAGTTGATCGCCTGGCTAAAGCTGCTCATTTTGTTCCGTGCACCAGCCTCCCCTCAGCTAAAGATACAGTGAACTTGGTTATACAGAATGTCTTTTGGTTGCATGGGGTTCCGGATGAGATCATCTCTGACCGTGGAGTACAGTTCACTTCAAGATTCTGGAAGGGGTTTTGCTCTGCACTCAATATTAATGTCTGTCTCTCTTCTGCTTACCATCCCCAGACAAATGGTCAGACTGAGCGTACCAACCAGATGCTGGAACAATATCTAAGATGTTATGTCAGCCATCTCCAGGATGATTGGTTGGAGTTGTTGCCGTTAGCCGAATTTTCATATAATAATTCTCAGAGCGCCTCCACTAAATTTACACCTTTCTTTGCCAATCTGGGTTATCATCCGTGTATTTTGCCTAGGTCTCCAATTAATTCTCCAGTTCTGGCAGTGGAGGAAAGGCTGACTGCGATGAGACAAAATCTGGAGGTTCTGAAGGAATCCCTGACCACAGCTCAAGAACGTTATAAGAGATCGGCTGATAGATTCCGTAAATCTGCACCCATGTTCAAGGTAGGAGATTCCGTGTGGTTAGCAACTAAGAATCTGAAGTTAAACCTTCCTTCACAAAAACTTGGACAGAAATTCATTGGCCCTTTCAAGATCAACGGTATTGTGAGCTTTGTGGCCTGCCGGCTGAAGCTGCCTAGGACAATGAAAGTACACCCAGTTTTTCATGTATCTTTACTAAAGCCTGTATCTCCTAATACCTTCCAGGGACATGTTGTGCCACCTCCGCAGCCTGTGGTGATTGATGGGCAAGAACAATTCGTGGTGGAGGAAATTATTGATTTCCGGATTCGCAGGAATCGGCTCCAATATCTGATAAGATGGCAGGGATATCCCCCTGAGGAAGACTCTTGGGAACCTGTGGAAAACATCAATGCCCAACAGAAGATTTCTCGTTTTAATCAGAGATTCCCTGAGAAACCAGGTCCAGGATCATCCTGAGGCCGCTTCTAAGGAGGAGTAATGTCAGGACTCTGCACATTTTTTACCTTTTGTGCATTACTGCCATCTTCCAAGATGGTGTCTTTGGTCTCATGTGCACTGTGTCTTCCTGCTATAAAACTCCACCCCAGCCTTCAGTCTGTGCTAGAGTATTCTGCCTTGCATCCAGCTCCTGACCTCTGATTACTCCCTGGCTATACACCTGCTCCTGTGAAACTGTGTGGTGATCCTGCTACTCTGCTCTGAGTTCCTGCTGCATACACAAGTTTCCAGTAATCCTCCTTCATCTGCTGCTCGTGTTTACTTCATCTGCATTTGCTGGATATGTAAGCTGCTGTTGCTTTGCTATAACCTGTGACTATTAACCAGGCCTCCCTGGTTGAGCTAAGATATGATTTGAACTGCCTATAAGCATATCTATCTGTGTCTGGACTAAGACAAGGATTTATTCGTGTCTAGTATCCTCAAGAATAACTGTGCTTCATAGACTTTCTGCTTGATTGCGTTTTTCTCTGAAGACTGCTAAGCTGCGTTTATTATTTGCACCAAGTGTTGTGGACTTGAGTTTCTCTTTGCACCTGTTTGAATCACCGTGTGATAATATAGACTTTACCACTTATAAAACTGTGTCCTGTAGTTGTCTTGTTCCACGCAAAGAGTCTCCTGAGTTATCCCCTATAATTATTACACCCTGAAAACTGTTTTAGGGCCAACATACAGTTCTGCCAACTGTGTAATGGCCCTTACAGTGCCCATTAAACTGTATAATAGCCCTATACAGCCCTATAAATTGTACAATGGCCTCCAGGTAGCACTCCCTGTAAACTCTTTTAGGGCCCCCAAAAAAGCTCTCTAAACAGTATAATAACCCCCTTTCATTAAAAAAATAACCAAAAATACATCTTCTCTTTCCCCCTCTCTCTGGTCTCCTCAGCATGTAGTCTGCAGCTCTGCACTGCTCAGCACAGCGGGCGCTATGCAGTTACGTCATTGCGCCTGCTGAGCTGAGACTTCAGAGCAAGAATGATGGAGGAGGGAGCTGATGGCGTCTTGTTCCATCATTGGTTTCAACTGCATTAGCATTCAGGATGCTGATACAGTTGAAAGTATGATGCTGGGGCAGGGGGGTGACACCCGGTCCTCCCCAACTCATGGGCCTCATAGCGATAGTGGTCTGCGGTATGCCACTGGTCAATGGACAAAAAAGTTCAGACAGTCTGTCTGCTTCAGTGAAAAAAAGGGATGAGAAAAAAAACTGAAGCAACTAGGATCTGTGAAAAATATTGGTCTGTTTCTCTAGGAAGGTAACTCTCACATGGATGTGAGAATGTAGTTTTAGGTACAGATTAAATGGAATAGAGTTTCTCCTATATAAATTGCCAATAAATATGGAGCAGATTAATATATAGCAATAAACTGAATATTTTTTAACATGTAATGATTCTTTGGATAGTAATATATTTTACATGAGAAATGTCTGATTTCTTATTTTTCTTACTTGGCTGCTTTGCAGTTCAGCAGGTGTTCTGACAGCAGAAATTGGGACTCAGCATAGAACATCATGTTTTTACAGTATAGCTCCCAGGGGACCATCTCCAGAGACAGTTTCAAATTTAGTTAAAAATAACTTATAAACTTTGTCAGATGTTGCGTAGATTACATTTAATCATGCAATACAATCTCAATTACCAGAAATAATTCTTCGTTTTATAGACTTACAGATGGGATTATGTGAAGTGGTTTGGGGACTTTTCTGATGATCATTTTCATTACCAGCTTTACAATAATTAGCTCTTTACAGTACCTGCAGCTGTCAGTTGCTATTTTTACGATTTTAGACACTTTCATGAGTTCTTCATATTATTGTTAAAAGCATTAATACCTAAAATTTGATATTTCATTCTCAGAGATCAAAAAAGTTATGTCCCATAATAAATATATGCATTGAGACCTGAAAATCAATACCTAAAATGTGAAATATGCATTTTAACAGTATTGCAAATTGAGAGCCAGGCCCTCTTGGTACTTTTATTTTTTAAAGGATCTGTCAATTCCCTAAATGTTACTATTTTCGCAAATATCTATATGGCCAAAAAATAGAAATTCTGAAGTATCTTTAGTTATAACTTTGGTGCCATTGCCCTGTTATGCTTCATGGAAATGTATCAATAAGTTGACAACTAAGTCAACCTGACTTGACAATAGAGTGTCCTAGTCCAAAGAGATACACCATGCCATTTTAGCACAGCCCCATAATGAATAATCAAAGAGTCTGACAATTTAATTCAGAATTATTAAATGGATTGCTTATTGTATCAGCCTAGAATATGAGAATTTACTTGAATTTTGATGAGAATTTTCATTTGGATTGAATTTTTTTATTTGGAAATTGAATGTGCCTTATTATGTTTTGAAGTCTCTCCACACCCCAGAAGATTAAGAACAATAAATTGTACTCACCTAGCCCTCTCGTCTCTTGCCGCTCAGCCTCAATCTGGTCTGGAGATGCCTTAGATGATGCTTTTTTTGTGATCAGTGGTGGTTTCGATTGTTGGGGTCCCAATGATCATACATTTCTCAAGTATTCTAATCAGACTTCTTTCTAAGTGTTCGTTAGCACATTACTTGAAAAGATTTTATCCCCTGAGACTAAGGTAGCTGTCGGCAAGCAACAAATCTTGAAATTTGTGGGAAATTGATAGAGAAAGTAGATTGGAAGAGGTTTTCTTTTGTTCAGTATCTTCATCTCTTAGAGCGTAGAGCAGGTACAAAAAGCATTTCTCGATCTTTAGGTTCTAGAGCATCTCTCCTTTTTTGGTCCCATCATTGCATTACAATAAGAATACATTTATTTCAATGTACACTGTATAATGTTTAACTTCTCCACCGGTGCCACTGCAGTGAAGTACCTTGTTTTTGGCTTATTTTCAAGGGACAAGCATAGAAAAATCCATGGTGCTCATCAGATGCTATGTTCCTGCTTTTATGGGTTACTGATTAAATAAAGTGGATTAGACTCATGTGTGTCATGAGTTTCTTTGTATTTGTCTATGAATGTACCTTTATACACAGAGCAACATAAGAGGCTGAATAGTTATTTTCATTTACTTGGGACATTTTTTTTTTAAAAAAAGCAAAAGTGAGTAGTGCTAGCCTCTTACTCTTTGATGGCACCTTGTTCCCCATAGACCCTTGTAACAAATAGAGATAATGCAAAGCGGGCAATGGTACACTGGACTGTCTGGAATTAAATACAGTAATTTTCAGGTGGCAGATTAACAGAATCTGACTATAAGGAAATTGTTGGGATCCAAGTCCTAAGTGAATTATAATCCACACATAAAATTCTTTGTTCATGGCGGATGTTGTAGTTGGCCCTACCTGCATCTAAACATTACAATGGAGGAGGCAGATGTTGCATAATATCCCAAAAGGCATGAATGGATGGCTTCTGCCTATAAAAGTCTGTTCTATTAAACTGCTGAAAGCTAAATTTGTGACATCGGCATCATACTTCACTATTTGACAGTTTTCGCTTCCTCCTTTTATTGCCAAGAGATAAATCACTTCTGCCCTAATAATTTATAGTCTTCCTTCACTTCCCAGTTTATACAAAGGTGGCTGATTATAACCCTTAATCCTGAACTGCTATTAATCACGTTATTTTAAAGGTGCCAATGCTTGACACTTGCAGATTCGTCATGATGTAGCACCATTCTGCTGAAAGTTGATATTTTATTCAAATTCAAGGACTTCATGGAAGGAAGGTGAGCAAAATCTTCTGGACTGGTCTTGTGTCTGCACTATGTAGACCTTGCTGCCATTCGGTGACCTGTGTAAAACAAAGAATATTTCTTATTGGTGTAACTAGGGTTGAGCGAAACGGGTCGGCAATTTTCAGAAGTCGCCGACTTTTGGCAAAGTCGGGTTTCATGAAACCCGACCCGACCCCTGTGTGGGGTCGGCCATGAAGTCGGCGATCTTCTGAATCTGGAATCGGAATTCCGATACCGATTCCCGATATGTTTAAGATATCGGGAATTGGTATCGGAATTCAGATTTAAGTGTAAAATAAAGAATTAAAATAAAAAATATCGCTATACTTACCCTCTGACGGGCCCTGGTACTAACCGGGAACCTTCCTTCCTTAGAATCAGCCTTCCAGGACCCTGCGGTGACGTCACGGTGACGTCGCGGCTTGTCATTGGTCGCGCGGCCGCCCATGTGACCGCTCGTGCGACCAATCACAAGCCGCGACGTCACCGTGACGTCACCGAAGGTCCTGGAAGGGCTGATTCTTAGGAAGGAAGGCTGCCGGAACGAAGCCGAGGGTGAGTATATTCCTATTAATTATATACTCACCCTCGGACACGCCCTGCTTCTTTCCGGCAGCCTTCCTTCCTAAGAATCAGCCCTTCCAGGACCTTCGGTGACGTCACGGCTTGATTGGTCGCGCGAGCGGTCACATGGGCGGCCGCGCGACCAATCACAAGCCGCGACGTCACCGCAGGGTCCTGGAAGGCTGATTCAAAGGAAGGAAGGTTCCCGGTTAGTACCAGGGCCCGTCAGAGCGTAAGTATGGCGATATTTTTTATTTTAATTCTTTATTTTACACTTAAATATGGATCCCAGGGCCTGAAGGAGAGTTTCCGCTCCTTCAGACCCTGGGAACCATTGGAAACCCAATGCACTGCATTGGGTTTCGGCCGACCCCGACTTTTTTATAGGATCGGCCGATTACACTCGACCCGACTTTTGAAAAAGTCGGGTTTCGTGAAACCCGACCCGATCCTATAAAAGTAAAGATCGCTCAACCCTAGGTGTAACTATCATGGCTGTGGCATTTGGGACTAACATGAGTCACACTCAGGGCCATTTCTGTTCAGACCCTGGCAAGTATATTTTTTTTGTCTGATTTGATCTTAACTAGAGATGAGCGAACCCGAAATTAAAAGTTAATAATAATTTTGGCATTGAGTTATAAAGAACATTTTTATAAAAAAAAATCACCAAAAAGTAAAAAAAAGTTTAACATACTGTACATACTTAATTTAAACAATAGGGAATTTTTAAAGTTAAAGAAGTGAATTTTATATAAAAAGAAAAATGTCAGATGACAAAAAAAATAAAATGGATAAGGAGTAGTGTTGAGCATTCCGATACCGCAAGTATCGGGTATCGGCCGATATTTGCTGTATCGGAATTCCGATACCGAGATCCGATACTTTTGTGGTATCGGGTATCGGTATCGAAACAACATTAATGTAAAAATGTGTAAAAGAGAGAATTAAAATAAAAAATATTGCTATACTCACGTCTCCGACGCAGCCTGCACCTTACCGAGGGAAGCGGCAGCGTTCTTTGTTTAAAATTCGCGCTTTTCTTTCCTTACGTGAAGTCCCGGCTTTGTGATTGGTTGCGTCGCAGTCACATGGGCGACGCAACCAATCACAGCAAGCCGTGACGTAATTTCAGGTCCTTAAGGATTTTAAAATTACGTCCCGGCTTTGTGATTGGTTGCGTCGCAGTCACATGGGCGACGCAACCAATCACAAGCCGTGACGTCACGGGAGGCTGGACACGCGCGCATTTTAAAATGCGCGCTTGTCCAGCCTCCCATGACGTCCTGGCTTGTGATTGGTTGCGTCGCGATCAACCAATCACAAGCCGGGAGGCTGGACACGCGCGCATTTTAAAATGCGCGCTTGTCCAACCTCCCGTGACGTCCCGGCTTGTGATTGGTTGCTTCGCGATCAACCAATCACAAGCCGGGAGGCTGGACACGCGCGCATTTTAAAATGCGCGCGTGTCCAGCCTCCCGGCTTGTGATTGGTTGACTGCGAAGCAACCAATCACAAGCCGGGACGTCACGGGAGGTTGGACAAGCGCGCATTTTAAAATGCGCGCGTGTCCAGCCTCCCGGCTTGTGATTGGTTGACTGCGAAGCAACCAATCACAAGCCGGGACATCACGGGAGGTTGGACAAGCGCGCATTTTAAAATGCGCGCGTGTCCAGCCTCCCGGCTTGTGATTGGTTGATCGCGACGCAACCAATCACAAGCCGGGACGTCACGGGAGGTTGGACAAGCGCGCATTTTAAAATGCGCGCGTGTCCAGCCTCCCGGCTTGTGATTGGTTGATCGCGACGCAACCAATCACAAGCCGGGACGTCACGGGAGGCTGGACAAGCGTGTCCAGCCTCCCGTAACGTCACGGCTTGTGATTGGTTGCGTCGCCCATGTGACTGCGACGCAACCAATCACAAAGCCGGGACGTAATTTTAAAATCCTTGTATTGGTATCGGGTATCGGTAACGGATTGGATCCGATACTTTGCCGGTATCGGCCGATACTTTCCGATACCGATGCTTTCAAGTATCGGACGGTATCGCTCAACACTAATAAGGAGACATCTTTTGTGCGTGTTGCAAAGATTGTGTATCCTCAAATGGCAGACAATAAGTGACTATGCTGCGATATTAGGTGAATTCCTTTTGAGAATAATACAATTCTTTGTCCAATTCACGATGTACATTGAATGCACTGTTTTTATTGAATGCCCAAGACAGGAAAAAAAAGTTAATTCACAAAAGTTACATGATAATGCACTTCGTATGTTCAAAGCCAAAAGTTAGGAAAAGGGTCCTTCAAAATCAATTCCTCCCTGAGTTGGGAAAACAAATTTCCTGGGTCTATCACTATGCAATACTTGGTAGTTTGCCATAAGTATGGATGCCAAAGACTGTATGAACAAATGTTACCAACAGCTTGCTGCAGTATATCATACTATCAAGGAGATAGAAGATTAATGTACCACATCATGGAGGAAAGCATTGTGAATGTGGCTCATAATGATAGTATGAACGGATAATATTTTTGTGAACAGGTAAATTATTGAATGAATATCTGGCTGGCAATAATCAGAATAGATGCATTTCTAGTTTACAGTACATAGGGCTAGGAATAAGAGCATTGATCTACCTAGGGTGCCATTCAAAAGGGACTGTGATTTATGGGTTTAAAGGGGTAGTCCGAAATACAAAGTAACTTTCATTCTAAATCCCTATCTATTTAATGCCATAATCTAAACTATTTTTTAATATACTTGAATTAACTCCTTTCTGCCAGCTGACGGAATAGTACGTCAGCTGGCAGAACCCCCACTTTGAGGTGGGCTCCGGCGGTGGCCCACCTCAAAGCCGCGACATGTCAGCTGTTTTGTACAGCTGACATGTGTGTGCAATGAGCGCGAGCGGAATCGCGATCCATTCGTGACCATTAACTAGTTAAATGCCGCCGTCAAACACTGACAGCGGCATTTAACTAGCGCTCCCGGCCGTGCGACCGGAAGTACTCGCACCGCTGACCCCCGTCACATGATCGGGGGTCATTGGTGCATTGCCATAACAACCAGAGGTCTCCTTGAGACCTCTATGGTTGTCGATGGCCAATTGCTTTGAGCGCCACCCTGTGGTCGGCGTTCAAAGCAACCCTGCATTTCTGCTACATAGAGGTGATCTGTGCTTTAACTCTATGTAGCAGAGCCGATCGTGTAGTGCATGCTTCTAGCCTCCTATGGAGGCTATTGAAGCATGCCAAAAAAGTGTTTAAAAATATAAAAAAAAAATATATATATATAAAAGTTCAAATCACCCCCCTTTTGCCCCAATCAAAATAAAACAAACAAAAAATCAAACCTACACATATTTGGTATCACCACATTCAGAATCACCCGATCTATCAAAAAAGACAAAGGATTAACCTGATCGCTAAATGGCGCAGCGAGAAAAAAAATCAAAGCGCCAAAATTACATTTTTTTGGTCACCGCAACATTGCATTAAAATGCAATAACAGGCGATCAAAAGAACGTATCTGCACCAAAATGGTATCATTAAAAACCCCTGCTCAGCTCGCAAAAAATAAGCCCTCACCCGACCCCAGATCACAAAAATTGGAGACGCTACGTTTATTGGAATATGGCACAATTGTTTTTTTTTAGCAAACTTTGGAATTTTTTTTTTACCACTTAGATAAAAGAGAACCTAGACATGTTAGGTGTCTATGAACTCGTAATAACCTGGAGAATCATAATGGCAGGTCAGTTTTAGCATTTAGAGAACCTAGTAAAAAAGCCAAACAAAAAACAAGTGTGAGATTGCACTTTTTTTGCAATTTCATCGCACTTGGAATTTTTTTCCCGTTTTCTGTTACACGGCATGGTAAAACCAATGATGTCGATCAAAAGTACATCTCGTCCCGCAATAAATAAGCCCTCACATGGCCATATTGATGGAAAAATAAAAAAAGTTATGGCTCTGGGAAGGAGTGGAGCGGAAAACAAAAATGAAAAAATGGAAAAAGCTCCGGGGGTGAAGAGGTTAAAAATTCCTTATCCTTCCCTAACTACTTTTTTTTACTACTTCCTTTTGATGACACTTCATTTGAGAATCCCAGTGCATGCTGGGATATTCAAACAGCATCATCAGGGGGCAGAGGCTGTGGTCACTGCCACAGTATCTGCCCACTCTCTGACATGAAGAGTTATCAGTAACCTTTGTTTCATAGGGTGGGCTAACTCCTCCACAACATGCACAGGGCAATGTGCACAATGACAGCCCTCTTGCCAGCTCAGATGAGCAGTAGCGATCCGGTTGCGGAGCACACTGTCAGTGCACATTGGCAGAACACCTGACATGCAGAGTCACTTGCAGTGGCACCATTGGTTTCTGCACCCTGGGTATTTGTTTACATACACTGTTTCCTGACCGTTACTGCTGACCGGAACCGGTGAGAGAGCGCTGTCACTGTGCACATCACACAGGGACTAGCCCAAAAGATGCAACATTATGCAATGTGTAAAATGGTAGAAGCCACTTAGGCAAGTTACGTAAAGCAAATAGCAAAGTGTTTGAATTTGCAAAGTACAGCGAATTCCTAAAAATTCAACACAGTTTAATTTGTTCATCGCTATTTGCTGTTTCCATGCAAACTTACCAGTCAGGCTTAGGTAGTAATTACATTTTCCCAGTTTGTGCTATTTTTGGCACAATTTTGTATAAATCAAAGCATATCTAAAATGTGTAAATCTACCCTAACATTGGTAAAATTGTGTGTGGATTTGGGATATGGCTTTTTACTTAGGCCCAAATTCATACATTTTTAATGCTTTTTGGAAGTAAAGATTTGGATTTTAGGCATGTTTATATTTGTCCCAAATTCATTATGTGCAATTTTCACTCTAATCTTTTCAACACTCATCATTTTTTGAGGTAACTCGATAATGTGGGCATGGTCTTCATTATTTTGATGTTTTCAACTACTTATTTGAGTCTTTTCAAAATATTTCAGAATTGTTGTCCAATTGTAGTAATAGATACTGTATATAAAATGTGTCTATGTTTTTGGTGCAGTTGAAGATTAACATGCAAGATTTTAAGCTTTTTAGAAGGGTTATTTGACATTTAATTCAAAAAGACCCAAATTAAAAAAAAGATAAAATAGCTAATTTGTATTTGTACTAAATTAATTAAGCATCCTGCCCAATTTTGATGAATTTAGTGCAAAATCAGTCTGTGAAAAAAAGAGACAAGAATATAAAAAAGATAAAAACACCTTATAAGAAGGATTTGGCAGAAAACAAAAAAAAGCCTTAACCCCTTAAGCACCTGGGGTATTTCCGCGTTTTTGGGCTTCCATTTTTTGCTCCCCTTCTTTACAGAGCCATAACTTTTTTATTCTTCTCTCAATATGGCCATGTGAGGGCTTGTTTTTTGTTGGACGAGTTGTACTTTTGAACTACACCATTGATTTTACCATATCATGTACTGGAAAATGGGAAAAAATTCAAAATGTGGTGAAACTGCAAAAAAAAGTTAAATTCCACAATTGTAGTTTTTTTTTACCATGTTCACTAAATGCTAAAACTGACCTGCCATTATGATTCTCCATTTTATTGCAATGTTGTAGCAACCAAAAAAAACATAATTCTGGAGTTTTGATTTTTTTCTCGCTACACCATTTACCAATCGGATTAATTCTTTTTATATATTGATAGATCAGGCAATTTTGAATGTGGCGATACCAAATATGTGTATTTTTAAAAAAATTATTTTGAATTGGGAGAATGAGGGTTGAAATGCTCACTTGCTATGAGTGCCTACTGTACGTCGGGGGGTGCTCATAGCAACCCAGCAATGACAACCACAGGGGTCTCCTGCAGACCCCGAGTTGTCATGTCAACCCATCGGCGCACTTCTTGTGCGTGCATGTTAAATTCCGCTGTCGGGGTTTGACAATGGCATTTAACATGTTAACAGCTGCTGGTGTATTGCGATTCCAGCCGCGGCTGTTAGGGGCACATGACAGCTGATCAGATCACCTGTCATGTACCGGAAAAGGTGCGGGCTCATTGCTGGAGCCCGCACCAAACAGGGGGAGGCATCCAATGTCGAATATATCATTGGACATTAAGGGGTTAAACAGAAAAACTAGACAAAAAAGAGGCTCAAATGCAGTAAAAAACGACTGATAAAGCATGAAATGAACATCTCGATTTATCTGATAAAAGTTTTGCAGAAAGCTGTGAGATATTTTTCTTTAGATTAAGTCAAATTCTCACTGAATCTATTTTTATGTTGAACTGGAGGCCACAGATCAGTTTTCTACACCATACATAGACTGTATGCAGAATCATGCATTGCCCCAGGGAGACAGTCAGCAGGGTATATGTTCCAGTTTTTGTGCTTTATTCAGCTGTATTCATAAATAATTGTTTTAGCCTATTGTGTGTAATACACAGGCTTACTCTTTTTAGATAATTCTTTAACTCTTTTGTCAATCTATCTGATAACATGTCAGATAGATACATGCCAGGATTTTTTAGGATCACCAAACTAATTTCATTGCAGGGTAGAGAAGATAAAATATAGCTTTCTGGTGACAAATGGATTTACCAGCACTGACAAAATCAATTATGAGGACTTCTTGAGCCTGATTTATTATTGCTTTTACAATTTTTTTCCTCTAGTTTTTGGTGTGTTCTTTTGCCTGTTTTTAATTTGTGCCTTATGCTTAATTTATTTTGCCCTTTTTAAATTTATTTAATGTGTTCAATTATTTGGGACTTCCAAGTGTTTCCAACTATTTAATCAATTGGAACTTTTTAAAAAGTATTCAAAAAATTTCTGCACATATTCTCCAATTGCCCTTCAAGTGATTTCTTTTTGTGCAATTGAAATTTTTGTACAAATTCATGACATTTTAGCAAAACGTTGCTTTAGCTTTAAAAAGTTGCAAAAAAGTTAATGTCCAAGAGCATTTTTGATTATGCGCACAATTTGTGAGCTACATGCCCCATTTTGAAGAATTTGGGGCAAAAAAACAACTAATATCCCAAGGCACACAAATTAAAAGTGACTAAAAGAAGATGTAATTGATGAACTGGGCTCTATTTGTGCATTTGTCTGGAACATTCTGTTGTCCAGTCCAACAGTCCAGTTTGTGGGGATTGCGAAACCCATGAACCGAACAATTTAATTAAAGGTTAATTCTCATAATCTTAAAGGACTGTCAATTTTTAATATTTTTCTATTTACTGGCTAACACAAAGATATGTTTATCCTGTCTTAAAGCGAAACAAATGACATCCATGTTTAAACAAGCAACTTTTCAATTTACTTGATAGTAAATAATCCTCTACATTCTCAAGACAGGTGTGAATTTATTGTTTACTGCTCATTGCAACTTTTTGACACCAGAAAGTGGTCATAAATTGTATGATAAATCCCCCCTAATATTTTCAATAATGTATTGCAAGGAGAGGACATTTGTTTTCCCACTCTCATCTCATTGTTTTGAGATAGGCTTGAATATATCTAGTTTTGGTCAAATGTTTATTTTCCGATCAGGAAAATACAGTTTATAGTCTACAGCAGTGTTGGACTGGCCCACCAGAGAACCAGAGAATCATCCGATGGGCCCTGGCTTCTCCTGCAGGAGAGTTCATAGTGCAGACCTTGCAATTGCTATGTGGCTCTTCAGTGGGGAAGAAAGGTGGGCCCTCAGTATCAAATCCTCTGGTGGGCCCAATGCTCTTCCATCTAATCACTTGTGTTCGGGGCTTACGGACACAGTACGCCATTCGGCTGAGCACGTTGGGAGAGACACAGAGCAGGTAATATGTGTGGGGCATAGGGCATTCCACCAAATATGCTGGGATTGTGTAAATATTGCTGTTATTGGAGGATGCCGGGATTGTGCAAATATTGCTGTTATTAGAGTATAAACAGTGGAGGAGGCTGCATGGTATTGGCTTTAGCTAAGCCTCAATCAGTACTTGGAAAATTATATTACACAAATAATATGTAAGAGCACCTGCCAACTGTTTCTTGTAATTGGGGCATATGCAGTGGGAAGATTGCAATGGATTATATACATGACTTGATAATTCCAGACCCAGCCTCACTCTTGGTCCTGCTTCAAAAATGAAAAGTGTCCTGCTCATGCTGACTGTACTGATTTTTTGTTGGTTGTATTGAGGCACCTTATTGTCTGTTTATGTTTTGTTTGTATTTCAACCTATTTGTAAATAAAGTGAATTTCTTTTAAATATATTCTTGTTACACTTCTCTGAACACACTTTAAGTATCTGTGTTTTCAGTATGTTCTAGAGTTATGTGACGTGTTGCCCACTCCCCCTTTTGGGGAATATGGGCTTGGGTGTTATGCTTACATTTTAAATAACTTTTCAGAATAAGCTAGCCTGTGAGTACAAGACGTATAACATAGAATTTGGCAACTATGTGACTTCTAATCTGTATTCTCACCATTTTTACCATCTCCATGCTCTATCTATAACTCACAATACACTGGAAGCTGGGGGAAGAGATGAGCTGCAGTGATTTCCCCCATAGCCAGCACAGCACAGCAAAGAAGGGGGAATACCTACTTTCATTCACTTTCTAGCTCACAGAGACAAACTGCCGTAACATGGAGGACATTATACAGCAGAGCTGAGCTGTCTTGATCTGAACCAAGCTGTAATGTGAGATAAAACACTTGTTACAGAGCTCTGCACAATGTTTTTCTTTCTCTTTCTCCCTGTTCTGTCCCTCTTGTCACAACACGGCTGTCGGGTGACCCGGGACCAGGGGCTCCTTCCCTGTTTCTAACACTAGGGGGCACTCTAGCTTGCCCTACTCCACGGGATACTTCTGAAGGTGAAGATGCAGGGGCCTCCGCCCCTTGCTTTTTCTCCTGAGTTAGCCCTCTGCCTGTTCTCTTCCCCCGCACTGTAGTACACCAACCCAACAAACAAGGCAACACAAACAAAGGTTAACAGAAAACTCTAGACATACAAAATATTCACTCACATATAACAGAGGAATGCACCGAGGTGTGAAGGTAGGGGAATAAATCAAAATAGAGAAGGATAAGAAATTACCACATATACAAACCAAGCAACAGTCACTAATAACTCCTCCAACTCTCCTTCTCATAAGAACTCCTCTCTCTCTGTTAGCTATGCAGCAATTAAGCTAGCTCTGACAAGGATGTGTATCAGAGCCCAGATTATAAAGGGAAAAGGGGTGGCTTACCGAGCTCAGCTGTGATCACAGGCATTTCCAACATGGCCGATTAACCCTTGCTCTACTAGAAGAAATTAACATATTTAAAATGAAGGATAAGTGCTTCTCAGCGCCGGAGTAGGAGCAATCAGATGCTGCAGTCTTCTGGCTCCACACTGTCGCAGTAACCCCGTGACAGTACCCCCTCTTCTACAAGGGACCTCCAAAACCTCATGACCTATCGGGGTGAGCCACATGAACAGCCTGGACTAATCTGCCATATGAACATCAGATGCTGGTACTCACATCCTTTCCTCAGGACTACGGTTGAGCGAAACGGATCGGATAATTAAAAAAATTGCCGACTTTTGGCAAAGTCGGGTTTCATGAAACCCGACCCGATCCCAGTATGGGATCGGCCATGCTGTCGGCGATCTTCGCGCCAAAGTCGCGTTTCGTATGATGCGTTCAGCGCCATTTCTCAGCCAATGAAGGAGGACTCAGAGTGTGGGCAGCGTGATGACATAGGTCTCGGTCCCCACCATCTTAGAGAATGGCATGACAGTGATTGGCTTACTTTCTGTGGCGTCACAGAGGCTATAAAGGGGCATGCATGCCGACCACCATCTTACTTCTGCCGATCTGAGCATAGACAGAGGTTGCTGCAGCTTCATCAGAAGCAGGGATATTGTTAGGGAGGAAAGATTAACCCCCAAACCGCTTGTGCTGTAGCGATTTCCACTGTCCAACACCACCTTTTCTTTGCAGGGACAGTGGAGGCTAGATTTTTGTGCATCAGCTCTGTACCTTATAAGGCTCCCTGATAGCTGCATTGCTGTTTGTACGCCGCTGTGCAAACCAACTGCTTTTTTAAAAGCAAAAATCCTGTTGCTCCTTTCTGCACAGTTCTATTGTTTATTTGTCCACACTTTTGTGTGCAGCAGTCCTTTTTATTGCTGCCATACTTGTCCTGAGATCATTGTAGGGAGATTGTTATTGTAGTATGGTCCATTTTTTTTATATATCTTCCAGCCACGTTCTGCCACTTACATTGTGTAGTGTAATACAGTGGGCGTGGTTTTTGCAGCAGTCTCCCACACAAAGAAGGGAGATTTAAATTGCCCCTAAGTGGATCTGCATCAGTTCTGTTTGTCGTATATCTGCCAGCCACGTTCTGCCACTTACATTGTGTAGTGTGTTATGATCCGGTGACCTTGAAGCCGCATGAGAGACTTTCTCAGGAGTAGGTGGTACCTGTACTGACCGCAAACCCTAAACTAACACCGCAACTAGAAGTAGCCGTGGGATGTACCTAACACATCCTAGACACCTCGACACAGCCGGAGGACTAAATACCCCAATAGATGGAAATGGGAATTCTATCTTGCCTCAGAGCAGAACCCCAGAGGATAGGCAGCCCCCCACAAATATTGACTGTGAGTATAAGAGGAAAAACACACGCAGGCAGAAAAACAGGATTTAGCAAAAGAGGCACTTCTAGCTAACAGAAAAGGATAGGACAGAGTTCTAAGTGGTCAGTATTAAAATCCTAAAAATATCCACAGCAGATAATACAAATATACTACATCTAACTAAAGACATAGAAAGTATATCTGCATCTCCTGAGAATCCAGCATGACTGAAAAATCCAAACAAAGTCTAAGCTGGACAAAAACTCAATGAATTGCACTGAATTGCAAAGCACACTGCATGTGTGCACAGAGACAAAAACCAGACACTTATCTTAGGTGAATTGGCAGCAGGGCATGAGGAGCCAGAGAGAGATGCAATCCCTCCAAGTACAATGGACAACTGGCATTAACTCATGGATCCTGCACACCTAAATACCTAATAGAGCTGCAATCAGCAGAAACACCTGCCCTGGATTACAACCCCAAGACAACTGCACTACCACCAACAACCACCGGAGGGAGCCCAAGAGCAGAATTCACAACAGTACCCCCCCTTGAAGAGGGGTCACCGAACCCTCACCAGGGCCCCCAGGCCGATCAGGACGAGCCAGATGAAAGGCACGGACCAAATCAGCAGCATGGACATCAGAGGCAAAAACCCAAGAATTATCCTCCTGGCCATAACCCTTCCATTTGACAAGGTACTGAAGCCTCTGCCTCGAAAAGCGAGAATCCAAAATCTTCTCAACCACATACTCCAACTCCCCATCAACCAACACAGGAGCAGGAGGATCAACCGAGGGACTAACGGGCACCACATATTTCCGTAATAAAGATCTATGGAAAACATTATGGATGGCAAAAGAGGCCGGAAGGGCCAAACGAAAGGACACAGGATTGATAATCTCAGAAATCCTATAAGGACCAATAAACCGAGGCTTAAACTTAGGGGAAGAAACCTTCATAGGAACATGACGGGAAGACAACCAGACCAAATCCCCAACCTGAAGCCGGGAACCAACACACCGACGACGGTTAGCAAAACGCTGAGCCTCCTCCTGAGACAACACCAAATTGTCCACCACATGAGCCCAAATCTGCTGCAACCTGTCAACCACAGAATCCACACCAGGACAATCAGAAGGTTCAACTTGCCCCGAAGAAAAACGAGGATGAAAACCAAAATTACAAAAGAAGGGCGAAACCAAGGTAGCCGAAGTAGCCCGATTATTAAGGGCAAACTCGGCCAATGGCAAGAAAGCCACCCAATCATCCTGATCAGCAGACACAAAGCACCTCAAATAAGTTTCCAAAGTCTGATTAGTTCGCTCGGTCTGGCCATTTGTCTGAGGATGAAATGCGGAAGAAAAAGACAAATCAATGCCCAGCCTAGCACAAAAGGACCGCCAAAACCTAGAAACAAACTGGGAACCTCTGTCGGACACAATATTCTCCGGAATACCGTGCAAACGAACCACATACTGAAAAAACAACGGAACCAAATCAGAAGAGGAAGGCAATTTAGGCAAAGGCACCAAATGAACCATCTTAGAAAACCGGTCACAAACCACCCAGATAACCGACATCCTCTGGGAAACCGGAAGATCTGAAATAAAATCCATAGAAATATGCGTCCAGGGCCTCTCAGGGACCGGCAAAGGCAAAAGCAACCCACTAGCATGGGAACAACAAGGCTTGGCCCGCGCACAAGTGCCACAGGACTGCACAAAAGCGCACATCACGCGACAAAGAAGGCCACCAAAAGGACCTACCAACCAAATCTCTGGTACCAAAAATACCAGGATGGCCAGCCAACACAGAAAAATGAACCTCAGAAATCACCCTACTAGTCCATCTATCAGGAACAAACAGTTTCCCCACTGGACAGCGGTCAGGTTTGTCAGCCTGAAATTCCTGCAGAACTCGTCGCAAATCAGGGGAAATGGCAGGAAGGACCACCCCTTCCTTCAGAATGCCAACCGGCTCCAATACCTCAGGAGAATCAGGCAAAAAACTCCTAGAGAGGGCATCAGCCTTAACATTCTTAGAACCCGGAAGATACGAGACCACAAAATCAAAATGGGAGAAAAACAGGGACCATCGAGCCTGTCTAGGATTCAGCCATTTGGCAGATTCGAGGTAAATCAGATTTTTATGATCGGTCAAGACCACAATACGGTGCTTGGCTCCCTCAAGCCAATGTCGCCATTCCTCAAACACCCACTTCATAGCCAACAACTCCCGATTGCCGAAATCATAATTGCGTTCAGCAGGCGAAAACTTACGGGAAAAGAAGGCACACGGTTTCATCAAGGAACCATCAGAATTCCTCTGAGACAAAACGGCCCCTGCCCCAATCTCTGAAGTGTCAACCTCAACCTGAAACGGAAGAGAAACATCTGGCTGACGCAACACCGGGGCAGAAGTAAATCGGCGTTTAAGCTCCTGAAAGGCAGAGACAGCCACAGGGGACCAATTTGTTACATCAGCGCCTTTCTTCGTCAAATCGATCAGGGGTTTAACCACACTGGAGAAGTTAGCAATGAAACGGCGATAAAAATTAGCAAAGCCCAAAAATTTCTGAAGGCTCTTCACAGATGTGGGCTGAATCCAATCATGAATGGCCTGAACCTTAACTGGATCCATCTCTATAGATGAGGGAGAAAAAATGAAGCCCAAAAAAGAAACCTTCTGCACTCCAAAGAGACACTTGTACCCCTTCACAAACAAAGCATTATCACGAAGGATCTGAAATATCATCCTGACCTGTTTCACATGAGACTCCCAATCATCGGAAAAAATTAAGATGTCATCCAAATATACAATCATGGATTTATCAAGATAATTCCGGAAGATATCATGCATGAAGGACTGAAAAACAGATGGAGCATTAGAGAGCCCGAATGGCATCACAAGGTATTCAAAATGGCCTTCGGGCGTATTAAATGCAGTTTTCCATTAGTCACCCTGCTTAATACGAACAACCACCAACAACCACCGGTGGGAGCCCAAGAGCAGAATTCACAACAGTACCCCCCCTTGAAGAGGGGTCACCGAACCCTCACCAGGGCCCCCAGGCCGATCAGGCCGAGCCAAATTGGCCATTTTTATGCGCTAAACGCTCTCATTTTTCATATTTATAGTGCAGTAATGCAGTTCAGTTTTCATGTTTCATGTTTGCATGTTTCAGCGCTGCAGTGTGCTGCCTTATTTACTTGACTGTATATGAGTTGGTGACTCTAGGTTCAGCACCTGTTCACACTTAGTCTATGTTTGGATGTGACGGTCAGTTTTTTTAAATGTATTCTTTAGCCTTCTGACCGAGCACTCCGCCTCCTAGCCACAGGTGTTTTAATCGCAACAGGTCCATTGCCCCTCCACAGAGAGAGAGAATGTTAGTCTAAGAAGAGGTTTTCACAGGTACCCATTCAGATGGAGACGTTTATTCTCAGCGAGGAAAGGAAAGCATAGGACCTGGTATACGAGAGATGCCCTAAAGTGGCTACCAGGTACACATAAAATTGGCCATTTTTATGCACTAAACGCTCTCATTTTTCATATTTCTAGTGCAGTAATGCAGTTCAGTTTTTATGTTTCATGTTTGCATGCTTCATTGCTGCAGTGTGCTGCCTTATTAACTTGAGTGTATATGAGTTGGTGACTCTAGGTTCAGCACCTGTTCACACTTAGTCTATGTATTGGATGTAACGGTCAGTTTTTTTAAATGATTTTTGAAGCAGTCTCCCACACAATAAAAGGGGAGATTTAAATTGCCGCTAAGTGCATCTGCGTCAGTTCTGTTTGTCGTATATCTGCCAGCCATTTTCTGCCACTTACATTGCGTAGTGTCATACAGTGGGCATGATTTTTGCAGCAGTCTCCCACACAATAAAAAGGGAGATTTAAATTGCCATTAAGTGCATCTGCGTCAGTTCTGTTTGTCGTATATCTGCCAGCCACTTTCTGCCACTTACATTGCATAGTGTAACACAGTGGGCCTGATTTTTGCAGCAGTCTCCCACACAATAAAAAGGGAGATTTAAATTGCCACTAAGTGCATCTGCGTCAATTCTGTTTGTCATATATCTGCCAGCAACTTTCTGCCACTTACATTGCGTAGTGTAATACAGTGGGCCTGATTTTTGCAGCAGTCTCCCACACAATAAAAAGGGAGATTTAAATTGCCACTAAGTGCATGTGCATCAGTTCTGTTTGTCGTATATCTGGCAGCCACTTTCTGCCTCTTACATTGCGTAGTGTAATACAGTGGGCCTGATTTTTGCAGCAGTCTCCCACACAATAAAAAGGGAGATTTAAATTGCCACTAAGTGCATCTGTGTCAGTTCCGTTTGTCGTATATCTGCCAGCCACTTTCTGCCACTTACATTGCGTAGTGTAATACAGTGGGCCTGATTTTTGCAGCAGTCTCCCACACAATAAAAAGGGAGATTTAAATTGCCACTAAGTGCATCTGCGTCAGTTCTGTTTGTCGTATATCTGGCAGCCACTTTCTGCCACTTACATTGCGTAGTGTAATACAGTGGGCCTGATTTTTGCAGCAGTCTCCCACACAATAAAAAGGGAGATTTAAATTGCCACTAAGTGCATGTGCATCAGTTCTGTTTGTCGTATATCTGGCAGCCACTTTCTGCCTCTTACATTGCGTAGTGTAATACAGTGGGCCTGATTTTTGCAGCAGTCTCCCACACAATAAAAAGGAGATTTAAATTGCCACTAAGTGCATCTGCATCAGTTCTGTTTGTCGCATATCTGCCAGCCACTTTCTGCCACTTACATTGCGTAGTGTAATACAGTGGGCCTGATTTTTGCAGCAGTCTCCCACACAATTAAAAAGGAGATTTAAATTGGCACTAAGTGCATCTGCTTCAGTTCTGTTTGTCGTATATCTGGCAGCCACTTTCTGCCACTTACATTGCGTAGTGTAATACAGTGGGCCTGATTTTTGCAGCAGTCTCCCACACAATAAAAAGGGAGATTTAAATTGCCACTAAGTGCATGTGCATCAGTTCTGTTTGTCGTATATCTGGCAGCCACTTTCTGCCTCTTACATTGCGTAGTGTAATACAGTGGGCCTGATTTTTGCAGCAGTCTCCCACACAATAAAAAGGAGATTTAAATTGCCACTAAGTGCATCTGCATCAGTTCTGTTTGTCGCATATCTGCCAGCCACTTTCTGCCACTTACATTGCGTAGTGTAATACAGTGGGCCTGATTTTTGCAGCAGTCTCCCACACAATTAAAAAGGAGATTTAAATTGGCACTAAGTGCATCTGCTTCAGTTCTGTTTGTCGTATATCTGGCAGCCACTTTCTGCCTCTTACATTGCGTAGTATAATACAGTGGGCCTGATTTTTGCAGCAGTCTCCCACACAATAAAAAGGGAGATTTAAATTGCCACTAAGTGCATCTGTGTCAGTTCCGTTTGTCGTATATCTGCCAGCCACTTTCTGCCACTTACATTGCGTAGTGTAATACAGTGGGCCTGATTTTTGCAGCAGTCTCCCACACAATAAAAAGGAGATTTAAATTTTCAACAAGTTTACATACACCTTCTACCTTGTTTTACAGTACCATATAATGGTTGTTACTTTGGTTACATTTTCCAAAAAATGAGGAAGTCTGGTGGAAGAGGCCGTGGGCTGTCATTGCCAGCTGGTAATGATGGTGGTGGTGGTGGTGGTGGAGCATCTGGTGGTAGTGGGAAAAGCAAAATAGCACCTAAGGCTCAAGTTGTTGAGCCAGCATCATCGTCTGGCTACACAAGGCCTCGAAGGTTCCCTTTTCTGGGAGTAGGAAAACCGCTTTTAAAGCCGGAGCAGCAAGAAAAAGTTTTGGCTTTCTTTGCTGACTCAGCCTCTAGCTCTTTCGCCTCCTCTTCAGAAAGTTCAAAATTTAAAAGCAGCGAGTCGTCAGTGGATGCTCACGGTCAGGGACAAGTCGCTTCCTTGTGTCCTCCACCCAAAGCAAAAGTGAAGGATGTGGCAGGCGACACTACAGTTTACTCCATGGAGCTCTTTACACATACCGTGCCAGGGTTAGAAAGGGAAATAGTTCACAGCCCATTACAAGATGAATCGGACATGGAGTGCACAGATGCACAGCCACAGCTAGATTTTTATGCTGCTCCATTGACTCAGATCACAACATTGCCCTCGCAGTGTACTGAGCCAGAATCTGACCCTGATGAGACTATGGTGCCCCGTCCCGAACGCTATAGCACCTTACATGGTGACACAGAGGAAGGTGCACAGGACATTGAAGAGGAGGTGATAGATGACCCAGTTGTAGACCCAGATTGGCAGCCATTGGGGGAACAGGGTGCCGCTGGCAGTAGCTCTGAAGCGGAGGAGGATGAAACGCAGCAGGCATCAACATCGCAACAGCTTTCATCTGGCAGGCCCATATCAGGCCAAAAATGTGTGTCAAAAACAAAACCAGTTTTAGGACAGCGTGGCCATCCGGGGAAAGCAGCACAGCGTGCAATGCCTGAAAAGGTATTAGATAGTAGGAAGAGTGCAGTGTGGCAATTTTTTAACCAAGATCCGAATGATCAGTGCAAAGTTATCTGTAAGAAATGCTCAAAGACCTTTAGCAGAGGGCAGAATGTCAAAAATTTAAATACAACGTGCATGCATAGACATTTAACCAGCATGCACTTGCAAGCCTGGACTAACTACCAAACGTCCCTTAAACGTTGGTGCACCCGCTCAGAATGAAGGTAGTCAGCAACACTACATTGCTTCCCTTACTGTAAACCCACCGTTTAGGACACCACCTGCAGCAACTGTGGAGGTATCATCGCAAGGCCAAAGCAGTCAGGGAATCACCAGGTTCTTGGTAGGAAACACTGTAGGCCAACATCAAGAATACAATCACCAACCCTCTCTCAATCTGCCATATCCACCACCACCCCCGCTAGTTCCACCATATGCAGCTCTCCAGTCCAGCTCACCCTACAAGAGACTCTCATTAGGAAAAGGAAGTACTCATCCTCTCATCTGCGTACACAGGGTTTGAACGCCCACATTGGTAGACTAATCTCGTTAGAGATGATGCCCTACCGGTTGGTTGAAAGCGAAGCTTTCAAAGCCCTGATGGCCTACCCAGTCGACACTTCTTTGCGAGAAAAGCCATCCCAGCCCTCCACCAGCATGTCAAAGACAGCATTGTCCATGCACTCAGGCAATCAGTCAGTAGAAAGGTGCACCTCACAACAGATGCATGGGCCAGTAGGCATGGCCAGGGATGTTACGTGTCCATCACGGCGCACTGGGTTAATATGGTGGATGCAGGGTCCACAGGGGACAGCCATAGTGGGACAGTTCTGCCAGCCCACGGTCTAGGAAACAGTTGGCAGTAGGCGTTCGTCACCCCTCCTCCTCCTCCTACAGAAGCGAAAACTCGTCCACAGAGCGCAGTCGCATGACCACTCCATCCGCAGCTGCCAGTGTTGCACACGAGGTGTCCCATTATGGAACAGCTAGTGGTAAACGTCAGCAGGCTGTGTTGGAAATGAAGTGTTTGGGCGACAACAGACACACCTTGGAAGTTCTGGCCGATTTCATGCAGCAAGAAACTCAGTCATGGCTGGGCAGTGTACATCTTGAGGCAGGCAAGGTAGTCAGTGATAACGGAAGGAATTTTATGGCTGCTATAGCCCTTTCAGAACTGAAACACATACCTTGCCTGGCTCACACCTTGAACCTGGTGGTGCAGTGCTTCCTGAAAAGTTATCCGGGGTTACCAGCCCTGCTCCTGAAGGTGCGAAGACTTTGCTCGCACAACCGCCGGTCGCCCGTACACTACAGCCGTATGCAGAACCATCAGCGATCGTTGAAGCTTCCCCAGCACCACCTAATAATGGACGTTGCAACAAGGTGGAACTCCACACTGCACATGCTTCAGAGGCTGTGCAAACAGAGGCGTGCTGTAATGTATTTGTGGGAGGATACACATACAATGGGCAGGCAGTTCGATGGCAGACATGGAGTTGTCAGGTGTGCAGTGGTCGAAGCTACAAGACCTCTGTCAAGTCCTTCAGTGTTTTGAGGAATGCACACGGCTGGTAAGTGCAGACGACGCCATCATAAGCATGAGCATTCCACTAATGCGTCTGCTGATGCAAAGTTTGATGCACTTTAAGGAGCAGGCATCTGCAGCCGAGGAGGAGGGAAGCCTTGATGACAGTCAGCCATTGTCTGCCCAGGGAACTCTCCTGGACAAGATGGCAGACGAAGAGGAGGAGGAGGATGATGGGGATGAATATTTATGGGAGGAGGAAGCTTCTCAGGGGGCAATAGAAACTGGTAGCGTTGCAAGGTCAGGTACAGGGTTTTTGCGGGAGACAAGTGATGTTGATTTGCCAGAAAGTGCTCCTCAACCCAGCACAAGCAGTGAATTGACACCTGGAACATTGGCCCACATGGCTGATTATGCCTTGCGTATCCTAAAGAGGGACCCCCGCATTATCAAAATGATGACCGATGACGATTACTGGTTGGCCTGCCTCCTGGATCCACGCTATAAAGGGAAATTGCAAAATATCATGCCACATGAGAACCTTGAGCAAATATTGGCTACCAAACAAGCAAGTCTTGTAGACCGTTTGGTTCAGGCAATCCCAGCACACAGCGGCGGTGATGGTTCTCACACGACCTGTAGGCGGCAACATGGCAGAGGTGTTAGAGGTGCACAAATCAGAAGTGGCGTTGGACAGAGGGATTTTATGACCAGGTTGTGGAGTGATTTCGCAATGACCGCAGACACGACAGGTACTGCTGCATCAATTCAAATTTTTCCAGTATGGTTACAAACTATTTTTCCTCCCTTATCGATGTTCTCCCTCACACGTCATTCCCCTTTGATTACTGGGCATCTAAAATAGACACCTGGCCTGAATTGGCAGAATATGCATTACAGGAGCTTGCTTGCCCAGCTGCTAGTGTGCTATCAGAAAGAGTCTTCAGTGCTGCTGGTTCAATAGTGACTGAAAAAAGGACTCGTCTGGCTACTCAAAATGTTGATGATCTAACCTTCATTAAAATGAACAAATCATGGATTTCTAATTATTTTACCCCACCTTCCCCTGCTGATACGTAGCTTGCCTGAAAATTGTCTTGCTTTTGGTCTCCTCTTACTGACTGCTCCAATTCCTCCATTTGCAGCTGCTGAATGTCCACATAGGCCATTTATTTACCTCCCTAAATGGGCTGACTCCCCCCACAGGGCAATGGTCACCAACTAGCTCAAGCACCCATGCGAGTGCCGTTTGCCTGGACAGGTGGGTGTGCCCACTCTTGGGTGACGGTGAAGTGACCGAGGGCAAGTTCGCCCATGTATATCCATGATCTGGCCCAGCAAAACTTCCACACTCAGATTCCATCTTAACAAACGTATCTTTACTGTTAAACATTTTCTTAACACAGCGGAACACAATTGTAGACAATACAAAAAATGCCTATTCACAGAATTAACGTGTAATAACAAACTTTCCCTCACTGTCCCTATCCACACGTTACCAGTCTCTTTGCTCCAGGAGGTTATCTTCCCACGTCGCAGGCCTGTCTGTCTCTGCAGGGATTAAACAAAGCTCCGTCTCTCAGGTCCAGACTGTAGTCCTTGGGGTACGGCAGGTAGGGATGGAATATTCGGCCTCTCAACAGAGGACCCGCTTACAGTTCGTGGGTTCAGGATCTGTGGAGATGTCACCGCTGAGTGAATATTCGGCCTCTCAACAGAGGACCCGCTTACAGTTCGTGGGTTCAGGATCTGGAAGTCAGCTTTCAAGGGAGAGGGATCATCCAGACAATCTGTTATATCGCATTCACAGGAGGGCACCAGCATACACAGACTTCTCTCTGCACAGACTGATTTCCCGGGCTCTTCTTCCTCTCTCCCTCCTTCCTGGTCACATGACATAACAGGGGGGAGCTTAGCCAATACAGTTTGTTTCTCTGTAATCACATTCGGCGTAGGTATAACTTCTGGCCACACGGGGGCAGTGTCTGTCACAGATTCTTCTATGTCAATGATAACAGAACAGTCAGAGCCGGCCAGCTCATTACACGCCCCCCCACTTGAAGGTTGGCAGTCCCTGTCAACGACTGTCTCCAGGGCGGCGATGGCTGTGGAGGTTGTAGGACCCGGCTGTGAAAAGGGCCACACATATTGGTCTCTGTAGGACTGTCCCGGGGGCACTCCTGCGGTGGTCCTCGCTGTCCGCCTAACGGGTGCTAGTCTCTCTCCCCGATCAGTCACTCCACTCTCCGCCCCAGTCGGTAAGTCAGTCGAGGAGGTAAGGGGTTCAGACGTGTCAGTCAGGCGAGCCGGGGTAGGTATGTCTTCTACCTCTACATCCCCGGTGTCGGTGTCTCCCACAGTATTAGTGATATCCATCTCTCTAGGTATCACAGGAGAGGAGTCAGGCTGAGAACGACAGGGGCGCAACATGTTGCGGTGCTGTCTTGTCCTAGGTGGAACTCTTCTCTTCCAGCCGTACCATTCCCTCCAGGGGCGTCGTTCCTTCCAGTTAGCAGGACCCTCAGAGGGGTGAGCGGATCTCTGCCACCGCTCTTCTCGGGTAGGGCAATTTCTGGACATGTGTCCCACCTTTCTGCACGTCCAGCACTCACGTCTGCGTCTGTCTGGAGGGCGCTTCAGCCTGTATCGTCGACCTCGGTAGGGGACATCTGTCATCTGCGGTTGCTCTTCACCCCAGGATACGGAGTTACACTCTGGGGCCACCACCGAAACCTCCTTCATGCTGCGTACCTCTCCTTTAACTCTTTCTGGCGGCTTCCGCATGTTATCTTGGGATAGGCCGCTGGTCCCCAGAACGGCAGTAAGGGCTTTCCCCAGACTCTCAATCTCCTCCCAGATTCTTCTTATCAGCCGCTGGTTCTGTTTTTCTACACCCCGTTCTCTGTCCCCCCCTGCTGCTCGAACCTCAGCTGCAGGGGTGTCTAGTTTAACGGCGGCCATTGTGGTGAGACCTGGCGTGGTGGCTCTGCTCGTGGGTGTAGCTGATATTCGGTTCGTCGTGGTAATTGATGGTTTGTTCGTTGAGGACAATGATTCGCCCTGTGGCGAGGGTCACCACATGACCAACACGGTCCCGCGGGACGGCTAGGTCGTATCCGCTGGTCTCTCTGTCGTTCTAGTATTAACTGTGACACCTGTTGCTGTAAATCTGCTACCATCTGTTTCAGCTTCTCGGTGTCACTGTTGGGCTGTTTAATGTCTAATATGGATCTGCACGCAGTGCTCTGAGTCCCCACATCCATGACGGGTCCCCTAGAACGTTCTATGGCTTCCTGCTGGACTTCAGCGAAGGTGAGAGTCGGCGTCATCTGAATCAAGTCCTGTAGCGTACGGTTAAGATACTGGTCTCTCAGCCCTATAACGAATTGGTCTCTCAGTACCAGGTCACGAGGAGCTATAGTAGCCAGCTGTTCCCCTTTTGCACAGACTTGTTCAAGGAGTACCTGAAGGGCATTTGCATATTGGGGAATGTCTTCACATTCAAGCTGTGTCCGTCTGAAGAACAGGTATCGCAGTGTTCCCTGGTACGTAGTAGGTCCATAGGTCTTTTCCAGCACCCGCACCAAATCCTCTAACACACGCTGCCCCCTGACCATCTCCAGTCTGACTGTCGTCCATGCCTCCCCCTCTAGCGTCAGTACCGCCATTTCTGCCAAGGTCTTAGGGTCAATATTATACATTTCTCCCAGTATCCGCACTTGTTCCGCCCACTCTGGTACGGGGTAGTTTCGCCCGCCAAATTTCCTGACCTGGTTTACAATGGACACCGGCGGCGGTTTCTGACTGTACACTGGGCCTGGGTGGGAATCTTGCTGGGCACAGATCCTGTCGACTACGCCAGATGAAGTGACCGAGGGCAAGTTCGCCCATGTATATCCATGATCTGGCCCAGCAAAACTTCCACACTCAGATTCCATCTTAACAAACGTATCTTTACTGTTAAACATTTTCTTAACACAGCGGAACACAATTGTAGACAATACAAAAAATGCCTATTCACAGAATTAACGTGTAATAACAAACTTTCCCTCACTGTCCCTATCCACACGTTACCAGTCTCTTTGCTCCAGGAGGTTATCTTCCCACGTCGCAGGCCTGTCTGTCTCTGCAGGGATTAAACAAAGCTCCGTCTCTCAGGTCCAGACTGTAGTCCTTGGGGTACGGCAGGTAGGGATGGAATATTCGGCCTCTCAACAGAGGACCCGCTTACAGTTCGTGGGTTCAGGATCTGTGGAGATGTCACCGCTGAGTGAATATTCGGCCTCTCAACAGAGGACCCGCTTACAGTTCGTGGGTTCAGGATCTGGAAGTCAGCTTTCAAGGGAGAGGGATCATCCAGACAATCTGTTATATCGCATTCACAGGAGGGCACCAGCATACACAGACTTCTCTCTGCACAGACTGATTTCCCGGGCTCTTCTTCCTCTCTCCCTCCTTCCTGGTCACATGACATAACAGGGGGGAGCTTAGCCAATACAGTTTGTTTCTCTGTAATCACATTCGGCGTAGGTATAACTTCTGGCCACACGGGGGCAGTGTCTGTCACAGATTCTTCTATGTCAATGATAACAGAACAGTCAGAGCCGGCCAGCTCATTACAACGGCACTGGCACAGGGTCCCTCATAGTACAATGAAGTGTCTCTGATGGTGGTGGTGCACAACCAACATCAGACACACCGTTGTAATATGAGGGGCCCTGGGCCAGTGCCGCCGCCCACGAGAGAGTGTCCCCCCCAGCTCGAACAGCGCTCTACCACTTGCAAAACTTACCTCTCCCGGCTCCACCACTGTGTAGTCTGTGTTGTTAAATCCTTCAATGGCACTGACAATAAAAATGTGTTGAAATGATAGATGATAGTAAAAATATACAGGGGCCCTGGCCTCCATTTAGACCAGTTAATACTTTGCACCTACTACCACTGTCTGCTAATCAGCAGAGGAGCCCACCCCTGTATGTAGCTATGCCACCTGTTTATTTATGAAATTTTTTTTGGCATACATTTACCTCACTTTATGCCACCTGTGTACCCCTGTAACCTATTTTAAACAGCATTTAGCCTACTTTTTTATTTTAGGCATACTAAGTGTGTCTGTGCCACTCCTTACAATCGTCCTCCGCTGAACAAACCAATGCCGCCTGTGTACCCCTGTAACCTATTTTAAACTGCATTTAGCCTACTTTTTTTATTTTAGGCCTACTAAGTGTGTCTGCGCCACTCCTTACAATCGTCCTCCGCTGAACAAACCAATGCCGCCTGTGTACCCCTGTAACCTATTTTAAACTGCATTTAGCCTACTTTTTTATTTTAGGCCTACTAAGTGTGTCTGCGCCACTCCTTGCAATCGTCCTCCGCTGAACAAACCAATGCCGCCTGTGTACTCCTGTAACCTATTTTAAACAGCATTTAGCCTACTTTTTTATTTTAGGCCTACTAAGTGTGTCTGCGCCACTCCTTACAATCGTCCTCCGCTGAAAAAACCAATGCCGCCTGTGTACCCCTGTAACCTATTTTAAACTGCATTTAGCCTACTTTTTTTATTTTAGGCCTACTAAGTGTGTCTGCACCACTCCTTACAATCGTCCTCCGCTGAACAAACCAATGCCGCCTGTGTACCCCTGTAACCTATTTTAAACTGCATTTAGCCTACTTTTTTATTTTAGGCCTACTAAGTGTGTCTGCACCACTCCTTACAATCGTCCTCCGCTGAACAAACCAATGCCGCCTGTGTACCCCTGTAACCTATTTTAAACTGCATTTAGCCTACTTTTTTATTTTAGGCCTACTACCTGTGTCTGTCTGCGCCACTTAATACAGCTGTCCTCCACTGAACAAAGCTGTGCTTCAATTTTCAGGCTTTCAGCCTATATCAGATATGAAACTGCATTTGGCCTACTTGTTTGGTTGGGCCTACTGACGGTGTCTGCCACTGGTTGTTGTTCTCCACTGAACAAAGCTGTGCTTCAATTTTCAGGCTTTCAGCCTATATCAGATATGAAACTGCATTTGGCCTACTTGTTTAGTTGGGCCTACTAACGGTGTCTGCCGCTCCTTGCTTTTCACCTCCACTGAACAAAGCTGAGCTTCAATTTTCAGGCTTTCAGGCTTTATATCAGATATGAAACAGCATTTGGTCTACTTGTTTGGTTGGGCCTACTAACGGTGTCTACCGCTGCCTGCTTTTCTCCTCCACTGAGTAAAGCTGAGCTTCAATTTTCAGCATATATCAGATATTAAACTGCATTTGGCCTACTTGTTTGGTTGGGCCTACTGACGGTGTCTGCCACTGGTTGTTGTTCTCCTCCACTGAACAAAGCTGTGCTTCAATTTTCAGGCTTTCAGCCTTTATATCAGATATGAAACAGCATTTGGCCTACTTGTTTGGTTGGGCCTACTAACGGTGTCTCCCGCTCCTTGCTTTTTCCTCCACTGAACAAAGCTGAGCTTCAATTTTCAGGCTTTCAGCCTTTATATCAGATATGATACAGCATTTGGCCTACTTGTTTGGTTGGGCCTACTAACGGTGTCTGCCGCTGGTTGTTGTTCTCCTCCACTGAACAAAGCTGTGCTTTAATTTTCAGGCTTTCAGCCTTTATATCAGATATGAAACAACAATTGGCCTACTTGTTTGGTTGGGCCTACTAACGGTGTCTCCCGCTCCTTGCTTTTCTCCTCCACTGAACAAAGCTGAGCTTCAATTTTAAGGCTTTCAGCCTTTATATCAGATATGAAACAGCATTTGGCCTACTTGTTTGGTTGGGCCTACTAACGGTGTCTGCCGCTGCTTGCTTTTCTCCTCCACTGAATAAAGCTGAGCTTCAATTTTCAGCATATATCAGATATTAAGCTGCATTTGGCCTACTTGTTTGGTTGGGCCTACTGACGGTGTCTGCCGCTGGTTGTTGTTCTCCTCCACTGAACAAACCTGTGCTTCAATTTTCAGACTTTCAGCCTTTATATCAGATATGAAACAGCATTTGGCCTACTTGTTTGGTTGGGCCTACTAACGGTGTCTGCCGATCCTTGCTTTTTCCTCCACTGAACAAAGCTGAGCTTCAATTTTCAGGCTTTTAGCCTGTATTTCAGATATGAAACAGCATTTGGCCTACTTGTTTGGTTGGGCCTACTAACGGTGTCTGCCGCTGGTTGCTGTTCTCCTCCTCTGAACAAAGCTGTGCTTCAATTTTCAGGCTTTCAGCCTTTATATCAGATATGAAACAGCATTTGGCCTACTTGTTTGGTTGGGCCTACTAACGGTGTCTCCCGCTCCTTGCTTTTTCCTCCACTGAACAAAGCTGAGCTTCAATTTTCAGGCTTTCAGCCTTTATATCAGATATGATACAGCATTTGGCCTACTTGTTTGGTTGGGCCTACTAACGGTGTCTGCCGATCCTTGCTTTTTCCTCCACTGAACAAAGCTGAGCTTCAATTTTCAGGCTTTTAGCCTGTATTTCAGATATGAAACAGCATTTGGCCTACTTGTTTGGTTGGGCCTACTAACGGTGTCTGCCGCTGGTTGCTGTTCTCCTCCTCTGAACAAAGCTGTGCTTCAATTTTCAGGCTTTCAGCCTTTATATCAGATATGAAACAGCATTTGGCCTACTTGTTTGGTTGGGCCTACTAACGGTGTCTCCCGCTCCTTGCTTTTTCCTCCACTGAACAAAGCTGAGCTTCAATTTTCAGGCTTTCAGCCTTTATATCAGATATGATACAGCATTTGGCCTACTTGTTTGGTTGGGCCTACTGACGGCGTCTGCCGCTGGTTGTTGTTCTCCACTGAACAAAGCTGTGCTTTAATTTTCAGGCTTTCAGCCTTTATATCAGATATGAAACAATAATTGGCCTACTTGTTTGGTTGGGCCTACTAACGGTGTCTCCCGCTCCTTGCTTTTCTCCTCCACTGAACAAAGCTGAGCTTCAATTTTCAGGCTTTCAGCCTTTATATCAGATATGAAACAGCATTTGGCCTACTTGTTTGGTTGGGCCTACTAACGGTGTCTGCCGCTGCTTGCTTTTCTCCTCCACTGAATAAAGCTGAGCTTCAATTTTCAGCATATATCAGATAATAAACTGCATTTGGCCTACTTGTTTGGTTGGGCCTACTGACGGTGTCTGCCGCTGGTTGTTGTTCTCCTCCACTGAACAAACCTGTGCTTCAATTTTCAGGCTTTCAGCCTTTATATCAGATATGAAACAGCATTTGGCCTACTTGTTTGGTTGGGCCTACTAACGGTGTATGCCGATCCTTGCTTTTTCCTCCACTGAACAAAGCTGAGCTTCAATTTTCAGGCTTTTAGCCTGTATTTCAGATATGAAACAGCATTTGGCCTACTTGTTTGGTTGGGCCTACTAACGGTGTCTGCCGCTACTTGCTTTTCTCCTCCACTGAATAAAGCTGAGCTTCAATTTTCAGCATATATCAGATAATAAACTGCATTTGGCCTACTTGTTTGGTTGGGCCTACTGACGGTGTCTGCCGCTGGTTGTTGTTCTCCTCCACTGAAAAAACCTGTGCTTCAATTTTCAGGCTTTCAGCCTTCATATCAGATATGAAACAGCATTTGGCCTACTTGTTTGGTTGGGCCTACTAACGGTGTCTGCCGATCCTTGCTTTTTCCTCCACTGAACAAAGCTGAGCTTCAATTTTCAGGCTTTTAGCCTGTATTTCAGATATGAAACAGCATTTGGCCTACTTGTTTGGTTGGGCCTACTACCGGTGTCTGCCGCTGCTTGCTTTTCTCCTCCACTGAATAAAGCTGAGCTTCAATTTTCAGCATATATCAGATATTAAAATGCATTTGGCCTACTTGTTTGGTTGGGCCTACTGACGGTGTCTGCCGCTGGTTGTTGTTCTCCACTGAACAAAGCTGTGCTTCAATTTTCAGGCTTTCAGCCTTTATATCAGATATGAAACAGCATTTGGCCTACTTGTTTGGTTGGGTCTACTAACGGTGTCTGCCGCTGCTTGCTTTTCTCCTCCACTGAATAAAGCTGAGCTTCAATTTTCAGCATATATCAGATATTAAACTGCATTTGGCCTACTTGTTTGGTTGGGCCTACTGACGGTGTCTGCCGCTGGTTGTTGTTCTCCACTGAACAAAGCTGTGCTTCAATTTTCAGGCTTTCAGCCTTTATATCAGATATGAAACAGCATTTGGCCTACTTGTTTGGTTGGGTCTACTAACGGTGTCTGCCGCTGCTTGCTTTTCTCCTCCACTGAATAAAGCTGAGCTTCAATTTTCAGCATATATCAGATATTAAACTGCATTTGGCCTACTTGTTTGGTTGGGCCTACTGACGGTGTCTGCCGCTGGTTGTTGTTCTCCACTGAACAAAGCTGTGCTTCAATTTTCAGGCTTTCAGCCTTTATATCAGATATGAAACAGCATTTGGCCTACTTGTTTGGTTGGGCCTACTAACGGTGTCTGCCGCTGCTTGCTTTTCTCCTCCACTGAATAAAGCTGAGCTTCAATTTTCAGCATATATCAGATATGAAACAGCATTTGGCCTACTTGTTTGGTTGGGCCTACTAACGGTGTCTGCCACTGCTTGTTGTTCTCCTCCACTGAACAAAGCAGTGCCGCCTGTTTACTCCTGTTACCAATTTTGAAATTAATTTGGCCCACTTTATTACTTGGGCCTACTAACTGTGTCTGCCACTCATTACAGTTTTCCTCCACTGAACAAAGCAATGCCACCTGTTTAGTCCTGTTACCAATTTTGAACTGCATTTAGCCTACTTTATTCTTTGGGCCTATATCTGTGTTTCCTCCTCATCCTGCCCATTGCCCAGCCACTGCTAGATGAGTCTGCTGGTACATTGACCCAGACCACTACATTCCCCCTGCACTCAACACAGCCAGTATCTGACCCTGCTGAAAAGTCTGGTTCCCGTTCCCGCATGCTATACCACCTTACACGGGGACAAAGAGGAAGTTGCAGATGAAAGTGCAGGTTCCTTCATCAGGTGGGGGGCATACTCATTGGCGACGTCACTGGCACAGGGCCCTTCATAGTACGCAAAAGTGTCTCTGCCGGTGTGAAGCGCCCCTGCCGTCAAACACCGCCGTACTTTGAGGGGCCCTGTGCCAGTGCCAATGCGAACGAGTGTGCCCCCTGCTTGCTCAGGATCACAGCACTTGCAAAGTTGAAATACTTACCTTTCCCTGCTCCACCGCCGTGACATAGTCCGCGTTTCCTGGGCCCACGAAAAACTTGAGCCAGCCCTACCCCCCCACAACTTTAGCCAAATGACCCCCAATTTTCAATGCCTAACTATTATTATAAGGTAAATTAAGATTGACAAGCTTAACCCCTTAGTGACAGAGCCAATTTGGTACTTAAAGGGAACCTGTCACCCTGTTTTTTCCGTATGAGATAAAAATACTGTTAAATATGGCCTGAGCTGTGCATTACAATAGTGTATTTTGTGGACCCCGATTCCCCACCTATGCTGCCGAAATATGTTACCAAAGTAGTCGTTTTCGCCTGTCAATCAGGCTGGTCTGGTCAGATGGGCGTGGTGTCTTCCCCCATATCTTGCTTAGTTTTCCGTTGGTGGCGTAGTGGTGTGCGCATGCCCAAGTCCAGAATCCACTGCACAGGGGAGGGAAAATAGCGCGATCTGCGCTATTCCCCTGTGATCGGTGGGGGCGGCCATCTTCCTGTGGCCGCGCGTGCGCAGATCGAGCGCTCTGCTGCCCGGGGCTTCAGGAAAATTGCCGCGGGATGCCGTGCGTGCTAAGATGGAGATCGCGGCGGCCATTTTCCTGAAGCAGAGATGCGAACTCTGCTTCAGGAAAATGGCCGCCGCAATCTCCATCTGCGCACACGCGGCATCCCGCGGCAATTTTCCTGAAGCCCCGGGCAGCAGAGCGCTCGATCTGCGCACGCGCGGCCACAGGAAGATGGCCGCCCCCACCGATCACCAGGGGAATAGCGCAGATCGCGCTATTTTCCCTCCCCTGTGCAGTGGATTCTGGACTTGGGCATGCGCACACCACTACGCCACCAACAGAAAACTAAGCAAGATCTGGGGGAAGACACCACGCCCATCTGACCAGACCAGCCTGATTGACAGGCGAAAACGACTACTTTGGTAACGTATTTCGGCAGCATAGGTGGGGAATCGAGGTCCACAAAATACACTATTGTAATGCACAGCTCAGGCCCTATTTAACAGTATTTTTATCTCATACGGAAAAAACGGGGTGACAGGTTCCCTTTAATGACCAGGCCAATTTTTACAATTCTGACCACTGTCACTTTATGAGGTTATAACTCTGGAACGCTTCAACGGATCCTGCTGATTCTGAGATAGTTTTTTCGTGACATATTGTACTTCATGTTAGTGGTAACATTTCTTCGATATTACTTGCGATTACTTATGAAAAAAAATGGAAATATGGCAAAAAGAATTAAAATTTTGCAATTTTCAAACTTTGTATTTTTATGCCCTTAAATCAGAGAGATATGTCACAAAAAATAGTTAATAAATAACATTTCCCACATGTCTACTTTACATCAGCACAATTTTGGAAACAAATTTTTTTTTTTGTTAGGGAGTTATAAGGGTTAAAAGTTGACCAACAATTTCTCATTTTTACAACACCATTTTTTTTTAGGGACCACATCACATTTGAAGTCATTTTGAGGGGTCAATATTATAGAAAATAACCAAGTGTGACACCATTCTAAAAACTGCACCCCTCAAGGTGCTCAAAACCACATTCAAGAAGTTTATTAACCCTTTACGTGCTTCACAGGAACTGAAACAATGTGGAAGGCAAAAATGAACATGTAACTTTTTTTTGCAAACATTTTACTTCAGAACCATTTTTTTTATTTTCACAAGTGTAAAAACAGAAATTTAACCATAAATGTTGTTGTGCAGTTTCTCCTGAATACGCCGATACCCCATATGTGGGGGTAAACCACTGTTTGGGCGCACCGCAGAGCTTGGAAGAGAAGGAGCGCCGTTTGACTTTTTCAATGCAGAATTGGCTGGAATTGAGATCGGACACCATGTCGCGTTTGGAGAGCCCCTGATGTGCCTAAACAGTGGAAACCCCCCACAAGTGACCCCATTTTGGAAACTAGACCCCTTAAGGAACTTATCCAGATGTGTGGTGAGCACTTTTAGCCCCCAAGTGCTTCACAGAAGTTTATAAATTAGAGCCGTGAAAATAAAAAATCGCATTTGTTTACACAAAAATGATCTTTTCGCCCACAAATTCTTATTTTCACAAGGGTAACAGGAGAAATTAGACCACAAAAGTTGTTGTGCAATTTCTCCTGAGTATGTTGATACCCCATATGTGGGGGTAAACCACTGTTTGGGCGCACCGCAGAGCTTGGAAGAGAAAGAGTGCCGTTTTACTTTTTTAATGTAGAATTGGCTGGAATTGAGATCGGACACCATGTCGCGTTTGGAGAGCCCCTGATGTGCCTAAACAGTAGAAACCCCCCACAAGTGACCCCATTTTGGAAACTAGACCACTTAAGGAACTTATCTAGATGTGTGGTGAGCACTTTAAACCCCCAATTGCTTCACAGAAATGTATAAAGTAGAGCCGTGAAAATAAAAAAACCTTTTTTTTTCCTCAAAAATGATTTTTTAGCCTGCAATTTTTTATTTTCTCAGGGGTAACAGGAGAAATTGGACCCCAAAATTTATTGTGCAATTTATTCTGAGTAGGCTGATATCCCATATGTTGGGGTAAACCACTGTTTGGGCGCATGGCAGAGCTCGGAAGAGAAGGAGCGCCGTTTTGGAATGCAGACTTTGATAGAATGGTCTGCGGGCGTTATGTTGTGTTTGCAGAGCCCCCGATGTACCTAAATAGTAGAAACCCCATTTTGGAAACTAGACCCCCCAAGGAACTTAGCTAGATGTGTGGTGAGAACTTTGAATGCCCAAGTGCTTCACAGAAGTTTATAATGCAGAGTCGTGAAAATAAAAATAAAATTTTTTTTCCACAAAAAAGATTTTTGAGCCCACAAATTTTTATTTTGACAAGGGTAACGAGAAATTGGACCCCAAAAGTTGTTGTAAAATTTGTGCTGAGTACACTGATACCCCATGTGTGGTGGGGACCACTGTTTGAGCGCATGGCAGAGCTCAGAAGGGAAGGAACCCCATTTTGGAATGCAGACTTTGATAGAATGGTCTGCGGGCATTATGTTGCGTTTGCAGAGACCCTGATGTACCTAAACAGTAGAAAACCCCACAAGTGATCCCATTTTGGAAACTAGAGCCCCCAAGGAACTTATCTAGATGTGTAGTGAGAACTTTGAATGCCCAAGTGCTTCACAGACATTTATAATGCAGAGTTGTGAAAATAAAAAATATTTTTTTTTCCACAAAAAAGATTTTTTAGCCCCCAAGTTTTTATTTTCAGAAGGGTAACAGGAGAAATTGGACCCCAAAAGTTGTTGTCCAATTTATCCCGAGTACGCTGATGCCCCATATGTGGGGGTAAACCACTGTTTGGGTGCACAGCAGAGCTCGGGAGGGAGGGAGCACCATTTGACTTTTTGAGTGCAAAATTGGCTGTGGCGTTTAGAGACCTCCTGATGTACCTAAACAGTGGAAACCCCCCAAATCTAACTCCAACCCTAACCCCAACACACCCCTAAGGCTTCTTTCACACTTAAGTTGTTTGGCGTCAGTCAGCTCCGACATAGTGACGGATCGACGGATCCGTCACAATTGTTGAGAAAACGGTTCTAACGGATCCGTTTTTTTGACGGATCCGTTACTAGGGGGTTGTCTGGGAAAAGTATCTACTTTTTGGAGCATGCGCAATTGAAAAAGCGGATTGGGGCGACGGATCCGCCGAAATGACGGTAACGACGGATCCGTCGCCCATAGGCGGCCATTCTATGGAATGACGAATGCGACGAATCCGTCGCGAACCGCCATTTCGGCGCAGACAAAAAACTTTACAATGGCCATCAATGTCTTGATAACGTCCGCCAAATCTCGACGGATCCATCACATGGAACGGACGACCATCCGCCACAATCCGTCGCTAATGCATGTCTATGGGAAAATAGCGGAACCGCCCCAAAAAAATGGCGGATCCGCTATTTGACGAAAATGGCAGTTTCAGACTGACGCCAAAAGACTGAAGTGTGAAAGAGGCCTAACCCTAATGCCAACCCCATCCATAATCCTAATCACAACCCTAAGGATAATCGCAACCCTAACCTCAAAACAACCATAACCCTAATCAGAATCCTAAATCCAACACACCCCTAATCCTAATCTCAACCCTAACCTCAAACCTAACCCTAATCCCAATACACCCCTAATCCCAAACCTAACCTTAACCCTAATCCCAAACCTAACCCTAATCTCAAACGTAACCCTAATGCCAACCCTAATCCAAACCCTAATCCCAACCCTAACCCTAACTTTAGCCGCAACCCTAGTCCTAACTTTAGCCCCAACTCTAACTCTAACCCTAACTTTAGCCCCAACCCTAACCCTAACCCTAAATTTAGCCCCAGCCCTAACCCTAAATTTAGCCCCAACCCTAACCCTAAATTTAGCTCCAACCCTAACCCTAAATTTAGCCCCAACCCTAGCCCTAGCCCTAGCCCTAACCCTAACCCTAGCCCTAACCCTAGACCTAACCCTAACCCTAACCCTAACCCTAGCCCTAATCCTAGCCCTAACCCTAACCCTAGCCCTAGACCTAACCCTAACCCTAACCCTAATTTTAGCCCCAACTCCTCTCTCCTGCCGGCCGGCAGATGGCAGCAGAGAGCGGGTGCATTGCGCATGCGCCCGCCATTTTCTTTCCATAGGAAGAAGCCGGCTGCCAGAAGACACAGGAGGACCCAGGGACACCGGTAAGTATGATAGGGTCCCCGAATCCCCCTATTTCTCTGTCCTCTGATGTGCGATCACATCAGAGGACAGAGAATTACACATCACTTTTTTTTTTTTTTGCGGTCGCCGGTAAACAGTTAATTACCGGCGATCGCAAAACAGCAGCCGAGACCCCAAAGATCTCCCGGGTGCCGGCCGGCGGGTGCACTGCGCATGTGCCCGCCATTTTTAAGATGGCGGCGCCCATCGGGAGCCACGAGGAGCACCAGGGGAGACAGGTGAGTATCGGGGGGCATCGGGGGCGATCGGGGACCCAATTTCTCTGTCCTCCGATGTGCGATCACATCGGAGGACAGAGAAATTAAATGGGAAATCGCGTTTTTTGGGTTTTTTTTGCGACCGCCGGTAAACGGTTAATTACCGGCGATCGCAACTCGGGGGTTGGTAAAAACCCCCCGAATCATGTTCTCTGGGGTCTCGGCTACCCCTGGTAACCGAGACCCCAGAGAAAATCCGACTCTGGGGGGCGCTATTCACTTTTTCCACAGCGCCGTTAATTAACGGCGCTGTGGTTTAAGTACCCTTAGCGGCCGCCGTTAAAAGGCGTATCGGCGGTCGTTAAGGGGTTAAGTAACAAGAATGGATGTTTTTGGCATTAAAATGGGCACTGTAGGTGTTTTCCTGTCCTCCACTCACTGCCGACTTTGCTTCCCCATTGACTTGCATTGGGTTTCGTGTTTCAGTCGGATCCCCGACTTTTCGCAATAATCGGTTGATTTCACCCGACCCGACTTTTGACAAAGTCGGGTTTCGCGAAACCCGACTCGATCCTAAAAAAGTAAAAGTCGCTCAACTCTACTCAGGACCATACCCCCTCCAATGTATCATATACTGAAGTGACTGACGAACAAGATGAGAATCCAAGATCAGAGAGCAGAGTCGAGCCGCAGAGTGCTCTGCAGAGAGCTGAGCCGCTGGGGCTAAGAGAGAGCTGCAGGGTGCGGAGCAAGTAACAGAGCCGCAGGATGCAGAGCAAAGAGCAGAGCTGCAGGATGTGGAGCAAAGAGCAGAGCTGCAGGTGGCGAGATGGGAGTGAACACAAGGAAATACACAGTGGGATAGGCAAGGCTACAGATAGGGATACAAACAGACACAGGTCTAAGACTTAGTTCAGACAGGGTCAGGTACGGGACAAGGCACAGAAACAGGTATTCAGACCAGGGTACGAAGCCCCCTGGGTGGCAGACACGAGAGATAAGGTGCAGGAAGGTGCATACAGTCTGTATAAGAAATAGGAAGTGCTGGGGCCGGCACCCTAAGCATATAGCCAGGAAGTATGCAACAAGCAAGGACTAGTGTTGAGCGATACCGTCCGATACTTGAAAGTATCGGTATCGGAAAGTATCGGCCGATACCGGCAAAGTATCGGATCTAATCCGATACCAATACCCGATACCAATACAAGTCAATGGGACTCAAGTATCGGACGGTATCCCTGATGGTTCCCAGGGTCTGAAGGAGAGGAAACTCTCTTTCAGGCCCTGGGATCCATATTAATGTGTAAAAGAAAGAATTAAAATAAAAAATATTGCTATACTCACCTCTCCGACGCAGCCTGGACCTTACCAAGGGAACCGGCAGCGTTCTTTGCTTAAAATGCGCGCGTTTACTGCCTTCCGTGACGTCACGGCTTGTGATTGGTCACGTGCCGCCCATGTGGCCGCGACGTGACCAATCACAGCAAGCCGTGACGTAATTTTCAGGTCCTAAATGCCTAATTCTAGGCATTCAGGATTTGAAAATTACATTACGGCTTGTGATTGGTCGCGTCGCGGTCACATGGGCGGCGCGACCAATCACAAGCCGTGACGTCACGGGAGGCAGGAAACGCGCGCATTTTAAAATTACGTCACGGCTTGTGATTGGTTGCGTGCCGCCCATGTGACCGCGACGCGACCAATCACAGCAAGCCGTGACGTAATTTCAGGTCCTGAATGCCTAATTCTGCATTCAGGACCTGAAAATTACGTCACGGCTTGCTGTGATTGGTCATGTCGCGGTCACATGGGCGGCACGCAACCAATCACAAGCCGTGACGTAATTTTAAAATGCGCGCGTTTTCTGCCTCCCGTGACGTCACGGCTTGTGATTGGTCGCGTCGCTCATGTGACCGCGACGCGACCAATCACAAGCCGTAACGTAATTTTCAAATCCTGAATGCCTAGAATTAGGCATTCTGGACCTGAAAATTACGTCACGGCTTGCTGTGATTGGTCGCGTCGCGGCCACATGGGCGGCACGCGACCAATCACAAGCCGTGACGTCACGGAAGGCAGTAAACGCGCACATTTTAAGCAAAGAACGCTGCCGGTTCCCTCGGTAAGGTCCAGGCTGCGTCGGAGAGGTGAGTATAGCAATATTTTTTATTTTAATTCTTTCTTTTACACATTAATGTTGTTTCGATACCGATACCCGATACCACAAAAGTATCGGATCTCGGTATCGGAATTCCGATACCCGCAAGTATCGGCCAATACCCGATACTTGCGGTATCGGAATGCTCAACACTAGCAAGGACATGAGGCCCAGAGCATGGAGCCGGCAGGGGACAGAACTCACAGCATGGCCTGGAGTGGTTAGTAAGAGGGGAGATGGGAAGCCATGCAGTGATGCTGGCAGGGATGTTAGACAATGGTGGCTTTATTACCAGGATGTCCAGCCGACACTGAGTCATGATGTACCCTGAGCACTCTAAGATGGAGATTAACTGGAACAAACAGTTTATCAAGTAGACATGCAGCAGGGACATCCCCCTTAGCGTCAACAACTTGTCTTTCCAGATCAGAGCATATAGATGCCATAGCCACCCCTTTTTGAAGAATAGATACCGGTTCACACTTATCTCCTCTCCCAGGAAAGCAACAGAATAAGGCATCTGCCTTAGGCCAGGGTCACACTTGCTAGTGCAATGCGAGAAACTAGCACGAGTCTCTCACATCAATACCCGGCACATCCCTCGGCATTTGGGACCGGAGTGTTCAGCTGCATAGCAATACATGCAACCGCACGCTCCGGTCCTTAGTGCCGGCGGCAGTGCCAGCTATTGATGTGAGGGACTCGTGCGAGTTTCTCACATTGCACTGGCAAGTGTGACCCTGACCTTAATGTTTTTGTTCCCCGGCCCATATGTGACAAAAAAAGTTATACCAGATAGAGAACAATGCCCATCTTGCCTGTCGAGGTGTTTTGACGATTCCAAGTATACCAGATTCTTATGATCCATGATTACCATAACTGGGTGAACCGCTCCCTCCAAATATGTCACCAATCTTCAAAAGCCCATTTGATTGCTAAGAGTTCAATGTTACCAATGTCATAATTTTTCTCAGCTGGTAGCAGTTTTGTAGAAAAATAAGCACATGGTTGCCATTTACCAGGAGACGCACTCTGAAACAATACAGCCCCACACCAACCAACCACCAACGCATCGTCCTCAACGATAAAAGGCTGAGAGACGTCAGGCTGTATAAGAATTGGCTCATGAGAAAAACACCTTTTCAACGTATCAAATGCCTTCCTGGCAGGACTGGACCACATGGAGGAGTCTGTCCACTTCCTGGTCATATCCGTAAGAGGTTTTGCTATTACCAAAAAGTTTTTTTTATGAACTAACGGTAGTAGTTGGCCTTCAAATCCGCCGGACGATCCCAATCCAATACTGCCCGGACTTTCGCCGGATCCATGCTAAAATTGGTGGAAGACAACACATATCCTAGGAAAAGGATCTCCTCAACCGAGAACATACACTTCTGGGGTTTAACATGTAAGTTATTGTCTCGGAGTATATGTAAGACATGCCTGACACGTACCTGGCGTGACTCAAGGTCAGTTTAATAAATTAGTATGTCATCCAGATAGATAACCACGAATCTGGCTGATTAACCCCTGTTCTGCCAGAAGAAATAAACACATTTAGGCCATGTGCACATGTTCAGTATTTTTCACGTTTTTTTGCGTTTTTTCGCTATAAAAACGTGATAAAAACGCGAAAAAAACGCTAACATATGCCTCCTATTTTTTACAGTGTATTCCGCATTTTTTGTGCAAATGTTGCATTTTTTCCGCGAAAAAATCGCATCGCGGAAAAAAAAGCAACATGTTCATTAAAAATGCGGAATTGCGGGGATTCTGCACACCTAGGAGTGCATTGATCTGCTTACTTCCCGCACGGGGCTGTGCACACCATGCGGGAAGTAAGCAGATTATATGCGGTTGGTACCCAGGGTGGAGGAGAGGAGACTCTCCTCCACGGACTGGGCACCATATAATTGGTCAAAAAAAAAGAATTAAAATAAAAAATAGTCATATACTCACCTTTCGATGGCCCCCGGAGTGTTCCCGCCTCTCACCGCTGCATGCTGCCTCTTCGGTTCCTAAAGATGGTGTGGTTCAGGACCTGCGATGACGTCGCTGTCTTGTGATTGGTCGCGAGACCGGTCATGTGACCGCTCACGTGACCGCGACATCATCGAAGGTCCTGAACCACACCATCTATAGGAACGGACGCCGCTGAGGATATCGGCTGTCTGCAGAGGGTGAGTATAACCATTTTTTAATTTTTTTTATTATTTTTAAACATTCTTTCTTTTACTATAGATGCTGCATAGGCAGCATCTATAGTAAAAAGTTGGTCACACTTGTCAAACACCATGTTTGACAAGTGTGACCAACCTGTCAGTCAGTTTTCCAAGCGATGCTACAGATCGCCTGAAAAACTTTAGCATTCTGCAAGCTAATTACGCTTGCAAAATGCTAAAAAAACCGTGAAAAAAAACGGGAAAAAAACGCAAAAAAAAAAATGCGGATTTCTTGCAGAAAATTTCCGGTTTTCTTCAGGAAGTTTCTGCAAGAAATCCTGACGTGTGCACATACCCTTAAAATGAAGGAGAAGTGCTTCTTCTCAGCGCCAGTGTAGGATCAATCAGACGCTGTGGTCTTCTGGCTACACACTGTTGCAGTAACCCTGTGACACTTCTACGCCCTCCTCTCTCCATATAGGATAATGGGTAGTCTGACTTATCTGAGAAAGAAAGCATTGAGCTAATATTTCTCAGTGGGTGGGGAGTTCAAGGGGCAGGGGGAGAGTAAAAAAGGTCTGATAAGTGGGAAGTAAGCTGATTTCTCTGCTAAGGGTACCGTCTCACAGTGTCGCTGTGTCTGACACGCAGCAGTGATCAGGGACCCTGCTGAGAATCGTACGTCGTAGCAGATCGTTTGGAACTTTATTTCGTCGCTGGATCTCCCGCTGTCATCGTTGGATCGGTGTGTGTGACACCGATCCAATGATGCGTTCGCTTGTAACCAGGGTAAACATCGGGTTACTAAGCGCAGGGCCGCGCTTAGTAACCCGATGTTTACCCTGGTTACCGTCGTAAATGTAAAAAAAACCAAACAGTACATACTCACACCGCTGTGATCTGCTTTCACTTTACGGCCGGCAGTCAGTCAGTGCGGGAAGCAGACGGCAAGGGACCTGACGGACACCGGAATGTGAGTATGTACTGTTTGTTTTTTTTACATTTACGACGGTAACCAGGGTAAACATCAGGTTACTAAGCGCGGCCCTGCGCTTAGTAACCCGATGTTTACCCTGGTTACCCGGGGACTTCGGCATCGTTGGTCGCTGGAGAGCGGTCTGTGTGACAGCTCCCCAGCGACCACACAACGACTTACCAACGATCACGGCCAGGTCGTATCGCTGGTCGTGATCGTTGGTAAATCGTTTTGTGAGACGGTACCCTAAGATACATTATAAAGTTTATTTTATTTGTACTAATGATTTAAACAAAGTTTGTTTAATAAATACCAATAAGTTTGAGTATGCAAGTGAATATACTTTTTTTTTTCTTTTTGCACGCATGTAAAAAATTCCAGAACTTTTGCATGTTATTTCTGGTGATCTTGGACTTTCATTCATTTTTAAAGTGCATGCACTGTAGCATCGTTAGACAGCAATTCAGCACAGCGATATAGCAGTACAGTCCTGGTGATACATTAAAAGATCATTTTATTTCTGCTGTTCTACTGAAATTTTTGTTTTTTAATCCTCCATACGGTTCCAGAGATATGGGCTCTCAGATTCAGTACAAATTTTTATGAGTTTTATCACAGTGTAACTGTGCAGAGCAGTCTAAAGACATGCACATAGGGAATTCTATGAACCATACCCCTTGATATAGACCAGAAAAATGAGCACTAAATACAAAACTCTGAAACTGTATCATGGATTTAAAATAAAACAAAACAATAAACAATTACTCTAGTGAGCAGTGAAATAAAATAATAAAATAAGAGCAAAAACTATCCCCTTTTGAAATGTTGACAGGTTCTCTATAAAAGGGAATCTATCACCAGGTTTTTGCCACCGTATTTGAGAGCAGCATAATGTAGAGACAGAGACCATGATTTCAGCGATGTGTCACTTAGGCTGGAGTCACACTAGTGTATATGAACTGGCATTGTCTTATTGACACCTCTCCATTACTAAGCTGTGGGCTTGATGTCACCTTACAATGCAAAGGTGACATCAACCCCACAACTATTACCACACTTGCACCGCTACAAGGCAAGTGGGATGAGCAAGGCTAAGTGCCAGAATTGGTGTATCTTAGAGATCCCCCTCTTCTGGGGCAGCTGGGAGCTGATGTTTTTAGCCAGGGGAGCCAATAACCATGGTCCATTCCTACGCTATTAATATCCGCCCCCAGGCGCTGGCTTTCCCTCTGCTGGTTCTGAAAATTGTGCGAGAGCCCGCGCCATTTTTTTCCCCCAAAATAATCTTTTATTAGTTACATACATGTCCCATATAATTTGCACACACGTACTACTAATTGGATTGGTCACTGATGTCTACATATCTACATATCTACGTTTTCTGCTCTATTCTTCTATCCTGTTGGCTGCTGCAGTGATTTTACAGAAGCTGGCTATTCTTCTATCTATGTTTCTGTGCAAAATAAATACATGTATATATATGTGTCTGTGTCACTGGCATGTATATATATGCATTCTATGTGTATATTTCTATTCTAACCTGTCACTCTGTGATTATACTGTACGCAACAGATCATTTGCCGGCTTTTAATCCATCTATCTATCTATCTATCCATCTATCCATCTGTCCAAAAAAAACTTCCTTCTCACCCCCAATGGAGGTCATCTTTGTTGTCCTTTCTCATTCTCGGGTCCTCTACTAGAGGCCTGGGAGTTTGAGGGTTCTGTGTAGGATTGTAGTTGTTTCCTGCATTGCGCTATTCTGGACAGAGAGCTCAGATGTTGCTCCTGGGATCTGTTGTAGACATTCTTCCACCTTTGGGGTCACTGCTCCAAATGCTCCTATCACCACTGGAATCACTGTTGCCTTCATCTTCCACATCTTCTTCAGTTCTCCTTTGAGGCCCTGGTATTTCTCTTGCTTCTCATATTCCTTCTTTCTGATGTTGCTGTCACTTGGCACTGACACATCTATTATCATTGCTGTCTTCTGATCCTTGTCTACTATCATAATGTCAGGTTGGTTAGCCAACACCTGCTTATCTGTCTGGATCTTGAAGTCCCACAGGATTTTATCCCTTTCATTCTCCACCACTTTTTCTGGGGTCTCCCACCTGGACTTAGGGGGACTTAGCCCATATGCTGTGCAGATGTTCCTGTATACAATCTGCACTACTTGGTTGTGGCGTTGGGTATACGCTGTTCCTGCTTGCATTTTGCATCCTGCCACTATGTGTTGGACGGTTTCTGGGGTTTCTTTGCATAGTCTGCACCTTGGGTCTTGTCTTGTGTGGTAGAGTCCTGCTTCTATGGATCTGGTACTTAGTGCTTGCTCTTGTGCCGCTATGATTAGTGCCTCTGTGCTGTCTCGGAGTCCTGCTTTCTCCAGCCATTAGAAGGATTTCTAAATGTCAGCCACTTCCATTACCTGTCGATGGTGCATCCCATGCAGCGGCTTGTCTGGCCATGACGCTTCATGTTCCTGTTCTTCCTTCCAGACCTGTTGTTGTTGCTGCCTTAGGCTTTCTCTCAGCATCTCACCTTTTGGTGCCATTTTCCCAATGTATTCCTGGATACTTCTTGTTTCATCCGTGATGGTGGCTTGGATGCTTATCAAGCCTCGACCACCCTCCTTTCTGTTGGTATACAATCTTTGGGTGTTAGACTAAGGGTATGTGCACATGTTGCAGATTTCCTGCGGATCTGCAGCGTTTTTTTCCACGCAGAAACGCTGCAGATGCGCATGTGATTTACAGTACAATGTAAATCAATGGCAAAAAAATGCTGTGCTAATCGTGCGGAAAAATCTGCACGGAAAACGCAGCAGATTAAAAAAATAACCATGTCAATTCATTTTTCAGATCGGCTGCGTTTCTGCACCCACTCCATAATAGAAATCCGCAGGGGTAAAAAAGGAAGAAATCCACACAAAAAATCTGCAATGTGTGCACATACCAAAAAACCCTACAGATTCTGACCTGCGTTTTTTGCCAAGAAATGTAGAATCTGCACAGAAAATTCCACAGTCAAATCTGCAATGTGTGCATACAGGCTTAGGGTGGAGACCTCCATGCATTTTGAGGAGCTTTTGTGTCTTCACATCTGCAGCTTCCATCTCTTCTTTTGGCCAGCACACTATGTCTGCAGGGTATCTGATAACTGGCAGGGCAAATGTATTGATGTAGCAAATGTTATTCTTCCCATTGAGCTAGCTCTTCAGGACCTGTCTTATCCTTTGATGGTATTTGGATGTTGCTGCTTTCCTTGCCTCCTCATCATGGTTACCATATCCCTGTGGGATTCCAAGGTACTTGTAGCATGTCTTTACATCTGCTATGTGCCCTGCTGGTAATTCCACTCCATCAGTCTTGCTACCTTGACTCTCTTTATTACTAACCGGCCGCCCTTCTCCAGTCCGAAGGACATCCCGATGTCTTCACTGTAGACCCTTGTCAGGTGGGTCAATGAGTTGATGTCTCGTTCAATTTTCGCATACAGCTTGATGTCATCCATGTAGAGGAGGTGGCTGATGGTGCTTCCATTCTTGAACTTGTGTCCATAGCCAGACTCTGTAATTATCTGACTGAGGGGGTTCAAACCTATGCAGAACAGCAATGGGACAGTGCATCACCTTGGTATATGCTGCATTTGATGGTCACTTGTGCTGGTTGTCTTGAGTTCAATTCCAGTGTTGTTCTCCTTTGCCCCATTGAGTTTCTGAGGAAGGTTCTTAATTTCCTGTTGACATTGTAGAGAGCCAAGCATTCACAGATCCATGTGTGTGGCATTGAGTCATAGGCTTTCCTGTAGTCAATGCAGGCTGTGCTGAGATTGGTCTGTCTGGATCTTGAGTCTTGAGCGACTGCTCTATCTACTAGGAGCTGGTGCTTAGATCCTCTGGTGTCAGACCCGATGCCTTTCTGAGCTGAATTCATGTACTGGTTCATATGGTTCTGTAGCTTGGTGGCTATGATGCCTGACAGGAGTTTCCTTGTTGTTGTAAGGCAGGTTATGGGGCGGTAATTGGATGTAACTGTTCCTTTGTGAGGAGCCTTCATGATCAGCGCTGTTCTTCCTTGTGTTAGCCAAGCTGGGTGGTGGCCTGCTTCTAGCAGTTGGTTCATCTGCTTTGCTATGCTTTCATGTACCTGTTGTGAATTTGGATTTTGGGCTCCCCCGGTGGCCACTGGTGGAATTGAACTGGTGTGCATCATCCCCTCTGTTCACCTGTTTCCATCAGGATGTGGGAGTCGCTATTTAGCCTTGCTCCTCTGTCACTTCCATGCCGGTCAACATTGTAATCAGAAGCCTTTCTGTGCATGTTCCTGCTGCTAGACAACTCCCAGCTAAGTTGGACTTTAGTCCTCGTGTGTTTTTGCATTTTTGTTCCAGTTCACAGCTGTAGTTTCGTTTCTGTGTCTGGAAAGCTCTTGTGATCTGAAATTGCCACTCTGATGTTATGAGTTAATACTAGAGTCTTAAAGTAATTTCAGGATGGTGTTTTGATAGGGTTTTCAGCTGACCATGAAAGTGCCCTTTCTGTCTTCCTGCTATCTAGTAAGCGGACCTCAATTTTGCTAAACCTATTTTCATACTACGTTTGTCTTTTTCATCTAAAATCACCGCCAATATATGTGGGGGCCGCTGTCTGCCTTTCGGGGAAATTTCTCTAGAGGTGAGCCAGGACTATATTTTCCTCTGCCAGGATTAGTTAGTCTTCCGGCCGGCGCTGGGCGTCTAGGGATAAAACGTAGGCAACGCTACCCGGCTACTGTTAATTGTGCGCCAGGTTTAGTTCATGGTCAGTTTAGTTTCCATCCTTCCAAGAGCTAGTTCTTATGTTCGCTGGGCTATGTTCTCTTGCCATTGAGAACCATAACAGTTTGACCGGCCAGAAAAAGGGTTAAATTAATTGACAGAGAAAGGAGAGAAAAGAGAAGTCTGCTGAAGATTTATTATTTTTTTTTTTTTCCCTTCAGTTCTGAGTGTGCTTGTAATTCAATCTCTTGCTAGTCTGCCTATATTGCAGCCTTTCTCTCTCTCTCTCCTTCTAATCCTGGAATGGCTCTGTGTTCACCTGTTTAAAATGGATATTCAGAGTTTAGCTGCAGGTTTGAATAATCTCACCACGAAAGTTCAAAATTTACAAGATTTTGTTGTTCATGTTCCTATATCTGAACCTAGAATTCCTTTGCCTGAATTTTTCTCGGGGAATAGATCTTGCTTTCAAAATTTCAAAAATAATTGCAAGTTATTTTTGTCCCTGAAATCTCGCTCTGCGGGAGATCCTGCTCAGCAGGTCAGGATTGTGATTTCCTTGCTCCGGGGCGACCCTCAGGATTGGGCTTTTGCATTGGCTCCAGGGGATCCTGCGTTGCTCAATGTGGATGCGTTTTTTCTGGCCTTGGGGTTACTTTATGAGGAACCTCAGTTAGAGCTTCAGGCGGAAAAGGCCTTGATGTCCCTATCTCAGGGGCAAGACGAAGCTGAAATATACTGCCAGAAAATTCCGTAAATGGGCTGTGCTTACTCAGTGGAATGAGTGCGCCCTGGCGGCGAATTTCAGAGAGGGTCTCTCTGCTGCCATTAAGGATGTTATGGTGGGGTTCCCTGTGCCTGCGGGTCTGAATGAGTCCATGACAATGGCTATCCAGATCGATAGGCGTCTGCGGGAGCGCAAACCTGTGCACCATTTGGCGGTGTCTACTGAGAAGACGCCAGAGAATATGCAATGTGATAGAATTCTGTCCAGAAGTGAACGGCAGAATTTTAGACGAAAAAATGGGTTGTGCTTCTATTGCGGTGATTCAACTCATGTTATATCAGCATGCTCTAAGCGTACTAAGAAGCTTGATAAGTCTGTTTCAATTGGCACTTTACAGTCTAAGTTTATTCTATCTGTGACCCTGATTTGTTCTTTATCATCTATTACCGCGGATGCCTATGTCGACTCTGGCGCCGCTTTGAGTCTTATGGATTGGTCCTTTGCCAAACGCTGTGGGTATGATTTGGAGCCTCTTGAAACTCCTATACCCCTGAAGGGGATTGACTCCACCCCATTGGCTAGTAATAAACCACAATACTGGACACAAGTAACTATGCGGATTAATCCGGATCACCAGGAGATTATTCGCTTTCTTGTGCTGTATAACCTACATGATGTGTTGGTGCTTGGATTGCCATGGCTGCAATCTCATAACCCAGTCCTTGACTGGAAAGCTATGTCTGTGTTAAGCTGGGGATGTAAGGGGACGCATGGGGACGTACCTGTGGTTTCCATTTCATCATCTATTCCCTCTGAGATTCCTGAATTCTTGACTGAATATCGTGACGTCTTTGAAGAACCTAAGCTTGGTTCATTACCTCCGCACCGGGAGTGCGATTGTGCCATAGATTTGATTCCGGGTAGTAAATACCCTAAGGGTCGTTTATTTAATCTGTCTGTGCCTGAGCATGCTGCTATGCGAGAATATATAAAGGACTCCTTGGAAAAGGGACATATTCGTCCTTCGTCATCTCCCTTAGGAGCCGGTTTTTTCTTTGTGGCTAAGAAAGATGGCTCTTTGAGGCCGTGTATTGATTATCGGCTTTTGAATAAAATCACGGTTAAATATCAATATCCGTTGCCACTGCTGACTGATTTGTTTGCTCGCATAAAGGGGGCCAAGTGGTTCTCTAAGATAGATCTCCGTGGGGCGTATAATTTGGTGCGAATTAAGCAGGGGGATGAGTGGAAAACCGCATTTAATACGCCCGAGGGCCACTTTGAGTATTTGGTGATGCCTTTTGGTCTTTCAAATGCCCCTTCAGTCTTTCAGTCCTTTATGCATGACATTTTCCGTGATTATTTGGATAAATTTATGATTGTGTATCTGGATGATATTTTGATTTTTTCGGATGACTGGGACTCTCATGTCCAGCAGGTCAGGAGGGTTTTTCAGGTTTTGCGGTCTAATTCCTTGTGTGTGAAGGGTTCTAAGTGCGTTTTTGGGGTTCAAAAGATTTCCTTTTTGGGATATATTTTTTCCCCCTCTTCCATCGAGATGGATCCTGTCAAGGTTCAGGCTATTTGTGATTGGACGCAACCCTCTTCTCTTAAGAGTCTTCAGAAATTTTTGGGCTTTGCTAACTTTTATCGTCGATTTATTGCTGGTTTTTCTGATGTTGTTAAACCATTGACGGATTTGACTAAGAAGGGTGCTGATGTTGCTGATTGGTCCCCTGCTGCTGTGGAGGCCTTTCGGGAGCTTAAGCGCCGCTTTTCTTCCGCCCCTGTGTTGCGTCAGCCTGATGTTGCTCTTCCTTTTCAGGTTGAGGTCGACGCTTCTGAAATCGGAGCTGGGGCGGTTTTGTCGCAGAGAAGTTCCGATTGCTCCGTGATGAGACCTTGTGCCTTTTTCTCGCGTAAATTTTCGCCCGCCGAGCGGAATTATGATGTTGGGAATCGGGAGCTTTTGGCCATGAAGTGGGCTTTTGAGGAGTGGCGTCATTGGCTTGAGGGGGCTAGACATCAGGTGGTGGTATTGACTGACCACAAAAATCTAATTTATCTTGAGTCCGCCAGACGCCTGAATCCTAGACAGGCGCGCTGGTCGTTGTTTTTCTCTCGGTTTAATTTTGTGGTGTCCTACCTGCCGGGTTCTAAGAATGTTAAGGCGGATGCCCTTTCTAGGAGTTTTGAGCCTGACTCCCCTGGTAATTCTGAACCTACAGGTATCCTTAAGGATGGAGTGATATTGTCTGCCATTTCTCCAGACCTGCGGCGGGCCTTGCAGGAGTTTCAGGCGGATAGACCTGATCGTTGCCCACCTGGTAGACTGTTTGTTCCTGATGATTGGACCAGTAAAGTCATTTCTGAGGTTCATTCTTCTGCGTTGGCAGGTCATCCTGGAATCTTTGGTACCAGGGATTTGGTGGCAAGGTCCTTCTGGTGGCCTTCCCTGTCTCGAGATGTGCGAGGCTTTGTGCAGTCTTGTGACGTTTGTGCTCGGGCCAAGCCTTGTTGTTCTCGGGCTAGTGGATTGTTGTTGCCCTTGCCTATCCCGAAGAGGCCCTGGACGCACATCTCGATGGATTTTATTTCGGATCTTCCTGTTTCTCAGAAGATGTCTGTCATCTGGGTGGTGTGTGACCGTTTCTCTAAGATGGTCCATTTGGTTCCCCTGCCTAAGTTGCCTTCTTCTTCCGAGTTGGTTCCTCTGTTTTTTCAAAATGTGGTCTGTTTGCATGGTATTCCGGAGAATATCGTTTCTGACAGAGGAACCCAATTCGTGTCTAGATTTTGGCGAGCATTCTGTGCTAGGATGGGTGTCATGATCTCTGCAGGCAGAGATCATAGCAAGCCTATAGAGGGACAAGCTCTCGGAAGATGGAACTATACTGACCATGAACTAAGCCTGCCGCGCAACTAGAAATAGCCAGGTAGCATTTCCTATTTATTGCTAGATGCCCAGCTCTGGCCTAAGACCTAAATAGCTAGCAGAGGGAAAAATAAGACCTGGCTCACCTCTAGAGAAATATTCCAAAGAAGACAGTAGCCCCCCACATATAATGACGGTGAGTTCAGATGAAACAACAAACGCAGCAGGAAAATAGTCTTAGCAAATTTGAGGTCCGCTTACTAGATAGCAGAAGACAGATAGTATACTTTCATGGTCAGCAGAAAAACACTAACAAAACACCATCCAGAGATTACCTTAAACTCTGGCATTAACTCATAACGCCAGAGTAGCAATCCCTGATCAACGAGAGCTTTCCAGACACAGTAACAAAACTTCAGCTGTGAACTGGAACAAATAGGCAAAACGAAACATGGACAAAAGTCCAACTTATCTAGTAGTTGTCAGAAGCAGGAACAAGCACTGAGAGGCATCAGATAACATTGTTGACCGGCAAGAAACCACCAGAGAAATGAGCTTAAATAGCGACACCCACTACTGATGGAACCAGGTGAAACAGGAAAGAGGATGACAAGTCCAATTCCACAAGCGGCCACCGGGGGAGCCCAGAATCCAAATTCACAACAGTACCCCCCCCTCAAGGAGGGGGCACCGAACCCTCACCAGATCCACCAGGGCGACCAGGATGAGCCCTATGGAAGGCACGAACAAGATCAGAAGCATGAACATCAGATGCATTGACCCAAGAATTATCCTCCTGGCCGTAACCCTTCCAGTTGACCAGATACTGGAGTCTCCGTCTGGAAACACGAGAGTCCAAAATTTTCTCCACAACGTACTCCAACTCACCCTCAACCAACACCGGAGCAGGAGGCTCAACTGAAGGTACAACAGGTACCTCATACCTGCGCAATAACGACCGATGAAAAACGTTATGAATGGAAAAGGACGCAGGGAGGTCCAAACGGAAAGAAACAGGATTAAGAATCTCCAATATTCTATAAGGGCCGATGAACCGAGGTTTAAACTTAGGAGAAGAGACCCTCATAGGGACAAAACGAGAAGACAACCACACCAAATCTCCAACACAAAGCCGAGAACCAACACGACGATGACGGTTGGCAAAACGCTGAGTCTTCTCCTGGGACAACTTCAAATTGTCCATAACCTGCCCCCAGATGTGATGCAATCTCTCCACCACCGCATCCACTCCAGGACAATCCGAGGATTCCACCTGACCGGAGGAAAATCGAGGGTGAAACCCCGAATTACAGAAAAACGGGGACACCAAGGTGGAAGAGCTGGCCCGATTATTGAGGGCGAACTCTGCCAATGGCAAAAAAGCAACCCAATCATCCTGATCAGCAGAGACAAAACACCTCAGATATGTCTCCAGGGTCTGATTAGTCCGCTCGGTCTGGCCATTAGTCTGAGGGTGAAAAGCAGATGAAAAAGACAAATCTATGCCCATCCTAGCACAGAATGCCCGCCAAAATCTAGACACAAATTGGGTACCTCTGTCAGAAACAATATTCTCAGGAATACCGTGCAATCGGACAACATTCTGAAAAAACAGAGGAACCAACTCAGAAGAAGAAGGCAACTTGGGCAGAGGAACCAAATGGACCATTTTAGAGAAACGGTCACAGACCACCCAGATGACAGACATCTTCTGGGAAACAGGCAGATCTGAAATAAAATCCATCGAGATGTGTGTCCAAGGCCTCTTAGGAATAGGCAAGGGCAACAGCAGTCCGCTAGCCCGAGAACTACAAGACTTGGCCCGAGCACAAATGTCACATGACTGCACAAAGACTCGCACATCTCGTGACAGGGAAGGCCACCAGAAGGATCTTGCCACCAAATCCCTGGTACCAAAAATTCCGGGATGACCTGCCAATGCAGAAGAATGTACCTCAGAGATGACTCTACTGGTCCAATCATCCGGAACAAACAGTCTATCAGGCGGACAACGATCCGGTCTATCCGCCTGAAACTCTTGCAAGGACCGCCGCAGATCAGGAGAAACGGCCGACAAAATTACTCCCTCCCTAAGGATACCTGTGGGTTCAGCATTACCAGGAGAGTCCGGGTCAAAACTCCTAGAAAGGGCATCTGCCTTAACATTCTTAGAACCCGGTAGGTATGACACCACAAAATTAAAGCGAGAAAAAAATAAAGACCAGCGCGCCTGTCTAGGATTCAGGCGCCTGGCAGTCTCAAGATAAATCAAATTTTTGTGGTCAGTCAATACCACCACCTGATGCTTAGCCCCCTCTAGCCAATGGCGCCACTCCTCAAACGCCCACTTCATGGCCAAAAGCTCCCTATTCCCAACATCATAATTCCGCTCTGCGGGCGAAAATTTGCGAGAAAAGAAGGCACAAGGCCTAATGACGGAGCAGTCGGAACCTTTCTGCGACAACACTGCCCCAGCTCCGATCTCCGAAGCGTCAACCTCAACCTGAAAAGGCAGATTCACATCAGGCTGACGTAACACAGGGGCAGAGGCAAAACGGTGCTTAAGCTCCTGAAAGGCCTCTACAGCATGAGGGGACCAATTAGCAACATCAGCGCCATGTCTGGTCAAATCAGTCAGTGGTTTAACGACATCCGAAAAACCAGCAATAAATCGGCGGTAAAAGTTGGCAAAGCCCAAAAATCTCTGAAGACCCTTAAGAGAGGAGGGCTGAGTCCAGTCACAAATAGCTTGCACCTTGACGGGATCCATCTCAATGGAAGAGGGAGAAAAAATATACCCCAAAAAGGAAATTTTCTGGACCCCAAAAACGCACTTAGACCCCTTCACACATAAAGAATTAGACCGCAGAACCTGAAAAACTCTCCTGACCTGCTGGACATGAGAGTCCCAGTCATCAGAAAAAATCAGAATATCATCCAGATATATTATCATAAATTTATCCAGAAAATCGCGGAAAATATCATGCATAAAAGACTGGAAAACTGAAGGGGCATTAGAAAGACCAAAAGGCATGACCAAATACTCAAAGTGGCCCTCGGGCGTATTAAATGCGGTCTTCCACTCATCCCCCTGCCTGATCCGCACCAAATTATACGCCCCACGAAGATCAATTTTAGAGAACCACTTAGCACCCTCTATACGAGCAAACAAATCAGTAAGCAATGGCAATGGGTATTGGTACTTAACAGTGATCTTATTCAGAAGCCGATAATCAATACATGGTCTCAAAGAGCCGTCCTTTTTTGAGACAAAGAAAAACCCAGCTCCCAAGGGAGAAGAAGATGGACGAATATGTCCCTTTTCCAAAGACTCCTTTATATATTCCCGCATAGCAGCATGTTCCGGCACAGACAGATTAAACAAACGACCCTTTGGATATTTGCAACCCGGTATCAAATCTATGGCACAATCGCACTCACGGTGCGGAGGTAACGACCCAAGCTTGGGTTCGTCAAAGACGTCTTGATAATCAGAGAGGAACTCAGGGACTTCAGAGGGAATGGACGACGAAATAGAAACCAAAGGTAAGTCCCCATGAATACCCTTACATCCCCAGCTCAACACAGACATTGCTCTCCAGTCCAAGACTGGATTGTGAGACTGCAACCATGGCAATCCCAGTACCAAATCGTCATGTAAATTATACAGCACCAGGAAACGAATAATCTCCTGGTGATCCGGATTGATACGCATGGTTACTTGTGTCCAGTATTGTGGTTTATTATTAGCCAATGGGGTGGAGTCAATCCCCTTCAGAGGAATAAGAGTCTCCAAAGGCTCTAAATCAAAACCACAACGATTGGCAAAGGACCAATCCATAAGACTCAGAGCGGCGCCAGAGTCAACATAGGCGTCCGTAGCAATGGATGACAAAGAGCAAATCAGGGTTACAGACAAAATAAACTTAGACTGAATGGTGCCAATGGAAACAGACTTATCAAGCTTCTTTGTACGCCTAGAGCATGCTGATATAACATGAGTAGAATCCCCACAATAGAAGCACAATCCATTCTTCCGTCTAAAATTCTGTCGCTCGCTCCTGGACAGAATTCTATCACACTGCATACTTTCTGGCGTCTTTTCCATAGACACCGCCAGATGGTGCACAGGTTTGCGCTCCCGCAGACGCCTATCAATCTGAATAGCCATTGTCATGGACTCATTCAGACCTGCAGGCACAGGGAACCCCACCATAACATCCTTAACGGCATCAGAGAGACCTTCTCTGAAAGTTGCCGCCAAGGCGCACTCATTCCACTGAGTAAGCACAGACCATTTACGGAATTTTTGGCAGTAAACCTCAGCTTCGTCTTGCCCCTGAGATAGAGCCATCAAAGTTTTTTCTGCCTGAAGTTCCAAATGAGGTTCCTCATAAAGCAAGCCCAAGGCCAGAAAAAACGCATCCACATCGCGCAACGCAGGATCCCCTGCTGGCAATGAGAAGGCCCAATCTTGAGGGTCACCCCTGAGCAAGGAAATCACAATCCTAACCTGCTGAGCAGGGTCTCCAGCTGAACGAGACTTCAGGGACAAATAAAGCTTACAATTATTTCGGAAATTCTGGAAGCTAGCTCTATTCCCTGTGAAGAACTCCGGCAAAGGAATTCTCGGCTCAGATACTGGAGCATGTACCACAAAATCTTGTAAATTTTGTACTTTCGTGATGAGATTATTCAAACCCGCAGTTACACTCTGAAGATCCATTATTGTCAGGTGCACACAGAGCCATACAGAGATTAGGAGGAGAGAGAGAAAAAAAACTGCAGCAAGGCAAACTGGAGGAAAAAAAAAAAAATTCCAGCAGACTTCTTATAACTCTCCTTTCTCAACCTGGGTCTTTAACACTTTACGGGCCGGTCAAACTGTCATGATCTCTGCAGGCAGAGATCATAGCAAGCCTATAGAGGGACAAGCTCTCGGAAGATGGAACTATACTGACCATGAACTAAGCCTGCCGCGCAACTAGAAATAGCCAGGTAGCATTTCCTATTTATTGCTAGATGCCCAGCTCTGGCCTAAGACCTAAATAGCTAGCAGAGGGAAAAATAAGACCTGGCTCACCTCTAGAGAAATATTCCAAAGAAGACAGTAGCCCCCCACATATAATGACGGTGAGTTCAGATGAAACAACAAACGCAGCAGGAAAATAGTCTTAGCAAATTTGAGGTCCGCTTACTAGATAGCAGAAGACAGATAGTATACTTTCATGGTCAGCAGAAAAACACTAACAAAACACCATCCAGAGATTACCTTAAACTCTGGCATTAACTCATAACGCCAGAGTAGCAATCCCTGATCAACGAGAGCTTTCCAGACACAGTAACAAAACTTCAGCTGTGAACTGGAACAAATAGGCAAAACGAAACATGGACAAAAGTCCAACTTATCTAGTAGTTGTCAGAAGCAGGAACAAGCACTGAGAGGCATCAGATAACATTGTTGACCGGCAAGAAACCACCAGAGAAATGAGCTTAAATAGCGACACCCACTACTGATGGAACCAGGTGAAACAGGAAAGAGGATGACAAGTCCAATTCCACAAGCGGCCACCGGGGGAGCCCAGAATCCAAATTCACAACAGATGGGCATAGATTTGTCTTTCTCGTCTGCTTTCCATCCTCAGACTAATGGCCAGACCGAGCGGACGAATCAGACCTTGGAGACATATTTGAGGTGTTTTGTGTCTGCAGATCAGGATGATTGGGTTGCTTTTTTGCCTTTAGCGGAGTTTGCCCTCAATAATCGGGCCAGCTCTGCCACCTTGGTGTCTCCTTTTTTCTGTAATTCGGGGTTTCATCCTCGATTTTCTTCTGGTCAGTTGGAATCTTCGGATTGTCCTGGAGTGGATGCTGTGGTGGAGAGGTTGCATCAGATTTGGGGGCAGGTAGTGGACAATTTGAAGTTGTCCCAGGAGAAGACTCAGCTTTTTGCCAACCGCCGGCGTCGGGTTGGTCCTCGGCTTTGTGTTGGGGACTTGGTGTGGTTGTCTTCTCGTTTTGTCCCTATGAGGGTTTCTTCTCCTAAGTTTAAGCCTCGGTTCATCGGCCCGTACAAGATATTGGAGATTCTTAACCCTGTGTCCTTCCGTTTGGACCTCCCTGCATCTTTTTCTATTCATAATGTTTTTCATCGGTCATTATTGCGCAGGTATGAGGTACCGGTTGTGCCTTCCGTTGAGCCTCCTGCTCCGGTGTTGGTTGAGGGCGAGTTGGAGTACGTTGTGGAAAAAATCTTGGACTCCCGTGTTTCCAGACGGAAACTCCAGTATCTGGTCAAATGGAAGGGATACGGTCAGGAGGATAATTCTTGGGTGACTGCCTCTGATGTTCATGCCTCCGATCTGGTCCGTGCCTTTCATAGGGCTCATCCTGATCGCCCTGGTGGTTCTGGTGAGGGTTCGGTGCCCCCTCCTTGAGGGGGGGGGGTACTGTTGTGAATTTGGATTTTGGGCTCCCCCGGTGGCCACTGGTGGAATTGAACTGGTGTGCATCATCCCCTCTGTTCACCTGTTTCCATCAGGATGTGGGAGTCGCTATTTAGCCTTGCTCCTCTGTCACTTCCATGCCGGTCAACATTGTAATCAGAAGCCTTTCTGTGCATGTTCCTGCTGCTAGACAACTCCCAGCTAAGTTGGACTTTAGTCCTCGTGTGTTTTTGCATTTTTGTTCCAGTTCACAGCTGTAGTTTCGTTTCTGTGTCTGGAAAGCTCTTGTGATCTGAAATTGCAACTCTGATGTTATGAGTTAATACTAGAGTCTTAAAGTAATTTCAGGATGGTGTTTTGATAGGGTTTTCAGCTAACCATGAAAGTGCCCTTTCTGTCTTCCTGCTATCTAGTAAGCGGACCTCAATTTTGCTAAACCTATTTTCATACTACGTTTGTCTTTTTCATCTAAAATCACCGCCAATATATGTGGGGGCCGCTGTCTGCCTTTTGGGGAAATTTCTCTAGAGGTGAGCCAGGACTATATTTTCCTCTGCCAGGATTAGTTAGTCCTCCGGCCGGCGCTGGGCGTCTAGGGATAAAACGTAGGCAACGCTACCCGGCTACTGTTAATTGTGCGGCAGGTTTAGTTCATGGTCAGTTTAGTTTCCATCCTTCCAAGAGCTAGTTCTTATGTTCGCTGGGCTATGTTCTCTTGCCATTGAGAACCATAACATGTACCGCTGTTAATTTCTTTAGCCAGTAGGTGCGGATCATGTCTGGGCCAGGTGCTGTCCAGCTCTTCATGTTCTTCATGCGCTGCTGGATGTCTGCTTCTGTAATGGTGACTGGTTCTTTCTATAGGTGGTTGCTGTGTTTCATTCTCAGATCTTGCAGCCACATTGCATATATATATATATATATATATATATATATATATATATATATATATATATATACTGTATATACAGTATATGTGTGTGTGTGGGTGTTTTGAAGAATATTTAGTTTTAAAACGTTGTGTAAATGACAGAAAACTGCTGTATATAAGAGCTCATGTTAAAATCGGATTGCATACGGATGTCATACTGATACTGTACATAGATGCGAGGAAATCGCATGATAGCATTGCAAACAGATTACACATGGATAAGCATATGGAGAACATTCGTGTGACTCTTGGCCGAGAGAATCGCATCGATTTTTAATACGTGAAGTGTGACGCCTGCCTTACTGAGATGCTTAGTGTAGTTTTGGTAAAATACTTTTTTTTTATCAGCAGGAGATTATCATAAGAGGACTAGAAAACCTGCATACAGGTCATCATACATCATATTCATAAGCTCTGTATACCCCCCCACTGATTGCCTGCTTTGTGTGCACTGTGCATAGGCAGAAAGTAGCCAATCAGTGATGTGGGCGGGGATATTCAAAGCTCAAGATTAAGATACCTGCTAGATCTACAGCAGATAAAACATTGATTTTATGAAAATGACAGCAAGCAGCCCAGTAAGTGACACACCGCTGAAATCATGGTCTCTGCCCCTACATTAAGTTGCTCTCAGATGGATAATAAAAACCTTATGACAGTCATTATTAACTAGGTGACAACTATAGAGCTATGAGTCATTAATGCGCTCTGTGGCTAAGTTCACATGAGCCTATAAAAAATTGGCCCTGGGCGCCCATGTAAAAGGGGAAAGGTCTTTAAAGGGAATACAGTTTGTGTTTGTGACGCCACCTGTGGTATTCGGTCAGTGGGGACCGACGCTACTTTAAGGGGTCCTCTGGGGTGATGTTATGGCAGCTAGATGGTACACTTCCCACAGGTGAAGTGTATCCCCAGGGCTCCCGGTGTGTAGATGGGAGATGGTGAATGGCGCAGTAAAGAATGAGGACACTGGTTTTCAGTCTCTTTACCTGGTTTACTGAAGACTCCTGCAGCTCCAGTCCAGGGCACCAGATCGCAGGGCAGGCAGGGTCTGGCTGGCTTGGAGGCAAGTTAGGAGTCCCCTTGTCCAGGTGGAAATCAAAGCCTTCCTCTAGCGCTGTGGTGTTGTAGTCCCTTACTGCCTATGGCTTCAGATAAGGTCCTCACAGATGTTCTCTTTCTCACTGGCCCTGTATAGGATAGGACATAACCTATATGACTGGTGACTTGAGTCTGTTTATAGAGACTCTAGCATGCCCCAAGCTCTATAGGTGTCACCGTGCCTCCTGGGTTTTAGGGTGGACAGGTAACTTGGAGTTCCGCTGTCCTGCTGGTCTCTGATGTAAGTCGTAGAGGCCCTTACACCCTTGGTGTTCCAGCTACCGGTCTCTGCGCCTCAGAAGGAGGCAGACTGCTCGTGGCTGGTCTCCCACTGGTGTTCCTCTCCTGTGCTTTGCTCTCCTGCATGCTCACTGCAATATATTCGGCTTTCTGTGTGTCTCTTCCCAGGAGCTGCAGCACTGTGGCTACACAGCTCCGTAAACCCACTTCTGCCTCAGACTGCTCCAGTCTGTCTCCTGGCAAGAACTGACTGACTTTCCCTACAAACTACCATATATATGGGGAGTCACCTAGTAAATACGATCAAAAGCTCCCCCTGGTGGCCTGGAGTGTGAATGTGTTGCATGCTTGTGTTTACCTGGTTACAGTTATCCCTTCTTGCCTTCAAATGGTACATCACCTCCCCAATGAGGGAAGCAATGCCACTGTGACGACCAGGACCCTGGGGCACCACACTCCCCTCCGTTAAATCCAGTACTCCCGGACTGGGAAAAGAAGAACAACAATATTTTAGCAAAAAGACATACAATTTGTTTATAAACATGTAAAACAAGTTAATATTATAAACTAGAGCTTCCCTTTATGGGAGGTGTGGACACTTGAATGTTACAAGAACATATTTACATTGTGGGCCCACTTTTAATAATAGAGCAATTTAATAGAACAGTACAATAATTAACTATGAAAAGCTATTACCCACTATGGGTATACTATTTCTTAAGGCTTCAAGTGCAAAGCAAGCTTTATCTTTATTCAAAGTGCAGAACTTTCCTAGCAACAGAGACTACCCCTATGGGTATACTACATCAAGTCCATCTGATTCAAAAGTGCAACATTAGACATTTTCACTACTTCCTGCACATAACACTATCTAATTTCAAGTTTCAGTTTTATTTCTATTCAATATTTTAACTCAATAATATATTATCTAGCTGGCATATAAAGTATATTTCTAACTAACTTTGGATATTGGTTCAGCATGCATCAAATCAACATTCCCTTTAAGGGTGCAAACAATATTCAAATCTTTCAATGCTGAGCTAGTGCAATTTAATACTCAAGTCAATCATTAACTTTATAACAGCAGCAATGAAGCGAGGGACCCATCATTAACCCCCAACGTTGGCCTTGGGTGAGTTACAAGGCGTGTATCCAGACCCGGAATCCAGCCACGCCAAACGGGTTTTTGTTTATGTCTCTGTAAAACAAAGCAACTTTCACAGCAATGTTAGAAGCAGTCTTTTTAAAGCTTCTTTGTAAAACCAGTAGGAAGCACCTTTAAGAAGGTGCAAACTATTTACAAGACAGTTTGTGAATCATTCACCGTCCATGATCCAAATGTCCTTGAAACAAACAAACTCTGTAAACAGAGGATCCCTTTAACTGAGGGACCCCTTTAAATAGAAACCTGGTCAGGTTTATTAACCCTAGAACGCGTACCTGGGGCCTCGCAGGCCTGCTAGGTTACTTGTTTTCTATTATCTGTAAAACGACATTAGTTAGAATTTTGAAACTCAAGGTAATCCTCAGGTATATAGTTGTTAGTAATATCCAGTTGTTCATATATTTTTATGTTATAGGCATCTCGTATAGCAATGCTTTTTTTGTGACTACCCCAGATTCACGTACCTGGGGCCTTTGAGGCCTGCTTTGGTTTACATGTACTCCTCAGTCTTTTTGTCTGTACTGTTGTTGGGGAAGAACTTATGACTCAGTCTTTATGACTATTGCAATGTCTTTCTGCAATGACTTTCTGCAGTGAGGCAACAATGGTGTCCTATAAAGCCAAGAAAGAAAAATCTGTGATATTACTGAGCACAATGCATCACGATGAAAGTATTGACACCAATGACAGGAAACAAAAACCTGAAATTATACTTCATTATAATAAGACAAAAGGAGGTGTCGACAAGATGGACGAAATGATTACTGAATATTCGTGTAAAAGGCAGACTAAACGTTGGCCTGTTGCCCTTTTTTCCAATATCCTTGATGTGTCATCCCTCAATAGCTATATTGTTTATTGTCAAACTAATCCAGAATTCCATGCCAACAGGAAGGACAATAGACGTATATTTTTGACAGAACTTTGTTATGAACTTTTGATGCCTACTATGCTAGAGAGAAGCAGCACAAAATGCTTATCAAGGCAAATTACAGAGGCAATGATCCGATGTGGAATATGCTTTCAGGAACAGCCAGAGCAAAGAGAAAAAAAAAGAAAGCGCTGCTATATTTGTCCAGCAAAGAAAGAAAGAAAATCGGAGCGTTTCTGTTCTACTTGCGGACAAAATGTATGCAGGGAACATTCTGAAGAAAAAATAATATGCAAGAATTGTCGGGGGAATATGTAAAGTGGAAAATAAATATTCCTGCACCAAGTTTGCTACAGACTTTATGTAAAAACTTTTTATAAGAAAAAATGTATCCATCATAAAAAATTGTACTGAGTGAATATATTGGGCGTGCCCGTTTAGTTACATTTTTGTTGTTTTATGTACATAATTTTTTGGGGGAATTATACACATCTTAGGCTATGTTCCAAGTAGCGCTGGGGTTCACCAGAATGGGATCCATAATGGATCTGACCTCCTGGTAACTCCAGCTAAGGCTGATGGAATGCCGGGATTCCACCAGCCTTAGCTGAGGTCACCAGGAGGTCAGATCCATTACGGATCCCCTCCTGGTGGACCCCAGCGCTAGTGGGAATGCATCCTTACTTTGCAAATTTAAAATAAACTTTGAAAAGTATTTTTATTTGAGTTATTCCATGTTATTTGCACACAGGCCTAAAAGGCCCCAGGTACGTGAATATGGGGTAGTCACAAAAAAAGCGTTGCTATACGAAATGCCTATAACATAAAAATATACTAACAACTGGAAATTACTAACAACTATATAGCTGAGGAATACCTAGAGTTTCAAAATTGTAACTAAAGTAGTTTTACAGAAAATAATAAAAAAGTAACCTGACAGGCCTGCGAGGCCCCAGGTACGCGTTCTACCAGCCTTAGCCGGGGTCACCAGGAGGTCAGATCCATTACGAAATCCCGTCCAGGCGGACCCCAGTGCTAGTGGGAATGCATGCTTACTTTCAAATAACTTTGAAAAAAATTTTTTTTTTAGTTATTCCATGTTATTTGAAAACAGGCCTCAAAGGCCCCAGGTACGTAATAGTGTAGATTTCTATGGTCACGCATTCTAGGGTTAAACTTTTAAATGGTAGCAGTCATTTTTAAACATTTAGCATCAATGGACAAACTTTCAACTATTTACAGTCAGGTTTAAACTGTTTATTTACATCAGCAATTTCCAGGGTAATACTTGGTATTGAGCACTTCCTGGCCTGGGAAGAGTGGCATCCAAATTCACACCTGATGCCAGATCAATGTCATGGGTTTGGTTCTCATGTACAGTCAAATCATGGGCTGTAATTAGAGTTTGCGTTTCCTGAGTATGCATGTCTACTGGTGTAGCTGCCACGGTTGTTTCAGTGGTGGTGATTATGCACACAGTGGTAGTGGTGATGGTCTGAGGGGTTACTGGCTCTGTGACTGGAGGAGTAGTGATGGTGTCGACTGTGGCACTAGGTGGTGCTGCGGTGGGTGTGCATTTCTTAACGTACCAGCCTTTTTCACTCCAGTGACGGGTGTAGGTCACATGGTCCCCTCGGCACAGATCCCGGCCCGGGTGTCCCTCCCGGAGATGAGATTCCACGTCACGGTGGGCAACATAGACCTCTGCCAGCAGTTCCGGTTCCTTAATGAAACCTCCAACCCTTTTTTGGGTGGAAGGCCACTACCATACCCCGTTTTGCAGGGCTTTTGTTACATCATTTGGTTTTATGGGCCTGCACTTTGTGTTGGGCCTCACTCCCGCTTTCCTCCTTCCATTTTAGCACCAGACGTTGGTTCTATTCCTCCCAGGTGAGGGCTTCAATATAGGACCCCTCTGTTCGGGTCTCCCCAGGGGACCCAATTGGCTCTGCTCTTGGATTGTCCCATTGGAAGACCACCCCCTCGGGGCTCACCTCCAGTGGCGTGCCTATGGGTGTTGGGAGCGGGCCTGTCAGCGTCTTGTCAGTGGTGGTATTAGTTGCTGGAACAGGGCCTTCATCAGAGGCAGGAGCTGTTGCTGGAGCAAGGTCAGAGTCTGGGGGAGGAGCGGTTGCTGGAGCAGGATTGGTCACCGTTGCAGGGTCGCTTTCTATACTTGCGTTTGATGTGGTTCCACCGATGCCGGTCCGCTCCGCTGATGAGGCAGTTGGCGTCAAGTGCTGCATGGACTGCGACTCCTCCAGCGCAATCTTCTGGCACAGGGCTGACTTTCATTTCTTCACTGCGGTCAGCTTTGTGTCCAGGAGCAGGCGGCTCAGCTCTTGCACCTGCGTTCCCAGGAAGTCCGGATCCCCCGGCAATGGCAAGTCTGGGTCCTCCTCCGTTTGTCTGGGATAGTCCCGGATCGGGTACCCGCTGGTCACCATCTTCTCTCCCAGGACTTTGGCCACACGCACATGCTGCTCCTCTGTCTCCCGGGGGCAGGGCTTCTTCTCCTCCTTGTTCCCGCCATAGCATATCAGGAGGCGGACCTCTTTTGCAAACGGGCACATCCTCGTCATATAATAACATTCATAGGGGGCGCTCATCACTGTTCTCGCCACTCTGGTAGTCTCCTCCCATACTGGCACACCCTTCTTCTCCAGCGCTCCTCGTGGCACTGTAATGGCGGCGATTTTTGGTGGCAAATCACAATAAACAGTCTCTTAGGCGCACATGACCTGATTTGCTGGGTCAGTCTATCTTGTTCATGATGCCGAGATGAGTTGCCCGCCAGGGCCGTGGGGTACTCGGTACCAGGTCCTGCATTCACAGGGGGATGTCACGGTGGCTGCGACCCGGTCCATGGCCCTGGGCGCCCATGTAAAAGGGAAAAAGTCTTTAAAGGGTATAAACTTTATGTTCGTGATGCCACCTGTGGTATTCGGTCAGTAGAAACCAACATTGCTTTAAGGGGTCCTCTGGAGTGATGTTATGGCAGCTAGATGGTATAACTTCCCACAGGTGAAGTGTATCCCTAGGGCTCCCGTTGTGTAGATGGAAGATGGTGAATGGCACAGTAAAGAATGAGGACACAGGTTTGCAGTCTCTTTACCTGATTTACTGAAGACGTCAGCAGCCCCAGTCCAGGGCAACCAGGCAACCCCCACATGTACTTATGCTGGCTAACAGATGTAAACCATAGAGCTGCGGCAATAAAAACTAAATTTCCAAGCACTAAAAAATACTCGGAGGTCACCCGAGCTTGCTCGGGAAAACTCGAGTAACAAGTATATTCGCTTATCACTAGTATTTATATAATGCAGCATGAACCAGTCACCAGCCAGTAAGAGCATGAAAGGTGTGCAATACATGCTACAAGGGTCTTGATTTGGAAGAAAATTTTAAAAAGGCAAAATTATAGGCCAGTCTAAATAAATGCGTTTTTAGGCTTAAAACTGTACGTATTGGGAAGTAATCGAATTGTCCTGGGTAATGTATTCCAGAGAATTGGTGCAGTATGCAATAAATCTTAGAGATGGGAGTGGAAAGTTCAGATTATTGAGGATGTTAGCAATTGGATCATTAGCAGAATGAAGGGCACGGGTAAGTTGATAGACAGGGATGAGGGAGGAAATATAGGGTGGTGCTTAATAGTGGAGCACTTTGTGGTTGAGAGTGATAAGTTTATATTGGACCCTGTAGTGGATGGGCAACCAGTGCAATGACTGGCACAGGGTAGAGGCACCGGTGTAGCAGTTGGAAAGGAATATGATCCTGGCTGCTGCATTAAGGACGGATTGGAGAGGGGAGAGTTTAATAAGAGCGAGATCGATTAGTAGTCCAAACTAGAATGAATAAGAGCAAAAGTAAGAGTTTTTGCAGAGTCAGAGAAAAGAAAAGGTTGAATTCTAGAGATGTTTTGAGTTGTAGGTGGCATGAGCGAGTGAGTGATGGGATGTAGGGGGTGAATGAAAAATCTGAATCAAATATGACCCAAGGACAGTGGACATGTTGCTGGGGAGTAATGGTAGAACCACACACGGAAATGGCAATATTGAGTATAGGTAGGTTAATAGAGGGAGGAAACACAAGGAGCTCAGTTTTTGACATGTAAAAAAATGTGAACATCCCTTTTGAATAATATTGGTCTGAGTGCCTTTCAGGTTTTTTTTTACAAACGACATTTGGATCGAAAATATAGTAGTGTAAGCGTAGCCTAAAATACAGTTACGGTACATTTTATTTTTCAAAACTATAAAATCTTTTTCAGAACTCTTTCAGCTATTTCCTTAACATTTATCACATACCATTGGGAATATCCTAGGCTTTCTCATAAAAAATAATAATTTAAAATGAGGACAGTGGTGATTTAATATTAGTCGTACTTAGTAGGGTAAATTATGTAATACTGTACTTTAATTAGATGACTTAAATAATGTACTGACAAAATTACTCTAAAATCTGATTAAGTTACAATGGCTAATATGCTGTAAAATAATCCCCATTCAGTTATTTGGAATCCAATCCCTAACTACAAAATAATATAGAAGAAAGTAACGATATTCTGGCAACTTTGCCTCCCAATCAGCCATCTCACATAAATCACTGCTTCCCTGGCAGGTAGTAATTATTTCATTATGCCAGCCTAGGGATGCCACCTGTGAACCACAGCAACCATGGAGGAGCTAAGATAGCAGGACAAGGACGATAAATGAGCAAAGCGGGTTGTAAAAAAAGAAAATCAATGTCAAGGCGGTCATCTTACAAAGACTGATCTACTGTGATAAACCATATCTCTCAGACAATAATAATAGTAGTTGGACGTCCTTTGCAATCTCCGTAGCCTTCCATATTACTGACTGATGTTTTTATGAGATACAGTAGTTTATGTTGACAAAAAATATATTACTTCTTAGAGATTTTGTGCTGTTCACAGTAGCAATCAGTGTAATTCGGTTAGGAATCGGCATTGTGTGCACAGCTTGTCACCGGACACATTTTGTCAGGTAAAAAGGTAAAATATAAAATATTTGTTAGAATCCAGGGTGGATATAAATGTAACCTTACAAGGAAAAAGAATCTCTGACATTTATCATGAATCTATCACTGTGCCCAACTATTATATACCATTTTGCTAATCTTGAGCAAAGGTGGTGATGATTGGAGCTCCTAATGTTGTTTCTGTATATTGTGCCAACAGTTCACATTCTGTTAATTCAGAAATTGGGCAGCAGAGACGCAACACTGACTTCTTGCACTTTAGGGTCTTTCTTTTCGTCTTAAGACAAATGCTCCCCAACCAATAGACTAAAACATACAGATTTAAATACATATGTAGTTATTAAAGAAGCATTCCCATCTACATTTTTTTAATTAAATGTGTGTATAAATGCACATAATGTGGTGTGAGTGTATTAATGTACCAATCTACCGCTGTGCTTTCCAGTGTCCATCACCGTTCTGCTTCGCTTCTCAGTGACGTCACTGTGTGCTCTATGTGTGAGCCTGAAGTCTCTTTTTATAAGTCTATGGAGATATTAATACACTCACACTATATTACATGCTATATATACACACATTTAATTTAAAAAATATTTAAAAAATTAATTTTAAAAATGTATAGATGGGACTGCTTTCTTAAATAGTACCACAGTACCAAGAGTAAAATATTACCACTACAGTGGGGATGTGTATTTTCTCCATACTGTCATTGAACAAAATACACCATACAGAGACCATTATTAGCAAGGCCAAAATAATCCCACCACACAATTAGTGATGATCAAATAGTGAAATATTCGGATTCGGGAAAATCGGCACAAATAATTTCTAATATCCGTGTATTCGTACTGAATAACGAATCCAATGCAAGTCAATGGGAAAGCCGAATATGTTTCAGCTGGACGCAACAAACAGGTCTGGGGGCATAAGAAGAAAGCTAAAATTGATGGGAAAGAGTTAAACCAAATGGGAACAGCATGGAGAAGATGAATAATGTTGTCAGACTATTGCACCGGTTTTACAGATTTTTAAAAAGATCTACCAAACCAAATAATTTTTTTAAAAGGTAAAATGCTAAGAAACATTATTTACTTCATAATTACATGTATATAATGCAAAATAATAATAAAAAAAATTATACCTCCCCTGTAGCATATGTTCACATGGAGCGTTTTGGCTTTAGTGTTTTCTTTCACATTTGTGAGTGCTCTCACTCCTATATTTGAGAGGTCCCAATTATCATGCCAAATAGTTAGCAAGGTAGTGGAATCCATATGTCACATCCCTTTACAATGCCATTTCACACATGCAAATTTGAATTTTGGGCTTTGCCCACCACCACCATTTCCACCGCCATGTCATTATGCGGCCCTCACTGACAATTAGCAGAGTGCCACCATGTGCTGTGAAACCTGTATTTTGTAAGGTCAACAGTTTATTTTTGCCACCGGATCCCAATGGAACCACTGTCATATCTGTACGGTGAATATAATACAGGAGTTGCGTGAGCTGTATGATCAATATCAGTAAATTGGATTCTACCAGACACCAAAAACATTAGAATTAAATTCGGAATACAGTGTATGCAAGCAAGGGACTATATTTTCAGTCTGTCAGGCCTAAAAGCCATGTCAGGAGCATGTACAAGCCTCATTTTACTTGGAAGCAGGCTCCTCAAGGGTAAGAGACAGGAGTGCCATTGACCAATCTGCACAAGTCTATGCACTTCTTCTGGAAACTACCCAACCAGGCAGAATGTATCTTTTGCATGGCTTTGAGCAACAATGGAGTAATTACAGGATATGTCCCAGAGAGTGTCGAGATCTGTGGAGTGCATTGCTCAGGTGACAGGCCATGCTACAGAGTTCAGGTAAAGGCCTTAGCGTGGCAATGACCATGTTCCAATATGTGTAAGGCTGTGACCTGATTAGGTCTGGGGAGCGTATTAACCTAGCATCTTAGACGTGCTTAAAATGTGCAGACACTGGCCAATACCCCATCACCATTTTTTGTAAGGACCCAAATTTAGAAAATATAAGGGAAGCGACAGTTTAATAAAGAGACAAAAGTCTCATTTAGGAGCCTGGAAAAGTCAGCAATGGTTTTTGTCCAGCACCAGACAATGTAAATTGTTAACGAATATGTATGCCCTGTCTAACTAAAAATTTGTAAACAGACATATATGCTGACAAGGGACAACTAAAACTGCGCTGGGACAGCGAACTGGATGTGGTTGATAACTGTTGTGTCTGTGCAACTGCAGGTTGTGGACTGGAGGTATCATCGCCTGGACAGCAGAGTGGGAAGGATGTAACACAGGAGAAGGGCCAGAGGTTTCACCGTCACACACAGATTTTGTACCCGGGCATTCCGCCCACCTACAGGGGTGCTTCGTGTATGAGCAGGATATGGCAAATGCTATCAGAGGTATTATGTCAAATTTCTCTTTATAAAAGGATGTGTGGGTAAGATTTTCAAACTAGCAACATATATATAAATCATGTTTCATTACTCATATTATTATTCTGTGTAAGGCTAAAACATGAAGAACTGTGTGGAGCATATTAATGAATTTATGTTCCAAACTGTCCAAGTGCAGATCCAAAAAACAACATTAGGCTACCAGATACACACTTAAAGAGACCGTGAGATGGGCAACACAATAAAAAAACTGTAGTAATAGAATACATAGAGACTGAGAGTAGAAATTTGACCATTGCACAATGTACAAAGGTTTCCAAAAATTACCCCAAGGGGTTTGTATCATACACGCTGAAAGACACCGTGATGGGGACCTCACAGTACACTTTGCAGTTATTACAAGAGTTAGAGATAGAAGTTACAAGTTTCACCATTGTACAATGTGCAAAGGTTTCCAAAAATTACCCAAGGAGTCTATATCATACAGGCTAAAAGACACCGTCATGGGGGCATCACAATACACTTTGTAGTTATTACAAGAGGTAGAGATAGAGGTTACAATTTTCACCATTGCACAATGTGCAAAGGTTTAAAAAAATTACCCAAGGAGTCTGTATCATACACGCTGAAAGATACCGTCATGGGGGCATCACAATACACTTTGCAGTTATTACAAGACATAGAGAGTACAAGTTTCACCAATGCACAATATGCAAAGGTTTCAAAAAGTACAAAACAATACTCACGAGGGGTATGCATATATGAACAATAAGTACTTGTTGTAGAAACTGGAGGAGGAGGAGTTAATTTCCTGAACAAAATGATTTTGGATGGTAAGGGATGGATGTTAAGACAACTTAAAAAAAAAAAAATAGGCCTGCATTTACATAACTTTGCTGTTTCCGTCAGAGGAAATCCAGCCCTTGTTCAATTCTAGAAGAGTCAGCCTGTCTGCATTTTCTGTTGACAGGCATGTGTGCCTATCCATTATGATTGCACTTGCCAAACTAAAAACTTGCTTAGACAACACACTCGTGGCAGGGTATGGCAGCTCCTCCAAGGCGTACAAAGAGAGGTTGTGCCAAGTGTGCAGGTTGGACAACCAATAGTTAAAGGGCACTGAAGAACCAGGAAGGACGCTGGTATGGTCACTTAAGTAGTCCTTCACCATCTTGGTCAACTTCTCCCTCCTCATCATAGTTACTCCCACAGATCACCTTGCATGGTCTCATGAAAATGGCCCAGTTGGTGGACATTCCCCCCGAAGTTGCACCTGCTGTTTGTGGCCCTCCCCTGTAATCCTTGTGGTCGAAAAGAGCCAGTACCTCTGCCACCAGCGTTGTCTGAGGGTAATCTAGGTGGACCTTCCCTGTGACTGCGTTGGCCAGAGCACGGCTGATATTGTGTAACACGTGCTTATGAAACACAGGGACGGCACACCAGGAAACATAGCGTCAGTTGGATATCGAGTACCGTGAGGCTGCCACTGCCAAGAGGTCGTGGAAAGACTCAGTTCCCACAAGTCTAAATGGCAACATTTCCAGGGCTAGCAATGTGCCAATGTGGGTGTTTAATGGTTGGACCTGTGGATGGGTGGCTGGATATTTCTGCTTTCTAGTAAATGTCTGGGGCAGGGACAACTGAACGCTGCACTGGGACAATGAAGTGGATGTGGTTGCTGACTGTTGTGTGTGTGCAACCACCGGTTGTGGGCAGGAGACACCAGCGCCTGCTTCATGGTCAGCAAAAGCAAGGCTGTAACACAGTGGAAGGGGCAGTGGTTTCACCCTCAGACACAGATTTGGTACCTAGGCGCTCTGCCCACCTACTGTGGTACTTGGCTGCCATGTGCTTTTGCATGCTGGTGGTGCTCAGGTTGGCAGTGTTCTTGCCTCTTCTTAGCTTGATTTGGCAGATGCTGCAAATTACAGTTGTTTTATCTGAAGGACTTTCAGAAAAAAATGCCATACAGGGGAACAATGCACCCTTGGCCTGTCATCTAGCCGAGTGGGGGGTTCTGCGGAACAGTTGACCAAGTTCTACCTCTGGGCAAACCACTACCTTCTTGCCTATTTTTTTGCTACGGATCCATCCCTCTCTGCACTGCTGTGCTAGCTAGGTGTGTCACTGTGCCAGGTTGGATCAGTGGCCTCATCATCGACCACATTGTCTTCCAATTCCTCAACCTGATTCTCCTTCTGAGCCATGAATTAAGGCTGACCTGATGGCAACTGTGCCTCATGATTATCCTCCACATCTTCAGACATTAATTGACCTTCCCCAACGTGGCTTTCTCCTGGCCGTGGGTGCTCAAATGTTTGCTCCACCTCCTCATGACCCTCTTTATTGGTGCACGTTGAGAAACATGACAAATTACATGGGAAAGTAAACAGTTCCTCAGAGTGGCCAGCATTGGGGTCATATGTCTCCTGGGACTCTTGTAGTGGGAGGAAGAAGGACTAAGTTGAGGGTTCAGAGGCCCAGCCTCTTAGCTATTGAGACTGGACCGTGTGGAAGACTTTGTTGTGGGGCTGCTTGTCAACACACTGGAGCCTTTGTTTGCCATTGAACCCAACACGTCCTCGCACTTGTCTGGGTTTGTTAGTGGTGTAGCGAGCTGACCAAATTTCTCAAGAACGAGATACAGTCACCTTCAGATCTGTAACACGGCCTTGGCGGGCACCACCACATCCACGTCCCTTAATGTCACCCTTTCTCATTTTGAATGCGTTATGCTTATAAAACCAACAAATATTGGCTCTATTTTTCACAAGTACCCTTGCAAAGGTCTTATGTACAAATTCACTGCATCTAGCAATGTGTGGCTGTTTTTTTTTTAGATCGTCTTGCTAACACACTCCAAATGCAGAGTAATGATGATTATTGCCCCTGCTAAATTGTCACGTACAATTATCTCTACCCGGATTGCAACAGTCGCACAACTGCTAGATAAAGATACGCTATTTTTTAGAACAATAGAAAATTAGGATTTTTTAAAAATCGGCTTGGTGACACAGTGCAAATGCGGAGTAATGAAGATTATTGCCCCTGCTAAAATGTCACGTAAGATTATCTGTACCCGGATTGCGCCAGTCACACAACTGCTAGTCAAATATTAAGTATTTTAAGTAGAAAATAGCAAGAGAGCTGCAGCATGTACTTGAAATGATCAGAATACCTAGCTGCCTGCCTTTAATCCACCCACCCTCCCTCCCTCCCTCCTATTAAATCTCTCACTACTAAATCCTCACCTAACAAAGAAAATCAAGTAATCTTGACAATTCTCAGCTCCTAAAAAAGCTTTTTGGAATAAATTTTGCTCACTATAACTTTATACCACAGTCCCTACGCTCCTTTCACTCTCCCTACGCTCCCTACACTCACACTATGCTCTCATTATGCTATTTTCGGCTGCAAAGATAGCGCCGTCAGCATTTATATAGTCCCTATGATGCTAGAAGGCCAGCCAATCACAGTAATGCCACACCAAAGAAGGCCCCGGCATTACTGTGATTGGCAAGCCAGCCTGGCATGTTAATTGGCTGCAAATAAAGTGCTAAACATGCTGGCCGGGTCACTCGAATATACCGAAGCGAATACCTAATTTCTCGCCAAGTAATGAATAGACCAAATACCGTACTATTTCTGCGAGTAACAAATAGTCCCGAATGTATTCGCTCATCACTAATTACAATCACATAGTAATCGAAAAACAATATACAAAGACTAATAGTACCACTGTACAGTGACCTTATGGTTTAGAGGTAGACCATGTGTTTGTACAGTACGATACAGTTAAATTAAAGGACATTTTATATATTTTCAAATATATTTCATATATTTTTCATCACAGAGTAACTGTTGTTTAAATTTAGCTTCAAAAATCAATAGTGCACATGAAACTTGATTGATGTTTCATTTACAATTAAAGTGTAAAATCTGTAATATCTGGATTCAGTGGAGACAGATTTTCCCATTACTGAGATAGAAGATGACAGTTGGTGATTTTAAAATGTTATGGAGAGGGGAGGGAGAAGCTAGAGGCCGACACACACATTCTGCTGCAAGGTCTCCTGAAATGACAGTTATAGTTCTCCATAGAATTTTATGAGCACCAACTGCCATCTCCTATCCTAGTAATGGAAAAATCTGCATTGACTAAATACAAATTTTACCAATAAATTGAAAATGTTGAGAATGAATGATTAGTCCTGGATGAGAAAGAAGCAGATTACTCTAATAAGATATATTACAAAGTTTTTTTTATTTTTGTGTGCACTATCAATTTATGAAAAATAAATAACACAACAGATGCTCTTATGCTATGTGCACATGTTTCCTGCGGATCCGCAGCGTTTTTTTCCACGCAGAAACACTGCAGATCCGCAAGTGATTTACAGTACAATGTAAATCAATGGAAAAATAAGAATGCTGTGCTAATGGAGAGGAAAATTCCGCAGGGAAAACGCAGAGGATTAAAAAAATCCACACAGAATCCGCAAAAAAAAACACACAAAAAATGCGCAGATTCTGACCTGGGTTTTCTGCCAAGAAATGCAGAATCTGCACAGAAAATTCCACAGCCAAATCCGCAACGTGTGCGCATACCCTTATAGTTTTCTCTTTTTTCCCATCATATGCAGCAATTTTACTCAGTGGTTACTACTATTATTTTGCCCTGAGGTTCAAATCATACCAAGGACACTATCTTCATTAAGTTTGCATGAGTGTTCTCTAGGTATTCTGGTTTCCTTCCACACTCCAAATATACAGTGGCTTGCGAAAGTATTCGGCTCCCTGAAACTTTTCAACCTTTTCCCACATATCATGCTTTAACCATAAAGTTGCCAAATGTAAATTTTTGGTGAAGAATCAACAACAAGTGGAACACAATTGTGAAGTTGAACGAAATTTCTTGGTTATTTTATATATTTTGGGGAATTTCAAAAACCGAAAAGTGGGGCGTGCAATATTATTCGGCCCCTTTACTTTCAGTGCAGCAAACTCACTCCAGAAGTTCATTGTGGATCTTTGAATGATCCAATGTTGTCCTAAATGCCTAATGATGATAAATATAATCCACCTGTGTGTAATCAAGTCTCTGTATAAATGCACCTGCTCTGAGATAGTCTCAGGGTTCTGTTTGAAGCACAGAGAGCATCATGAAGACCAAGGAACGCAACAGGGAGGTCCGTGATACTGTTGTGGAGAAGTTTAAAGCTGGATTTGGATACAAAAGGATTTCCAAAACTTTAAACATCCCAAGGAGCACTGTGCAAGCGATCATATTGAAATGGAAGGAGTATCACATGACTGCAAATCTACCAATACCCGGCCGTCCCTCTAAACTTTCATCTCAAACAAGGAGAAGACTGATCAGAGATGCAGCCAAGAGGCCGATGATCACTCTGGATGAACTGCAGAGATCTACAGCTGAGGTAGGACAGTCTGTGCATAGGACAGTCATACACTGCACAAATCTGGCCTTTACGGAAGAGTGGCAAGAAGAAAGCGATTTCTCAAAGATATCCATAAAAAGTGTAGTTTAAAGTTTGCAACAAGGAAAAAAAAAAAAAAGAGCATGAACCGCACATCCCAAAATCATACGTTGATCTAAAGCCGCTAGGCAAAAATTTATATACTGAACATGAGGTTTTCAGTTTAACATTCTGATCAGACTGTATGAAGCCCACTGCCACTGCCACTTCACGGCAAACCTCGTAGTGGGTCCTAACGCCCTAATGGAGCGGAGCTCCATGATTTTGGGATTTGCGGTTCATGCTCTTTTTTTTTTTTTTTCTTTTTGCATAAAGTTTGCAACAAGCCAACTGGGAGACACACCAAACTTGTGGGAGAAGGTGCTCTGGTCAGATGAAACCAAAATCAAACTATTTGGCAACAATGCCAAACGATATGTTTGGCATAAAGGCAACACAGCTCATCTCCCTGAACACACCACCCCCACTGTCAAAGATGGTGGTGGAAGCATCATGGTTTTGGCCTGCTTTTCTTAAGCAGGGACAGGGAAGATGGTTAAAATTGATGGGAAGATGGATGGAGCCAATTACAGGACCATTCTTGAAGAAAACCTATTGGAGTCTGCAAAAAACCTGAGACTGGGATGGAGATTTGTCTTCCAACAAGACAATGATCCCAAACATAAAGCAAAATCTACAATGGAATGGTTCAGAAATAAAAGTATCCAGGTGTTAGAATGGCCAAGTCAAAGTCCAGACCTCAATACAATTGAGAATCTGTGGAAAGAGCTGAAAACTGCTGTTCACAAACGATCTCCATCAAACCTCACTGAGCTCGAGCTGTTTGCCAAGGACGAATGGGCAAGAATTTCAGTCTCTCGATATACGAAACTGATAGAGACATACCCCAAGCGACTTGCAGCTGTAATCACAGCAATAGGTGGCACATCAAAGTATAATAATATTGCACGCCCCACTTTTCAGTTTTTGAATTTCTACAAAAATTTAAAATAACCAATAAATTTTGTTCAACTTCACAACTGCGTTCCACTTGTTGTTGATTCTTCACCAAAAATTTACATTTGGTATCTTTATGTTTGAAGCATGATATATGGAAAAAGGTTGAAACGTTCCAGGGAGCGGAATACTTTCGCAATGCACTGTATATACAGAGCTACATACTAATAGGGAATTTAGGACAGTAAGTGATGACAAAATCTGTAAAGAGCTGTGGAATATGCATAATAATAATAATCTTTATTTTTATATAGCGCTAACATATTACGGAGCACTTTACAGTTTGCACACATTATCACCATTTTCCCAGATGGGACTTACAATCTAAATTCCCTATCAGTATGTCTTTGGAGTGCACTGCACTGTTTGTGCAGGCTGACTGCAATCATTGCATTCACCATTTATGCTGGCTGACTGCAATCACCATTTGTGCAGGCTGACTGCAATCACTGCGTTCACCGTTTGTGCTGGCTGACTGCGTTCATGGTTTGTATTGATTGACTGCGATCACTGTGTTGACTGCTTGTACTAGCTGATTGCGTTCATGGTTTGTGCTGACTGACTGCGATCACTGCATTAACCTTTTGTGCTGGATGACCGCGTTTACAGTTTATGCTGGTTGACTGCAATCACAGGTTCTTTATATACTGGAACAAAAATTGTACAAGCATCCTTTACAAGGGTAAAGGATGTGATTGGAGGCGGGGGAAAAGTCAAATGCAATAGAATGTAACAGGACAACTTATCAGTCTCTGTGGGCTGGAGGAAGGTGGCTGGAAGATCCCTCGGCAGCACCTCAGGCGGTGCAAGTTGTCTTCGATCCGGTCCCGCAGATGAGCGATGCACTTGTGACGACAAATCCTCCAGGTTCTTCGGCACGCGATCACCTGATCCATGCACACGGTGAGGCAGGGGTGATGGTAGACGGCACAGAAGATGAAGCAGAATATTCAGTGAGCAAGGCCGCAGTAGGAGCACACAGTCCAGCGGACACAGCCACACGCACGGGCCGGTCCTCAGCAGGCTCCACAAGGATGGGACTAAGCGGTGCCTCCGCAGTGGTGAGCGGAGCAAAGGTCCGTACACTATCCTGGTCACTACCCGGTGAGGAAGTCTCTCTGGGCTGAGGGTAGGAAGCGTCGGCAGTCTGGCTAGCTGGGGGTATAGGCACAGCTAGCGGGCGTGGATCCGTGAAAAGGGAGTTAACCGTCTTTCCACTCACAAGCTCAGTCCCCGCCAAGTGATCTGTCTTCCCGCTCAAACTGCTATATATATCAGACCCCCCCATCAGTCAGGTGCCCTGTACGGCTCCGGACAGCAATCTCTTCCCCCTGCAACACTGGTGACAGCCCTGACGGTTCCGGCCCAGCCACGCAGGAAAGACCATTATCTTGGCTCTCCTCTCTACACGTATACAACAAAAGCACTAAAACCATATCTCTTAACCATCCTGATTCCAGTAGGACAGTTCTGAATTTGGGGAGCTATGCTTCTGTCCTGGGAGGTTGGGGTATGTCCTGGTGGAGCAGGAAGATGTTAGATCCTTTCACCACACTTTTAGAAACCGAAGAAACCTCAGGTCATGTGACATTTTTAGGTCACGTAATTGGCAGCAGAGACTAGCTCAGCAAAAAAACATGACACAAAGATGGGTGGAATGCTTGTGTGGAGGCATCATACTGTGTGGGGGAGGAGGACTGTTGCGGACATCATGCTGTATTTGAGAATGTTTAAGGCATCATGCAGTGTGTGTGGGGGGGTGGGGGGCTGTGGGGATTTCATAATGTTAGAGGCATTACACTGCATGGTGGACACTAGACACATACGTGTGTCTGAGGGACTTTGGGGGTTGTGGTGACATTTAGTAAGGCAATGTACTGTGGGGGCATCATACTTTGTGTGGGGGCCTCATACTAAGTGTTTGAGACAGTGAACAATCATGCTATTGTGGGCGAATGTACGTAGGGCATCATACTGTATAGGGGGCACTGTAGAGGTATCATATTGTGTTTAAGAGTTGCAAAAAAGAAGTACCATGCTGCGTGGGAGCACAATTAGGAGCACTATGAGCATATAAAGAATTAGTTAAGGGTATGGTGCCTGCTTAGTATAAAATAAAAATTGCCATGGCGTGCTGCTATACGTGCCCTTTTTTCATTTTGAAAGGTATGCTAAAGCAATGGAATAATGCCTACTCCATTCCGAAGCTGAATTCAATCTACTCCCTGCCAGTATACCGAATACACTGACTGCAGACATCACAGCTTGTACACCACACATGATATCTCCAGCCAATCACTGGCCTCAGTGTTATACAGACTGAGACCACTGAGGCCAGTGATTGGTAGCAGACGTCACATTGGGTATTCGGGCTGTGACAAATGAAATCAACATAAACAGTATACCAACAGGGAGTAACAGGGACGCAGAGATGAAACCGAGCTTCAATAATTACTTCTTCATCACTTTAGTGGATCTGCTGTCTATGTGCAGAATTTTATGTATCTCAGGCAACTCCTTTAATTATAATGATTTTTTATAGTTTTCTTTTTTCACAAACGGCTCAGCAGTTTGTGGCACTGAATTTAGATACAGCCAGAGGTGAATACGTTCTCCCTTTGATTGCTTGCATTCTATTTTGACTAGTAGGTTAATTGGCTTCTTTAAAATATGACCTAATATGTTGGAAATAAGGAGGTAAGATTGTAAATTTGCCAATTGTGTTTGCTGTATGTACATGCCTAAGATATAAGCATATAGGTTCACTAACAATAAAGTCTCAATACTAAAGGAAAATCCATCAAAAATCTGTTTTCTGACGTGTCATAGTCATGTGTTAGATGTAGGTTCTACAAACATAGCACAAACAAGATCAATCAAGTCGAGGCAGCTGACCTGTCATGTCTCATGACATGTCTGTTTTAGTAAGTGTGTTCGCTGTGAAATATTAATTCAGGAGCATCTTTTCTCATATCTACTTTGTATGATGCCTCTAATTTTCCTCCAAGAAACTTACAGATCTAGCAAAGATTATCTTAATGCAGGTTATCAAGATAGTGCGTTTGTTTGTCAAGTTAAGCTTTGCAACATCTGTATACATAAGTTTAGCACTTATTATTTCAGGGGCCTAGGCATACACAGTCTGGTACCATCAGCATTGATTGGACTTCATGAGTCTGCGTAGAGACAGTTATGAAATTAACCATTTACCTCAGAAGTCTATTTTAATCTTCCTGACAGGACTACCATTTTTCAAATCAGACGTGTCGCTTTATGAGGTAATAACTAGAGATGAGTGGATCAATCCACAGAGGATCAACTTCATGTGACTTTCCTCAAATTCGCAGGTCCCTATGATTTCGAACACTCTGTGATTCGCTTAGTGAGGAATGTCCCCCCTCAAAAAAAATGCATGATACCATTTCACTTATTGCTGAAGGCACAGAGAATCGGCTAATCGCATCCAACGTGGCCAGGAAGGATTCCCTATATCAGATCACGTGGTCTAGTGCAGTAACTGGGGGGTGCGGGGTATCACAAAAAAGAATACAATTTGGGGCTGGCCAAGTAGCACCATTTTAGGATTTTACAGCCAAGCAATAGGAGGTCAGAGCGCACATCTCATTCCATCTAGGGATTGTAAAAGGCCTAATATGATTGTGGTGTGCTACTGCAGTGCTGAAGCAGAATAAAAATGGGAGTGCTAATCTTAGGCTATGAATGGTATTCCAAAAATTCAAGTGATTATAATTAGGTTCTGTAGCTGTGTAATGACTGAATTGCTTGATCTGAAATCAACTGTTCCTGATGTTGGCGCTGACCAGAACTGCCCAGTTACAGAGCTGCGCAGCACAGCTTCATCTACTGTATTGAAACTGGTGCAGGGTACCGCACATCTGCCCCCTATTCAAATTAATACGGGGTGGGTGTGTAGTACCTGGCCACAGGCATGATACTGTCGATGGAGATGTGCAGCTCCATAACTGAGCAGATCAGCAGCGGAGCCGGGTATTACATTCCCACTGATCAGACATTGGTGACCTATCCTAAGGATAGGCTATCAATATTAAGATCCCGGACAACCCCTTCAATAACAACCTTTTTAATTTATTTTTATTCCTCATGTGCTTCAAACAAGGAGGGCAGCATTAAACCCCTTGGTGCTAATTTGGACTCTCTCTACATTCTGTACAATTAGTTGCTTTTCTGTATTGCGATTTGTGTCAAATTTATTTGCCAATGCTGACAAATTTGAATTCCAAGCAATCTGTCCAACTCTACTAGAAGTAGTCGCATTCCTCGAGTCGTGAAGTATTTTCCATATCTTGAGAAATGGAATTAAAAATTGATTGAACACAAAGCATACGTTGCAAAGTGTAGATGACAGATGTTAGCTGGCTGTCAGCAACTTTTAGATGTTTTCTAATGCTAGCTTGCCATCCGAAATGAGTTAAGGTCCCACAATGAGTTTTTTGTTGATTTTTTAATGTGTATGTTTGCTGTGCAAAATACACAGCATATTACATTTCCTGCAAAGTGGATGGGATTTACAGAAATCTAATGTTCACGATGCTTTTTATGCTGCATAATCTGTGGAAACACCCTATAAACGCATATAATCAACACATTAAAACAAATGCTAGGAAGTATCCAAAGCAAAATAATTTAAAACATGACACATCAAAAAGAAACAAAAAATTCAAATTACAATTTTTTGCCAGATCTGCTCATCTCTACTGAAATATGCTTTCATTACCCTCTGCTCAGTGTAGAAGATGATCATCTGTTACTACATGGAAATTATCCACATGCAGCTTTGTTGGCATTCTGAGTTCCTACCATGCTCATACACAGTCCTTCTATAGGTGTCCGCCAGCCTCTCACCCTGTTCATTTTATTGTGCATTCTACAAAGAGTTAACATGACACATAAAACATTTGTGATTAAAGAGGTGTTTCCATATGTGACATTTATGGCATATCAACGAGCAGGACCTGCATTCATATGGAGAACCAGGCTGTCAGGAACACAAGCTCTAAAAATTGCTGAACATGAACATGCTTTCTTGTCAATTTTGTGCCAGTCCCATATAATTGATTGGATGGAGCTGTGCATGCATGGCCACTTCTTTATACCTGAAAGCCGACACCAGACCCTGTTCTTGAGATAGAGGCAGGTTTCAATATGTCATAAATGTCCCAGATGAGACAATACCTTAAATGTATCATTCTTATAAGTTTCGAGGGAGAAAAAAACACATGTCTAAGAATTTCTTCATTCAGCCTCCTTTTGGATACTCTCATTTGTGAGATGTTTATGTGTTGTAAAGGTGGCAAAGATAGACTGCTGATCTAGGTTGATGGTTGAACAACAGCTAAAAGAAAGATTGTCTGAAGAATGATAAAGCATCCATGCACATTTTAGTACATTTTAGCCATTACAGTTTTTTTAACTTCTTAGGTCCCTTTTACACAGTGTTTTTGCCCATGTCCATTGGTCCCATCGGGGCTTTTGTCGAGACCACCTGCAAAACGGGATTTTGGGTGTATGCGCCGAAAAGGGTCATACACTATAATAGTGCCAACAGAGTCAACGTGTGCTCTGACGTGCACCATTATCAGGCGTATACACCTACTGTAGGTGGACACTCAGGAGTAATATACTACTCCAGTAGATGCATACACCCAAAAATGATGCACGTCAGAGAACACGTTGAAACTGTTGCACTATTGTAGTCTATGGCCCTGTCGGCACATATTGAGGGGTGGGGGATGGTTCCAGACATAAGCCCCTACAGGACCAATGTGTATGTGTGCACAAATGCTGTGTGAAAGGGCCCCTGTACATGTTCACATCAGGTATCTGTCTGGTAACATTCTGGATACATTTTAGATCTTTCATAGACTAGCAACTATCGGAGAAACATCATAAACATGGCTGTTGTTGAAAGGCTGTTAATAGTCAGCTAACCTGACTGTTCAGCTTTAATTTTTACCCAATGAATTATTCCTTTGTTTAAAATACATAATTTTTAAAAACTTTAGAATAATGTGTATGGCTACCGTTATATTATAAAGTGTGGAATAACTTTGAAGTACACTCTTTTAGACATAAGAATAAATGTCAAACACACACCTTACAAATATGAGGCATGTGCTTACACCATTTTCAGCTCCATAATCACCATAAATGTGTCCTCGTATGATTGACTAATGAAATCAAACAACAATATGGTGAATATTTAGAGTAAGCAGATTATGGGCAAAGGCTGTACAACCACAACTGTTTTTTAGACACAACCATCCAAAATTGCTATTAAGATGTTTTATCTTTTTTTTCCCTCAGAAGAGAGGTTCTCTCAAATAAAATACCAATAAAAACATAAATATTTTCAATGTAAAAAATAAAATCTGATCTAGATGGGGATGCATTCCTCAAAGAAATACAGACGTTTTACTGCATTTATACTACATTTCAATTCTAATCTCTTGAGTCTTTCTAAAATAAAAATAAGTACCCAACTTATACCTGGTTTTAAATGAATGCCACTGGTAAAGTTCTCTGACTTTTATATATTTTTATTTTCATCATTTTACAGACTTCCAAATTCTAACCAAAAGAAGAAATTCGAAGCACTGTGCTTTTTCTAACTTTTTTTCCATTGGCATGTGCAGTGGAAAATCCCCAAGTGAGATTTGCTAAGTTAAGAAATTTTTGTTATGAAAGTGTTTAGCTAGTGATAATGAACCACCAGCACATTCTCCAAACAGTCTTGTGTCTTGTTTAGCAGAATCCTGTTTTCTTTAGTCATCTGGCCAGAAAAAAAGAATAAAAAGAGGAAAAGAAATCTCAATGACTTTTGATTCGTTATTTTCTCACTTGTTCTAACATGTAAAAAATGAAGCACACATTGGCAGCTTGGTCTATTATCTTTACCCAGTTGGAAAGCTTCTGATGGCCTTTTGTACAAATTTACAACTTGCAACAAATAACATACACCACTGAATACATTTGAATTAAATGCAATAGATTGTTTTGCATTAGAAAGAGAATATCTTTATGATTTAGAATACCATTTAAGACATATAGAATTAATTAGAAATTATTAATAATAATATATGAATTAATTGCTGTTGATGTGCCACATTATTGACTGAAGTTTTACAAACTTCTCTGCTGTCTTGTTTTTGTGTGTGTTTGCTTTGTGTGTGGAGGTGGGGGTGAATATAGGAGATGAGATCTGTTTTCGAGTAAGGCTACCTTAACACAGCAATTTTTCCAGTGAAATTTTTTAGGCTTTTTGTACTTTTGTATACAAAAGGTTGAGGTAGTAGAATATTGTGTAATGTTCTCCTACAGGCAAATAAAATAATGGGATGCATTAAAAGAAGCATAGATGCTCATGAGGAGAACATAATTTTACTAGCGCGACCACACTTAGAATACCTTGTACAGAAGGAGGATCAGGGTGAGGATTAAGTGATCCAGATTTTAGGATAGTGAGACTGGACTGTGTTGAAGACTGTGTGGTGCTGCCAAGCCGGCTGGCAGCATTATCTGCTATCCAGCTATCCAACTGACCACCTGTTTGCACTGCTTTAGCTTCAGAAATGGTGTACCCTGGCATACCTGCAAAGTGGGAAAGGAACCTATGTGTCGTGGATGGGTATATTGCGTGTGCTCCAGCACCAGGCATTGTCATGCTTGCCCCACATCCTGGCATCAGCGTGCACCATCACCAGCACTTCTACTTCCCTGTTCCTTAACGCACGCCTTACATAATTGCTAGGTCTCTTGAAACCAAGTTTTATTTTAATACAAGAAAAAAAATTGGATGACAATCATATTCAATCGAGAAAATTGTTTCAGTGCTTTTTCTCAGTTTTAGAAATCACAGAAATCTTCACAGCCCTCGTAACACTGTATGGTTGAGAGATGGAAGCTTTTCAAAGATTTTTAAAGCTTTTGTTCAGTTTTAGAGATCACAGCAATGTTTACAAACCACAATGTATGTCTGTGAAATAGAATACTACAAATTTTAAAAAGCTTTTGTTCAGTTTTAGAGATCACAGAAATTTTCACAGATCACTTAACAATGTATGTGTTGGAAGCCTACAACATTTTTTTAAAACTTTTTAGCAGTTTTAGAGATCACAGAAATGTTCAAAGACCATGGAACACTACACTGTATCTCTGAGAAATGGAAGCCTACACAATTTCAAAATGCTTTTTAGCAGTTTTACAGATCACAGAAATGTTCACAGACCACGGAACACTACATTGTATCTCTGAAAAATGGAAGGCCACAAAATTTTAAAATCTTTTTCTCAGTTTTAGGGAAATGTACTTGTCAGAGATTTAATTTGACAATACTTTCTTACTCCCACAAATTCCCAATATCACAGGCCGGGAAGGTCATGATTACCACCCACTGTGATCTTTTGAGCGAACAGCTCTCTGCTGCCTCCTATCATCCGGACAATTACTCTATTGGCTGACGATCAATGGAGAAGGCCGCAGCCTGTTCGCACCACTTGGCCGGTTATCGGAAAACAAACCATGAGCGTATGGTCTATACACCTCCGGATTCCAACACATGAAACATGTGTATACAGTTGTGCTCAAAAGTATACATACCATGGCAGAATTTTTGCTTTCTTGGCCTTTTTTCAGAGAATATGAATGATAACAACAAAACCTTTTCTACACTCATGATTAGTGGTTGGGTGAAGCCATTTATTGTCAAGCTACTGTGTTTTCTCTTTTTAAATCATAATGACAACCCAAAACATCCAAATGACCTTGATCAAAAGTTTACATACCCCATTTTTTAATATCGTGTATTGCCCCCTCTAACATCAGTGACAGCTTGAAGTCTTTTGTGGTAGTTGTGGTTGAGGTTCTTTATTTTCTCAGATGGTAAAGCTGCCCACTCTTCTTGGCAAAAAGCCTCCAGTTTCTGTAAATTCCTGGGCTGTCTAGCATGAACTACACTCTTGAGATCTCCCCAGAGTGGCTCAATGATATTGAGGTCAGAAGACTGAGATGGCCATTCCAGAACCTTCACTTTGTTCTGCTGTAATCAATGACAGGTTGACTTGGTCTTGTGCTTTGGATTTGTTGTCATGTTGGAACGTCGAAGTGCGTCCCATGCGCAGTTTCCGGGATGATTGCAAATTTACCTCCAGTATTTGCTGATAACATGCTGCATTCACCTTTCCTTCAACTTTGACCAATTTATCTGTGCCTTTGTAGCTCACACATCCCCAAAACATCAGCGATCGACCTCCGTGCTTACAGTAGGAATGGTATTCCTTTCATCGTAGGCCTTATTGACCTCTCTCCAAATGTAGCGTTTATGGTTGTGGCCAAAAAGTTCAATTTTGGTCTCATCACTCCAAATTACCTTGTTCCAGAAGTTTTGAGTCTTGTCTCTGTGCTGTTTTGCATATTGTAGGTGAGATACTTTGTGGCATTTGTGCAGTAATGGCTTTCGTCTGCGACTCAACCATGCAGCCCATTTTTCTTCAAGTGCTTCCTTATTGTGCCTCTTGAAACTCCTACACTGCTAGTTTTCAGAGAGTCTAGTATTTCAGCTGATGTTATTTGTGGGTTTTTTTGCATCCCAATCAATTCTCCTGGCAGTTTTGGATGATATTTTTGTTGGTCTACCTGACCGTGGTTTTGTTTTTACAGAGCCCCTAATTTTCCATTTGTTAATCACAGTTCGAACGCTGCTGACTGGCATTATCAATTCATTGGATATCTTTTTGTATTTCTTTCCTGTTTTATCCAGTTCAACTACCTTTTCCCGTGGATCAGTTGACAATTCTTTTGCTTTCCCCATGACTCACAATCCAAAAACATCAGTGGCTGGATGAAAGATGCAAGAGTCTGTCTGGATCCCAGAAACTCACTCAGCTTTTATGCACACACACTGATTACAAGCAAACATTTCACAGGTGCGGATTTTACCTTTAGTAGCCATTCAATCCCATTTGTGTCAACTTCTGTTCACGTTATCAGGTCAAAATCACCAGGGTTTGTGAACTTTTGATCAGGGTCATTTCGATGTTTTGGGTTGTCATTATGATTTAAAAAGAGAAAACACAGTAGTTTGACAATAAATGGCTTCACCTAACCACTAGCCATGAGTGGAGAAAAGGTTTTGGGGTTATCAATTATATTTTCTGAAAAAAAAAGGCCAAGAAAGCAAATATTCTGCTGGGTAATGTAAATTTTGGAGCACTACAGTACACAGTCACAGCTAACTCAGAGACAGCCCCAGACTACTCGCTGCCACTACCAATCCATCTTGGTTAATTGGACACCATTATAGTAGCTTATGACTAGTGTTGAGCGATACCGTCCGATACTTGAAAGTATCGGTATCGGAAAGTATCGGCCGATACCGGCAAAGTATCGGATCTAATCCGATACCGATACCCGATACCAATACAAGTCAATGGGACTCAAGTATCGGACGGTATCCCTGATGGTTCCCAGGGTCTGAAGGAGAGGAAACTCTCCTTCAGGCCCTGGGAACCATATTAATGTGTAAAATAAAGAATTAAAGTAAAAAATATTGCTATACTCACCTCTCCGACGCAGCCTGGACCTCACCGAGGGAACCGGCAGCGTTCTTTGCTTAAAATGCGCGCTTTTCCTTCCTTCCGTGACGTCACGGCTTCTGATTGGTCGCGTTCCGCCCATGTGGCCGCGACGCGACCAATCACAGCAAGCCGTGACGTAATTTTCAGGTCCTTCTAGGCATTCAGTATTTTAAAATTACGTTCCGGCTTTGTGATTGGTCGCGTCGCGGTCACATGGGCGACGCGACCAATCACAAGCCGTGACGTCACGGGAGGCTGGACACGCGCGCATTTTAAAATGCGCGCGTCTCCTGCCTCCCGTGACGTCACGGCTTGTGATTGGTCGCGTCGCCCATGTGACCGCGACGCGACCAATCACAAAGCCGGAACGTAATTTTAAAATACTGAATGCCTAGAAGGACCTGAAAATTACGTCACGGCTTGCTGTGATTGGTCGCGTCGCGGCCACATGGGCGGAACGCGACCAATCAGAAGCCGTGACGTCACGGAAGGAAGGAAAAGCGCGCATTTTAAGCAAAGAACGCTGCCGGTTCCCTCGGTGAGGTCCAGGTTGCGTCGGAGAGGTGAGTATAGCAATATTTTTTATTTTAATTCTTTCTTTTACACATTAATGTTGTTTCGATACCGATACCCGATACCACAAAAGTATCGGATCTCGATATCGGAATTCCGATACAGCAAATATCGGCCGATACCCGATACTTGCGGTATCGGAATGCTCAACACTACTTATGACTTCAAGGCGTAGTTTACAAAACAGAAGTAACAGAATTGTTAAATTTTATATACAAAAGATTTTACAAGGGGGACAAAACAATACACCATATACAGTTACAGAAAATAAAAGGGATTAACAGGAGAACTTACTACACCGATCGCAGAGACGATTCAGTTTAGCCGAAGGAGAGAGCTTTGATTTGGTCATCAATAAGCGATATGTATCTCTCTGCATGAACGCAGTCCATAATTGAGCTTGATCTTTTATCAGACCCTGCGTTCCACCCACAAACCCCCAGTGATGACCTCACATAGGCCAGGATATGGGCTAGCCTCAGCCATTCATGATTTTAGGAAATCCCAACTTATGCAATAACTCCTTATAGTGTGATTGCAGAAGTTTGAGACTTATGTTATCTTTTGTATCGGGATTTTATCTATGCTTAGAGACCAAACATTGCCTAGCTGCTAGCAGTTAATGGCCCCTATGGATTTGGGGCCTTTTTGGTGGGGGTTATACTTCTGAGAAAATATATATCTGTTTCCTTGGTTAACCCCGATGCTGACAATGTACGTCTCATTAATATCGGATGGATGGAAATTCTAATATTCTATGCTTTCTTACGGACACATACTGTCTGCACTGACTTATTGTAACTGCAGTGACCATGGCTATTTCTAAAGGGTGCAAGATCTTCCTTTAATCCACTCAAAACCTAATAAACCTTTTCCTGTCTCTCAGTATATGGACAATATACATTCTCTTCAGTCACCTGGGCATAAAAAGGACTCCATGCATGTTAATTAAGCTGCTTCACATCTCTTTATGTACTGCCATTTTACATAAAGGGACGTTGGAGTGCTAGCTCGTTTCCTTATGACAAATGGTAGAGGAAAGAAAAAAAAGGAGGGAGGGGGGATATGAGGGACTTCAAGGATTTTTAATATTTTCTATGACAGTACTCCACACTACGAAATAGTGAATGGCTGGGAAATGTAGCCCAAGAAAAAGTTTCACTGATTTTAGTGTGTGTTATATAACACAAAAAAGGACTTCAAAGCACTTAATACTCGATGGATGAAAAATATTCAATTTTTTCAGCCCCCGCAAAAAAAGTTGCAGCTATATATTTACCAATGGACTGCACAGGTCTAATCCCTTTCTACAGACTGGATTCTATCACTCTCCCTGCTCCTGTGACTCTCTCTCCCTCCCTAGGCTAAAAGCAGATTGTATGAGATAAAATTGATTAGCCCTTAGAAGAGCTCTTAAGGTACCGTCACACTCAGCGATGCTGCAGCGATATAGACAATGAGCCGATCGCTGGAGCGTCGCTGTTTAGGTCGCTGTAGAGACGTCAAACACAGCAGCTCCAGAACGATGCAGGAGCGATCCAGTGACGTAACGGTGACTCACTTATCATTGTAGCTGGTTGTTAGCTCCATGTAAAACATTGCTAGCATCGTTGCTTTTGCTGTCAAACACGACGATACACACCGACCTGACGACCAAATAAAGTTCTGGACTTCTAGCTCCGACCAGCGATATCACAGCGGGATCCAGATCGCTGCTGCGTGTCAAACTCAACGAGATCGCTATCCAGGACGCTGCAACGTCACGGATCGTTGTCGTTCTCGTTGTAAAGTTGCTGAGTGTGAAGGTACCTTTAGTGTGCTGGCTCAGCTTCAGCACCAGTATCAACACTACAGGCCTCTGATTCATTATACTGTGCACTAAAGCCTAGACAAGGACTTTCTCCCTCCAATACAAAGTGTCACAGAGCTGTGCAATGGAATCCTAGTGCCGAGCCGGGTGGCGCCTGTTCTTTTGTAATCCCTGATAATGTCAGATGGCCAGCCAATGACAGTAATGCCACAACCAAGATGGCTGTGTCATTACCGTGACTCACAGTCTATCCCTGCATGCTTATTGGCTGCGTAACAAGCACTAAAGATGCAAGGTGTGGATTTGAGTTTTACAAAAAAACTCATACATTATGCATCCCATCATCCGCAATTTTTGTGCACATGATGCGTTTTTTTTCGCGAAAAAAAACGCATTGCGGTAAAAAACGCAGCATGTTCATTAATTTTGCTGATTTTTTGTGGATTTCCCACTATATTATTGCATTGGGAACATCCAGAAAAATCCGCAAAAAAAAAGCACCAAAAATGCACCAAAAACGTGGTAAAAACGCGGTAAAAAACGCGAGAAAAACGCATGCAGATTTCTTGCAGAAAAAGTCCTGTTTTGCTCAGGAAATTTCTGCAAGAAATCCTGAACGTGTGCACATAGCTTTACACTGCTGCTCTACTTCTTTAAATTGACTGCTTTGTAATATCACAACCTCGCCGATAATCCATTGTTTTGAGCTGATTTCATAACAGAAAAATAAAAAGATTAAAAGTTATATATTAGCATCTGAACCAGGAGTTGGAAAATAAGAATATCCGGTAACTGTCACACATTTCCTGCAAAATCAGCATAATTGAAACAATAACTATTATGATGCGTTCATGTAATGTGTCAAAAGGATACAAATGGTCATACACACAGGAATATTTTCAAGAGGATGATATTATTGGCCTGACTACAATGTTTCACTGAAGTAAAATAATTTTTCACATGCACACTGGTCAGCGAGAACCAAGATATTTCCATAATTAGATAGAGAACAGATAAAGGACATATGAAGTATGACTAATCTGGAAAAGTCACTGGAGATATGGAAACAAATCAAACAAATGCCATAACTTGTTCAGATGTTAATTTTCAAACTTAAAACCATGTTTTCAAAAATTAATTGACATTTAATTAAAATACAGATTGTGCCTATGTTCAGCTCAGGGGAAGCATTTCTCTCACTGGAAGTTTTTTAATTAAGATGAGCTAATACTGTCATATTCCAACATCTTGCTGTGACTAAGTCACAGATTTGACCTTCATTTCAAAGTTATAGGAAAAAGTTTTTAAGGCATTTGTGTAAGAAGCAGTTGGTTAGTTTAGTTAATTCCTATGTACAGAAACCATTGTATCCTAGGAACACTGTCCACTTTTGTCAGTTTTTTTATTATTATCATCAGAGGCAGGATTACAATGACAGGTAATACCTCTATACACAGCTAATAACAAAGGATCCACCAATCACAATATGTGATGTCATAGCCCAACCTGCTCCCCTCCATTTGCAATGACCGTTGCACACGCTCAGTAGGCGCTTCAATACAAAACATAGGGTCTGGGGCATTTATTGCTGTTAATATACATCTATGATTCTATGATTCTACAGTATATGTGGATTTCCTGAAACAACAGGATGAGTCTATTAAAAATAATATTCTTAATATTTCTACAAATTGTGATGTATAAAAAAGGCATTGTCCATTTTTGTTTATAAAATACATTTAAGGCAAAAACTATGCTCTCCTATTCTCTAAAGACTTTCTCCTCTTAAATGGTATAACATATTGTTATGATACGTCATAATATTAACCCCTTAATGACCGGAGCTTTTTTTTTGGTTTCGCGTTTTCGTTTTTCGCTCCCCTCCTTCCCAGAGCCATAACTTTTTTATTTTTCCATCAATTTGGCCATGTGAGGGCTTATTTTTTGCAGGACAAGTTGTACTTTTGAAGACTCCATTGGTTTTACCATGTCGTGTACTAGAAAATGGGAAAAAATTTGGAGCCGTGAAATTGCAAAAAGGTGCAATCCCACACTGGTTTTTTGTTTGGCTTTTTTGCTAGGTTCACTAAATGCTAAAACTGACCTGCTATTATGATTCTCCAGGTCATTATGAGTTCATAGAAACCAAACATGTCTAGGTTATTTTTTACGTAAGTGGAAAAAAAAATTCCGAACTTTGAAAACAAAAATTGTGCAATACTCCAAGACCCAAAGCGTCTCCATTTTTCCTGATCTCAGGTCAGGTGAGGGCTTATATTTTGCCTGCCGAGCTGACGTTTTTAATGATACCATTTTGGTGCAGATATGTTCTTTTGATCGCCCATTATTGCATTTTAAAGCAATGTCACGGCGACCAAAAAAAACATAATTCGTAAAACGTAAAAACGTTTGGAATTTTTTTCTCGCTACGTCGTTTAGCGATCAGGTTAATTCTTTTTTTAAATTGATAGATCGGGCGATTCTGAACACGGCGATACCAAATATGTGTATGCTTGATTTTTTTAATGTTTTATTTTGAATGGGGCAAAAGGGGGGTGATTTGAACTTTTATATATATATATATATATATATATATATATATATATATATATATATATATTATTTTTTTTTTTTTCATATTTTTTAAAACTTTTTTTTAATTTGGCCATGCTTCAATAGCCTCCATGGGAGGCTAGAAACTGGCATAGCCTGATCGTCTCTGCTACATAGGAGCGATGCTCAGATCGCTCCTATGTAGTAGAATTACAGCATTGCTATGAGCGCCGACGACAGGGTTGCGCTCACAGCAATCTGGCATCAACAACCATAGAGGTCTTCAGGAGACCTCTGGTTGTTATGCCAATGCACCAATGACACCCGATCACGTGACGGGCATCACTGATGCATGCATTTCTGGCAGGATGGCCGGAAGCCCTTGTTAAATGCCGCTGTCAGCAGTTTGACAGCGGCATTTAACTAGTTAATAGCGGCGGGTGGATTGCGATTCCACCCGCCGCTATTGCGGGCATATGTCAGCTGTACAAAACAGCTGACATGTCCTGGCTTTGATGCGAGCTCACCGCCGGAGCCCACATCAAAGCAGGGGATCTGCCATCGGACATACTATCCCGTCCGAGGTCAGAAAGGGGTTAGTTGGTAGGGGGTCTCACCTCTGGGATCCTATAAACAATTCCGAGGTCTCTTTTATCCTTGCACCTCCAAAAAGTGGGGCGCCTGTCTATTGGTAGTGCAGGAAACTACAGCACAGAATTATAGCTTCTTTATTCTGAGAATCAGTAAAGTTTGTGAAAGTCAGATTACCCCAGGAAGTGAAGATGTATGAGTTATGCGGAAACATATTAGTACTAATAGTACTTCTGGGAGATCTTTTGGGTGTTCCTGGCGGTTTAGGCCATCAGGCTGCAAATTTTCTGTAAATGCAAATTCAAGTTTTGGGACGTATGATGTAACTATGTTGATATGTTTTCTTGTTTTTTGCATGCCACAGTATGCTTTTTTACCAATCTCTTCCAGTTATTATACCCACTCTCCTTCTTGCGGCTGGATCCAGCTAAGCTATGATTTTTTTCACAAATAAAACATGAATAGTTCTTGATTTCTTCTACAATTTCCCTTTCCTTCTCTTTACATAGTAAGGCCTTGTTCAAACAGCTATATTTTCTGTCCTTGTGCTGTCTGTGTGCCAAACGGATAGTATACAGACCAATATAAGCAAATGAGCTATTTAGATGAGCTTTTTTTCCCAACCTCCCCCATTTTCCAGATGAGAGTTGCCCAACTGAATGGGGGTTTAAAAAAATGGATGCCATACTGACACCATCAATGTGGCAACTGTTTTAACCCCTTCTGACATTGGCGTAATAGTACGCCCAGGCCAGAATCCCTCCCTTTGATGTGGGCTCCGGCACTGAGCCCACATCTTTCCCGGCACATGTCAGCTTTTTGGAACAGCCAACATGTGTCTCTAACAGCCATGGGTGGAATCGCGACCCACCTGTTAACCTGTTAAATGCCGCTGTCAATCTCTGACCTCGGCATTTAAATTGCGCTTTCGGAAAGCGCACCGAAAATCCCGCCCATCAGTGACCCTGTCACGTCATCGTGGGTCACCGATGGGTTGGCATGACAACCAGAGATCTCCAACAGACCTCTATGGTTGGCATAGCCACATTGCTATGAGCGCGTCTGGTGGTCGGCGCTCATAACAAATTAATATTTCTGCTACATAGTGGCGATTTGATCATCACCTGTATGTAGCAGAGCCAATCGGACAACTGCAGCTTCTAGTCTCCCATGGAGACCATTGACGCATGCAAAAAGTAAAAAAAATGTTTTTAAAAATATTTAAAAAATAAATAAATAAAATTGCACTTTTTTTGCAATTTCACCGCTCATGGAATTTTTTTCCCGTTTTCAGTGCACAATATGTTAACCCCTTCCCGACCCATGACGCCACGTAGGCATCATGAAAACCCGTGCCAATCCGACCCATGACGCCTAAGTGGCGTCATGGAATGATCGCGTCCCTGCAGATCGGGTGAAAGGGTTAACTCCAATTTCACCCGATCTGCAGGGACAGGGGGAGTGGTACTTCAGCCCAGGGGGGGTGGCTTCACCCCCCCGTGGCTACGATGGCTCTGATTGGCTGTTGAAAGTGAAACTGCCAATCAGAGCGATTTGTAATATTTCACCTAAAAAACTGGTGAAATATTACAATCCAGCCATGGCCGATGCTGCAATATCATCGGCCATGGCTGGAAACCCTGATGTGAGCCCCCCACCCCACCGATCGCCCCCCCAAGCCACGATCTGTCCCGTAGTCCCCTCCGTCCTGTGCTCCGCTCCCCCGTCCTCCTGTCCGTTCCCCCCGTGCTTCTATGCCACCCCCCTGTGCTCCGACGCCCCCCCGTGCCCCGATCTCCCCTCCCCTTATACTTACTGAGGCTCCCGGTGCCCGTCCGTCTTCTTCATGGGCGCCGCCATCTTCCAAAATGGCGGGCGCATGCGCAGTGCGCCCGCCGAATCTGCCGACCGGCAGATTCGTTACAAGTACATTTTGATCGCTGTGATAGGTTCTATCACAGCGATCAAAATAAAAAAATAATAAATAACCCCCCCCTTTATCACCCCCATAGGTAGGGACAATAATAAAAAAAGAAAATATTTTTTTTTCTTTTTCCACTAGGGTTAGGGTTAGAACTAGGGTTAGGGTTAGGGGTAGGGTTAGGGTTAGGGGTAGGGTTAGGGGTAGGGTTAGGGGTAGGGTTAGGGTTAGGGTTAGGGCATGTGCACACAGTGCGGATTTGGCTGCGGATCCGCAGCGGATTGGCCGCGGATGCGCAGCGGATTGGCCGCTGCGAATTCGTAGCAGTTATCCATGAGGTTTACAGTACCATGTAAACCTATGGAAAACCAAATCCGCTGTGCCCATGGTGCGGAAAATTCCGTGCGGAAACGCGTTGTATTTTCCGCAGCATGTCAATTCTTTGTGCGAATTCTGCAGCGTTTTACACCTGTTCCTCAATAGGAATCCGCAGGTGAAATCCGCACAAAAAAACACTGGAAATCCGCTGTAAATCCGCAGGTAAAACGCAGTGCCTTTTACCTGCAGATTTTTCAAAAATCGTGCGGAAAAATCTCACACGAATCCGCAACGTGGGCACATAGCCTTAGGGTTAGGGTTGGAATTAGAGTTAGGGTTGGAATTAGGGCTAGGGTTGGAAATAGGGTTAAGATTAGGCTTGTGGTTAGGGTTACGGATAGGGTTAGGGGTGTGTTGGGGTTACAGTTGTGGTTAGGGTTGGGATTAGGGTTAGGGTTGGGATTAGGGTTAGGATTAGGGTTAGGGTTGGGATTAGGGTTACGGCTGTGTTGGGGTTAGGGTTGTGGTTAGGGGTGTGTTGGGGTTAGGGTTGTGATTAGGGTTATGGCTACAGTTGGGATTAGGGTTAGGGGTGTGTTGGGGTTAGCGTTGAAGTTAGAATTGAGGGGTTTCCACTGTTTGGGCACATCAGGGGTCTACAAATGAAACATGGCGCCACCATTGATTCCAGCCAATCTTGCGTTCAAAAAGTCAAATGGTGCTCCCTCCCTTCCAAGCCCCGACGTGCGCCCAAACAGTGGTTTACCCCCACATATGGGGTACCATTGTACTCAGGACAAACTGGGCAACAACTATTGGGGTCCAATTTCTCCTGTTACCTTTGCAAAAATAAAAAATTACTTGCTAAAACATAATTTTTGAGGAAAGAACAATTATTTTTTATTTTCACGGCTCTGCGTTATAAACTTCTGTGAAGCACTTGGGGGTTCAAAGTGCTCACCACACATCTAGATAAGTTCCATTGGGGGTCTAGTTTCCAAAATGGGGTCACTTGTGGGGAGTTCCTACTGTTTAGGCACATCAGGGGCTCTGCAAACGCAACCTGATGCCCGCAGAGCATTCCATCAAAGTCTGCATTTCAAAACGTCACTACTTCACTTCCGAACCCCGACGTGTGCCAAAACATTGGTTTACCCCCACATATGGGGTATCAGCGTACTCAGGAGAAACTGGACAACAACTTTTGGTGTCCAATTTCTCCTGTTACCCTTGGGAAAATAAAAAAATGTGGGCTAAAAAATTAATTTTGAGAAAAGAAAAATTATTTTTTATTTTCATAGCTCTGCGTTATAAACTTCTGTGAAGCACTTGGGAGTTCAAAGTGCTCACAACACATCTAGATTAGTTCCTTGGGAGGTCTAGTTTCCAAAATGGGGTCACTTGTGGGGGAGCTCCAATGTTTAGGCACACAAGGGCTCTCCAAACGCGACATGGTGTCCGCTAATGATTGGAGCTAATTTTACATTCAAAAAGCCAAATGGCGTGCCTTCCCTTCCGAGCCCTGCCGTGCGCCCAAACAGTGGTTTACCCCCACATATGGGGTATCACCGTACTCAGGACAAACTGGACAATAACATTTGGAGTCCAATTTCTCCTATTACCCTTGGGAAAATAAAAAATTCCGGGCTAAAAATCATTTTTGAGGAAAGAAAAATTATTTTTTATTTTCATTGCTCTGCGTTATAAACTTCTGTGAAGCACCTGGGGGTTTTAAGTGCTCACTATGCATCTAGATAAGTTCCTTGGGTGTCTAGTTTCCAAAATAGGGTCACTTGTAGGGGAGCTCCAATGTTTAGGCACACAGGGGCTCTCCAAACGTGACATGGTGTCCGCTAACGATTGGAGCTAATTTTCCATTCAAAAAGTCAAATGGCGCTCCTTCCCTTCCGAGCCTTACCATGTGCCCAAACAGTGGTTTACCCCCACATGTGAGGTATCGGTGTACTCAGGAGAAATTGTCCAATAAATTTTAGGATCCATTTTATCCTGTTGCCCATGTGAAAATGAAAAAATTGAGGCTAAAATAATTTTTTTGTGAAAAAAAGTACTTTTTGATTTTTACGGATCAATTTGTGAAGCACTTGGGGGTTTAAAGTGCTAACTATGCTTCTAGATAAGTTCCTTGGGGGGTCTAGTTTCCAAAATGGGGTCACTTGTGGGGGAGCTCCAATGTTTAGGCACACGGGGGCTCTCCAAACGCGACATGGTGTCCGCTAAAGATCGGAGCCAATTTTTAATTGAAAAAGTCAAATGGCACTCCTTTCCTTCCAAGCCCTGCCGTGCGCCCAAAAAGTGGTTTACCCCCACATATGAGGTATCAGCGTACTCAGGAGAAATTGGACAACATCGCTCGTGGTCCAGTTTCTCCATTTACCCTTGGAAAAATAAAAAAATTGTTGCTAAAAGATCATTTTTGTGACTAAAAAGTTAAATGTTCATTTTTTACTTCCATGTTGCTTCTGCTGCTGTGAAACACCTGAAGGGTTAATAAACTTCTTGAATGTGGTTTTGAGCACCTTGAGGGGTGCAGTTTTTAGAATGGTGTCACTTTTGGGTATTTTCAGCCATATAGAACCCTCAAAAAGACTTCAAATGTGAGGTGGTCCCTAAAAAAAATGGTTTTGTAAATTTTGTTGTAAAAATGAGAAATCACTGGTCAAATTTTAACCCTTATAACTTCCTAGCAAAAAAAAAATTTGTTTCCAAAATTGTGCTGATGTAAAGTAGGTATGTCGGAAATGTTATTTATTAACTATTTTGTGTCACATAACTCTCTGGTTTAACAGAATAAAAATTCAAAATGTGAAAATTGCAAAATTTTCAAAATTTTCGCCAAATTTCCATTTTTTTCACAAATAAACTCAGAAATTATCGACCTGAATTTAACACTAACATGATGCCCAATATGTCACGAAAAAACAATCTCAGAATCGCTAGGATCCATTGAAGCGTTCCTGAGTTATTACCTCATAAAGGGACACTGGTCAGAATTGCAAAAAACGGCCAGGTCATTAAGGCCAAAATAGGCTGGGTCATGAAGGGGTTAAAGCCAATCATGTCATGCAAAAGTACAAATTATCCTGCAAAAACAAGCCCTCACATGGCTATTTTGACCAAAACATAAAAAAGTTATGGCTCTGGGAGGAAGGGAAGCAAAAAGCGAAAACGCAAAAATGGCCCAGTGGTTAAGAGGTTAAACAACAACTACATAGAAACTGTATGAGTATGTGCACAGGTTGCAGATTTGTCTGCAGAATTTTTTGCACTGAATCTACATCTCTTGGCAGAAAACGCAGGTAAAATCCATGCATTTTTGCTGCGCTTTTTATGCGTTTTTTGTGCTGATTTTCAAGCGTTTTTTTCATGCGGATTTGTATGCGTTTTTGTAACCTAAATAAAGATGTATTATTTAACAAAAGAAAATAGAATTGCGATGTCATTTCTTTGTACAACCTCTTATTTTACATACTCCATTGAAGAATAATGTTACACACACACACACAGATAGATAATAGTTAGATAGATAATAGATAGATAGCTAGATAGATAGATAGATACGAGATAGATAGATAGATAGATAGATAGATAGATAGATAATAGATAGATAGATAAATAATAGGTAGACAGATAAATATGAGATAGATGATAGATAGATAATAGATAGATGATAGATAGATAGATACAGTATATAGATAGATAAATAGAAAATATATAGATAGATGATAGATAGATAGATAGATAGATAGATAGATAGATAGATAGATAGATAGATAATATCAAGGCTGATGTTTAGTTATGAACCTAATAAAATGGTACATAAATAGTTAAATAAAGACACACACACACAAAATCAGCAAGCAATACCTTTAATTTAAAAAAAAAGGGAAAAAAATGGAGTGGACTCCTGCATAATTTTCTGCACCAGTGTTTCTAGTCTGGGAAGGGGTTAATACCCATGGAGCTTCCCAGGCTATGAATATCATCCCGCAGCTGTATATTTAGCCTTTACTGGCTTTTAAAATAGGGGACCCCCCCCAAAGAATGACGTGGAGTCCCCCTATAATTAATAGCCAAAAAAGGCTATGCAGACAGTTGCGGACTGATATTCATAGCCTAGAGAGGGGCCATGGATATTGCCCCCCCAGCTACAAATACCAGCCCCCAGCCACCCCAGAAATGGCGCATCTGTAAGATGCGCCAATTCTGGCACTTAGCCTCTCTCTCTCCACTGCCCTGTAGCGTTGGCATATGGGGTAATAAGGGATTAATGTCACCTTTGGTTCTAAGGTGACATTAAGCCCAGTTAGTAATGGAAAGGCATCAAAGACACCTATCCATTACTAATCCTATAGTAGAGAAAAAGTTAAATTAAGACATAGCCAGAAAAAAGTATTTTAATATTCTTAATTTCACCATACTTACAACCACACCTAATTCCTCGAAGCCATCGATGAGCAAAAAATAAGAAATAATAATCCAACAGTATACTCCCTGGTCCAATGCAGTCCAATTAATAACGAGTGTTCCACGACACTCTCCCCTATAGAGCTGTCAAATCAGGAGATGTGACAGCTCTATAGGCCTCCAGTGGCACACTGTCAGGAGACAATGGCTCCTGCAGTGTTATCACTGAGGGTTCAATGGCCTCTTACTTTACGGCACTGCTGCGTGAGAATTTTCCCAAGCAGCGGTGCCGCAACTGACAGTATGGACTATACTGTACTCACAGCGGCAGAGGGATACAGTATGGAAGGATACCTTCTGTCAATGTATCCCGGAGTCCCTTGAGAGCGGTCGCATCTGCTGATGTGACAGCTCTCCACTGGAGATCATCGTGGGACACTCGTTATTACATGGATTATATCAGATCAGGGAGTTTTTTTTACAGGTGATCAAGGGCTTCGGGGATTAGCTGTATCGTGAGTATATACTGTATGTTGTATGTACTGGATGTCTACATGTATGTACTGTATATGTGCGTATGTGTTGTTTTTTTATTACACTTGAACAAAGTAGCTGGATGATGGGACTACTGTTGTGATTCGGTTCGTGGGCTCCCCCGGTGGTCTCTTGTGGTACTGGTGTCCTGCAAGCTTTGCCTTCTCAGTTCACCTGTTCCTATCAGGATGTGGGAGTATCCTATTTAACCTTGCTCCTCAGTCATTCTAATGCTGGCCATCAATGTATCCAGAGTGATTCTGTTGCATGTTCCTGCTCCCAGTTTTCTGCTCAGCTAAGTTGGACACTTTAGTCCTTAAGTCTATTTTTGTATGTTTTGTCCAGTTTGCACTTATGTGAATCTCTGCAGCTGGAAGCTCTTGTTGGGCTGAAATTACCACTCCAGTGGCATGAGTTGTCACATGAGTTAAGGTAATTTCAGGATGGTGTTTTGAAGGGTTTTGCAGCTGACCGCAAAGTCCTCTGTTGTATCTTTCTGCTATTTAGTTAGCGGGCCTCTCTGTGCTAAATCTGCTTTCATACTACGTGTGTCTTTTCATCTGCTCTCACCGTTATTATATGTGGGGGGCTGCTATCTCCTGTAGGGACATTCTCTGGAGGCAAGCCAGGACTGTGTTTTCTTCTACCAGGGGTAGTTAGTTCTCCGGCTGGCGCGCGGCATCTAGAGACAACGCAGGAATGCCCCCTGGCTACTTCTAGTGTGGTGTGTAGGTTTAGCATCGCGGTCAGCTCTAGTTTCCATCACCCGAGAGCTTGTCCGTTTATTCTGTGCTTCTGATGTTTCCTTGCCATTGGAAACCATAACAGACTACCATTGTCCCATCATCCAGCTACCTGTCACTGTAGCAGGCATAGCCGGATGGGACTAGTAGTCCCATCGGACGGTGCCTAAAACACACACACAGATGCACATGCATACAGCCCCGCACACACACATACAGCCCTGCACACCCACGCACACACACACAGCCCCGCACACACACATACAGCCCTGCACAGCCCCGCACACCCACACCCTCAGATATACACACACAAACACCCGCACACAGCCCTGCACATCTTCTCCGCACACACACAGTCTCCGCCTACACACAGTATCCGCCCACACTCCGCCTACACACTCTTCCCCCTCCTGATCTTCAGCGTTTCTCGCAGGCACATCTGTAGCAAAACTGCAGATCCTTTTTAAACCTGCGGTTTTGCTGTGGATTGCCCTTACATAATGGAAGGCAATGGGAGCAGAAACACTGCAGATCTGGAAAAAGAATTGACATGCTGCAGAAAAAAATGCAGCGATTCCGTGCTTTTTTTTTCCGAAGCATGTGCACACCAAATGTAAATTGCTTGTGCAGTACACTGCTAGGTTCTATCACAGCGATCAAAATAAAAAAATAATAAATAACCCCCCCCTTTATCACCCCCATAGGTAGGGACAATAATAAAAAAAGAAAATATTTTTTTTTCTTTTTCCACTAGGGTTAGGGTTAGAACTAGGGTTAGGGTTAGGGGTAGGGTTAGGGTTAGGGGTAGGGTTAGGGGTAGGGTTAGGGTTAGGGTTAGGGCATGTGCACACAGTGCGGATTTGGCTGCGGATCCGCAGCGGATTGGCCGCGGATGCGCAGCGGATTGGCCGCGGATCCACAGCGGATTGGCCGCTGCAAATTCGTAGCAGTTATCCATGAGGTTTACAGTACCATGTAAACCTATGGAAAACCAAATCCGCTGTGCCCATGGTGCGGAAAATTCCGTGCGGAAACGCGTTTTATTTTCCGCAGCATGTCAATTCTTTGTGCGAATTCTGCAGCGTTTTACACCTGTTCCTCAATAGGAATCCGCAGGTGAAATCCGCACAAAAAAACACTGGAAATCCGCTGTAAATCCGCAGGTAAAACGCAGTGCCTTTTACCTGCAGATTTTTCAAAAATCGTGCGGAAAAATCTCACACGAATCCGCAACGTGGGCACATAGCCTTAGGGTTAGGGTTGGAATTAGAGTTAGGGTTGGAATTAGGGCTAGGGTTGGAAATAGGGTTAAGATTAGGCTTGTGGTTAGGGTTACGGATAGGGTTAGGGGTGTGTTGGGGTTACAGTTGTGGTTAGGGTTGGGATTAGGGTTAGGGTTGGGATTAGGGTTAGGATTAGGGTTAGGGTTGGGATTAGGGTTACGGCTGTGTTGGGGTTAGGGTTGTGGTTAGGGGTGTGTTGGGGTTAGGGTTGTGATTAGGGTTATGGCTACAGTTGGGATTAGGGTTAGGGGTGTGTTGGGGTTAGCGTTGAAGTTAGAATTGAGGGGTTTCCACTGTTTGGGCACATCAGGGGTCTACGAATGAAACATGGCGCCACCATTGATTCCAGCCAATCTTGCGTTCAAAAAGTCAAATGGTGCTCCCTCCCTTCCAAGCCCCGACGTGCGCCCAAACAGTGGTTTACCCCCACATATGGGGTACCATTGTACTCAGGACAAACTGGGCAACAACTATTGGGGTCCAATTTCTCCTGTTACCTTTGCAAAAATAAAAAATTACTTGCTAAAACATAATTTTTGAGGAAAGAACAATTATTTTTTATTTTCACGGCTCTGCGTTATAAACTTCTGTGAAACACTTGGGGGTTGAAAGTGCTCACCACACATCTAGATAAGTTCCTTGGGGGGTCTAGTTTCCAAAATGGGGTCACTTGTGGGGTGTTTCTACTGTTTAGGCACATCAGGGGCTCTGCAAATGCAACATGACGCCCGCAGACCATTCCATCAAAGTCTGCATTTCAAATGTCACTACTTCCCTTCCGAGCCCTGACGTGCGCCCAAACAGTGGTTTACCCCCACATATGGGGTATCAGCGTACTCAGGAGAAACTGGACAACAACGTTTGGGGTCAAATTTCTCCTGTTACCCTTGGGAAAATTAAAAAATTCTGGGCTAAAAAAATATTTTTGAGGAAAGGAAATACATTTATTATTTTCACGGCTCTGCGTTATAAACTTCTGTGAAGCACTTGGGGGTTCAAAGTGCTCACCACACATCTAGATAAGTTCCATTGGGGGTCTAGTTTCCAAAATGGGGTCACTTGTGGGGAGTTCCTACTGTTTAGGCACATCAGGGGCTCTGCAAACGCAACCTGATGCCCGCAGAGCATTCCATCAAAGTCTGCATTTCAAAACGTCACTACTTCCCTTCCGAACCCCGACGTGTGCCAATACATTGGTTTACCCCCACATATGGGGTATCAGCGTACTCAGGAGAAACTGGACAACAACTTTTGGTGTCCAATTTCTCCTGTTACCCTTGGGAAAATAAAAAAATGTGGGCTAAAAAATAAATTTTGAGAAAAGAAAAATTATTTTTTATTTTCATGGCTCTGCGTTATAAACTTCTGTGAAGCACTTGGGAGTTCAAAGTGCTCACAACACATCTAGATTAGTTCCTTGGGAGGTCTAGTTTCTAAAATGGGGTCACTTGTGGGGGAGCTCCAATGTTTAGGCACACAAGGGCTCTCCAAACGCGACATGGTGTCCGCTAATGATTGGAGCTAATTTTACATTCAAAAAGCCAAATGGTGTGCCTTCCCTTCCGAGCCCTGCCGTGTGCCCAAACAGTGGTTTACCCCCACATATGGGGTATCACCGTACTCAGGACAAACTGGACAACAACATTTGGGGTCCAATTTCTCCTATTACCCTTGGGAAAATAAAAAATTCCGGGCTAAAAATCATTTTTGAGGAAAGAAAAATTATTTTTTATTTTCATTGCTCTGCGTTATAAACTTCTGTGAAGCACCTGGGGGTTTTAAGTGCTCACTATGCATCTAGATAAGTTCCTTGGGTGTCTAGTTTCCAAAATAGGGTCACTTGTAGGGGAGCTCCAATGTTTAGGCACACAGGGGCTCTCCAAACGTGACATGGTGTCCGCTAACGATTGGAGCTAATTTTCCATTCAAAAAGTCAAATGGCGCTCCTTCCCTTCCGAGCCTTACCATGTGCCCAAACAGTGGTTTACCCCCACATGTGAGGTATCGGTGTACTCAGGAGAAATTGTCCAATAAATTTTAGGATCCATTTTATCCTGTTGCCCATGTGAAAATGAAAAAATTGAGGCTAAAATAATTTTTTTGTGAAAAAAAGTACTTTTTGATTTTTACGGATCAATTTGTGAAGCACTTGGGGGTTTAAAGTGCTCACTATGCTTCTAGATAAGTTCCTTGGGGGGTCTAGTTTCCAAAATGGGGTCACTTGTGGGGGAGCTCCAATGTTTAGGCACACGGGGGCTCTCCAAACGCGACATGGTGTCCGCTAAAGATCGGAGCCAATTTTTAATTGAAAAAGTCAAATGGCGCTCCTTTCCTTCCAAGCCCTGCCGTGCGCCCAAACAGTGGTTTACCCCCACATATGAGGTATCAGCGTACTCAGGAGAAATTGGACAACATCGCTCGTGGTCCAGTTTCTCCATTTACCCTTGGGAAAATAAAAAAATTGTTGCTAAAAGATCATTTTTGTGACTAAAAAGTTAAATGTTCATTTTTTACTTCCATGTTGCTTCTGCTGCTGTGAAACACCTGAAGGGTTAATAAACTTCTTGAATGTGGTTTTGAGCACCTTGAGGGGTGCAGTTTTTAGAATGGTGTCACTTTTGGGTATTTTCAGCCATATAGAACCATCAAAAAGACTTCAAATGTGAGGTGGTCCCTAAAAAAAAATGGTTTTGTAAATTTTGTTGTAAAAATGAGAAATCACTGGTCAAATTTTAACCCTTATAACTTCCTAGCAAAAAAAACATTTGTTTCCAAAATTGTGCTGATGTAAAGTAGGTATGTCGGAAATGTTATTTATTAACTATTTTGTGTCACATAACTCTCTGGTTTAACAGAATAAAAATTCAAAATGTGAAAATTGCAAAATTTTCAAAATTTTCGCCAAATTTCCATTTTTTTCACAAATAAACTCAGAAATTATCGACCTGAATTTAACACTAACATGATGCCCAATATGTCACGAAAAAACAATCTCAGAATCGCTAGGATCCATTGAAGCGTTCCTGAGTTATTACCTCATAAAGGGACACTGGTCAGAATTGCAAAAAACGGCCAGGTCATTAAGGCCAAAATAGGCTGGGTCATGAAGGGGTTAAAGCCAATCATGTCATGCAAAAGTACAAATTATCCTGCAAAAACAAGCCCTCACATGGCTATTTTGACCAAAACATAAAAAAGTTATGGCTCTGGGAGGAAGGGAAGCAAAAAGCGAAAACGCAAAAATGGCCCAGTGGTTAAGAGGTTAAACAACAACTACATAGAAACTGTATGAGTATGTGCACAGGTTGCAGATTTGTCTGCAGAATTTTTTGCACTGAATCTACATCTCTTGGCAGAAAACGCAGGTAAAATCCATGCATTTTTGCTGCGCTTTTTATGCGTTTTTTGTGCTGATTTTCAAGCGTTTTTTTCATGCGGATTTGTATGCGTTTTTGTAACCTAAATAAAGATGTATTATTTAACAAAAGAAAATAGAATTGCGATGTCATTTCTTTGTACAACCTCTTATTTTACATACTCCATTGAAGAATAATGTTACACACACACACACAGATAGATAATAGTTAGATAGATAATAGATAGATAGCTAGATAGATAGATAGATACGAGATAGATAGATAGATAGATAGATAGATAGATAGATAGATAGATAGATAGATAGATAATAGATAGATAGATAAATAATAGGTAGACAGATAAATATGAGATAGATGATAGATAGATAATAGATAGATGATAGATAGATAGATACAGTATATAGATAGATAAATAGAAAATATATAGATAGATGATAGATAGATAGATAGATAGATAGATAGATAGATAGATAGATAGATAATATCAAGGCTGATGTTTAGTTATGAACCTAATAAAATGGTACATAAATAGTTAAATAAAGACACACACACACAAAATCAGCAAGCAATACCTTTAATTTAAAAAAAAAGGGAAAAAAATGGAGTGGACTCCTGCATAATTTTCTGCACCAGTGTTTCTAGTCTGGGAAGGGGTTAATACCCATGGAGCTTCCCAGGCTATGAATATCATCCCGCAGCTGTATATTTAGCCTTTACTGGCTTTTAAAATAGGGGACCCCCCCAAAGAATGACGTGGAGTCCCCCTATAATTAATAGCCAAAAAAGGCTATGCAGACAGTTGCGGACTGATATTCATAGCCTAGAGAGGGGCCATGGATATTGCCCCCCCAGCTACAAATACCAGCCCCCAGCCACCCCAGAAATGGCGCATCTGTAAGATGCGCCAATTCTGGCACTTAGCCTCTCTGTCTCCACTGCCCTGTAGCGTTGGCATATGGGGTAATAAGGGATTAATGTCACCTTTGGTTCTAAGGTGACATTAAGCCCAGTTAGTAATGGAAAGGCATCAAAGACACCTATCCATTACTAATCCTATAGTAGAGAAAAAGTTAAATTAAGACATAGCCAGAAAAAAGTATTTTAATATTCTTAATTTCACCATACTTACAACCACACCTAATTCCTCGAAGCCATCGATGAGCAAAAAATAAGAAATAATAATCCAACAGTATACTCCCTGGTCCAATGCAGTCCAATTAATAACGAGTGTTCCACGACACTCTCCCCTATAGAGCTGTCAAATCAGGAGATGTGACAGCTCTATAGGCCTCCAGTGGCACACTGTCAGGAGACAATGGCTCCTGCAGTGTTATCACTGAGGGTTCAATGGCCTCTTACTTTACGGCACTGCTGCGTGAGAATTTTCCCAAGCAGCGGTGCCGCAACTGACAGTATGGACTATACTGTACTCACAGCGGCAGAGGGATACAGTATGGAAGGATACCTTCTGTCAATGTATCCCGGAGTCCCTTGAGAGCGGTCACATCTGCTGATGTGACAGCTCTCCACTGGAGATCATCGTGGGACACTCGTTATTACATGGATTATATCAGATCAGGGAGTTTTTTTACAGGTGATCAAGGGCTTCGGGGATTAGCTGTATCGTGAGTATATACTGTATGTTGTATGTACTGGATGTCTACATGTATGTACTGTATATGTGCGTATGTGTTGTTTTTTTATTACACTTGAACAAAGTAGCTGGATGATGGGACTACTGTTGTGATTCGGTTCGTGGGCTCCCCCGGTGGTCTCTTGTGGTACTGGTGTCCTGCAAGCTTTGCCTTCTCAGTTCACCTGTTCCTATCAGGATGTGGGAGTATCCTATTTAACCTTGCTCCTCAGTCATTCTAATGCTGGCCATCAATGTATCCAGAGTGATTCTGTTGCATGTTCCTGCTCCCAGTTTTCTGCTCAGCTAAGTTGGACACTTTAGTCCTTAAGTCTATTTTTGTATGTTTTGTCCAGTTTGCACTTATGTGAATCTCTGCAGCTGGAAGCTCTTGTTGGGCTGAAATTACCACTCCAGTGGCATGAGTTGTCACATGAGTTAAGGTAATTTCAGGATGGTGTTTTGAAGGGTTTTGCAGCTGACCGCGAAGTCCTCTGTTGTATCTTTCTGCTTTTTAGTTAGCGGGCCTCTCTGTGCTAAATCTGCTTTCATACTACGTGTGTCTTTTCATCTGCTCTCACCGTTATTATATGTGGGGGGCTGCTATCTCCTGTGGGGACATTCTCTGGAGGCAAGCCAGGACTGTGTTTTCTTCTACCAGGGGTAGTTAGTTCTCCGGCTGGCGCGCGGCATCTAGAGACAACGCAGGAATGCCCCCTGGCTACTTCTAGTGTGGTGTGTAGGTTTAGCATCGCGGTCAGCTCTAGTTTCCATCACCCGAGAGCTTGTCCGTTTATTCTATGCTTCTGATGTTTCCTTGCCATTGGAAACCATAACAGTATGGCCAGCCCAAATGTTTAATCTATAGGCTGAAGCAGGAGAGAAAAGGAACTGTGTGAAACCTTTTTTTTTTTTTTTTTTTTCCTTCCTCTGAAGTTGCACTCCAGCTCTAATTGCAGTCTCCTGTTTTCCTCTCCTCTTAACCCCTGAATGGCTCAGACTTTATCTGTTGAAATATGGATCCCCAGAGTCTGGCTACCAATTTGAATAATCTTGCCTCTAAAGTTCAGAATATACAAGATTTTTTGTTACATGCTCCTCGGTCTGAACCTAAAATTCCTATACCGGAGTTTTTTTCTGGAGATCGATCTTGTTTTCTAAATTTTAAATACAATTGTAAATTGTTTCTTTCGCTGAGATCTCATTCTGCTGGAGATCCTGCCCAGCAAGTAAAAATTGTTATTTCTTTACTGCGGGGTGACCCCCAAAATTGGGCATTTTCATTGGCACCAGGGGATCCTGCGTTGCTCAATGTGGATGCGTTTTTTCTGGCTTTGGGGTTGCTTTATGAGGAACCAAATTTGGAGATTCAGGCTGAGAAAGCCCTAATAGCCCTCTCTCAGGGGCAAGATGAAGCCGAAATATATTGCCAAAAATTTCGAAAATGGTCTGTGCTTACTCAGTGGAATGAGTGCGCTCTGGCGGCAATTTTCAGAGAAGGTCTCTGATGCTGTAAAAGACGTCATGGTGGGGTTTCCTGCGCCTACTGGTCTGAATGAGTCCATGACAATGGCAATTCAGATTGATCGGCGTTTACGGGAACGCAAACCTGTGCACCAGTTGGCGGTGTCTTCTGAAGAGGCACCACAGAGTATGCAATGTGATAGCTTTCTGTCCAGAAGCGAACGACAGATTTATAGGCGCAAAAATCATTTGTGCTTCTATTGTGGAAATTCTACTCATGTTATATCAGCATGCTCTAAACGAACAAAGAAAGTTGATAAATCCTCTGCTATTGGCACTTTGCAGTCCAAGTTTATTTTGTCTGTAACTCTAATTTGTTCGTTATCTTCTATTGTTGCGGATGCGTATGTGGATTCTGGCGCCGCTTTGAGTCTTATGGATTGGTCCTTTGCCAGGCGCTGTGGGTTTGATCTAGAGCCTCTGGAAGTTCCTATACCTTTAAAGGGTATTGATTCTACACCATTGGCTAGTAATAAACCACAATACTGGACACAAGTGACTATGCGTATGACTCCAGACCATCAAGAGGTGATTCGCTTCCTTGTACTGTATAATCTACATGATGTGTTGGTGCTGGGATTGCCATGGTTGCAAACTCATAACCCAGTCCTTGACTGGAAAACAATGTCTGTACTAAGCTGGGGATGTCAGGGAAATCATGGGGACACATCTTTGGTCTCCATTGCTTCATCTATTCCCTCTGAAATTCCTGAGTTTTTGTCTGATTATCGTGAGGTTTTTGAGGAATCTACTCTTAATTCTCTTCCTCCTCACAGAGATTGCGATTGCGCCATAGATTTGATCCCTGGCAGTAAATTTCCTAAGGGTCGTCTATTCAATCTGTCTGTACCTGAACATGCTGCCGTGCGAGAGTATATTAGGGAGTCCTTGGAAAAGGGACATATTCGTCCTTCTTCGTCTCCTCTTGGAGCCGGGTTCTTTTTCGTAGCTAAAAGCGATGGTTCTTTGAGACCTTGTATTGATTATAGACTCTTGAATAAGATCACAGTCAAGTATCAGTATCCTTTGCCATTGCTGACAGATTTATTTGCTCGCATTGAGGGGGCGAAGTGGTTCTCTAAGATTGATCTTCGCGGTGTGTATAATTTGGTGCGAATTAAGCAGGGGGATGAGTGGAAAACCGCATTTAATACGCCCGAGGGCCTTTTTGAGTATTTGGTGATGCCTTTTGGTCTGTCAAATGCCCCTTCGGTCTTTCAGTCTTTTATGCACAATATTTTCCGTGAATATCTGGATAAATTTATGATTGTGTATTTGGACGATATTTTGATTTTTTCGGATGACTGGGAATCTCATGTTCAACAAGTTAGGAGGGTTTTTCAGGTTTTGCAGACCAATTCTCTGTTTGTTAAAGGTTCAAAGTGTGTTTTTGGGGTTCAGAAGATTTCTTTTTTGGGGTACATTTTTTCCCCCTCTTCTATTGAGATGGATCCTGTGAAGGTTCGGGCTATTTGTGACTGGACGCAACCGACTTCTCTTAAGGGCCTTCAGAAATTTTTGGGCTTTGCTAACTTTTATCGTCGATTCATAACTGGTTTTTCTAGCGTTGTCAGGCCTTTGACTGATTTGACTAAAACGGGTGCTGATGTTGCAGATTGGTCTCCTGCTGCTGTGGAGGCCTTTCGGGAGCTTAAGCGCCGTTTTTCTTCTGCTCCGGTGTTGTGCCAGCCTGATGTTTCTCTTCCTTTTCAGGTGGAAGTTGATGCTTCCGAGATCGGAGCGGGGGCGGTTTTGTCGCAGAAAAGTTCAGATTGTTCAGTGATGAGACCTTGTGCGTTCTTTTCTCGAAAATTTTCGCCCGCCGAGCGAAATTATGACGTCGGTAATCGGGAGCTTTTGGCGATGAAGTGGGCATTCGAGGAGTGGCGTCATTGGCTTGAGGGTGCTAAACATCAGGTGGTGGTCTTGACTGATCACAAAAATTTGATTTATCTTGAGTCGGCCAGACGTCTGAATCCTAGACAGGCGCGCTGGTCGTTGTTTTTCTCCCGGTTTAATTTTGTGGTTTCGTATCTGCCAGGTACTAAGAATGTGAAGGCGGATGCCCTTTCTAGGAGTTTTGAACCTGATTCCCCTGGTGATTCTAAACCTACGGGTATACTTAAGGATGGGGTGATATTGTCTGCTGTCTTCCCAGACCTGCGACGTGCTTTACAAGAGTTTCAGGCGGATCGGCCTGATCATTGTCCGCCTGGTAGATTGTTTGTGCCGGATGAGTGGAACAATAGAGTCATCTCGGAGGTTCATTCTTCTGCGTTGGTAGGTCATCCGGGAAACCAGAGATTTGGTGGCTAGGTCCTTCTGGTGGCCTTCCCTGTCTCGGGACGTGCGTACTTTTGTGCAGTCTTGCGATGTTTGTGCTCGGGCCAAGCCTTGTTGTTCTCGGGCTAGTGGGTTGTTGTTGCCCTTGCCTGTTCCTAAGAGGCCTTGGACACACATCTCTATGGATTTTATTTCTGATCTCCCTGTTTCTCAAAAGATGTCCGTCATTTGGGTGGTGTGTGACCGCTTTTCTAAGATGGTTCATTTGGTGCCCTTGCCCAAGCTGCCTTCCTCATCTGAGTTGGTGCCCCTGTTTTTTCAGAATGTGGTTCGGCTGCATGGTATTCCGGAGAATATCGTTTCCGACAGGGGATCCCAGTTTGTGTCCAGATTTTGGCGGGCGTTTTGTGCCAGGATGGGCATTGATTTGTCTTTTTCGTCTGCATTTCATCCCCAGACAAATGGCCAGACGGAACGTACTAATCAGACCTTGGAGACTTATTTGAGGTGTTTCGTGTCTGCTGATCAGGATGACTGGGTCTCCTTTTTGCCGTTGGCTGAGTTTGCCCTTAATAATCGGGCCAGTTCTGCCACTTTGGTCTCCCCTTTCTTTTGCAATTCAGGGTTCCATCCTCGTTTTTCATCTGGTCAGGTGGAGTCTTCGGATTGTCCTGGAGTGGATACCATGGTGGATAGGTTGCATCGTATTTGGGGGCAGGTGGTGGACAATTTGGAGTTGTCCCAGGAGAAGACTCAACGTTTTGCTAATCGCCATCGTCGTGTTGGTCCTCGTCTTCGTGTTGGGGACTTGGTGTGGTTGTCCTCCCCTTTTGTCCCTATGAGGGTCTCTTCTCCTAAGTTTAAGCCTCGGTTCATTGGTCCTTATAAGATTTTGGAAATTCTTAACCCTGTGTCTTTTCGTTTGGACCTCTCAGCATCCTTTGCTATCCATAATGTCTTCCATCGGTCATTATTGCGGAGGTATGAGGTACCACTTGTGCCTTCTGTTGAGCCTCCTGCTCCTGTGCTGGTTGAGGGTGAATTGGAGTACGTGGTGGAGAAAATCTTGGACTCCCGTGTTTCCAGACGGAGACTTCAATATCTGGTGAAATGGAAGGGCTACGGTCAAGAGGATAATTCTTGGGTTACAGCTTCTGATGTTCATGCTTCTGATTTGGTCCGTGCCTTTCATAGGGCTCATCCAGATCGCCCTGGTGGTTCTTGTGAGGGTTCGGTGCCCCCTCCTTAAGGGGGGGGTACTGTTGTGATTCGGTTCGTGGGCTCCCCCGGTGGTCTCTTGTGGTACTGGTGTCCTGCAAGCTTTGCCTTCTCAGTTCACCTGTTCCTATCAGGATGTGGGAGTATCCTATTTAACCTTGCTCCTCAGTCATTCTAATGCTGGCCATCAATGTATCCAGAGTGATTCTGTTGCATGTTCCTGCTCCCAGTTTTCTGCTCAGCTAAGTTGGACACTTTAGTCCTTAAGTCTATTTTTGTATGTTTTGTCCAGTTTGCACTTATGTGAATCTCTGCAGCTGGAAGCTCTTGTTGGGCTGAAATTACCACTCCAGTGGCATGAGTTGTCACATGAGTTAAGGTAATTTCAGGATGGTGTTTTGAAGGGTTTTGCAGCTGACCGCGAAGTCCTCTGTTGTATCTTTCTGCTATTTAGTTAGCGGGCCTCTCTGTGCTAAATCTGCTTTCATACTACGTGTGTCTTTTCATCTGCTCTCACCGTTATTATATGTGGGGGGCTGCTATCTCCTGTGGGGACATTCTCTGGAGGCAAGCCAGGACTGTGTTTTCTTCTACCAGGGGTAGTTAGTTCTCCGGCTGGCGCGCGGCATCTAGAGACAACGCAGGAATGCCCCCTGGCTACTTCTAGTGTGGTGTGTAGGTTTAGCATCGCGGTCAGCTCTAGTTTCCATCACCCGAGAGCTTGTCCGTTTATTCTATGCTTCTGATGTTTCCTTGTCATTGGAAACCATAACAGACTACCATTGTCCCATCATCCAGCTACCTGTCACTGTAGCAGGCATAGCCGGATGGGACTAGTAGTCCCATCGGACGGTGCCTAAAACACACACACAGATGCACATGCATACAGCCCCGCACACACACATACAGCCCTGCACACCCACGCACACACACAGCCCCGCACACACACATACAGCCCTGCACAGCACCGCACACCCACACCCTCAGATATACACACACAAACACCCGCACACAGCCCTGCACATCTTCTCCACACACACACAGTCTCCGCCTACACACAGTATCCGCCCACACTCCGCCTACACACTCTTCCCCCTCCTGATCTTCAGCGTTTCTCGCAGGCACATCTGTAGCAAAACTGCAGATCCTTTTTAAACCTGCGGTTTTGCTGTGGATTGCCCTTACATAATGGAAGGCAATGGGAGCAGAAACACTGCAGATCTGGAAAAAGAATTGACATGCTGCAGAAAAAAATGCAGCGATTCCGTGCTTTTTTTTTCCGAAGCATGTGCACACCAAATGTAAATTGCTTGTGCACTACACTGCTGATTTGATGCAATTCCGTGCGTCGAAAAATGCTGCGGATCTGCATCAAAATCTGGAATGTGTGCACATACCCTAAATCCGCAATGTTTGCACATAGCCTTCTGGGCTTCCAATTAAAAAATTTTTGTGGATTTTAAAAACAGATGCAATTTATATGTCAAAAATGGACATATTGCTTACAGACTGATGTGAACAGCGAACACGCAAATGAAAAATCTTTTTTTTTTTCAGATTTTTCATTAAAAACAGACAGTTATTTAATTGCTTATCTGAACCAAGCATAAAGCATGTCCGTACATATTAAAGGGGTTTCTCACAACCAAAGTACATTTTAATCAATAGATCTTTGACTAATTACTTCCATAATTGGATGTTTTAAAATATAATGTTCATTTGCTATGTACTGTGTAATGGCTGTGTCTGACCGTGCAGGGACATGGTCTGATCATACCACAGCTTCTGGGCAGGGGAGGAAGCAAGAGTATACAGTCAGGACAGCATGGGATCGCAGTCACTGCTTTCTGTGAGGTAAAACATTTCCCTGCCTGTTTAACAAACATGTCTTACCTCACAGAAAGAATCAGCTGTGATCCTATACTGTCCAGTCTGTATACTTTTTTTGCTTCCCCCCCTGCCCAGGAAAAGTGGTAAGATCAGACCATGTCCCTGCATGGTCAGGCACAGTCATTAAACAGTAAATAGCAGCAGCAGATTTTAAAGGTTATCTCAGCACAGGAACATTTTTTTTAATACATCAAATTGCAGAACTTTTTGTTATTACAAGATCTCTTGGTTAAAATATACTTTTGTGGGAAAATCCCTTTAAAGAAAACAACCAATTTACTTATTGTTTTGTGGACATGCTCTGTAACTTTTTATGGGTCATTGTACAGGGAGAAGTAGGTGGTGAGCTGTGACTATCACTCATTATAAAGGGCATATACAGTATACCAGAGAGACGTCACTTGTAGCTACTATGGTTCCTTGGTAAATGGAAAAAGATTAAATGTTGGAATTGTTAATCATTTAATATATAGTAAAAATCTGCACACTGGTTTAGGAGCTGCGAACTCCTGCTCTATAGTTGTGGCCAAAAGTATTGACACCCCTGCAATTCTGTCAGATAATACTCAGTATCTTCCTGAAAATGATTGCAAACACAAATTCTTTGGTATTATCTTCATTTAATTTGTCTTAAATGAAAAAACACAAAAAGAATTGTCCTAAAGCCAAATTGGATATAATTCCACACCAAACATAAAAAAGGGGGTGGACAAAAGTATTGGCACTGTTGGAAAAATCATGTGATGCTTCTCTAATTTGTGTAATTGTGGCAATAACTAAATCACACTTGCAGCCAGTTGACATGGATTAAAGTTGACTCAACCTCTGTCCTGTGTCCTTGTGTGTACCACATTGAGCATGGAAAAAAGAAAGAAGACCAAAGAACTGTCTGAGGACTTGAGAAACCAAATTGTGAGGAAGCATGAGCAATCTCAAGGCTACAAGTCCATCTCCAAAGATCTGAATGTTCCTGTGTCTACCGTGCGCAGTGTCATCAAGAAGTTTAAAGCCCATGGCACTGTGGCTAACCTCCCTAGATGTGGACGGAAAAGAAAAATTGACAAGAGATTTCAACGCAAGATTGTGCGGATGTTGGATAAAGAACCTCGACTAACATCTAAACAAGTTCAAGCTGCCCTGCAGTCTGAGGGTACAACAGTGTCAACCCGTACTATCCGTCAGCGTCTGAATGAAAAGGGACTGTATGGTAGGAGACCCAGGAAGACCCCACTTCTTACCCTGAGACATAAAAAAGCAGCCAGGCTGGAGTTTGCCAAAACTTACCTGAAAAAGACTAAAACGTTTTGGAAGAATGTTCTCTGGTCAGATTAGACAAAAGTAGAGCTTTCTGGGCAAAGGCATCAACATAGAGTTTACTGGAGAAAAAAAGAGGCATTCAAAGAAAAGAACACGGTCCCTACAGTCAAACATGGTGGAGGTTTCCTGATGTTTTGGGGTTGCTTTGCTGCCTCTGGCACTGGACTGCTTGACCGTGTGCATGGCATTATGAAGTCTGCAGACTACCAACAAATTTTGCAGCATAATGTAGGGCCCAGTGTGAGAAAGCTGGGTCTCCCTCAGAGGTCATGGATCTTCCAGCAGGACAATGACCCAAAACACACTTCAAAAAGCACTAAAAAATGGTTTGAGAGAAAGCACTGGAGACCTCTAAGGTGGCCAGCAATGAGTCCAGACCTGAATCCCATAGAACACCTGTGGAGAGATCTAAAAATGCCAGTATGGAGAAGGCACCCTTCAAATATTAGGGACCTGGAGCAGTTTGCCAAAGAATGGTCTAAAATTCCAGCAGAACATTGTAGGAAACTCATTGATGGTTACCGGAAGCGGTTGGTCGCAGTTATTTAGGCTAAAGGTTGTGCAACCAAGTATTAGGCTGAGGGTGCCAATACTTTTGTCTGGCCCATTTTTGGAGTTTTGTGTGAAATGATCAATGGTTTGCTTTTTGCTTCATTCTCTTTTGTGCTTCTTCATTTAAGACAAATTAAATGAAGATAATAATACCAAAGAATTTGTGTTTGCAATCATTTTCAGGAAGAAACTGAATATTATCTGACAGAATTGCAGGGGTGTCAATACTTTTGGCCACAACTGTATGTGCTATGTTTTACATTTGCTATTGGTCCAACGTCTTATTCTGCATGCCACGGTTTATTATTCATTTTATCTGACAATAAGGAGATGACAGCCGAAAATTTTACAATTCTTTAAAATCAGTTTTGGGTGGAACTTCATTTATCATACGTCCCTCCCTTCTATACATGTATATTTCAGTATGTTGATAAAATGAAACAAGGAGCCAATTCCGCTATGCGTCATCTTTCTTATGGTTCCTTTAGCGTTAAAACTTTTACCCGGTTGTGTAATAATACATTTGTATTCAAGACTTTCCATCGGTATTCAACATGATGAGACAGAAGGCAGGTAACAAGTACTATTGATTGTCCCATCATCAAGGACTTCAGACAATCTTGTTCAAATGTAGAACAATTCATTGCAAAATTAAAAAGACTTTTACTTTTAGCCGGAGATTATTAAATTCCCAATTTTAAGGAAACACATGAATATTGATCCAGACAACCTCTGATCTGGCCTTTAAAATACTGTGTTTTTTCCTTTGTGAAGGCAAATAATTTACTGTAGTTTATCACTTGTTATAAAACACTCAGGAAGGTTCACCACAAACACAGACAAACCACAGAAATTCAAAGCAATATTTTCTTACTCTCCTCATATAAAATAACTTATAGGTCCAATCAGGAGTGTTTATGCTATGAACAGAAGTACTTTTATAAAGCAGAGATTTCTACAGATCTTTGCAATATCTTTTTCTTCTTTCTAATAAAATATAATTTTATGTTTGATGTTAAAATCTGAAAAATGCTCAGCAATTAAACTCTTTATTTGACACTAAAGATATATGTTAACCTCTAGTCACAATGTAACAGTAATTATCAATTAATGTTGTCTTTAGAAAATGTTTTCATATGCAAATAAATGATGAAATCTAAAAAACATTACATCCGAATAGCATAGAAACGACATGTAGCACTTTGAAAATATATTGCCCAGCACGTTAATGGACTCCTTCATGCATTTTTCAAGCATAATATTTTGCAAAAAAATGGATATGAATCAAAGTAATGTTTTTGGCAAAATATTTTGTCTTAAAAGCGAAAATTCAACATTCAAACCAAACTTGGCATCCAAAGAGTTAATTGTAAATGAAAAAAATGCCATTAAAATGGTTTGACCATAGTTACAGTATATTTTTGTCTTTCTTTGCACACCGTGAAATCTAGCACATATGACTTGCAATATCATGTTTAAAAAAAAAAAGTTTCAAACTACTTTTTCAATTCTTTCAACTACTCAGCCATCAGAAGAACATGTGTCACGGAGTTTCAGAATCTCACTGCTCTAACAGTAAAGAATCTTGTATGATTATATGTTGAAACCTTATTTCTTTTGAATGTAAAGGAAGTGCCTTGTAATAGTTACATGCATTATTAGAAATATCTCTTTGCTGTATAGTAATATACATTAGTTGCACATACTTGAGCCTAGCCCTCATGCGCCAAAAATATTGTATATACTGTATAAAGCCTCTTTTACACGCTCTATGTTGTCAGCATTTTTAAACACATCTAAGAATGCAATGTCATTTTTTTTTTTTACATGTTTTTGGTGGGGTGGTGGGGTGGTTTTTTAAACTTCATAAAAAAATGAATTTTTCTGTAGTTTTATCAATTCCTACAGGAAAAATGACTAACAAAATGCTATACCCGGAGCATCCTTCATGTGAAAAAACACCACTGACCCCCAAAATGTCACAAACACTCCCGATATGAAAATCTTTAGTATGTAGACTTTTCAATAATTGGTAATTGTTTTTCAGTATTCACCGCTAGAAGTTTAGTTTTAGTTCTAAATATTAGTTTTAGCCTCAGGACTCATTCAGACATCAGTGATTTCTCTGGTATATAAAAAATGATTCACGTTTCATTAGTGATGTTGATCAGACTTTCATCAGAGTTTGGTCAATGTAAGTTTTTATCATCACCGATTCACAGTGGAGCACAGTTTGTACGCCAGAGTCGTTTTCCATCCCAGAGTCATTGGGTGAGTCTCTCTTCTGTAGAGTGTAAGCTCTTATGGTCAGCAACATTGTTTCTCTCTCCTGTGGAGTGTTAGTTCTTATTGTCAGCTTGGTTATCTCTCCCTTCTCCCCCATGTGTATTTTACGGGCAATTACAAGATTTACACTATTGAGATTTGCGTGAATTTATTCTCTGTGAAACAGATTTTTGGGAAAAATTATGAGTTCGAATTTTAAAGATTTGCTCATCTCTATAGAGCACGATTAAGACTAATTAACTGAAAAGAAAGATGATGATTTGAAAATATTCGACAAGATGCATCAATGAATAGCAAGGTGGAAATGGTGCACATTGTTAATATATTTTCACATTTGCTAACTCTTCTTATCCATGCCACCCTAACCATATATTGTTCAATGCTGCCACTGAAGGCGGGGGAGTATCTAGAAAATATAAATTTAGAGCCCATCATAGATTACTTTTATGCTGCAATTTGCAACAGAAATATAGTGCATTTTTCTCAGTATATATCGCTCAATCTTTTGAACCCAATTTATTAAAAATAATAAGACTATTTCATCATATGTGTCTGAATAGTTGTGACATTGGTGTTCACGTGGGCTTAAATCTACAGCCAAGATACTGGAAATAAGGACAATCTTACCCAGCGTCGGACTGGAGCACCTTGGGCCCACCAGAGAAAATCATTCTTGGGGCCCACTATGTAGCTACATAGAAATAGATACAAGACCACCAATTGTGCAGTAAAAAGCGCTAATATCAGGGTATAATATAAGGTAATTCACATCTTAATTATGTAGCAAGGGTTGGGGTAGCCTCCTCACAGAATACAATTTAGCCCCCTCACAAAATATAATTTAGCCCCCTCATAAAATATAACACAGTCCCCTCTCATAGAATATAATGCAGTACCCCACAAAATATAATGTAACCCCCTCAGGTATAACGCAGTCCCCACCATAGAATATAATGTAGCACCCTCATAGGGTATAATGTAGCCCCCTCATATAGTATAATGCAGCCACCACAGATTATAATGTAGTCAACTGAGAGAATGCAGCCCCACCACAGAATATAATGCAGCCCCCCATAGAGTATACTGTAGCCCCCTCACATAGTATGATGTAGCCCCCCATAATATAATGCAGTCCCCTGAGAATAATGCAGTCCCCCCACAGAATATAATGTAGCCCCCTCATAAAGTATAATGCAGCCCCTCTCCACCCCCATCATTGTCCTCCTCACCACCTCCATCATTGCCTTCTCTCCCACCACTCCTATCATTCTCCCCACCACCTCCATCACTGCCCATTCCGCCACCTGCATCATTGCCTCCTCCCCCACCATCATTGTCCAATTCATCACCTCCATCATCACCTCCATCATTGCCTCCCCCACCACCATCATTGCCCATCACCTCCATCACTGCCTCCCACCACCACCATTGCCCATCACGTCCATCATTGCCTCTCCCCCACCACCATCATTGGCCATCACCTCCATCATTGCCTCCCCCCACCACCATTGCCCATTTCATCACCTCCATCATTGCCTCCCACCCCTACCATTGCTCATCACCTCCATCATTGCCTCCCCCACCACCATCATTGCCCATCACCTCCATCATTGCCTCCCCATCATTGCCTATCACCTCCATCATTGCCTCCCATACCATCATTACCTATCACCTCCATCATTGCCTCCTCACCATCATTGCCTCCCCTCACCCTCATTGCCCATCATCTCCATCATTCCCTCCCTCATCATGATTGCCCATCGCCTCCATCATTGTCTCCCCCACCATCATTGCCTCCCCTCACCTTCATTGCCTATCACCTCCATCATTGTCTTCCCCCACCACATCATTGCCCATCACCTCCATCATTGTCTCCAAACCATAATTGCCTATCACCTCCATCATTGCCTCCCATACCATCATTACCTATCACCTCCATCATTGCCTCCCCCACCATCATTGCCTCTCCTCACCCTCATTGCCCATCACCTCCATCATTCCCTCCCTCATCATGATTGCCCATCGCCTCTATCATTGTCTCCCCCACCATCATTGCCCATCACTCCCCACCACCACCATCACTGCCCATCACCTCCATCATTGCTTTCCCTCCCACCATCATTGCCCATCACCTCCATCATTGTCTCCCCCACCAATATCATTGTCCTTCACCACACACACAGCTCACCACAGCAGCTTATCACACACACACACACACACACACTCTCTCACACACACTCTCACACACACACACTCTCACACACACACACACACTCTCACACACACACACACGCAGGCACACAGCACAGCTCACCTCCCCGCAGCAGCAGCTCATCACACACACACACTCTCACACACACACTCTCACACACACTCTCACACACACACTCACACACTCTCACACACACACTCACACACTCACACACACACACTCTCACACACTCTCTCACACACACACACATGCAGGCACACAGCACAGCTCACCTCCCTGCAGCAGCAGCCTCTTCCTCGCTGGATTCCTGGAAGCTTTCTGACTGAGACAGCAGCACGCTGGATGATGACGTCATCCAGCTGGGCTGTCTCAGACAGGAAGCAGGACACCGGGAGGTGAGCTGCTCTGTGAGTCTGTGTGCCAGCGTGTGTATGTGTGCGGTGCTGTGCTGTGTGTGTGTGGGTGTGCGGTACTTTGTGAGTGTGTGTGTGTGGTGCAGCCTTACATGAGGGCAGTGTTAGCTGCACCTTGCAGCTAACGCTGCCCTCTATTAAAGAGAAATGGTATTCACGCCTCTCCACGCCCATAGGGGTGTGGGGAAGCGTGAATATTCATTTGGCTTTAGCAGCGGGGACAGGATCCTGTCTCCAGCTGCGGCTACTGGCACAGGGCGGGTCCCCTTGACTCAGGGGCCCTATAGCCACTTGCAAGGGGCCCCTGGAGCAGTGGGGGCCCTAGGCAGCTGCTGGCCAGTATGCCAGCAGGTGTCAGTGCCTGGGCCCACTGGAGAATCCTCCGGTTCTCCGGTGGGCCATTCCGAGCCTGATCTTACCATAGAGGAGGACTATGTTAGGGCTCCTTCACAGACCAGTGTCTCCAGTACCTGTGTTGACAGTTTTCACACGTACCGGAGACACGTACACACGTAGACCCATTCAAATTAATGGATCTGCACACATGTCAGCAGCAGGGGCTAAAAAATATTCTGCACACAGGCATACCGATGACACACGGATGACATTTGTGTATCATCAGTGTGACATGTGCCAGCACCTGGAAAAGCAGTACAGTTCGTGCTTTTCCCAGTTGCTGGGTACTGAAGACAGCTCAGATCATTGTCGCTTGCTCTCCCTGAGATCAGCGCAACCAGGCAGCACTTGCTTTGTACATCAAGTGTAAAATAAATATTTTTTTAAAAAATGGCATGTTCTCCCATGTGGTTTTCATAAACAGCTGAGGGAAAGCCCACAGCTGGGGCTGATGTTAATTATGTGGGAAGGGGGACAATATCCGAAAAGGTTCCCAGGTTATTAATAACAGCTCACAGCTGTTTGCTTAGTCTTTATTTGTTACTTTACAGGGAACTTCAGAAATAAAAATAACATAGAGTCCCTCTATAAATTCTAACCAGCAAAGGCTAAACAGACAGCTGTGCGCTGATATTAATAGCCTAGGAAGGAGCCATGAATATTACCGCACCCTCTCAGGCTAGCAATATCAGCCCTCAGCCGCTCTAGAAATCATCCATTAGATGCTAAGTCTCACTCTTCCCACTTGCCCTGGTGCAGTGGAAAGTGGGGTAATAGGGTGGGGTTGATGTTAGCTGCTTTATGGCCTCTAACATCAAGCCCAGGGTTTAGCAATGGAGAGGCGTCTCTAAGACACCCCCCTTTCTAATCCCCATTGTGTAATATTGAAATTTGTTTGGTGATCTGAAACATTTAAGTGTGACAAACATGCAAAAGAATAGAAAATGAGGAAGAGGGCAAATACTTTTTCACACAGCTCTATGATTCTCACAGGAAAGGATGTATTTCCTTGGGGCATAATATTTTATATTTCTAAACTAATAGACATTTCTTCTATGACTTTCTGGTTTCTCTATATATGACACAAAGTGCACACTATATATGCTTTTCATATTAATAAAAGGCTAAATTCATCTTGGAAATCATGGTTATTCAGATGATGTAATTAACAACTGGCATGTTCTTACCTGATGGACAATAACAAGTTTTTGATAATCCACTCTGGTAATATTTTCTACAGAGAAAGTGAAAATAAGTGTTAGATTTTTATTACCTGATCTTTCTCTGTCTACTGCTGCCAAGTACATCTAGAGATATGAGATGTTCACATTAATTTGTGTATCAATTACAAATCTGCTTTTTATATCTCATATTTATTTTATATCTAAGAATGAAAAAAGCTTTTATTGGTAAGAATAAAAAAATAAGCTAGCGTTGTCAAGGTATACAACATTTGTTAGGATGGGGACAATGGTTATAAGAGATGTCTAAAAGTGGAGACCAGGGATATTAATAGGGTAAGGGGTTTATAACTCTATGATTCTATGTCCTTTTTAATCTGTGGCATGTTTTCTTGTGCAGGTGCTTTGGTACTAGTTGAATATTATTATCTGATTTGTAGTGTGCATAAATTTGCATAAATGTGTATTTTCTAATGTTTCAAATGAATGAAAGGGTCTGTCCACTACTTTGATATTCAAGTGTACAGAGCAGAACAGCAGTGTTCCTGACACTGTTTAGTGGTCAAAGCAGAGAACTGCCAATAAGTGTGCTCCTGTTCCCGTCAGCAGGCACTAAACGTTCACTGTGCTGTTCTGTTCCATGCACTGCAAGCTTATAACAGCTGATCAGTGGGGGTGCCGAGAGCCAGACACCAATCAACGTATTTCCCAATTTTTACAGAACAGGAAGAGGGACAAACCAAATTTTTGCCACCACCTAGCCACTCCTCAAGCCACACACATTTACCATTTCTTTCAACCCTAGCAGAAGCAGATGTCACCGCCCCAGTGTCCAAGTTAGATACGTTGTGGAATTGGGAGACAATAAAGGGATTTGCAGGGGTAGTAGTGGAGGAGTAGCAAGGACAGAAGTGGATTAGTAGGGCAGCAGAGTTACAGACAGACTGAAGAGGTGTGATGATGTTATGGGGATGATGAGATTCTAGATCCCTCATGGAGTAAAGGCCAGTTTGGAGGAAGAGGTGGTGGTCACACTGCCCCAGCTGCACAGCAAACAAGGTAGCAGCTTGCAAAAGTGACGAGGCTGACCCTTAGCCATTAAGTTGGCTACTACTGTGCACTGGCCTTTACACTGTCCATGTTGCCTCCTCCTTCTACTCCACTCCTCCACCGTGTCATAATCCGGTCAGAAAGTGAAGGCAGTGTGTGTGCGCTTTTGGCATTCTCACACTGCTGTTGCCCGTCTGTCTGCGGGGCAGCCTCACTTCGTTCTTTCTGCTTCCCACAGCCACCTCATATTGAATGTATCCAAAAGGTGGAACTCCACCTTGCAGATGCTGGAGAGACTGTGCGAGCTGCAGCAGGCATTAGTGGAGCTTTTATCTGTTATTATCTGGTATTATCTGGTATTGCTTTGGGGAACAATATTGCACCTACACATTTTTTGAGTATTATCACCTGATTCAGAGAAAGATTTGAACATATCAATCCATTGTAGTTAAAACAAGTAGAAATGATTCATATGTTTCATGAGTGTGATTGGGTGATTGCTATTCCTATTACTTATAAATTGGAGAAATTGAAATTAGTACTGTCCAATCTCTGCAAGACTTGTTCTGTAAGTTAGTCTTGCAGAGTATAAATCAGATAAGTCATTAAACTGTTTCATAAGGGAAGTAATATCTCCTTACCTGACCACTGGGTAAATGTAGTGGTGGATGGACCTGAAGTGGAAAGCATTTTGGCGCTTGTCCTACCCAACACCTAGGATTGCTGAATGTTTCTCTGTCCATGTTGCCTCATCTTCCTCCATTATCTCCTCATCCGCCTCATCTTCTAGTCAATGTAACACCTGCAAGGCCAACTTCAGCACAGCGGGGGGGAAACTACAGCAGGCTGTTCTGAAAATAATCTTTTTGTGGGAAAAATCCCACCCTGCCCAGGAGCTGTGGATGGAGATCAAAGAACAGACATATGTGTGGTTAGTGCAGCTAAACCTCGAGCTGGGCCTGGTGGTGTGCGATAGCGGGCAAAATTTCATAGCAGCTCTAGGTCTAACTGGTGTGAAACACATCCGTTTCCTGGTGCATGTGATTAATTCGGTGGTGCAGATCTTCCTTAAAAATTACACACATATGTCAGAGCTGCTGCTGAAAGTGCGGGCCATCTGTGTGTGCCTTCGGTGTTCTCACCCTGATGCTGCTCATATACCTCCACTGAAGCTTCACTTCTGCCTTTCCACTCACCACCTCATATGCGATTTACCCACAAGGTGGAACTCTATCTTGCGTATGCTGGAAAGACTGTGTGAGCAGCAGCACATCATAGTGGATTTTGAGCTGCAGCACGCACGGGTGAGTAACTCTCACCACTAGTGTTGAGCATTCCGATACTGCAAATATCGGGTATTGGCCGATATTCGCTGTATCGGAATTCCGATACCGAGTTCCGATATTTTTGCGATATCGGAAATCGGAATCGGAAGTTCCTATAGTGAAATGATGCAGTATAATGAAGTGTGGGCAGTGCGTGGGTGGAAACTGCATGTCTGTGTGTGCGCGTGTGCAGGCGGTGTCTGTGCATGACCGTGGGGCTCTCTGCGTGTGTGCCGGGGCTCTATGCGGTGTGCTGGGGCTCTGTGCGGCGTGCAAGGTCTCTGTGCGGCGTGTCTCTGTGTGGCATGCGGGGTGTCTCTGTGCAGCGTGCGGGGTCTCTGTGCGGCGTGCGGGGTGTCACTGTGCGGGGTCTCTGTGCGGCGTGCGGGGTCTCTGTGTGGCGTGCAGGGTCTCTGTGCGGCATGCAGGGTGTCTCAGTGCAGGCATCGTCCGATGGGACTGCAAGTCCCATCGGACAATGCCTGCTACACTGACAGTGATTGACACATTAGCCAATGATGGGACAGTAGTAGTCCCATCATCCGGCTAATGTGTTGAATGAAAAAAAAAAACTCCATACATACTCCATACATACTCCATACATACTCCATACAGTACATACATACTACATACTGTACATTCATACATTACATACATGACATACATATAGACATACAGTACATATAACAGAGAGTACATACTCACCATTACTTGTCATTTTGATCCCCGAAGCCAGTGTCATCTGTAAAAAAGATGAAAAAAAACAAACAACCAATATACTCCCTGTCCGCAGAAATCCACGAGTGTCCCACTACGATCTCCTGTGGAGAACGGCAGCAACAGCTGATGCGACCGCTCACCAGGGGCCCCAGAAACAGGTATTCCTCCGCCGCTGTAAAAAAATAGTCCCTAGCCTCACTTATGGCATTGCTGGGTGAGAAATTTTCCCACGCAGCAATTGCCATAAAGTGAGCCTTTGTCCTAAGGTAACCTCTCAGTGATGCACTGCAGGAGCTATTGTCTCCTGTCAGTGTGTCACTGAAGGTCCTATAGAGCAGTGACATCACCCGATGTCACTGTTCTATAGGGGAGATCGTCGTGGGACACTCGTTATTAATTGGACTACGGCAGACAGGTAGTATACGGTTTATTATTTTACGTTTTTTGCAGGTGCTGAAGTATGGTAAGTATGGTTAAATGAAGAATATTAAAATACTTTTTTCCTAATGTGTGCGTGTTTTATTAACCCTTTCTTACTATTGGATTAATAATGGATAGGCGTCTTATTAACGCCTCTCCGTTATTAAGCCAGCTTAATGTCACCTTACAATAGCAAGGTGACATTAACCCCTTATTACCCCATATCCCACCGCTGGGAGACTCCGCACAGAGACCCCGCATGCCGCACAGAGACACCCCACACACCGCACAGAGACACCCCGCACGCCGCACAGAGACCCCGCACGCCACACAGAGACACCCCGCACGCTGCACAGAGACCCAGCACGCCGCACAGACTCCAGAGAGCCCCGGTAGGCCCGCACAGAGCCCCGGCAGGCAGGTACACATCCCTGGCAGGCCCACACAGACCCCGCCCGCACACACAGACACTCACAGTGTCCACCTACGCACCGCCCACACTCTTCCCCCCTCTGGAAGAGGATGTAGAAGGACAGAAAGGGCTTATTCACATTCCGATATTTGTGTCCCATTGACTTGCATTGGTATCGGATATCGGTATCAGCGATATCCGATATTTTTTGGATATCGGCCGATCCAATCTGATACCGATACTTCTGGATATCGGAAAGTATCGCTCAACACTACTCACCACTTAAAAACCAAGGAGTGGGCCTCCATGTGAGATGTCTGTGCTGTGTCGTGCTGCTTTGAGTACTGCATGAACATTGCCATCGCTGGTGACGCCATTATCACCATTACTATGCCACTTCTATGCCTCCTAGAAAAACAAAGCTTCACGCCATGAAGGAGGGATGGTGGCACAGGAAGAAGAGGAGGAACAGGAACCATTCACATCATTATCAGGTCAGGAGTCCACACCTGTCTTGGAGGATGGGTTCCTGTACCAAAAGTGGCCAGGTACACAATTGTCCTACCAGGGGACAGTTTTGGAGTATGAGGAACAACCATGTTCACAGCAGGGTGGCACTCAAACCAGCTCACTGGAATCATTGGAGAGTGGCTGCAGTGACAAAGAAGATACAGATGATACAGAGGAACCAGACGATACTCCTCCCACTGAAGACAGCTTGTCGTTGCCTCTGGGCAGCCTGGTACACATGAGGCTATACATGCTAGTGTGCCAGTGCAGCGACCGCCTAGTTGCCAGGATTGCTACAAGTGCTGATTATTGAGTGGCCACCCTGCTGTATCCTCATTACAAGAACAATGTGCCAGCCCTATTTCCATCACTAGAGCAAGATTGGAAAATGGGTTGTGGCTAAATCCAAGTCGGCTAAAGGACCTGGTCCCTCTGCCGACTTGGAAATAGCCCACTCTGTGTGAGAAAGCTAAATCCCAGTCGGCTAAAGGACCAGGTCCTTCTGTGCACTGGGATTTAGCTTTCTCACCCAGAGTCGGCTATTTCCAAGTCGGCAGAGGGACCAGGTCCTTTAGCCGACTTGGATTTAGCCTGCTCTATATAAGAATGCTAAATCCCAGTAGATAGAAGGACTCTCATTGTATATATATATATATATATATATATATATATATATATATATATATATATATATATACTGTCATGTGATTTTTTGCAGTAATATTGAGCCTCAGACTAGATATGACATCTGATTACACATTTATATGTGACAATTATACACACGAATTTTCCCCGTAATCCCAGTGTGTACAATATTCTGCGCCAATCTCATCCGCGTCCCGTTTTATTTACTGGTGATCATTTTTGTAGATCACACAACCACAGATTTTTTTCCATGCATGCACCTAGGAGTGTTTAACCCTCGGGCGATTTTCCGTTTTTTTTTTTGTTTTGTTTTTTTTTAATTTCCTTCCCATAACTTATTTTTCCATCCACATCGCCATTGGGATTTTTTTTTTATTTTGGCGGGACGTTCTTATTGATACCATTTTGGCGCGGATACCATGTTTTGATCACCTCTTATTTCATTTTATTGCAATGTTTCTGCGACCAAAAAAAACGTAATTATGGCGTTTCTAGTTTTTTCTCGTTATGCCGTTTACTGATCAGATTATTTTACATTTTGATTGGTCAGACCTTTCTGATCAAGTCAATTCCAATGGAGCAAAAGCGATATTTCTTTTTCTGATATTTTTATGATATATGACGTAACTGCATCATGCGTTGTGAAGGGGTTAATACTATAATTATTGGCCAAATGGACCAGGTCCTTCTGCTGACTTGGAAATAGCCTGCTCTCTGTGAGAAAGCTAAATCCAAGTGGGATAAAGGACCAGGACCTTCTGTGCACTGGGATTTAGCTTTCTCACACAGAGTCGGCTATTTCCAAGTCAGCAGAAGGACCTGGTCCTTTAGCCGACTTGGATTTAGCCTGCTCTATATAAGAATGCTAAATCCCAGTAGATAGAAGGACCCTCATTGTATATAGATATATATGAATCCTGTCATGTGATTTTTTTTGCAGTAATATTGAGCCGCAGACTAGATGTGACATCTGATTACACATTTATTTATATGTAAAAATTATACGCAAGAATTTTCCCCTTAATCCCAGTGTGTACAATATTCTGCGCCAATCTCATCCGCGTCCCGTTTTATTTACTGGTCATCATTTTTGTAGATCACACAACCACAGATTTTTTCCATGCATGCACCTAGGAGTGTTTTATCCCTCGGGCGATTTTTCCGTTTATTTTTTATTTTTTCCTTCCCATAACTTATTTATTTTTCCATCCACATCGCCGTTGTGAATTTTTTTTATTTTGGCGGGACGTTCTTATTGATACCATTTTGGCACGGATACCATGTTTTGATCACCTCTTATTTCATTTTATTGCAATGTTGCGGCGACCAAAAAAAAGTCATTATGGCGTTTCTAGTTTTTTTCTCGTTATGCCGTTTACCGATCAGATTATTTTACATTTTGTTTGGTCAGACCTTTCTGATCATGTCAATTCCAAATTTATTTTTTTTAAATGGAGCAAAAGCGATATTTCTTTTTCTGATATTTTTATGTTATTTGATGTAACTGCATCATGCGTTGTGAAGGGGTTAATACTATAATTATTGGCCAAATGGACCAGGTCCTTCTGCCAACTTGGATTTAGCCTGCTCTCTGTGAGAAAGCTAAATCCAAGTGGGATAAAGGACCAGGTCCCTTGCAGTGGTTTAATACCAGACTTAGTAAGCTAAAACACCAGGTCCTTCTGCCCACTTAGATTTAGCTTGCTGTATATAACAAAGTCTAGTGGGCAGCGCAGTCCACCAGTGATTCACCAATCTGATGCACTGTAATGATCCCACTGGTTCACTGTCGGACTTCCGTACTGTAGTGCTGATGTGTCACGCTGGGGGCAGTCCGGCAATCCAACCTACTACAATGTTTCCGCCAGGTTATGCATATTGCCGGTCACTGTGCTCCTTGAGTTCACCTCAAGTGACAGTTGACAGCTCAGAGGGTACTGTGATAAGCGCAAACTGTAATCTCCAGTGACCTCAGAGGTGGCGGCTTCCGTGCCGCCCTTAGTGTGTGTGCGGCGGACACGGGGAGGGGTCACGTTTTATGATGTCACTGTGGCTTCTGTATGTATTGGAGCAGGGGATCATCTTGGGACCTCGATGTGGATTACGCTGGACCTTGTGGATCTCATTGAACTTGCAGGTGTTTTTTTTTTTTTTGGTAAATGGGTGAAAGAGGGTGTCTGTTTTTATATTTTAATTACATATTTTTAATCTGTGTTTCTTTATTTTTACTTACAGTGTTAGTAAACGGGGTGTTTCATAGACACCTCTCTATCACGCTAGGTTCACATTGCGTTAGGGCAATCCGTTTAGCGCTAGCGCTAGCGGATTGCGCTAACGCAATGTTTATTTAGGGGCCGTGTTAGGGGTCGCGTTAACGTCCCCACTCTCGCAGATCCCCGATCTGCGAGAGCGGGGAACGGACCTCGGGCGCGCCGCGGACGCTGCAAGCAGCGTCCGAGGCGCGTCACAGAAGAACGGCACATCACTAGCGCGAGCCGAAAAAGGCACGCGCTAGGGATGCGCTGCAGGAGAAATTTACATTGCTGTCAATGGGCACGCTAACGGCCCCGTTGCACGGCGTTAATTGCGACATTTTCGCCGTGCAACGCTGTCCGTTAGCGTGCACACATTAACGCAATGTGAACCCAGCCTTACTAACCCTGGGCTTGATGTCAGCTGTGATTTTTGACAAATCACAGTTGTAATTATACTTACAGCCCTGGCAAAAATTAAGAGACCACTGCAAAATGTCCAGTTTGTCTGATTTTTCTCTTTCTAGGTATATTTTTGAGTAAAATGTAAATTGTTCTTTTATTCTATAAACTTCTGACATGTCTCAGAATTTTCAAGCAATAAATTTAGTATTTTTTTCTAACAAAGAAAAATGGTCAAAATTAAAAGAAACCCAGTGCTTTCAGACCTCAAATAATGCAAAGAAAACAAGTTCATAATCATTTAGAAACAACAGTACTAATTTTTTATCTCAGGAAGAGTTCAGAAATAGTGATGAGTGAACGTGCTCGCCACTACTCGTTACTCGCCCGAGTATCGGGGTACTCGGCGAGCAGCGAGCATTTCCGGTATTATTCGGCGGTAACTGCAGTCTCCACCCAGCAGTTTTGGCGGACTTTAGAGACCCAATCACGGTGCAGGGATTGTCTGCCAGGCCATGAAACACGGCAGCCATCTTTGTTGTGTCGTGCAGTGATTGGCTGGGCCATACAGCATCATCCCGAGTATAAGAGACCTGGCGAGGCCCTGCTCGCCGCATTCCGTTCCCGTTTCAGCGAGAATAGGGAGAGCTGCTGCCGAGATAGGGTCGGAATCGTGGTTTTAGAGTTAGTGTAGGTCTGCAACTCTTACATCCACAACTCCTCAGAAACCAAAAGTCCTTTTTAGGGCTAATTTGTGGGTCCCGATATTGCAGCGCTAGGTAGGCAGGGCATAGCATATCCACATCAGTGCAAGGCCTGCAGGCACTGTATGTGCGTCCATTGCTCCCACTGCATCCCTCCCAAAGCTCCATAACTGCCTGCTGCTGCAGCTTATTTACTGTCTATATACCTATTTTTCCTTCTTTTTTTTTCAAAAATTCCCCCCCCCAAAAAAAAAAAATACAGTCTGTTCTGTCAGACTGAGGCCTGTTGAAAAGTTATAGTTTGTCAGGCATACGTAGCATAGTTGTCTGTGCGACCCTTGTGCTCCCTTTTTTTGGTGTTTTAAATTCACTGAAAAAGGCCTCATATATCTGCGTGCTCCATGTTTGGTCATTGGAGGCCGGTGTACTTATTTTTTGACTGTGTGATAGTCATATTCTATACAGCACTATTTCGTATCAAAAAAATTCAAAGGCCACAGATTTGCCAGTGTGGTATTTCCGTTACAGCCGTCATATATCTCTGTGCTCCAAGTTTGGGCATTGGAGGCTGGTGTACTTATTTTTTGGCTGTGTGATACTCAAATTCTATACAGCACTATTTTGCATAAATTAACTTTAAAAAAAAAAAATTGAATACAGTCTGTTAGGTCAGGCTGAGGCCTGCCTGGTGTTTGGGTTTGAAAAATCATAGATTTGCAGGCATACTGATCAGATATTATTTTGCTACTAATAAAGACATTTGTGTTGAGCATTTGAAATAGTGCAGTAGTCCATTTAAAATGGTTAAGGCAAGGGACGGGGAAGTGGACATGATGCTGATGGTGCATCCAGAGGATGAGGCCGTGGGCAAGGTGAAAGTGGGCAACAACAAAGACCCACATCTTCTCGCTCGACATTCCTGTCCCAGTTTCTAGTGGACCGCAGCACACAACTATTGAAGCCAGAGCAGTGTGTAACGGTTGTTGGTTGGATAGCGGATAATGCTTCCAGTCACTTAGCCACCACCACCACCACCTTGTCTTCCGCACGGTCAAGTCTGAGTAGCCGTGAGTGAGGCCAGGATATTCCTCACCCTGATCCTCCTTCCTCCCACCATGCCGAGTGCCCTGAGACAACTGATCCCACACTTGGACACTCTGAAGAGCTGTTCAGTTTTCCATTTCAAGATTCAGAAATCTCTCCCAGTCAACTTGAAGTGGGCAAAGATGAGATCGGATGTAGAGCTGCCCAAAGCTTTGACCAGCCCCAGTCACACGAAGGCAATGGTGGGAAAGTGTCACAAAAGGTGGACCATGATGAGACACAATTTCTAGAAAGTCAGGAGGAGGAGCAGGGTGCAGATGTGGAAGACGAGGTACTGGATGACATAGTAACTGACCCAAGCTGGCAGGAGGACATGGGTAGCGAGGACAGCAGCACAAATGGGGAAGGAGGCATATCCCCCAACAGGCAGGAAGAAGCAGTATGGTGGCCACAGACTAGTGTAGAGTGAAGTTGCCATTCCACCTGTGAGATCTTCCCGAGTCTGGCTATTTTTTACAGACTCTGCCGATAACCCTAAACAGGCCATTTGCAGCACCTGCCATGCCTGCTTCAGCAGGGGTAGCAAAACAACCAGCCTGACCACCAGCATGATCAGGCACATGCAAGCAAAGCACCTGACTTTGTGGGCTGAACCCCAGGCTCGAGGACCACTGCCTGCTGGTCACACCACTGCTTCTTCCACTGTTTTGCATAGAAGCCAATCCCCAGTACACCGTGCATGTGAAGATGCCTCTAGCCCTGCACCTGTTGTGGCCCACAGTCAAGCAGCACCATCAGCAAGCCAGTCCACGTCCTTGACCCAGCACAGCGTTCAGTTGTCTATAACCCAGTCTTTGGAACGCAAGCAGAAATACCCAGCCAACGCCCCACAGACCACAGTCCTCAATTCTAATATTTCTCTTCTGCTTGTGCTAGAAATGCTGCCTTTTAGGCTTGTTGAGACGGAAGCATTCCGCAACCTGATGGGGGCGGTCATCCCAAGGTACTCGGTCCCCAGTCGCCACTATTTCTCCCGGTGTGCCGTACCGGCATTACACCAGCATGTGTCCCACAACATTACCCGTGCCCTCAACAATGCTGTTACCGGGAAAGTCCACCTAACCACGGACACGTGGACAAGTGCTTGTGGGTAGGGACGGTACATCTCAATGACGGCACACTGGGTTAACATAGTGGAAGCCGGGACCCAGTTGGACCTTGGGATGGAACACATCCTCCCCATGCTGAGGATTTCTGTCCCTATGTCAATCAGGGTTGCCCCCACAGTCTACAGCTCCTGCACCTCCTCCTCCTCCTCTTCATCCTCCATCTCTGACATCAACACATCAGTCAGAAGCTGGAAGCACTGCAGCACTGCCTCAGTCAAGCGGCAACAGGCTGTGCTGAAGCTAATCTGCATAGGTGACAAACCGCACAATGCAGAAGAGTTGTGGACAGCGCTGAAAAAGCAGTCAGATGTTTGGATGACACCACTGAACCTACAGCCAGGCATGGTCATGTGTGACAATGGCCATAACCTGATGGCTACTCTGAGGCAAGGTGAGCTCATACACACACCTTGCTTGGCCCATGTGCTTAACCTCTTGGTTCAACGATTTCTGAAAAGCTACCCGGAGCTGCCGGATCTGCTAGTGAAAGTATGCCGTCTGTCGTCTGACCTTTTTAGAAAGTCAGCTACAGCTTCAGCCGCCCTTGCCATGCTTCAGCAGCATTTTCAGATTCCAGCTCACCGACTATTGTGTGATGTCCCCATCCCCACGCGCTGGAACTCTACGCTGCTGTTATGATCTGGTGGCCCAGGAGCAGCATGGACGAGCTCTGGAGTAGGTGGCCTCTATACTGACCGCAGACCCTGAACTTAACACGCAACTAGAAGTAGCCGTGGGATGTTCCTGTCACTCCCTAGACACCTCGTCACAGCCGGAGGGCTAATTACCCTTAAAGAAAGAAACAGGAAAACTATCTTGCCTCAGAGAAAATCCCCAAAGGAAAGACAGCCCCCCACAAATATTGACTGTGAGAAGAGAGGGAAATTACATACGCAGACTGAAAACAGAATTTAGCAAAGGAGGCCACGCTAGCTAGAAAGAAAAGACAGGACAGAGTACTGTGCGGTCAGTATTAAAATACTACAAAAATCCACCACAGAGAATACGAAAATCTCCACACCCAACTAAAGGCATGGAGGGTAACTCTGCAACTCCAGAGCTTCCAGCTTGGCTGAATAAATCCTTACACAGACAAAGCTGGACAAGAAAAACATAGCAATTCACTGAGCTATAAAGTCCACCGCATGTGGACTGCAAAAATAAAGCCAGGACTTATCTTTGATGATTTGGACAATCCAGCAGGAGAAACCAAGCAGAGATGTGAATCCTCCAGAAAACAATGGACAACTGGCACTGACTAAAGGATCCAGCCAGAATAAGTAGCCCAGTCAGAATTGGTAGTAAGTGAAAGCACCTGATGACTGCTGAGATCAGGAGCAGTACCACTTACAACCACCGGAGGGAGCCCAAGAGCAGAATTCACAACACGCTGCATATGTTGGAAAGGATTTGTGAGCAGAAGAGGGCCGTTGTTGACTACCAACATCAACAAGGCCATCGAATTTCAGGTCAGACTCCACACATAAGACCTCAGGAGTGGACATGGATGTCAGACATATGTAACATCCTCCAAAACTTTGAGGACTGCACTAAGATGGTGAGTGGCGATTATGCCATAATTAGCATCACTATCCCGCTTCTCAGCATTCTGAAAAACTCTCTGCTCACAATCAGAGAGGATGCATTGCAGGCGGAGCACGAGGACATTGAGCAAGGAAACATACAGGGGGATTACACTCAGCCCAGCCTTATGTCTTCTCAACCTGGATTGGTAGGCAATGAGGAGGAGGAGGAAGAACAGGAGCTACTTTCATGTGCTATAGATGGTACTACAAACACATCTGTATTAGCTTCTGTTCAGTGGGGATGACCTGAGGACAGGATGGAGGAGGAGGACAGCATCGTCAGTCGTCCTGTTGATGTGGACACGGAAGTCTTGCCTGTTAGCAGTCTGGCACGCATGGCTGACTTTATGTTGCACTGTATTTCACGTGACCCTCGGATTATCAAAATTTTGGGTGACACTCATTACTGGTTGGTGACACTTCTAGACCCACGCTACCAGGAGAACTTTCAATCTCTTCTGCCTGAGGCAGAGAGGTGTACTAAAATGTTGCAGTACCACAGGGCCCTTGTAGCGGAATTACTTAGAAAATTCCCATGTGAGAACGCTGGCAGCAGACGTCAAGAGTTTGTTGTACAACCAAGGACTCCAAGCAAGAGAGAGACAGAAGTACAATCCAGCTCAGGCAGGGGAACAATGGCCAAGTTCTGGGACAGTTTTCTCAGACATTCCCATCGTGGCGGCACAGAGGCAAGGGGCGCTGTCACAAGAAGTGGAATGTTTGGGAAGATGGTGAGGGGGTACCTTGCAGATCGTACAAACATCCTCCGGGATTCCTATGTGCCTTTGAATTATTGGGTATCCAAGCTGGACACGTGACATGAACTGGCTCTCTACACCTTGGAGGTCCTGGCCTGCCCTGCTGCTAGCGTTCTGTCAGAGAGGGGTTTTAGTGCCGCTGGTGGAATTATAACAGAAAAGCGCATCCGCCTGTTAACTGAAAATGCTGACAGGCTGACTCTTATAAAAATGAACAAGGCCTGGATTGGGAAAGACTTCTGTACACCACCAAGTGAAAACAGCGAAACATAACCTCAAATACATTCTCTCTTTTGGGGAGGCGTATTCTCATGCACCTCTTCACAATCCCACATGGGTATACGCTTACAGATTTGGTCTGTTTGTTCTTATCCTCATCCTCCTCATCGAGAACCAATATATCACCAGGGTGAACGTGGTCTGTACGGTGCATTTTGGCCAAGGATGCTGTGATGGCACTTATTTTTTTTAAAAAAAGGACAACACATTGGGGAACTGGGCATGACATTACATTGGGCCTACTTCTTAACTCGGTCGCCTGCAATCTGTCCTGTATCTGCCAGTAGATCACCAGGGTGAACGTGCTCTGTACGGTGCATTTTGGCCAAGGGGGCTGTGATGGCACTCTCTTATTTTTTTTAAAAAGGATCCCACATTGGGGAATTGGGCATGACATTCCATTGGGCCGACTTCTTAACTCGGTCTCCTGCAATCTAAAATGTTCCTGCCACTAGATCACCAGGATAAACGTGCTCAGTACTGTTATAGGCCGTTGATATTTGGGCTAGGGGCATGCGATGGCACTAGTGCACTTTTAAAAAAGGTACCCCCATTGGGGAATTGTTTGGCAGATCATGCACTGCATTACAAGTCTCAGAGACCCACACCACTACATTGGCCCTAATTCTTAACTCTGTCTCCTGCAATGTCTCTTCCTTATCTCCGATGACATGACCTGGGTGAACATGCTTTGTATTGTTATAGGCCCGTAAAGTTTGGGCATGGGTGGCTGTGATGGCAATAGTATATTTTTAAAAAAGGTACCCCCCATTGGTGAAACCACATCCTTGATGGCAAACACTTCACATTTGTGTACCTTAAAGAGCTCACTGGAAAAGCTCCTTTTTGTGTTGCCTGGTTGCGCAAATTGGACACAAAACACTTCATATAAATTTGATAATGCAATGATGTTAGTTTGGCTCAGTAGTTTATTACAAATATTTCTTTGTCCACTATATTAGTTTCTCTCCTTGAGAGCCATAACTTTGGCTGCCTCAAATGTACAAATGGCGAATATACAAATGGCGATTTGTAAACAAGATTGAAATACTGTACACCAAATGCATTCAGACAATCACATAGCTGCATTTCTTGTAAAACATTTACAGATGTGACAGACAATGCTCATAGTGACACAATCTTGATAAATGTTTGTTTTCTCACTTCAGAAACAGTTCGAAGCCTCTATATGTTTGCTGTTTGTTATTGTAAAACATAAAGGTTTACTGAAAGTCTGCCTGTGGTGGTTTGATCTAAATCCTTGTGGCTTTTATATTCTAGTGGTTTATGGCCACTCGTCTGATGACTCCATGATATCTCAGTTTAACCCTAGAACGCATACCTGGGGCCTCGCAGGCCTGCCAGGTTACTTGTTTTCTATTTTCTGTAAAAGTACTTTAGTTAGAATTTTGAAACTCTAGGTATTCCTCAGGTATATAGTTGTTAGTAATTTCCAGTTAGTCATATATTTTTATGTTACAGACATATCGGTATAACAACCTTTGTGAAGGAAGCAATTAAGAAAGATTCTCCATTTTGTGTTTTTCGACTCCATTTTGTTGTTTTGATATAAATTTTGTTAGTAGGCTTAAGTTTTCAGCTGTTATGAGACTTTGATGAGACCTTGATTGTTGCAACCTCGGTAGAACGTGAGACTGAGGGTGTATTGTTCTAGAAGACTTTGACGCACAGATTGTTCCTGCATTCTTATAGGCTAAGAACTGTGAGCGTGTTCTTATGCTAATTGGTTGAAGTATAATTTCTATGACTATGATAAGTCATACACAATAAACGGGGGCTAGAGAGATCAGCTTGATCCCCCCCAAACAGAGACACACGTCTCTGTCTGGTCATTTTCAGTTGCCGGCAACACCTTGTATATTAATTTGGAAATCACTGAGTTAACCGTGAAGGATCACCTTAGATCCTCCCTCAACACCTTTTTTTGGGACTACCCCATATTCACGCACCTGGGGCCTTTTAGGCCTGTACTAGGTTTACATGTGATACTCAATCTTTTTGTCTGTATTGTTGCTGCGGAAGAACTTTTATGACTCTGCTATTGCTGGGAAGAGTGTGGATTCTGCATGACAGCGCTGCTATATTTGTCCAGCAAAGAAGGAAAGAAAATCGGAGCGTTTCTGTTCTACTTGCGGACAAAATGTATGCAAGGAACATTCGGCCGAAAAAATAATATGCGAGAATTGTCGGGGGAATATGTAAAGTTACAAATAAATATTCCTGCACCAAGTTTGCTACAACCAAAAAATGTTTTCATAAAAATATTGCATATAAAATGCCTATATTTGGCGTGCCCATTTACTGACTTTTTTGTTGTTTTATGCACATAATTATGTTTTGAAATATACACATATGTTTTGAAATATACACACTTAGGCTGTGTTCCCAGTAGCGCTGGGGTTCGCCAGAAGGGGATCCATAATGGATCTGACCTCCTGGTAACTCCAGCTAAGGCTGCCGGAATGGCGGGATTCCGCCAGCCTTAGCTGGGGTCACCAGGAGGTCAGATCCATTACGGATCCCCTCCTGGCAGACCCCAGCGCTAGTTGGAATGCATCCTTACCTTGCAATTGTAAAATAAATTTTGAAAAGTATTTTTGACATTTCCCAGTGAATGCATTTGTAGTGGTTGAAAGCAATGTTAAAGTTGAAAAACGCTTCAAAAACGCTGCGTCTGAACTAAGCCTAAGAGGGAGAGGAAATTTTCGGTCTGGGGTTAAATATTTGGCCTTACAGGCAAGTGATTAACCTACAAAGGATGTACCTTGACATATTTCGCAGCAAAACCCATTTTGGTTTCGTTTTAATGTGTTTTTTGTGGCACCGGGAAAAATGGCATGAATCTCGGAAAAAAATGATTAAGGCCGGTTTCACACTTGCGTTGGTAGCAGCAGCGGACTTCCTCCGTGAAGCCCTGCCCTCCGCCACTAGCTCTGCCTATTTCTGCATGCGGCCGGCATGCAGCCTGTGTACCTATATTTAACATTAGGTACGCAGGTCGTGCCGCAGTATGCAGACGATGCGGAGACCAGCGTAGGACGCAGCTTGTAGCAATTTTTTTTTTCTCCGAATCGTCAAAACGACGCATGCGGAAGCATCCGCATACTGCGGCACGACCTGCGTACCTAATGTTAAATATAGGTACACAGGCTGCATGCCGGCCGCATGCAGAAATAGGCGGAGCTAGCGGCGGAGGGCGGGGCTTCACGGAGGAAGTCCGCAGCTGCTACCAACGCAAGTGTGAAACCGACCTAAGGCTGTGAACTAGGAGTCAGGAATGCTTCTAGGGCTTATCCCCATGATGTTCCTTTGTCTTTTGAGCAGTGTTTCCATCATTTTCAGATGTTTTTAGAAATTAAAAGGACCCCCGGGGGGGATCGCAGTAAAAATACTCGGGTCTCCCGTAGACTTATATTGGGTTCGCTGTTCTGGCCGAGTACCTGAGTATTCCAATTTGCTCGACCCGAGCAACGAGCACCCGAGCATTTTAGTGCTCGCCCATCACTATTCAGAAATTAATATTTTGTGTAATAACCATAATTTCTAATCACAGCTTACATGCATCTTGGCATGCTTTCCAGCAGTGTTTCACACTGCTTCTGGCGCAAAAATGTAAGCAGTTCTTCTTTGTTTGATGGCTTGTGACTATCCATCATCCTCTTGATTACATTCCAAGTTTTCCAATTGGGTTCAGGTCTGGAGAATGGGCTGCCCATGACAGGGTTTTAATGTGGTGGGTTCTTAATTTTTTGCCAGAGCTGTATATATTACCCCAATTGCCACTCCACAAAAGCAATCAGGAACAGCTGAGTCGATGCTCAAGAATTAGCGCTTCTAATAGATGCTCCATTTCGCGTGCAGCTGAGGACTAGTCTTATTAGTGTTGGTAGGGGCCAATATCCATGGACCTTCACAGCTTTTTAACATCAGCCCTTAGCTGTCTGTTTTGCCTTAGCTGGTTATTAAAAATGGAGGGGGCCCCAATTAATTTTTTAATAACCAGCTACGAAAAAGCAGACAGCTGTTCACTGATTAATAGGCTGAAAAGGTAAATGTTTACTGGGCCCTTCCCAGCATAATGAGACCAGCTCACAGCCAATGTGGTCTCGAACTTTCGTGCTGTAAAATGGGGGTAGTAAGCGGTAAAGGTGAAAAATGGAACAAAAAGGGGGTAAGCAGGACAACAGCCCTGAAAACAAATATGGATAGTAAGATCATTTAAAATAACAGAGAATAAAAAGTAATAATAATAATCTTGAAAAAAGAGGCATAGGTCCAAATGTAGGAGGAGGTGTAGTAGGTGGATGAGCTTGAGGCAAATGTGGCGATGAAGGTGGAAGAGGCAGGGGATGAGGTATGCAACCGTTTTTTTTTTTTTTTTTTTTTAGGGACAGCACTTAGAAGAACATAATATAAAATAAAAAAGAACAATGTAGATACCGTAGTCGGATGTCCTAGTGGAGGAGGTGGTGGTGTAGGTGGACTAGCAGGAGGTGGACATTGCAGTGTAGGTGGAAGAGGCAGGTCTGATGGTATCCAACATTATTTTTGTGGATTTTATTTCTCTTCCTTTTTGGTAAGGCCCCAAAATAAAACAAATGGCAAATAAAATATAACAATGTCTTGGTGCAGATGGTACATTTGTCTGGTTTGCCAGAGGTACAGACAAGTCCTGTGGACTCCACTCCTGGTTTCTTTTAATGAATGCGAGAGTGCCCACGTTGACTTTGGACAGGTAGATGCGCCCACGTGTGATATCCCCTGCTGTGATAAACACATGTTCCAACATTACACTTGCCACGGGGCATGCCGGCACTTCCAAGTCAAAAAGTACAAGCCTAGGCCATGTGTCCAGTTTGGAAACCAAGAAGTTAAATGGGCAGACCCAACTTAGTACATGCAGATGTGTGGACATAGACATGTACTCTTCCACCATGTTGTTAACGCTGGCACCTGGTTGTATAGACCGTATCAGATGGTGGTGCTGGATGCTGTGTCATGCTGATTAATTTTTTTCACATTTTAGCCATGTTAACCCTCCCTTCTGAGGTGGTGCCCCAGCTGCGTTGGCGACTTCTTCCTCCTCTGCCTTGTGTTTCTTCTGTCAGGTGGGAATGCCATCAGTAGTGCCCCTACCAGCATGTGCTTGTATTCACACATTTTGCCATCCCGCTCCAGTGATGGAAGTAATAATGGTACTTTGTCTTTGCAGCAGGGATCCAGCAGGGTGGCCACCCAGTAATCAGTAGGGGTATGATCTGGGCAACTCTGCGGTCGTTGCGCAGGCTCAGCAGACTGTATTGGCTCATTCCGCCCTCTCTCTGTTGGAGTCCCTCAAGGCTCTGTCCTGGGGCCCCTAATTTTTTCCATCTATACCCTTGGCCTAGGATAACTCATAAAGTCCCATGGTTTCCAGTATCACCTGTATGCTGATGACACTCAGATCTACCTCTCTCGCCCAGATGTCACCTCTCTGCTGTCCAGAATCCCGAAGTGTCTATCAGCCATATCCTCCTTCTTCACCTCTCGCTTCCTAAAACTCAATGTAGACAATGCCGATCCTCCCTACCTGATTTATCTATTATGGTAAGCAGCATCACGCTCTCCCACACCTGAAATCCGCTGCCTCACGGTAACTCTCGACTCTGCCCTGTCCATCAAACCGCACGTCCAAACTCTTGCCACCTCCAACTCAAACATATTGCCAGAATCCGTCCCTTCCTCTGCCCTCAATCTACTAAAATGCTTGTGCATGCCCTCATCTCTCGCCTCGACTACTACAACACCCTCCTCTGTGGCCTCCCCGCTAACTTTCTTGCACCACTCCAGTCTGTCCTCAACTCTGCTGCCCGGCTAATCCACCTCTCTACTCCCGTTTCTCCCCTCTGCAAATCCCTCCACTGGCTCCCAATTCCACAACGAATCCAGTTCAAACTACTAACACTGATCTACAAAGCCATCCACAACCTGTCCCCTCCCTATATCTCTGAACTAATCTCCCAATATCTTCCCTCACGTAATCTTCGATCCTCCCAAGACCTCCTACTCTCCTCCACACTTTCTTGTTCCTCACACAACCGCCTCCAAGATTTCTCCCCAATATCCCCCATCCTCTTGAATTCCACGCCTCAACACGTCCGATTATCCACCACCCTTGGATCCTTCAGACGGAACCTGAAAACCCATCTCTTCAGGAAAGCCTACAGCCTACAATAACCATTCTGCCGCCTCACCACCACCCGAGCTGCTGCACCCCCGACCTTTTGTCTCTTCCCCATAGAATGTAAATCCGCAAGGAAATGAAATTTCAACTCATAGCTGTCAAACAAGTTTATTACAAGTCAAATAGTTAGAAATAAAAAAAAAAAGAGAAATATATAAGTATGCATACATACAAATCAATAATAAAGAGTTTTAGAAATCAAAACAATGAATTAAACATTAAAGACAGATTAATTACAAAAAAGAAAAAACACATTTTGTACCAAAGTCCCTGTGCTTTACCTGCAAAAATTGTATTGTGGTGCTTAAAGGCAACCTGTCACCCCCAAAATCGAGGGCGAGCTAATCCCACCAGCATCAGGGGCTTATCTACAGCATTCTTTAATGCATTCTGTAATGCTGTAGATAAGCCCCCAAAGTATCCTTAAAAATTAGAAAAAGAGGTTATATTATACTCACTCAGGGACAGTCCCGGTCCTGTCCGATGGACATCGCGGTCCGGTCTGGCGCCTCCTATCTTCATCGGATGACGTCCTCTTCGTGTCTTCACGCTGCAGCTCCAGCACAAAGTACTGCAGTGTGCAGGCCCCAGGCCTCTCTGACCTTTCCCGACGCCTGCGCACCGCAGTGTGAAGACAAGAAGAGGATGTCATCCTATCAAGATGGGAGGCCCAGGACCGGACCGCGACTTGGATCGGACCGCCCGCGTGAGTATAATATAACCTCTTTTTCACATCTTTTAGGATACATTGGAGGCTTAACTACAGCATTACAGAATGCTGTAGATAAGCCCCTGATGCTGGTGGGCTTAGCTCACCATCGATTTTGGGGGTGACAGGTTCGGAGGCAGGGGGAGAGCGGGGAGACAGGGGGAGAGCGGGGAGACAGGGGGAGAGCGGGGGGACAAGGGGGAGAGCGGGGGAGACAGGGGGAGAGCGGGGGAGACAGGGGGAGAGCGGGGGAGACAGGGGGAGAGCGGGGGAGACAGGGGGAGAGCGGGGGAGAGCGGGGGAGACAGGGGGAGAGCGGGGGAGACAGGGGGAGAGCGGGGGAGACAGAGGGAGAGCGGGGGAGACAGAGGGAGAGCGGGGGAGACAGAGGGAGAGCAAATCGAGAAAAAGGGTTTGTTTTTTTTAAGTAATTATACTCATCTATCTGACATTATCAGATGCACACGGTGTCATCCCTTTGGGTCCTCACATGGATTGTGGGGGCACCGCCATTCCACTTGGTGAAAAGAAGTCCAGTGATGCAATGACATCTGCAGGGAGGTCACTGCTCTGGGGGGCACAGGATGGGGAAAAGTCACAACACCTAGAATAAAACAGAAAAAAAAAAATCATGCAGAAAACTGGATACAAGTAGTGGCCGACACCAGTGGCCATCGGGCTAATACTGAGCAGCACAGAGTGCGAGGAGAGAATAAAGCCAGGGATCTGGAGACATTGTTGTAAAGCTGTTTCACTCCCAGAGGTCATAGGTCAGTCATCAACCTGACAGCAGGTGTCCCCAATAATAATAATATTAACAGGACCGACTCCTCACCATCAGGCAGAGATTCTCATGCCAAGTAATATCAATCCCTCAGATCTCCATCATCATTCATCCCCTCCCCTGTTCGCCCCCACACACAGCACTATACTTCCCTGCACCCCCCACCGCAAGTGACATCGCACACATTGACCTGCACAACACGTGACATCAGCCCCCCACACCACACAGACCCATGCGAGTAACATCAGCCCCATTCTGCAGGTAGACCCCCCTGCACGCAGATACCCCACGCATGCAACATGACCCCCTTCCCAACAGAGACTCCAGCACACAGCCCCCCCTTCCCAACAGACACCCAGCACCGCTAGCAAGGAACATGACCCCCTTCCCACTGAGACCCCAAGCATGCAGTCACCCTTCCCCAGGCAGGCCCCTCCAGCACGCAGTCCCATGCAAACAACATCTCTCCCTTCTCCCCAGGCAGACCCCCCGTCCAGCATGCACATGCAGCCCCATGCAAGCAACACCCCCCCATTCTCCCCAGGCAGCCCCATGCAAGCACCCCCCCCATTCTCCCCAGGCAGCCCCATGCAAGCACCACCACCCCATTCTCCCCAGGCAGCCCCATGCAAGCACCCCCCCATTCTCCCCAGGCAGCCCCATGCAAGCACCACCACCCCATTCTCCAAAGGCAGCCCCATGCAAGCACCCCCCCATTCTCCCCAGGCAGCTCCATGCAAGCAACACCACCCCATTCTCCCCAGGCAGCCCCATGCAAGCAACACCACCCCATTCTCCCCATGTAGACCCATGCAAGCATCACCACCCCATTCTCCCCAGGCAGCCCCATGCAAGCACCACCCCCCATTCTCCCCAGGCAGCCCCATGCAAGCAACACCACCCCCCATTCTCCCCAGGCAGCCCCATGCAAGCAACACCACCCCCCCATTCTCCCCAGGCAGCCCCATGCAAGCAACACCACCCCATTCTCCCCAGGCAGACCCATGCAAGCAACACCACCCCATTCTCCCCAGGCAGACCCATGCAAGCAACATCACCCCATTCTCCCCAGGCAGACCCCCCCACCAGCATGCACATGCAGCCCCATGCAAGCAACATCACCCCATTCTCCCCAGGCAGCCCCATGCAAGCAACATCACCCCATTCTCCCCAGGCAGCCTAATGCAAGCAACACCACCCCATTCTCCCCAGGCAGCCCCATGCAGGCAACACCCCCCCATTCTCCCCAGGCAGCTCCATGCAAGCACCACCCCCCCATTCTCCCCAGGCAGCCCCATGCAAGCACCACCCCCCCATTCTCCCCAGGCAGCCCCATGCAAGCACCCCCCCCCATTCTCCCCAGGCAGCCCCATGCAAGCAACACCACCCCATTCTCCCCAGGCAGCCCCATGCAAGCAACACCACCCCATTCTCCCCAGGCAGCCCCATGCAAGCAACACCACCCCATTCTCCCCAGGCAGACCCATGCAAGCATCACCACCCCATTCTCCCCAGGCAGACCCATGCAAGCAACATCACCCCATTCTCCCCAGGCAGACCCCCCCACCAGCATGCACATGCAGCCCCATGCGAGCAACATCACCCCATCCTCCCCAGGCAGCCCCATGCGAGCAACACCACCCCATCCTCCCCAGGCAGCTCCATGCGAGCACCCCCCCCCATCCTCCCCAGGCAGCCCCATGCGAGCAATACCCCCCCATCCTCCCCAGGCAGCCCCATGCGAGCAATACCCCCCCCATTCTCCCCAGGCAGCCCCATGCGAGCATCACCACCCCATTCTCCCCAGGCAGCCCCATGCGAGCAACACCACCCCATTCTCCCCAGGCAGCCCCATGCGAGCAACACCACCCCATTCTCCCCAGGCAGCCCCATGCGAGCAACACCACCCCATTCTCCCCAGGCAGCCCCATGCGAGCAACACCACCCCATTCTCCCCAGGCAGCCCCATGCGAGCAACACCACCCCCCCCCATTCTCCCCAGGCAGCCCCATGCGAGCAACACCCCCCCCCATTCTCCCCAGGCAGCCCCATGCGAGCAACACCCCCCCCCCATTCTCCCCAGGCAGCCCCATGCAAGCAACACCCCCCCCATTCTCCCCAGGCAGCCCCATGCAAGCAACACCCCCCCCATTCTCCCCAGGCAGCCCCATGCAAGCAACACCACCCCCCCATTCTCCCCAGGCAGCCCCATGCAAGCAACACCCCCCCCCCATTCTCCCCAGGCAGCCCCATGCAAGCAACACCACCCCCCCCATTCTCCCCAGGCAGCCCCATGCAAGCAACACCACCACCCCCATTCTCCCCAGGCAGCCCCATGCAAGCAACACCACCCCCCCATTCTCCCCAGGCAGCCCCATGCAAGCAACACCACCACCCCCATTCTCCCCAGGCAGCCCCATGCAAGCAACACCACCCCATTCTCCCCAGGCAGCCCCATGCAAGCAACACCACCCCATTCTCCCCAGGCAGACCCATGCAAGCATCACCACCCCATTCTCCCCAGGCAGACCCATGCAAGCAACATCACCCCATTCTCCCCAGGCAGACCCCCCCACCAGCATGCACATGCAGCCCCATGCGAGCAACATCACCCCATCCTCCCCAGGCAGCCCCATGCAAGCACCACCACCCCATTCTCCCCAGGCAGCCCCATGCAAGCACCACCCCCCATTCTCCCCAGGCAGCCCCATGCAAGCAACACCCCCCCCCCCCATTCTCCCCAGGCAGCCCCATGCAAGCAACACCACCCCATTCTCCCCAGGCAGACCCATGCAAGCAACACCACCCCATTCTCCCCAGGCAGACCCATGCAAGCAACATCACCCCATTCTCCCCAGGCAGACCCCCCCACCAGCATGCACATGCAGCCCCATGCAAGCAACATCACCCCATTCTCCCCAGGCAGCCCCATGCAAGCAACATCACCCCATTCTCCCCAGGCAGCCTCATGCAAGCAACACCCCCCCCATTCTCCCCAGGCAGCCCCATGCAGGCAACACCCCCCCATTCTCCCCAGGCAGCTCCATGCAAGCACCACCCCCCCATTCTCCCCAGGCAGCCCCATGCAAGCACCACCCCCCCATTCTCCCCAGGCAGCCCCATGCAAGCACCACCCCCCCCATTCTCCCCAGGCAGCCCCATGCAAGCAACACCACCCCATTCTCCCCAGGCAGCCCCATGCAAGCAACACCACCCCATTCTCCCCAGGCAGCCCCATGCAAGCAACACCACCCCATTCTCCCCAGGCAGACCCATGCAAGCATCACCACCCCATTCTCCCCAGGCAGACCCATGCAAGCAACATCACCCCATTCTCCCCAGGCAGACCCCCCCACCAGCATGCACATGCAGCCCCATGCGAGCAACATCACCCCATCCTCCCCAGGCAGCCCCATGCGAGCAACACCACCCCATCCTCCCCAGGCAGCTCCATGCGAGCACCCCCCCCCATCCTCCCCAGGCAGCCCCATGCGAGCAATACCCCCCCCCATTTTCCCCAGGCAGCCCCATGCGAGCATCACCACCCCATTCTCCCCAGGCAGCCCCATGCGAGCAACACCACCCCATTCTCCCCAGGCAGCCCCATGCGAGCAACACCACCCCATTCTCCCCAGGCAGCCCCATGCGAGCAACACCACCCCATTCTCCCCAGGCAGCCCCATGCGAGCAACACCACCCCCCCATTCTCCCCAGGCAGCCCCATGCGAGCAACACCACCCCCCCATTCTCCCCAGGCAGCCCCATGCGAGCAACACCACCCCCCCATTCTCCCCAGGCAGCCCCATGCGAGCACCACCACCACCCCCATTCTCCCCAGGCAGCCCCATGCGAGCAACACCACCCCCTCCCATTCTCCCCAGGCAGCCCCATGCAAGCAACACCCCCCCCATTCTCCCCAGGCAGCCCCATGCAAGCAACACCACCCCCCCATTCTCCCCAGGCAGCCCCATGCAAGCACCCCCCCCATTCTCCCCAGGCAGCCCCATGCAAGCACCACCACCCCATTCTCCCCAGGCAGCCCCATGCAAGCACCCCCCCCATTCTCCCCAGGCAGCCCCATGCAAGCACCACCACCCCATTCTCCAAAGGCAGCCCCATGCAAGCACCCCCCCTATTCTCCCCAGGCAGCTCCATGCAAGCAACACCACCCCATTCTCCCCAGGCAGCCCCATGCAAGCAACACCACCCCATTCTCCCCATGTAGACCCATGCAAGCATCACCACCCCATTCTCCCCAGGCAGCCCCATGCAAGCACCACCCCCCATTCTCCCCAGGCAGCCCCATGCAAGCAACACCACCCCCCCATTCTCCCCAGGCAGCCCCATGCAAGCAACACCACCCCCCCATTCTCCCCAGGCAGCCCCATGCAAGCAACACCACCCCATTCTCCCCAGGCAGACCCATGCAAGCAACACCACCCCATTCTCCCCAGGCAGACCCATGCAAGCAACATCACCCCATTCTCCCCAGGCAGACCCCCCCACCAGCATGCACATGCAGCCCCATGCAAGCAACATCACCCCATTCTCCCCAGGCAGCCCCATGCAAGCAACATCACCCCATTCTCCCCAGGCAGCCTCATGCAAGCAACACCACCCCATTCTCCCCAGGCAGCCCCATGCAGGCAACACCCCCCCATTCTCCCCAGGCAGCTCCATGCAAGCACCACCCCCCCATTCTCCCCAGGCAGCCCCATGCAAGCACCACCCCCCCATTCTCCCCAGGCAGCCCCATGCAAGCACCCCCCCCATTCTCCCCAGGCAGCCCCATGCAAGCAACACCACCCCATTCTCCCCAGGCAGCCCCATGCAAGCAACACCACCCCATTCTCCCCAGGCAGCCCCATGCAAGCAACACCACCCCATTCTCCCCAGGCAGACCCATGCAAGCATCACCACCCCATTCTCCCCAGGCAGACCCATGCAAGCAACATCACCCCATTCTCCCCAGGCAGACCCCCCCACCAGCATGCACATGCAGCCCCATGCGAGCAACATCACCCCATCCTCCCCAGGCAGCCCCATGCGAGCAACACCACCCCATCCTCCCCAGGCAGCTCCATGCGAGCACCCCCCCCCATCCTCCCCAGGCAGCCCCATGCGAGCAATACCCCCCCATCCTCCCCAGGCAGCCCCATGCGAGCAATACCCCCCCCATTCTCCCCAGGCAGCCCCATGCGAGCATCACCACCCCATTCTCCCCAGGCAGCCCCATGCGAGCAACACCACCCCATTCTCCCCAGGCAGCCCCATGCGAGCAACACCACCCCATTCTCCCCAGGCAGCCCCATGCGAGCAACACCACCCCATTCTCCCCAGGCAGCCCCATGCGAGCAACACCACCCCATTCTCCCCAGGCAGCCCCATGCGAGCAACACCACCCCCCCCCATTCTCCCCAGGCAGCCCCATGCGAGCAACACCCCCCCCCCCATTCTCCCCAGGCAGCCCCATGCGAGCAACACCACCCCCCCATTCTCCCCAGGCAGCCCCATGCAAGCAACACCCCCCCCATTCACCCCAGGCAGCCCCATGCAAGCAACACCCCCCCCCATTCTCCCCAGGCAGCCCCATGCAAGCAACACCCCCCCCCCATTCTCCCCAGGCAGCCCCATGCAAGCAACACCACCACCCCATTCTCCCCAGGCAGCCCCATGCAAGCAACACCCCCCCCCCATTCTCCCCAGGCAGCCCCATGCAAGCAACACCACCCCCCCCCATTCTCCCCAGGCAGCCCCATGCAAGCAACACCACCACCCCCATTCTCCCCAGGCAGCCCCATGCAAGCAACACCACCCCCCCATTCTCCCCAGGCAGCCCCATGCAAGCAACACCACCACCCCCATTCTCCCCAGGCAGCCCCATGCAAGCAACACCACCCCATTCTCCCCAGGCAGCCCCATGCAAGCAACACCACCCCATTCTCCCCAGGCAGCTCCATGCAAGCACCACCCCCCCATTCTCCCCAGGCAGCCCCATGCAAGCACCACCCCCCATTCTCCCCAGGCAGCCCCATGCAAGCACCCCCCCCCCCATTCTCCCCAGGCAGCCCCATGCAAGCAACACCACCCCATTCTCCCCAGGCAGCCCCATGCAAGCAACACCACCCCATTCTCCCCAGGCAGCCCCATGCAAGCAACACCACCCCATTCTCCCCAGGCAGACCCATGCAAGCATCACCACCCCATTCTCCCCAGGCAGACCCATGCAAGCAACATCACCCCATTCTCCCCAGGCAGACCCCCCCACCAGCATGCACATGCAGCCCCATGCGAGCAACATCACCCCATCCTCCCCAGGCAGCCCCATGCGAGCAACACCACCCCATCCTCCCCAGGCAGCTCCATGCGAGCACCCCCCCCATCCTCCCCAGGCAGCCCCATGCGAGCAATACCCCCCCATCCTCCCCAGGCAGCCCCATGCGAGCAATACCCCCCCCATTCTCCCCAGGCAGCCCCATGCGAGCATCACCACCCCATTCTCCCCAGGCAGCCCCATGCGAGCAACACCACCCCATTCTCCCCAGGCAGCCCCATGCGAGCAACACCACCCCATTCTCCCCAGGCAGCCCCATGCGAGCAACACCACCCCATTCTCCCCAGGCAGCCCCATGCGAGCAACACCACCCCATTCTCCCCAGGCAGCCCCATGCGAGCAACACCACCCCCCCCCATTCTCCCCAGGCAGCCCCATGCGAGCAACACCCCCCCCCCATTCTCCCCAGGCAGCCCCATGCGAGCAACACCACCCCCCCATTCTCCCCAGGCAGCCCCATGCAAGCAACACCCCCCCCATTCACCCCAGGCAGCCCCATGCAAGCAACACCCCCCCCCATTCTCCCCAGGCAGCCCCATGCAAGCAACACCCCCCCCCCATTCTCCCCAGGCAGCCCCATGCAAGCAACACCACCACCCCATTCTCCCCAGGCAGCCCCATGCAAGCAACACCCCCCCCCATTCTCCCCAGGCAGCCCCATGCAAGCAACACCACCCCCCCCCATTCTCCCCAGGCAGCCCCATGCAAGCAACACCACCACCCCCATTCTCCCCAGGCAGCCCCATGCAAGCAACACCACCCCCCCATTCTCCCCAGGCAGCCCCATGCAAGCAACACCACCACCCCCATTCTCCCCAGGCAGCCCCATGCAAGCAACACCACCCCATTCTCCCCAGGCAGCCCCATGCAAGCAACACCACCCCATTCTCCCCAGGCAGACCCATGCAAGCATCACCACCCCATTCTCCCCAGGCAGACCCATGCAAGCAACATCACCCCATTCTCCCCAGGCAGACCCCCCCACCAGCATGCACATGCAGCCCCATGCGAGCAACATCACCCCATCCTCCCCAGGCAGCCCCATGCAAGCACCACCACCCCATTCTCCCCAGGCAGCCCCATGCAAGCACCACCCCCCATTCTCCCCAGGCATCCCCATGCAAGCAACACCCCCCCCCATTCTCCCCAGGCAGCCCCATGCAAGCAACACCACCCCATTCTCCCCAGGCAGACCCATGCAAGCAACACCACCCCATTCTCCCCAGGCAGACCCATGCAAGCAACATCACCCCATTCTCCCCAGGCAGACCCCCCCCACCAGCATGCACATGCAGCCCCATGCAAGCAACATCACCCCATTCTCCCCAGGCAGCCCCATGCAAGCAACATCACCCCATTCTCCCCAGGCAGCCTCATGCAAGCAACACCCCCCCATTCTCCCCAGGCAGCCCCATGCAGGCAACACCCCCCCATTCTCCAAAGGCAGCTCCATGCAAGCACCACCCCCCCATTCTCCCCAGGCAGCCCCATGCAAGCACCACCCCCCCCATTCTCCCCAGGCAGCCCCATGCAAGCACCACCCCCCCATTCTCCCCAGGCAGCCCCATGCAAGCAACACCACCCCATTCTCCCCAGGCAGCCCCATGCAAGCAACACCACCCCATTCTCCCCAGGCAGCCCCATGCAAGCAACACCACCCCATTCTCCCCAGGCAGACCCATGCAAGCATCACCACCCCATTCTCCCCAGGCAGACCCATGCAAGCAACATCACCCCATTCTCCCCAGGCAGACCCCCCCACCAGCATGCACATGCAGCCCCATGCGAGCAACATCACCCCATCCTCCCCAGGCAGCCCCATGCGAGCAACACCACCCCATCCTCCCCAGGCAGCTCCATGCGAGCACCCCCCCCCATCCTCCCCAGGCAGCCCCATGCGAGCAATACCCCCCCCCATTTTCCCCAGGCAGCCCCATGCGAGCATCACCACCCCATTCTCCCCAGGCAGCCCCATGCGAGCAACACCACCCCATTCTCCCCAGGCAGCCCCATGCGAGCAACACCACCCCATTCTCCCCAGGCAGCCCCATGCGAGCAACACCACCCCATTCTCCCCAGGCAGCCCCATGCGAGCAACACCACCCCCCCATTCTCCCCAGGCAGCCCCATGCGAGCAACACCACCCCCCCATTCTCCCCAGGCAGCCCCATGCGAGCAACACCACCCCCCCATTCTCCCCAGGCAGCCCCATGCGAGCAACACCACCACCCCCATTCTCCCCAGGCAGCCCCATGCGAGCAACACCACCCCCTCCCATTCTCCCCAGGCAGCCCCATGCAAGCAACACCCCCCCCATTCTCCCCAGGCAGCCCCATGCAAGCAACACCACCCCCCCATTCTCCCCAGGCAGCCCCATGCAAGCAACACCACCCCCCCATTCTCCCCAGGCAGCCCCATGCAAGCAACACCACCCCCCCATTCTCCCCAGGCAGCCCCATGCAAGCAACACCACCCCCCCATTCTCCCCAGGCAGCCCCATGCAAGCAACACCACCCCATTCTCCCCAGGCAGCCCCATGCAAGCAACACCACCCCATTCTCCCCAGGCAGCCCCATGCAAGCAACACCACCCCATTCTCCCCAGGCAGCCCCATGCAAGCAACACCACCCCATTCTCCCCAGGCAGCCCCATGCAAGCAACACCACCCCATTCTCCCCAGGCAGCCCCATGCAAGCAACACCACCCCATTCTCCCCAGGCAGCCCCATGCAAGCAACACCACCCCATTCTCCCCAGGCAGCCCCTTGCAAGCACCCCCCCCCCATTCTCCCCAGGCAGCCCCATGCAAGCACCACCCCCCATTCTCCCCAGGCAGCCCCATGCAAGCAACACCACCCCCCATTCTCCCCAGGCAGCCCCATGCAAGCAACACCACCCCATTCTCCCCAGGCAGCCCCATGCAAGCAACATCACCCCATTCTCCCCAGGCAGACTCCCACTTACCTGATCTGTGACTTTAGAGAATGACCCAAAATCTTGCACAAAAATCCTCGAACTCCAGCCATGACATCCACAGCCTCCTCCTGTCTGCTCTGCTCTATGGAGGAAGAGGCAAATCCTGCACAAAACATTCCAAAACCAAATCCTGCACGAAATCCCACCATGATATCCACAGCTTCCTTGTGTCTGCTCTGTCTGTTCTATGGAGGAAGAGGCGCCGCCCCTTCCGGTCACATGGGCAGAGGTCCTTTAGCCGACTTGGATTTAGCCTCTACCTTGGAAAATGCGGGAACACAACTGCATGCTGGTAGATGCGCTACTGATGGCATCCTCATCTGAAAACAGAGGCTCAGTGTAAGTCAACAATGAAGCCATACCTCCCAACCGTCCCGATTTCAGCGGGACAGTCCCGCTTTGGCACCGGGGTCCCGCTGTCCCGCTTCGGGCATTTAAAATCCCGAATTTGCGGCCGCCAGTGAAGCCCCGCCCACTTCCGGGACGTAGAGAGAGCCCGATTACTGTACCCGCAGCTGTTCGTTCCGTTCCCTGCCTGGGACTGTCTGCGTTGTAGCCACGCCCCCTTGAGTTGCCTCACCGCCCGCCTCCGGCTTCCTCCTCAACGTGGGCGGACTCTGAGGACACTAGAGCGGCAGCGCCAGCACCCGGACTGGTTTCTCGTGACCGCGGGAGCAGCGAGCGGGGATCTGCAGACTGACTGTAAGTGAATGTGTCTCTCCCCCTCTCCATGCAGCGCTGCCCGTTACAGCAGAGACTCTGATCTGACAGCATTAGGAGGACTGACACAAACTTTGTCTCCCCATGCAGCGCACCCCGCTCCCACTCTCCCCCTGGTACCCATCCATCGGATTCTCCACCAACCTGGTGCAGCACCCCTCTCCCCATGGTTATCGTTAAAGGGGTATTGTCACCCAAAATGCTAAATACGGCAGCAGCATGCCGACCCCTCACCCCGTTACTCACCTCTGACTCCACCGCCTCAGGAATCTTCGGTCGCACTTCACGTATGCGCACTCCTGGGGTCAGGAGGACCTGGTGCCGGGCAGATGTGCTCCGTGGGTGTTACTATGTTTTTAGCCCTGTCGAACCCATAACACAAATTACATGAACACAAAATGGTGCTCGGTGTATATCAGGGAGATATATACAAAAGGGACTTGGCCCCTATAATAATTATACCAGTAAGGCCGGCGTCACGCTCGGCGTAAGACAATACGCCACGTATTATACGGCCGTACTACGGGCGTAATACGGAGAAATGTCCCCAAAATATTGATCCGTAGTCAGGGTGTGTCAGCGTATTTTATGCTATGGGGCATTTTATACGTGCCCCATCACGTGGGGCAAGTATACTGTACGCAGCATCATGTGGGGCCATTATACAGTATGGAGCATAATGTGGCCAATGGCCATTGTACAGTATGGAGCGTCGTGTGTGGCCATATTTTTTTGTTCATAATTATTGTTAACGAAACATTGTGATCAGAAGTGCTAAATGGGTGTGGCTGGGGCGTGGCTAGTTGTGAAATGGGTGTGGCCTAAAATTTGCCGCGGCACGCTACGCGCGCCGCTGACTTTGTCCCTCTTTCCCTTCCCCTAAAGTTGGGAGGTATGATGAAGCTAGGGCACTTGTAGTAACTCGGAAGGGATTGTTAGCATGGCAGAAATGTGGAAAACCTTTCCCAGCACATTGCAAAATCCAGCTCCATCTGATAAGGCACCTATTTTGGTACAATACAAAAAAATGTTTTTTCTTTAAGCATAAACAGAGGCTTCTTGGCACAGTACTCCAAGAGGCATTTTGGTGAAGTATAAACAAAGGCTTTTCGGCACAGTACACATACAGGCTTTTTAGTAACTTAGAAACAGAGGGTTTTTGGCACAGTCCACGCAGAGGCTTTTTGGCACAGTACTTCTAGAGGCTTTTGGTACAGCACAAACAAAGGCTTTATTTTTGGCTAACAAATGAAAAAGATACAGCTACATACTAGAATAGACACAGCGGTAAAATAAAATACATTTTTCTGCCCACAAATGATCAAAAGACAGCTGCAGGGCAGAATTTTTAAAACTTTTTTAGACACACTACTCCTAAAAACACAGCTGCAGAGTAGAAACATTTTTAGAAACACTGCTTGTGTAGGCGCAGCGGTACAGAAAAATTATTTGTTTGGCTTACAAATGGCAAAGTGACAGTTGCTGAGATTTATTTATTTGCTACACTACTAAAAAAGACAGTAGTACAGAAAAATTATTTCTTTGGCCTAGAAATGGCAACAAGATGGCTGATGTCAATTATTTGTTTCCCAGACTACTAGAAAACATACCAGTTTAGAAAAATTATTTCTTTGGCCTAGAAATGGCAAAAGATGGCTGATGTCAATTATTTATTTCCCAGGCTACTAGAAAACATACCAGTTTAGAAAAATTATTTCTTTGGCCTAGAAATTGTAACGAGACAGCTGATGCCAATGACTAATTTCCCAGACTAATAGAAAACACACACAAGTTTAGTAAAATTATTTCTTTGGCTTACAAATGGCAATAAGATGGCTGGTGCCAATAATTTATTTGCAACACTACTACTAGAAAGCAAACACTGGTCCAGAAAAATTATTTCTTTGGACTAGAAATGGCAATGAGACGGCTGATGCCAATTATGTATTCACCAGACTACTAGTAAACACATACTGGTTTAGAAAAAATATTTATTTGGCCCACAAATGGCAACAAGACAGCTGATGCCAATTATTTATTTTACAGACTACTAAAAAAACACACACCGGTCCATAAAAAATATTTCTTTGGCCTACAAATGGCAACGAGGTGTCTTATGCCAATTATTTATTTGCAACACTATTAGAAAACACACAGCGGTCCTGAAAAATTGTTTCTTTGGCCCATGACTGGCAATGAGATGGCTGATGCCATTGATTTATTTCCCAGACTACTATAAAGCACACACTGGTTTAGGAAAATTATTTATTTGGCCTTAAATGACAATAAGATGACTAATGCTGTAAGAGCAGTGAGACTATGGAACTCTCTGCCATATGATGTTGTAATGAGTGATTCACTACTAAAATTTAAGAAGGGACTGGACACCTTTCTTGAAAAGTATAATGTTACAGGTTATACATATTAGATTCCTTGATAGGGCGTTGATCCAGGGAACTAGTCAGATTGCCATATGTGGAGTCGGGAAGGATTTTTTTCCCCAATGTTGAGCTCAGTGTTTGCCGCATGTTTTTTTTTTTGCCTTCCTCTGGATCAACATGTTAGGCTACAGGTTGAACTAAATGGACTTAAAGTCTTCCTTCAACCTTAAATACTATGTTACTATGTTACTATGATGCCAATTATTTATTTCCCAGACAACTAAAAAACACATACCAGTCCAGAAACATTATTTCTTTGGCCTAGAAATGGCAACAAGATGGTTGATGCCAATTATTTATTTCCCAGACTACTAAAAACACACACTGGTTCAGAAAAATTATTTATTTGACCTAGAAATGGCAATGAGACAGCTGATCCCAATTATTTATTTGCAAAACTACCAAAAAACACACAATGGTCCATAAAAAATATTTCTTTGGACTAGAAATCGCAACAAGATGCCTGATGTCAATTATTTATTTCCCGAACTGCTAAAAGAAAAAATAAAATGGTCCAGAAAAAGTATTTCCTTGCTCTAGAAATGGCAATGAGACGAGTTAGGGCTGTCGGAACACACCGAGTATATATATATGTATTATTAGGTGCGTTCGCAACCCGGGGTCCACCGTGCAGGAGAGGAACCTGCTGCTGGCAAATGGCGGCGCTATATGGCGGTATAAGCAAACTCTGTTAACTCCACAGAGTCATTAGGAACAAGATGCTGTGCCATGTTAACCTCACAGAGGTACACAGCTTCCAACCAGAGCAAACTGTGGTCATGCAGTCAGTGAAAACAGACAAACAACTCCTCACCGGAGGTGCTGGTATTCTAGCGGCTTATTTCAGCCGAGGCCCTGAATACACTCATACAAACTCCTCACTGGAGGTGCCGGTATTCTAGGGGCTTATTTCAGCCAAACCCTAACCGCATCCAGACATGACCACACTGGTGCTGAGCTCATAGACATTGGTTTGATACTAGCACATGGCCGTGCAGCTATGTGAACCTTCTATAGCTGCAGCAGCTTCAGGACCTTCCTAGAGGACCAATGGGAGCTGCTGCAGTATCTGAGCATGTGACCCCCGACCTCCAATGAGAGGTCTTACCCTGGGCATGCTCAGAAGGGGAAAAGAAGGACTTAGTCCCAGAGACATCTGCTCACCGCTGACCAGTACTGGCAGAGCCTGGAAGAACAGTAGTAACCAGTCACCCAGTATCAGCCTGAGCCAGATGCTGGGACCGACGTCTCCGCTGAGCAGGCTCCACTGCGGCTGGAGAAGAATGGGAGACCGCAGGGGAGGTGGTTCGAGATTCCCCCTGTGCATAGGCGGGAACTCGACACCTAACATGATCTTGCTACGCTCGAAGGCAGCAATGAGCTGTGGAGCTTGAATGTGCTCAGCAGGCTCCCAGGACCTGTCCTCTGGGCGATAACCCTTCCAGTCCACCAAATAAAATTTTTTGCCACATACCACCTTGCACCCCAAAATAGCATTCACCTCGTAATCGTCCGAAGATGAACCCGATGTCCCGGCAGATGACTCGGAAAACCGTGACATGTACACGGGCTTCAGGAGGGACACATGAAAGGTGTCGGTGATACCTAGGTGTGAAGGACGGGCCAGATGGTAGACCACAGGGTTAACCTGTTCAAGGACCTTGAAGGGACCCAAGTAGCAAGGTGCAAACTTAGTGGACTCAACTCGCAGCCTGATGTTATGGGCAGAGAGCCATACTAAGTCGCCAGGAGCAAAGGTCGGAGCAGGGCGCTGATGTGCATCGGCAGAGGTCCTCATTCTCTCCTTGGAGGCCCAGATGGCATCCTGAGTGCGGTCCCAAATGTCCCGTGCTTTCACAGCCCAGTCTGCCTCCCTGGAGTTGGTGGAAGACTGGGGCATAGGCACAGGGACCCGTGGATGCTGGCCGTAATTAAGGAGGAAAGAAGTCTGACCGGTGGAGTTGGCTACAGCGTTGTTAAGCACAAACTCCACCCACGGTAGCAAGGATGCCCAGTCATCCTGCCTGGCAGAAACAAAATGTCATACAGTAGATATTTGCTCAGGGTCTGGTTGGCACTCTCTACCAACCCATTCGTCTCGGGATGATATGCTGAGGAGAGATTCAACTCAATGCTGAGTAGACGACAAACCTCTCTCCAGAATCGAGACACAAACTGGGGACCCCGGTCACTGACAATTTTGTCCGGCATACCATGTAGGCGAAATATGTGTTTGATAAACAACGCCACCAGAGCCCGTGCAGAAGGTAGCCGTGGAAGAGGCACCAAGTGCACCATTTTGGAAAAATGGTCGGTGATCACCAAAATAATGGTGCAGCTACGAGACTTGGGTAAGCCCACCACAAAATCCATCCCAACCATCTCCCAGGGCCTGTCTGCCACTGGCAGGGGGTGAAGCATCCCAGCTGGCCGTTGACGAGGAGACTTGTTCTTGGCACAGGAGACACATGCCCGAACATAGTCTGCGATGTCACAGGTCATATGCGGCCACCAATATGTCCTCGCCAGTAGCTCAGATGTCCTTTTGGTCCCAAAATGTCCACCCATCCTAGACGAGAGAGCCCATGAGAGAACCTCCGGACGCAAACTGGACGGTACAAAAGTCTTGCCCGGAGGCACAGACTCTAGCGAAACCGGGGCCACAGTTCTCAGGCTCTCGGAAGGGACAATAAGCCGAGGCTCCTCTTCCTCCTCCTCAGATGATACAATGGAGCGAGAGAGAGCATCGGCATGAATGTTCTTCTCCCCGGAAAGAAAATGGAGGGTGAAATGGAACCGAGAGAAGAACGAGGACCATCTGGCCTGGCGAGAATTTAGCCGCTGGGCGGTATGTAAATAAACCAAATTCTTGTGGTCTGTGAATATTTAGAAAGGAAAGCGAGCCCCCTCCAAGAGATGTCTCCACTCTGAGAAGGCCAACTTCATTGCTAGCAACTCCCTGTCCCCGATGGAGTAATTCCTCTCCACTGGTGTGAAGGTTTTAGAAAAGAAGAAGCAAGGATGCTTCCGACCTTGAGCATCCTTTTGGAAGAGGACTGCTCCAGCACCAACGGATGAGGCATCCACCATCATTATAAATGGCTTATCTACATCGGGGCGATATAGGATGGGAGCGCTAGCAAAATGAGATTTAATAGAAGTGAAGGCCTTGGAGACCTCCTCAGACCACAATTTGGGATTTGCTCCCTTCTTGTTGAGGGCTACCAAGGGAGCTACCAAAGTTGAAAAATGAGTCATGAACTGGCAATAATAGTTAATGAACCCCATAAAGCGCTGCACCACTTTAAGAGAATGGGGTTCTTGCCAGTCCATCACAGCCTGTAGTTTGGCAGGATCCATAGCCAATCCCTGGGTGGAGATGATATAGCCCAGGAAAGGTAAGGACTCCTGCTCAAACACACATTTCTCCAACTTGGCGTAGAGGGAGTTAGTTCATAAGAGGTCGAAGACTCTGCAAACATCTCTCCGGTGGGAGTCAATATCTGGAGAGTAGATGAGAACATCATCCAAGTCCAGTACTGGCTACAAAGGCAGAGCCTGGAAGAACAGTAGTAACCAGTCGCCGAGTATCAACCTGAGCCAGACGCTGGGACCGACGTCTCCACTGAGCAGGCTCCACTGTGGTTGGAGAAGAATGGGAGACCACAGCGGAGGGGGTTCGAGATTCCCCCTGTGCAGAGGCGGGAACTCGACATCTAACAGACGGCTGATGCCAATTATTTAATTCCCAGGCTGCTAGAAAACACACCCTGGTTTAGAAAAATCCTTTCTTTGTCATAAAAATGGCAACAAGATGGCTGATGCCAATTATTTATTTCCCATGCTACTAAAGAAAACACACCTGTCCAAAAAATTATTTCTTTGCTGTAGAAATGGCAATAAAATGGCCTATGCTGATTATTTATTTCCAAGACTGCTAGAAAACACACAGCGGCTTAAAGGCACAAGATTCCCACAGGCAGGGGGACAGAGTTAACACATTGGCTTAAAGGCACAGTACTCCCACAGGTGGAGGGTACAGAATACACACAGCAGTTTAAAGTCATAGTACTCCCCCAGATGGGGGGAAGAGGCAGAGTACACACAGCAGCTTAAACACACAGTACTCCCAAAGGCTGAGAGTGCAGAGTACACACAGCTGCTTAAAAGTCAAGTACTCCCACAGACGGGGAGTGCAGAGTACACACATCAGCTTAAAAGTACTGTACTCCTACAGGTGGGGGTTGTAGAGTACACACAGTAGCTTTTTGGCACAGTATTCCCACAGTTATGGGTTTCAACGTACACTCGGCAGCTTTTTGGCACAGTACTCCCACAGATATGGGTTACAGAGTACACACAGTGATTTTTTGGCACAGAACTCCCATAGATATGGTTTGCAGAGTATTTTGGCTCAATCAGTTCCAAAACTGGTTGGGGCTGATGTCACAGGGTGTCAGCTGTCTGACACCTGCGGGATTTCCGCCTCATGGGGGCACTATAGAATTAAAGCCTTTTAAAAACAGCTGTAAGAAGGTGAATCGAGGATTGTTACGGAATAAAGGACTGGTGTGTACACATATTACATGTTCTTCTGCCCATTACATATATATATACACTCACCGGCCACTTTATTAGGTACACCATGCTAGTAACGGGTTGGACCCCCTTTTGCCTTCAGAACTGCCTCAATTCTTCGTGGCATAGATTCAACAAGGTGCTGGAAGCATTCCTCAGAGATTTTGGTCCATATTGACATGATGGCATCACACAGTTGCCGCAGATTTGTCGGCTGCACATCCCAAAGATGCTCCATACAAGGCAGGATGGATCCATGCTTTCATGTTGTTTACGCCAAATTCTGACCCTACCATCCGAATGTCGCAGCAGAAATCGAGACTCATCAGACCAAGCAACGTTTTTCCAATCTTCTACTGTCCAATTTCGATGAGCTTGTACAAATTGTAGCCTCAGTTTCCTGTTCTTAGCTGAAAGGAGTGGTACCCGGTGTGGTCTTCTGCTGCTGTAGCCCATCTGCCTCAAAGTTCGACGCACTGTGCATTCAGAGATGCTCTTAGGCCTACCTTGGTTGTAACGGGTGGCGATTTGAGTCACTGTTGCCTTTCTATCAGCTCGAACCAGTCTGCCCATTCTCCTCTGACCTCTGGCATCAACAAGGCATTTCCGCCCACAGAACTGCCGCTCACTGGATTTTTTTTCTTTTTCGGACCATTCTCTGTAAACCCTAGAGATGGTTGTGCGTGAAAATCCCAGTAGATCAGCAGTTTCTGAAATACTCAGACCAGCCCTTCTGGCACCAACAACCATGCCACGTTCAAAGGCACTCAAATCACCTTTCTTCCCCATACTGATGCTCGGTTTGAACTGCAGGAGATTGTCTTGACCATGTCTACATGCCTAAATGCACTGAGTTGCCGCCATGTGATTGGCTGATTAGAAATTAAGTGTTAACAAGAAGTTGGACAGGTGTACCTAATAAAGTGGCCGGTGAGTGTATATATTCAGTCAAATATAGCTACATAAGTTTACAAAAGACATAGGTCCATCAAGTTCATCTTTTCTCCACCACTCATACATTTTGTCACTAAATTAATTATAACCCACAATATTATTTGTACTGAGGTAATCATAAAGCCCTTTTAAAAAACTGTTATAGTATCTGCCATTACTACCTCTTGCAGTAGGGCATTCCTCATTCTGCCAGGAAAGAAACCTTTCCTATTTAGCTGCCAGAATCACCTTTCTTACACCCGTAATGAGTGTCCCCTGCTCCTAAGTATGGTCTTTGGAAGTAATAAGTCATATGACAGTCCTTTGTATTGACTGCTCATATATTTAGATATATATCTAAATATATGGCATGTAAATGAGATCTCCCCGAGACATCTTTTTTGTAAGCTAAACAAGCCCAATTTTTCCAACCTCTCATCATATGAGAGGCCTTCCATCCCATGTAACAATCTAGTTGCCACTCTTTAAAATGACTTACTATCTAAATATCCTTTTTAAAATGTGGAGTTCAAAACTGGATCTCATATTCTAGATGTGAAACTCTGTTTTTATCTCTTATGCAACCTGATTCAGTGAAGAGGTATTTGGAAAGCCTTTAACAAATACCTGTGTGAATTTGTGTGAGTTGCTGAATTGGGAGTAGCTATATTCATAAGGAGTTAACTTAGGGTGGGGGCTCATAATTAAGGGGATATAAGGGGCAGCTGTTTGGGGCTCAAGTCCTTTTTGGAAGTGTATCTGAACAGCAAGGTGGATTGCTGTTGAGGGGAGATAGAGAGAAAAAAAAAAATCTATAAATCTTCAGCACAGCGAGTGTGAACGAGCTGAGTGTAAGTGTGAACGGCGGTAAGTGTGACTTGTGATTCAGTGACTTTGGAATCAGGGAGTTTCCAAGGGAGGAATTGCTTCTGTGTTTTTTTTTTTTTAAATTAATACTTTGTATTTATTTTTAATTAACGTTTCTGTGTGGTGCAATCCCCATTAGGAAATGTGCTCCACAATTGTTAATGCCATCCAGTGCACATCTTGCCACATGTATGCAGTCCTTGACCAGCTGGTCGAGGGTGCATACTGCTGTGCGAGATGTGAGCACATTGTGCATTTGGAAACCCAGATACTGGATCTAAATGTGCAGCTGGCAACACTGAGATCCATAGACAATATGGAGAGGAGTCTTCTGCTCACAGAGCAGACGCTCAATGGGATAGATGAGGAGGGGGATGGTAGGATGGAGCTGCAGGACAATGTGGCAGTTAGCTGGGTGACAGATAGAAGGCGGGGTAGAGGGAAGAGTGCCAGGGAGGCAAGTCCTGATCTGGCACACCCCAATAAGTTTGCTAAGTTGGCAGATGAGGGGGGTGCCAGTACAGGGGTAGCACTGCTGCAGCCAGGCATGTCCTCTGAAAGCCGGAGGAGTGACTGCTCCAGTAAGGAGGGAAATAGGAGAGCAGGGCAGGCCAGACAGGTGCTGGTAGTGGGGGACTCAATTATTAGGGGAACAGATAGGGCAATCTGTCACAAAGACAGGGCTCTTCGGACGATGTGCTGCCTACCTGGCGCTCGAGTCCGACACATGGCTGATCGGGTGGACAGATTACTGGGAGGGGCTGGTGAGGACCCAGTGGTCATGGTGCACATTGGCACAAATGACAAAGTTAGAGGTAGGTGGAAGGTCCTTAAAGATGATTTCAGGGAATTAGGCTGCAAGCTGAAAGCAAGGACCTCCAACGTGGTATTTTCCAAAATACTGCCTGTACCACGTGCCACGCCAGAGAGGCAACGGGAGATTAGGGAGGTTAATAAGTGGCTCAAGAATTGGTGTAGGAAGGAGGGGTTTGGGTTCCTGCAGAACTGGGCCGACTTCTCAGTTGGCTACACTCTCTACGCTATAGACGGGCTGCACCTCAATGGGGAAGGGGCAGCTGTGCTGGGGGAGAAAATGGCTAGAAGGTTGGAGGAGTGTTTAAACTAGGGATTGGGGGGGAGGGTATTCATTTTATAGGAGGGGAAGATAGTGCAGATAGAGACCTGGGCACAAATAAGGAAGTTGGGGGTGGCGGTGGCATGGGGGGTGGGGTTATAACAGTTAATAATTTAAGAAAGAATAGAGGTACAGAGAGTAACATCAAGTGCATGTATACTAATGCCAGAAGCCTCGCCAACAAAATGGATGAATTAGAACTAATGTTGTTGGAGCATAATTATGACATGGTGGGGATATCTGAGACGTGGCTGGATGAGAGCCATGACTGGGCTGTTAACTTGCAGGGCTATAGCCTGTTCAGAAATGACCGTACAGATAAGCGAGGGGGAGGGGTGTGTCTATATGTAAAATCTTCCTTAAAACCCATCCTGCGGGATAATATAGGTGAATTTAATGAAAATGTAGAGTCCCTGTGGGTGGAGATAAGGGGAGGGGGAAAAATAATAAATTACTGATAGGGGTTTGTTATAAATCTCCAAAACTAATGGAAGCAATGGAGAATATCCTCGTAAAGCAAATAGATGAAGCTGCGACTCAAGGAGAAGTCATTATTATGGGGGACTTCAACTACCCTGAAATAGATTGGGGAACAGAAACCTGCAGTTCCAGCAAAGGTAATCGGTTTTTGACAACTATGAGAGACAATTACCTTTCACAACTGGTTCAGGACCCAACAAGAAGGGGGGCACTGCTAGACCTAATATTAACCAACAGGCCAGACCGCATATCAAATATAAGGGTTGGGGGTCACTTGGGGAATAGTGATCACAAAATAATAAGTTTTCATGTAACCTTTAATAAGATGGGTAGTAGGGGGGTGACAAGGACACTAAACTTCAGGAGGGCAAATTTCCAACGGATGAGAGAGGATCTTGGTGCAATTAACTGGGATGATATCCTGAGACACAAAAATACACAAAGAAAATGGGAGACGTTTATTAGCATCCTGGATAGGACCTGTGCACAGTATATACCGTATGGGAATAAACATACTAGAAATAGGAGGAAACCAATATGGCTAAATAGAGCTGTAAGGGGCGCAATAAGGGACAAAAAGAAAGCATTTAGAGAATTAAAGGAAGTAGGTAGTGAGGAGGCATTAAATAAATACAGAAAATTAAATAAATTCTGTAAAAAGCAAATCAAGGCAGCAAAGATTGAGACAGAAAGACTCATTGCCAGAGAGAGTAAAAATAATGCCAAAATATTCTTTAACTATATAAATAGTAAGAAACTAAAAAATGACAGTGTTGGCCCCCTTAAAAATAGTCTGGGTGAAATGGTGGATGAGGATGAGGAAAAAGCCAATATGCTAAATGACTTTTTTTCATCAGTATTTACAAAAGAAAATCCCATGGCAGCCAATATGACTAGTGATAAAAATTCCCCATTAAATGTCACCTGCTTAACCCAGCAGGAAGTACGGCGGCATCTAAAAATAACTAAAATTGACAAATCTCCGGGCCCGGATGGGATACACCCCCGAGTACTGCAGGAATTAAGTACAGTCATTGATAGACCATTATTTTTAATCTTTAAAGACTCCATAATAACAGGGTCTGTACCACAGGACTGGCGTATAGCAAATGTGGTGCCAATATTCAAAAAAGGGGCAAAAACTGAACTCGGTAATTATAGGCCAGTAAGCTTAACCTCTACTGTGGGTAAAATCCTGGAGGGCATTCTAAGGGATACTATACTGGAGTATCTGAAGAGGAATAACCTTATGACCCAGTATCAGCACGGGTTTACTAGGGACCGTTCATGTCAGACTAATTTGATCAGCTTCTATGAAGAGGTAAGTTCCGGACTGGACCAAGGGAACCCAGTGGACGTAGTGTATATGAACTTTTCCAAAGCTTTTGATACGGTGCCACACAAAAGGTTGTTACATAAAATGAGAGTAATGGGGATAGGGGAAAATATGTGTAAGTGGGTTGAGAGCTGGCTCAGGGATAGGAAACAAAGGGTGGTTATGAATGGAGCACACTCGGACTGGGTCGCGGTTAGCAGTGGGGTACCACAGGGGTCAGTATTGGGCCCTCTTCTTTTTAACATATTTATTAATGACCTTGTAGGGGCATTCAGAGTAGAATTTCAATATTTGCAGATGACACTAAACTCTGCAGGGTAATCAATACAGGGGAGGACAATTTTATATTACAGGATGATTTATGTAAACTAGAAGCTTGGGCTGATAAATGGCAAATGAGCTTTAATGGGGATAAATTTAAGGTCATGCACTTGGGTAGAAGTAATAAGATGTATAACTATGTGCTTAATTCTAAAACTCTGGGCAAAACCGTCAATGAAAAAGACCTGGGTGTATGGGTGGATGACAAACTCATATTCAGTGGCCAGTGTCAGGCAGCTGCTACAAAGGCAAATAAAATAATGGGATGTATTAAAAGAGGCATAGATGCTCATGAGGAGAACATAATTTTACCTCTATACAAGTCACTAGTTCGACCACACTTAGAATACTGTGCACAGTTCTGGTCTCCGGTGTATAAGAAAGACATAGCTGAACTGGAGCGGGTGCAGAGAAGAGCGACCAAGGTTATTAGAGGACTGGGGGGTCTGCAATACCAAGATAGGTTATTACACTTGGGGCTATTTAGTTTGGAAAAACGAAGACTAAGGGGTGATCTTATTTTAATGTATAAATATATGAGGGGACAGTACAAAGACCTTTCTGATGATCTTTTTAATCATAGACCTGAGACAGGGACAAGGGGGCATCCTCTACGTCTGGAGGAAAAAAGGTTTATGCATAATAACAGACACGGATTCTTTACTGTAAGAGCAGTGAGACTATGGAACTCTCTGCCGTATGATGTTGTAATGAGTGATTCATTACTTAAATTTAAGAGGGGACTGGATACCTTTCTGGAAAAGTATAATGTTACAGGGTATATACACTAGATTCCTTGATAAGGCGTTGATCCAGGGAACTAGTCTGATTGCCGTATGTGGAGTCGGGAAGGAATTTTTTTCCCCATGATGGAGCTTACTCTTACCACATGGTTTTTTTTTGCCTTCCTCTGGATCAACATGTTAGGGCATGTTAGGTTAGGCTATGGGTTGAACTAGATGGACTTACAGTCTTCCTTCAACCTTAATAACTATGTAAAGTCTTGTTTGCGTTTACGTCTACTGCTTGACATTAAGTGCTGCTGCTTAGCTTTCTTGTAACCCAAGTCCTTTTCCTGTTCTGAAGTCCAGAGTATACCCTCATTTAATGTATATAGAGCAATAGTATTTCTTGGTCCTAGGTGTGTTACTCTACATTTATCAACATTAATTGTCACTTGCCAAATGTTTGCCCATTCAGACATGTTATCCAGATTGTTTTGCAATATTTTAATGTCAAGGTCAGATTTTAGTATCCTACATAGATTGGTGCCGTCATCAATATCTGACACTTTACTCTCAATCCCATCCACAAGCTCATTAATAAAGAGGTTAAAAAGAATTGTGGAGGGAAGACTGGCTTATGATCCTGTCAGGGAGAGACTAGGTGAGCGAGAGCTAATAACCCGGGCCCCTGCAGTTTCCCTCAGACTAGGGAAATCCTGACTGACCCTCTACCTGGAGTTTACACTGAAAGTGTGCATGTCCAGTGTTATGATCCCAATGGCAGAGGATCTCTGATATTCCGGCAAGATAGAAAAAATATAAATACTGCTCTAGGGAGGTGGAAACTGGGCTAACCGCATACCTGATCCTGACACAAACAACTAAAAGTAGCCGGTGAACGTGCCTACGTTGGTTCTAGACGTCTCGAGCCAGCCGGAGAACTGACTACCCCTAAAGGGAAAAAATAAGACCTCGCTTGCCTCCAGAGAAATTGAACCCCAAAGATATAGAAAGCCCCCAACAAATAATAACGGTGAGGCAAGAGGAAAACACAAACGTAGAGATGAACTAGATTCAGCAAAGTGAGGCCCAATAGTCTAGATAGCAGAAAATAGATAGTGGACTATGCGGTTAGCAGAAAACCCTACAAAACATCCACGCTGAACATTCAAGAACCCCCACACCGACTGACGGTGTGGAGGGAGAATATCAGCCCACTAGAGCTTCCAGCGAGTCAAAAATCAAATGTAAAGCAAGCTGGACAAAAACACTGAATAATGCAAACGATCCAAATTGTACAAAACAGACTTAGCTTTTCTTGCATGAGGCAGACTGAAAGGAATCCGGAGGAGACCAAATAGGTCTGGATACAACGATGCCAGGCAAGAGACTGAGTCCAGAGGAGACTTAAATAGGAAACACCCGCTGCCTAACGACACAGCTGGAGCTCAGGCCTGCAACAAGACATACCTAACACAATACCGTTAGTGACCACCAGAGGGGGCCCAGAAACACAGTTCACAACAGTCCAGGCCTCAAACCTCACCCTGTCTCCTGAGCTCAGCCCTAGGCTGAAACCTCCGCCCACCACCCAGTGAAGATGTTATTCCCCAATACCCACAGTTAGCACAGACAAGGATAAAGGAAAATATACACCATGCCGCAGTCACTCAGGAATACACTATAAATGTGCAGGGCAAAATAAATACAAATATAGGAAGGAGTAAATAAGACAAAGGAAAATACACCATCAGCAACGAATCTCCAACCACCAGCTCTCCTCACCAGACTGAGATAACAATGCACAAGACAGAAGCTATAATCGGTAACGCCCAAAGTCAGGAGAACTGTTGTGAACTCTGTTTTTGGGCTCCCTCTTGTGGTCACAAGTGGTACTGTGTGAGTGCTGTCTTTGGGCTCCCTCTGGTGGCTCTTTGTGTCATTCTACAGGTCTGAGGCTGGATTAGCTGTCTCGTTATCTGTTAGCTGGTTTCCTATTTAGCTCACCTGGACTATCAGTTGTTGCCTGCTGTCGATGTATTCAGTGCTATTTTTATCTCCCCTGAATTCCTTCGTTATCAGTCTCGCCAAGAGAAGCTAAGTTTCTGTTTGGTTATTTTTTGCTCGTCAGTGTTCAATATGTTTCTTGCTTATTTATTTGTCCTTGTCCAGCTTTCTAACAAGGCTATTAAGGGGTCCAGTTGGTTCACCAAGATAGATCTTCGTGGTGCATATAACCTTGTGCGTATTAAGCAGGGGGATGAATAGAAAACAGCATTTAATACGCCCGAAGGCCATTTTGAGTACTTGGTGATGCCTTTTGGACTCTCTAATGCTCCTTCTGTGTTCCAGTCCTCCATGCATGACATCTTCTGAGAATATCTGGATAAATTTATGATTGTGTATCTGGATGATATTTTGGTCTTTTTTGAGGACTGGGAGTCCCATGTGAAGCAGGTCAGGATGGTATTTCAGGTCCTGCGTGCTAATGCCTTATTTGTGAAGGGCTCAAAATGTCTCTTCGGAGTACAGAAGGTTTCCTTTTTGGGTTTTATTTTTTCTCCTTCTACTATTGAGATGGACCCAGTCAAGGTCCAGGCTATTCATGACTGGACTCAGCCTACATCTGTTAAGAGTCTTCAGAAGTTCTTGGGTTTTGCTAATTTTTACCGTCGCTTCATTGCTAATTTTTCTGGCGTGGTTAAACCCTTGACGGATTTGACCAAGAAGGGTTCTGATGTGACTAATTGGTCTCCTGCGGCCGTGGAAGCCTTTCGGGAGCTGAAGCGCCGGTTTTCTTCGGCTCCAGTTTTGTGTCAGCCTGATGTCTCTCTTCCTTTACAGGTCGAGGTTGATGCTTCTGAGATTGGAGCAGGGGCTGTTTTGTCACAGAGAAGCTCTGATTGCTCTGTGATGAAGCCTTGTGCTTTCTTTTCAAGAAAGTTTTCGCCTGCCGAGCGGAATTATGATGTTGGTAATCGGGAGTTGTTGGCCATGAAGTGGGCATTTGAGGAGTGGCAACATTGGCTCGAGGGAGCTAAGCATCGTGTGGTGGTCTTGACTGATCACAAAAATCTGATTTATCTCGAGTCTGCCAAGCGGCTGAATCCTAGACAGGCTCGTTGGTCGTTGTTTTTCTCCCGTTTCGATTTCGTGGTCTCGTACCTGCCTGGTTCGAAGAACGTGAAGGCTGATGCTCTTTCTAGGAGTTTTGTGCCTAACTCTCCGGGAGTTTCAGAGCCGGCTGGTATCCTCAGAGAGGGAGTGATTTTGTCTGCCATTTCCCCAGATTTGCGACGAGTGCTGCAGAAATTTCAGGCGGATAGACCTGACCGTTGCCCACCAGAGAGACTGTTTGTCCCAGATAGATGGACCAGCAGACTTATTTCCGAGGTTCATTCTTCGGTGTTGGCAGGCCATCCTGGGATTTTTGGTACCAGAGATTTGGTGGCTAGGTCCTTCTGGTGGCCTTCCTTGTCGCGGGATGTGCGTTCCTTTGTGCAGTCCTGTGGGATTTGTGCTCGGGCTAAGCCTTGCTGTTCTCGTGCCAGCGGTTTGCTTTTGCCTTTGCCTGTCCCGAAGAGGCCTTGGACGCACTTTTCCATGGATTTTATTTCAGATCTTCCAGTCTCTCAGAGAATGTCTGTCATCTGGGTGGTGTGTGATCGTTTTTCCAAAATGGTCCATTTGGTGCCCTTGCCTAAGTTGCCTTTCTCCTCCGATTTGGTTCCTCTATTTTTTCAGAATGTGGTTCGCTTGCACGTCATCCCTGAAAATATTGTGTCTGATAGAGGATCCCAGTTTGTGTCCAGATTTTGGCGGATCTTTTGTGCTAAGATGGGCATTGATTTGTCTTTTTCGTCGGCCTTCCATCCTCAGACGAATGGCCAAACCGAGCGAACTAATCAGACCTTGGAAACTTATTTAAGATGTTTTGTATCTGCTGATCAGGATGATTGGGTGACTTTTTTGCCATTGGCCGAGTTTGCCCTTAATAATCGGGCTAGTTCTGCTACTTTGGTTTCGCCTTTTTTCTGCAATTCTGGTTTTCATCCTCGTTTTTCCTCGGGTCAGGTTGAGCCTTCTGACTGTCCTGGGGTGGATTCTGTGGTGGATAGGTTGCAGCAGATTTGGAACCATGTGGTGGACAATTTGAAGTTGTCACAGGAGAAGGCTCAGCGCTTTGCCAACCGCCGTCGCGGTGTGGGTCCCCGACTTGGTGTTGGGGATTTGGTATGGCTGTCTTCGCGGTATGTTCCTATGAAGGTCTCCTCTCCTAAATTCAAGCCTCGCTTCATCGGTCCTTATAAGATTTTGGAAATCCTTAACCCGGTGTCATTTCATTTGGACCTCCCAGCGTCGTTTGCCATTCATAACGTGTTCCATAGGTCTTTGTTGTGGAGGTATGTGGTGCCTGTGGTTCCTTCTGTTGAGCCCCCTGCCCCGGTGCTGGTTGAGGGCGAATTGGAGTACGTGGTGGAGAAGATCTTGGATTCTCATATTTCTAGACGGAGGCTTCAGTATTTGGTTAAGTGGAAGGGCTATGGTCAGGAGGATAATTCCTGGGTTGTCGCCTCTGATGTTCATGCGGCCGATTTGGTTCATGCCTTCCATGTGGCTCATCCTGATCGCCCTGGGGGTTTTGATGAGGGTTCGGTGACCCCTCCTCAAGGGGGGGTACTGTTGTGAACTCTGTTTTTGGGCTCCCTCTTGTGGTCACAAGTGGTACTGTGTGAGTGCTGTCTTTGGGCTCCCTCTGGTGGCTGTTTGTGTCATTCTGCAGGTCTGAGGCTGGATTAGCTGTCTCGTTACCTGTTAGCTGGTTTCCTATTTAGCTCACCTGGACTATCAGTTGTTGCCTGCTGTCGATGTATTCAGTGCTATTTTTATCTCTCCTGAATTCCTTCGTTATCAGTCTCGCCAAGAGAAGCTAAGTTTCTGTTTGGTTATTTTTTGCTCGTCAGTGTTCAATATGTTTCTTGCTTATTTATTTGTCCTTGTCCAGCTTGCTAATATGTGATTTCCTTGCTTGCTGGTAGCTCTAGGGGGCTGAGTTTCTCCCCTCACACCGTTAGTTGGTGTGGGGGTTCTTGAATTCTCAGCGTGGATATTTTGTATAGGGTTTTTTACTGACCGTACAGTTCCCTGTCTGTCTTCTGCTATCTAGTATTAGTGGGCCTCATTTGCTGAATCTGTTTTCATTTCTGCGTTTGTATTTTCCCCTTACCTCACCGTTATTATTTGTTGGGGGCTTCCTATATCTTTGGGGTCATTTCTGTGAGGCAAGTGAGGTCTTACTTTCTCTATAGGGGTAGCAAGTTTCTCAGGCTGCGTCGAGACGTCCAGGAATTTAGGCACGTGCACCGGCTACCTTTAGTGTGTTTGGTTAGGATCAGGTTTTGCGGTCAGTCCAGTTACCACCTCCCTAGAGCTTGTTCTATGTTCAGTTACTTAGCTAGTCCATTCTGTGATCCTCAGCCACTAAGGATCATAACAGAGAACTATTTAAAGGCAGTGGGCATGGCCCAGCTTCCAATCCAAGGATTAGGTAAATTAACCCCGGAACAGCTAGATAAAATCTAGCAGACGCCAATGAGCAAATAGTGGTCAAAAGAGGAATTACCGCTGTCTGTCGGATGACCTGGTCTGAACAGCATCCGACATGACAGTACCCCGCCTTTTACGAGGGACCCCAGGGCCCTCACGGCTAATAGGACCTGGCTTGTCCGGATGACGGCGGTGAAACAACCTGACCAGTCGGTCAGCATGAACGTCCGAGGCTGGTACCCAGGACCTCTCCTCAGGCCCATAACCACGCCAATGTACCAAGTACTGTAAAGTGCGACGCACTACACGAGAGTCAACCACCTTGGAGACTTCAAACTCCAAATTACCATCCACCAAGACTGGAGGTGGCATAGGCGCCGCGTCCACAGAACCCACCACCTTCTTTAGAAGAGACCTGTGGAACACGTTGTGTATCTTATACACTGTAGGGAGCTCCAATCGGTACGCTACTGGGTTAATGACGGCGGTGACCCTAAATGGACCAATAAACCGTGGACCCAATTTAAGGGATGGTATTTTGAGTCTTATGTTTTTTGTGGATAACCACACCCAGTCATCCACGCTCAGGTCCGGACCTGGCACACGCCTACTGTCAGCCACACGTTTGTACCTAGCACCCACACTCAACAGGCGCTGTTTAACTCTCCTCCAGACTGATGACAATTGTGTTCCTAACTGGTCCTCCTCCGGAACGCCGAAAGAGCCCCTCTGACTCAAGGTACAAAATTGAGGATGTAGCCCGTAAACACAAAAAAAGGAGACTCCCCTGACGACTCCTGGCGGTGATTATTGATGGCAAACTCAGCCAAAGGAAGAAAGGTAGACCACTCCTCCTGGTTATCAGAGACAAAGCAGCATAAGTACTGTTCCAAATGTTGGTTCATACGCTCAGTCTGACCATTTGACTGAGGATGAAACGCCGAAGAATGAGAACTTGATTCCCAGCCGTGAGCAAAACGCTCTCCAAAATTTTGCCACAAACTGAGACCCCCTATCAGACACGATGTCAGACGGAACCCCATGAAGTCTGACCACCTCCTGCACAAATACTTGGGCCAGAGTCTTAGCGTTAGGCAACGCAGGCAAAGACACAAAGTGCGACATTTTAGAAAACCGATCAACAATCACCAAGATGACCGTGTTTCCAGCTGATGAGGGCAAATCAGTGATGAAATCCACGGAGATTTCCGTCCATGGCTTACTAGGTACCTCAAGAGGAAGTAGTGTGCCAACAGGACGGGAGCGAGGCGTCAGCCCTAGCGCACGTGGTACAAGCTGACACGTATGAGACCACGTCCTGTCGGATCTTGGGCCACCAAAACCGACGTGACACCAACTCCAAGGTACCTCTATCCCCTGGGTGACCAGCCAGGACAGCATCATGATGCTCCGCCAAAACCTTTAGGCAGAGATGAAGCGGTACAAAAGATTTGTTGACGGGAAGCTCAGATGGTACCTCCTCCTGAGCCTCGGCAATCTCAGCCTCAACCTCGGTAGTGAGAGCCGAAACCACAACACCCTTTTGGAGGATGGGTACTGGATCTTCCCGAGGTTCTCCCCCCGGAAAACACCTGGACAGAGCATCCGCCTTAGCGTTTTTAGACCCCGGTCTGTAAGTGACCACAAAATTGAACCGCGTGAAAAATAATGCCCAGCGAGCCTGCCTGGGGGACAGACGCTTGGCAGACTCCAAATACAGCAGATTCTTATGATCGGTAATAACAGTTACCTGATGTACCGACCCCTCCAAGAAGTGTCGCCATTCCTCAAAGGACAACTTAATTGCCAACAACTCCCTGTTGCCGATATCGTAGTTACGTTCGGCGGACGACAGTTTCTTGGAGAAATAGGCGCACGGACGTAAACCACTCAAAGATGAGCCTTGAGATAGTACCGCCCCCACACATACCTCAGACGCATCGACTTCCACAACAAAAGGTTTTGATACGTCTGGCTGCACAAGAATGGGGGCTGAAACAAAACTGTTCTTAAGAAATTCAATTGCGCGCACAGCAGCCTCAGGCCAAACGGAGAAATTGGTACCCTTTTTAGTTATGTCAGTTAGCGGTTTAGCAATGATGGAAAAATCCTTGATAAATTTCCTATAGTAGTTAGAAAACCCAAGGAACCGCTGAAGTGCTTTCAGGTTATCAGGACGTTCCCAATGCAGCACCGCTTGCACCTTAGCGGCGTCCATTTTAAAACCAGAAGCAGACACAATATAACCCAAGAAAGGCAACTCTTGAACAGAAAATACACATTTTTCAAGTTTAGCATACAGCTTATTCTCTCTGAGAAGCTGTAACACCTGCCTGACATGATCTAAATGAGTATCACGGTCGCAAGAATATATGAGAATGTCATCTAGGTACACGATAACGAATTTCCCCAAAACATGCGAGAACACATCATTGATGAAATGTTGGAACACTGCAGGTGCGTTAGTCAACCCAAACGGCATCACCAAATGTTCAAAATGACCCTCAGGGGTATTAAAAGCTGTCTTCCACTCATCACCTTGATGGACTCTTATGAGGTTGTACGCCCCCCTGAGGTCAAGCTTGGTAAACCACTTAGCACCTGCCACCTGGTTGAACAAATCTGGTATCAGAGGCATAAGGTATGGATCACGAACCATAATCTGGTTCAACTCCCTGAAATCCAAACACGGGCTTAATCCGCCATCTTTCTTCTTCACGAAGAAGAACCCTGCTGCCACCGGCGAGGATGACGGCCTGATGTGCCCTTTGCTCAAGCTTACAGCAATGTAATCTTTTAACGCTTGTCTCTCCGGACCGGAGATGTTAAACATCCTTGCTTTAGGCAATTTGGCCCCTGGTTTAAACCTGATAGAACAGTCATAAGGACGATGTGGCGGCAACTCTGAACAACCCTTCTCAGAGAACACATCCACAAAATCCTGAAGTGACTCCGGAATGCTTGAAGTCACCGCAGCCACACATGTGACCAGGCAATTCTCCTGGCAGAACTCGCTCCACCGAATTATGTCCTGAGTTTTCCAGTCAATTACCGGGTTGTGCATAGACAACCAAGGAAAACCCAAAACCACCTGAGCAGGAAGATTCCTGAGCACCTTACATGTAACCCGCTCGGAATGTAGAACTCCAATGTGGAGTTTCACCTCAGCCACAAATTCAGTAATCTCCCCCTGAGAGAGAGGAGCAGCATTGATGGTGACCACGCGGATAGGATGAGACAGTTTTTCAATCCTAAAACCTGCTGTGCGCGCAAACTCCTCATTAATGAGATTTGTGGCTGAACCACTATCCACAAAAACAGTAATTGGCAGCTCACTGCCAGCAACAAAAACCATAGCAGGGAGCATGCACTGAGAAACCACCATGGAGAATATACATAAGCTCAGACTGGTCTCCTCCACACCCTCTGAGCTTAGAAGTTTTCCGCCGTTGCGTTTTTCTTAGGCAGCAGAGGACTGATGTTAATAAAATGACCCGTTTTACCACAGTGAAAACATTCTCCCTGCTTCCTGAGCTCAGGGACTGGACGCTTCACATGTGACACCCCTGCGATTTGCATGGGCTCCGTGGGCTCACCTGCAGCAACCTCACGTGAACCTAAACCCTCTCCCATAGGCGGTGTCACATGCTCCCCTGACGCAAACGGCGATCAATGCGGACAACCAGACTCATGGCGGAATCTAGAGAAGCAGGAGTCTCGTACATCAGAAGGGCTTTTTTAACCCTTCCAGAAATCCCAGCAGCAGAATCAGATGGCAAAGAAAACGCCCATGCTTGGGGATCCCCACTCAACAATGACAACACCAGGCCCACACGCTGATCCTCATTACCTGAAGATATCGGGCGCATACGGAAATATAGTTTGCAAGCTTCACGAAAAGAAACAAATTTACTGCGTTCCCCAGCAAATTTTTCAGGCAAAGGAAACTTAGGCTCAGCAACTCTTCCTGTCGCTCCAGCTTGCACATTAGACACTGCTAGTCCCTGTTGCTGTACTGCCCCCTTAACTCCGTGACCTGTAGGGTCAGCGCCTCCAACTGGCGGGCTATGGAAGTCATGGGATCCATGACAAAACACAAAAAAAGAAACCCCTTTTTTTTTTATTTTGTGTTGTTGGGCCAATTAGAATGTCAGGGAGAGACTAGGTGAGCAAGAGCTAATAACCCGGGCCCCTGCAGTTTCCCTCAGACTAGGGAAATCCTGACTAACCCTCTACCTGGAGTTTACACTGAAGGTGTGCATGTCCAGGCCTCGAACCTCACCCTGTCTCCTGAGCTCAGCCCTAGGCTGAAACCTCCGCCCACCACCCAGCGAAGATGTTATTCCCCTATACCCACAGTTAGCACAGACAAGGATAAAGGAAAATATACACCACGCCGCAGTCACTCAGGAATACACTATAAATGTGCAGGGCAAAATAAATACAAATATAGGAAGGAGTAAATAAGACAAAGGGAAATACACCACCAGCAACGAATCTCCAACCACCAGCTCTCCTCACCAGACCGAGATAACAACGCACAAGACAGAAGCTATAATCGGCGACGCCCAAAGATCAGGAGAATTATTTAAAGGCAGTGGGCATGGCCCAGCTTCCAATCCAAGGATTAGGTAAATTAACCCCGGAACAGCTAGATAAAATCTAGCAGACGCCAATGAGCAAATGGTGGTCAAAAGAGGAATTACCGCTGTCTGTCGGACGACCTGGTCTGAACAGCGTCCGACATGACAGATCCAGCGTCAGACTGCATTTCAAGTAGGTAAAACTTAACATTTATTAGTTATGTTAAAAAGAACTGTGAAGGGCAATAAAGTACATGAGTGCATGTCAGTCTTACTGGATGGTAGTTGCCTGGATCCACCTTCTTTCCTTTCTTAAATATTGTACCACATCAGCCATCCTCCAATCCTGTGTCACCAACCTTGTTACAAGACAGTCTAAGAATATGAGATACATTGGCCTGTCAATTATCAAGCTTAATTCCCTCAATATTTGTGGTTGATTGCCATCTAGGCCAGGGGATTTGTCAATATTTAATTTGTTCAGATGCAGGCGTACTTCTTATTGTGTTAAACTAGCTTTATCGGGGTGAACTTTGAATTTTGCCTTGTTGAATGATCCGTGGAACAGTCTATTCATTGGTGAACACAGATGAAAAGTGCCTGTTTAATAACTCAGCCTTTTTTGTACTCTATAATTATCTTGTTATTATCATCTTTTAAGGGGCTGATACTATCCAATTTTTTCTTTGTGACATTAATGTATTTATAAAAATGTGGAGAATTTATTTTACTGTCGCTTGTGATTTGTGTTTTAGTAGTTACCTTTAGTAGCTTGATTTCTTTTTTACATTTCTTATTGAGATCTTTGTGGTCCTGAAATGCTATTTTTGTATTCTCGGACTTCAAGATTTTCAATGCTTCCTTCATAAATTACACATCATTTTCCAATTTTTAAATAAAATTTAAAATTTGATTTACTTAAATTATATATTTTTTAAAAATCCTGCTTAACTCCTTCCCAACATTTTCAGTACATATATGTCAAGAATTACTTCCCGACCATTGCAGTATATGCAGCGCAGGGGTTGCTATTGGCCTAACAGGGCCCGCTATGCCTGCTACCGCTGGTGTAGTGCACTGTCTTCTAGCTACACTTCTAGTGAGTCTGGGTAGCACTGGCAGGCTGGAGCTCTCAGAGCTGCTGTTACCAACAGTAGGTACGACAGGTTCGCCAATAGCAGAGGGAGGACTTGCCGGTTCAACGATTGGCATGGCATCTTCGGGCGGGATCTGCTGAGGTTGCGGGCCTGGACGATCCGGCACCGCCGTTAGTTTTAGTGGATTTGGTTGATGGAACGTTAGGACAGGTACCACGATGGCCTGATTTATCTGAGCCCAGGACTGGGGAAAATCGCCAAGAAGAGTGTGTATCATCTTCTCTTCTACAGGCGAGGAGGTTCCTGGATCCGTTTCCCTCTCTCTCAACTTATCAGGGCAGACTTTAAGGTGGTCCCTGGATATCGCCATCGAGGTCTCCCCTCCATCCTTGCTGATGAGACAAACCTTCCCATTGGTCGTCGAGTTTGTGTAGCCTCCTCTTTCGTTTGAGTACGTGCTCACCGGGTGACAAGGGAATCGCAGGAGCATGCTGGTTGTAGTCTCTTTCTTGTTTTTGTCTAGCCTGGGCGAGACTTCTTTCCACGCATTCCTGTACTTTGCGGTACTTTTGCTGCCTTTCTGCATCCCAATCTGCATCCTGCGAGGTATCTTCGGGGACTAGGACCCCCATGTCCAGGTCAACGGGTAACTTGCTAGATCTTCCTCGCATCAGGTACGCTGGAGTGCAGTTGGTGGAATTTACTGGGATATAATTGTATATGTCCACCAAGTCAGGCAACTTTGTTGGCCACAGGTTCCACTCCTCTACGGGTAAGGTCTTCAGTAAGTCGATCACCACTTGGTTCATCTTTTCACATATCCCGTTGGTTTGAGGATGGTACGGTGTGGTCCTGATCTTCTTACACCCGTACAGATGGCAGAACTCTTGGAACACCTCTGCTTCGAATGCTGGTCCCTGATCGGTCAGTACCTTCTCCGGGTACCCATGGGGCCTACAAAAGTACTGCTGGAAGGCCTTGGCAGCCGTCCTGGCCGTTAGATCCTTGACAGGTACAACCACCAAAAATCTGGAGTAGTGATCTACGATGATAAGAGCGTAGATATAGCCTGACCGGCTAGGTGTCAGCTTCACATGATCCAGCGCGACCAGTTCGAGCGGTCGTTTGGTGATGATGGGCTGCAAGGGAGCCCGTTGGCTGTCACGGTCCTTCCTACGTAGGCTACATGGACCGCACTCCCGACACCACTTCTCAATGGCTCCCTTCATGCCAATCCAATAGAACCTCCCTCGGAGTAGCCTCTCCAGCTTCTTCCATCCGAAGTGTCCGGCTCCATCGTGGTAGGCTCCCAGAACCATGGGCGCATCTCGCCTCGGCACCACTATCTGCCATACCAATTCATGAGTACGTGGGTCGATACTCCTCCGGCACAGCTTGCCATCATGGATAAACAGTTGGCTTCTCCCCTTTCACAGCTGTCGTGTCTCCTGTGGATCATCTGGGCTGGGATGCAACCCTGCCTGCGTAAAGAGCTCTTTCACCCGACGGACCACGGGGTCACCATCCTGGGTCTCCGCCCATCTGTGATGGGGCAGGGGATTCAGCATGGCATCCTGTTGGTTCTTGTACCGGTTCTTCACATGATGGGAGTACTGAGCGGCTTTGGGGCCTCCGGGTCCTCCCCCGTTTCTGGCAAATTGGGCATCCGGGACAAGGCATCGGCGTTCGCATTCTTGCGTCCTGCCCGGTACTTGATGGTGAAGTCATAGTTGGACAGCCGGGCCATCCACCGCTGTTCCAAGGCCCCGAGTTTGGCTGTACCCAAGTGCGTCAGCAGATTATTATCCGTGAAGACGGTGAATTTTGCCGAGGCCAGGTAGTGTTTGAACCTCTCTGTCACTGCCCAGACGATGGCAAGGAACTCCAGTTTAAAGGAACTGTAGTTGTCAGGGTTCCTTTCCGTGGGGTGGAGCTTCCTGCTGGCGTAAGCGATCACCCTCTCCTTGCCTTTCTGGACCTGGGATAGCACGGCTCCCAATCCCACATTGCTGGCATCTGTGTACAGCACAAACGGTTGGTCGTATTCGGGGTAGGCCAGCACCTCTTCTCCAGTCAGTGCCGACTTCAAACAAGTGAAGGATCCTTCCAGCCCCTCGTTCCAGTCAAATGGGGCGTTCTTCCCCTTGGTCTTCTTTGATTGGCCCACCAACAGGTCTTGCAAGGGCGCGGCCTTCTTGGTGAAGTCCTTGATGAACCTTCGGTAATAGCCGACCAGCCCGAGGAACTGCCGGACTTCGTGGAGGTTGCTGGGCTTTGGCCAGTCTTGGATCACCGTGACCTTGTCCTACTCCTTCAGCGCTCACCACATGGCCCAGGTACTGCACTTTGGGTTTCAGCAGATGACATTTGGACGGTTTCACCTTTAAGCCAAAGTTGGACAGGGCTTCAAACACCACAGCCAGGTGCTTCAGATGGTCTTCGTAGGTCTTGGAGAAGACAATGACATCATCCAAATACAGCAGTACGGTTTCAAAGTTCTTGTGCCCCAGACAGCACTCCATCATCCTCTGGAACGTCCCCGGGGCATTGCACAATCCGAAGGGCATGTAGTTGAATTCGCAGAGACCCATCGGTGTCGTGAAGGCCGTCTTCTCTTTGTCCGCCTCCGCCACGGGAACCTGCCAGTACCCACTGGTGAGATCTAAGGTAGAAAAGTAGTTAGCAGATTTTAAGGCAGCCAGAGACTCTTCTATCCTGGGCAGTGGGTATGCATCCTTATGTGTAATGCGATTCAACTGCCTGTAATCAACGCACATCCTCATTGTGCCATCTTTCTTTTTAACAAGGACTAATGGAGCTGCCCAGGGGCTACAACTGTCTCTCACCACCCCAGCCTCCTTCATTTCTTGCAACATGTCCTTGGCACACTGGTAATGAGCTGGGGGTACAGGGCGGTATCTCTCCTTTATGGGCCGGTGATTTCCCGTGGGGATATGATGTTGGATCCCTTTCACCTGTCCAAAATCTAAGGGGTGTTTGCTAAATACCCGCTCGTACTTGTGAACCACCCTGTAGGCCCCGTTTCTGATGGGATGGGGTGGAGTCAGTGCCCACATGCAATTCCCGACACCAATCTTTCGAGTGCCCTGCAGAACCGTTGTCCTCCGCCAGGTTAGACAGGGCAAAGGGTCCAGGTGTCTGTATCACACTATTATTGACAGCGAACAGTTTGGCAAGCGTGGCATACTTGGTGAGGTGGACCTCTTCCTCTCCACAATAAAGGACACATACGGGCATGCTCCCCTGGCGGACGTCGACCACCCCCCTGGCTGTCAGGAGAGTAGGCCTATTGTCTGAATACACGGGTTCTACCAGGGCCTGGTAGTCCTTACCCCTGAGGCCTATGGCTGCCCGACACCATATTAACATCTCACTCCTGGGGGGTATCGCGATAGGGTTTGAATCACTCACAGTGACATGACCAATTTCACCACCAGTCAGCTCTACCTGCTGTCTCTGCATCAGAGCTCTGATTTCTTTTTGCAGGGCGCGTTGTTCACTGTAGCCAGCGGTTTCTGCTACCTGTTGTAACAAGACAATAACTTCTGCAAGACAATTTTCTATAACATTGGTACTGATAGTCATCATAGGATTACATTCACGGCGGTCAATATCAACGATTACAATCCCTTGGGCCTTCAATTCCACCCGCCCCACCTTGATGGTGACCCCTTTATACCCCTTTATACCCCACTTGTGGCAACGGCTGACCATTACTGGCTATGATGGTGAAATCGTCATCGGGGCCACGAGTAATATCAGTGTCCTCCCAATACCGTTTATAAAGCACGTAAGGCATAGTCGTCACCTGAGAACCGGTGTCCAGCAGAGCGTTCATGGGGATACCGTCGATCACAACAGGAAGAACTGGCTGCCCTCCAACGTATTTGGCTCTCCAATGCTGCGGGCCTGATCGTCCTACTCCTGGGGGTTGGCCCTTTGCCCCAGGGGTTGCTCGTTTAAAGGACAGTACCTTGCCAAGTGGCCCACCTGGTGACAGCGGCGGCAAATGGGTCGTCCGTCCCGATGGAAGCAATCGTCATCCTGGCTTCTGGTCGGCGGAGTCCTCCTCTGTCGCATCCAGGGGACATCTTCTGGTCTGGAGGCCAGCTGGATCTTCTCCTTGGGGGCCTCCTGTAGGGACTGCACCGTCCGGCTAGGGCAGCAAAGCTCTTGGTCAGCTCCTGCATCTGGAAGCGGAGTCCTGCAGGGGAGTCGTCCTCTAGGCTCTGGGCGTTGGACTCAGCGGTGACTGGGACATCCGGTGCCACCTCCTGGTGGTATGTGAGAGCGGGACACCTGGGTGGTATTGCACGGCTGGGCTGTCGCTCCTGCAGTGCCTGGATAGCTTTATCCTTGAATTGCGCAAAAGTCAAGTCTGGATTCTGCATGGCCAAGAAGTGTAATTGGCCCCTTTGGTGACTGCACAGGAGCCCCTCAATGAACCGCTCTTTCAGGAGTTTATCCTCATCTTGCATGCTGCCGGGGTCACTCTGCTTAATGGCCCGCAGCGCCTCCTGGAGATTAAGGGCATAGTCCCGTAAGCTATCCTGCGGTCTCTGTTTGCATCCATAGAAAGTCAATTTAATTTCTGTAGCAGTACGGGTATCGAAGGTGGCTTTAAGCTTTGCAAAAACCTGCTGTGCCGTTCCCTTATCTGCGGCGGGCCAGGACTTCACTTCTCTCTGAGCCGCCCCAAAGAGTTGGCCGATTATCATATGAACCTTCTGAGGCTCTGTCAGGGGATAGAACTCAAGCAGGCTGCAGATCCCTTCTTTAAAGTCAGTGAACGTATGCGACTCCCCGGAGTATCGTGGGAGCCAGGCCGCTCTGGGCAGGTACGGCATAGAGAAGGGCATTATGGCCTTTGTGGTAGTGGCAGTTTCCGACTGGCTGATGGGGGCAGCGGGTTCTGCGGCAACCGGTGGTGGTATTAGGGCCGTGGCTATGTCCGCTGCGGGGACCGGAGCTGCCCCTGTGTCCACAGCTGCCACCGCCGCCTCCGCTCCTCCCGACTCGGACATGGCTGTCCCTTCCTCCCACTAACCTGCTGGAGGTCGGAGTTCCTCTTCCGGAGTTGGCACTTTACCGCGCTTCCTTGTTCCGTGCTTCTCTTGACCGGTTCCGCCCACGAAGCTAAGGCTAATCCCTCCATGCACGGCAATGGCGAATTGTGGCGGGAACTCTTGGCGGCAATTAGCAATTCACAGTCTTTGCAATAAGTCACAGTCCAAGCACAATAAATCACAGTTCCAAGGCACACATGACCTGAATCTTCAGGCTTAAGTAGATCCTGTTCGTGATGCCAAGTTGGAGCGCCCCCACTGCCGCAGGGCTGAGGGGCACCCGGTACTGGGCCTCTGTGTCTCAGTTCTGGGGTAGTCACGGTGGCTAGACCCGGTCCGTGACCCTGCTGAGGGGTGTCCAGCGAAGATAGAACGTGATGATGTTGGGGAGTGGGGTGCGATGATTAACAAGGACACAAAGTTGCAGTCTCTTTACCTCTTTACTGAAGGTCTCGAGGTACTCAATCCAGAGCACTGTTAACAGGGCTGTCTGAGACCGGCCAGTCTGAAGGCACATATGGAGTCCCCTTAACAGGTGGGAATCAGCGTCTACCTTCTAGCGCCTGTGTGTTGTAGTCCTTCCCTGCTGAGCACCCCGGGATAGTCCTCACAACTGATTCTGTCTGTCTCTGATGTTCGTTCTCTCCGTCCCCCAGATGATATGGTTAGGACGCACCCATATGACGGGGTAGGCCTGGAGTTCTTCCGGGACCCTAGAGTCGCCCCTCTCCCACAGCTGCCTCCGTTGTCTGCTTAGGTGATTTGGGTGAGACAGCCAACCTATAATTGGCTATCCTGCCGTGGTTTGCAGTAATGCTTAGAGTCTCTTACTTGCTCGGCGTTCCGGCCACCGACTGTTTGCGCCTCAGAAGGATGTTGCCTCGATCTTACAGCACGACTCCTTCTGGTCCTATCGCCTCTTTGCTGTATTCCCGTTTTCTCACTTTTTTGTCCTTTCTTAGGAATCTGTCAGGATCCCATCCCTGACAGGTCCTCTCTCTAGCTCTTCCCTGTTACTTCTCGCTGTCTTCCTGTCCAACCCCCAATTTTACCAGAGTGTGAGGAGTGGCCTACTAGATAGAACCACTCCCCCTGGTGGCCGGAGTGTGAAGTGTAGTGTGTGTGTTACCTGGTCAGGTGAACTCCTTTAGTGAAATCAGACGTAACATCACTCCCCTTAGTGGCAGAGCGACGTTACTGCAGCGACCAGGACTCTGGGGCGCTGCATATATGTACTTCATGGCGATTGCCCTGCACAGAGGGCTGTGTGTGGGCGATACCCGCCAGGTGTCAGCTGATTCTGACAGCTGACACACAGCTTTAAGTGCCAATAATGATTTTTTCTATAAAATAGATTTTATAGTGTAAAAATGCCTAAACATAAAGAAAAACTATATAAATGTTTATTATTATTATTGCTATAATCGACCTGACCCAAAGAATAAAGCTTTCTTATCAATTTTACCACATGCAGAACGGCTTTGAAAAAAAAACCAAATATAATACCTGCATTAAATAAATAAAGATAATTGGAGTGCTGACTTCAAAAATTAAACATGATTTTATTGATATAAAATCTTATACACAAAAATTAGTGAGGAAAGAAAAGATAGGATCAACAATAGAAGCCCTGGGAATAAGGGGTTGGGGTAAGAGGCAGTTCCACAAATTACCTAAGTATACAGCAATGGAAGATCATGTAGACATATACCCTCCTAGTGCAAATATAGTACTATTGCAACAATCATTAACTATAAACTGATAATGTGGAAAGCAGGGGCATAAAGTAAATGTGCTGCCCATACCCACGTTATAAGGGTTGCATACACTTACCCATGTTATAAAGTGCCGGTGCACAGACCACAGAATTCCCAGGGGTCATATCAAAGAAATTTTACCACTATCAAAAAGTACAATATCATGAAAAAACAATCTCAGAATCAGTGGGATCCGTTGAAGCATCCCAGAGTAATTACAACATAAATTGACACTAGTCAGAATTGTAAAATTTGGCCCTGTCATGAAGGTGAAAACAGGCTTGAGGATGAAGAGGTTAAATTTAGTCTTATGTACAAGTTATTATACAGGAAAAAATGTTTCTTAACATTTTTTCCTGGAAACTCCAAATTCCTGGTATTTTGAATGTTTTATTGTCAGTCCTTTAAGTGGATTAAAAGTGTGATAACATTGTTCTCAGCCACAATCTAGGAGTCAGAGATGCTTCCATGGGACTTCCTTATGCTGTTCTCCTTCCATTCAGCACTTTTCCTATCCATTTTAATATTTTCATTGCCTTCCAAACTCCTTTGTAGGATCTGAAAGGAAAATGCTCAGGTTTCCCATTGAATCCCATTATTCTCGTTACTTGAAACGAACACCCGAGTATTAGGAATTGCTCAGTTCGAGTGACGAGCTTCCAAGCATTTTATTCCTTACTCATGTCTACTTAGTAGTAAAAATCATTGGAATATCACTAGAACACCAAGTTCACCCAAAAATCACAGGAATGGAAACTTTGGCACCCAAGAAAATATTTTACTTTTAATCCAATGATTCTATCTCCTTCACATGAATATGAACCAATGCCTTGGCTCACATTTGTGCCACCGATGCCAACCAAAAATGACCTTAAGGTGAAATATATAAAATCTTGACAAAATTAATTTTAAGGAAAATGGAAAAAATTGGAGTTTGGCTCAAGAGCACTGGATTTTCCTTTTATTTTTATTTTTCAAAAGAAAATATAGTGCATACAAAAGAAAAATTTCCATGGTTGACATGACCCAGTCGACACGTCTCAACTGCACTAGGCAGTCTTACTCATGACTAACACGTCAACCATGTACATTTTTCTTTTGTATGCACCATATTTTCATTTGAAAAAGAAAAGGAAAATCCAGTCCTGTTGAGCCGGACTTTAATTTTTTCTATTTTCCTTGATATGAGGCCAGGGCGAGGCCAGTGTCTGAGCCCCAGGTGGATGAGCATAGAGCAACTGAGTGAGCTGGAATCAAGTTTCTATAAAAATTAATTTTATATGCTTTATTTTTTCAGATATTTTGAAAAACAGAACAACTACATACAATTTGATAACAAAGGATATCTCAACTGATAAATGCATACAGATTTCTATTGTCCAAATAGTGCTATATAATGGGAGAATAATTATTAGATTGGGTCACAGTAATAAGAACTATTATATTTGACTTTTTGGCTTAAAGTTTTTTGCATGAAGTATGACATTCCTGTTCTCAGTTACAAAAAAATATAAAATGAAGTATCTAGATGCAACTGAAATGTCAAAAACAGCATTTTTTATAAATGGAATATTGGGTATGTTTATTCAAAGCCTTATCTTTAAAGACACAAATGTAATCCTGTGCGTTTTAATCAGTCATATTTGCATAATAATTGCTTTTGCCTGAAACAAATCTAAAACTGCCTAGAGGATACCAAACCGGACGTGATATTCTGATAGCTTTACATGTACGATAGCAGAGAGGTACTGGTAACATTTTTGCTGCAATTTCTTTCAGAAAGTTTTGCATGAAATTAAAATGAAAGTTCATATGAATATATAAAATATGTAAATTTGCAGCTTAAAGGCTATGAACACATTTAAAATAAAAAAAAAAAATGTTTTGCATATGTTAGCGGGTAGTTTAAATTGATAGAATTACAATTAAGAGTTACCGTAAGTATGACATCTTCATTCTTACACGTGCAGCATGCACCCCGATCCAAATGTAAGAAATGGGTTTTTTTGTGGGAGTGTCTCTCCCAGTAATATAGGATTGATGTGAGGTCTGTGTGTTTCCAGGATACTAGTGTCTTCATTAGCTTACACATCAGCACATCTTTTATCCTGCACTTCATCTTCATGAAAAAAAGGAAGGTAATGCCAGCTCACCACTGAAGTAAATGAATATCCAGTGTACACAGAACCACAAGCTGACCACTCGTATTAGGAATGTAGAAAAAGGTAAAGGAGTTCCAGCTTCTGGTAAAATATCAAATGTTGTCTTTATTCCATCAAAATTTAAAAAATCAATGACAGGATGGTCAGCAAGCAACGCGTTTCAAACACGGTTGTTCTTTGTCAAGCTTCATCTTCATGTACTTACCTCCTTTTCAATAGCCTGTTGGTTCTGCCCTCTCTGAGATAGTACATGCCTTTCCCCCTCTCCACATTTTGGAAAAATGTCTACACTTCTCTCACATACCTGTTGCTAGCTATAAAACTCAAAGAAGGGAGGGAGCAGAGAGAGTCATCAGAACTGAGTAAGAGTAGATTTGTGACATTTTTATATAACATTTTTAATTAAGGCTGTTTAGATAGTTGCTTAACTTCACATGTAGCAAGCAAATGAACAACCTAACAATGTTGTGCAAAAGTGTACATAGTCTTGCATAATAATGAATATATACAGTATATTATTATTATTAAAGGGAACATGTCACCCCCAAAATCGAAGATGAGCTAAGCCCACCAGCATCAGGGGCTTATCTACAGCATTCTGGAATGCTGTAGATAAGTCCCCGATGTATTCCTGAAAGATGAGAAAAAGAGATTAGATTATACTCACCCAGGGGCGGTCCCACTGCGGTCTGGTCCGATGGGCGTCGCGGTCCGGTCCGGGGCCTCCCGTCTTCTTATGATGAAATCCTCTTCTTGTCTTCATGCTGCGGCTCCAGTGCAGGTGTACTTTGTCTGCCCTGTTGAGGGCAGAGCAAAGTACTGCAGTGCACAGGCGCTGGGAAAGGTCAGAGAGGCCCGGCACCTGCGCACTGCAGTACTTTGCTCTGCCCTCAACAGGGCAGAGAAAGTACACCTATGCCAGAGCCGCAGCGTGAAGACAAGAAGAGGACGTCATCGTAAGAAGATGGGAGGCCCCGGACCGGACCGCGACGCCTATTGGATCGGACTGCCCACCCAGGTGAGTATAATCTAACCTCTTTCTCTCATCTTTCAGGATACATCGGGGGCTTATCTACAGCATTACAGAATGCTGTAGATAAGCCCCTGATGCTGGTGGGCTTAGCTCATCTTTGATTTTGGGGGTGACAGGTTCCCTTTAAAGTATATGAAAAAAAGCGGTAATACCACTTGCAAGTATTTTTAAGACAAAATGGGTCTGATTGATCAAAGCTTTCCCACCAGAACTCAGAGCAGTGCCTAAATTTTGTGACGTTTGTCATCCACTTGTGTTTCTCTCAGTTCTGCCAAAATTATGGGCGTGTAACACCACAATCCATCTAATAATGATGAGCTGTAGTGTTCCCTACTCCAGAAATCCCACTTCAGTACCTGACTGGAGTGAGGTTTCTGGCATAGCACACGGAGTCACACAAGATTCTTCAGAAGTATGCACCTCTTCATTAATCAGGAGTGTCTGATTCCAGCATGTCCCCTCATCAAAATCGGCATGAACAATACTGGACTTGATGAATCGGGTGCAATGTTCGCATTTGGACTGGATTAAAACAGTGTTACACCCTGCATTCTCCGCTCTGCTTATCCTCATGTCAGGCCACCGTGCTGACTAGGGTTGAGCGAAACGGGTCGATCATTTTCAAAAGTCGCCGACTTTTGGCTAAGTCGGCGTCTCATGAAACCCGATCCGACCCCTGTGCTTGTCGGCCATGCGGTACGCGACTTTCGCGCCAAAGTCGCGTTTCAATGACGCGAAAAGCGCCATTTCTCAGCCAATGAAGGTGAACGCAGAGTGTGGGCAGCGTGATGACATAGGTCCTGGTCCCCACCATCTTAGAGAAGGGCATTGCAGTGATTGGCTTGCTGTCTGCGGCGTCACAGGGGCTATAAAGGGGCGTTCCCGCCGACCGCCATCTTACTGCTGCTGATCTGAGCTTAGGGAGAGGTTGCTGCCGCTTCGTCAGAATCAGGGAGAGCGTTAGGCAGGGTCCACTAACCACCAAACCGCTTGTGCTGCAGCGATTTCCACTGTCCAACACCACCTTCGGTGTGCAGGGACAGTGGAAGCTATTTTTTTTTTTTTTTCCCCTCAGCGCTGTAGCTCATTGGGCTGCCCTAGAAGGCTCCGTGATAGCTGTATTCCTGTGTGTACGCCACTGTGGAAACCAACTGCTTTTATCAAAGCACATATCCTCTTGTTCCTTCCTTTCTGCACAGCTATCTTTTTTGTTTGTCCACACTTTTTATTTAATTTGTGCATCAGTCCACTCCTATTGCTGCCTGCCATACCTGGCTGAGATTACTGCAGGGGAGATAGTAATTGTAGGACAGTCCCTGTTTTTTTTTTTTTTTTTTTTTTTTTTTTTGTGGGAGATTAAGATTGGCATTTCTGCTACAGTGCCATCCCTGTGTGTGCCATCTCTCACTGAGTGGGCCATAGAAAGCCTATTTATTTTTTCCTTCATTTGTGTTCTAAAATCTACCTCAACACAAAAACACTACATCAATCAGTGGGAGAAAAATATTGGCCTCAGTCAGGGCTTGTGTGCCACTGCTGTGTGTGCTATCTCTCATTCAGTGGGCTATAGAAAGCCTATTTATTTATTTTTTTTTTTTAAATATTATTTGGTTTCTAAAGTCTCCCTGAAACAAAAAAAATACCTAAAAAAACAGTGGGAGAGTAATATTGCCCTTTCAGCTTGTGTGCCAGTCTTGACTCCTGGGTGTGCCACCTCTGTCCCTCTCATTCAGTGGGCCATAGAAAGCCTTTTTTTTTTTTTTTTTTTTAATATTATTTGGTTTCTAAAGTCTCCCTGAAAATAAAAAAAAAATACATAAAAAAACAGTGGGAGAGTAATATTGCCATTTCAGCTTGTGTGCCAGTCTTGACTCCTGGGTGTGCCACCTCTGTCCCTCTCATTCAGTGGGCCATAGAAAGCCTTGTTTTTTTTGTTTTTTTTTAATATTATTTGGTTTCTAAAGTCTCCCTGAAAATAAAAAAAAAAAAAACATAAAAAAACAGTGGGAGAGTAATATTGCCCTTTCAGCTTGTGTGCCAGTCTTGACTCCTGGGTGTGCCACCTCTCTCTCTAATTGTGGGCCATAGAAAGCCTTTTTATTTTTTTCCTTCATTTGTGTTTTAAAATCAACCTCAACACAAAAACACTACATCAATCAGTGGGAGAAAAATATTGGCCTCAGTCAGGGCTTGTGTGCCACTCCTGTGCGTGCCATCTCTCATTCAGTGGGCCATAGAAAGCCTTGTTTTTTTTTTTTTTTTTTAATATTATTTGGTTTCTAAAGTCTCCCTGAAAATAAAAAAAAAAAAAAACATAAAAAAACAGTGGGAGAGTAATATTGCCCTTTCAGCTTGTGTGCCAGTCTTGACTCCTGGGTGTGCCACCTCTCTCTCTAATTGTGGGCCATAGAAAGCCTTTTTATTTTTTTCCTTCATTTGTGTTTTAAAATCAACCTCAACACAAAAACACTACATCAATCAGTGGGAGAAAAATATTGGCCTCAGTCAGGGCTTGTGTGCCACTCCTGTGCGTGCCATCTCTCATTCAGTGGGCCATAGAAAGCCTTGTTTTTTTTTTTTTTTTTTAATATTATTTGGTTTCTAAAGTCTCCCTGAAAATAAAAAAAAAAATACATAAAAAAACAGTGGGAGAGTAATATTGCCCTTTCAGCTTGTGTGCCAGTCTTCACTCCTGGGTGTGCCACCTCTGTCCCTCTCATTCAGTGGGCCATAGAAAGCCTTGTTTTTTTTTTTTTTTAATATTATTTGGTTTCTAAAGTCTCCCTGAAAATAAAAAAAAAAATACATAAAAAAACAGTGGGAGAGTAATATTGCCATTTCAGCTTGTGTGCCAGTCTTGACTCCTGGGTGTGCCACCTCTGTCCCTCTCATTCAGTGGGCCATAGAAAGCCTTGTTTTTTTTTTTTTTTAATATTATTTGGTTTCTAAAGTCTCCCTGAAAATAAAAAAAAAAAAAACATAAAAAAACAGTGGGAGAGTAATATTGCCCTTTCAGCTTGTGTGCCAGTCTTGACTCCTGGGTGTGCCACCTCTGTCCCTCTCATTCAGTGGGCCATAGAAAGCCTTGTGTTTTTTTTTTTTTTTTTAATATTATTTGGTTTCTAAAGTCTCCCTGAAAATAAAAAAAAAATACATAAAAAAACAGTGGGAGAGTAATATTGCCATTTCAGCTTGTGTGCCAGTCTTGACTCCTGGGTGTGCCACCTCTGTCCCTCTCATTCAGTGGGCCATAGAAAGCCTTGTTTTTTTGTTTTTTTTTTTATATTATTTGGTTTCTAAAGTCTCCCTGAAAATAAAAAAAAAATACATAAAAAAACAGTGGGAGAGTAATATTGCCATTTCAGCTTGTGTGCCAGTCTTGACTCCTGGGTGTGCCACCTCTCTCTCTAATTGTGGGCCATAGAAAGCCTTTTTATTTTTTTCCTTCATTTGTGTTTTAAAATCAACCTCAACACAAAAACACTACATCAATCAGTGGGAGAAAAATATTGGCCTCAGTCAGGGCTTGTGTGCCACTCCTGTGCGTGCCATCTCTCATTCAGTGGGCCATAGAAAGCCTTGTTTTTTGTTTTTTTTTTTATATTATTTGGTTTCTAAAGTCTCCCTGAAAATAAAAAAAAAAATACATAAAAAAACAGTGGGAGAGTAATATTGCCCTTTCAGCTTGTGTGCCAGTCTTCACTCCTGGGTGTGCCACCTCTGTCCCTCTCATTCAGTGGGCCATAGAAAGCCTTGTTTTTTTTTTTTTTAATATTATTTGGTTTCTAAAGTCTCCCTGAAAATAAAAAAAAAAATACATAAAAAAACAGTGGGAGAGTAATATTGCCATTTCAGCTTGTGTGCCAGTCTTGACTCCTGGGTGTGCCACCTCTGTCCCTCTCATTCAGTGGGCCATAGAAAGCCTATTTATTTTTTCCTTCATTTGTGTTCTAAAATCTACCTCAACACAAAAACACTACATCAATCAGTGGGAGAAAAATATTGGCCTCAGTCAGGGCTTGTGTGCCACTGCTGTGTGTGCTATCTCTCATTCAGTGGGCTATAGAAAGCCTATTTATTTATTTTTTTTTTTTAAATATTATTTGGTTTCTAAAGTCTCCCTGAAACAAAAAAAATACCTAAAAAAACAGTGGGAGAGTAATATTGCCCTTTCAGCTTGTGTGCCAGTCTTGACTCCTGGGTGTGCCACCTCTGTCCCTCTCATTCAGTGGGCCATAGAAAGCCTTTTTTTTTTTTTTTTTTTAATATTATTTGGTTTCTAAAGTCTCCCTGAAAATAAAAAAAAAAATACATAAAAAAACAGTGGGAGAGTAATATTGCCATTTCAGCTTGTGTGCCAGTCTTGACTCCTGGGTGTGCCACCTCTGTCCCTCTCATTCAGTGGGCCATAGAAAGCCTTGTTTTTTTTTTTTTTTTTTAATATTATTTGGTTTCTAAAGTCTCCCTGAAAATAAAAAAAAAATACATAAAAAAACAGTGGGAGAGTAATATTGCCATTTCAGCTTGTGTGCCAGTCTTGACTCCTGGGTGTGCCACCTCTGTCCCTCTCATTCAGTGGGCCATAGAAAGCCTTGTTTTTTTGTTTTTTTTTAATATTATTTGGTTTCTAAAGTCTCCCTGAAAATAAAAAAAAAATACATAAAAAAACAGTGGGAGAGTAATATTGCCATTTCAGCTTGTGTGCCAGTCTTGACTCCTGGGTGTGCCACCTCTCTCTCTAATTGTGGGCCATAGAAAGCCTTTTTATTTTTTTCCTTCATTTGTGTTTTAAAATCAACCTCAACACAAAAACACTACATCAATCAGTGGGAGAAAAATATTGGCCTCAGTCAGGGCTTGTGTGCCACTCCTGTGCGTGCCATCTCTCATTCAGTGGGCCATAGAAAGCCTTGTTTTTTTGTTTTTTTTTAAATATTATTTGGTTTCTAAAGTCTCACAGAGAAAAAAAAAAAATAAATTAGGTGGGAGATTAATATTGACATTAGTGCTTGAGTGACAGTCCTGCGTGTGTGTCATCTCTGTGATTTGGTGTCACAGAAAACAGAGTGTGTAACATTGTGCCTGATTTTCCTTGTGGTCTCACCAACCTGTTAAGGGATATTGAAATCATACTGAAGTTATAGCTCACCGTGTAAGTTGTTTGACAGCAACAAATAAAGTTAGTTTGGTTACGATTTTTAAACAATGAGGAAGTCTGGTGCAAGAGGTCGTCGTGGGCGTTCATTGTCAGCTGGTAATGATGGTAGTGGTAGTGGAGCATCAGGTGGTCGTGGGGATAAAAATATTCCACCTAAGTCTGGAGCTGTGGAGCCAGTTTCGTCGTCAGGCTACACAAGGCCTCGAACGCTCTCTTTTCTGGGAGTAGGAAAACCGCTTTTAAAGGCGGAGCAGCAACAGCAAGTTTTGGCTTACATTGCAGACTCAGCCTCTAGCTCTTTTGCCTCCTCTTCCGAAACTGGTAAATGTAAAAGCAGCGCGTCGCTTGTGGATGTTCACGGTCAGGGACAAGTCGCTTCCTTGTCCTCCTCAGCAAAAACTACAACAAGAGAGAAGGATGCAGCAGGCGACACAACGGGTCACTCCATGGAGCTCTTTACACATACCGTCCCTGGCTTAGAAAGTGAAACATTTAACAGGCCATGCCCATTACAAGTAGATTCTGACATGGAGTGCACTGATGCACAGCCACAGCCAGAGTACTATGCTGCTCCTTTGACTCAGACCACCACATTGCCCTCTCAGGGTACAGATCCACAATCAGACCCTGATGAGACTATGTTGCCCCGCCACGAACGCTATACCACCGACCGACACAGTGACACAGACGAAGTTGCACACGAGCTCGAAGAGGAGGTAATAGATGACCCAGTTATTGACCCCGATTGGCAGCCATTGGGGGAACAGGGTGCAGGCGGCAGTAGTTCAGAAGCGGAGGTGGAGGAGGGGCCGCAGCAGGCATCAACATCGCAACAGGTTCCATCTGCCGGGCCCGTATCTGGCCCAAAACGCGTGTCAAAGCCAAAACCTGTTGGAGGACAGCGTGGCCATCCGGTTAAAGCTCAGTCTGCAATCCCTGAAAAGGGATCCGAGTCTAGGAAGAGTGCAGTCTGGCATTTTTTTAAACAACATCCAACTGATCAGCGCAAAGTCATCTGTCAAAAATGTTCAACTAGCTTAAGCAGAGGTCAGAATCTGAAAAGTCTAAATACTAGTTGCATGCATAGACACTTAACCACCATGCATTTTCAAGCCTGGACTAACTACCAAACGTCCCTTAAGGTTGTAGCACCCTCGGCCAATGAAGCTAGTCAGCAACGCAACATCCCTTCCGTCACTGTAAGGCCACCATTTTCCGCACCACCGGCAGTATCTGTGCAGGTTTCTTTGCCAGCCAAAAGCAGTCAGGGTCAGGGAATCACCAGTTTAGTAGGAGGAAATATTGCATCTAGGGCACCGGCGGAAACAATACCGTCTCCAACCGTCTCTCAGTCTGCCATGTACACCGGCACACCCGAAAGTTCCACGATCTCCTGCTCTCCAGTCCAGCTCACCCTACATGAGACTCTGGTTAGAAAAAGGAAGTACTTATCCTCGCATCCGCGTACACAGGGTTTTAACGCCCACATAGCTAGACTAATCTCGTTAGAGATGATGCCCTACCGTTTAGTTGAAAGCGAAGCTTTTAAAGCCCTGATGGAGTACGCTGAACCACGATACGAGCTACCTAGTCGACACTTTTTTTCCAGAAAAGCCATCCCAGCCCTGCACCAGCATGTTAAACAGCGCATCGTCCATGCACTTAGGCAATCTGTGAGTACAAAGGTGCACCTGACTACAGATGCATGGACCAGTAGGCATGGCCAGGGACGTTATGTGTCCATCACGGCACACTGGGTGAATGTGGTGGATGCAGGGTCCACAGGCGACATCAATTTAGGGACAGTTGTGCCTAGCCCACGGTCTAGGAAACAGTTGGCTGTAGGCGTTCGCACCCCCTCCTCCTCCTCCTCGTCCTCCTGCAGAAGCTACAGCTCTTCCACAGAACGCAGTCGGCCAACCACTCCATCGGCAGATGACACTGTTGCACACCAGTTGTCCCATTATGGGCCAGCTACTGCCAAGCGTCAGCAGGCTGTATTGGCTATGAAGTGTTTGGGCGACAACAGACACACCGCGGAAGTTCTGTCCGAGTTCTTGCAACAAGAAACGCAGTCGTGGCTGGGCACAGTAGATCTTGAGGCAGGCAAGGTAGTGAGTGATAACGGAAGGAATTTCATGGCTGCCATCTCCCTTTCCCAACTGAAACACATTCCTTGCCTGGCTCACACCTTAAACCTGGTGGTGCAGTGCTTATTGAAAACTTATCCTGGGTTCTCCGACCTGCTCCTCAAAGTGCGTGCACTTTGCTCACATATCCGACGTTCGCCTGTACACGCCAGCCGTATGCAGACCTATCAGCGGTCTTTGAACCTTCCCCAGCATCGCCTAATCATAGACGTTGCAACAAGGTGGAACTCAACACTGCACATGCTTCAGAGACTGTGCGAACAGAGGCGTGCTGTTATTTATTTGTGGGAGGATACACGGGCAGGCAGTAGGATGGCAGACATGGAGTTGTCAGGTGTGCAGTGGTCGAAGATACAAGACATGTGTCAAGTCCTTCAGTGTTTTGAGGAATGCACACGGCTGGTTAGTGCAGACAACGCCGTAATAAGCATGAGCATCCCCCTAATGCGTCTGCTGATGCAAAGTTTGACGCACATAAAGGAGCAGGCGTCTGCACCAGAGGAAGAGGGAAGCCTTGATGACAGTCAGCCATTGTCTGGTCAGGGCAGTGTACAGGACGAGGTAGCGGGCGAAGAGGAGGTGGAGGACGAGGAGGATGATGGGGATGAGTATATTTTTAATGCGGAAACTTTCACGGGGGCACAGGAAATTGGTTGCGTGTCACGGCCGGGTTCTGGTTTTTTGAGGGACACAAGTGACGTAGATTTGCCTGCAACTGCCCCTCAACCAATCACAACCGGAGATTTGACAACTGGAACTTTGGCCCACATGGCGGATTATGCCTTACGTATCCTAAAAAGGGACACACGCATTACGAAAATGATGAACGATGACGATTACTGGTTGGCCTGCCTCCTTGATCCACGCTATAAAGGCAAATTGCAAAATATTATGCCACATGAGAACTTGGAACTAATATTAGCAACCAAACAATCAACTCTTGTTGACCGTTTGCTTCAGGCATTCCCAGCACACAGCGCACGTGATCGTTCTCACACGAGCTCCAGGGGGCAGCAGACTAGGAGTGTTAGGGGTGCACACATCAGAAGTGGCGTTGGACAGAGGGGTTTTCTGACCAGGTTGTGGAGTGATTTTGCTATGACCGCAGACAGGACAGGTACTGCTGCATCAATTGAAAGTGACAGGAGACAACATTTGTCCAGTATGGTTACTAACTATTTTTCATCCCTTATCGATGTTCTCCCTCAACCGTCATTCCCATTTGATTACTGGGCCTCCAAATTAGACACCTGGCCAGAATTGGCAGAATATGCATTGCAGGAGCTTGCTTGCCCGGCAGCAAGTGTCCTATCAGAAAGAGTATTCAGTGCTGCAGGGTCAATATTAACCGAAAAAAGGACTCGTCTGGCTACCCAAAATGTTGACGATCTAACATTCATTAAAATGAACCACAACTGGATTTCAAAATCTTTTGCCCCACCTTGCCCGGCCGACACCTAGCTTTCCTATGAAAAGCTCTTGCCTGTGAATTACTTTTCTAATGTCTAATTTGCTGCTGCAGATTGTACAGCATACGACATGTTTACACCTCCCTAAATGGCCAAACTCCCCACACGGGGCCGTGGTATCGCGACTTGGCGCAAGCACCCGTGAGACTGCTGTTTGTCTGAAGAGGTGGGTGTGCTCGCTTTTGGTTGACGGCATTGCTACTGGGTCCCTCATAGTACAATGTAGTGTCTCTGGCGGTGGTGGTGCGCACCCAACGTCAGACACACCGTTGTAACATGAGTGGCCCTGGGGCGGTCCCGCCGGCCTCAAGAGAGTTCCCCCCTACCCCAGCTCAAACTGGGCTCTACCACGTGCAAAATTATGTCGCACAGCTCCACCAATCTTTAGTCTATTCGCTGACATCATTCAATGTCTGGCACTGACAATACAAATTTGTAGACATCTATGATGCAACTTAAAGTAGTCTGTGTCTGTGTCCTATATTGGCACCATTAAATAGTTACTGCCAAATTACTATGTCAGAAACACAGCAGATGAGCCCACCCCTGTACCTAAGTATGCCACCTTTTTTTTTGTTTTGGTTGTTTTGCGAGACATTAACATCTATTTATATTTTGGGAGTACTGGGACAGACACTCCTTGCACTACTCCTCCACTCAGCACCAAGCTGCCTGCCCGTGTATCCATGTAACCGCTGTAAAACTGCCATGAGCCTATTGTTTGTTATTTTAGGCCTTTGAAGCCTTTCTGCGCTCCCTCCTTCCACTAGTCCTCCACTGACCAGACCACTGCTGCCCGTGTACCCCTGGAACCAATTTTAAAGTGCCTACAGCCAGCCCATTTTATTGTGTTAGGCCTTCGAAGCCTGTCTGCGGTCCCTCCTTCCACTAGGCCTCCACTGACCAGACCACTGCTGCCCGTGTACCCCTGGAACCAATTTTAAAGTGCCTACAGCCAGCCCATTTTATTGTGTTAGGCCTTCGAAGCCTGTCTGCGGTCCATACTTTAAATACTCCTCCACTCACCACCAAGCTGCCTGCCCGTGTATCCATGTAACCGCTGTAAAACTGCCATGAGCCTATTGTTTGTTATTTTAGGCCTTTGATAGCCTGTCTGCGGTCCCTACTCCTCCACTGACCACCAAGCTGCCTGCCCGTGTATCCATGTAACCGCTGTAAAACTGCCATGAGCCTATTGTTTGTTATTTTAGGCCTTTGAAGCCTTTCTGCGCTCCCTCCTTCCACTAGTCCTCCACTGACCAGACCACTGCTGCCCGTGTACCCCTGGAACCAATTTTAAAGTGCCTACAGCCAGCCCATTTTATTGTGTTAGGCCTTCGAAGCCTGTCTGCGGTCCATACTTCCACTAGGCCTCCACTGACCAGACCACTGCTGCCCGTGTACCCCTGGAACCAATTTTAAAGTGCCTACAGCCAGCCCATTTTATTGTGTTAGGCCTTCGAAGCCTGTCTGCGGTCCCTCCTTCCACTAGGCCTCCACTGACCAGACCACTGCTGCCCGTGTACCCCTGGAACCAATTTTAAAGTGCCTACAGCCAGCCCATTTTATTGTGTTAGGCCTTCGAAGCCTGTCTGCGGTCCATACTTTAAATACTCCTCCACTCACCACCAAGCTGCCTGCCCGTGTATCCATGTAACCGCTGTAAAACTGCCATGAGCCTATTGTTTGTTATTTTAGGCCTTTGATAGCCTGTCTGCGGTCCCTACTCCTCCACTCAGCACCAAGCTGCCTGCCCGTGTATCCATGTAACCGCTGTAAAACTGCCATGAGCCTATTGTTTGTTATTTTAGGCCTTTGAAGCCTTTCTGCGCTCCCTCCTTCCACTAGTCCTCCACTGACCAGACCACTGCTGCCCGTGTACCCCTGGAACCAATTTTAAAGTGCCTACAGCCAGCCCATTTTATTGTGTTAGGCCTTCGAAGCCTGTCTGCGGTCCCTCCTTCCACTAGGCCTCCACTGACCAGACCACTGCTGCCCGTGTACCCCTGGAACCAATTTTAAAGTGCCTACAGCCAGCCCATTTTATTGTGTTAGGCCTTCGAAGCCTGTCTGCGGTCCATACTTTAAATACTCCTCCACTCACCACCAAGCTGCCTGCCCGTGTATCCATGTAACCGCTGTAAAACTGCCATGAGCCTATTGTTTGTTATTTTAGGCCTTTGATAGCCTGTCTGCGGTCCCTACTCCTCCACTGACCACCAAGCTGCCTGCCCGTGTATCCATGTAACCGCTGTAAAACTGCCATGAGCCTATTGTTTGTTATTTTAGGCCTTTGAAGCCTTTCTGCGCTCCCTCCTTCCACTAGTCCTCCACTGACCAGACCACTGCTGCCCGTGTACCCCTGGAACCAATTTTAAAGTGCCTACAGCCAGCCCATTTTATTGTGTTAGGCCTTCGAAGCCTGTCTGCGGTCCATACTTCCACTAGGCCTCCACTGACCAGACCACTGCTGCCCGTGTACCCCTGGAACCAATTTTAAAGTGCCTACAGCCAGCCCATTTTATTGTGTTAGGCCTTCGAAGCCTGTCTGCGGTCCATACTTTAAATACTCCTCCACTCACCACCAAGCTGCCTGCCCGTGTATCCATGTAACCGCTGTAAAACTGCCATGAGCCTATTGTTTGTTATTTTAGGCCTTTGATAGCCTGTCTGCGGTCCCTACTCCTCCACTGACCACCAAGCTGCCTGCCCGTGTATCCATGTAACCGCTGTAAAACTGCCATGAGCCTATTGTTTGTTATTTTAGGCCTTTGAAGCCTTTCTGCGCTCCCTCCTTCCACTAGTCCTCCACTGACCAGACCACTGCTGCCCGTGTACCCCTGGAACCAATTATAAAGTGCCTACAGCCAGCCCATTTTATTATGTTAGGCCTTTGAAGCCTGTCTGCGGTCCCTACTTTAAATACTCCTCCACTCACCACCAAGCTGCCTGCCCGTGTATCCATGTAACCGATTTCAAACTGCCATGACTGCCTACTGTTTGTTATTTTAGGCCTTTGTGAGCCTGTCTGCGGCCCCTACTTGCAATACTCCTCCACTGACCACAATGCTGCCTGGAGTGCCTGCCTGTGTATCCATGTAACCGATTTCAAACTGCCATGACTGCCTACTGTTTGTTATTTTAGGCCTTTGTGAGCCTGTCTGCGGCCCCTACTTGCAATACTCCTCCACTGACCACAATGCTGCCTGGAGTGCCTGCCTGTGTATCCATGTAACCGATTTCAAACTGCCATGACTGCCTACTGTTTGTTATTTTAGGCCTTTGTGAGCCTGTCTGCGGCCCCTACTTGCAATACTCCTCCACTGACCACACCAATGCTGCCCGTGTACCCCTGGAACCTATTTAAAAGTTCATAGAGCCTAGTTATATATTTTATTTACTATTAATAAGGCCATGATGGACTACGCTGTACCACGCTACAAGCTAACCAGTCGACACTTCTTTTGCGAGAAAAGCCATCCCAACCCTCCACCAGCTTGTAGAAGACCGCATTGTCCATGCACTCTGGCAATCTGTGAGTACAAAGGTGCACCTGACAACAGACGCATGGACCTGTAGGCATGGCCACGGAAGATTACGTGTCCATTACGGCACAATGGGTTAATGTGTTGGATGCATGGTCCACAGAGGACAGCCTACTAAGTATGTCTGCAGTCCATAATTCAAATTGTCCTCCACTGTCTAAATCGGAGCTTCCACCTTCTGGCTTTCGGCCTATAGTATCAGAAATTAAACTGCATTTGGCCTTCAACTTTGGTTACGGCCTACTAACGGCTTCTGCCCCTCCCTGGTGTTGCCCACAACTAAATAAAGCTGAGCTTCAACCTTCCGGCTATCATTAAGTGGTTTTGAAAAAACAAAATGGTGGATAGGGCCTACTAACGGCTTCTTCCCCTCCCTGGTGTTGCCCTCAACTAAATAAAGCTGAGCTTCAACCTTCCGGCTATCATTAAGTGGTTTTGAAAAAACAAAATGGTGGATAGGGCCTACTAACGGCTTCTGCCCCTCCCTGGTGTTGCCCTCAACTAAATAAAGCTGAGCTTCAACCTTCCGGCTCTCATTAAGTGGTTTTGAAAAAACAAAATGGTGGATAGGGCCTACTAACGGCTTCTGCCCCTCCCTGGTGTTGCCCACAACTAAATAAAGCTGAGCTTCAACCTTCCGGCTCTCATTAAGTGGTTTTGAAAAAACAAAATGGTGGATAGGGCCTACTAACGGCTTCTTCCCCTCCCTGGTGTTGCCCTCAACTAAATAAAGCTGAGCTTCAACCTTCCGGCTATCATTAAGTGGTTTTGAAAAAACAAAATGGTGGATAGGGCCTACTAACGGCTTCTTCCCCTCCCTGGTGTTGCCCTCAACTAAATAAAGCTGAGCTTCAACCTTCCGGCTATCATTAAGTGGTTTTGAAAAAACAAAATGGTGGATAGGGCCTACTAACGGCTTCTTCCCCTCCCTGGTGTTGCCCTCAACTAAATAAAGCTGAGCTTCAACCTTCCGGCTATCATTAAGTGGTTTTGAAAAAACAAAATGGTGGATAGGGCCTACTAACGGCTTCTGCCCCTCCCTGGTGTTGCCCTCAACTAAATAAAGCTGAGCTTCAACCTTCCGGCTCTCATTAAGTGGTTTTGAAAAAACAAAATGGTGGATAGGGCCTACTAACGGCTTCTTCCCCTCCCTGGTGTTGCCCTCAACTAAATAAAGCTGAGCTTCAACCTTCCGGCTATCATTAAGTGGTTTTGAAAAAACAAAATGGTGGATAGGGCCTACTAACGGCTTCTTCCCCTCCCTGGTGTTGCCCTCAACTAAATAAAGCTGAGCTTCAACCTTCCGGCTCTCATTAAGTGGTTTTGAAAAAACAAAATGGTGGATAGGGCCTACTAACGGCTTCTGCCCCTCCCTGGTGTTGCCCACAACTAAATAAAGCTGAGCTTCAACCTTCCGGCTCTCATTAAGTGGTTTTGAAAAAACAAAATGGTGGATAGGGCCTACTAACGGCTTCTGCCCCTCCCTGGTGTTGCCCACAACTAAATAAAGCTGAGCTTCAACCTTCCGGCTCTCATTAAGTGGTTTTGAAAAAACAAAATGGTGGATAGGGCCTACTAACGGCTTCTGCCCCTCCCTGGTGTTGCCCTCAACTAAATAAAGCTGAGCTTCAACCTTCCGGCTCTCATTAAGTGGTTTTGAAAAAAAAAAATGGTGGATAGGGCCTACTAACGGCTTCTTCCCCTCCCTGGTGTTGCCCTCAACTAAATAAAGCTGAGCTTCAACCTTCCGGCTATCATTAAGTGGTTTTGAAAAAACAAAATGGTGGATAGGGCCTACTAATGGCTTCTTCCCCTCCCTGGTGTTGCCCTCAACTAAATAAAGCTGAGCTTCAACCTTCCGGCTATCATTAAGTGGTTTTGAAAAAACAAAATGGTGGATAGGGCCTACTAACGGCTTCTGCCCCTCCGTGGTGTTGCCCTCAACTAAATAAAGCTGAGCTTCAACCTTCCGGCTCTCATTAAGTGGTTTTGAAAAAACAAAATGGTGGATAGGGCCTACTAACGGCTTCTGCCCCTCCCTGGTGTTGCCCTCAACTAAATAAAGCTGAGCTTCAACCTTCCGGCTCTCATTAAGTGGTTTTGAAAAAACAAAATGGTGGATAGGGCCTACTAACGGCTTCTGCCCCTCCCTGGTGTTGCCCACAACTAAATAAAGCTGAGCTTCAACCTTCCGGCTCTCATTAAGTGGTTTTGAAAAAACAAAATGGTGGATAGGGCCTACTAACGGCTTCTGCCCCTCCCTGGTGTTGCCCTCAACTAAATAAAGCTGAGCTTCAACCTTCCGGCTCTCATTAAGTGGTTTTGAAAAAACAAAATGGTGGATAGGGCCTACTAACGGCTTCTGCCCCTCCCTGGTGTTGCCCACAACTAAATAAAGCTGAGCTTCAACCTTCCGGCTCTCATTAAGTGGTTTTGAAAAAACAAAATGGTGGATAGGGCCTACTAACGGCTTCTGCCCCTCCCTGGTGTTGCCCACAACTAAATAAAGCTGAGCTTCAACCTTCCGGCTCTCATTAAGTGGTTTTGAAAAAACAAAATGGTGGTTAGGGCCTACTAACGGCTTCTGCCCCTCCCTGGTGTTGTCCTCAACTGAACAAAGCTGAGCTTCCACATTCTGCCTTTCGCCCTATACTATCAGATATTAAACTGCATTTGGCCTACTAGTGTGGTTAGGCCCTTGAAACAGTGTCTGCTGCTCTTGGGTTTGCTACTCCACTGAACAAAGCAATGCCGCCTGTTTAGTCCTGTTACCAATTTTGAACTGCATTTAGCCTACTTTATTCTTTGGCCCTATATCTGTTTCCTCCTCATCCTGCCCATTGCCCAGCCACTGCTAAATGAGTCTGCTGGTACATTGACCTAGACCACTACATTCCCCTTGTACTCTACACAGCCAGAATCTGACCCTGCTGAAAGTAAGGTTCCCCTTCTCGCATGTTATACCACCTTACACAGGGACAAAGAGGAAGGTGCAGATGAAAGTGCAGGTTCCTTCATCAGGTGGGGGGGGCATACTCGTTGGCGACGTCACTGGCACAGGGCCCCTCAGAGTACGCAAAAGTGTCGCTGCTGGTGGGAGGCGCCCCCGCCATGCAAACACACCGCCGTACTTTGAGGGGCCCTGTGCCAGTGCCAATGCGAACGAGTGGGCCCCCCCCTGCTTGCTCAGGATCACAGCACTTGCAACGTTTAAATACTTACCTTTCCCTGCAACACCGCCGTGACGTAGTCGTCATTTCCTGGGCCCACGAAAAAATTGAGCCAGCCCTACTCCCCCCACAACTTTTGCCAAATGACCCCCAATTCCCTATGCCCAACTATTATTATAAAGTTAATTACGATTGGCAAGCTTCAGAAACAAGAATGGATGTTTTTGGCATTAAAATGGGCACTGTAGGTGTTTTCCTGGCCTCCACTCACTGCCGACTATGCTTCCCCATTGACTTGCATTGGGTTTCGTGTTTCGGTCGATCCCCGACTTTTAGCGATAATCGGCCGAATGCACTCGACTCGACTCTGGACAAAATCGGGTTTCCCAAAACCCTACTCGATCTGAAAAAAATGAAAGTCGCTCAACCCTAGTGCTGACTCCTCATGCAGCATTTCCAACTCTTCTGCGTATCCCTGATGTCTGCACATGGTTATAGGTGGGCACGGCCAGATCCGTCAGTAATTTAACACTGCTGTGCACTCCAGGGTTTGGATTCCTCAGACAATCACCAACCAGCAGGTGCTATATCAGGCAGTGTCACCCTCTAAATCTGGCCTGAGCTTAGGTTCTGATGTCTCTGTTATCGACCTGCCTAGTCTACTCATCTGTTCTGACCTCTCCCTTCCTGACCCCGTCTTTTGTCTCCATTCTATTTCATGTATTAGTTTTAATATGTTAAATAAAATCTAATTATTACTCTATTGTTATTTGTAAACCTTCCATGGGTTCTATACATGCCATGCAAGTTGTTTGCCCTAATATAAATTTCACAGTGGGTATTTTTTGTTATGGTCTTATAGTTTCCTCATTTTCTATAATTTTGTGCACATCCATAATGTAACATTGGTGTCAAACCCTGGGTCCCTAAAAATTTAACAATTTTTCATTTTTATGCCAGTCTTAATTCACCAAGATCTAAAACCACAATTAGCAGTGGTATTAACTGGAGTCCTATTGGCAATAGGTCAAGACCTGCCTTCCACCACCACATATGTGGACCCAGTGGCGTTGACAATCTATGTTTGCCCCACCGCCTCAAAAAAACAGACAAATAATATGCATATAATATTTAAATTTATATATATATATATATATATATATATATATATATATATATATATAAATGTCACAGTAAATATGACAATAACATAATTAACCCCTTAACGACCGCCGATACGCCTTTTAACGGCGGCCGCTAAGGGTAATTAAACCACAGCGCCGTTAATTAACGGCGCTGTGGAAAAAGTGAATAGCGCCCCCCAGAGTCGGATTTTCTCTGGGGTCTCGGTTGCCGAGGGTAGCCGAGACCCCAGAGAACATGATTCGGGGGGTTTTTACCGACCCCCGAGTTGCGATCGCCGGTAATTAACCGTTTACCGGCGGTCGCAACAAAAAAAAAAAAAACGCGATTTGCCGTTTAATTTCTCTGTCCTCCGATGTGATCGCACATCGGAGGACAGAGAAATGTGGTCCCCGATGGCCCCCAATAGCCCCCCGATACTTACCTACCTCCCCTGGTGCTCCTCGTGGCTCCCGGTGGGCGCGGCCATCTTTTTTCCAGGAAAAAATGGCGGGCGCACGCGCAGTACGCCCGCCGCCCGGCACCCGGAAGATCTTTGGGGTCTCGGCTGCCGGGGGTAGCCGAGACCCCAAAGAACATGATCGGGGTCGGTTTGCACCGACCCCTGCTTTGCGATCGCCGGTAATTAACAGTTTACTGGCGACCGCAAAAAAAAAAAAAAAAAAAAGCAATCAGTTATTTCTCTGTCCTCTGATGTGATCGCACATCAGAGGACAGAGAAATAGGGGGATTCGGGGACCCTAACATACTCACCCGGTGTCCCTGGGTCCTCCTGTGTCTCCTCTTGCCGGCCGGCTTCTTCGTCGGTAAAGAAAATGGCGGGCGCATGCGCAGTGCGCCCGCCATCTGCTGCCATCTGCCGGCCGGCAGGAGAAGACGAGTTGGGGCTAAAATTAGGGTTAGGGTTAGGGTTAGGGTTAGGGTTAGAGTTAGGGTTAGGGTTAGAGTTAGGGTTAGGGTTAGGGTTAGGGTTAGAGTTAGGGTTAGGGTTAGGGTTAGAGTTAGGGTTAGAGTTAGGGTTAGGGTTAGAGTTAGGGTTAGAGTTAGGGTTAGGGTTGGGGCTAAATTTAGGGTTAGGGTTAGGGTTAGGGTTAGGCTACTTTCACACTAGCGTTTTTTGGCTTCTGTCGCAATGCGTCGTTGGAGAAAAAACGCATCCTGCAAAAGTGCTTGCAGGATGCGTTTTTTCTCCATTGGCTTGCATTAGCGACGCATTGCGACGGATTGCCACATGTCGCATCCGTCGTGCGACGGATGCGTCGTGCTTTGGTGGACCGTCGACACACAAAAAAATACATGTAACTTTTTTGTGCGACGTGTTCGCCATTTCCGACCGCGCATGCGTGGCCGGAACTCCGCCCCCGCCTCCCCGCACCTCACAATGGGGCAGCGGATGCGTTGAAAAAACAGCATCCGCTGCACCCGTTGTGCGGCGCTTACAACGCTAGCGTCGGTACGTCGGCCCGACACACTGCGATGGGCCGAGTACGACGCTAGTGTGAAAGTAGCCTTAGGCTTCTTTCACACTTGCGTCGGTACGGGGCGGTCGCAATGCGTCGGCCCGACGTACCGACGCACGTTGTGAAAATTGTGCACAATGTGGGCAGCGGATGCAGTTTTTCAACGCATCCGCTGCCCAGTCTATGTCCTGGGGAGGAGGGGGCAGAGTTACGGCCACGCATGCGCGGAAATGGCGGATGCGACGTACAAAAAAAAGGTTACATTGAACTTTTTTTGTGACGACGGGGGCTAAAGTTATGGTTAGGGTTGGGGCTAAAGTTAGGGTTGGGGCTAAAGTTAGGGTTAGAGTTGGGATTAGGGTTTGGATTAGGGTTGGGATTAGTGTTACGTTTGGGATTAGGGTTGGGATTAGGGTTAGGTTTGGGATTAGGGTTAGGGGTGTGTTGGATTTAGGGTTTTGATTAGGGTTATGGTTAGGGTTGAGGGTTTTGATTGCTGTTTTGGGGTTGGGGTTGTGATTATCGTTAGGGTTGTGATTAGGATTATGGATCGGGTTGAGATTAGGGTTAGGGGTGTGTTGGAGTTAGGGTTGGAGTTATAATTTGGGGGTTTCCACTGTTTAGGTACATCAGGGGGTCTCCAAACACGACAGCCAATTTTGCGCTAAAAAAGTCAAATGGTACTCCCTCCCTTCTGAGCTCTGCCGTGCGCCCAAACAGTGGTTTACCCCCACATATGGGGCATCTGCGTACTCGGGATAAATTGGACAACAACTTTTGGGGTCCAATTTCTCCTGTTACCCTTGTGAAAATAAAAACTTGGGGGCTAAAAATCTTTTTTGTTGGAAAAAAAAATATTTTTTTATTTTCACTACTCTGCATTATAAACTTCTGTGAAGCACTTGAGCTTTCAAAGTTCTCACCACATATCTAGATAAGTTCCTTAGGGGGTCTAGTTTCCAAAATTTGGTCACTTGTGGGGGTTTCTACTGTTTAGGTACATCAGGGGCTCTGCAAACGCAACATAACACCCACAGACAATTCTATCAAAGTCTGATTTCCAAAATGGCGCTCCTTCTCTTCCGAGCTCTGCCGTGTGCCAAAACAGTGGTTTACCCCCACATATGGGGTACCAGAATACTCAGGACAAATTGGAGAACAAATATTGGCATCCAATTTCTCTTGTTACCCTTGTGAAAATAAAAATTTGGGGGCTAAAAAAATCTTTTTTGTGGGAAAAAAAATATTTTTTATTTTCACTACTCTGCATTATAAACTTCTGTGAAGCACTTGGGCATTCAAAGTTCTCACCACATATCTAGATAAGTTCCTTGGAGGGTCTATTTTCCAAAATGGGGTCACTTGTTGGGGGTTTCTACTGTTTAGGTACATTAGGGGTCTGCAAACGCAACATAACGCCCGCAGACAATTCTATCAAAGTCTGCATTCCAAAATGGCGCTCCTTCCCTTCCGAGCTCTGCCGTGCGCCCAAACAGTGGTTTACCCCCACATATGGGGTACCAGCATACTCAGGACAAATTGGACAACAACTTTTGGGGTCCAATTTCTCTTGTTACCCTTGTGAAAATAAAAACTTGGGGGCTAAAATATCTTTATTGTTAAAAAATATATATTTTTTATTTTCACGACTCTGCATTATAAACTTCTGTGATGCACTTGGGCATTCAAAGTTCTCACTACACATCTAGATAAGTTCCATGGGGGGTCTAGTTTCCAAAATGGGGTCACTTTTGGGGGGTTTCTACTGTTTAGGCACATCAGGGGCTCTCCAAACGCGACATGGCGTCCGATCTCAATTCCAGTCAATTTTGCATTGAAAAGTCAAATGGCGCTCCTTTGCTTCCGAGCTCAGCCATGCGCCCAAACAGTGGTTTACCCCCACATATGGGGTGTCGGCGTACTCAAGACAAATTGTACAACAACTTCTGGGGTCCATTTTCTCCTGTTACCCTTGGTAAAATAAAAATTTGGAGGCAAAAAGATCATTTTTGTAGAAAAAATGCAATTTTTTTATTTTCACGGCTCTACGTTATAAACTTCTGTGAAGCACCTGGGGGTTTAAAGTGCTCACCACACATCTAGATAAGTTCCTTAAGGAGTCTAGTTTCCAAAATGGTGTCATATGTGGGGGGTCTTTACTGTTTAGGCACATCAGCGGCTCTCCAAACGTGACATGGCGTCCGATCTCAATTCCAGCCAATTCTACATTGAAAAAGTAAAACGACACTCCTTCTCTTCCAAGCTCTGCGGTGCGCCCAAACAGTGGTTTACCCCCATATATGGGGTATCGACGTACTCAAGAGAAATTGCACAACAACTTTTGTGGTCTAATTTCTCCTGTTACCCTTGTGAAAATAAAAATTTGGGGGCAAAAAGATCATTTTTGTAGAAAAAATGAGATTTTTTATTTTCACGGCTCTACGTTATAAACTTCTGTGAAGCACTTGGGGGTTCAAAGTGCTCACCACACATCTAGATAAGTTCCTTAAGGGGTCTAGTTTCCAAATTGGTATCACTTGTGGGGGGTTTCCACTGTTTAGGCACATCAGGGACTCTCCAAACGCGACATGGCATCCGATCTCAATTCCAGCCAATTCTGCATTGAAAAAGTCAAACGGTGCTCCTTCACTTCCAAGCTCTGCGGTGCGCCCAAACAGTGGTTTACCTCCACATATGGGGTATCGACATACTCAGGAGAAATTGCACAACAACTTTTGTGGTCTAATTTCTCCTGTTACCCTTGTGAAAATAAGAATTTGTGGGTGAAAAAATCATTTTTGTGAAAACAAATGCGATTTTTTATTTTCACGGCTCTACGTTATAAACTTCTGTGAAGCACTTGGGGGTTCAAAGTGCTCACCACACATCTAGATAAGTTCCTTGGGGGGTCTAGTTTCCAAAATGGTGTCACTTGTGGGGGGTTTCCACTGTTTAGGCACATTAGGGGCTCTCCAAACGCGACATGGCGTCCGATCTCAATTCCAGCCAATTCTGCATTGAAACAGTCAAACGGTGCTCCTTCACTTTCAAGCTCTGCGGTGCGCCCAAACAGTGGTTTACCTCCACATATGGGGTATCGGCGTACTCAGGAAAAATTGCACAACAAAATTTGTGGTTAAATTTCTGTTTCTACACTTGTGAAAATTAAAAAAATGGTTCTGAAGTAAAATGTTTGCAAAAAAAAGTTAAATGTTCATTTTTTTCTTCCACATTGTTTTAGTTCCTGTGAAGTACGTAAAGGGTTAATAAACTTCTTGAATGTGGTTTTGAGCAGCTTGAGGGGTGCAGTTTTTAGAATGGTGTCACACTTGGTTATTTTCTATCATATAGACCCCTCAAAATCACTTCAAAGGTGATGTGGTCCCTAAAAAAAACATGGTGTTGTAAAAATGAGAAATTGCTGGTCAACTTTTAACCCTTATAACTCCCTAACAAAAAAAAAAATTGTTTCCAAAATTGTGCTGATGTAAAGTAGACATGTGAGAAATGTTATTTATTAACTATTTTTTGTGACATATCTCTCTGATTTAAGGGCATAAAAATACAAAGTTTGAAAATTGCAAAATTTTAAAAATTTTCGCCATATTTCCATTTTTTTCATAAATAATTGCAAGTAATATCGAAGAAATGTTACCACTAACTTGAAGTACAACATGTCACGAAAAAACAATCTCAGAATCAGCGGGATCCAATAAAGCGTTCCAGAGTTATAACCTCATAAAGTGACAGTGGTCAGAATTGTAAAAATTGGCTCGGTCATTAAGTACCAAATTGGCTCTGTCACTAAGGGGTTAACTTAATTAATACTTCTGAATAATGTCAATAGTCACAATAAATTCCACTAATAACATATAATATCAGTATTCTCTACTGAAAAGCAATATCACCAATGGTACCAATATACAATGGCAAAACAATTTTGCCCAACCATGACCATATATTTTTGCCACACGCTGTGTCTTCCTGTAAGGCTGGAGTCACACCAGCCTATCACATCCGATGGGAGAGCATTAGATGCAATATGCTAATGACCTTCGGCTTCTGCTCAGCTCCGAGTGCGAGCCAAGTGTCATACTACCGTGCTCCAGTCATCTTGCACAGAGAGAATCGGAGTAATTTCTCCATCTCCTCCACTGCCGGCGTCGGCGTATATGCCACCGCACTCGGATGATATCCTAGTGATGTGTGTTGTGTCACTCGCACCCATAGACTTAGTATATGGGTGCGAATGAGCCGAGACTCAGCCAATTCGGCATGAGAAAATAAATGCAGATGTGATCTGCCCCATAAATTAACACTGGTCTGAATGCTATGCAATGTTTTCTCTCATAGCACTCGTCCTAATTCTACGCTAGTGTGACCCCGGCCTAGCTGACTAAATCCCACTGAAGTGACCGAGGGCAAGGCCGCCCATGCATATCCATGATCTGGCTCAGCAAAACTTCCACACCCAGATTCCATTTTAACAAACATATCTTTACTGTTATACATTTTTCCTTAACACAGCGGAACACAATAATAAACAACACAAAATATGCCTATCCACAGAAATAACGTGTAATACAAACTGTCCCTCACTTTCCCTATCCACACGTTACCAGTCTCTTTGCTCCAGAAGGTTATCTTCCCACGTCGCAGGCCTGTCACTGCAGGGGGACGCTCCAGCCGAAGAGAAAACAACAGGGATTAAACAAAATTCCGTCTCTCAGGTCCAAACTGTAGTCCTTGGGGTACGGCAGGTAGAGGTGGAATGTTCGGCCTCTCAACAGAGGACCCGCTTACAGTTCGTGGGTTCAGGGTCTGTGGAGATGTCACCGCTGAGTGGTCTGCAGTGTGGGAGCTGGGAACAATCTGGAAGTCAGCTTTCAAGGGAGGGGAATCATCCAGGCAATCTCCTATGTCGCATATATGGGAGGACGCCAGATCACACACTGATCTCTCTCTGCACAGACAGACTTCCCGGGCTTCTTCTCCCTCTCCTTCCTGATCACATGACATAGCAGGGGGGAGTTTTGCAAATACAGTTTGTTTCCCTGTAATCACATTCGACATAGGTACAACTTCTGGCCACACGGGGGCAGTCTCTGTCACAGATTCTATGTCAATGATCACAGAACAGTCAGAGCCGGCCAGCTCATTACACCACTATACCAAGACTTAAATACCACATACAAGGGACAAACACTGCCCTATCATGACCACATAGTAAACAAGTAAACTACAAACAAAATCCATAGTTACCACTAATGAACTGATCACAATGTATCCTAATGGGAAGAGTGGATTAATAATGACAAAACAATTGTATATATTATTGCTAGTACTATAAAGTCATTTATCAATCAGTTAGTAAGTCTGTCAGTTATGTTTCAGTCTGTTGCTTTAAAAAAAAAAAAAAAATTAAGAATACATTATTTATATACCAAAAGAAATATGTTTTAATATTTTGTTCTCATATTTTGTATTTTTTCGCCATGCTCCTGCAATGTTTTAAACTCTATTAAAATATGAGGTCAGAGTCAGCCTGTTATCATGAAATGTGTCCATTACATAAAACTGTTTCAGGAGACAGTTTCATTAACGCCCCATAAAGCTAGCTTACAAATTCTAAATGAGTTAGTCTGTTTTATATCTGAAAAAAAAGACTCATATTTGCCCTTTTCATATCCATATACAGTTTACATGATATCTAAGTTTTGTGGTAAAACTTGATTTTCTGTACAGTTATAGCTAAAGAAGTAACAATATTTTGCAGTTCCAGCAGAGGTACTGTATGTAGTTTGAATAAGGAGGTGTTTTGTTACGCTACAAAATTGTGGTGAAACACTATGGGTTTTTTTGTTTTTTTTTGGAGGATGACCCAAAGAAATGCCTTACCTTATCAGATATGTTTATGACCAGTTTCAATTGGTAACGTGGACAACATAGGTTACTTCAATTTCCAAACCCAACCTCTGGTAATGTGTCAAGAAATCACAAATTTTGTCTCAACTTGCGTAATTTATTAGATACTTAACCCCTTTCCGACATTGGACGTAATAGTACACCGTTGTCGGATTCCCCCCCTTTTGGTGCGGGCTCTGGTGCTGAGCCCGCATCTTTTCGGGCACATATCAGCTGATATGTAAAGTCGCGATCCACCCGTCACTGTTAACTAGTTAAATACCATTGTCAATCTCTGACAGTGGCATTTAACTCACTCTTCCAGGAAGCACGCTGGAAATCATGCCAAACCATCGGTGACCCGTGATCTGGTAATGGTGTCACCGATGGTTTGGCATGACAACCAGAATTCTCCAGCAGACCTCTATGGTTGTCATAGCCAGATTGCTATGAGCTCCGCCAGGTGGTCAACACTCATAGCAAGTGAGCAGTTCTGCTACATATAGGCGATCTGATCATCGCCTGTATGTAGCAGAGCCAATGAAAGCACTGCAGCATCTAGTCTCCCATGGAAACTATTCAAGCATGCAAAAAGTAAAAAAAAAGTTTTAAAAAAATATTTAAAAAAATAAACAATAAAAAAGATCAAAGGACTTCCCTTTGCTTCATTCAAAATATAAAAAAAAATCAAACATACAAATATTTGGTATCACCACGTTAGAATCTAGCAATATAAAAAAATAATTAACCTGACCGTTAAACTGCATAGCAAAAAAAAAAAGTAAAAACGCTAGAATTACATTTTTTCAGTCATCGCAACATTGCATTAAAATGCAATAACGGGTGATCAAAAGGTCGTATTTGCACCAAAATAGTATCATTTAAAACATCAGCCTGGCGCGCAAAAAACTAAGCCCAGATCATGAAAAATAGAGACACTACTGGTATTGGAAAATGGCGAAATTTTTTTTAACAAAGTTTGGAATTTTTTTCACCACCTAAATAAAAAAGAACCTATACATGTTTGGTGTCTGTGAACTTGTAATGATGTGGAGAAGCATAATGGCAGGTACGTTTTTAGCATTTAATGAACAGGGTAAAAATCAACAACTGTGGGATTGACCTTTTTTTTCACCGCACTTGGAACTATTTTTCCCATTTTCCAGTACATGACATGTTAAAACCAATAGTGTCATTCAAAAGTACAACTTGTCATGCAAAAAAAAAGCCCTCACATGGCCATTTTGACCAAAAAATTAAAAAAAGTTATGGCTCTGAGAAGAAGGGGAGCAATAAACGAAAATGCAAAAGCAAAAATACCTCTGGTCGTTAAGGGGTTAATTCAGTTTTGCATAGTCATACCAAGAATACTTAAAGGGGTTGTCCAGTGAAAACGTTATCACCAATTCACAATATAGGTGATAACTTGTTAATGGGTTGGAGTCCGCACCCATCGATAGAACAGGGAACTTGTATCCCTATTAGAATGGAGAAACCATGAAGAGCCAAGCCCCACTGGACACCATTCTTGAAGCCAGAACAGTGCAAACAGGTGGTCAGTTGGATGACACATAATGCTTCCAGTATGTTTTCCAGCACCACCCTGCTTCCACATGGTCCAGTCTCACTGGCCAAGAGTATGGACCACATAATCCTCACCCTTAGGGCTTGTTTCCATTTGCGAGAAACACATCCGTGTCTCGCATGTGGAAACCAAGCTGTGGTGCCGGCACTCCAGAGCGGAGCGTGCGACTCCATGTGTTGCTATGAGGCCGCACGCTCCATTCCCAAGTGCCAGCACCACAGCTTGGTTTCCACATGCGAGACACGGACGTGTTTCTCGCAAATGGAAACAAGCCCTTATCCTCATTCCACACACCATTGTGAGTCCCAGGAGACAAGTGATCCCACACTCGGACACTCCGAGGAGCTCTTTACGTTTCCATTTATTGATTCTAGCCTTGTGTCCTGCACATTTCAAGATGGACATGTGAATAAACACACAGCAAGTATAAAGTCACCTAACGCCCATTCCATTGAAGCCCTCATCTCCTGTAATAAAAATTTTTAAAAAAACATATCCGTCATCTGTCTGACGTTCTGTCCCATGCTGTAATCCATGTCTGGGGATGAATAACCTGGTGCCAAGATGCTGCGCTGATCCCTGCAAGCACAATGAGAAAAAAATCTCATGGTGCAGCAGAGAGTTCACCACAGTTCACCGTGAAAAATGTCTCCCGGTGAACTGGGGTGACCTCACTGCTGCACCGTGAGACTTTTTCTCACTGTGGGAGCAGTGATGTCACCAAGGTCACCACAGTTCGTTGGCCCGGCTGGAAATACAGCCTCAGTGAACTGCGGCAACCTCAATGATGTCACCGCTAGTCACTGATGCTGCACTCGCATCACCTCATTCATCAGTGGTTTTCAGCCTGGATTCAAACTGGATTCTTATTTTTGAAAAAGAAAAACCTTTTGCCTGTTCGAATTTTTACAATGTTAGTATGGATTTTACCTGCCAACCATAAATCAGGTGTCATCTAATGCCGTCCAACAGAGGCCATCAGACCAGAAATGATGGAGGGAAAGTGGAATCCAATGGTTAAAAGGGCATGTTTTTCCTCTTATTAGAAAAGAAAAGAAAAATTCTATAAGCTGCCCTGTCCTTCAAACCGCACGTCCAAACTCTTGCCACCTCCTGTTGCCTCCAACTCACAAATATTGCCAGAATCTGTCCCCTCCTCACCCCACAATCTACTAAAACTCTTGTGCATGCCCTCATTATCTCCCACCTTGATTACTGCAACACCCTCCTCTGTGGCCTCCCCGCTACTCCCTTGCACCACTCCAGTCTGTCCTCAACTCTGCTGCCCGGCTAATCCACCTCTCTCCTTGCTACTACCCTGCTTCTCCCCTCTGCAAATCCACTGGCTCCCAATTCCCCAACAAATCCAGTTCAAACTACTAACACTGATCTACAAAGCCATCCACAACCTGTCCCCTCTCTATATCTCTGAACTAATGTCCCACTATCTTCCCTCACGCAATCTTCAATCCTCCCAAGACCTCCTACTCTCCTTTGCACTTATTCATTCCTCACACAACCGCCTCCAAGATTTCTCCCAAATATCCCCATCCTCTGGAATTCCACGCCTCAACACATCCGATTATCCACCACCCTCGGATCCTTCAGACGGAACCTGAAAACCCATCTGATCTTCAGGAAAGCCTACAGCCTGCAATAACCATTCTGCTACCTCACCAACCACCCAAGCTGCCGCCTCACCAACCACCCGAGCTGCTGCCTCACCACCACCAGAGCTGCCGCATCCCCGACCTTCTGTCTCTTCCCTAGTATCCCGTAGCATGTAAGTCTGCAAGGACAGGGTCCTCTCCCCTCTGTACCAGTCTGTCATCGTAAATTTGTGTACTGTAAATGATATCTATAACCCTGTATGTAACCTCTTTCTCATGTACAGCACCATGGAATTAATGGTGCTATAAATAATAATAATAATAATAATAATAATAATAATAATAATAATAATAAGCTATAATTTAGAACTCTCCGATTTTTTGTAAAACTTTGATTTGTTGCATAATAGTGTTGCCTATTATGATTTTCCACAATTATGACCTTTTTCCAATATAGAGAAATGAAATGTTTTTCAGTTTTATTATTTTGCCCATTAAAGGGAATCTTTCTGCAGGATCAACCCTACTAAGCTGTCTATATGGGCACATAAGTCATAGGAAGCGGAATAAAATTTTACTTCGATATCTGCCATCCAATTTCTTATTCCAGAGATATCAATGTTTCTCTTATATGTAAATGAGCTGTTCCAGGCTATGGGTCGGACATAGATTTCCCTGAGAATCTGCCTCCAGATATTATAAATGAAAGAAGGTGTTACCAATGTGAGTCAAGTAACTAACACAGAACAGTAGATCTGAACTTTATCTTCTTACAAACATATTTGCTGTAGCGCTTACAACTCTGCTGCGTTGCAACAGTATTTCAACCCCGTCTGAATGGGAGATGGAAGCTGAAGCTGAGAGGAACCTGCAGATGTGTCTGGATTAGGCCCCTTTCACACACATCAGTCTTTTGCTGTCGATCTCAATCCGGCGAATGTTGCTGCCGGATCCGTTTTTTTTACCATAGACTTGTATTAGCGATGGATTGCGACAGATGGCCTCACGTTTCATCCGTCATTTGCTGGATCCGTCAAAAATTGTTTATCTGGCGGCCGGAGAAAACGGACATAGTAATGTTTTTTGTGTCCGTCGAAAAAATGGACAGCAACAGATGTTAGGGGTCGAGTTCCCTCCTCTGCACAGGGGGAATCTCGGTCCATCTCCGCTGCGGTCTCCCATTCTTCTCCTGCCGTAGTGGAGCCTGCTCAGCGGAGATGTCGGTCCCAGCGTCTCGCTCAGTCTGACTCTGTGCTAAGAGTTACTGCTGCCTTTCCTGCTTCTGCCATTGAAGTCGGTGATGGGCAGCGGCGAGCAGACGCTTCTGGGTCTAAGGGTACCGTCACACAGTGCCATTTTCATCACTACGACGGCACGATTCGTGACTCTCTAGCGATATCGTTACGATATCGTAGTGTCTGACACGCTACTGCGATCCGGAACCCCGCTGAGAATCGTACGTCGTAGCAGATCGTTTGAAACTTTCTTTCGTCGTCTAGTGTCCCGCTGTGGCGGCATGATTGCATCGTGTGACACAGGTTGTATACGATGTGCGCACAGTAACCAACGGCTTCTACATCGCAAATACGTCATGAAATTATCGCTCCAGCGCCGTGTATTGCAACGTGTGACCGCAGTCTATGACGCTGGAGCGATAATCATACGACGCTGCAACGTCACGGATCGTGCCGTCGTAGCGATGAAAATGGCACTGTGTGACGGTACCCTTAGTCCTGCTTTGCTCGTTCTGAGCATGCCCAGAGTAGGATCTCTCAGTGGAGATCGAGGGTCACATGATCTGATACTGCAGCTAAGGTCATTGGCTCCTTCAGGAAGGTCCTGTAGGTGCTCACGCTCTGGTGTAGCTTCTCATTGGTCCTTCTAGGAAGGTCCTGTACGTGCTGCAGCTATTTAAGGTTCGCATGGCCGCACAGCCATGCGCTAGTACTGTTCTTTGTTAAGTGCTTTGCGCCAGTGTGGTCACGAGAGTATGTGTTCAGGGACCCGGCTGAAATAAGCCCCTAGAATGCTGGCACCTCCGGCGAGGAGTTTGTGTTTGAATGTGTTCAGGGACCCGGCTGAAATAAGCCCCTAGAATGCTGGCACCTCCGGCGAGGAGTTTTGTGTGCATGCGTGACCACTGACTGCTCTCTGTGTGGGCAGTTAGCCTGTGCCTCTTTGAAGCCTAACAGGGCACAGTGCTTTTCTTTCACGACTACTCGGTGAAGTAACTGAGTTAGTCCATACTGCCATATCGTGCCGCCGTTGCAGGTACTCCTGCACAGTGGACCCCGGGCTGCAAACCCACCAATATCAATAAAAACATCTCTATTTATTCGGTGTGTTCCGCTAGCCGTAACAACGGATCAATTGCCGTCCGTCGTTTGCTAGAATGGAAGTCTATGGCATCGGATCCATCAAATGATGGAATCCGACGACGGATTCCTTTTTTTAAATTACCGTATATACTCGAGTATAAGCCGAGATTTTCAGCCCAAATTTTTGGGCTGAAAGTGCCCCCTCGGCTTATACTCGAGTCACGGTCTGTGGCAGGGTCGGCGGGTGAGGGGGAGAGGGCGCTGAGGCATACTTACCTAGTCCCGGCGATCCTGTCACTCCCCCTGCCCGTCCCACGGTCTCCGGGTGCAGCAGCCTCTTCCCCTGAGCGGTCACGTGGGACCGCTCATTAGAGAAATGAATAGGCTGCTCCACCTCCCATAGGGGCGGAGCCGCCTATTCATTTCTGTAATGAAGCGGTGCCGGTGACCGCTGACAGAGGAAGAGGCTGCGGCACCGAACACAGGCAGGGGGAAGGAGCGGGACGCCGGGAGCAGGTAAGTATGTCATATTCACCTGTCCTGGTTCCACACGCCGGGCGCTGTCTCCATCTTCCCGGCGTCTCTCTCTCCGCTCTGACTGATCAGGCAGAGGGCGCGATGACGCATATAGTGTGCGCGCCGCCCTCTGCCTGATCAGTCAGTGCAGGGAGACGCCGGGAAGATGGCGCCGAGAAGCTGCAAGCAAGACAGGTGAGTATGTGTTTTATTATTTTTATTGCAGCAGCAGCAGCAGCACAGCTATGGGGCAATAATGGACGGTGCAGAGCACTATATGGCAGAGCTATGGGGCAATGGTGCAGAGCACTGTATGGCACAGCTATGGGGCAGTAATGGTGCAGAGCACTATATGGCACAGCTATGGGGCAGTAATGGTGCAGAGCACTATATGGCACAGCTATGGGGCAGTAATGGTGCAGAGCACTATATGGCACAGCTATGGGGCAGTAATGGTGTAGAGCACTGTATGGCACAGCTATGGGGCAGTAATGGTGCAGAGCACTATATGGCACAGCTATGGGGCAGTAATGGTGCAGAGCACTGTATGGCACAGCTATGGGGCAATAATGGTGCAGAGCACTATATGGCACAGCTATGGGGCAGTAATGGTGCAGAGCACTGTATGGCACAGCTATGGGGCAATAATGGTGCAGAGCACTATATGGCACAGCTATGGGGCAGTAATGGTGCAGAGCACTGTATGGCACAGCTATGGGGCAATAATGGTGCAGAGCACTATATGGCACAGCTATGGGGCAGTAATGGTGCAGAGCACTGTATGGCACAGCTATGGGGCAATAATGGTGCAGAGCACTATATGGCACAGCTATGGGGCAATAATGGTGCAGAGCACTATATGGCACAGCTATGGGGCCATAATGAACAGTATGGAGCATCTATTTTTATTTTTGAAATTCACCGGTAGCTGTTGCATTTTCCACCCTAGGCTTATACTCGAGTCAATAAGTTTTCCCAGTTTTTTGTGGCAAAATTAGGGGGGTCGGCTTATACTCGGGTCGGCTTATACTCGAGTATATACGGTAAGCATGCTCCGATTTTTTTCAGGATCCAATTAGCTGGATCAGCTAGTCGGATCCGTCGCATCAGTATTTCACAATCTACGCTCTATCCGTTTGTTCCATCATTCGTTGGATTGTGACTGAGGGCAAAATACTGATGCAGCCTTAACCACACACAGCTTTGCAGTGAGATCATGAGAGCAGAGAGTGGCCATTACACATCACACTGGTTCATATAAAATAACCTCTGGGGGTCGATTGCCATGTCCGTCCCAGAGCCTGTAGCAACTCATTTACATATAAGAAAACAATGGATTTCTCTGGAATAAGTCATCGGATAGCCGATATCAAAGTATCATTTTATTCAGCTTCCTATGACCTACATGCCCCTTAAGGCTATGTGCACACGTTGCGGATTAGGCTTAGGAATTTCTGGTGCGGATTCTGCCTCTACTGACAGAAAACGAACCTGTGGATTTGTTGCATTTTTTGTGCGGTTACGCAGCATTTTTTGTGCGTTTTTGCTGCAGTTTTCTTGCGGATTTGCTGCGTTTTTTACCCCTGCGTTTTTCTATAATGGAATGGGTACAAAAACACTGCAGATTCACAAAAAAGAAGTGACATGCTACTTCTTTTAAACTGCAGCGTTTCCGCAGCGTATTTTCCGCAAAGTGTGCACAGCATTTTTATTTCTCATTGATTTGCATTGTACTGTAAATCAACTGCGGATCTGCAGCATTTCTGCACCTCAAAAAATGCTGCGGATCCTCGGGGAATCCGCAACGTGTGCACATACGGCTTTGGAGAGTTGATCCTACTGACAGATTCACTTTATTATTTATTTTACTTTCTTCTTAAAGTAAATTTTCCTTCTTAATCTTAATCCTGTTCTCAGTAGCAATTATTTTCCCTATATCATCTTTACAATATATAATTTCAATTTCATGCAGTCACAGAGGATACAATGTTAATACTTTAATATTATATTTCCATTGTTTGTTTTGTACTATTCTCAAGTTACACATGGGTATATTTCAATGTCACCCTTCATGTTATTTTCTCATCCGTTATTCTCATTGTCAAATTCCACCTCCTTTTTTAATACTTTTTTTTAAACATGCATTAAAACCTTGACATGATATTATTTAATCAGATCTTACCCTTCCCACTTATCTCACTTTCTACCTTCCACCTCCATATGTTATAATAATAATAATAATAATAATCTTTATTTATATAGCGCCAACATATTCCGCAGCGCTTTACAGTTTAACAGTTTCAAACACAACAGTCATAGGTAACAACGTTAACAATACAGTAATAAAGCAAAAATAAGACAAAATAAGATGACCCTGCTCTTGAGAGCTTACAATCTACAATGAGGTTAGGTGTTATGATTAGTGATGAGCGAGCATTAGGCTGTGTGCACACGCAGCAGATTTTTCGTGTTTTTTTCACGTTTTTTTGCTATAAAAACGTTATAAAACCGCGAAAAAAACGCTCACATTAAGCATCCTATTTAATAGAATGCAATCCGCATTTTTTGTGCACATGCTGCGTTGTTTTCCTGAGCGGAATCGCATTCCAGAAAAAAACGCAGCATGTTCATTAAATTTGCGGAATCGCGGGAATTCCACACACCTAGGAATGCATTGATTTGCTTACTTCCCGCATGGGGCTGTGCACACCATGCGGGAAGTAAGGAGATCATGTGCGGTTGGTACCCAGGGTGGAGGAGAGGAGACTCTCCTCCACGGACTGGGCACCATATAAGTGGTAAAAAAAAAAGAATTAAAATGAAAAATAGTGATATACTCACCTTCTGATGGCCCCCGGAGTCTTCCCGCCTCTCAGCGGTGCACGCGGCCGCTTCCGTTCCCATGGATGCTGTGTGTGAAGGACCTGCGATGACGTCGTGGTCACGTGACCATGACGTCATTGCAGGTCCTTCACACACAGCATCTATAGGAACGGAAGCCGCTGAGGAGATCCGGGGCCATCAGATGGTGAGTATAACCATTTTTTTTTTTTTTTTTTTGATTATCTTTAACATTCTATCTTTTACTATTGATGTTGCATAGGCAGCAGCAATAGTAAAAAGTTGGTCAATCAGTTTTCCAAGCGATGCTACAGATTGCTTGGAAAACGTTAGCATTCTGCAAGCTAATTACGCTTGCAAAACGCTAGTTTTTAGCGGGAATACGCATGCCAATTCCGCATGCGATATACCCGCAGCAGGAGTTGCAGAATTGCTGCGGAAATTTCCGCGTCAATTCTGCAACATGTGCACTTAGCCTTAAACTGCTCAGGTTCTCGATATTCGAATCAAGCACTTCGGACTGCTCAGGTGCTCGATTTGAGTACCGAGCATAATGTGCGTCAAGTAAGCAGACGACCATTTTTTCAGCACATCAGGTACTCGTCGAGACAGAGGGAGAGAGAGATAGAGAGAGAGAAAGAGGGAGAATGTTATGATCACTACTATCTTGCATTATCTCCCGGATTTTAAAATAGTACATTCTATAATCTAATCCTACATTAGTTCTGCCAGAATTACTATCCGCCTACTAAAGGGAGCATCATTGGAAGTTAAGTAAGGAGTGGGGGTTGGCTCCTGCATAAAAATAAGTTAAATAGATTATATCTTTATTTATTTTTACAGTGTCACAACCAATGCTGAGTGGACCTTATACCGGGACCTTAGACTATGAGATACACAAACAGAACCATCAGAGTCAAATTGCATCTGTCCATGTTTACCTGTCCTACAAGAGTTTTTGGCATCCCCATAAAAATCAATGGAGAGAGACAGGCATCTGCTGACAGTCACAACGGTGTAAAATGGGGTCTTATTCTCAATAAATGTGCGGATTCCAGCAGTGAGACTCCCATAATCAGACATTATTGTAAATAGTATGGATATGACATAAATGTCTGAAATGGGTATACCCCTTTAACATAGAAAAGCAGCAATAACACCACACAAGTGTTACTTCACACAGGTTATCTTGAACAACTAAGGCTACTTTCACACTAGCGTCATGCACTGCACTTCGCTATGCGTCGTTTTGGAGAAAAAACACATCCTGCAAAAGTGCTTGCAGGATGCGTTTTTTCTCCATAGACTATTATTAATGACGCAGTGTGACAAATTGCCACACGTCGCAACCGTCGTGCGACGGTTGCGTCGTGTTGCGTCAGACCGTCGCCACCAAAAAATGTTACATGTAACGTTTTTGGTGCGTCGTCTGCAGCATTTCCGACCGCGCATGCGCAGCCGGAACTCCGACACCGCCTCCCCGCACCTCACAATGGGGCAGCGGATGCGTTGTGAGGCGCTTCCACAGCTAGCATCGGTGCGCCGCAACGTCGCATAGCGAAGTGCAGTGCACGACGCTAGTGTGAAAGTAGCCTAATTGGCTTTTCTTCCAAAAATGAACTGGACTTCCCAATATCCATCTTGGCCACACCACCAACTCACTCCGTTAGACATCAATGAGCAAGCTTTTTACAGGGCTCATTGCCAATATCTGCTGTTTCTCTCTGTCTCTATCTCTAGAATAGTATTTTCACAGCCAATATTGACCCAACAATATCTCCCAGTCTTTCTCTTTACCAGATCAGTAATTCACCTTTCTGCATCAACACTGAAGAGCCTCAAAATTTTTGTAAAGGGAATTTGCAGTCTCACAATACAAGTATGTGGTCACGTTCAAGTATGCCGTTTGCATATTTGCGTTCATGTACCAACTAGAATCAATCTGCTTCTCTCAATTTTCTTCTTTAGAGAAAAGAACAGTCTCATGATTGCCTACCCTTATGGAAAATACCAGGGAAACATAACACGTTAGACTGCAGACTTTTCTTTTGAGAGCAACCTTTTTAATAAAAGCCTGTGCTGCATTGTGTAGGCAAAAAATGAAAATGGCTGGAGTGCTGTTGTAACTCCTTCATGATCTTAGTTGTATCCATACGTCCAGGTTGGGAGGTTTGGAAGGATTCCCGACCTTGGATATATCGATACTGAGCTGTGCGCGCAATTGCTGTTGGGTGTTCAGCGTACATCACAGCTGACACCCTTGCCAGCAGTTTAACCCCCTAAATTTAGATGGAAGGGAGAGGGAGGGTGCCCCCTCTCCACTCTGACTGGCCCCTCACAACGTTATCGCGAGGGGCCGATTGTTGTCATGGTGACCCTACGTCATCACAATCCCAGTCAACAGGGCTAGCAAGCTTAGTAGATCATGCACAGTGCATGATCTAACCAGCTTGTGTCAGTGCAGCACTGAAAGTTCTGTGATCAGACTGCAAAAAGTGAATGTCCTAAAGAGGGACTAAGTAAAAAAATTAAAACAAATTGTAAAAATATATATATTTTAAATGACTAATAATAATGATAATAATAATTATAAAAAAAGAAACACTTCCTTCTCACCCACAATGGGGGTGGTCTTTTTTCTCCTTTCTCATTCTCGGGTCCTCTACAAGAGTTTGAGAGTTCTGCGCAGGATCTTAGCTGTTCCCAGCATTGCACTTTTCTGGACAGAGAGTTCAGATGTTGCTCCTGGGATCTGTTGTAGCCATTGTCCCAAGTTAGGGTTGACTGCTCCAAGTGCTCCTATCACCACTGGAATCACTGTTGCCTTCACCTTCTACATCTTCTCCAGTTCTTCTCTGAGGCATATTTCTTCTTTCTGATGTTGCTGTCACTTGGCACTGCCACATCTATTATCATTGCTGTCTTCTGATCCTTGTTTACTATCACAATATCTGGTTGGTAACCAAACACCTGATTATCCATCTGGATCTTGAAGTCCCACAGGATTTTAGCCCTTTCATTCTCCACCACTTTCTCTGGGGTCTCCCACCTGGACTTAAGGGGACTTAGTCCATATGCTGTGCAGATGTTCCTGTATACAATTCCTACTTGGTTGTGGCATTCGGTATGCACTGTTCCTGATTGCATTTTGCATCCTGCCACTGTGTGTTGGACTGTTTTTGATGTTTCTTTGCATAGTCTGCACCTTGGGTCTTGTCTTGTGTGATATATTCCTGCTTCTATGGATCTGGTACTTAGTGCTTGCTCTTGTTCCGCTATGATTAGTGCCTCTGTGCTGACTTGGAATCCAGCTTTCTCCAGCCATTAGAAGGATTTCTCCATGTCAGCCACCTCCATTATCTGTTGATGGTGCATCCCATGCAGCGGCTTGTCTTGCCATGACGCATGTTCTTGTTCTTCCTTCCAGATCTGTTGTTCCTGACTTAGGCTTTTTCTCAGCATCTCGTCTTTTGGTGCCATTTTTCTGACGTATTCCTGGACACTCCTTGTTTCATCCATGATGGTGGCTTGGATGCTTATCAAGCTTTGACCACTCTCCTTTCTGTTGGAATATAATCTTTGGGTGTTAGACTTAGGGTGGAGACCTTCATGCATTGTGAGGAGCTTTTGTGTCTTCACATTTACAGCTTCCATCTCTTCTTTTGGCCAGCACACAACGCCAGCAGGGTATCTGATAACTGGCAGGGCATATGTATTGATAGCACAGATTTTATTCTTCCCATGGAGGTGGCTCTTCAGGACCTGTCTTACCCTTTGATGGTATTTGGATGTTGCTGCTTTCCTTGCCTCCTCATCTCATGGTTACTGTACCCCTGTGGGATGCTGAGGTACTTGTAGCATGTCTGTACATCTGCTATGTGCCTGCTGGTAATATATATAGTATGCCCATAAATACATATTTTTCTGAAACAAAAAGGATAAATGATTGGTATTGCCATGTCCAGAATGACGCGACCTATAAAACTGTCCCACTAGTAAACCTCTTCAGTTGAATACTGAAAAAAATAAGAAAAGAGATAAAAAAACTATGCTTTTTCATCATACCGCCAATCAAAAAGTGGATTAAGAAGGGATCTAAAAGACAAATGTACATAAAAATGATATAGTTGAAAACTTCATCTTGTCTTGCAAAAGCAACCACACAACTCCATCAGCAGAAAAATAAAAAAGTTGTAGCGCTCAGAATAAAGCGATGAAAAAATAATATTTTTTTCTATATAATAGTTTTTATTGTGTAAAAGCACCAAAACATAATAATAATAATAATAATAAATAATAATAATTTTATTTATATAGCGCCAACATATTCCGCAGCACTTTACATATTATAGAGGGGATTTGTACAGACAATAGACATTACAGCATAACAAAAAATCACAGTTCAAAATAAATACCAATAGGAGTGAGGGCCCTGCTCGCAAGCTTACAATCTATAGGAAAAAGGGGGACATGAGAGGTGGATGGTAACAATTGTTTTCATTGTTCGGACCAGCCATAGTGTAAGGATCGAGTGTTCATGTAAAGCTGCATGAACCGGTTATCAGCAGTGTTGAGCGATACCGTCCGATACTTGAAAGTATCGGTATCGGAAAGTATCGGCTGATACCGGCAAAGTATCGGATCTAATCCGATACCGATACCCGATACCAATACAAGTCAATGGGACTCAAGTATCGGACGGTATCCCTGATGGTTCCCAGGGTCTGAAGGAGAGGAAACTCTCCTTCAGGCCCTGGGATCCATATTAATGTGTAAAATAAAGAATTAAAATAAAAAATATTGCTATACTCACCTCTCCGACGCAGCCTGCACCTTACCGAGGAAACCGGCAGCCTTGTTTGCTTAAAATGCGCGCGTTTACTGCCTTCCGTGATGTCACGGCTTCTGATTGGTCACGTGCCGCCCATGTGACCGCGACGCGACCAATCACAACAAGCCGTGACGTAATTTTCAGGTCCTGAATGCCTAGAATTAGGCATTCAGGACCTGAAAATTATGTCACGGCTTGTGATTGGTCGCGTCGAGGTCACATGGGCGGCACGCGACCAATCACAAGCCGTGACGTAATTTTCATGTCCTGAATGCCTAGAATTAGGCATTCAGGACCTGAAAATTACGTCACGGCTTGTTGTGATTGGTCGCGTCGCGGTCACATGGGCGGCACGCGACCAATCAGAAGCCGTGACGTCACGGAAGGCAGTAAACGCGCGCATTTTAAGCAAACAAGGCTGCCAGTTTCCTCGATAAGGTGTAGGCTGCGTCGGAGAGGTGAGTATAGCAATATTTTTTATTTTAATTCTTTATTTTACACATTATATCAATCCCGATACCGATTCCCGATACAACAAAAGTATCAGATCTCGGTATTGGAATTCCGATACCGCTAAGTATCGGCCGATACCCGATACTTGCGGTATCGGAATGCTCAACACTAGTTATCAGCCTAAGTATGTAACAGTGGAAACACAGAGGGCTATTAACTTCATGAAATGTATGAGAACATGATGTTAGGAACCTGATTAAGGTTTAAGGTTTTTTTGTTTTTTTAATGGGCCACACAGGGATAGTTAGGTTAAAAAAGAGGATAAAAAAACATATAACAATGAACTCCAATATAGCGCTTCTTCCCTTCTGAGCTTTGCATTGTGCCTCAAAAGTAGTTTTCGACTACATATGTGGTATCGGTGTATTGTGAAAATTGGTACCATTGTGAAAATAAAAATGTAGGCAAAACCAACATTTTTGCGGGAAAAATGTATTTTTTCATGTTCACAGTTCAACATTATAAACTTCTGTGAAGCACATGGGGGATCAAAGTACTCAAAATGCATCCACTGTTTAGGCATATTGGGGGCTTTTCAAACCCAACAATCCGTCCGCTAATGATTCCAGACAATTTTGTGTTAAAAAAGTCATATAGTGCTCTTTCCCTTCTAAGCCCTGTTGTTCATCCAAACAGTAGTTTTCCCCCCACATATTGGATATTGGCGTACTGAGGAGAAATTGCACAAAAAATATTATGGTTCAATTTCTCCTGTTACCCTTATGAAAATAAAAAATTGGTCTTCTGAAATTTTAAAAAAATGGATCTAAAAGAACATTTTTGTGGGAAAAAATGTGATTGTTTAATTTCACATCTCAATGTTATAAACTTCTGTTAAGCAACGGGGGGTTCAAGGTGCTAACAACACATCTAGATACAGTCTTGAGTGGTCCAGTTTCGAAAATGGCATCACTTGTGTGGGATATCCACAGTTTAGGCACATCAGGGGCTCTCTAACCGCGAGATGCCGCCCTATAATCATTCCAGCAAATTTTTTGTTCAAAGAGTCAAATGGCGCTCCTTCTCTTCAAAGTCCTGACAGCACCCAAACAGCAGTTTTCCTCCAAATATGGGGTATCGGAGCACTCAGGAGAAATTTCACAACAAATTGTACAATGCATTTTCTCCTGTCAACCTTGCAAAAATAGACAATTTGTAGCTAAAAGAACATTTTTGTGGGAAAAATGTGACTTGTCATTTTCACAGCTCTAAGTTACAAACATCTGTAAAGCACGTGGGGGTTCAAGGTGCTCACCACACATCCAGATACATTAACTGAGGGGTCTAGTTTTCAAAGTGGGGTAAGGGTTCTACAAACACAAAATTGCATCTGTTCTTGATTCCAGCCATTTTTACGTTCAAAAAGTCAAATGGTGCTTTTTCCCTTCCGAGCCCTGCCACGGGTTCAAACAGTATTTTTCCCCCACATTTGTGGTATCGACGTACTCAAGAGAAATTGTTCAATAAAATTTGGGGTCCATTTTCTATTGTTACCCTTGTGAAAATAAATTTGGGATAAAGTAAAATCTTTGTGAAAAAAGTAAAATGTTAATTTTTTCTTTCCACATTGCATCAATACCTGAATGTTTAACAAACTTCTTGAATGTGGTTTTTACGACTTTGAGGGGTGTAGTTATTAGAATGGAGTAACTTTTGGGTATTTTCTGTCATATAAACTCCCCCAAAGTCACTTCAAATGTGATGTGGTCCCTAAAAAAATGGTTTTGTAAATGTTGTTGGAAAAGTGAGAAACTTCCTAATATGCTGATAAAAAAAATTACGTTTAAAAAATTATGCAGATGAAAAGTAGACATATGGGAAATGTTATTTATTAACTATTTTGTGAGGCATAACTATCTGGTCTAAGGGCATAAGAATGAAAAGTTTGAAAATTGTGAAATTTTCTAAATCTTAGCCAAATTTCCAATATTGTCACAAATAATCGCAAGTCATATCGAACAAATTTGACCACTATCATGAAGTACAATATGTCAGGAAAAACAGTCTCAGAATCAATGGGATCCATTGAAGTATTCCAAAGTTATTACCCTATAAAGTGCACTGGTCAGAATTGTAAAATATGGCATGGTCATGAAGGTGAAAACTGGTTTGAGGGGTGAAGGGGATAAGTAATACATTTACATTTCAAGTAGATTTAGATTCATTGTGATAATTTATTAAAGGCTAAAGTAAATCACGTCAGATCATTATATTTATCTGTTCTTTATGAATTTCTGTGCATTGTTTGTAATTGATCATTAGGTCAGCATATGAAGTGGATACAAAAAGTTTACACATCCTTGTTAAAATGCCAGGTTTTTGTCCTGTAAAAAAATCATACTAAGAAGACTATTATCAGAATTTTTTCACCTTTAATGTCACTCATAAACCGCGACGTCATCTCCGGTCCTTTGCGCAATGCATCGTTGGGAACAGAGGCCGCCACTTGCACAGCTGAGAACTGGGGGCCGTTGGAAGGTAAGTATATCCATATTTTTTATTTCTATTCTTTTTTTTTACATGAATATGGATCCCAGGGCCTGAAGGAGAGTCTCCTCTCCTCCAGACCCTGGGAACCATCCAGGACCGCTACCTGCACACGCTGTACCCGGTGTATAAGACGACCCCCGACTTTTGAGAACATTTTCAGGGGTTAAAAAGTCATTTTAGGCTACTTTCACACTAGCGTCGCTTGCTGTACCTCGCAATGCGTCGTTTTGGAGAAAAAAACGCATCCTGCAAAGTTGCCCGCAGGATGCGTTTTTTCTCCATAGGCTTGCATTAGCGACGCATTGCGACGTATGGCCACACGTCGCATCCATCGTGCGACGGATGCGTCGTGTTTTGGTGGACCGTCGGCACAAAAAACGTTCCATGTAACTTTTTTTGTGCGTCGTGTCTGCCATTTCCGACCGCGCATGCGTGGCCGAAACTCCGCCCCCTCCTCCCTGGACATTACAATGGGGCAGCGGATGCGTTGAAAAACTGCATCCGCTGCCCCCGTTGTGCTACTTAACACACTGTCTGTCGGTACGTCGGGCCGACGGTTTGCGACAGTCTGTACCGACGGACTAGTGTGAAAGTAGCCTTATACACCGGAAAATACGGTAATAGTTTATGAGTGCACATACATAAGCAAGTACATTATTTTAGCTCTTTATTTTCCTTTTTCCACCCAAAAAGATTTAAGTTTGTTTTTAATTGAAATGTACAGATTATGGGTGACATTAAAGGTGGAAGAAGTTCTGAAATTATTCTTCTTGATATGATATTTTTATATGACAAAATTCTAGCATTTTAACTGGATTTGTGGACTTTTTATATCCAAAGTAAAAACGTATATAATAAGGCTCTTGATAGTGACTTATTAATACAGGATATGCCTATTAATATACACTGATGATTTTGTCACATGACTTGAATATGCAGAGTGCTTCAAAGTTGAGCTGTAAGGGATTGATTTAAAAAAATAAATTATTTTTTATGATATTATGGACAAAGAGGAGTTTTAGTAACAATAGGAAGCATTGCTCCTGTATTATCTTCACATTATTATTTTGAGGTGAGTATATACCGTATTTTACGCTTTGTAAGACGCACTTTATTTCCCCCAAATTTGGGGGGGGGAAATGTGGGTGCGTCTAACAAAGCAGATATACCGCTTACCATTACAGGCTGGGATGAGGGGGTGTCCGCCGCCGCTACCGCCCGCCGCCGCTGTCGTCCGCCGCCACTGCCGGGGTTGTCTGCTGCTGCTCCGGGTGATGCTGGAGGCTCCGGTGCTGCGAGGGGCTCTGGCGACATTTTGTGAAAGACCAGAGCCCCCCGGCAGTTCGTCCATGCGTTCCAGTATGACTAATTCCGGGAAAATGGCCTCCGGAATCTCGGGAGATGAGATTTCAGCGCTGAGATCTCATCTCTCGAGATTCCGGCGGCCATTTTCCCGGAGTTAGTTCCAGTATGACTGACTGCGGGAAAATGGCCGCCGGAATCTCGAGAGATGAGATTTCAGCGCTGAGATCTCATCTCTCGAGATTCCGGTGGCCATTTTCCCTGAGTCAGTCATACAGGAACGCATGGATGAACTGCCGGGGGCTCTGGCCTTTCACAAACGTCACCAGAGCCCCCCGCAGCACCAGAGACAGCCCTGCAGCATCGGAGACAGCCCTGCAGCACAGGAGCCCCCTGCAGACCCCTCATCCCAGCTTGCAGCACAGGAGCCCCCCTGCAGACCCCTCATCCCAGCCTGCAGCACAGGAGCCCCCCTGCAGACCCCCTCATCCCAGCCTGCAGCAATGCTCCACTCCTGCCTCCAGCAACGACCCTGGGACCCTGATCCACCACAGCCACAACCCCTGGTAAGTAATAAGACGCATGGATTATAAGACGCCCCACCAATTTATTAAAAAAAGTTTTTTCCTATTTTTCTCCTCAAAATTTGGGGTGCGTCTTATAATCCGGAGTGTCTTACAAAGCGAAAAATACGGTATACAGTTATGGCCAAAACTGTTGGCACGCTTGAAATTGTTCCAGAAAATGAAATATTTTTCCCAGAAAAATATTGCAATTATACATATTTTGTTATATACATGTTTATTTCCTTTGTTTGCATTTGAATAACACATAAAAAAAACAGAAAAAAAAGACACACAAACCCCCAAAATGTGCTGAACAAAATTGTTGCCACGTTTCCAAAATTGTGGGTAAATAATTTTGTTTTAAGCATCTGATGCTCGTTCAAATTCACCTGTGGCAATTAACAGGTGTGATCAACACGAAAATAACAGATGAAATCAGATAAAAAGGGGAGAAGTTGACTCAGTCTTTGCATTGTGTCTCTGTGTGTGAAAGAGAACAGAAAGAGGAGACGTGAACTGTCTAAGGATTTGAGAACTAAAACTGTTGAAAAATATCAACAACCTCAAGGTTACATGTCCATCTCCAGAGATCTTGATATTCATTATTATACATGGTTCGCAACATAATCAAGAAGTTTACAACCCACGCCATGGTAGCTAATCTCCCTGGACATGGACAGCAGAGAAAAATTGATGAAAAGTTGCGTTGCAGGGTAGCCCAGGTGGTAGATAAGCAACCCCTATCAAGTTCCAGAGAAATTCACGCTGCCCTGCAGTCTCAGAGTGCATCAGTGTCAGAGAGAACTATCCGTCGACATTTGAATGAAATTAAATATGGCAGGAGACCTAGGAAGACACCACTGCTGACACGGAGACTTAAAAAATCTAGACTGCATTTTGCCAAAATGTCCATGAGTAAGTCAAAACCCTTCTGGGAAAGTGTCTTGTGGACAGATGAGACCAAGATAGAGCTTTTTGGTAAATCACATAATTCTACTGTTTACTGAAACCGAAATGAGTCCTACAAAGAAAAGAACACAATACCTATAGTCAAAATGCTGGAGGTTCAAATATGTTTAGGGGTTGTTTTGCTGTCTCTGGAACTGTGTGCCTTGACTGTGTGTAAAGCATCATGAAATCTGGAGATTACCAAAGGATTTGCAATGTAGTGCCAAGTGTCAGCTAGGTTTGTATCCTGGGTCATGGGTCTTCCAGCAGAACAATGACCCCAAACATAATTTAAGAAGCACCCAGAAATGGATGGAAACAAATCGCTGGAGAGTTCTGAAGTGGCCAGCAATGAGTCTAGATCTAAATCCCTTTGAAATCCTGTGGACAGATCTCAAAATTGCTGTTGGGAGAAGGCACCCTTCAAATATGAGAGACCTGAAGCCGTTTGCAAAAGAAGAGTGGTCCAAAATTCCAGTTGAGAGAAGTAAGAAGCTTGTTGATTGTTATAGTAAGTGACTGATCTCAGTTATTTATTCCAAATGCTGTGCAACCAAATATTATGCTGATGGTGCCAACAATTTTGTTCAACCCATTTTTGGGGTCTTGTGTAAAAGTATGTTCAATTTGCATTTTTTCTTTGTCTTCCTTTGTGTTGTTCCAAGACACACAAAGGAAATAAACATGTGTTTAACAAAATATGTATAATTGCATTAATTTTCTGGGAGAAATACCGTACTTCATTTTTTGGAGCAATTTCAAGATTGTCAGCATTTTCGTCCATGACTATATAACTATGAAACGTTGTAACTCATGGTAAATTCTTATTTATTCTCTATCTAGTCACATGCATCGCAGTCAGGAAGGAGACATTGATCTTTAATTTCCCTAAAACAAGTAATATATCAAAATTAAATCTTAATGGATACTGTTATGAAGTCTAGATTTTGTTAAAGTACAATTAGTTCATTTACACTTTTTGAAGAAGAGAATAGGACAGTGTTCCTTTAAACTGGAATGAATGGATGGATTGTGATTAGTCAATATACTGACTGTGACAAAGCAAAAATTAGATAATTAAATATCTTCTTTCTCAACTAGAAGAAAACTCTGCAAATACCTTGACAAGCCAGAGCTGGTATGTCACTCTCCATAAGGAGAAACGTGGCCCCTTAGACCCCAGTCCAGAGCCTCTCATCTAGCCAAATTAGTTCTCATGCTTCGCACTGAAGAGGGCCAACAGCCCGAAACACCGTGTCTGTGAATTGAGATACTGATGTGGCTTTTATCCTAAGTCATATTGCACAATTCGTTAAAGGGTTGATTGTGACTTGTAGGATCGCTACTTCCAACAGGTGGCACTATAGAGTTCAAGACCTCTTTTTTTTGAAGAGGCAATTTGCATATTATATTTCCCAGAGGAGCATTGCACGGCGAATAAGCCTCCTTACCTTGACAAACCAGAGCTGGCATGTCACTCTTCATAAGGAGAAACGTTACCCCTTAGACTGCAAATCATATGATAAGTTTTATGATAAGGAGAATTTCATTGGCTCCACAAATAAAAATGTAAATAGTGTCCATCTGCCTGAAGTAAACAATTATAACAAGGGAATTAACATTGAAAAATCTTCTTAGATTCTTAGTGAATATGTCTACTGTCTAATCACCTACCACTCGAAAGACGTTCTTATTAACACTTAGAAAAGTGTTAAATATTATCGTCAATCTTAATGGTACACTGTCACTGTCAATGGTATGTGGGTCTATTGCTTTACAATTTATTTAAATGTATTACTAAGAGTAAAAATAATTAATAATGGAATAATAAGGCCATGTTCACACTTTGCAGTTTTTACTGCGGATCCGCGGCGATTTTGATGCTGCGGGTCCGCAGCAGTTTCCATAGCGTTTACATTAACATGTAAACCCTATGGAAACCGCTGTGCACATGCTGCGGGAAAAACCGCGCAGAAACGCAGCTGTTTAAAACCCGCAGCATGTCACTTCTTTGTGCAGAATCACAGCGATTCTGCACCCATAGGAATGCATTGAACTGCTTACTTCCCGCATGGGGCTGTGCCCACATTGCGGGAAGTAAGCGGTTAATGTGCGGGTGGTACCCGGGGTGGAGGAGAGGAGACTCTCCTCCAGGCCCTGGGAACCATAAATAGTGTAAAAAAAAAAAAGAATTAAAATAAAAAATGATGTTATACTCACCTCTCAGCGCTGCCCGCGGCCATCCGGTCTGGTTGCTGTGCGAGCAGGACCTGTGGTGACGTCGCGGTCACATGACCGTGATGACGCCGCGGTCACATGACCGTGACGTCACGAAGGTCCTTCTCGGCACAGTATCTTTGGAACCGGAGCGCCGGGTGCAGCGCCCAGGAGATCCGGACATCAGAGGGTGAGTATAACCAATTTTTATTATTTTTATCATTACTATTGATGCTGCATATTGCTGCATATGCAGCATCAATAGTACAGGAGTCATCCCGCAGCGGAAATCGCAAAACAAACCGCGATAAATCTGCAGGGATAACCGCAGCGGTTTTGCCCTGCAGATTTATCAATTCCGCTGCGGGATAAACCTGCAGAGCACACCGCAAAGTGTGAACGTGGCCTAAAGCTAGAAATACATTGATCTTTTATCTTAGCTTTAGAGACTATTACAGACTATAAACAAATGGCAAATACCAATCAAAATTCATATCTATAAACAATTGTTTTATTGATTTTAATAACAGAAGTTAGAAAGAAATAACAGAAGTTAGAAAGAAATAACAGAATAACAAATTAACAGAAGTTAAAAAGTGACTGTATTTATAACCTCTCAAATGTAATTAAGAGGAGGCAGTTTATGCTTTTCTGCTTTTTTTGTGCATCTGAGACTGTATTGTGTGATAGTGGAAATAGACCAAAAGTTAGGATACAATCATTTGATCTGCTTTAGTATTGGAATAATATCTATTCAGTGGGTATGGAGAAAAAATAAGTATTTTGAAACAGACCCAAAAACAAGGGTTAAAGGGAACCTGTCACCTGAATTTGGCGGGACCAGTTTTGGGTCATATGGGCGGGGTTTTCGGGTGTTTGATTCACCCTTTCCTTACCCACTGGCTGCATGCTGGCCGCAATATTGGATTGAAGTTCATTCTCTGTCCTCCGGAGTACACGCCTGCATAAGGCAAGATTGCCTTGCGCAGGCGTGTACTCCGGAGGACAGAGAATGAACTTCAATCCAATATTGCGGCCAGCATGCAGCCAGCGGGTAAGGAAAGGGTGAATCAAACACCCGAAAACCCCGCCCATATGACCCAAAACTGGTATCGCCAAATTCAGGTGACAGGTTCCCTTTAAATACAATATATTATGGCAGATCTAATATACAGTACTATGCTAAACAAATATGTGAGTCCATAGATGAATCTTATAATGTAAACTGGAGCATTTGCTTAGTTACTTGCATAAGGCTACACCGAACGCTACATTCACACATCTGTGAGAGGTGTCAGTGTTCTGACCCATTGCGCATGTCATATTTGATCCTTAAAAATCAAATCAGCATAGGATATGCACTGAATCTCATATATTTCACACTCGGATCCGTGATTTTCACAGGTGAGTGAATAGATAAATGAATCTCTATGGGTCCCTGGGCCATCCAATAAAAAAATTGGGCCGAATACGGACTAATCACATGGATGTACGAATGTAGCATAAAGTAAAGGCAGACATACCAGCAGTGATATACAGCAAGTGCAACAGTTTGAAACACTTGGAGAAATAAATGTCCTAAATATATGCCCCTGTATACCTCTATAGTTGCATATTTTTATTATTGAATGCCATTGAAAAAATATATACAATCAAATATGCATTTATATACTGTTTTAACAAAGATATTGTCACTCTTCAGTTCCAGCTCATGTTCAAGACCTTCTCCCATGACCACTTCCTTTCGCAGTAGTCCATGTTGGGTTTCTCAGGAAACTCCTATAGCATCATCTTTGGCTTTTTAAGGCCAACACTTCACATGGCTGATCTCCAGGCAGGAGTCTATCATCTCAATTGCTACTCCTGACAACCATGCTACAACCAGTGATTATTCCATACTTACTCTAACTTACTAGGTGCTGTCCACTCCAGCCTCTCAGCAAGTGAGTTAGCAACTCCTTGCAGTTGTTTTCAGTCCTTTTCACACCTACTATCTGCAATCAAGGTAATGTATCTCTTCAGGCTTGTCTCCAAAGTGCACCTTCTCTGTTACATTGCTGCTATTAACCATTGCTCTGCTGGAAGAAACAAAACTGCCTTTACTTCTCAGTTGCGCATGTATTTAGCTATTGCTCTGATGAAACATACCAGACTACATTCCTTTGAATATCTGCTTCCTTAATGGAAATTCCCAGTTTCTTATAGTTATTGTTTCTGTGTCTATCCACACACCTAGCTTTGCTTGATCTGTGCTACCTGCTCCACTTGTTTGGCTGCTGTCCTTCTCCTTGTGGATTCATGTGTCATCTGTAAAAACTCATTCCACTGCACAATTGTGGTTACTGCTGCTCAGTCAGAGGTACTATTTAAAGAATACTTCTTACCAGGTGAGTTAGTAACAGGTATACCGATATATTACTGCCAAAAATATACTTGCCATTTGTCTAGCTGTTAGATATATACGTTTAGTGAATTTTGTAGCATGGAGTCCAAACATAGCAACCAAATCCAGTCTGAATGTAGTCTTCCATTTTAATTTTGACTGCAGCACTAAGGTAATTTATGAGTTATATGAACCCACAACTGTGAACCTCTGTTGATTTAAATGTTCAGAACTCATGGTGGACTAAGGTATTTTGCATGTTCATTTTGATTTGTTTGATCTTGATCTGTTTTTCAATTTTCCCATGGACCTCGATGATTATAATAATCTTTTTTGATTGTGTTGTTGAAGACTGATACAAAGGTATGGACTTTAGCATGCGTTATATAGAAATTAATACAATCGGTCAAACGGTGAACAAATAACATCCTGCCAATTATATAATATAGTATTTGGGACATAAGTAGCCAAAAAATATATAACCAAATGTCTACTAAGTTACACTTAAAGAATACAGCATCCATGCTTATAATACATATTATGAAACATCAGAACATCTTTGCAAGATTGCTCATATATTTTTCTAAATAAATATATTTGTTCCAAAGAGGCTGAATTGTAATTAAATATATTGTTGAGCATGACGATGATACTTGTTTCATTTGCTTTGCTCATTAAGCTAAAAGATGTTTGTATCTGATATCGTAGCTCTGTCATCTGTTACTTGTTATACCGTACAATGCTTTTAGATTTAATGCTTGGGATTTAACCTGATTTGTATTTTTTCAGAGCATATTTTATTCCAGGCTGTGTGAAAATAAAATTGTCATGTATGTCTGTGATGAGCATAAACTGCAAATCCCTTATGTGAATCTGGGCTTTGTTTGGACAGGAGATGACATGCACGGGAGATGTGTGCTGAGGAACTACATATTTTTTTCAAGACGTTCTATCCATTTATGGAATAAAAATAAGAACTGATTGATTAATGAACATGACATATGATGTCTTAAATAAAAGTAGGCACAGCCCAATTATAGCAAAATGAGTGCAAAAAGAACCTTTATAAATATAAGAGAAAAAGGTGATTTTCTAAACTATCTGCAAACCAAAGAAAAAAATCACAGCATGTAAATTGCATATATCTGATAATTCAATAGCAAAATTAGAGCAAAAATGCCACAATAAACGATGTGTCATATTCAGAACAATTAAAATGTATTGGCATATCGGTTTACACTAAAAATTACCTTAACAGTATTTACCTCCTAAATCCACTCAAAAGGTTTCAACTTCTTCACAACCTTTTTCCTGTATTACTCTGTCATATTTGCCTTCATATCACTTCTAGTCTACATACTCCTCCTTTTCTATTTGTCTTGTCTTTTCCAAAGAGTCTAAAACAAGGAAGATTTACAACTAGTGTTGAGCATTCCGATACTGCAAATATCGGGTATCGGCAGATATTCGCTGTATCAGAATTCCAATACCGAGTTCCGATATTTTTGCGATATCGGAAATCGGAATGGGAAGTTCCTATAGTGCAATTATGCACTATAATGGAGTGTGGGCGGTGCGTGGGCGGAGACTACATGTGTGTGTGTGTGAGGGCGGTGTCTGCGTGACCGTGGGGCTCTGTGCTTGTGTGCCGGGGCTCTGTGCTTGTGTGCCGGGGATCTGTGCTTGTGTGCCAGGGCTCTGTGCATGTGTGCCGGGGCTCTGTGCGGGCTGCGGGGCTCTGTGCGGGCTGCCGTGGCTCTGTGCGGGCTGCCGTGGCTCTGTGCGGGCTGCCGTGGCTCTGTGCGGGCAGCTGTGCCTCTGTGCGTGTGTGCTGGGGATCGCTGCGTGTGTGCAGGCATCGTCCGATGGGACTACAAGTCCCATTGGGCTATGCCTGCTACACTGACAGTGACTGACACATTAGCCAATGTTGGGACAGTAGTAGACCCATCATCCGGCTAATGTGTTGAATGAAAAAAAAAAAATACTCCATACATACATACTATATACATTCACTGGCCAATTTATTAGGTACACCTGTCCAACTTCTTGTTAACACTTAATTTCTAATCAGCCAATCACATGGCGGCAACTCAGTGCATTTAGGCATGTAGACATGGTCAATAGGGTTGAGCGACTTTCATTTTTTTAAGATCGAGTCTGGTTTTGTGAAACCCGATTTAGTCCAGAGTCGAGTCGAGTGAAGTCGGCCGATTATCGCTAAAAGTCGGGGATCGACCGAAACACGAAACCCAATGCAAGTCAATGGGGAAGCATAGCCGGCAGTGAGTGGAGGCCAGGAAAACACCTACAGTGCACATTTTACTGCCAAAAACATCCATTCTTGTTTTCTGAAGCTTGTCAATCTTAATTAACTTTATAATAATAGTTGGGCACTGGAAATTGGGGGTCATTTGGCAAAAGTTGTGGGGGTAGGGCTGGTTCAAGGTTTTAGTGGGCCCAGGAAACATGGACTACGTCATGGCGGTGGAGCAGGGAGAGGTAAGTATTTCAACGTTGCAAGTGCTGTGATCCTGAGCAAGCAGGGGGGGCCCACTCGTTCGCATTGGCACTGGCACAGGGCCCCTCAAAGTACGGCGGTGTGTTTGCATGGCGGGGGCGCCTCCCACCAGCAGCGACACTTTTGCGTACTCTGAGTGGCCCTGTGCCAGTGACGTCGCCAACGAGTATGCCCCCCCACCTGATGAAGGAACCTGCACTTTCATCTGCACCTTCCTCTTTGTCCCTGTGTAAGGTGGTATAATATGCGGGAAGGGGAACCTTACTTTCAGCAGGGTCAGATTCTGGCTGTGTAGAGTACAAGGGGAATGTAGTGGTCTAGGTCAATGTAACAGCAGACTCATCTAGCAGTGGCTGGGCAATGGGCAGGATGATGAGGAAACAGATATAGGGCCAAAGAATAAAGTAGGCTAAATGCAGATCAAAATTGGTAACAGGACTAAACAGGCGGCATTGCTTTGTTCAGTGGAGTAGCAAACCCAAGAGCAGCAGACACTGTTTCAAGGGCCTAACCACACTAGTAGGCCAAATGCAGTTTAATATCTGATAGTATAGGCCGAAAGCCAGAATGTGGAAGCTCAGCTTTGTTCAGTTGAGGACAACACCAGGGAGGGGCAGACACCGTTAGTAGGCCCTAACCACCATTTTGTTTTTTAAAAAACACTGAATGAGAGCCAGAAGGTTGAAGCTCAGCTTTATTCAGTTGAGGGCAACACCAGGGAGGGGCAGACACCGTTAGTAGGCCCTAAACACCATTTTGTTTTTTAAAAAACACTTAATGAGAGCCAGAAGGTTGAAGCTCAGGTTTATTCAGTTGAGGGCAACACCAGGGAGGGGCAGAAGCCGTTAGTAGGCCCTAACCACCATTTTGTTTTTTAAAAAACACTTAATGAGAGCCAGAAGGTTGAAGCTCAGCTTTATTCAGTTGAGGGCAACACCAGGCAGGGGCAGACACCGTTAGTAGGCCGGAACCACCAATGTGTTTAAAAACAGCAGTTAATCAGAGCCGGAAGGTAGAAGCTCAGCTTTATTCAGTTGAGGGCAACACCAGGGAGGGGCAGAAGCCGTTAGTAGGCCCTAACCACCATTTTGTTTTTTAAAAAACACTTAATGAGAGCCAGAAGGTTGAAGCTCAGCTTTATTCAGTTGAGGGCAACACCAGGCAGGGGCAGACACCGTTAGTAGGCCGGAACCACCAATGTGTTTAAAAACAGCAGTTAATCAGAGCCGGAAGGTAGAAGCTCAGCTTTAGTGAGTTGAGGGCAACACCAGGGAGGGGCAGAAGCCGTTAGTAGGCCCTAACCACCATTTTGTTTTTTAAAAAACACTTAATGAGAGCCAGAAGGTTGAAGCTCAGCTTTATTCAGTTGAGGGCAACACCAGGCAGGGGCAGACACCGTTAGTAGGCCGGAACCACCAATGTGTTTAAAAACAGCAGTTAATCAGAGCCGGAAGGTAGAAGCTCAGCTTTATTCAGTTGAGGGCAACACCAGGGAGGGGCAGAAGCCGTTAGTAGGCCCTAACCACCATTTTGTTTTTTAAAAAACACTTAATGAGAGCCAGAAGGTTGAAGCTCAGCTTTATTCAGTTGAGGGCAACACCAGGCAGGGGCAGACACCGTTAGTAGGCCCTAACCACCATTTTGTTTTTTAAAAAACACTTAATGAGAGCCAGAAGGTTGAAGCTCAGCTTTATTCAGTTGAGGGCAACACCAGGCAGGGGCAGACACCGTTAGTAGGCCCTAACCACCATTTTGTTTTTTAAAAAACACTTAATGAGAGCCAGAAGGTTGAAGCTCAGCTTTATTCAGTTGAGGGCAACACCAGGCAGGGGCAGACACCGTTAGCAGGCCGGAACCACCAATGTGTTTAAAAACAGCAGTTAATCAGAGCCGGAAGGTAGAAGCTCAGCTTTAGTGAGTTGAGGGCAACACCAGGGAGGGGCAGAAGCCGTTAGTAGGCCCTAACCACCATTTTGTTTTTTAAAAAACACTTAATGAGAGCCAGAAGGTTGAAGCTCAGCTTTATTCAGTTGAGGGCAACACCAGGCAGGGGCAGACACCGTTAGTAGGCCGGAACCACCAATGTGTTTAAAAACAGCAGTTAATCAGAGCCGGAAGGTAGAAGCTCAGCTTTATTCAGTTGAGGGCAACACCAGGGAGGGGCAGAAGCCGTTAGTAGGCCTTAACCACCATTTTGTTTTTTAAAAAACACTTAATGAGAGCCAGAAGGTTGAAGCTCAGCTTTATTCAGTTGAGGGCAACACCAGGCAGGGGCAGACACCGTTAGTAGGCCGGAACCACCATTTTGTTTTTTAAAAAACACTTAATGAGAGCCAGAAGGTTGAAGCTCAGCTTTATTCAGTTGAGGGCAACACCAGGCAGGGGCAGACACCGTTAGTAGGCCGGAACCACCAATGTGTTTAAAAACAGCAGTTAATCAGAGCCGGAAGGTAGAAGCTCAGCTTTATTCAGTTGAGGGCAACACCAGGGAGGGGCAGAAGCCGTTAGTAGGCCCTAACCACCATTTTGTTTTTTAAAAAACACTTAATGAGAGCCAGAAGGTTGAAGCTCAGCTTTATTCAGTTGAGGGCAACACCAGGCAGGGGCAGACACCGTTAGTAGGCCGGAACCACCAATGTGTTTAAAAACAGCAGTTAATCAGAGCCGGAAGGTAGAAGCTCAGCTTTATTCAGTTGAGGGCAACACCAGGCAGGGGCAGACACCGTTAGTAGGCCGGAACCACCAATGTGTTTAAAAACAGCAGTTAATCAGAGCCGGAAGGTAGAAGCTCAGCTTTATTCAGTTGAGGACAACTTGAATTAGGGACTGCATACAGACTTAGCAGGCTGTCCCCTGTGTGGACCATGCATCCAATACATTAACCCATTGAGCCACAAAGGACACGTAACCTTCCGTGGCCATGCCTACAGGTCCATGTGTCTGTTGTCAGGTGTACCTTTGTCAGTGTAGGCCTATTGGAAGGAGGGACCGCAGACAGGCTTCGAAGGCCTAACACAATAAAATGGGCTGGCTGTAGGCACTTTAAAATTGGTTCCAGGGGTACACGGGCAGCAGTGGTCTGGTCAGTGGAGGCCTAGTGGAAGGAGGGACCGCAGACAGGCTTCGAAGGCCTAACACAATAAAATGGGCTGGCTGTAGGCACTTTAAAATTGGTTCCAGGGGTACACGGGCAGCAGTGGTCTGGTCAGTGGAGGCCTAGTGGAAGGAGGGACCGCAGACAGGCTTCGAAGGCCTAACACAATAAAATGGGCTGGCTGTAGGCACTTTAAAATTGGTTCCAGGGGTACACGGGCAGCAGTGGTCTGGTCAGTGGAGGCCTAGTGGAAGGAGGGACCGCAGACAGGCTTCGAAGGCCTAAAATAACAAACAATAGGCTCATGGCAGTTTTACAGCGGTTACATGGATACACGGGCAGGCAGCTTGGTGGTGAGTGGAGGAGTATTTAAAGTAGGGACCGCAGACAGGCTATCAAAGGCCTAAAATAACAAACAATAGGCTCATTGCAGTTTTACAGCGGTTACATGGATACACGGGCAGGCAGCTTGGTGGTGAGTGGAGGAGTATTTAAAGTAGGGACCGCAGACAGGCTATCAAAGGCCTAAAATAACAAACAATAGGCTCATGGCAGTTTTACAGCGGTTACATGGATACACGGGCAGGCAGCTTGGTGGTGAGTGGAGGAGTATTTAAAGTAGGGACCGCAGACAGGCTATCAAAGGCCTAAAATAACAAACAATAGGCTCATGGCAGTTTTACAGCGGTTACATGGATACACGGGCAGGCAGCTTGGTGGTGAGTGGAGGAGTATTTAAAGTAGGGACCGCAGACAGGCTATCAAAGGCCTAAAATAACAAACAATAGGCTCATGACAGTTTTACAGCGGTTACATGGATACACAGGCAGCTTGGTGGTGAGTGGAGGAGTATTTAAAGTAGGGACCGCAGACAGGCTATCAAAGGCCTAAAATGACAAACAATAGGCTCATGGCAGTTTTACAGCGGTTACATGGATACACGGGCAGGCAGCTTGGTGGTGAGTGGAGGAGTATTTAAAGTAGGGACCGCAGACAGGCTATCAAAGGCCTAAAATAACAAACAATAGGCTCATGGCAGTTTTACAGCGGTTACATGGATACACAGGCAGCTTGGTGGTGAGTGGAGGAGTATTTAAAGTAGGGACCGCAGACAGGCTATCAAAGGCCTAAAATAACAAACAATAGGCTCATGGCAGTTTTACAGCGGTTACATGGATACACGGGCAGGCAGCTGGTGATGAGTGGAGGAGTATTTAAAGTAGGGACCGCAGACAGGCTATCAAAGGCCTAAAATAACAAACAATAGGCTCATGGCAGTTTTACAGCGGTTACATGGATACACGGGCAGGCAGCTTGGTGGTGAGTGGAGGAGTATTTAAAGTAGGGACCGCAGACAGGCTATCAAAGGCCTAAAATAACAAACAATAGGCTCATGGCAGTTTTACAGCGGTTACATGGATACACGGGCAGGCAGCTTGGTGGTGAGTGGAGGAGTATTTAAAGTAGGGACCGCAGACAGGCTATCAAAGGCCTAAAATAACAAACAATAGGCTCATGGCAGTTTTACAGCGGTTACATGGATACACGGGCAGGCAGCTTGGTGGTGAGTGGAGGAGTATTTAAAGTAGGGACCGCAGACAGGCTATCAAAGGCCTAAAATAACAAACAATAGGCTCATGGCAGTTTTACAGCGGTTACATGGATACACGGGCAGGCAGCTTGGTGGTGAGTGGAGGAGTATTTAAAGTAGGGACCGCAGACAGGCTATCAAAGGCCTAAAATAACAAACAATAGGCTCATGGCAGTTTTACAGCGGTTACATGGATACACGGGCAGGCAGCTTGGTGGTGAGTGGAGGAGTATTTAAAGTAGGGACCGCAGACAGGCTATCAAAGGCCTAAAATAACAAACAATAGGCTCATGGCAGTTTTACAGCGGTTACATGGATACACGGGCAGGCAGCTGGTGATGAGTGGAGGAGTATTTAAAGTAGGGACCGCAGACAGGCTATCAAAGGCCTAAAATAACAAACAATAGGCTCATGGCAGTTTTACAGCGGTTACATGGATACATGGGCAGGCAGCTTGGTGGTGAGTGGAGGAGTATTTAAAGTAGGGACCGCAGACAGGCTATCAAAGGCCTAAAATAACAAACAATAGGCTCATGGCAGTTTTACAGCGGTTACATGGATACACGGGCAGGCAGCTTGGTGGTGAGTGGAGGAGTATTTAAAGTAGGGACCGCAGACAGGCTATCAAAGGCCTAAAATAACAAACAATAGGCTCATGGCAGTTTTACAGCGGTTACATGGATACACGGGCAGGCAGCTTGGTGGTGAGTGGAGGAGTATTTAAAGTAGGGACCGCAGACAGGCTATCAAAGGCCTAAAATAACAAACAATAGGCTCATGGCAGTTTTACAGCGGTTACATGGATACACGGGCAGGCAGCTTGGTGGTGAGTGGAGGAGTATTTAAAGTAGGGACCGCAGACAGGCTATCAAAGGCCTAAAATAACAAACAATAGGCTCATGGCAGTTTTACAGCGGTTACATGGATACACGGGCAGGCAGCTTGGTGGTGAGTGGAGGAGTATTTAAAGTAGGGACCGCAGACAGGCTATCAAAGGCCTAAAATAACAAACAATAGGCTCATGGCAGTTTTACAGCGGTTACATGGATACACGGGCAGGCAGCTTGGTGGTGAGTGGAGGAGTATTTAAAGTAGGGACCGCAGACAGGCTATCAAAGGCCTAAAATAACAAACAATAGGCTCATGGCAGTTTTACAGCGGTTACATGGATACACGGGCAGGCAGCTGGTGATGAGTGGAGGAGTATTTAAAGTAGGGACCGCAGACAGGCTATCAAAGGCCTAAAATAACAAACAATAGGCTCATGGCAGTTTTACAGCGGTTACATGGATACACGGGCAGGCAGCTTGGTGGTGAGTGGAGGAGTATTTAAAGTAGGGACCGCAGACAGGCTATCAAAGGCCTAAAATAACAAACAATAGGCTCATGGCAGTTTTACAGCGGTTACATGGATACACGGGCAGGCAGCTTGGTGGTGAGTGGAGGAGTATTTAAAGTAGGGACCGCAGACAGGCTATCAAAGGCCTAAAATAACAAACAATAGGCTCATGGCAGTTTTACAGCGGTTACATGGATACACGGGCAGGCAGCTTGGTGGTGAGTGGAGGAGTATTTAAAGTAGGGACCGCAGACAGGCTATCAAAGGCCTAAAATAACAAACAATAGGCTCATGGCAGTTTTACAGCGGTTACATGGATACACGGGCAGGCAGCTTGGTGGTGAGTGGAGGAGTATTTAAAGTAGGGACCGCAGACAGGCTATCAAAGGCCTAAAATAACAAACAATAGGCTCATGGCAGCTTTACAGCGGTTACATGGATACACAGGCAGCTTGGTGGTGAGTGGAGGAGTAGTGCAAGGAGTGTCTGTCCCAGTACTCCCAAAATATAAATAGATGTTAATGTCTCGCAAAACAACCAAAACAAAAAAAAAGGTGGCATACTTAGGTACAGGGGTGGGCTCATCTACTGAGTTTCTGACATAGTAATTTGGCAGTAACTATTTAATGGTGCCAATATAGGACACAGACACAGACTACTTTAAGTTGCATCATAGATGTCTACAAATTTGTATTGTCAGTGCCAGACATTGAATGATGTCAGCGAATAGACTAAAGATTGGTGGAGCTGTGCGACATAATTTTGCACGTGGTAGAGCACATTTTGAGCTGGGGTAGGGGGGAACTCTCTTGAGGCCGGCGGGACCGCCCCAGGGCCACTCATGTTACAACGGTGTGTCTGACGTTGGGTGCGCACCACCACCGCCAGAGACACTACATTGTACTATGAGGGACCCAGTAGCAATGCCGTCAACCAAAAGCGAGCACACCCACCTCTTCAGACAAACAGCAGTCTCACGGGTGCTTGCGCCAAGTCGCGATACCACGGCCCCGTGTGGGGAGTTTGGCCATTTAGGGAGGTGTAAACATGTCGTATGCTGTACAATCAGCTGCAGCAAATTAGACATTAGAAAAGTAATTCACAGGCAAGAGCTTTTCATAGGAAAGCTAGGTGTCGGCCGGGCAAGGTGGGGCAAAAGATTTCGAAATCCAGTTGTGGTTCATTTTAATGAATGTTAGATCGTCAACATTTTGGGTAGCCAGACGAGTCCTTTTTTCGGTTAATATTGAACCTGCAGCACTGAATACTCTTTCTGATAGGACACTTGCTGCCGGGCAAGCAAGCTCCTGCAATGCATATTCTGCCAATTCTGGCCAGGTGTCTAATTTGGAGGCCCAGTAATCAAATGGGAATGACGGTTGAGGGAGAACATCGATAAGGGATGAAAAATAGTTAGTAACCATACTGGACAAATGTTGTCTCCTGTCACTTTCAATTGATGCAGCAGTACCTGTCCTGTCTGCGGTCATAGCAAAATCACTCCACAACCTGGTCAGAAAACCCCTCTGTCCAACGCCACTTCTGATGTGTGCACCCCTAACACTCCTAGTCTGCTGCCCCCTGGAGCTCGTGTGAGAACGATCACGTGCGCTGTGTGCTGGGAATGCCTGAAGCAAACTGTCAACAAGAGTTGATTGTTTGGTTGCTAATATTAGTTCCAAGTTCTCATGTGGCATAATATTTTGCAATTTGCCTTTATAGCGTGGATCAAGGAGGCAGGCCAACCAGTAATCGTCATCGTTCATCATTTTCGTAATGCGTGTGTCCATTTTTAGGATACGTAAGGCATAATCCGCCATGTGGGCCAAAGTTCCAGTTGTCAAATCTCCGGTTGTGATTGGTTGAGGGGCAGTTGCAGGCAAATCTACGTCACTTGTGTCCCTCAAAAAACCAGAACCCGGCCGTGACACGCAACCAATTTCCTGTGCCCCCGGGAAAGGTTCGGCATTAAAAATATACTCATCCCCATCATCCTCCTCGTCCTCCACCTCCTCTTCGCCCGCTACCTCGTCCTGTACACTGCCCTGACCAGACAATGGCTGACTGTCATCAAGGCTTTCCTCTTCCTCTGGTGCAGACGCCTGCTCCTTTATGTGCGTCAAACTTTGCATCAGCAGACGCATTAGGGGGATGCTCATGCTTATTACGGCGTTGTCTGCACTAACCAGCCGTGTGCATTCCTCAAAACACTGAAGGACTTGACACATGTCTTGTATCTTAGACCACTGCACACCTGACAACTCCATGTCTGCCATCCTACTGCCTGCCCGTGTATCCTCCCACAAATAAATAACAGCACGCCTCTGTTCGCACAGTCTCTGAAGCATGTGCAGTGTTGAGTTCCACCTTGTTGCAACGTCTATGATTAGGCGATGCTGGGGAAGGTTCAAAGACCGCTGATAGGTCTGCATACGGCTGGCGTGTACAGGCGAACGTCGGATATGTGAGCAAAGTGCACGCACTTTGAGGAGCAGATCGGAGAACCCAGGATAAGTTTTCAATAAGCACTGCACCACCAGGTTTAAGGTGTGAGCCAGGCAAGGAATGTGTTTCAGTTGGGAAAGGGAGATGGCAGCCATGAAATTCCTTCCGTTATCACTCACTACCTTGCCTGCCTCAAGATCTACTGTGCCCAGCCACGACTGCGTTTCTTGTTGCAAGAACTCTGACAGAACTTCCGCGGTGTGTCTGTTGTCGCCCAAACACTTCATAGCCAATACAGCCTGCTGACGCTTGGCAGTAGCTGGCCCATAATGGGACAACTGGTGTGCAACAGTGTCATCTGCCGATGGAGTGGTTGGCAGACTGCGTTCTGTGGAAGAGCTGTAGCTTCTGCAGGAGGACGAGGAGGAGGAGGAGGAGGGGGTGCGAACGCCTACAGCCAACTGTTTCCTAGACCGTGGGCTAGGCACAACTGTCCCTAAATTGATGTCGCCTGTGGACCCTGCATCCACCACATTCACCCAGTGTGCCGTGATGGACACATAACGTCCCTGGCCATGCCTACTGGTCCATGCATCTGTAGTCAGGTGCACCTTTGTACTCACAGATTGCCTGAGTGCATGGACGATGCGCTGTTTAACATGCTGGTGCAGGGCTGGGATGGCTTTTCTGGAAAAAAAGTGTCGACTGGGTAGCTCGTATCGTGGTTCAGCGTACTCCATCAGGGCTTTGAAAGCTTCGCTTTCAACTAACCGGTAGGGCATCATCTCTAACGAGATTAGTCTAGCTATGTGGGCGTTAAAACCCTGTGTACGTGGATGCGAGGATAAGTACTTCCTTTTTCTAACCAGAGTCTCATGTAGGGTGAGCTGGACTGGAGAGCTGGAGATCGTGGAACTTTCGGGTGTGCCGGTGTACATGGCAGACTGAGAGACGGTTGGAGACGGTATTGTTTCCGCCGGTGCCCTAGATGCAATATTTCCTCCTACAAAACTGGTGATTCCCTGACCCTGACTGCTTTTGGCTGGCAAAGAAACCTGCACAGATACTGCCGGTGGTGCGGAAAATGGTGGCCTTACAGTGACGGAAGGGATGTTGCGTTGCTGACTAGCTTCATTGGCCGAGGGTGCTACAACCTTAAGGGACGTTTGGTAGTTAGTCCAGGCTTGAAAATGCATGGTGGTTAAGTGTCTATGCATGCAACTAGTATTTAGACTTTTCAGATTCTGACCTCTGCTTAAGCTAGTTGAACATTTTTGACAGATGACTTTGCGCTGATCAGTTGGATGTTGTTTAAAAAAATGCCAGCCTGCACTCTTCCTAGACTCGGATCCCTTTTCAGGGATTGCAGACTGAGCTTTAACCGGATGGCCACGCTGTCCTCCAACAGGTTTTGGCTTTGACACGCGTTTTGGGCCAGATACGGGCCCGGCAGATGGAACCTGTTGCGATGTTGATGCCTGCTGCGGCCCCTCCTCCACCTCCGCTTCTGAACTACTGCCGCCTGCACCCTGTTCCCCCAATGGCTGCCAATCGGGGTCAATAACTGGGTCATCTATTACCTCCTCTTCGAGCTCGTGTGCAACTTCGTCTGTGTCACTGTGTCGGTCGGTGGTATAGCGTTCGTGGCGGGGCAACATAGTCTCATCAGGGTCTGATTGTGGATCTGTACCCTGAGAGGGCAATGTGGTGGTCTGAGTCAAAGGAGCAGCATAGTACTCTGGCTGTGGCTGTGCATCAGTGCACTCCATGTCAGAATCTACTTGTAATGGGCATGGCCTGTTAAATGTTTCACTTTCTAAGCCAGGGACGGTATGTGTAAAGAGCTCCATGGAGTGACCCGTTGTGTCGCCTGCTGCATCCTTCTCTCTTGTTGTAGTTTTTGCTGAGGAGGACAAGGAAGCGACTTGTCCCTGACCGTGAACATCCACAAGCGACGCGCTGCTTTTACATTTACCAGTTTCGGAAGAGGAGGCAAAAGAGCTAGAGGCTGAGTCTGCAATGTAAGCCAAAACTTGCTGTTGCTGCTCCGCCTTTAAAAGCGGTTTTCCTACTCCCAGAAAAGAGAGCGTTCGAGGCCTTGTGTAGCCTGACGACGAAACTGGCTCCACAGCTCCAGACTTAGGTGGAATATTTTTATCCCCACGACCACCTGATGCTCCACTACCACTACCATCATTACCAGCTGACAATGAACGCCCACGACGACCTCTTGCACCAGACTTCCTCATTGTTTTAAAATCTTAACCAAAGTAACTTTATTTGTTGCTGTCAAACAACTTACACGGTGAGCTATAACTTCAGTATGATTTCAATATCCCTTAACAGGTTGGTGAGACCACAAGGAAAATCAGGCACAATGTTACACACTCTGTTTTCTGTGGCACAAAATCACAGAGATGACACACATGCAGGACTGTCACTCAAGCACTAATGTCAATATTAATCTCCCACCTAATTTATTTATTTTTTTTTCTCAGGGAGACTTTAGAAACCAAATAATATTTAAAAAAAAACAACAAAAAAAAGGCTTTCTATGGCCCACAATTAGAGAGAGAGAGGTGGCACACCCAGGAGTCAAGACTGGCGCACAAGCTGAAAGGGCAATATTACTCTCCCACTGTTTTTTTAAGTTTTTTTTTTATTTTCAGGGAGACTTTAGAAACCAAATAATATTAAAAAAACCAAAAAAATAAATAGCCTTTCTATGGCCCACTGAATGAGAGAGAGAGGTGGCACACCCAGGAGTCAAGACTGGCACACAAGCTGAAAGGGCAATATTACTCTCCCACTGTTTTTTTATGTATTTTTTGTTTTTTAAGGGAGACTTTAGAAACCCAATAATATTTAAAAAAAAAAAAAAAAAAGGCTTTCTATGGCCCACAATTAGAGAGAGAGGTGGCACACCCAGGAGTCAAGACTGGCACACAAGCTGAAAGGGCAATATTACTCTCCCACTGTTTTTTTTTTTTTTTTTTTTTTTTCAGGGAGACTTTAGAAACCAAATAATATTAAAAAAACCAAAAAAATAAATAGCCTTTCTATGGCCCACTGAATGAGAGAGAGAGGTGGCACACCCAGGAGTCAAGACTGGCACACAAGCTGAAAGGGCAATATTACTCTCCCACTGTTTTTTTATGTATTTTTTGTTTTTTAAGGGAGACTTTAGAAACCCAATAATATTTTTTAAAAAAATAAATAGGCTTTCTATGGCCCACTGAATGAGAGGGAGAGAGGTGGCACACCCAGGAGTCAAGACTGGCACACAAGCTGAAAGGGCAATATTACTCTCCCACTGTTTTTTTATGTATTTTTTTTTTTTCAGGGAGACTTTAGAAACCAAATAATAAGAAAAAAAATAAATAAATAAATAGGCTTTCTATAGCCCACTGAATGAGAGATAGCACACACAGCAGTGGCACACAAGCCCTGACTGAGGCCAATATTTTTCTCCCACTGATTGATGTAGTGTTTTTGTGTTGAGGTAGATTTTAGAACACAAATCAAGGAAAAAAAAAAAATGCTTTCTATGGCCCACTGAATGAGAGAGAGGTGGCACACCCAGGAGTCAAGACTGGCACACAAGCTGAAAGGGCAATATTACTCTCCCACTGTTTTTTTATGTATTTTTTGTTTTTTAAGGGAGACTTTAGAAACCCAATAATATTTTAAAAAAAAATAAATAGGCTTTCTATGGCCCACTGAATGAGAGGGAGAGAGGTGGCACACCCAGGAGTCAAGACTGGCACACAAGCTGAAAGGGCAATATTACTCTCCCACTGTTTTTTTATGTTTTTTTTTTTTTTTTCAGGGAGACTTTAGAAACCAAATAATATTAAAAAAACCAAAAAAATAAATAGCCTTTCTATGGCCCACTGAATGAGAGAGAGAGGTGGCACACCCAGGAGTCAAGACTGGCACACAAGCTGAAAGGGCAATATTACTCTCCCACTGTTTTTTTATGTATTTTTTTGTTTTTTAAGGGAGACTTTAGAAACCCAATAATATTTAAAAAAAAAAAAAAAAAAGGCTTTCTATGGCCCACAATTAGAGAGAGAGGTGGCACACCCAGGAGTCAAGACTGGCACACAAGCTGAAAGGGCAATATTACTCTCCCACTGTTTTTTTTTTTGTTTTTTTTCAGGGAGACTTTAGAAACCAAATAATATTAAAAAAACCAAAAAAATAAATAGCCTTTCTATGGCCCACTGAATGAGAGAGAGAGGTGGCACACCCAGGAGTCAAGACTGGCACACAAGCTGAAAGGGCAATATTACTCTCCCACTGTTTTTTTATGTATTTTTTTTTTTCAGGGAGACTTTAGAAACCAAATAATAAGAAAAAAAATAAATAAATAAATAGGCTTTCTATAGCCCACTGAATGAGAGATAGCACACACAGCAGTGGCACACAAGCCCTGACTGAGGCCAATATTTTTCTCCCACTGATTGATGTAGTGTTTTTGTGTTGAGGTAGATTTTAGAACACAAATCAAGGAAAAAAAAAATGCTTTCTATGGCCCACTGAATGAGAGAGGTGGCACACCCAGGAGTCAAGACTGGCACACAAGCTGAAAGGGCAATATTACTCTCCCACTGTTTTTTTATGTATTTTTTGTTTTTTAAGGGAGACTTTAGAAACCCAATAATATTTTAAAAAAAAATAAATAGGCTTTCTATGGCCCACTGAATGAGAGGGAGAGAGGTGGCACACCCAGGAGTCAAGACTGGCACACAAGCTGAAAGGGCAATATTACTCTCCCACTGTTTTTTTATGTTTTTTTTTTTTTCAGGGAGACTTTAGAAACCAAATAATATTAAAAAAACCAAAAAAATAAATAGCCTTTCTATGGCCCACTGAATGAGAGAGAGAGGTGGCACACCCAGGAGTCAAGACTGGCACACAAGCTGAAAGGGCAATATTACTCTCCCACTGTTTTTTTTTTTTTTTTTTTTTTTTTCAGGGAGACTTTAGAAACCAAATAATAAGAAAAAAATAAAATAAATAAATAGGCTTTCTATAGCCCACTGAATAAGAGATAGCACACACAGCAGTGGCACACAAGCCCTGACTGAGGCCAATATTTTTCTACCACTGATTGATGTAGTGTTTTTGTGTTGAGGTAGAATTTAGAACACAAATCACGGAAAAAATAAATAGGCTTTCTATGGCCCACTCAGTGAGAGATGGCACACACAGGGATGGCACTGTAGCAGAAATGCCAATCTTAATCTCCCACAAAAAAAAAAAAAAAAAAAACAGGGACTGTCCTACAATTACTATCTCCCTGCAGTAATCTAAGCCAGGTATGGCAGGCAGCAATAGGAGTGGACTGATGCACAAATTAAATAAAAAGTGTGGACAAACAAAAAAGATAGCTGTGCAGAAAGGAACAAGAGGATATGTGCTTTGAAAAAAGCAGTTGGTTTCCACAGTGGCGTACACACAGCAATACAGCTATCACGGAGCCTTCTAGGGCAGCCCAATGAGCTACAGCGCTGAGGAAAAAAAAAAAAATAGCTTCCACTGTTCCTGCACACCGAAGGTGGTGTTGGACAGTGGAAATCGCTACAGCACAAGCGGTTTGGTGGTTAGTGGACCCTGCCTAACGCTCTCCCTGCTTCTGACGAAGCGGCAGCAACCTCTCCCTAAGCTCAGATCAGCAGCAGTAAGATGGCGGTCGGCGGGAACGCCCCTTTATAGCCCCTGTGACGCCGCAGACAGCAAGCCAATCACTGCAATGCCCTTCTCTAAGATGGTGGGGACCAGGATCTATGTCATCACGCTGCCCACACTCTGCGTTCACCTTCATTGGCTGAGAAATGGCGCTTTTCGCATCATTGAAACGCGACTTTGGCGCGAAAGTCACGTACCGCATGGCCGACAAGCACAGGGGTCGGATCGGGTTTCATGAGACGCCGACTTAGCCAAAAGTCGGCGACTTTTGAAAATGATCGACCCGTTTCGCTCAACCCTAATGGTCAAGACAATCTCCTGCAGTTCAAACCGAGCATCAGTATGGGGATGAAAGGTGATTTGAGTGCCTTTGAACGTGACATGGTTGTTGGTGCCAGAAGGGCTGGTCTGAGTATTTCAGAAACTGCTGATCTACTGGGATTTTCACGCACAACCATCTCTAGGGTTTACAGAGAATGGTCCGAAAAAGAAAAAAAATCCAGTGAGCGGCAGTTCTGTGGGCGGAAATGCCTTGTTGATGCCAGAGGTCAGAGGAGAATGGGCAGACTGGTTCGAGCTGATAGAAAGGCAACAGTGACTCAAATCGCCACCCGTTACAACCAAGGTAGGCCTAAGAGCATCTCTGAACGCACAGTGTGTCGAACTTTGAGGCAGATGGGCTACAGCAGCAGAAGACCACACCGGGTACCACACCTTTCAGCTAAGAACAGGAAACTGAGGCTACAATTTGTACAAGCTCATCGAAATTGGACAGTAGAAGATTGGAAAAACGTTTCTTGGTCTGATGAGTCTCGATTTCTGCTGCGACATTCGGATGGTAGGGTCAGAATTTGGCGTAAACAACATGAAAGCATGGATCCATCCTGCCTTGTATGGAGCATCTTTGGGATGTGCAGCCGACAAATCTGCGGCAACTGTGTGATGCCATCATGTCAATATGGACCAAAATCTCTGAGGAATGCTTCCAGCACCTTGTTGAATCTATGCCACGAAGAATTGAGGCAGTTCTGAAGGCAAAAGGGGGTCCAACCCGTTACTAGCATGGTGTACCTAATAAAGTGGCCGGTGAGTGTACATACTACATATGTTAGGGGTCGAGTTCCCGCCTCTGCACAGGGGGAATCTTCGCTGCGGTCTCCCATTCTTCTCCTGACGCAGTGGAGCCTGCTCAGCAGAGACGTCGGTCCCAGCGTCTCGCTCATGCTGACTCTGTGCAAAGAGTTGCTGCTTCCTTTCCTGCTTCTACCATTGAGGCCAGTGTTGGGCAGCGGCGAGCAGATGCTGCTGGGACTAAGTCCTGCTTTCCTCGTTCTGAGCATGCCCAGAGTAAGATCTCTCAGTGGAGATCGAGGGTCACATGTTCAGATACTGCTGTCAACTCTATTGGCCCTTCTAGGAAGGTCCTGTAGGTGCGCAGGCTCTGTAGCAGCCTCTCATTGGTCCTTCTAGGAAGGTCCTGTACGTGCTGCAACTATTTAAGGCTCGCATGGCCGCACGGCCATGCGCTAGTGTCTTTTCAAGTTATGTGCTTTGCGCCAGTGTGGTCATGTGTGTTCAGGAACCCGGCTGAAATAAACCCCTAGAATGCTGGCACCTCCGTTGAGGAGATTGTGTTTGAATGTATTCAGGGACTCGGCTGAAATAAGCCCCTAGAATACTGGCACCTCCGGCGAGGAGTTTTGTATGCATGCACGACCACTGACTGCTCTAATTTGGGTAGTTAGCCTGTGCCTCTGTGAAAGTTAACAGGGCACAGAGCTTTGCTTTCTTGGCTGCTCTGTGAAGCTAACAGAGCTGGTTCATACCGCCATATAGTGCCGCCATTTCCTAGCAGCAGGTTTTCCTGCACGGTGGATCCCGGGCTGCGAACGCATCTGTTTCAATAAAACATTTATATTTACTTGGTGCGTTCCGCTAGCCCTAACAGTACACTAGCGCCAGGGTCTGGCTAGAAAATGGCGGACGATCAGCGTCTACAGCGGTACATCCAGCAGCTGGAGGGTAGGTTGGCGGCTCTAGAGCGTACAACCTCAGCTGTGGATGTCACCGCTGTCGCTGTTCAGGCTGCAAGTGCAGCTGCAGCCAGTCTGTCCGCTGCCACCCCTGCTCTGACTATACCCCGTCTCACGCTTCCAGACAAGTTTGCAGGTGATAGTAAACTGTGTCTGGGATTCGTGAGCCAGTGCTCTATACACCTCGAGCTCCTGGCTACACGTTTTCCTACGGAATGGGCGAAAGTGGCATTCATTATTTCTCTTTTGTCGGGCAGGGCGTTGGAGTGGGCAACGCCGCTTTGGGAGCGTGATGATCGTGTGGTACAGAGTGCTCCTCTCTTCTTGGACGCTCTGAGGCAGGTCTTTTTGGGACCACATGTTACCCACGATACCGCGCTCCAATTGTTGGCAATTACTCAGGGTTCGTCCATGGTCAGACAGTTTGCCATCCAATACCGGACTCTTGCCTCTGAGCTAGAATGGCAAGATAAAGTTCTTATGCCGGTGTTCTGGAAAGGACTGGCAGATCATGTAAAGGACGCCTTAGCCACAAGAGAGATTCCTGCCACACTGGAGGAGCTAATTTCCATTTCTACCCGCATCGATCTCCGTTTCAACAAGCGGAGGTTGGAGCGGACCCAGTGTAGGCAGAGGTTTCGGCTGGCTCCCACCTTTGACAAACCTCTAGAGTCTCCTGTTCAGGCATCCAACTCCCATGAGGCCATAGAGGTTTCTTGAGTGGGACCTAGGTCTCAGTCCACTCGAATACCCGTGGTGTGTAAAAATTGCCAACAACTGGGACATTATGCAAATCAATGTCCACGGCGGTCAGGGAAACGATTGTGTCTAGTGACCATAGGAGGGGGTTCACTAGACTCAGCGGCATTTTCCTCCAAGTTGTCCTTTAAAGTCCGGGTAGGAGGGGGCAGAGTTTCTGCCGCGCATGCGCGGTAGAAAATGGCGGACGCGATGGACAAAAAAACATTCACTTGAACGTTTTTTCGTGCTGACGGTCCGCCAAAACACGACATGTAGTTTTTGTTGCAGGTTTTGATGCTGGTTTTGGGTGCAGTTTTTGGTGCGGTTTTTGATGCAGTTTTTGGTGCAGTTTTTGATGCGATTTTTGATGCTGTTTTTGATGCTGTTTTTGATGCTGTTTTTGATGCAGTTTTCGTTTAGTTTTTTGCTCGGTTTTCATGCAGTTTTTGGAAATAAATAAATGGAAAATGTGCATGATTTGAATGGAAACATGCATGAAAAAACAGATTCGGAGGCCGGATTCATCATTTCACATCTCAGTTTCATCCGTTTTTTGCTGGATCCGTCACTGTGCGTTTTTTCCTAGGACAGAAAAACCGTTCTTCTGTATGTGTTTTCCGTCCGGTGGAAACAGCTTTTTTGATGGATCCTGCAAAAAACGGATGAAACGTGTGGCCATCAGGCGCAATCCGGCGCTAATACAACTCTATGAGAAAAAAACGGATCTGGCGGAAAAAAAACGGATCCGGTGGAAAAAACGGATCCGGTGGGAAAAAACGGATCTGGTGGAAAAAACGGATCCGGTGGAAAAAACAGATCTGGCAGAAAAAAACGGATCTGGTGGAAAAAAACGGATCCGGTGCAAAAAAACGGATCTGGTGCAAAAAAACGGATCCGGTGAAAAAAAACTGATCCGGTAGAAAAAAAGGATCCGTTTTTTCCAAAACTCGCCGGATTGTGCCTGACGGCAAAAACCTGATGTGTGAAAGTAGCCAGATATATGGATAGATACATCTATGTATCTATAGATATATTTATCTATAAATATATCTATAGATAGATATATTCATAGATATACATATAATAGAAAGGCTGATGTTTCTAAGGCTACTTTCACACTTGCGTTTTTAGCAATCCGTCGCAATCCGTCGTTTTGGGAAAAAAACGGATCCTGCAAATGTGCTCGCAGGAAGCGTTTTTTACCCATAAACTTGTATTAGCGACGGATGGCCACATGTCGCGTCCGTCGTGCAATGGATCTGTCGAGTTTTGGCGGACCGTCGGCACAAAAAAACGTTCAAGTGAACTTTTTTTGTCCGTCGCGTCCGCCATTTTCTACCACGCATGCACGGCGGAAACTCCACCCCCTCCTCCCCGGACTTCAGAATGGGCAGCGGATGCGTTGAAAAACTGCATCCACTGCCCACGTCATGCACAAATTTCACAATGTGTGTCGGTACATCGGCCCGACTCATAGCAATGGACCCGTACCGACGCAAGCGTGAAAGAGGCCTTTATGAGCGTTGAATTTAAAAAAAAAAAAAAAATGGAAAAAACGGCTTGGGCTCCTGCAAAATTTTCTGCGCCAGAGGGGGAAAGTCGACGGCCGGAGGCCAATATTTGTAGCCTGCTATGAATATCAGCCTGCAGCTGTCTGCATAGCCTTTACTGGCTATTAAAATATGGGGACCCCCAAAAAAACTGACGTGGGGTCCCCCTATATTTTATAGCCAGAAAGGCTATGCAGACAGCTGCGGGCTGATATTCATAGCCTAGAGAGGGGCCATGGATATTGGCCCCCCTCCGGCTACAAATACCAGTCCGCAGCTGACCCAGAAATGGCGCATCTGTAAGATGCGCCAATTCCGGCACTTAGCCCCTCTCTTCCCACTCCCGTGTAGCGGTGGGATATGGGGTAATAAGGGGTTAATGTCACCTTGCTATTGTAAGGTGACATTAAGCCGGATTAATAACGGAGAGGCGTCAATAAGACGCCTATCCATTATTAATCCAATAGTAAGAAAGGGTTAATAAAACATGCACACTAGGAAAAAAGTATTTTAATATTCTTCATTTAACCATACTTACTATACTTCAGCGCCTGCAAAAAACGTTAAATAATAAACCGTATACTACCTGTCCGCCATAGTCCAATTAATAACAAGTGTCCCACGACGATCTACCCTATAGAACAGTGACATCGGGTGATGTCACTGCTCTATAGGACCCTCAGTGACACACTGACAGGAAACAATGGCTCCTGCAGTGCATCACTGAGGTTACTAAAGTTCAAAGTCTTACTTTATGGCAATTGCTGCCTGGGAAAATATCTCACCCAGCAATGCCATAAGTCACACTAGGGACTTTTTTTTTACAGCGGCGGAGGAATACCTTCCTCCCGTCATTGTGTTTCTGGAGCCCCTAGAGAGCGATCGCATTATCTGATGCTGCTGCTCTCCACAGGAGATCGTCGTGGATTTCTGCGGACAGGGAGTATATTGGTTGTTTGTTTTTTTTCATATTTTTTACAGTTTGACATTTGCTTCGGGGATCAAAATGACAAGTAATGGTGAGTATGAACTCTATGTTTAATGTACCGGATGTCTATATGTATGTCATGTATGTAATGTATGAATGTACTGTATGTAGTATGTATATAGCATGTATATATGTAGTATGTATGTAGTATGTATGCAGTATGTATGTAGTATGTATGTATGTATGTAGTATGCATGTAGTATGTATGTATGTAGTAAGTATGTAGTATGTATGTATGTAGTATGTATGTATGTATGTAGTATGCATGTAGTATGTATATAGTATGTATGCAGTATGTATGTAGTATGTATGTAGTATGTATGTATGTAGTATGTATATACAGTGGGGCAAAAAAGTATTTAGTCAGTCAGCAATAGTGCAAGTTCCACCACTTAAAAAGATGAGAGGCGTCTGTAATTTACATCATAGGTAGACCTCAACTATGGGAGACAAACTGAGAAAAAAAAATCCAGAAAATCACATTGTCTGTTTTTTTATCATTTTATTTCCATATTATGGTGGAAAATAAGTATTTGGTCAGAAACAAACAATCAAGATTTCTGGCTCTCACAGACCTGTAACTTCTTCTTTAAGAGTCTCCTCTTTCCTCCACTCATTACCTGTAGTAATGGCACCTGTTTAAACTTGTTATCAGTATAAAAAGACACCTGTGCACACCCTCAAACAGTCTGACTCCAAACTCCACTATGGTGAAGACCAAAGAGCTGTCAAAGGACACCAGAAACAAAATTGTAGCCCTGCACCAGGCTGGGAAGACTGAATCTGCAATAGCCAACCAGCTTGGAGTGAAGAAATCAACAGAGGGAGCAATAATTAGAAAATGGAAGACATTCAAGACCACTGATAATCTCCCTCGATCTGGGGCTCCACGCAAAATCCCACCCCGTGGGGTCAGAATGATCACAAGAACGGTGAGCAAAAATCCCAGAACCATGCGGGGGGACCTAGTGAATGAACTGCAGAGAGCTGGGACCAATGTAACAAGGCCTACCATAAGTAACACACTACGTCACCATGGACTCAGATCCTGCAGTGCCAGACGTGTCCCACTGCTTAAGCCAGTACATGTCCGGGCCCATCTGAAGTTTGCTAGAGAGCATTTGGATGATCCAGAGGAGTTTTGGGAGAATGTCCTATGGTCTGATGAAACCAAACTGGAACTGTTTGGTAGAAACACAACTTGTCGTGTTTGGAGGAAAAAGAATACTGAGTTGCATCCATCAAACACCATACCTACTGTAAAGCATGGTGGTGGAAACATCATGCTTTGGGGCTGTTTCTCTGCAAAGGGGCCAGGACGACTGATCCGGGTACATGAAAGAATGAATGGGGCCATGTATCGTGAGATTTTGAGTGCAAACCTCCTTCCATCAGCAAGGGCATTGAAGATGAAACGTGGCTGGGTCTTTCAACATGACAATGATCCAAAGCACACCGCCAGGGCAACGAAGGAGTGGCTTCGTAAGAAGCATTTCAAGGTCCTGGAGTGGCCTAGCCAGTCTCCAGATCTCAACCCTATAGAAAACCTTTGGAGGGAGTTGAAAGTCTGTGTTGCCAAGCGAAAAGCCAAAAACATCACTGCTCTAGAGGAGATCTGCATGGAGGAATGGGCCAACATACCAACAACAGTGTGTGGCAACCTTGTGAAGACTTACAGAAAACGTTTGACCTCTGTCATTGCCAACAAAGGATATTTTACAAAGTATTGAGATGAAATTTTGTTTCTGACCAAATACTTATTTTCCACCATAATATGCAAATAAAATGATAAAAAAACAGACAATGTGATTTTCTGGAATTTTTTTTCTCAGTTTGTCTCCCATAGTTGAGGTCTACCTATGATGTAAATTACAGACGCCTCTCATCTTTTTAAGTGGTGGAACTTGCACTATTGCTGACTGACTAAATACTTTTTTGCCCCACTGTATGTAGTATGTATGTACACTCACCGGCCACTTTATTAGGTACACCTGTCCAACTTCTTGTTAACACTTAATTTCTAATCAGCCAATCACATGGCGGCAACTCAGTGCATTTAGGCATGTAGACATGGTCAAGACAATCTCCTGCAGTTCAAACCAAGCATCAGTATGGGGAAGAAAGGTGATTTGAGTGCCTTTGAACGTGGCATGGTTGTTGGTGCCAGAAGGGCTGGTCTGAGTATTTCAGAAACTGCTGATCTACTGGGATTTTCACGCACAACCATCTCTAGGGTTTACAGAGAATGGTCCGAAAAAGAAAAAAAATCCAGTGAGCGGCAGTTCTGTGGGCGGAAATGCCTTGTTGATGCCAGAGGTCAGAGGAGAATGGGCAGACTGGTTCGAGCTGATAGAAAGGCAACAGTGACTCAAATTGCCACCCGTTACAACCAAGGTAGGCCTAAGAGCATCTCTGAATGCACAGTGCGTCGAACTTTGAGGCAGATGGGCTACAGCAGCAGAAGACCACACCGGGTACCACACCTTTCAGCTAAGAACAGGAAACTGAGGCTACAATTTGTACAAGCTCATCGAAATTGGACAGTAGAAGATTGGAAAAACGTTGCTTGGTCTGATGAGTCTCGATTTCTGCTGCGACATTCGGATGGTAGGGTCAGAATTTGGCGTAAACAACATGAAAGCATGGATCCATCCTGCCTTGCATGGAGCATCTTTGGGATGTGCAGCCGACAAATCTGCGGCAACTGTGTGATGCCATCATGTCAATATGGACCAAAATCTCTGAGGAATGCTTCCAGCACCTTGTTGAATCTATGCCACGAAGAATTGAGGCAGTTCTGAAGGCAAAAGGGGGTCCAACCCGTTACTAGCATGGTGTACCTAATAAAGTGGCCGGTGAGTGTATGTATGTAGTATGTATGTATGTAGTATGTATGTATGTAGTATGTATGTAGCATGTATATAGTATGTATATAGTATGTATGTAGTATGTATGTATTATGTTGTATGTATGTATGTAGTGTGTATGTATGTAGTATGTATATAGTAGATATGTAGTATGCATGTAGTATGTATGTATGGAGTATTTTTTTTTTTTTCATTCAACACATTAGCCGGATGATGGGACTACTACTGTCCCATCATTGGCTAATGTGTCAATCACTGTCAGTGTAGCAGGCATCGTCCGATGGGACTTGTAGTCCCATTGGACGATGCCTGCACACACGCACAGACCCCCAGCATGCTGCACAGAGACTCCCCATGCCGCACAGAGACCCCCCACACCGCATAGAGCCCGGGCAGCCCACATACAGCCCCGGCACGCCGCATAGAGCCCAAGCAGCCCACATACAGCCCCGGCATGCCGCATAGAGTCTGGGCAGCCCACATACAGCCCCGGCATCCTCTTGGTTGTGGGCTCAGAGGTGGTTTACAGCCCCCCTGTTGCTTGTTTGTTTGGTCCGAGGTGTGCGCCTATATTTTGGGTTTTTTACCTATATTATTACTTGACACACTATGGAGCAATCCTACTAATCTGTACTATACATACCTGTTGGTGCCTGGCTTCCCTGTGTTTCCCCACGCATTGGCTATTCCCCTGTCACATCCCTTGTACTTTTTATGTATTTCATTGTAATAAAATTGTATACCTTTAACTCTTGGTTTTTGGTGGTGTGTAAATTTTGGTTGGAGTTCCGTTCATGTGGAGTTCAACCATGTCTTAACTATACCAAGAACATCAATGTATTTGTCCATTATCAAAGCCTTAAATGGAACCTGTCACCAGTTGGTTAGCATCCCAACAAATACCACCACCTTTTTCTGCTGTTGGTATGCATGTCACAAATTATTACATTGCCTCCTGATTCCCCCTGTATACCTCAAAAATTCCATTTGATTTGGTCCCATGCTGTATTTAAATGAGACTATCCCGGTCCAATGGGCTTATTCCTTGTTTGGTCTGTTCCTCCTCTGTGCTAGTCTGATTGATGTGGATGACGTGTCCATAGCTGAACGAAGTCCTATGCAGTGGGAAGAACTAAAAAATATCAATGTGCATGCCTGGCGATGCTACTGCGCAGGCATGAAACTTCGTTCATCTATGTGGATGATACAGGACACATCAATCAGAGCCACAAGACGGCATTTATAAGGAACAGACGCTGCAAGGATGATGCTCATTGGGCTGTACCAGCCTCAATTAAACACAGCGTGAGACCAAGTCAAATGATATTTTTGAGGTGTATCGGCGGGAGTCAGCAGGAAAAGTAATCAGTTGTGAAATGCATAACAATGGCAGAAAAAGGTGGTGGCAAGTTTTGGAATACTAAAAAAATGGTGATAAGTTCCCTTTAAGCTCTCCCATTTTGCTTGCTAGATGCCTAGCATGTGTGAACATACACTTTAGGTTTCCTTCAATTTTCCCACATTTACTTTCTGAAACATTAATTTCTGAAATGTTGTGATCACATTAGTCTTCACTGTTTGGTAACACATGGATCTCCCAGTCCACCTGCTTAATCCTCCACACTCAGTCCAATTCTCTACCCTGTAGTAACATTTTACCCCTCTCTACATAATATCCCCTTTATTTTCTGCTTTGTCCTACCCCCCTCGTCATCACTAGTTTAAATACTCTACCACCCCTGGTAGAATTCTCTCCCGCAGAACAGTAGACCCCCATTCATTCAGGTGCAGTTCATCTGCACAATACAGATTAGTCCCCAATGAAAAGTCAGCCCAGTGCCCTGGTAACCCAAATCTTTCTACTCTGTTGAATACTTAAGCCATGCATTAACTCCCTAAGTTCCCTCTGATGCGCATGGGACAGACAATATTCCAGAGAATACTACTCTGGAATTCTTTTCCTTAAGCTTGCAGCCAAGTTATTTAAAATATTTTTTAAGAATCCTCCACCTACCACTTAGGCTACTTTCACACTAGCGTTAACTGCATTACGTCGCAAATCGTCTTTTTTGCAAAAAAAACGGATGCGTCAAAAAAGTGAAAAACGTATGCAACGCATACAGCATTTCGACGGATCCGTCGCAAATCCGCTAAACGTTTCCGTCGAAATACTGGATGCGTTGCATACGTTGCATACGTTTTTACCATCCGTTGCATCCGTTTTTACGACGGATCCGTTTTTAAAGTGGGAGGCTCCCAAATTTGATTGGCTACTGGAAAATATGGAAAACTATATAGTTACTGTTTTTACAGCCCATCTTTGAGGGTTTTAGTTTTGTGGCAGCGATGGAAGGTGTTCTTGTGAGGATTGCGAGTTTGGTTACTGACGTTATCTTTGAGACGAATCGCCTGGATATCATAGTGCGGGAGAAGAAGGCGGCAGCGGAAAAACGGAGGATGCTTCTGCAGGAACGGAGACGGAGACGACTCTGGATACATCCGATTAATGAAGTACGGATGACCCGGGGTGTCCAGTCCACTCTGTACCTGGAGTTGCGGCACAATCCACACAAATTCTACAATTATGTGCGGATGAGGATGGAACATTTTGACTTTTTGCTTGAAAAACTGGAGGATGTCATCCGAAGGCAGGACACAAGGATGAGGCTTGCCATCACACCGGCGGAGCGGCTGATGGTGACCCTGCGGTAAGCCTCTTTTTTTTTTCATTGCTCATATTGAATGTCATATTACATGCTGCAGACAATACTGCGCTGACATACTGCGCACTATTTTCTGCAGCATGTAATTTTTGTTTTGTTTGCGGCCATTCCACTGCTTTTTTTTTAATGTCATTGCTCATATTGAATGTCCTATAACAGACTGCAGAAAATACTGTGCTGAAATATTGCGCTGCATTTTCTGCAGATTTTTTTTTTGGGGGGGGGTTTGTTGACATGCAACTGCTTTTTTTTCTGTCATTGGTCATTTTTAATGTTATATTACATGCTGCAGACAATACTGCGCTGACATATTGCGCACTATTTTCTGCAGCATGTAATTTTTGTTTTGTTTGCGGCCATTCCACTGCTTTTTTACACCGGTTTCATGCAGGTTTTATTGTGTGTCCCGTCCTAAAAAAAATTTTCACAGTGCCATTTATTGAAACTTTTTGGTCTGTGCAATTTTTTCTAACATTTTTTTTTTTTTTTAAAGTTTCCTAGCTACTGGTGAATCGATGACTTCGCTCCATTACCAATTCCGGCTGGGCATTTCCGGAATAGTGAAGGAGACATGTCGGGCTATTTGGACCACTTTACAGCCAGAGTATATCCCCCAACCATCCATGGAAATCTGGTTGAGAAGTGCAGAACAGTTTCAGCAAATTTGCAATTTCCCAAATTGTGTGGGTGCAGTTGAAACACATAAGGATTGCGAAACCGGCAGGAACAGGATCGGAGTACTATAATTACAAGAAGTACTTCTCCATCGTCCTTATGGCTATTGCAGATGCCAACTGCAAGTTCCTTGCCGTGGACATAGGAGCGTATGGACGGTCCAACGATTCGCAAGTTTTTAAAAACTCTCCAATGGGTCGTTGCCTTTATGGAGAGACCTACGATTTCCCGTCAGCCAGACCACTGCCAGGAACAAGTGAACCAGCCATGGAATATGTCTGTGTAGGTGATGAAGCCTTTCAACTGTCGCCGCACCTACTGAAACCGTATAGTAGCCGGAACTTAACCCGTACCAAGCGGGTATTTAATTACCGGCTTACTAGAGCACGAAGAGTAGTAGAGTGTTCTTTTGGTATATTGACGGCGAAGTGGCGAGTTCTGCTGACGGCAATCAAACTGAAAACCACAACTATAGACGAGGTTGTTAAAGCCTGTGTGGTGCTCCACAACTTTGTCCTTTCAAAGGAGCCCGTTTCCTTGGATGACGAAGAGTTGGAGACAACCTTGTGGGACTACCGCGGCAGCTTGGTTCGCTCCACAGGTTCTGTTACAAGGATGAGGGACCAGTTTGCGGATTATTTTGTGTCACCTGTCGGGCGGATCCCATGGCAAGACATGATTGTGTAACCTGTTTTCCATGTGTTTCTCCCAAAAAAAAAAAAAAAAAAAAAAAAAGCGCCCAAAAGCGTGGTTTTCTTGCTAGTAAAACCAATATGTTATACCTTTCACACTTATGGTGTTTATTTTTATTTTACCTTTTTTATTAGTTGCCATATTACCTTAATAAATCCACACACACACAAAGACTAGAATTTAAATCAGACAGAATTTTATTTTAACTCTTTTTTTTTTTTTTTTAAATTTCTTTGCAAAAAAAGTAGAGATATTTTTTATTTTCAAATTTTTTTTTCTAAAACTTTGCAATTTTTTTTTAATAACATTTACATAACATTACAAATCTTCAAAGTGTGGGGTGGAGATACAAGGGGAGGAGGGGCAGGAAGGTTGGACCACGTCGATAGGTGGGGAAACCCTACTTGTTTGGGGTGCAGTGGAAGGGGGGGTAAAACCAGGAGGCTGACCAGAGGGGGGGGTGGTGTTGGGGTAGGGGGAATACTTACTGGGGAAGATAAGCTGGGAAAGGAAGAAAACATTGGGGAAGGAATTTGGTTTGGGGGCCGGGATGGGTATGGGGACTGGGTTGGGTATTGGGACTGGGTTGGGTATTGGGACTGGGTTGGGTAATGGGGCTGGGTTTGGTAATGGGGCTGGTGTGGGGATTGGGGCTGGGTTTGGTAATGGGGCTGGTGTAGGGATTGGGGCTGGGTTTGGTATTGGGGCTGGTGTGGGTATTGGGGTTGGGTTTGGTAATGTGGGGTATGGTGTGGAAATGGGGCCTGGGGTGGGGCATGGTGTGGAAATGGGGCATGGGGTGGGGCCTGGGGTGGAATTGTAGTGGATGTGTGGGTAGATTGGGGTTCGTTAAGGGCCTTCAGTAGAGCATTATGGCAGGTATTCATTACCCGCATCTGTTGCTCAAAAGACAGCTTTTCCATGCTCCTGAGCATGGATTGAAAAAAAAGATTGGCCGGAGACTGACTTACATCTGAATGCAGCCTATCCAAGCGACTGCTGGTTTCATGGCTTGTTTCACTGATGCGGGATTGCACCATGTTGAAACCAGCAGTCACTTGCTCTCCCAAAATCTTGAAAGAGCCTTGGAAGGATGCATTCAGATGTAAGAATTCAGGAGCATAGCTCCTTTCCTGACCCCTCTGTCGCTGCCGCCACGAACCTAATGGTGGTCTAGAGGTGGCAGGATCAGAGGGGTGGGGTAAAGGGAACGCTATCTGTTCAGCATCAGATGCGAGCAATGAAGGCTCCACTGCTTGGGGCGGATGAAGTGGAGGGGACAGAGGGGTCAGAGGAGGGGTCAGTGGTGTGGGGCCTACCGACGTGGCCCTCAGTGGCGGACTCAGGAGGGATCGCTCCAGAGGGCGCAGAGGAAGATGCAGGTGCCCGGTGGCTGGAGAAGGTGCTGTGAAAGAAAAAACAAAAGAAATTAATATATTGATATGAAAAAGCCCTGACTGAAACCAAACTAAGTAGACAGGTTAACATGGTTATTAGTGGGCTGTAGAATACTTACACTCTGCTCAGCATTGTTCGCCTCAGGAAGGAGAGGGCCGTGCCATATTTATATCTGCTCCTCTTCCATCCTGCTGAGCCACTCGGGGCCTGCATCTCCGCATTAAATTCCCTCTTAAAGCGATCCCTCAGTGACCGCCACCGCTTCCTAACCTTTCCACCTGTGAAGACAAGAATAAAAAAAAAAAAAAAAAAAAATTGGTAAATGCAATACATTACAGTCAGCTCAAAACATCACTGAAAAGTGAATACTTACATAGTTTGCTCTGCTGCTGTGGATGAAGGCTCTCCCACCTTGGAAAGATGTTATGACACACTTCGTCCCAGAGCCGACGGGTGACACCGGTATCGGCATGGCTGCGGTCAGCCATGTTCCACAGCGGCTCCCGCTCGCGAACCTCCTCGATGAGACTGTCGATGTCTATGTCATCATCAAACTCCTCTGCGGGAGCATGCTGTGAAGCCTGTGCAAAAAAAAGAAGAAGAAAAACAAACAAATTAGTACACTGAAACACTAAAGTACCAATAGAATCCCCCTCCAAAAAAAAAACTCACTGATGGCCGACCGCGGCGACGATTCCGCCGACTCTGGGAGCGGCTCGGAGAACCTTCACGATTTGCTGACTGGTCAGCAGCAGCAGCAGCAGGAGACTGAAATAAAGGAAACAAATTATCTGTAATGTAGGCATGTTTTCGGTGTTAAGTTATGGATGAAAATCTGTTTTGTGTATGGTGCAGTGTGATGTGTGAAGCAACTGTTTCACCACTACTTACACTTGGTTCCTCCTCCACTTGCATCTCTCCACCCGTCTCGCCCGCTTCTGACAGCTCCTCATCTGATTCAGCTTCCTGTTGAAACATAATTTATGCATGTAGTGAACCTCAAAAATGTAAATTTAAAAAAACTAAAATAAAAAAACATTTTTTGTGTTAACTTACCAATACACGCTGTTGCTCTGGAGGAGGGCTGACAGAAGAGGACATTGTAGCTGTAGCAAGCCGGCAGCTGTGGTCCTGGTGTATCTGTAAGTTAAGACACTTGCAATCTGCTCTACACATTGAAGTAGCAGATTTGGGGTCTTCAAAACTTACTTTAAAAGATTGGTGGCTGTGGTCCTGGTGGGCAGGTCCTGGTTGGCTGTTCCAGGTGTGCAAGACAGACGGCGGCGGCTGTGGTCCTGGGCTGACAGACGGCGGCGGATGTGGTCCTGGTCCCTGGTGTATCTGTAATAAGTATAATGGATTTATAGTTAGACCACCCCCTGAACTAGGTAATGTTTAAGATAAACACCCTGCTGAATTGATGTGAGAAATGTTCATTAAAGGTGAACACCAAAACCCCAAAACAGGTGCACGTTAGACCATTCATTTCCATGTCCCAAAAAAAATATTTTTAAATGTGAACCCACCATGTAAAAATATATTTACCACATTTTATTTTCAAAAATCACCTCCCCCACAAAACCTTTAAAGTATAACCTTTATTAAAAAATGAGATGTCAACAAACTCTTTATTGCATGTGTAACCTTTGGTACATACACCAGTTTTAAATTTACCTTTCTGAAATGATACTACGGACATTTTTATTAACAAACATTTTATTATCCTTTTTTTTTTTTTTTCCTTCACATCACATTTGGGAGCTGAAATGCTCTTTATTTTAAATACAAGTACGGTACATCAACTGCGAATGGTTTCAACAGAAAATCAACACTTTTAAATAGAAAAAAAAAAAACACACTCACACATTCAAACCACAAGCTGCAGACTACACTTTGCAAATATGCGTCAGATTTTTTAAAAAAAAATAAAAAAATAAAATAAGATAAAAAAAAAATACACACATTTAAACCACATGCTGCACAGACCACTATACTTAGTAAATCCATCAGAAAAAGGCAATTAACCAATTAGGCATGGACAAATGCACATGCAATCAACATGATGCGCACAAACATGCCTGGTATGTGTCCACGTTCAGGATTTCATCAGGATTTGGTCAGGATTTTCCATCAGTATTTGTAATCCAAAGCCAGGAGTGTAACAATTAGAGGAAAAGTATAATAGAAACATATGCACCACTACTGCATTTATCACCCACACAAATACTAATGAAAAATCCTGACCAATTCCTGATGCAATCCTGAATGTGGACACATACCCTCCCACATGAACAGGCATAAGATTGGCGAAGGCATAATAAGGTGCAGGCACATGAAGACATACTTACAAAAGCACACAGCCGTACAAAAATACACACACACACACACACAAGCACATAAGCTTTATGCAAATACACATATGTACAACAAAGGCAGAAAGGTGGACCCAATCAGAAGACGCATACGCACACACATACACACACAAACGTAAAAAAGGCTGACAATCCTTTGGCTGGAGCTGCATGTCTTCACAGTGGCTGGCATCAGGGTGGATCTGGACTCTAGCATGGCACTGGCTGGTGCAGGACGATGGCAGGCCTCTGGTTCTCTTCAGGTTTTAAGCTCTTGCTGTAGTCAGTACCTCATACACACACAAATGCACAGGCACACAGATGCACACAAAAATTGCAATACTCACAATGGCTCTATGGTGGCTGGAGTCTTGTGGCAGGCTTGCTGGAGTCTTGTGGCAGGCTGGGGTCTTGTGGCTGGCTCCTGTGGCAGGCTCCTGTGGCAGGCTCCTCTGGCAGGCTGGGGTCTTGTGGCCGGCTGGGGTCTTGTGGCCGGCTGGGGTCTTGTGGCTGGCTGGGGTCTTGCTGGCAGTCTTCTCCTCTCTGTGTCTTGCTGGCATATGTGGGGTTGAAGGCCCAGGCCAGGTTTATATAGATTTGGGGGTGTCTGGCCAATTGGCAACAAAATCCAGCTTCTGAGCATGCTCAGTGTAAAAAAACGTATTGCAGCGCTGCATTGCATCGTACGACGTGTCCCGACGCATCCGTCGCTCATAGGCTTTCATTGTAGCCAGCGACGCATGCCGCAGGATGCGTCGCGACACGTTTTTAAGCGGAGACAAAAAACGTTACAATCAACGTTTTTTGCCGACGACGTGTCGCCAAATTTCGACGCATACGTCGTACGACGGACACGACGTATGCCAATCCGTCGCAATACGTCACCAATACAAGTCTATGGGGAAAAAACGCATCCTGCAAACACTTTTGCAGGATGCGTTTTTTCTGAAAAAAGACGATTTGCGACGTAATGCAGTTAACGCTAGTGTGAAAGTAGCCTTATTCTGTCATTGCATCTCATGTGGTCCATGACAGCTAGATCATCACCAGTCCTCTGCAATGATTTATTAACCCATTCCACCAAATGGCAAAGCCTGGGACCCGAGAGGCAGCAATCCATTCTGTTGAATCTGTTTTGGTGACAAATAATTCCATCCATCTTCCAAAATATAGAATGCCTTATAATAACCAACTCTCTAACTCTACCTACATTATCCTCCCGCCTACTGGTAAATGGCCTGTTCTCCCGGCTGTTAGGGAGAGTAGTATCCACTAGGGTTGCAATTGTGAAAGAATCACCAAATTTGCCAAGTTCGCTTTAAAGTACAGAAAAAGAACCAGCCTTCCCCTTCTTAGTCCCCTTTCCACTCTCCCTTACTACTGTACATTATCCCAGTTACTTGCCTGCTCCTCCTGACCCATTTCTCCATTCTCCATGTCTATCCCATTAATTGCTTGCTCTGTGAGCAGCATTCTCCTCCCAAGATTGCAAATCGGCCTAAATGTAGCATTTTACTCCTCCAGATCTCAAATATGAGCTTACAGGTAGGTAACATGTTCACGTTTACAAGAACGGTAATCACCCTGGAATTCTTGCTCCGATTTTCATACATACAGTTGTGGTCAAAAGTATTGACACCCCTGCAATTCTGTCAGATAATACTCAGTTTCTTCCTGAAAATGATTGCAATCACAAATTCTTTGGTATTATTATCTTCATTTAATTTGTCTTAAATGAAAAAACACAAAAGAGAATGAAGCAAAAAGCAAAACATTGATCATTTCACACAAAACTCCAAAAATGGGCCAGACAAAAGTATTGGCACCCTCAGCCTAATACTTGGTTGCACAACCTTTAGCCAAAATAACTGCGACCAACCGCTTCCGGTAACCATCAATGAGTTTCTTACAATGCTCTGTTGGAATTTTAGACCATTCTTCTTTGGCAAACTGCTCCAGGTCCCTGATATTTGAAGGGTGCCTTCTCCAAACTGCCATTTTTAGATCTCTCCACAGGTGTTCTATGGGATTCAGGTCTGGACTCATTGCTGGCCACCTTAGAAGTCTCCAGTGCTTTCTCTCAAACCATTTTCTAGTGGTTTTTGAAGTGTGTTTTGGGTCATTGTCCTGCTGGAAGACCCATGACCTCTGAGGGAGACCCAGCTTTCTCACAGTGGGCCCTACATTATGCTGCAAAATTTGTTGGTAGTCTTCAGACTTCATAATGCCATGCACACGGTCAAGCAGTCCAGTGCCAGAGGCAGCAAAGCAACCCCAAAACATCAGGGAACCCGCCATGTTTGACTGTAGGGACCGTGTTCTTTTCTTTGAATGCCTCTTTTTTTTCTCCTGTAAACTCTATGTTGATGCCTTTGCCCAAAAAGTTCTACTTTTGTCTCATCTGACCAGAGAACATTCTTCCAAAACGTTTTAGGCTTTTTCAGGTAAGTTTTGGCAAACTCAAGCCTGGCTTTTTTATGTCTTGGGGTAAGAAGTGGGGTCTTCCTGGGTCTCCTACCATACAGTCCCTTTTCATTCAGACGCCGATGTTAGTCGAGGTTCTTTATCCAACATCCGCACAATCTTGCGTTGAAATCTCTTGTCAATTTTTCTTTTCCGTCTACATCTAGGGAGGTTAGCCACAGTGCCATGGACTTTAAACTTCTTGATGACACTGTGCACGGTAGACACAGGAACATTCTGGTCTTTGGAGATGGACTTGTAGCCTTGAGATTGCTCATGCTTCCTCACAATTTGGTTTCTCAAGTCCTCAGACAGTTCTTTGGTCTTCTTTCTTTTCTCCATGCTCAATGTGGTACACACAATGACACAGGACAGAGGTTGATTCAACTTTAATCCATGTCAACTGGCTGCAAGTGTGATTTAGTTATTGCCAACACCTGTTAGGTGTCACAGGTAAGTTACAGGTGCTGTTAATGACACAAAGTAGAGAAGCATCACATGATTTTTTGAACAGTGCCAATACTTTTGTCCACCCCCTTTTTTATGTTTGGTGTGGAATTATATCCAATTTGGCTTTAGGACAATTCTTTTTGTGTTTTTTCATTTAAGACAAATTAAATGAAGATTTTAATACCAAAGAATTTGTGTTTGCAATCATTTTCAGGAAGAAACTATGTATTATCTGACAGAATTGCAGGGGTGTCAATACTTTTGGCCACAATTGTATGACAAACTATGCACTAAAGGAAACCTTTAGTGTCCATTATCCAAGCAAATAAAACAGTAAATAATAATAAAAGGTACTGAAAAAGTATTTACTTTCAGGTCTTGAACTCCCTTTTTTATCCAACGCCTGTTTTTTAACTTGTTCTTCAGCTCTTTAATGAATTCACAGGTTATTAACTGGTTAACGTCCAAAATCCTAAGTAAAGGTAAACAGTGGGATTCCTCACAGATGGTAACAGGCTCTTATGTATTTTTCTTCTCTGCATTCATGTATTTTTAGCAAGCTCCACGTGAAGTTAGCAGATTTTGAAGGTGACATTACGTTGTATAAAACACCTCTGCCAGAGTGAGACTAAGAAAAGCTGAAGTGAGTGGGAAAATGAATAGCTTCTGCAATTATGCTAAAGTAACAGTTTAAAGAACATGACGTGATGCTACTGGATGGGCTTTGATCAGGAAGCACACATTAATATTATTAGTTCATTGTGTTACTCAGAGTCAAGACCAAAATAAGTGATAAAAAGTATTCTTAGCAGTTCACACAGTTAAGTAATTGTAAGCTTAATTATAGCAGATACAGAAGGTTCTCATGCAAAATATGAGAATAAAAAGGAACCTGCTTATCAGGGGCTATCGGGATTGGAATGTTTTGGCCACTAGAACTAGACTTCTGATATATGGCAAAAGAGTACGATTGTACAGTATACCATAAAGAAAACTTCATGCTTAATTTTGTAGCCTATGGTTAAAATCCAAACAGAAATGAAACAGGCTACTGTTTTATGCGTTTCATACACAGATGATTACATCAGTCATGCGTGTAATATGTAAGATGCATATCTTGCAAATGTACCATGAGTGGTGTAAGATATTATGGACTCAACTGGTGAGGTGGAATCTTTAAGCCATAGGTCTGAGTGAAAAATGCAGTCCAAAGGTGATGGCATAGTAAGCAGGATTTTCAGGATAGCAAGTTGATCAGTGAGGGTATGCAGGGAAGCAAGAAGGCAAGCAGAGCAGGAATCACCAAAAGATATAGGGCTAGTAGCGTGGATATACATGGGAACTGTAGATGTATAGACAGTCGACAACTTGCAGCAAACAAATTGTTACAGCCAGAATTGAATGCTATCAGCAGACAGATTGTCAATCTTAGAGAGATAACTAATCAACATTCAAATGGTTAAACATCGTCAGAAGTAATAAACAGGCCAGCTAGATATTTGATTGAAGAAAAGGCTATACACTATTGCAGCAGTGTAGTAGTATGAACAGCACCATTATGTACAAGAAGCGTCCGTTATGTTTGCAGAAGACAAATGCTTAACCACAGGTCAGCAATGATGAACAAGCAACTGCATGCTAATGTACTTGCAGAGATGATTACATACTGTTGCAGCTGCAGTGTAGTGTGAAACACACCAGTATAGCAGATAATATAAGTTCTGCTTAAAGTAGACAAGTGGTTAATCGCAGACCTGAGACAAGAGTAAATACAGATACATGAGATAATGGGGGTAAGTCAAATTCTAGAAGTACATGTAGGATTGAATGCAAAGCTGCTGAATACTCTGATGGTGCATAGCTGTTTGAGTCTGCCTCTAAAATCCTTGGGAAATGATGTCAAATCAGTTGTCAGGTCACAGCACAAAATGTATTTGTCAACCTATTGCTTTCTATTGTTTGCTGGTGGGCGTGCATGGATCAAGGGTATGGTGAGCTTATGATTATTTTTTAATTTTATAGTACCTATAAGGGAGCTGTGGGGGCATCATACAGTGTGGTGACTACTGGGGTCCATCATACAGTGTGGAGGCCATAATACAGTGTGTAGGGGGCTTTTAGGTATTATACTATGTATAGGAGAGATGAGGGAACATCTTACTGTATGTAGGAAGCAGTGGGGGCATCATAATGTATATTGGGGTCTTTTAGGGCTTTATAATCTGTAAGAACTACTGTTGGAACATTATACTGTTCATAGGGGGCTTTTGGGTATCACACGGAGTATGTGGGGCTTTGGGGCCATTATACTGTGTAAAGGGGGATTTGGGGCCATTAAACTACTTATTGGGAGGCTTTGGGGGCATTATGCTGAGCGTTGCTTTCTAAGGCACTTACAAAGAGCATTTATATTTTCTATTGGGCAATTTTACCATCAAGAGGACACAAAGGAGCCAGTCTGCATTATTATGTTGAGCATTAGGAAGAGCACTGTACTTGTGCCACCCAGTAAGTCCAGTAAGGCTACGTTCACATTTGCAGTCAGCGCCGCAGCGTCGGGCGCCGCAGCGGCGCCGCATGCGTCATGCGCCCCTATATTTAACATGGGGGCGCATGGACATGCGTTGTGCTGCGTTTTGCGCCGCATGGCTGCAAGCGTTGGACGCAAGAAACGCATCAAGTTGCATTTTTTTTGCGTCCAACTTTCGGCCAAAAACGACGCATGCGGCGCAAAACGCAGCGTTTTAGCGTGCGTTTTGCCGCGTTTTTGTTTGCGTTGTGCGCTGCGGCGCCGACGCTGCGGCGCACAACGCAAATGTGAACGTAGCCTAAGGCTACGTTCACATTTGCGGTCAGCGCCGCAGCGTCGGGCGCCGCAGCGGCGCCGCATGCGTCATGCGCCCCTATATTTAACATGGGGGCGCATGGACATGCGTTGTGCTGCGTTTTGCGCCGCATGGCCGCAAGCGTTGGACGCAAGAAACGCATCAAGTTGCATTTTTTTTGCGTCCAACTTTCGGCCAAAAACGACGCATGCGGCGCAAAACGCAGCGTTTTAGCGTGCGTTTTGCCGCATTTTTGTTTGCGTTGTGCGCTGCGGCGCCGACGCTGCGGCGCACAACGCAAATGTGAACGTAGCCTTTCAGAGACAAATATTCATTTATTTATTTTACTCAATTATATAGTGCCATTAATTACACAGAGTAGATATCATGGCAGCAGAAGGCTCAGCATTGGGATGACAGTAGGCTGAGGGGTTTATGCATTTTCTGAATAGATGGGAATAGATGGTGTGACGAATACTGGAGATACAATTCCATGTCAATCATCCGTATCCTATTTAGCATCTGATTATAAAAAACCCTTTCAGCATGTGCTGTGGTAACATGACAGGTAGCCAGCTTCAAACTAAGGATTCATACCCGCCCCAGCTAGCTGGTATGCAACCTTCTACGGGAAGACCCCTCTGGATCCAAGCCATGAGGCCTGAGTCCTTTGTTCAGCCAGGTAGGATTTCATAAAAGAATTATGGAAATACTATGCGTCCTAGCTGTACATTGTATATATTTCCGAGATCCCTAGAATAGGGAAAGCGCCTGCCTGGGTCTCAAGCCACTCTAACACTCACGGGAAGGCAGATACAAAGAACAGCCACTAGCAACTAGGTAGCAATATTGTGTTTAGTCTCTATGACTAGCAGGGGCCCGGTCAGATTTGATGGCACCAGAACCGTTGTCATAGGACCGCTCGGAAAGGAGTTGTGATCTTGCATATGTTTTGGGAGACTTATCTCCAAGCATCCAGGGGAGGGGATTTAGGTTCAGAGTGGCAATAATTTATTGAACCACCAACACACAATAGCATACAGAACAGTCCCAGAAAATACCCAAGATGGTGCAAATTACAGAGTCTCACCCTTCCCCTGACTCACCAGGATTAGAACTGCTTCCAGTGCCGAATACCCCCACCAGTGGCTCCCTGCTTTTGGCGGGACCCCACATTGAGGAGGTAATGACAAGCTTAGGAAGCTAATCGAGAGTAGTGATGTTTGTGGCCAGGTGACTCGATTGTCCCAACCTAGATTTTTAAAGATGTCTCTGAGGTTTCAGTGATGGTCAGTGACGCAGTCCTGTGTTCTTCCAGCCGGGACTGTAGTCCCCTAAGGACATCTCCTGTTGAGTCACATGGACTAGAAGAAAAAAGTCTCTTTACATAGTAGTCATACATGAAGAGTCAATACTTCAGACAACAGTTTATGATTCTGGGCCTACACAATTTACGTCTGGCATACTTAAGAAGAAATGCTGTGTCATCACATTCTGTTTGTACCCTTTGTCCTACCCCTATTGTATTTACATACACACGTGGTGAAAATTGTTGGTACCCCTCGTTTAATGACAGAAAAGCCCACAATGGTCACAGAAATAACCATTACTGACTACCACATTTTTTGTTCTTGATTTCTTTTAGTGTTTCTTAAAGTCAGAAAGTGGCCATTTGAAATTACTTTAGTTTTGTGCCATGTCTGTGATCTACTTTTTTTTCTACAAAATTAAACAACTGAATGAATATCCTCAAGGCCGGTGATTCCATAATTTTTGCCAGGGGTTGTATATATGGTAAATATAGTAGAAATTGCATTTTGCTCAACTGTGCTTTGGGAGAGCATGAAAATTTGTCTCAATACTATTACTTTGCAGTTAAATTACTTTTCAATTTACATGTGTTTTTTATTTTCACCATTTTATCATTCATTCTGAGCTCTATATAACTCCACCCACACCACTAATTGGCAGCTTTATGTCCATATACAGTGACAATCAGCGGTGTGGGCGGGGTTATAAAAAGCTCATGAATATGCTTAACTACATGGCAGCTGATTTACGAGTTCTCTAGAGATAATATCCTGCTGATAAAACTATGTTTTTTTCAAAACTACACTAAGCAGCCTAGTAAGTCACACATTGCTGGAATCATTATCTATCTCTCTCCATTATGTTGCTCTTATATTAGGAAAAAACATATACTGTGTAAAGTGATATGAGTTGGGCCTCTCTGTCCACCTTTTCCTTGTCTTCAGATACGGTCGGCTAAATTTGCTTCTTTATCTTTTTTTTTTACCTATGGGTTGATGTCACTATTATTTGAAGCATTTTTTTACTCAGTCTGTGTACCATGTATGGTTTTCTATCCTGACCAATATTGCTGTTGCAGCTACACTCCTCTAGCGATTTTGTATTTTTTTATTCTCTCGTCATCCCTTTAAGCTGTGAAACATCATATTTCCTAAAGTAGACATCCATTCTTCAATTATTTTCATTATTATAATTATCTGTAGGTTATTAGTGTTTTTTTTTCATGTGACAGGTTCCCGTTACAGGTCCTCGGTGCTGACAATTTAGGGGTTTCCCAGAGATTTTCCCCCAGTGAATGAAACCCTGAGACACACACAGGAGGATCCCCATTTGATCATCCATCAGTCATTCTTAATCATGCCAATTAAAGGGTTAAATAGCCAGATTACTCTGCGCTTTCTCCAAAAAGCTTAGATTTTTCATCTAATGCTTTCTGTACCAAATCTTTCATCTGATAAACAGCTTTGCACTCTGATGTTAGCTGAACATTGATGGAAGCAAATAGATTATTTTTAATGTTGTACTGCATCGTGTCGGCTTTGAGATATGTGGACTGTTGAATTCCTCTGCACAGCATACTATTTGCATGGCCTCCTATCAAACATAAGCGCCTGAGGGAAAACAGAATGGACGCTTGACAACTTAAGTCTAAACAAAATGTTATTCCTACCTGATGTGTATTAAGGTCAAACCTGAGAATGTATTTATTTTACAAAGGTTTGGTTATTGAAATCCAAGTCAGTTTTTATTTGAGCTTGGAAAAAATAGAATGCTAAACATCCAAATAAATAATAAATATTCAATCTGCAGGTAAGGCCAAGTTTACGCTTCATCTTTCATAGAAGGAATTTTCGGAATAGCTGCAACCTCTACACATGTCCTTCAGTCACACTTTATTGTGATTGTAAAAAGGACCCAATAAGGATTGTAAAGGCTGTGCACCAGGGACTCATGCCTAAGGTGTCACATGCTGGGCATCACTAACTTCAAAGGCGTTTGCATCCATTGACCTTTGTCAAACCTTTTTCCATTAGATCCTAGACATATTGAGAACCTATGGCCCTCCACAAAATCTTTGGTCCTCCATATGTTGCAATATGGACCTCAACTATGTCAGCTATTAAAGTTGAGCAAAAAGATTTGCAGGACTCTGGTCTGGTGGCCACATCAGTTCTCAATGGCCGCTGGACCATACTCCTGAAAACTTCTCTTTACCTGATGACATTTCCAGTGCCTCTTCTGATTAGTACATCTGGGGCGATGTCACCAGTGTGTTGCACACCAACAATTATGCCAATCCAGACTTACTATTGAGAAGAAATGCTTGGATACACTAAGATCAAAAGAGTTTGCATCCCTCAGCCTTCATCAAAACTTTTTACATTAGGCACTATGCATATGAGGAACCTATTGCCCTCTACCACAGAATCCCCATGTGTTGCAATATGGACCATATCTGTGCCAACTATTAAAGTTGAGGAAAAAGATTTGCAGGACTGTGGTCTAGTGGCCACATCAATGGCTGCTGGACCAGATCCCTGAAAACTTTCCTTTAACTGATGACATTTCCCGCACCTCTTCTTATTATCTTATTAGTAGGCCTGGCACCACATTACGAGTGTGTCACTGTGCAACAATTATGCCATTCTGGACCTACTAATAAGAAAAGACGCCTAGATGCTGGCAGGTAGGAGAAGGTTTCAGGACTCGGATCTGGTGTCCATCCACTGTCAATCAAGTTCCTGCAAATCTTTTTGCTCAACTGTAACAGCTTCTATGAGAAAATTTCCTTCATGATATAATATATGATAAAGTTTGCACCTGAAGAAGAAAACAAACTGGCCACTGATGTGTATGCTCAATTTTCAAACTTTTGATTTTACTCTCAAAGCCTTTTTGAAATGCACATTGTATCCTTAAAATACAACAGTTATATGTTGGACATCTGGGTTGCTTGGTGCTTTCACTTTAACAATACAAAATATCAAAATGTAGTTACAAATTATATAATTAATGTATGAAAAGAGCTATAATAAATAAAGTAAATAATATGCAAAGGAAATGACATCAGCATCTGAAGATTATAGTTATTATTAAGCATGAATTAAAAATTGACAACTAAGTTGTATTAGTCATCCATATAGTATAATGCACCTCATAGTCTTCTACATGGTATAATGCACCCCCATAGTCCTCTATATAGTAAAATGCACTTTATAATTATCTATATATTATGAAGCACTCCTCATAGTCCTCCATATAGCATAATGGGCCCAACATTGCATTCCATATAGTATAATGCACCACCATATTCTTCCATATAGTAAAATGCACCCAATAGTATAATGCACCCCATAGTCCTCCATAGAGTACAATGTACCCTATAGTCTTCCATATAGTATAATGCACTCCACATAGTCCCACATATAATGTAATGCACTTTTCGTAGTGCTTCATATGGTATAATGCACCCCATAGTCCTCCATGTAGTATAATGCACCACCCATAGTCCTCCATATAGTATAATGCACCTCCTAATCCTCAATATGGTAAAAGGCACCCCCATAGTCCTACATAGAGCATAATGCACTTCGCATAGTCCTGCATATGATATAATGCAGTCCCCATAGTCCTCAATATAGTATAATGTACCCCGCATATTCCTCCATACAGTATACTACTCTCCATAGCCCTCCATATGGTATAATGCATTCTCCATAGCCCTCCATATAGTATGATGTACGCCCAATAGTCCTCCATATATTCTGATGCACCCCATATATCTCCATATAGTATAATGCACTTCCCATAGTACTCTGTATAGTGTAAATCACTCTCTATTGTACTCCGCATAGTATAATGCACCCACCTTAGTTCTCCATACAGTATTATTGCCACCACAATGTACTTGCCGATTTAAAAAAATAAGAAGAAAACAAGTTACCTTATAATTCTGCAAACATTGATAAAGGGCATTGTTTCCTTAGGCTTCACCTCCCTTATTACACAAATATACATCATCTGATCTGCCTCAAAACAATAAATATCCAAGTTTATACAGCTTGAAGTTAAAAAACATACATAAAAATGATGATATGGTCAAAATACTTTCCTAATAATTGTGCACACAGTATACAGATGTTTGCATAAAAACAAAACGTTATGAATATTCAGTGCCTTGAAAAAGTATTCATACCCCATGAACTTTCGCGCATTTTTTCATGTTACACTCACAAACTTAAATGTATTTTATTGGCATTTATGTGATATTCCAACACCAAGTAGCAAGTATTTGTGAAGTGTAAAGGAAATAATACAAGATTTTCTAATTATTTTAAATATATATTTCTGAAAATTGCGACATACATTTGTTTTCAGCCCCCGAGTCAATACTTTGTAGGACCACTTTTTGCTACACTTACTGCTGCAGGTCCTTTGGGGTTTGTCTTTACCTTCTTTGCACATCTAGAGGCTGACATTTTTGCCCATTCTTGTCTGCAAAATAGTTCGAGCTTAGTGAGATTGGATGGAGGTGTCTGTGAACAGCAATTTTAAAGTCTTGCCACAGATTCCTAATGGGATTTAAATCTGGACTTTCGTTCATTCACATACATAAATACAGTGCCTACAAGTAGTATTCAACCCCCTGCAGATTTAGCAGGTTTACACATTTGGAATTAACTTGGCATTGTGACATTTGGACTGTAGATCAGCCTGGAAGTGTGAAATGCACTGCAGCAAAAAAGAATGTTATTTCTTTGTTTATTTTTTTTTTAAATTGGGAAAAGTTTTTTCAGAGGGTCATTTATTATTCAACCCCTCAACCCACCAGAATTCTGTTTGGTTCCCCTAAAGTATTAAGAAGTAGTTCAGGCACAAAGAACAATGAGCTTCACATGTTTGGATTAATTATCTCTTTTTCCAGCCTTTTCTGACTATTTAAGACCCTCCCCAAACTTGTGAACAGCACTCAAACATGGTCAACATGGGAAAGACAAAGGAGCATTCCAAGGCCATCAGAGACAAGATCGTGGAGGGTCACAAGGCTGGCAAGGGGTACAAAACCCTTTCCAAGGAGTTGGGCCTACCTGTCTCCACTGTTGGGAGCATCATCCGGAAGTGGAAGGCTTATGGAACTACTGTTAGCCTTCCACGGCCTGGACAGCCTTTGAAAGTTTCCTCCTGTGCCGAGGCCAGGCTTGTCCGAAGAGTCAAGGCTAACCCAAGGACAACAAGGAAGGAGCTCCGGGAAGATCTCATGGCAGTGGGGACATTGGTTTCAGTCAATACCATAAGTAACGTACTCCACCGCAATGGTCTCCGTTCCAGACGAGCCCGTAATGTACCTTTACTTTCAAAGTGTCATGTCAAGGCTCGTCTACAGTTTGCTCATGATCACTTGGAGGACTCTGAGACTGACTGGTTCAAGGTTCTGTGGTCTGATGAGACCAAGATCGAGATCTTTGGTGCCAACCACACACGTGACGTTTGGAGACTGGATGGCACTGCATACGACCCCAAGAATACCATCCCTACAGTCAAGCATGGTGGTGGCAGCATCATGCTGTGGGGCTGTTTCTCAGCCAAGGGGCCTGGCCATCTGGTCCGCATCCATGGGAAGATGGATAGCACAGCCTACCTGGAGATTTTGGCCAAGAACCTCCGCTCCTCCATTAAGGATCTTAAGATGGGTCGTCATTTCATCTTCCAACAAGACAACGACCCAAAGCACACAGCCAAGAAAACCAAGGCCTGGTTCAAGAGGCAAACAATCAAGGTGTTGCCGTGGCCTAGTCAGTCTCCTGACCTTAACCCAATTGAAAACTTGTGGAAGGAGCTCAAGATTAAAGTCCACATGAGACACCCAAAGAACCTAGATAACTTGGAGAAGGTCTGCATGGAGGAGTGGGCCAAGATAACTCCAGAGACCTGTGCCGGCCTGATCAGGTCTTATAAAAGACGATTATTAGCTGTAATTGCAAACAAAGGTTATTCCACAAAATATTAAACCTAGGGGTTGAATAATAATTGACCCACACTTTTATGCTTAAAATTTATAAAAATTTAACTGAGCAACAAAACTTTTTGGTTTGTAAGATTTATGCATCTGTTAATAAATCCTGCTCTTGTTTGAAGTTTGAAGGCTCTAACTTATTTGCATCTTGTTAAACCTGCTAAATCTGCAGGGGGTTGAATACTACTTGTAGGCACTGTATGCTCCGATCTAAACCATCACATTGTTGCTCTGATAGTATGTTTATGGTCGTTTTCCAGCTGGAAGGGGAACCTACACCCCAGTCTCAAGTCTCTTGCAGCCTTTAACAGATTTTCCTCCATGGATACGGGATAACTTTTGATTTTGGGAAAAACCCTTTAAGAGTTTTCATTCATTGTATATCAAAAATGAAATGCAAATGTATGTGAAAGCAACAAAATGACAGAAAAGTATGCTGTCTACATGGACAATGTAAATCTTACTAGAGGCAGTGTTTAAAATAATGGAATTGTGAAGAAATGTGAATATTCAAAAATTGGGGCCAATTGTATTATTGTTTTACAATATACTGTTTTCTTTGCCTTATTTTGATTACTTCTGGTATTAATACACATCTGTCATATGCAGAAATGACCAACATCAAACAACAAAGATAGGACCTTGTAAAGAATTCACCATAAAATTCATTTATGGTTTTGTCATCTGAAAGGTCATTTGTCCTGCAAACATATGGGTTGTGAATAAAGCTATTTTTAGATACGAGGCATGCTGATTAGCCATAGCGCGCTTTGGTTCATTAACCTCTTCCATGGCTTTTGTTCTGCAGGTGCTCTGTCGCCCAGTTTCCTAGCAACGCAGTAACACCGCTCTCACCTGCTCCACCTGGCTGCTGTGCATGCCGAGCTAACGGTTGCTACATTGTGGCAACCTAGACTTTAAATATTCTGTTATGCTCTCGAGTCTTTCCAAAAACTTACTGTACAATTAGTGAAAACAATATATTTTCATACATGAGCAGATTTTAAATGAATACTGAAAATTGAAATTGCATACAAAAAATTCTCCTAAGTAGCCAACAAAGCTTTATGTAGCTCATAAATACTGTACATACTTATTGCAGTGTCAAAGGATTACTGGAAAAGTACACAAGTTACAGCTCAGTAACAAGTGTGACAGAGTCACTGCCACATTGTATAAAGAGAGATACATGTCACTGCGTACACTATAGTGTAATGAATGGAAGCTGAGGCACAGATGTTGCAGTGTGTTAGTGCAGCGCCCCAGAGTCCTGGTCGTTGCAGTACTGTGGCTCCGCCACTAAGGGGAGCTACGGTGCGTCCGATGGCACTGAAGGAGTTCATCTGATCAGGTATCACAGACACCAATACATTTCACAGCTGGGCCTCCGGGGGGAGCTAAGGGTTCTATTCATTAGGCCACTCCCCACCATAGTGGGTAAACTGGGGGTCAGGCAGGAAGTTAGATCAGAAAGCTGACTGGATTGGACGAAGCAACACCTGGTGGCAGAGGGTGTTGTGGAGGAAGAGACAGTAGGGTCTCTGTCAGGGGTGGGATCCTGACAGAGGCTTGGCATTGAAAAGAACGTAACGGGTCCGCGCCAGCTCCAGGAAGCGGCGGGACCCAAGAAAGGACTAGAAGCGAGATAGATTGTGCTGAGTGAGAAACGAGATCAAGCAATAGGAGAATACCAGTAGGGGTCATGCTGTAAGACCGGAGCAACACCCTACTGAGGCGCATTACCGGTGGCCGGAACGCCGAGGGAGTGGAATAACATTCAGCTTCAAGCAATACTCCAAACAGCGGCAGGGCAGTCAGTCTCAGGCGGGCTGTCTCACCTAAATCACCTATGAAGTCTTGGGAGGCAATTGCGGGAGAGGGGCGACTCTAGGGTCCCGGAAGAACTCCAGGCCTACCCGACAAACGGGTGCCGTTCTAACTGTGACATCAGGAAGGGACGGATGATTAGCAGAAGATCAGTTAATCGAGTTGTTGTGAGGGAACTTAAGAAACAGACACAACAGTTGTGGGGTACTTTCCGTAAGCATAGCAGGGAAGGACTACAACACATAGCGCTATGAAGGAAGGCACCGATTTCCACCTGGGAAGAGAACTCTGGAGGTGCCATTGGACCGGCCGGATTTGCGCAGCCTGGTGAACCGTATTCTGGACTGAGGACCCAGAGATCTTCAGTAAAGAGGTAAAGAGACTGCAACCTGGTGTCCTCATTATTTACCGCGACCTGCACCCCACAACTGCACCGTTACAACACCACTTATTTCACCGGACGTCCCCCACTGACAGACAGGGCCACGGACCGGGTCTAGCCACCGTGACAACCCCAGAACTGATAACTCAGAGGCCCGGCTCCGGGTACCCCTCGGCCCTGCGGCGGTGTGGGGGCGCTCCAACTTGGCGTCACGAACAGGATCTACTTAAGCCTGAAGAATCAGGTCATGTGTGCCTTGGAACTGTGATTTACTGTGCTTGGACTGTACTTTATTGCAAAGACTGTGTGCTGCGCCACTTGCCGCCAAAATCTGCCGCCATTGCAGCGCTGAGGAGAGCGCAGGAGAAGAAGAGGGGCGTGGAGTGGGCGTAGACAAACTGGAGAGCGCGAAGGACAATGGCCGCCCAGTCTAAATATTTCTGCACGGTGAGGACGTGTCCGTCAGCGGCAGAGATCCGCCTCCTAATCCTCAATGGAGGGCGAAGACCGAGAAAACGACACCGCCCACGAAGGAGAGAGCGGGAAAGAGACCCGGAAGCGACCCATGTGGAGGACGCCATGGCCAGCAGCTCTGAACCCGACAGTGGGGTTGAAGTGGAAATCTCCCCCGACTACCCGGATGAGCACAGCAGCCCGTCTTCCGTGGACAACACCAGATTCCTGAGGGCCGAGATGGAGGACTTATTCAACCAACTTCTCCGACTGAATGTGGGGGTCCAGGCTCCGCGCTTAATGGTGCCGGCAGAGAGTTCCCGGACATCGGAGACCTCACCGGAGGACCCAGCGGGACCTGTCGCGGAAAGTGAACTCGCACCGGTTGGTGAGTCCGCCGATCCTGCCCCGCTAGCAGAGGGTGTGTTAGTGGGCCCCGTTGCAGCGCCCCCTTCCCCTGGGACTCATAAGCTCCAACGTCTGTTGCCCTGGGAGGAAGCTACAGGCATGGAACATCGTATGAAGGCCCCGATCACACCAATCACCCTGTCCTGCGAGGCCCGTGCGGAGCGCACGGTATACCGCTGGGTGAACCCAGGGTCTGACCTCATGGGATTCCCCGGGGTGCAGACACGAGAAGGGGAAATGGTGCAGGCCCTGAGCTGGGAGGCATATCAGGCCCAGCTGGAGCAGCGGTGGAAGGAGGAGCACCAGGCCGGGATGGAGGCGTACCATCAGAAAGACCTGGCCGTTAAGGACCGGGCCCGCAAGGACCCCACCGCTCACCAGGCCCCGCGCAGGCAGGGTATCGTCACCACCTTTAAGCTCCGAGGAGGCTGGGGCTTTATTAAAGAACCGGGGCTATACGCGGAGGTCTTTGTTAACCGCCGGGACGTGGAGTCGCACCTCAGAGAGGGTCACCCCGATCGAGACCTCTACCCGGGGGACAACGTCACCTATACCAGGCATTTTGGGGAGAAGGGGTGGTTTGCTTTGAACGTCCACAAGGAGAAACCATCCCCTGTAGCCAAAGTGCCGCCTTGTGGCCGACCCGTGACCACTACCCAGACCACCGTGGTCACCCCCACCGGTACACTAGTGAAGACCATGACCTGCAGTATTGCCACCACCACCACTGTAGTGGCCAAGGAGGCGCCTCCTCGAGTGACCGGTGTTCCTGCTGTGCCAGCACAGAGAGAAGTGGGGACACAGACCTTTATTACCGCACACGATCTGGTTGTGCAACAGACCCGAACCCATGGGGTGTACCTGGCAGCGGGAGTGGACCTGGAACCTGGGCTGCATGGGTTCACCCGCCAGGTGGCGCCTCGTGGGGATTCTGAAAAAGAGTAAGCATGAATGCTTTAGGAAAATGTAAATAGTTCTCCATTTAACTGCTTGTTTCCTGTTTGGCTGCTAAACCCGTTCAGGGTTAATTCCTTATGGATCCCTTTGTTGACCTGGGATCCCTATTGTTTTGTTTTCTTGTTTGTTTTCCAAGTTTTTGCACAAAGTTTACAGAACTGCTGAAATCATGAACAGTGCATGATCCGAACTTCTTGTACATAGTTTGCACCTTATTAAAGGCGCTCCCTACTGGTTTTACTTAAAGAAAGACTCTTTGCGAAGATACCGTACTGGAACCTTTGCTGAGTATGGACTGGTAGCTTGAGAAGATACGCTACCCCGCAGAGACTTGGTCCCCTCTTAAAGGGGATGTTCATTTGCCGATATTGCTTAAGACAAGTAGCAATAATGTTGATGAGAGAAAAGTGATGATAATGTTTGTACGAGACAGTTATATGTGTTTAATTAGTTAAATGTGAAGAAATACTGATGATGTACTCTGAGAAGTAAAAGGTGAAAGATAGAAGAAGGATGCAGTGGACCCGCAGGGATAGACGTGGTGTCCAGCATGCATGAAAGGAAGAAAGATAATGAGAAGGCTTAATGTTTGATAGAAAATGTTTTGATAATGCTGATAGAAAGTTAGGATAGAAGGTAAACCCTGAGTCCTGATAGGAGTCAAGTAGAGATGACTCAGTGCTCTTAAACTGAAAGCAATGTTATGTTCTATACTGTGTATAGTAGTTGAAAAGGCAGTAGGCCCTGGCTGAACGGGGCGGTCCTGTAACTGAAAGGAGAGGCAGTAGGTCTGGTGCCGATAGGACAGGCGGTCCTGCAGATTTAAAGAAGGAGAATGGAAAAAGTTAAATTACCTTATAATGTGATTATAGGAAGGTCTTTAGTGGATTAAGAGTGTATGTCCTTAAAGGCAATGTTAAATTATTGTTCAATAATTTTGCACTTAGTAGAATACCCGGTTGGGTAACAGAAGTTAATTATAGCATGTTGCTATGATATTTTGCTATGTTTGTAACGTTCAAGTGTCCTTACCTCCCATAAAGGGAAGCCTGTTCAAATATGCTTATTGTTATTACACTCAACAAAATTGTATGTCTTTTTGCTAACTTGTATTGTTGTTTTCTTCCCAGTCCCGGAGTACTGTGTTTAACCAGGGGGGAGTGCAGCGCCCCAGAGTCCTGGTCGTTGCAGTACTGTGGCTCCGCCACTAAGGGGAGCTACGGTGCGTCCGATGGCACTGAAGGAGTTCATCTGATCAGGTATCACAGACACCAATACATTTCACAGCTGGGCCTCCGGGGGGAGCTAAGGGTTCTATTCATTAGGCCACTCCCCACCATAGTGGGTAAACTGGGGGTCAGGCAGGAAGTTAGATCAGAAAGCTGACTGGATTGGACGAAGCAACACCTGGTGGCAGAGGGTGTTGTGGAGGAAGAGACAGTAGGGTCTCTGTCAGGGGTGGGATCCTGACAGAGGCTTGGCATTGAAAAGAACGTAACGGGTCCGCGCCAGCTCCGGGAAGCGGCGGGACCCAAGAAAGGACTAGAAGCGAGATAGATTGTGCTGAGTGAGAAACGAGATCAAGCAATAGGAGAATACCAGTAGGGGTCATGCTGTAAGACCGGAGCAACACCCTACTGAGGCGCATTACCGGTGGCCGGAACGCCGAGGGAGTGGAATAACATTCAGCTTCAAGCAATACTCCAAACAGCGGCAGGGCAGTCAGTCTCAGGCGGGCTGTCTCACCTAAATCACCTATGAAGTCTTGGGAGGCAATTGCGGGAGAGGGGCGACTCTAGGGTCCCGGAAGAACTCCAGGCCTACCCGACAAACGGGTGCCGTTCTAACTGTGACATCAGGAAGGGACGGATGATTAGCAGAAGATCAGTTAATCGAGTTGTTGTGAGGGAACTTAAGAAACAGACACAACAGTTGTGGGGTACTTTCCGTAAGCATAGCAGGGAAGGACTACAACACATAGCGCTAAGAAGGAAGGCACCGATTTCCACCTGGGAAGAGAACTCTGGAGGTGCCATTGGACCGGCCGGATTTGCGCAGCCTGGTGAACCGTATTCTGGACTGAGGACCCAGAGATCTTCAGTAAAGAGGTAAAGAGACTGCAACCTGGTGTCCTCGTTATTTACCGCGACCTGCACCCCACAACTGCACCGTTACAACACCACTTATTTCACCGGACGTCCCCCACTGACAGACAGGGCCACAGACCGGGTCTAGCCACCGTGACAACCCCAGAACTGATAACTCAGAGGCTCGGCTCCGGGTACCCCTCGGCCCTGCGGCGGTGTGGGGGCGCTCCATTAGGGTTCGAGTTCCTGTCTCTGCACAGGGGGAATCTCGGGCCATCTTCGCTGCGGTCTATCATTCTTCTCCTGCCGCAGTGGAGTCTGCTCAGCGGAGACGTCGGTCCCAGCGTCTCGCTCAGTCTGACTCGCAGCGGCGAGCAGACGCTTCTGGGACTAAGTCCTGCTTTTCTCGTTCTGAGCATGCCCAGAGTAAGATCTCTCAGTGGAGATCGAGGGTCACATGATCAGACACTGCAGCTAAGGTCCTGTAGGTGCTCATGCTCTGTGGCAGCCTCTCATTGGTCCTTTCTGGAAGGTCCTGTACGTGCTGCAACTATTTAAGGCTCACATGGCTGCACGGCCATGCGCTAGTATTGCTCTTTATTTATGTACTTTGCGCCAGTGTGGTCTTGTATGAGTGAGTTCAGGGACCCGGCTGAAATAAGCCCCTAGAATGCTGGCACCTCTGGCGAGGAGTTTGTATGCTTGGGTATTCAGGGACCTGGCCGAAATAAGCCCCTAGAATGCTGGCACCTCCGGCTAGGAGTTTTGTGTGCATGCATGACCACTGACTGCTCTTGTTTAGGCAGTTAGCCTGTGCCTCTGTGGAGTCTAACAGGGTGCAGTGCTTTGAGTTCACGGCTGCTCTGTGAAGTAACAGAGTTAGCTATCACCGCCATTTAGTTCCGCTATTTGCTAGCAGCAGGTTCTCCTGCACGGGGGACCCCGGGCTGCGAATGCATCTATCATAATAAAATCTATATATTCATTTGGTGCGTTCTGCTAGCCCTAACATAATACTAGTGCCAGGGTCTGGCTAGAAAATGGCGGACATACAGCAATCTTTGAGGTATATCCAGCAGCTGGAGGGTAGGTTGGCGGCTTTCGAGAGCTCCATCTCAGCTGTGGATATTTCCGCAGTTGCTGTACAGGCTGCTACCGTGGCTGCAGCAACCTTGTCCACTGCCACCCCTGTTCCGACATTTTCGCGCCTCCTGCTGCCAGAAAAAATTTCTGGAGAAAGCAGATCTTGTAGGGGATTCGTGAGTCAGTGCTCTATTCACCTCGAGCTACTGGCTGCACGTTTTCCCACAGAGCGGGCTAAGGTGGGATTTATTGTGTCCCTCTTGTCGGACAGGGCGTTGGAATGGGCTATGCCGCTGTGGGAGCGTGACGATCGTGTGGTGCAGAGTGCTCCATTGTTTCTGAGCACTCTGAAACAGGTCTTCCTAGGACCTCAAGTCACCCATGATATGGCGCTCCAACTGCTGGCATTAACTCAAGGTGAGTCCTTGGTCAGCCAATTTGCCATCCGTTTCCGAACTTTAGCTTCAGAGCTGGAGTGGTCGGATAAAGCCCTTATCCCCATATTTTGGAGGGGGCTGGCTGATCACGCTAAGGACGCTCTGGCCACTAGGGAGATTCCAGCCACACTGGAGGAGTTAATAACTGTCTCTACCCGTATTGACCTCCGTTTTAACGAGCGGAGGTTAGAGCGAGCCCAGTGTAGGCAGTGGTTTCGGCTGGCTCCCACCTTCGCCAAACCTCTGGAATCTCCGGTCCATGTTCCTGAGTCACATGAGTCCAGGGAGGTGTCTCGAGCGGGTTCTAAGTCCCGGACCGCTTGGGCACCCAAGGTCTGTCATGTTTGCCAGCAGTCTGGACATCTTGCCACCAGATGTTCCCAGCGGTCGAGGAGACGTCAGCCTCTAGTGGTAGTCGGTGGAGGTACACTAGATACGGCGACGTTTGCCTCAAAATTGTCCTTAAAGGGGACAATTATTATTGGCTCATCTTCCCACTCAGTAGAGCTCTGCGTGGATTCTGGGGCGGAGTGCAATTTTATGTCTTCCGCCTTCACCCAACGTCACGCAATACCCCTGGTTATGCTAGCGCAACCAGTTACGGTACGAGTGGTGAATGGGTCGACACTGCCCTCACAGATAACTCACCAGACCATTCCTTTTACTCTGTCCATGTCGCCATCCCATCAGGAGACAATATCTCTGCTCCTCATACCTGAGGGAATTGATGAGGTCCTGTTGGGAATACCTTGGTTACGGTACCACTCTCCACAGAATTTTGGGATGGGGTGAGTCTTGTGAGGGTAGGTGTCAAAGAGAGTGCGTTCAGGTTGCTACTACAGAGGTACCCGCAGATCTATCCTCTGTCCCCAAGCAATACTGGTCTCATGCGGACGTGTTCTCCAAAAAGGCGGCGGAGACCCTTCCACCTCACCGCCCCTATGACTGTCCTATTGACCTCTTGCCTGGTGCTGAGCCTCCCCGGGGTCGAGTTTATCCATTATCTCTCCTGGAGACGGAGGCTATGTCTCAGTACATCCAAGAGAATCTGGCAAGAGGGTTCATCAGGAAGTCAGTGTCGCCTGCTGGGGCTGGGTTTTTCTTTGTTCAGAAGAAGAATGGAGAACTGCGTCCATGTATAGATTACAGAGGTCTTAACGCCATCACCGTTAAGAACAAGTACCCATTACCCCTGATATCTGAGCTTATTGATAGGCTACAGGGAGCGAGGGTATTTACAAAATTAGATCTGCGGGGTGCTTACAACTTGATTCGCATCCGTGAGGGGGACGAATGGAAGACGGCTTTTAACACCAGGGATGGGCACTATGAGTATCTGGTGATGCCCTTCGGGCTCTGTAATGCCCCAGCCGTTTTCCAAGACTTTGTGAACAACATCTTCCGGGATATGCTCACCACCTCGGTCGTAGTCTATCTGGATGATATTCTCATCTACTCTCCAGATATTGACTCCCATCGGAGAGATGTTCGCAAAGTCTTTGACCTCTTATGGGCAAACTCCCTCTACACCAAGTTGGAGAAGTGTGTGTTTGAGCAGGAGTCCTTGCCATTTCTTGGTTATATCATCTCTGCCCAGGGTTTGGCTATGGATCCTGCCAAGCTACAGGCTGTGATGGACTGGCAGAAACCCCATTCTCTTAAAGCGGTGCAGCGCTTTATGGGGTTCATTAACTACTATCGACAGTTCATTCCACACTTCTCAACTTTGGTAGCTCCCTTGGTTGCCCTTACCAAGAAGGGAGCAAATCCCAAATTGTGGTCTGAGGAGGTCTCCAAGGCCTTTAATTCCATGAAGTCACACTTCACTAGAGCTCCCATCCTACATCGCCCCGATATAGACAAACCATTTATCATGGAGGTGGATGCCTCATCTGTTGGTGCTGGAGCAGTCCTCTTCCAAAAAGATGCTCAGGGTCGGAAGCATCCTTGCTTCTTCTTTTCTAAGACCTTCTCACCAGCAGAGAGGAATTATTCCATCGGGGACAGGGAGTTGCTGGCCATAAAGATGGCTTTCTCGGAGTGGAGACATCTCTTGGAGGGAGCTCGTTTTCCTTACCAAATCTTCACAGACCATAAAAATTTGGTGTACCTGCAGACAGCCCAGCGGTTAAATTCTCGCCAGGCCAGATGGTCCTTGTTCTTCTCCCAGTTCCATTTCACCCTCCATTTTCTTTCGGGGGAGAAGAACATTCGTGCCGACGCTCTCTTTCGCTCCGTTGTGTCATCTGTGGAGGAGGAAGAGGAGCCTCGGCTTATTGTCCCCACTGAGAGTCTGAGAACCGTAGCTCCGGTTTCGCTAGAGTCTGTGCCTCCAGGCAAGACTTTCGTACCATCCACTTTGCGACCGGAGGTTCTCTCGTGGGCTCATTCGTCCAGGGTGGGTGGACATTTTGGGACAAAAAGGATATCTGAGCTGTTGGCGAGGACGTACTGGTGGCCACATATGGTCTGTGATGTCAGGGATTATATTCAGGCTTGTGTCTCCTGTGCCAAAAATAAGTCTCCTTGACAGCGGCCAGCTGGGTTACTCTATCCATTGCCGGTGGCAGACAGGCCCTGGGAGATGGTCGGGATGGACTTTGTGGTGGGTTTGCCCAAGTCTCGGGGCTGTACCATCATTTGGGTTATCACTGATCATTTTTCCAAAATGGTGCATTTGGTGCCGCTTCCACGGTTACCTTCGGCACGGGCCTTGGCAGCGTTGTTCATAAAGCACATCTTCCGCCTACATGGTATGCCAGACAAAATTGTCAGTGACCGGGTCCCCAGTTTGCGTCTCGGTTCTGGAGAGAGCTTTGACGTCTTCTCAGCATTCAGTTAAATCTCTCTTCCGCATATCATCCCGAGATGAATGGATTGGTAGAGAGGGCCAATCAGACCTTGGTCACATATCTGCGACATTTTGTCTCAGCCAGGCAGGATGACTGGGCGTCCTTGCTACCGTGGGCAGAGTTTGCGCTGAACAATGCAGTAGCCGACTCCACTGGACAAACCCCATTCCTCCTCAACTATGGTCAGCATCCAAGGGTACCTGTGCCTATGCCCGTGTCTTCTGCTGACTCCAGGGTGGCAGACTGGGCTGTGGAAGCACGGGAAATTTGGGACCGCACTCAGGATGCCATTCAGGCCTCCAAGGAGAGAATGAGGTCCTCCGCCGATGCACATCGGCGCCCCACTCCGACCTTTGCTCCTGGCGACTTAGTGTGGCTCTCCGCCCGTAACATCAGGCTGTGTGTTGAGTCCACTAAGTTTGCACCTCGCTACTTGGGTCCTTTCAAGGTCCTCGAACAGGGTAACCCTGTGGTCTATCGTTTAGCCCTTCCGCCACGCCTGGGTATCACCGACACCTTTCATGTGTCCCTCTTGAAACCTGTATTCATGTCCCGGTTTTCCGAGTCATCTGCCGGGACATCGGGTTCGTCTACGGACGATTACGAGGTGAACGCTATTTTGGGGTGCAAGGTGGTACGTGGTAAAAAATTTTATTTGGTGGACTGGAAGGGTTACGGTCCTGAGGATAGGTCCTGGGAGCCTGCTGAGCGCATTCGGGCTCCGCAGCTCATTGCTGCCTTCGAGCGTAGCGAGGTCCAAGGAGGGGGGGTCATGTTAGGGTTCGAGTTCCCATCTCTGCACAGGGGGAATCTGGGGCCATCTCCGCTGCAGTCTCCCATTCTTCTCCTGCCGCAGTGGTGTCTGCTCAGCGGAGACGTCGGTCCCAGCGTCTCGCTCAGTCTGACTCTGTACAGAGAGTTACTGCTGCTTTTCCTGCTTCAGCCATTGAAGTCAGTGCTGGGCAGTGGCGAGCAGACGCTTCTGGGAGTAAGTCCTGCTTTTCTCATTCTGAGCATGCCCAGAGTAAGATCTGTCAGTGGAGATCGAGGGTCACATGATCAGACACTGCAGCTAAGATCCTGTAGGTGCTCACGCTCTGTGGCAGCCTCTCATTGGTCCTTTCTGGAAGGTCCTGTACATGCTGCAACTATTTAAGGCTCGCATGGCCACACGGCCATGCGCTAGTATTGCTCTTTATTTATGTACTTTGTGCCAGTGTGGTCTTGTATGAGTGAGTTCAGGGACCCGGCTGAAATAAGCCCCTAGAATGCTGGCACCTCCGGTGAGGAGTTTGTATGCTTGGGTATTCAGGGACCTAGCCGAAATAAGCCACTAGAATGCTGGCACCTCCGGCGAGGAGTTTCGTGTGCATGCATGACCACTGACTGCTCTTGTTTAGGCAGTTAGCCTGTGCCTCTGTGGAGTCTAACAGGGTGCAGTGCTTTGAGTTCACGGCTGCTCTGTGAAGTAACAGAGTTAGCTAACACCGCCATCTAGTTCTGCTATTTGCTAGCAGAAGGTTCTCCTGCACGGTGGACCCCGGGCTGCGAAAGCATCTATCATAATAAAATCTATATATTCATTTGGTGCGTTCCGCTAGCCCTAACACAGTGTACATTCGTTTATTGCTATTTTAGTGGAACCACTGGACCATGGTCCAGGGAGCTCCGAAGGGGGCGGTTCTCTGTGAGCCCAAGACACCCATAGTAAGACCCCTCGGACAGGGTCATAATGGAATCTCCGGGGGACCCAGGTGCTGCCTCCAGTTAGACCCTGGACATGTGGAAGCTGTCCCAGCAGAACAGGTGCACTGGCAGAGATAGCTGGAGGTGAAGAATTTGACAGACGGCAAGCGGCTGAGCGAAACAGAACTGCCATAGGCAGTAGTGATGTCATCCTGGGTAACGGAGTGATGGACGGCTGAGCAGGACGTGACTGGCACAGGCAGTACTTATAATGAGATGGAGTGACGTACAGCAGGTACTCCGGGAAGACAAACAGTATTAGCTGGGTACTGGCAGGTCACTACCGAAACACAGACAGAATGCAGGCTCAGTGGTACAGGAACTGGAAACTAGCAACAGGAAACACTTGTTGTTCTGGCACCCCCTCTATGGCAGAGGGGCCAGAAATACCACTCGTTAACACACCATTGGTTAGGAGCATATTTGAAAAATGCGTCCTGTCTCTTTAAGAGACTGGGAGCGCACGCGACCTCAGTGTCAAACCAGGAGACCTGCTGGCCATGCACCAGGAAGCAGGAGCAGGAGAGAAGCCAGAGACCGAAGCCGGGCTGCAGGGAGCAGAGACCGGAGACCCCGATGGGGACCTCGCGGAAGTATGGATGTTACATATAGGTCAGACGGTTTTACTTTGACTGTTTCTTCATTACATAGAATTGTTCTGGGTGATCTGAGCAGCGATACTTAAAGGAGTTGTCTGGTCTAAAATGACAAGTCTACAGTCACTCTGTGACTGCAGACTAGTGATTTCTCACATAGTGTGCACATCGCGCTATTAGGATTCTCTGGTGCTAGCAAGGGAAACAGCAGTCATGTGAGTTCAAGTATACATTATTCATGCATGACTGCCGTTTCAGGTGCTGACACCAGACAATACTCACAATGCACGCCATATTTTTTAAAGAGTCTTCAAAAAATTAAACCTTTCTTTGGAGTGCGATTATTGTCTTCAGGGGTGGCAATACTGTAGAACAGTCCATCATTATTACACTTCCACCATGTTTGTTGTTTGCAAAATGAAGAAGCCATATTTTTTAAAGAGTCTTCAAAAAATTAAACACTTCTTTGGAGCAATGAAGAAGCAATGGCTTTTAAACAAGCTATCAACAAAGTTATCCCTCCTTATGGAATCAAAAACAGGTTTGCAGTTTTGAAAGTGAAGAAGCAACTCTTTCTTAAAAAACTAGTTGTGCAAGGGTTGGGGTTAGGGTTGTGTTAGGATTGGGGTTAGGGTTGTGTTAGGGTTGGAGTTAGAATTGTGGGAATTTTCAAAAGTAAAAAAAAATGATGACGATATGACAACAAGTGTTGAATGTAAATGCTCGCAACTCGAGTTTCCATCATCTGCTCGGATATGCATGGAGTATTGTGGATCCCTGCATGTTTTTTTGGGTGTCTTACAGCCACTAACAGCCACAAAACATGCAGGGCAGGGACTTGAGCATGTCACTTGAGCATGTCACGTGAACATCCATGATAATTGGTGCATACCCAAGCACTCGATGCAAACTGGAGTAGTGAGCACTTGCAGCTCAACACTAATGACGACATATTCAATATGACAGTCTAATGTTATCAAATTCTGCATCGTACTTGTTGGTTTAAAATACTCACTGCACCCTTGGATAAAATCCATGAGGGGTGTGGTTTCCAAAATGGGTAATAAGATAAGGTATAATGGTGTGCACTCAGTCAATTTAAGGCGAGGTGCAGGTGTCACGGACTAGAAAAGTCCCAGTAATCCAATATAATTTGAGAGACACCACACACTCTAGTGGTTAATTATGCAAGATAGTGTGAGTTTATTCAACATAACTCAATATAAGTAACACATGGGAGCAATTCTACAAACATAAGGAAAAGCGATCAAATCTAGTAACAATACATGACGTTTCGACTCTCCCAAGTCTTAATCATACCATCGCTAAAAGACAAAAAACAGAATATCAATAAATACAAACACATAGTATGTACATATATACAGGTCTGCAAGGTACATGTGTAATATACCATAAGTCCATTTAGGGAAGTTGCAAAGAGGTAAGTTGAGCGACCATAGACCCTAAGAGCACCAGCGAATACACCGAGGTGAATAAAATGCTTATGATATCATAGATGTGGAGAATATAGGTGTTCTAGAGGTCAAAAAGTGGTATAGACCAGGAGGAGACAGTAAAGGAGGCAGTAGACATTAATTACCTTGGTATGTAGATAAGAATGCCTAAATGAAGCAAATCCTTAGTTTTTTAGAGTCTAAGGGGTAACGTTTCTCCTTACGGAGAGTGACATACCAGCTGGCTTGTCAAGGTAAGGAGGCTTATTCGCCGTGCAATGCTCCTCTGGGAAATTAAATATGCAAATTGCCTCTTCTGAGAAAAAGAGGACTTAACTCTATAGCGCCACCTGTTGGAAGGATCGATCCTACAAGTCACAATCAACCCTTTAACGAGTCGTGCAATATGACTTAGGATAAAAGCCAAATCAGTATCTCAATTCACAGACACGGTGTTTCGGGCTGTTGGCCCTCGTCAGTGCGAAGCATGAGAACTGATTTGGCTAGGTGAGAGGCTCTGGACTGGGGTCTAAGGGGTAACGTTTCTCCTTATGGAGAGTGACATACCAGCTGGCTTGTCAAGGTAAGGAGGCTTATTCGCCGTACAATGCTCCTCTGGGAAATTAAATATGCAAATTGCCTCTTCTGAGAAAAAGAGGACTTAACTCTATAGCGCCACCTGTTGGAAGTAGCGATCCTACAAGTCACAATCAACCCTTTAACGAGTCGTGCAATATGACTTAGGATAAAAGCCAAATCAGTATCTCAATTCACAGACACGGTGTTTCGGGCTGTTGGCCCTCGTCAGTGCGAAGCATGAGAACTGATTTGGCTAGGTGAGAGGCTCTGGACTGGGGTCTAAGGGGTAACGTTTCTCCTTATGGAGAGTGACATACCAGCTGGCTTGTCAAGGTAAGGAGGCTTATTCGCCGTACAATGCTCCTCTGGGAAATTAAATATGCAAATTGCCTCTTCTGAGAAAAAGAGGACTTAACTCTATAGCGCCACCTGTTGGAAGTAGCGATCCTACAAGTCACAATCAACCCTTTAACGAGTCGTGCAATATGACTTAGGATAAAAGCCAAATCAGTATCTCAATTCACAGACACGGTGTTTCGGGCTGTTGGCCCTCGTCAGTGCGAAGCATGAGAACTGATTTGGCTAGGTGAGAGGCTCTGGACTGGGGTCTAAGGGGTAACGTTTCTCCTTATGGAGAGTGACATACCAGCTGGCTTGTCAAGGTAAGGAGGCTTATTCGCCGTACAATGCTCCTCTGGGAAATTAAATATGCAAATTGCCTCTTCTGAGAAAAAGAGGACTTAACTCTATAGCGCCACCTGTTGGAAGTAGCGATCCTACAAGTCACAATCAACCCTTTAACGAGTCGTGCAATATGACTTAGGATAAAAGCCAAATCAGTATCTCAATTCACAGACACGGTGTTTCGGGCTGTTGGCCCTCGTCAGTGCGAAGCATGAGAACTGATTTGGCTAGGTGAGAGACTCTGGACTGGGGTCTAAGGGGTAACGTTTCTCCTTATGGAGAGTGACATACCAGCTGGCTTGTCAAGGTAAGGAGGCTTATTCGCCGTACAATGCTCCTCTGGGAAATTAAATATGCAAATTGCCTCTTCTGAGAAAAAGAACAACAGGTGGCGCTATAGAGTTAAGTCCTCTTTTTCTCAGAAGAGGCAATTTGCATAGTTTTTTAGAAACATGGGTAGTGCTGAAAAGGATTTAATAAGGAATATAGATCAGCATCATGGTGATCTATATTCCTCCTTTACTTTCTCCTCCTGGTCTATACCACTTTTTGACCTCTAGAACACCTATATTCTCCACATCTATGATATCATAAGCATTTTATTCACCTCGGTGTATTCGCTGGTGCTCTTAGGGTCTATGGTCGCTCGACTTACCTCTTTGCAACTTCCCTAATGGACTTATGGTATATTACACATGTACCTTGCAGACCTGTATATATGTACATACTATGTGTTTGTATTTATTGATATTCTGCTTTTTGTCTTTTAGCGATGGTATGATTAAGACTCGGGAGAGTCGAACCGTCATGTATTGTTACTAGATTTGATCGCTTTTCCTTATGTTTGTAGAATTGCTCCCATGTGTTACTTATATTGAGTTATGTTGAATAAACTCACACTATCTTGCATAATTAACTACTAGAGTGTGCAGTGTCTCTCAAATTATATTGGTTTCCAAAATGGGGTCACTTGAGGGGAGTTTCCACTGTTTAGGCACATCAGGGGCTTTTCAGACAATGTTGCATTCAAAATGTCAAACGGTGCTCCTTCCCATATGAGCCTGTGCGCCCAAACAGTGGATTTCGCACACATGTGGGGTGGCATACTCAGGAGAAATCACATAACAAATGTTGTGGTACATTTTCTCTTGTTACCCTTGTGAAAATAAAAAAGTTTGGGTATAAAGTACATTTTTTGTGAAAATAGTTAAATGTTCATTTTTTCCTTTCACATTGCTTCAGTTCTTGTGAAGCAACTGAAGGCCTAATAAGCTTCTTGAATGTGGTTTTCAACACATTGAGGGGTGCAGATTTTAGAATGGTGTCACTTTTGAGTATTTTCTGTCATATAGGTCCCTCAAAGTCACTTCAAATGTGAGGTGGCCCCTAAAAAAAATGGTTTTGTAAATTGTTTTTGAAAAATGAGAAAACGCTGGTCAACTTTTAAACCTTTTAACTTCCTAACGAAAACAAAATCTTGTTTCCAAAATTATGCTGATATAAAATAGATATGTGAGAAATGTTATTTATGAACTATATTGTGTGGCATAACTCTTTGTTTTAAGGGCACAAACATTGAAAGTTTGAAAATTGTTACATTTTTGGCCAAATTTCCATTTTTCCATAAATAAACACAAGTCATATCGAATACATTTTCCCACTGTCATGAAGTACAATATGTCATGAAATAATATTCTCGGAATCAGTGGCATCCATTGAAGCGTTGCAGAGCTATAACCTCATAAAGTGACAGTGGTCAGAATTGTAAAATTTAGCTTGGTCATTAAGGTCAAAATTGGCTCTGTCACTAAGGGGTTAAATGTCAATGCGTTAAATGTTCTCAGCTAAAATGTTAGGATGTGACTAATTTACTTTTCACCCATATTTACACTTTAATGCTAGAAAATATTTTTACCATTCTGATGACTACTATAGATGTGTATAGTGAGCATCACCGTTTTTAATTGCATTTACCATTTGCGTGTACAGCAAGTCATATTAGTTTCAAAGGTGAATGGCTACAGATCCAATTCTCAGAGGGAATAACTAAACATATTCCAACAACATATGGCTAAACATTTTATTTCAATATTGTTAAAACCTACTGACATCTGTTTTCCCCAATGCAAACTGTTAAAGTGATGACTAATACATGTATCAATGCTTTGTTTTTTTTTAATGTTTTTATGCCTTTTTTATTTGTTAAAATCCATTTTAAATACTCTATTTTAGCATTCATGGTTAAAGAGGTTGTTGGCAGCTAACATTTTGATCTATCATCAATCTTTGACCTATCATCAATATGAGATTGGACTTCTCACGTCACCCCTCCACTAGCAGATATATATTCCATCCATTGTTTGGTGGCTGCTTCCAAGTTCTGCAGTTTATCTCCCATTCATGTGAATGAGAAATAAACTGCGGTCTTGGTCAGTCTAGTGATTCCAATGGGAGACATGTAATGCTTCCCAATATCTGTGGTGAGACTGCAAGGGAAATAACACTTGCTACCCCATTTCCCTGCAGTTTACAGCAGCACAACACCCTCTGATTTCACACTGGATCCTTCTAACAAAAGCAGTTTACATAATTATTTATTTATTACGCTTTGCTTAAAGCGCTATCTTGTTCCGCAGCGCTTTACATACATGATCATCGCTATCTCCGATGGGGCTCACAATCTAAATTCTCTATCAGTATGTCTTTGGAGTGTAGGAGGAAACCCACGCAAACACGGGGATAACATACAAACTCCTTGCAGATGTTGTCCTTGGTGGGATTTGAACCCAAGACCCCAGCGCTGCAAGTCTGCAGTGCTAACCACTGTGCCCATAAATTTATGACCCATTTACAGTGTGACTACATTTTGAAAAATATAATATAAAAATTTGATATAATGTAGGCCTTCCAATAAATTCATGGTTATGGAGGGTACTGGTGTCGAGACCCCCACTGAGCACTGAGACCACTGGACAGATGCACTCAGCTCTCGTATATGGTGCCATTGACTTTAAATTAGGAACCTATACTGGAAAAGAGTTCAAAAGAAAACATTCAGTCATTATTTGTGTTGCCTTTATAAAGTCTTAAAATACATTTCTAGGGTTTTGTTCTCTCCTTGCAGTAGTTTAGAATTTCAGGTATTTTCCATAATGTAAGATAAAGTGTTAAGTAATTATCCAGTCTCTAAAGCGATAACATTTTATTAGTTTTCAAGGTGATAACGTTTTAAATACTTCTGAGGACAGGAGTAATTAAATGTAGCAAACCACGCTCATCTGACAAGCATTTTTTACTGAGGCATAAACCGCATTGCTTTAGCAGCAGGCTGCAAGGCTGAGTTAGAACATAAAGGGACCGCTTGCTGCTTTCATTTTAACAACGCAATCCACCCTGTTGTGTATAGTTACTTTATGTAAACCAGTAGAGTTATATTTTTAGAAGCAATGATCTATGCGGAAAAAAATAGAAAGGCTTTTTACACATTGAAATTGCAGTCTTTCAAACTTAGTTTCCAGAAAGGCACATTATGAATGTCTGATTTTCAAAATAATTAGAACTTCATGCATGAAAACAAGTTCCTGACAAACATGTCATCCAGTAGGAAGATTTGAGATTTTTTTAATCAGCAATCAACAGAGGTTATGTAAAATGCATATGTATGATTTGTATCTGATGTAATATGGTGTAAGTAAATTTGTAGCATTTTATTGCATTTACCAGGAAAATGCCATGGATGCAATATATGTGATTATTTATTTTAAAAAATCAAGATGTTCTAAAAATCACACTTCTTAACACAGAAACATGGAGTAATACAACCATGGTTATAACTTTTGTTTAAAGCTGAACATTTTACCCCACTGCAGTAAAGAAAGTAAAAATCTATTAGAATATAATTTCCGCTTTGGGTTTACAGCTCAGTTTTTACAGAGACCCTGCATATCCCTAGACAGGGCGTAGCTAATAGGTGCGTGGGTTCCTATCGCACCTGGGCCCTAGAGCCTAAGGGACTCCAAAAGTCTCTTTGGGATGGCTATATGAAAAGACTAATACTATTAAAGACTTACAATAATTGAGGGCTCTTTGGAACTTTTGCATTGGGACCCATGAGCTTCATGTTATGCTACTGGCGCTTGAATAAAATTATCAAATTATGGCAACTTGCAGCCATCACTGCAGGGAGTTAGATCCCTAGTATACAGAGATTTTGGTACCAAGGATGTCTGAACGGGTTTATATTAAACTTTTCATGCTGATTAAGAATATGAGTTATTTATAATGGATATTTCATTACCTAAGATGCTGTTATAGAGTAAAAAGACCAAAAGCAATTGCATTTGTTATCACACACACGTCGCACTGGGGTAATGCATTATTTTCATGGATGAATTATCTCAAAAACTGGAACTAATTCAGCAAAAGTAATGGGATTTTTGAATTTGGCACTAGTGATGAGCAAGCACTAAAATGCTTGGGCGCTCATTACTCGTAGCGAGCTTTCCGTAATGCATAACAAGGATAAGTCAATGAGAAACTGGAGAATTTTTGTGGCGGACCTTCCCAGGAGGTCTTTGGGGCATTAGAACTGATGAAATAGATGGCAAAAGTGCTCAAATGGAATGGGAACAGCATGGGGAAGATGCCTGTACACATCACTGACTCCCAGGTTGCTACTGGAAAAAATGTTGTCAGAGTATTTACACTTTTACCGAGTGACAATAAAACATCCAAAACCGAAGATAAAATGGATTTTTACAGGAAAATTTTTTATTAAACATTCTTTCCTGTATAATGACTTGTATATAAGGCAAAATAAAAAAAAGAAGGAGAAAAACCCCTTCTCCACCCCTCAGGCTAAGCATTCACTCCATCTGTTAGGCAATCATCCTCCTTCAGTTTCCAGACTTCCCTGATGGTCTGACTGTGTTGTGGGCGGATCTATCACACACATGGATGGTGCTAATACACATGGTGGTTTCTCATGTGTTGAAGTAGTGAGTGATGTGGGAACACAGGACTAGAGATGACCCAACTTGTTCAGAAAATGTTTGCCAATGTCAAATTCGGCACAAACAGCACATTTGGATTCGTGTTTGGTTTCTCGAGCACTTTTCCTCAAAGGCAGCAAAATTCGGTCACTGTAAATGATTGCATTTCCACTAATGCTTTTGTTTTGTCTAGAATAGTGGTGCTGTGTGAAGAGCAGGGGGAAGTATTTTATGAGGGGAGGTCGTGTGTCTAGGTCAGATGAGCAGTGGAGTGTAATTTTTTTTTGTTCTGTAATAACTTAATGTGTGTACATTTCAGCAGCCAATAAGGGTGCAGAAATCATCTGTCATGACACAAGGTCTTCTGTGATTGGCTGCTGAAGTCACATGTCCCTATTACCATTTTCTCAGTGTAAAAGCGAGAGGCTGCTCCTCCTGCTGCTGAAAGTGAACTAGATAGCTAGATAGGGTCCTGTTGTGTGTGACATCGATGTTCCAATATATAATTAGATTGGGCTAAAACTGTGTTGCAGTCTCAGGAGGCCCCATTTGCTACTCGTTTGGGCTAAAACTGTTGCAGTAAGGAATCAGGAGGCACCATTTACTCTTAAAAATCATTAGACCTAATATAGGGGTTCAGCCAGAGGCCCTATTTGCTAATCCAAATTGTTTGGACTAAAACTGTGTTGCACTGAGGAGGACACATTTCATCTTAAATATCGTTAGGACTAATATTTGGGTTCAGCCAGGATGCCCTATTTGTTAATCCAAATACTTTGAGATAAAACTGTGTTGCAGTGAGGAATCAGGAGGACACATTTCCTCTTAAATATCGTTAAGGTACCTTCACACTAAACGACTTTGCAACGAGAATGACAATGATCTGTGACGTTGCAGCGTCCTGGATAGCGATATCGTTGTGTTTGACACGCAGCAGTGATCTGGATCCCGCTGTGATATCGCTGGTCGTTGCTGAAAGTCCAGAACTTTATTTGGTCATCAGATCGGCGTGTATAGTCGTGTTTGACAGCAAAAGCAACGATGCCAGCAATGTTTTACAATGGTAACCAGGGTAAATATCGGGTTACTAAGCGCAGGGCCGCGCTTAGTAACCCGATATTTACCCTGGTTACCATTGTAAAAGTTAAAAAAAAACACTACATACTCACCCTCTGATGTCTGTCACATCCCCCGGCGTCCGCGCTGCTGCTCAGAGCTTCCTGCACTGACTGTGTCAGTGCCGGCCGTAAAGCAAAGCACAGCAGTGACGTCACCGCTGTGCTTTAGGGCCGGCGCTTACACAGTGCAGGGAAGCTGAAGACGAGGGACGCGACAGACACGGCAATGTAAGTATGTAGTGTTTGGTTTTTTTACATTTACACTGGTAACCAGGGTAAACATCGGGTTACTAAGCGCGGCCCTGCGCTTAGTAACCCAATGTTTACCCTGGTTACCCGGGGACTTCGGCATCGTTGGTCGCTGGAGAGCTGTCTGTGTGACAGCTCTCCAGCGACCACACAGCGACACTGCAGCGATCGGCATCATTGTCGATATCGCTGCAGCGTCGCTTAATGTGACGGTACCTTTAGGCCTAATATTGGGGTTAAGCCAGGAGGCCCTATTTGCTAATTCAAATCGTTTGAGATAACATTGTTGCAGTGAGGAATCAGGAAGACACATTTCCTCTTAAAGGGAACCTGTCACCACGTTTTTGGAAGATGGGATAAAAATAGCGTTAAATAGGGGCAGAGGTGGGCATTACATTAGTGTGTTTGTTATGCGTTTATTACCCACCTAAGTTGCCGAAATACGTTTGCAAAGTCTCCGTTTTCGCCTGTCAATCAGGCTGGTCTGGTCAAAAGGGCGTCTTGTCTTCCCCCAGATTTTGCGTAGTTTTCCGTTGGTGGCGTAGTGGTGTGCGCATGCCCAAAGTCCGGAATCCTCTGCCAGGGGATTTAAAAGAGCGCGCTGTTCGTTTTCATTGGTGATCGGTGGGCGCGGCCATCTTCCTTTGGCCGCGCGTGCGCAGAAGCGGCGCTCTGCTGGCCGCGGCTTCAGGAAAATGGCCGCGGGATGCCGCGCGTGCGCAGATGGATATCGCGGCGGCCATTTTCCCTGGAAAGCGATGCATGCATGCTGGAGTATCGAAACGCGCTTGTAGACAATTTTAAGAGAGTGTTTCCCCAAGACAGCAGTGACGCATACAGTGTGCATCGCAGTTCTAGATTTCCAATCCTGTGAATGTCGAGTCATCAATGCAAAACATTAGCAGCAGTGTGAGTGGCAGATTCAATTTCTGTGAGTTGTTTCTCAAATTTTTTAGACCAGCAGAACAGAGTACAAGTCTGACACATTGCGAACGACTGAAGAGAATGAAGCAGGAGTATCTCGAGCTCAATATCAATGCCATCAGGGGGAATTTGGACCCTTTTGCATTTTGGTCTTCAAAAATGGAAGCGCAACCTAAGCTCTGCTGTCACGGCTTGGAGGTTTTGTCATGCTCAGCAGCAAGCCTTGTCTCAGAACGTGTCTTCAGTGCTGCTGGTGGTGTCTTTGTAAGGTTCAGCCAGGACCGTAGCCGTGGCCGAGGACACCGGGGCTTTGGTGTCCTGGCCTTCCCTCACAGAAAAATAACATTCTTCTATCAACATACCTGTGTCTTCTTTCTCTTCACCGTCAGGGACTCCTCTGCGGTGCTGGAGACTTTCTGTAGTCAACTTCACAAGAATTGAGACACAGTCCATTTCAAATGCAAAACATGAACTTTACTCAAAACACTTTGCAGCCCATTCTTGTCAGAATCAGCACAAACATCAGACTTCATACAGTACACATCCTGCATCCTCCCTGTACTCAGTCCCACGTCCTCCAATACATTACAGGGTAATAACGCCTTAGGCGGTACCGCAGTGTTCTCCTTGTCCAGACTTACTGTTTCTGGGTTTTTTCCTCATCTGTTTTGCTCCGGATTTGAGAGTATCTGCCCATGCAATGATCAGCCACATCTTGAACCATCTGTGCCCTGTACTCTCCCAGGCCACTTCCTTTCTTCCACTGCAAGCTGCAGTAGCTCTGCTGCTGTATACTGTCCTTCTGTCTCTATAGGACTCTGAATAACTGTATTCTCCACTTGAAACATTACGTGGCTGCTGCGGTGTCCTGGGCTTAGAGCCCGTGTGGACGCTTCGGGCGCCTAGGCCCTTCTGAACTTCCTAACATTACACACTTGCTTACCACACATCAGCCCCTCCTACAGTTAACCATTTACTGACACTAAATTCCTGTATATACTATTAATGCTATAGTGCCCCCATCTAGTGGCCATAATTGGACACTACACTTTCCCTATTCTAAACATAGCATCACTAATATGTACTTTACAAAATTACAAAATATACATTAAGCAAGATGATAATACACTTTACAGCGTAGCAATACCATCATAAAGACTTGGTAATATATATATTCATGTAGCAGTACCACAATATAGCAGCAAATTCACACTAACTTATATTACACTAGAACATATGGTATCGGGACCTATTAAGGAGGAAAGGTAGAGCAGCAACATTATTCAATCCCCCTACATCTTGACAGATAAGTGCATCCAGCTGTCCCATAAAAGCGTAGACTGCCTATCTTTCATCAAGATGAACAAGTCAAGGATCTCCAATGACTTTTGCATCCCATTCGCAGACTGGGCAGACTAGGCGATGTTGTAGATTTTAGTGTGCTATATTGATCTCACGTTATTGCAGTCTGTGACACCTTTGTCATTCCTTATGTGCCTGCAGTTGCTACATGTCATTGAGACATGTCAGAAGTCTTGTTCAATGGGAGGTTGGGAACTATAACTGCTACCAATTAGAGATGAACAAACACAACACTAAATGCCGAACACAGACTTTTCCTGGATGTCCGTTGCAATGTTTGGAGTTCTGTGGGAAGAGAGAGATTTTCTAGCTCAAAGGTTTGGGTCCTATTGTTTTTAATGGGTTTCAGGTTCTGGTTCAAGTTCAGGTACAGTTCTGGTACCTGAACCGAACTTTGGAATAAAATTCAGGTCGTGTACCAGAACCCGAACTTCCATGGGTTTCATCTGAAGTTTTCAAATGCGTCAGACAATTGAACATGGTGAGGGAGAGGATGGGGGATATTTAGTATAGAATACACTTTACCATGATCTAACTTTTGAATTCACTCACTGTCTAGTCTCATATTATGGGTTTCCCACTGCTTTCTTTTAATAAAGTATGGCCTGAATGTCAGGGCACAGCCGCCACCGATTGTGTAACAGGGACCCAGAGCATTTGACCTATGCCTGGCATACTGGGGGGGTCTCCACCGCCCTTTACTTTGGTGTACCACACTATATACATATATATGTACAGTATATAGTATGTATGTATACAGTAGTGTGAAAAAGTGTTTGCCCCTTCCAGATTTCTGATTATTTTTAATGTTTGTCACATTGAAAAGTTTTAGATCCCCAAACAAATTTAAATATTAGACAAAGATAACACGCTTAAACTCAAACTACAGTTTTAAATGAAGATCTTTATTATTAGGGGAAAAATAAAACCTAACCTAACACAGGGCAATGTAAAAAAGGATTTCTCCCTAAACCTAATAACTTGTTGGGCCACCCTTAGCAGCAACAAATGCAATCTAGCGTTTGCAATAACTGGCAATGAGTCATTTACAATGCTCTGGAGGAATATTGGCCCAATTTGCAGAATTGTTGTAATTCACCCACATTGGAGGGTTTTCGACCATGAGCCGCCTTTTTAAAGTCATGCCACAGCATCTCAATGAGATTAGGGTCAGGACTTTAACTAGGCCACTCCAAGGTCTTAATTTTGTTTTTCTTAAGCCATTCAGAGGTAGACTTGCTAATGTGTTTTGGATAATTTTCCTGCTGTAAAGAAGTAGAAGCACCCTATTGAGCAAGTACAGCCATGAGTCTTCTTGGGAATGATGCAACAAGTTTTCACACCTGGATTTGAAGATCTTCTGCCATTCTTCCTTGCAGATCCTCTACAGTTCCGTCAGGTTGGATGGTGAACATCGTATTATCAGGTCTTATATAAGACCCAGTGACGTGATGCTCAGTACACACTTCTCTTGAAGCCACTGAGGGAGAGTTGATCTAGGAGGGAAAGCTTAGATTCAAGCAGCATATAGGCAGTGTTTAATTGCCATAATTGCCATTGCAGTACTTGAATACCGCTGCTGCACCATTAAAACAAAAGTCCTTTTCAGGGCTACATACTGTCATTTCTCTAGGAAAATCGCTGTTGCTTGTTTTCAGTGTAGGGATAGCTAATGAAGGAGCCTTTTCTGGCACAAAGTGAAGAACAAACAGGAAACAAGTAGTCAACATAGTATTGCGGGTCCGCCCACTCAGGTCAGTGTCTTTAGCAACACACACTGGAGGTCTCCACACCTCCAGCCACAGACACTGAATGAGACATTCTGCCTCCATTTTATTAGCCAAATCATTCCCTTGGGGTTGGGATATGTGAGCAGTCATTCCCACCCACCTGCTCGTAAAACCCAGCCCTGGAATGGCCTAATAACTCTCTCAGCACTATAGGTGCTGCTGGAGCACACTTCCGAGCTCACATCACCACAGCTAATAGCCATGATGACACATATCTTCCCTCAAGGACTCGGCCATCTTACACAGGATAGGGATGAGATGTCCATGCATACAAGGATGGGGATGAGGGGCCATTCATACAAGGATATGGATTAGGGGACAATGCATATCCCGCTCATACTTGAGTCAATAAGTTTTCCCAGTTTTTTGTGGCAAAATTAGGTGCCTTGGCTTATACTCGGGTCGGCTTATACACTAGAATATACGGTACTTAATTTAAAATGTGAAAGGCATGAGGCCTTTGCTCCAAATTTTTAGAGGGTCATCATGCGGCCCTTTCTCATAATGTTTAAAGGGACATCATGTGGCACCGGCTCAAAATTTTTATAGGGTAATCAAGTTGCCCTCGTTCCAAATTTTTAGAGGGTCATCATGTGGCCCTCGTTCAGAATTTTTAGAAGGTCATAAGGCAGCCCTCACTCATAATTTTTAGAGGGTAAATATAAATAGGCGGCCTTCAATCTAAATGTATAGAGGGTCATCATGTGGCCCTCACTCATTATTTTTAGAAGGTCATTAGTCAGCCCTCACTCAGAATTTTAAGAGGGTCATCAGGCGGCCCTCACTCATAATTTTTAGAGAGTAAAGAGGTGGTCCTTGCTCATAATTTTTAGAGGGCCATTAGGCGGTCCTCGCTCATAATTCTTAGAGGGTCAACATACAACCCTTCCTCTTAATTTTTCCAGGGTGTGTATGAGGCCCTCCTCCTTCATAATTTTTACAGGATGTGTATGAGATCTACCTCGATAATTCTCTTACATACATATGTATACTACCCCAGGAGTAAATGTTTTTCAGCCATTGCACTTTACCAGTTTCGGAGTCCCAGTCCTTAAAAATGGGGAAAAATGTTTTCTGAGTCCCTCCTCTAAGTGTCTTCCAGGGTGCATTGCAGTTCTTTCTAATTTTTAGCAGCCCTTGCATAGGCTTTATGAGTCTAGGAGTCCCACTACCTAACTGTATCCGAGGCTCTCTACCGTCTAATTTGTGGCATCTCTTGCATGGTCTGCATAGGCTTTGTGAGTTTCAGAGTCCATCCTTACAAATTAAATAGGATGTGCCTGATCATGTCACACACACCACATGCCCAGATAAGGTAGTAAAATGTTAAAATTACTTTTACTTCCGGTGGGTGTAGTTTTATTTCTGCCTTTACTATGTCAGCTACTGTAGTCATAGGCGATGAGGAAATATGGTAAGAGGTGGACTGGCTATTAGCAGGTTGAGGAGACTTTTTTTTCTATCATTTTAATTTTTGCTTATATACAAGTCATTATATAGGAAATAATGTTTCCTAATACCTAGTCATAACTAAACAATCCTTTTTAGGCTGGGCCAATGCATACATTTTTGTCTTTTGTGCAACTTGCAGGCATATTTTTAACCCCATATGTTATGTCACAGCCACATGAAAATCTTGTGAAAATCATAGGATTCTTACTGGAGCACTATATAAAAAATCCACGTGTATTACCAGCCTAAACAACCTGCAGTTTATTTTGTCAAGAATGTCCCTTTATAAGATGAAAAGAATGGTAGCCAAAAGAACAAGGAAAACCACAGCACTAACTTGTTTGTAAGACTGCCAGTTTTCTGCCAAAGGTAAGCAAACATTGGGGAAAGGCAATCCTTGGAATCTTCTACCCTGCAACAATCTTATGGTTGTTTGTCATTTTGAATGCAAAAAATGTTCTTAAGCACGGAAGAAATATATAGATATGAATTACCAGCTGAAGGCAATTTTTTTATTGTTGAAAATAGTCACTGATGACACTGGTTAGCTACTATAATGTGAAAAAGCATGAACAGCCCATGAAAAGTTTTTATCCTGTCAATAATGTACATAGAGGAACAGCTTTGGTAGTTGGGGAAAAAAGAAAAAACATATAATAGTTAATTAAACTAACACTGACAAATACCGCTTTGGTTTTTATGGAGCTGCCCAAATACCTGGTATTTTTGGCATACACAAAAAGTTTTAAAATCCAACTTCTGCAAAACATTGTGATCAGTGCTAAAAAAAACAACTTCTCTATTACCGGTGTGTTTTGTTGTGCAGATTTTCTTTGATGGCTGCTACCTCTAGCTATACAGGTACCCTAAATGCATACTTGTCAACAGTCCGGATTATGGTGGCACAGTCTTAAAATCTAGTTCCCAAAAATGGCAGAGTTTAAGAAAACTATGCCCAAAAGGTTGCATTTTTCTTTACTTCCCAGGCATTGCTGGTAGCTGTGTTGCCTCAATTTTGGCCTTTTGAATGTTTGTAAGGCCCCATTCAGACGACCGTGAATCACATACTGTATGTGTTCAATCCTTGATTTTAAGAGATAGAACACGTCTCCATTATAGTCTATGGTGCTATTGACATGTACATGATTTTTGCAGCTCACCTGTCTGTAAAAATACTGAAGACCTGTCCATTTGTGATCTTATTCATGAATGATTACAAGTCTATTAGTCCTTAAAAATCATGGACAGTACACAGATGACAGTAGCTTGTAATCTGTGAAAACATTGTCATGGTTAGGAGAAGATTATTGTTTTTTTTTTTAATTTTTCATATGTGAAAAATCACGGGTGAAACACTGACTGATGATAAAAACTGAAACACTCGGATCCCATCCAATGAGCGACCTTAGTCCTCATTCAGATGTTCAGTTTTCTTGCATGGCCGGGGTCACACTTGCGAGTGCAATGCGAGAAACTCGCACGAGTCTCTCTCATCAATACCCGGCACTGCCGCCAACACTTGGGACCGGAGCGTGAGGCTGCATGTATCCACATGTGTGAGTGCTATCTGTGATTTTCATAGATAGCACTCGTACGTAGTCCGTGAGTCTATTCACATGTCTGTGATTTTTTGGTGGACTCAGCAGGTCAGATCAAAATGTGCAATGCAAGTCTATGGGTCCGTAAAATAATCGGTGTCATTCCAGTTCAGTCTGATTTTCAGAAAGGAGGGGGAGAAATTTAGTTTTTTTTCTCTCCGAGTACAAAAAAAACTGATGACACTCGGACCACACTCTGATTAAACTCTTATCAAAATCTAGTGAAAATAATAAGTCATTTTTTCTCATATATGAGAATTCCAAAAGGATTGGTTTATTGACAAAGGTTACAAGTAAAAAAAAACCTACATGTCCAGGCTCTATACACCTGATGAAAGCTCTTCATGGGCAGAAACGCATTGTGCACTCACGCACACAATTTTTATCCATATACTATTACCTGGACCTGTGGCCACGCCAGGACCAGCACAGCGCCATGCACTATGGATCTTCAGAATACCGCAGTGGAGGATCCCATTCACGTGCTAAATGCAATCTAGTGTTGTGCCTACTGCATTGTGCTTCCAGGTGAGCACATATATATCACCCACATCTTTAATTAGACTTAGGCAGCGCTCCTGTATTTTCTTTGATCAACAGTTTCTTGCAAAAAAGAAATCCATATCATAGCTGCTCTGAAAAGCTGACATCAATCCATCCGTGCCTTTAGGCCACGTTCACACAGTGCGTTTTTTACCGCGGAACCGCAGCGGTTTTACCGCTGCGGTTCCGCAGCTTTTTTCCATGCAGGGTACAGTACAATGTACCCTATGGAAAACGGGAACCACTGTACACACGATCCTGAATTTCCAAAAAAAAGCCGCGCTGAATAGCTGCGGGAAAAAAGAAGGAGCATGTCACTTCTTTGTGCGGAACTGCAGCGGTTCTGCACCCATAGACCTCCATTGTGAGGTCAAACCCGCAGTAAAACCCGCAGATCAAAAATATATCTGCGGGTTTTATTGCAGTTTGTGGTGCAGAACCGCTGCAGCAGGAAGTGCGGGGAAGCGGCCGGAAGTGCGTGGGCGGAAGTGCTTGGGCGGAGAGACATGGAGGCATACCGTCGCATGGGGATCGTGTCGGCCGTTTGATTGATTTGGTATGTGTGTGTGTATGTGTGTGTATGTGTGTGTGTATGTGTGTGTGTGTGTGTGTATGTGTGTGTGTGCGTGTGTGTGTGTGTGTGTGTCCCCATGTGACGCTAGTGCCACCATTGTGCTAAGTTGCCGTATGGGACTACTACTCCCATCCGGTATTAGGATGGGAGAGTTGTCCCTGTGTCCGGCGACTTAGCACAGTTGTAAAGTTACACAAAACACACACAATACACATACATGACACACAGTACATACAACATATAACACAGAGTATATACTCACCAACAGCACACTGGTAGGCGAAGCCCTCGATCCCCTAGATAAAATCCCAAAATAAAAAATCAAATTCATACTCCCTGTCCGCAGAATCCATAAAACGAGTGTCCCACGCCGATCGGCTGCTCTCCGGCGATACACTGCCAGGAGCGAAGCTCCTAGCAGTGTATCGCGTACTGTTCCGGAGTTCAATGGCTCCGGCGTCTCGGTTAACGGCAGTACAGCTGCGTTGAACTTTCCCACGCAGCACTGCCGTTAAGCGAGAGTGCCGGGGTCAATGACCGCCGGTAAACTCGCTCGCGCATGCGCAGTGACACACCGACAGGAACTATGGCTCCTGTCAGTGTGTTATACGTTATATATATGTGTGATACGTGGCACTGAAATACGTGATACGTGGCACTTAAATACGTGATACGTGGCACTGAAATACGTGATACTGAAATACGTGATATGTGGCACTTAAATACGTGGCACTGAAATACCTGATACGTGGCACTTAAATACGTAATACGTGGCACTGAAATATGTGGCACTTAAATACGTGATACGTGGCACTGAAATACGTGATACGTGGCACTTAAATACGTGGCACTTAAATACATGATACGTGGCACTGAAATACGTGGCACTTAAATACATGATACGTGGCACTGACATACGTGATACGTGGCACTTAAATACGTGATACGTGGCACTTAAATACGTGGCACTTAAATACGTGGCACTTAAATACGTGATCCGTGGCACTGAAATACGTGGCAGTTAAATACGTGGCACTGAAATACGTGGCACTTAAATACGTGATACGTGGCACTTTAATACGTGGCACTGAAATACGTGATACGTGGCACTTAAATACGTGATACGTGGCACTGAAATACGTGATACGTGGCACTTAAATACGTGATACGTGGCACTTAAATACGTGGCACTAAAATACGTGATACGTGGCACTTAAATACGTGATACGTGGCACTTAAATACGTGGCACTTAAATACGTGATATGTGGCACTGAAATACGTGGCAGTTAAATACGTGGCACTTAAATACGTGGCACTGAAATACGTGACACTGAAATACGTGGCACTTAAATACATGATACGTGGCACTTAAATACGTGGCACTTAAATACGTGATACGTGGCACTGAAATACGTGGCACTGAAATACGTGGCAGTTAAATACGTGGCACTGAAATACGTGGCACTTAAATACGTGATACGTGGCACTTAAATACGTGGCACTTAAATACGTGGCACTTAGGCTATGTTCACATTTGCGTTGTGCGCCGCAGCGTCGGCGCCGCAATACACAACGCAAACAAAAACGCATGCACAACGCTGCGTTTTGCGCCGCATGCGTCCTTTTTTTGATTGATTTTGGACGCAGCAAAAATGCAACTTGCTGCGTCCTCTGCGCCCGGATGCGTGCGCTGCAGTGACGCATGCGGCGCAAAACGCAAGTGCGACGCATGTCCATGCGCCCCCATGTTAAATATAGGGGCGCATGACGCATGCGGCGACGCTGCGGCGCCCGACGCTGCGGCGCAGACCGCAAATGTGAACGTAGACTTAAATAGCTGGATAGAGCTGGATCCGCGGGCTGTGATCTGGCCTACGCTCAGCACTCTGTGGAGCGCTGTCATTCAAAACACGTCCACTCATTTTGGTGTTTAGTCCCAAAATGGAGGATGGAAGAAGAAAAGGGTTGGACAAGGAAATGACATCATTTCTTTTTTTTTTTCCCCCACTGCAGTTAAAGCTTTATTTGTGTCAAACACAGACAATATGCAGAGAAAACTGCATTAAAAAACGCATCAAAAACCGCACCAAAAACGCACCAAAAACGCACCTGCGTTTTCTGCCAAGAGCTGCGGTTTTAGTCCTCAAAAAAAAGGATTGAAATCAGGAACGTGTGAACATACCCTTAGTCAGCATTCGCATGCTGTGGCTTTTAACTGTGAATGCACACGAGCATATATATCGGAAGTGATATTTGATTTTATCGGATAGCACTCGGACCAGTGTTATTCTGTGGTGCAGTGCTGATCAGTGTTTATGTTCTCATATCGATTCGGCATGAGAAACAAATCGCAACATCCTGCGATTTGCAATGCAAATCGGATGACATGCGCCCATTCAAGTCTATGGGTGTGTGGAAATCACACCCCCAGCACTGATTGGAACTAGTGATGAGCGAGTATACTCGTTGCTCGGGTTTTCCCAAGCACGCTCGGGTCGTCTCCGAGTATTTGTTAGTGCTCAGAGATTTAGTTTTTGTCCACGCAGCTGCATGATTTGAGGCTGCTAGACAGGCTGAATATATGTGAGGATTCCCTAGCAACCCCCACATGTATTCAGGCTGTCCAGCAGCCATAAATCATGCAGCTGAGGTGACGAAAACTAAATCTCCAAGCACAAGTACTCGGAGATCAACCGAGCGTGCTCGGGAAAAACCGAGCAATGAGTATACTCGCTCAACACTACAGTAATTGGAACCTTTCTATGTACACTGCCATGGATATGCAATTTTTCGAAATAAAATAATATACTTTTTCTTGCAGCTTGTCTAGAGCTTTATTTTCTTTCTATTTTTTGTGCTAAATTTAGTAAATGTTTTTAGAGTGGTATAATAGATTATAAGTGCTGAGGAGTGTGCTGTTCTTTCAATGTTAATCAGTTCATGAGCGAGCCATTTTCCTCCGTTCATGAAAGGCACATTTAATTTCTTTCTACATGCTGTAGTCCATTTTTCTTGATTGGATATTCAGTTTCTGTTTTGTCTTGTTTTACTTGGGGGTAGATTTTATATAATTTTTTTTTTATTATATTTTGACGATATTCATGGAAAATGACAAGGGAAAAATAAAAAGCACTTTTTTTCAGTGATTCAGACCAGCAGTGGATTTTATTGTGTAACATTTTTTTTCCTGCTATAATTCTTATTTGTTTAATTTATTTCATAAAATGTCTTTGGGGCAAATTTCAACAGTTAAATAATCTTTTTAATTGATGATTTATCCTCTAACATGGACTGTTATATCAGCCCCAGTTATATGGCAAATTCAGCCTCCTGCTTCCACTATGGTATTGATCTCAGTCTGTTACAACACCTCTCTAAGGACTCACTCATACTCATCTGCGAAGAAAACAGACGAGTGCAATTTGATAGAAAATCGGATAGCACTCTGACTAATATTAAGCTATGAGTCACAGCTCATCTGCCTTTTTTTTCTCAGCTGAAATTGGGCTGAAAAAAAAAATCACAGCATGCTGTGATTCTCCTTGTATCTTGGCTGAGATTCACCAATGCCAGTCATTGGTGCAAGAAAAAAATTGCACGGCACTTGAACCATGCGAGTGCTGTCCGATTTTTACACACCAGTGTCCTTTGAAAAGCCGGCAATTTATCTGCCGCATACAGTAAAATTACAGCGTAGCCCGACAAAATAGAGTAGGTAGAATAGGTATATACACATAGAATAGATATAAAGATATCAATCACATATATAATTAGTACAGTGCTTGTGCAGCTTATTGTTTATGTATTTTTTTACATAATAAATTACTTGGTGAAAAAAATGGCGTGGGAACCCCCCATATTTTATTAACCAGCAGAGGGAAAGTGGACAGCTGGGAGCTGATATTTATAGACTGGGAAGGGGGTAATACCCATGGAGCTTCCTGGGCTATTAAGCTGTATACTTAGCTTTATCTGGTTATTAAAATGGGGGACCCTGCAAAAAAGTGACTTAGGGTCCCTCTATAATTAATAACCAGTAAATGCTAGGCAGACAGCTGCGGGCTAAAATTAATAGCCTAGGAAGGGGCCATGGACATTGGCCACCTCCCAGACTAAAAACATCAGCTCTCAGCTCGGATGAAAATGCAAAAACAAAAATATCTCTGGTCGTTAAGGCGTTAATAGGACTGGTTTGTTTATCCTGTGTTTTTTGGACCTTAGAGTGAGAGTATTGTGGATTTCCATGTATTCATGTTCCTGATCGCAATGTATACTATGGGATAGTGTCCCTCTTTTCTTTTACAGCGCCTTTCTCTTTTTTATTTTTTTTAAATGTTTTTATTATAATTTTATCAATAAAATATTATGTTTTATGAGGAAAATTGTACTTCTTCTTTACCTGGGTATTGGTTTACTATTAGCTAATTTTGTTGTAGTTACTAAAGTATTAGCTGAAGTGTAACCCATTTATTTAGGATAGTTTGATGTTAAAGGGAATCTGTCACCTACTTTTTCATATATAAGCTGCGGCCACCACCTTTAGGCCATGTGCACACGTTCAGGATTTTTAGCGTTTTTTTCGCGTTTTTTCGCTATAAAAACGTGATAAAAACGCGAAAAAAACGCTAACATATGCCTCCTATTATTTACAAGGTATTCCGCATTTTTTGTGCAAATGTTGCGATTTTTTCCGCGAAAAAATCGCATAGCGGAAAAAAAAGCAACATGTTCATTAAAAATGCGGAATTGCAGGGATTCCGCACACCTAGGGGTCCATTGATCTGCTTACTTCCCGCACGGGGCTGTGCACACCATGCGGGAAGTAAGCAGATTATGTGCGGTTGGTACCCAGGGTGGAGGAGAGGAGACTCTCCTCCACGCACTGGGCACCATATAAGTGGTCAAAAAATAAGAAATAAAATAAAAAATAGGCCTATACTCACCCTCGATGTCCCGCGCAGTGTTCCCGCCTCCACTGCACGCTGCCGTTCGGTTCCTGTAGCTGATGTGCGGCGAAGGACCTAGCCGATGACGTCACTGTCCTGTGATTGGTCGTGAGCGGTCATGTGACCGCTCACGTGACCGTGACGTCACGGAAGGCCCTGTGCGCACAGACCAGCTATAGGAAGACGAACGGTCGCCGCTGATGAGATGTCTGGGTGAGTATAAGCATTTTTTTATTTTTTTTATTATTTTTAAACATTCTATCTTTTACTATAGATGCTGCATAAGCTGCATCTATAGTAAAAAGTTGGTCACACTTGTCAAACAGTATGTTTGACAAGTGTGACCAACTTGTCAGTCAGTTTTCCAAGCGATGCTACAGATCGCTTGGAAAACTTAGCATTCTGCAAGCTAATTACGCTTGCAGAATGCTAAAAAAACGCGAAAAAAACGGAAAAAAAACGCAAAAAAAAAAATGCGGATTTCTTGCAGAAAATTTCCGGTTTTCTTCAGGAAATTTCTGCAAGAAATCCTGAACGTGTGCACATACCCTTAGGGTCTTATCTACACCATTCTGTAATGCTGTACATAAGCCTCTAATGTAACCTGAAAGATAAGAAAAACAAGTTAGATTTGTTGTGAATTCCGTTCTCGGACTAACTCCTGTGGTCATGAATGGTACTTTGGTTAGTTCTGCTCTTGGACTCCCTCTGGTGGCTTTGAGCAGAACTGCTGGTCACTGAGGTTGGCTTTGTCAGTTGCTCTCGTTTATTGCTGCTGGCTTCCCTATTTAACTCCACTCAGATCGTTACTTGATGCCAGCTGTCAATGTTTCAGTATTGGTTCAGATCTCTCTTGGACTTCTCTGAGGACCTGTCTACTCCAGCAGAAGCTAAGTCTTTGCTAGTTCATTTGTTGTTACTGCTTCCTGAATATATTTCTTAGTGCTGCTAATTTCTAGTCCAGCTTGCTATCATGATATTTCCTTGCTAGCTGGAAGCTCTGGGGTGCAGAGTGGCACCTCCACACCGTGAGTCGGTGTGGGGAGTCTTTTTGCTTACTCTGCGTGGTTTTTTGTAGTCTTTTTGTGCTGACCGCATAGTTCCCTTTGCTATCCTCTGACTATTTAGTGAAGTCTGGCCTCCTATGCTAAAACCTGTTTCATTCCTGTGTTTGTGACTTTCCTCTTAACTCTCAGTCAATATATGTGGGGGCTGACTTTACCTTTGGGGAATTTCTCTGAGGCAAGGTTAGGCTTCTTTTCTATCTTTAGGGGTAGTTAGCTCTTAGGCTGTGAAGAGGCGTCTAGGGAGAGTTAGGTACGCTCCACAGCTATTTCTAGTGTGTGTGATAGGAGTAGGATTTGCGGTCAGCAGAGTTCCCACTTTCCCAGAGCTTGTTCTGATTTCTAGTTTACTCATCAGGTCATTCCGGGTGCTCCTAACCACCAGGTCCATAACAGTACAGCTGGCCAACAAAGTGTTAATGCATCTCAAAAGAGGGATAAGAGAAGTTCTGAACCCATTTTTTTTTCTTTACAGTGTGTTTTGTCTCTCTTTTCCCCTTAATCTCTGGGTGGTTCAGGACTCAGGTGTAGATATGGATATTCAAGGTCTGTCCTCTTGTGTGGATCATCTCACTGCAAGAGTACAAAGCATTCAAGATTATGTAGTTCAGAATCCGATGTTAGAGCCTAGAATTCCAATTCCTGATTTGTTTTCTGGGGATAGATCTAAGTTTCTGAATTTCAAAAATAATTGTAGACTGTTTCTTGCTTTGAGACCCCGCTCCTCTGGTGACCCCATTCAGCAAGTAAAAATTATTATTTCTTTGTTGCGTGGCGACCCTCAAGACTGGGCATTCTCCCTTGCGCCAGGAGATCCTGCATTGCTTAATGTAGATGCGTTTTTTCTGGCGCGTGGATTGCTTTATGACGAACCGAATTCAGTGGATCAGGCAGAGAAAATCTTGCTAGGTTTGTGTCAGGGTCAGAATGAAGCGGAGATATATTGTCAGAAGTTTAGAAAATGGTCTGTGCTTACTCAATGGAATGAGTGTGCCCTGGCAGCAATTTTTAGAAAGGGTCTTTCTGAAGCCCTTAAGAATGTTATGGTGGGATTTCCCACGCCTGCTGGTCTGAATGAATCAATGTCCTTGGCCATCCAAATTGATCGGCGTTTGCGTGAGCGCAAAATTGTGCACCATTTGGCGGTGTCCTCTGAGCAGAGGCCTGAGCTTATGCAATATGATAGAACTTTGACCAGAACTGAACGGCAAGAACACAGACGTCAGAATAGGCTGTGTTTTTACTGTGGTGACCCCACTCATGCTATCTCTGATTGTCCTAAGCGCACTAAGCGGTTCGCTAGGTCTGTCACCATTGGTACTGTACAGCCTAAATTTCTTTTGTCTGTTACTCTGATTTGCTCTTTGTCATCCTACTCGGTTATGGCATTTGTGGATTCAGGCGCTGCCCTGAATTTGATGGACTTGGAGTTTGCCAGGCGCTGTGGTTTTTTCTTGGAGCCTTTGAGGTATCCTATTCCATTAAGGGGAATTGATGCCACGCCGTTGGCCAAGAATAAACCTCAGTACTGGACTCAGTTGACCATGTGCATGGCTCCTGCACATCAGGAAGATATTCGCTTTTTGGTGTTGCATAATTTGCATGATGTGGTCGTGTTGGGTTTGCCTTGGCTACAGGTTCATAATCCAGTATTGGATTGGAAATCAATGTCTGTGTCTAGTTGGGGTTGTCAAGGGGTACATGGCGATGTTCCGTTGGTGTCAATTTCTGCTTCCACTCCTTCTGAAGTCCCTGAGTTTCTGTCGGGTTACCAGGATGTATTTGATGAGCCCAAATCCAGTGTCCTACCCCTTCATAGGGATTGTGATTGTGCTATAAATTTGATTCCTGGTAGTAAGTTTCCTAAGGGCCGACTTTTAAATTTATCTGTGCCAGAGCATGCCGCTATGCGGAGTTATATAAAGGAGTCCTTGGAGAAAGGACATATTCGCCCGTCTTCATCACCGTTGGGAGCAGGGTTCTTTTTTGTGGCCAAGAAGGATGGTTCTCTGAGACCCTGTATAGATTACCGCCTTCTCAATAAGATCACGGTCAAATTTCAGTACCCTTTGCCTCTGCTGTCTGATTTGTTTGCTCGGATTAAGGGGGCTAGTTGGTTCACCAAGATAGATCTTCGAGGGGCGTATAATCTTGTGCGTATTAAACAGGGCGATGAATGTAAAACAGCATTTAATACGCCCGAGGGCCATTTTGAGTACCTGGTAATGCCATTCGGGCTTTCAAATGCTCCATCTGTGTTTCAGTCCTTTATGCATGACATCTTCCGAAAGTATCTGGATAGATTCATGATTGTATATTTGGATGATATTTTGGTCTTTTCGGATGACTGGGAGTCTCATGTGAGGCAGGTCAGGATGGTGTTCCAGGTCCTTCGTGCTAATTCCTTGTTTGTGAAGGGGTCTAAATGTCTCTTCGGAGTTCAGAAGGTTTCCTTTTTGGGCTTCATTTTTTCCCCTTCTACTATCGAGATGGACTCTGTTAAAGTTCAGGCCATTTATGACTGGACTCAACCTACAACTGTGAAGAGCCTCCAGAAATTCCTGGGCTTTGCTAATTTTTACCGTCGCTTCATCGCTAATTTTTCTACTGTGGTTAAACCTTTGACTGATTTGACAAAGAAAGGTGCTGATGTGGTGAATTGGTCCTCTGCGACCGTTGAGGCTTTTCAGGAGCTGAAACGTCGTTTTTCTTCGGCCCCTGTGTTGCGTCAGCCAGATGTTTCGCTCCCTTTTCATGTCGAGGTTGATGCTTCTGAGATTGGAGCAGGGGCTGTTTTGTCTCAAAGAAGTTCTGATGGCTCTGTGATGAAGTCATGTGCCTTCTTTTCTAGAAAGTTTTCGCCTGCTGAGCGTAATTATGATGTTGGCAATCGGGAGCTGCTAGCTATGAAGTGGGCTTTCGAGGAGTGGCGACATTGGCTTGAGGGAGCCAAGCACCGCGTGGTGGTCTTGACGGATGACAACAATCTGACTTATCTCGAGTCTGCCAAGCGGTTGAATCCTAGACAGGCTCGATGGTCGCTGTTTTTCTCCGGTTTCGATTTTGTGGTCTCATACCTTCCAGGTTCTAAGAATGTGAAGGCGGATGCCCTTTCTAGGAGTTTTGTGCCTGATTCTCCGGGAGTCCCTGAGCCGGCTAGTATTCTCAAAGAGGGGGTAATTCTGTCTGCCATCTCCCCTGATTAGCGGCAGGTGCTGCAGGAGTTTCAGGATGATAGACCTGACCGTTGTCCAGCGGAGAAACTATTTGTCCCTGATAGATGGACTAGCAGAGTTATTTCTGAGGTTCATTGCTCAGTGTTGGCTGGTCATCCTGGGATTTTTGGGACCAGAGATTTGGTGGCTAGGTCCTTTTGGTGGCCTTCCTTGTCACGGGATGTGCGTTCTTTTGTGCAGTCCTGTGGGACTTGTGCTCGGGCTAAGCCCTGCTGTTCTCGTGCCAGTGGGTTGCTTTTGCCCTTGCCAGTCCCGAAAAGGGCTTGGACGCATGTTTCCATGGATTTTATTTCAGATCTTCCTATCTCTCAAAGGATGTCTGTCATCTGGGTGGTTTGTGATCGCTTTTCTAAGATGGTCCATTTGGTACCCTTGCCTAAATTACCTTCCTCCTCTGATTTGGTGCCATTATTTTTTCAACATGTGGTTCGTTTGCATGGCATTCCAGAGAACATTGTGTCGGACAGAGGTTCCCAGTTTGTCTCTAGGTTTTGGCGGTCCTTTTGTGCTAAGATGGGCATTGATTTGTCTTTTTCTTCGGCTTTCCATCCTCAAACAAATGGCCAAACCGAACGAACCAACCAGACTTTGGAAACCTATCTGAGATGCTTTGTTTCTGCTGATCAGGATGATTGGGTGACCTTCTTGCCATTGGCTGAGTTCGCCCTTAATAATCGGGCTAGTTCGGCTACTTTCGTTTCGCCTTTTTTTTGCAATTCTGGTTTTCATCCTCGTTTTTCTTTGGGGCAGGTTGAGCCTTCTGACTGTCCTGGTGTGGATTCTGTGGTGGACAGGTTGCAGCAAATTTGGACTCACGTAGTGGACAATCTGACGTTGTCCCAGGAGAAGGCTCAACGTTTTGCTAACCGCCGTCGTTGTGTTGTACCCCGACTTCGTGTTGGGGATTTGGTTTGGTTGTCTTCTCGTTATGTTCCTATGAAGGTTTCTTCTCCTAAGTTTAAGCCTTGTTTCATTGGTCCTTATAAGATTTATGAAATTCTCAACCCTGTGTCATTTCGTTTGGTCCTTCCAGCTTCTTTTGCCATCCATAATGTGTTCCATAGGTCGTTGTTGCGGAGGTACGTGGCACCTATGGTTCCCTCCGTTGATCGTCCTGCTCTGGTGTTGGTTGAGGGGGAGTTGGAGTATGTGGTGGAAAAAATTTGGGATTCTCGTATTTAGAGACAGAAGCTTCAGTACCTGGTTAAGTGGAAGGGCTATGGTCAGGAGGATAATTCCTGGGTTGTTGCCTCCGATGTCCACGCTGCTGATTTAGTTCGTGCCTTTCATTTGGCTCGTCCTGATCGGCCTGGGGGCCCTGGTGAGGGTTTGGTGACCCCTCCTCAAGGGGGGGGTACTGTTGTGAATTCCGTTCTCGGACTCCCTCCTGTGGTCATGAATGGTACTTTGGTTAGTTCTGCTCTTGGACTCCCTCTGGTGGCTTTGAGCGGAACTGCTGGTCACTGAGGTTGGCTTTGTCAGCTGCTCTCGTTTATTGCTGCTGACTTCCCTATTTAACTCCACTCAGATCGTTACTTGATGCCAGCTGTCAATGTTTCAGTATTGGTTCAGATCTCTCTTGGACTTCTCTGAGGACCTGTCTACTCCAGCAGAAGCTAAGTCTTTGCTAGTTCATTTGTTGTTACTGCTTCCTGAATATATTTCTTAGTGCTGCTAATTTCTAGTCCAGCTTGCTATCATGATATTTCCTTGCTAGCTGGAAGCTCTGGGGTGCAGAGTGGCACCTCCACACCGTGAGTCGGTGTGGGGAGTCTTTTTGCTTACTCTGCGTGGTTTTTTGTAGTCTTTTTGTGCTGACCGCATAGTTCCCTTTGCTATCCTCTGACTATTTAGTGAAGTCTGGCCTCCTATGCTAAAACCTGTTTCATTCCTGTGTTTGTGACTTTCCTCTTAACTCTCAGTCAATATATGTGGGGGCTGACTTTACCTTTGGGGAATTTCTCTGAGGCAAGGTTAGGCTTCTTTTCTATCTTTAGGGGTAGTTAGCTCTTAGGCTGTGAAGAGGCATCTAGGGAGAGTTAGGTACGCTCCACAGCTATTTCTAGTGTGTGTGATAGGAGTAGGATTTGCGGTCAGCAGAGTTCCCACTTTCCCAGAGCTTGTTCTGATTTCTAGTTTACTCATCAGGTCATTCCGGGTGCTCCTAACCACCAGGTCCATAACATAGATTATACTCACCCAGGAGCGGTCCAGTGCGGTCTGGTCCGATGGGTGTTGCGATCTGGGTCTGGCACCTCCCATCTTCATGCGATGACATCCTCTTCCTTGCTTCCTGTTGTGGCTCCTGCACAGGCGTACTTTATCTGTCCTGTTGAGGGCAGAGCAAAGTACTGCAGTGCGCAGGTGCCGGGAAAGGTCCGAGAAGCCCAGCACCTGCACACTGCAGTACTTTGCTCTGTCCTCGACAGGGCAGATAAAGTATGCCTGTGCCGGAGCCGCGACAAGAAGCAAGGAAGAGGACATCATCGCATGAAGATGGGAGGCACCGGACCCGGTCCACGACTCCTATCAGATCGGACCGCACCGGACCGCCCCCACAGGTGAGTGTAATGTAACTTGTTTTTCTTATCTTTCAGGATACATCGGGGGCTTATCTACAGCATTACAGAATGCTGTAGATAAGCCCCTGATGGCAGTGGCCGAAGCTAATATACAAAAAAATAGGTGACAGTTTCCCTTTAAGAGGACAAAAACTTGTTATAATTGCACTGGATACATGTATTGGACATTGTGACAGGTCATTAAGAAAACATGAGGGGTATTTAACAGCAATATAATAGATATAGCAAAGCTTTTTGTTTTAAATGAAAAAATTCCTATTGAAAAATATTTAATTTTGTGGGATATGAAATAAATCCTATTTTATAATATGACAAATGCTTTAACAGAAAAATAAGCAGATCAAAATACCAAAAAAAAGCAAAATTTGCATTTTGGACTACGATTTTCTGTGTCTAAAAATAGCTTTTTTTGTTCTAGTAGCCTCAAGCAGTATATGCAGATTATTTATTTTTCCAAAATGATTTTATTCAAAGCACATTCGCACACAATGTTCTGTACAGTAAATTTACTATTTAACTGATTGTCCATAGCCAAATTTTCTTGCAAACCATACCTGTGGCAAATTAAAAAGTAACAAGAAAAGACAAGAAAGATCATTTAATCTTTTGTAGCAGCTCGCTTGCCTTTACAAAGTTATCTGCACTAAGTTCTTGATCACAAACAGATAAAAATAGAAAATTGATGGTTTTGAAGGTGCCTGACAGCTGGCACAGACAAGGCTATGCAATGAAGCTTTTGTACTGACTAGTTTTTATTCACAAGAACAGCTGAGCAACTACAATGCAATAGAGAAAGACGGTCATAAAATCTCTAAGGTGTTGTATGCCCAAAAAGAAATTTCCTTTTTTTGCACATAATATAATCAGAAACAAATAAAGGTTGGAAATATTTTCAATTTAATAATTAGAAATGTTGAAAGTTAGGCCAAGGTCACAGTTGAGATTTCAATGTGAGAAACTCGCACAAGTCTCTTGCATCAATGCCCGGCACTGCCGCCGCCACTCAGGACTGGAGTGTACGGCTGCATGTATTTCAATGCTCCGGTCCCGAGTGCTGGCTGCACCGGGTATTGATGTGTGAGTTTCTCGCATCACACTTGCAAGTGTGACCCTGGCCTTAAAGGGGTTTTCCAATACTATTTGACCCTCTTTCATATGTCCTCACTCTTCTTAACAGTCACTTTTCAAAAACACTTTTATTACCTGTGCTGCTTCTCTGAGCAAACCTTTGTATGGGTTACATAAGCTTTCGTTGTCATTCAGGCACTGCTTCTTGACTATTACTTCCAATATGGGCAACTGAATCGGACAAAAAGAGATCACGTGATTGAGGGGGGTGTGGACTAGCTTTCGATGATTGACAGGGTGTCCAAGCCCATATGCACAGATCACAGTCATCACAATTCTCTGTACTGCTCCTTCTGATGCTTTGGATTGGCACCACCTTCGCGCTATGATTTACTGCTTGTCATTTATAATTGTATGTATGTATTGGACAATTATTATTAGTGTGCAGAAATATTAGATGACTGAATAAAAATTGTAAATTTTCCCATCTCATTGTTTATTTTCATCTGATAAAGCGAGAATAAGCTACATGCAATGCACAATGTACAAAAACACATTTCTGAATAAAAAAAAATATCAATGACATATTTGCACCTTTTATGTTTTCAGTAACCGTCATAATCCTTCCATCCATGGAATCTTCCAGTTTTTTATTCTGTTGATTAAATTTTTGGGCAACACCAACCACAGCCTCTCTGACACTGTTAAGAGATCTGACTGTTTTCCTTCACCGTGAATCTTCTGTTTGAGAAAGGCCTAAAAGTTCTAAATAGTACAGGCGAGGAAGGGGCCATGTTATTTTTCTTTAATCTTCAAGGCCTTTACTGACTATTCAAGAAACTGAATACTTTGATGCATGAGATGGAACAATGTCTCTCATAAAAATCATGTTTTTTGGGAAAGACAAAACACAAAAATTGAGCTTGGTTTAAGTTGGTATACATACAGCACAAAAACGCATGTTCCCTTTGGCCATAAAGCATACAAAACCTACAAGAAGCAAAATAAACATAAACACTGCTGCAACTAAATAAGTAAAAAGCAAAAGTACATTTAAATAACAAAGGGTTCTTAGTAACACTGTTTTTGATTAAAAAAAATAGCATAAAAGCCATCCCACCGTCGACAAGGTCACCCTGATTGGGATGGTCAAAAGTAATGGCCAAAGTGAAAATGCGTTTATGTGCTGCATGTGTACCAAATTAAACCAAGCTCCCTGACAATACGTGGGTGGTCTGCTTGACGAGGCATCTAAATACGAAGCACGAGCTGTAGTGGAATACACACCTGAAAATTCCCTGGGAAGATCCGAGCCTCCTCCTGCTCCTCCTTCTGCTGCAGTCTTCCTTCTCCTGAGCAACAGGGCCACCTCTTGGAATCACAGGAACCACAGTACGTGATTCCCAGCTGCCACTACCTCTCCAGGTGGGCCATCCCTGTCCTGCACAAATATGTTGCGGACAAAATCAGGTGTGCAGTGTAAAGGTCCACATAACCACTGATACATGGACAAGTAAGCATGGGCAGGGATGTTATATCTCTGTAACTGCTGACTGAGTAAATGTTGTGGCGGCTGGGTCTGAGGCAGAAAGCGTTTTGGTGTACAGTACACACAAACACTTTTTGACACAGAACTCTCAGAAGCTTTTTGGCACAGTACACACATAGGCTTTTTTTCACATTACCCTCATAGGCAGGTTTGTAGAGGCTTAAAGGCAGTTTTTTTTTTATGCACAGCTACAACTTTTACAGATACAGCGGTAGAGTAGAATTTTTTTAGACACACTACTCACAAAAAGACAGCTGCAAAGTAGAGTAACTTTTTAGAAAAAACGACTCATATGGGAAAGAGATGGCTACAGAGTAGAATTTTTTTAGACACAGTACTTGCAAAATACACCAGCAAAGTACAATGATTTCTAGGTACACTACTCGCAAAAAAACACTGCAGAGTACGCTTATTTTTTACAAATACTACTTGCAAAGAAAGCTGCACAGTAAACTTATTTTACACAAACTACTCGAAAAACAACGCTGCAGAGTGCAATAACTTTTTACACACATTACTTGAAAGAAAAAATGCTGCAGAGTACCATTATTTTTTACACACACCACTCGTATAGACACAGCGATGCAGTAAAATTATTCGTTTGGTCTATAAATGCCACCGATATAGTGACAGTTAGCTAGTTGCTAGTGGTCATAGCCATGGATACCTAAAGTTCTGCAATGCCCGCACATGAGGTAAGAGACATAGAGAAACAGAAAAACTATTCTACATTTCTAAATGGAGGTATTTGCTAATATTATTGTGATTACACCTACTACATAATGGGATAGAATCTTGGACATGAAATACACCTTTAAATGTGCAGTTTAATCTACAGTTAGTACAATAGAGAAGGAGATGCTAAATGTGTGATATATAGTTTGATGGAAAAATATAGCTATGGTCTCTTCTAAGGTGGGCTCTCTAACCCGTAACTTATGGTGTGCAACACAGAGCAAATGTAAAGGGACAGCAGGAAGGACTAGGCAAGGACCAGGACCATAGGGTATGCAGGATGGCAGGCAGTCAAGCAGAGAAGGAAATGCTAGAATACACACAGCTAGAATGCACAGAAGTGTGCATACACACAGAAACTGAAGAAGTATAGTCCATGCAGGACATACAGAAAACAAATGTTTAATGGCAGTTGCATGCTATGAGAAGACAAATGGACATGCCAGATATGTATCAGTAGATACATATACAGTAGATATGTTCAGTGCAATTCATTGTGTTTTTGTCCAGCTTAGACTTTGTTTGGATTTTTCAGTCATGCTGGATTATCAGGAGATGCAGATATACTTTCTATGTCTTTAGTTAGATGTAGTATATTTGTATTATCTGCTGTGGATATTTTTAGGATTTTAATACCGACCGCTTAGAATTCTGTCCTATCCTTTTCTGTTTAGCTAGAAGTGCCTCTTTTGCTAAATCCTGTTTTTCTGTCTGCGTGTGTTTTTCCTCTTATACTCACAGTCAATATTTGTGGGAGGCTGCCTATCCTCTGGGGTTCTGCTCTGAGGCAAGATAGAATTCCCATTTCCATCTATAGGGGTATTTAGTCCTCCGGCTGTGTCGAGGTGTCTAGGACGTGTTAGGTACATCCCACGGCTACTTCTAGTTGCTGTGTTAGTTTAGGGTTTGCGGTCAGTACAGGTTCCACCTACTCCTGAGAAAGTCTCTCATGCGGCTCCAAGGTCACCGGATCATAACAGTACAACTGGCCAACAATGAGTTAAATGCATCTCAGAAGAAGGGAAGAAAGAGCCATTTTTTTCTGTAGCCTGCTTTGTCTTTTCTTCCCTCTTTTCCTCTGGGTGACTGAGGAGTCTTGTGCTAGCATGGATGTTCAGGGATTAGTTTCTCGTATAGACCAGCTTGCTGCTAGGGTACAGGGCCTTTCTGATTATATTGTTCAGACTCCGCTTTTAGAGCCTAGGATTCCTACTCCTGATTTGTTTTTTGGGGACAGGTCCAAATTTTTGAGTTTTAAAAACAATTGTAAACTGTTTTTTGCTCTGAAGCCTCGTTCCTCTGGTGATCCCATTCAGCAGGTAAAAATTGTCATCTCCCTGCTGCGTGGTGACCCTCAGGATTGGGCATTTTCCCTGGAATCTGGGAATCCGGCCTTGCATAATGTAGATGCCTTTTTTCAGGCTCTAGGATTATTATATGAAGAACCAAATTCTGTGGATCAAGCGGAGAAGACCTTGTTGGCCCTGTCTCAGGGTCAAGAAGCGGCAGAATTGTATTGTCAGAAATTTAGAAAATGGTCTGTGCTGACTAAATGGAATGAGGATGCTTTGGCGGCAATTTTCAGAAAGGGTCTTTCTGAATCTGTTAAAGATGTTATGGTGGGGTTTCCCACGCCTGTTGGTCTGAGTGATTCTATGTCTCTGGCCATTCAGATTGATCGGCGCTTGCGGGAGCGCAGAACTGTGCGCACTGTGGCGTTGTCCTCAGAGCAGATGCCTGAGCCTATGCAGTGTGATAGGATTCTGTCTAGAACGGAACAACAAGGATTCAGATGTCAGAATAGGTTGTGTTTTTATTGTGGCGATGCTTCTCATGTCATTTCAGTCTGCCCAAAGCGTACAAAGAGAATCGCTAGTTCTGTTACCATCGGAACTGTACAACCTAAATTTCTGTTATCTGTGACCTTGATCTGCTCATTGTCGTCATTTTCTGTCATGGCGTTTGTGGACTCGGGCGCCGCTTTGAATTTAATGGACTTTGAATTTGCCAGGCGTTGTGGTTTCCCCTTGCAGTCTTTGCAGAACCCTATTCCTTTAAGGGGCATTGATGCTACACCTTTGGCTAAAAATAAACCCCAGTTTTGGACCCAGGTGACCATGTACATGGCGCCAGCCCATCAGGAAGATTGTCGTTTTCTGGTGTTGCATAATTTGCATGATGCTATTGTGCTGGGTTTTCCATGGTTGCAGATACATAATCCTGTGTTGGATTGGAAGTCTATGTCTGTGACTAGTTGGAGTTGTCAGGGGGTTCATAATGACGTTCCTGTGATGTCAATCTCCTCTTCCTCCTCTTCTGAAGTTCCAGAGTTTTTGTCTGATTTTCAGGATGTATTCGATGAGCCCAAGTCCAGTTCCCTTCCACCGCATAGGGACTGTGATTGTGCTATTGACTTGATTCCAGGCTGTAAGTTTCCTAAGGGCCGACTTTTCAACTTGTCTGTGCCGGAACATACCGCCATGCGGAGTTATGTTAAGGAGTCTTTGGAGAAAGGGCATATTCGGCCATCTTCTTCACCGTTGGGAGCGGGATTTTTTTTTGTTGCTAAGAAGGATGGCTCCTTGAGACCCTGTATTATCGCCTCTTGAATAAGATCATGGTCAAGTTTCAATACCCTTTACCTTTGCTTTCCGATTTGTTTGCCAGGATTAAGGGGGCTAGTTGGTTTACTAATATTGACCTTCGGGGGGCATATAATCTTGTTCGTATTAAGCAGGGTGACGAATGGAAAACTGCGTTTAATACGCCCGAAGGCCATTTTGAATACCTTGTGATGCCATTCGGGCTCTCTAATGCTCCATCTGTTTTTCAGTCCTTCATGCATGATATCTTCCAGAATTATCTTGATAAATTAATGATTGTATATTTGGATGACATCTTAATTTTTTCCGATGATTGGGAGTCTCATGTGAAACAGGTCAGGATGGTATTTCAGATCCTTCGTGATAATGCTTTGTTTGTGAAGGGGTCTAAGTGTCTCTTTGGAGTGCAGAAGGTTTCTTTTTTGGGCTTCATTTTTTCTCCCTCGTCTATAGAGATGGATCCGGTTAAGGTTCAGGCCATTCATGATTGGATTCAGCCCACATCTGTGAAGAGCCTTCAGAAATTTTTGGGCTTTGCTAATTTTTATCGCTGTTTCATTGCTAACTTCTCCAGTGTGGTTAAACCCTTGACCGATTTGACGAAGAAAGGCGCTGATGTAACGAATTGGTCCCCTGTGGCTGTCTCTGCCTTTCAGGAGCTTAAACGCCGATTTACTTCTGCCCCGGTGTTGCGTCAGTCAGATGTTTCTCTTCCGTTTCAGGTTGAGGTTGACGCTTCTGAGATTGGGGCAGGGGCCGTTTTGTCTCAGAGGAATTCTGATGGTTCCTTGATGAAACCATGTGCCTTCTTTTCCCGTAAGTTTTCGCCTGCTGAACGCAATTATAATGTCGGCAATCGGGAGTTGTTGGCTATGAAGTGGGCGTTTGAGGAATGGCGACATTGGCTTGAGGGAGCCAAGCACCGTATTGTGGTCTTGACCGATCATAAAAATCTGATTTCTATGGATTTTATTTCAGATCTTCCGGTTTCCCAGAGGATGTCGGTTATCTGGGTGGTTTGTGACCGGTTTTCTAAGATGGTTCATTTGGTGCCTTTGCCTAAATTGCCTTCCTCTTCTGATTTGGTTCCGTTGTTTTTTCAGCATGTGGTTCATTTGCACGGTATTCCGGAGAATATTGTGTCCGACAGAGGTTCCCAGTTTGTTTCTAGGTTTTGGCGGGCCTTTTGTGCTTGGCTGGGCATTGATTTGTCTTTTTCTTCCGCATTTCATCCTCAGACAAATGGCCAGACTGAGCGAACTAATCAGACTTTGGAAACTTATTTGAGATGCTTTGTGTCTGCTGATCAGGATGATTGGGTGGCTTTCTTGCCATTGGCCGAGTTTGCCCTTAATAATCGGGCTAGTTCGGCTACCTTGGTTTCGCCCTTCTTTTGTAATTTTGGTTTTCATCCTCGTTTTTCTTCGGGGCAAGATGAACCTTCTGATTGTCCTGGTGTGGATTCTGTGGTTGACAGGTTGCAGCGGATTTGGGCTCATGTGGTGGACAATTTGGTGTTGTCTCAGGAGGAGGCTCAGCGTTTTGCTAACCGTCGTCGGTGTGTTGGTTCCCGGCTTCAGGTTGGGGATTTGGTCTGGTTGTCTTCCCGTCATGTTCCTATGAAGGTTTCTTCCCCTAAGTTTAAGCCTCGGTTTATTGATCCTTATAGGATTTCAGAGATTATCAATCCTGTGTCCATTCGTTTGGCCCTTCCGGTCTCTTTTGCCATCCATAATGTTTTCCATAGATCTTTATTGCGGAAATATGTGGTGCCCATTGTTCCCTCGGTTGATCCTCCTGCTCCTGTGTTGGTTGATGGGGAGTTGGAGTATGTGGTTGAGAAGATTTTGGATTCTCGCTTTTCGAGGCGGAGGCTTCAGTACCTTGTCAAATGGAAGGGTTATGTCCAGGAGGATAATTCTTGGGTTTTTGCCTCTGATGTCCATGCTGCTGATTTGGTCCGTGCCTTTCATCTGGCTCGTCCTGATCGGCCTGGGGGCTCTGGTGAGGGTCCGGTGGCCCCTCTTCAAGGGGGGGTACTGTTGTGAATTCTGCTCTTGGGCTCCCTCCGGTGGTTGTTGGTGGTAGTGCAGTTGTCTTGGGGTTGTAATCCGGGCAGGTGTTTCTGCTGATTGCAGCTCTATTAGGTTTTTAGGTGTGCAGGATCCATGAGTCCATGCCAGTTGTCCATTGTACTTGGAGGGATTGCATCTCTCTCTGGCTCTTCATGCCCTGCTGCCAATTCAGCTAAGATAAGTGTCTGTTTTTTTGTCTCTGTGCACACATGCAGTGTGCTTTGCAATTCAGTGCAATTCATTGTGTTTTTGTCCAGCTTAGACTTTGTTTGGATTTTTCAGTCATGCTGGATTATCAGGAGATGCAGATATACTTTCTATGTCTTTAGTTAGATGTAGTATATTTGTATTATCTGCTGTGGATATTTTTAGGATTTTAATACTGACTGCTTAGAATTCTGTCCTATCCTTTTCTGTTTAGCTAGAAGTGCCTCTTTTGCTAAATCCTGTTTTTCTGCCTGCGTGTGTTTTTCCTCTTATACTCACAGTCAATATTTGTGGGAGGCTGCCTATCCTCTGGGGTTCTGCTCTGAGGCAAGATAGAATTCCCATTTCCATCTATAGGGGTATTTAGTCCTCCGGCTGTGTCGAGGTGTCTAGGACGTGTTAGGTACATCCCACGGCTACTTCTAGTTGCTGTGTTAGTTTAGGGTTTGCAGTCAGTACAGGTTCCACCTACTCCTGAGAAAGTCTCTCATGCGGCTCCAAGGTCACCGGACCATAACAGTGCAGGGGCATGATGAGCTGTCGGATTGACAGCTTGGCCTCCCAACCTGAGACTGGGAGGCGCTGGCTGTCATCAGTTGTTCACTGTCACAGGTGATTGCTAGGTTAATTAACTGATCTGTTTCTCCCAGACCTCTGCCAGATGTACATTCAGCTACTTGTTGGTTTGTCTTTGTGCCTAGTGCTCTGTGTTTTGGTCTCTGGTTACCTGACCTTGGACCATGCTCTGACTATCCGTCTACTTAACCCCTTCTGCTCTGATCCACTCTCCTGGTATTCTGACTTCAGAACGTTATCTGACTATGCCTTTTTCTCTTCCTTCTGTTTATTACGTACCCTCCTAGCTTCTGGCCTCGGACTCCTTGACTATCCCATCCCACAGCTTGTCAATGAGACGTGACTCAGCGTCACAAACACACATTTTGACAAATGACCCATTCCTGAATTTTGTGTCTCAGCCTGTATCTCCTACTGTCTTCAATTACATTGCAAAAAGGGAGATTACACTTAGAACCCACATGAAAAAGCACTGCCTAAACACTCAAAAGAATGATTATAAGCAAACTTCCAAAAGATTTGGTGTTCCAATGTACAGTCTTTTGACTATATTTTAATCGCTGAAGGTTTCCAAAGATGCCAAGAGTATAAAAGAAGTGAAATTACTTTAGAATATTATCCACTCTGAAGATGTGCTATACTTCATAATACAAATCAATGAGACTGCTCAAAAGATGCCCGAAAGAGTCCGGTTGTTTCTTTCAGTGTTTTTTTCTGGGAAAATTTGTGTGGTTTCGTCATTGTTAAATTACATAAATAAATAGTACCCCACGAAACGTCATTAAAAAATGCAACAAAAATGCTGGCACAACAATAAAAACAAAATGTAGATGCTCAAAATGATTGAAAAAGCACTTTGGAAACAACCAGAAAAATGCTAAAAAAGACCCTGATCAAAACCTCAAATACCCTGGTGATTTTGGCCTGATAACAGTCACAGAAGATGACCCAAATGGGTTTGAATTACTATGAAAGGTAACATCCTCACCTGTGACCTGTTTGCTTGTAATCAGTGTTTGTGCATTAAAGCTGAGTGAGTTTCTGGGATCCAGACAGACTCTTGCATGTTTCATCCAGCCACTGACATTTCTGCATTGTGAGTCATGGGGAAAGCAAAAGAATTAGTAACTGATCAACAGGAAAAGGTAGTTGAATTGTATAAAACAGGAAAGGGATACAAAAAGATATCCAATGTATTGATAATGCCAGTCAGCAGCGTTGAAACTTTGATTAACAAATGGAAAATCAGGGGCTCTGTATAAACTAAACCACGGTCAGGTAGACCAACAAAAATTTCGACCACAACTGTCAGGAAAATTGTTTGGGATGCAAAGAAAAACCTACAAATAACATCATTTGAAATACTGGACCCTCTGAAAACTAGCGGTGTGGCTGTTTCAAGATGCACAATAAGGAGGCACTTGAAGAAAAATGGGCTGCACGGTCGAGTCACCAGAAGAAAGCCATTACTGAGCAAAAATGCCACAAAGACCAGCTTCAAAACTTGTGGAACAAGGTAATTTGGAGTGATGAGACCAAAATTGAACTTTTTGGCCACAACCATAAATGCTATATTTGGACAGATGTCAACAAGGCCTATGATGAAAGGAACACCATTCCTACTGTAAAGCACGGAGGTGGATCGTTGATGTTTTGGGGATGTGTGAGTTAAAAAGGCACAGGAAGCTTGGATAAAGTTGAAGGAAAGATGAATGCAGCACGTTATCAGCAAATACTGGAGGCAAATTTTAATCATCAGCCGGGAAGCTGCGCATAGAATGTATTTGCACATTCCAACATGACAACGAACCAAAACACAAGGCCAAGTTGACCTGTCATTGGCTACAGCAGAACAAAGTGAAGGTTTGGAATGGCCATCTCAGTCTCCTGACCTCAATATCATTGTGTCACTCTGGGGAGATCTCATGCGCGCAGTTCATGCTAGATAGCCCAGGAATTTACAGGAACTGGAGGCTTTTTGCCAAGAAGAGTGGGCAGCTTTAACATTTGAGAAAAGAAAGAACCTCATCCACAACTACCACCAAAGACTTCAAGCTGTCATTGATGTTAGAGGGGGCAATTCACGGTATTAACAAATGGGGTATATGAACTTTTGATCAGGGTCATTTGGATGTTTAGTTTGTCATTATGATTTAAAAAGAGAAAATACAGTAGTTTAACAATAAATAGCTTCACCCAACCACTAACCATGAGTGGAGAAAACGTTTTGGTGCTATCATTCATATTCTCTGAAAAAATGCCAAGAAAGCAAAAATTCTGCCGGAGTATGTAAACTTTTGAGTACAACTGTATTTAATTGGCTAATTTATATATATTTTTATTTGGTAGGAGAAAAGTAGCTAATAGAGCACAAAGTGATTGGCTTATACATTTATATTTTTGATGATGGTATGCACAGTGGTTTAGGAAAACTAATACGGTTAGTAAAAATAATACCATAATACAGTATATGACACTGCTACATATTCACAATTTTGTTGAAGTGGCATAGTGCAATCACAGAGCAGTACCAATACACATGGAGGGGCATGCCAGTATTTTAAGTAGTTCCAATGAATGAGGTACTGTACTTTGTAAATGTTTTTCCCAGCAATATGCGCTCCTTAATGATGATGATGGAACTCGATATTCTAATTCAAGGATGATTTTTATTTCAAACTATAATACAACTGGTTTCGACTCCTTGGAGTCTTCCTCAGGTATAATGTCATACATATAAACAGATCTATCTGAACACGTTTTATAGCAGATATCCCTGCATGTCAGTTTGGATGGGGCTGAAAGATCTGTTTTTCAGACACACCCAGATACTCAGATATGCAGGATTTTGTACTCTGAGGAATCTAACAAAATTCATATACCAAATAAATTTTATATACAAGTTTTTTCACACAACAAGAAAAAAAGTTAAAAAATTTCACACCAAAAAAATTTTTACACAAAAATTTTTCACTAAAAGAATTTTTTCTTTATAATTATACTATATATAACATTTATTTTAAAATGTTATTACTAAAGTGTGATTTCATACTAAAATGTAAAATCCTACAAACATATGCAATATACTATATAATTATACTATATACAGTATAGACCAAAAGTTTGGACACACCTCATTTTAAGATTTTTCTGTATTTTCATGACTATGAAAATTGTACATTCACACTGAAGGCATCAAAACTATGAATTAACACATGTGGAATTATATACTTAACAAAAAAGTGTAAAGCAACTGAAATTATGTCTTATATTCTAGGTTCTTCAAATTAGCCACCTTTTGCTTTGATGACTGCTTTGCACACTCTTGGCATTCTCTTGATGAGATTCAAGAGGTAGTCACCGGGAATGGTCTTCCAACAATCTTGAAGGAGTTCCCGAGATGGTTAACACTTGTTGGCCCTTTTGCCTTCACTCTACGGTCCAGCTCACCCCAAACCATCTTGAATGGGTTCAGGTCTGGTGACTGTGGAGGCCAGGTCTTCTGGCGTAGCACCCCATCACTCTCCTTCTTGGTCAAATAGCCCTTACACAGCCTGGAGGTGTGTTTGGGGTCATTGTCCTGTTGAAAAATAAATGATGGTCCAACTAAATGCAATCCGGATGGAAAAACTTGCCGCTGCAAGATGCTGTGGTAGCCATGTTGGTTCAGTATGCCTTCAATTTTGAATAAATCCCAAACAGTGTCACCAGCAAAGCACCCCCACACCATCATGCATCCTCCTCCATGCTTCACGGTGGGAGCCAGGCATGTAGAGTCCATCCGTTCACCTTTTCTGTGTCGCACAAAGACACGGTGGTTGGAACCAAAGATCTCAAATTTGGACTCATCAGACCAAAGCACAGATTTCCTCTGGTCTAATGTCCATTCCTTGTGTTCTTTAGTCCAAACAAGTCTCTTCTGCTTGTTGCTTGTCCTTAGCAGTGGTTTCCTAGCAGCTATTTTACCATGAAGGCCTGCTGCACAAAGTCTCCTCTTAACAGTTGTTGTAGAGATGTGTCTGCTGCTAGAACTCTGTGTGGCATTGACCTGGTCTCTAATCTGAGCTGCTGTTAACCTGCGATTTCTGAGGCTGGTGACTCGGATAAACATATCCTCAGAAGCAATGGTGACTCCTGGTCTTCCTTTCCTGGGGCGGTCCACATGTGAGCCAGTTTCTTTGTAGCGCTTGATGGTTTTTGCCACTGTACTTGGGGACACTTTCAAAGTTTTACCAATTTTTCAGACTGACTGACCTTTATTTCTTAAAGTAAAGATGGCCACTCGTTTTTCTTTACTTAGCTGCTTTTTTCTTGCCAAAATACAAATTCTAACAGTCTATTCAGTAGGACTATCAGCTGTGTATCCACCAGACTTCTGCACAACACAACTGATGGTCCCAACCCCATTTATAATGGAAGAAATTCCACTTATTAAACCTGACAGGGCACACCTGTGAAGTGAAAACCATTCCCGGTGACTACCTCTTGAAGCTCATCAAGAGAATGCCAAGAATGTGCAAAGCAGTCATCAAAGCAAACGGTTGCTACTTTGAAGAACCTAGAATATAAGACATAATTTCAGTTGTTTAACACTTTTTTGTTAAGTGTATAATTCCACATGTGTTAATTCATTGTTTTGATGCCTTCAGTGTGAATGTAAAATTTCATTGTCATGAAAATACAGAAAAATCTTTAAATGAGGTGTGTCCAAACTTTTGGTCTGTACTGTAATTATTACTATATATACAATTTCTTTTAAAATGTTATTAACCCCTTTCTGACTTTGGATGAAATAGTACGTCCGAAGTCAGAACCCCCGCTGTGATGCGGGCTCTGGTGGTGAGCCCACATCAAAGCTGGGACATGTCAGCTGTTTTGTACAGCTGACATGTGCCAGCAATAGCGCCGGGTAGAATCGTGATTCCCCTGCCCCTATTAGATAGCTAAATGCCACTGTCAAACACTGACAGCAGCATTTAACTAGTGCCACCGGCCATCGGCCGTAAATAAGCGCATCGCTGACTCCCATCACGTGAACGAGGGTCAGCGATGCATCGGCATGACAACCAGAGGTCTATTAAAGACCTCTAAGGTTGTTGATTCCGGATTGCTATGAGCATCACCCTGTGGTCGGCCCCCGTAGCAATGCAGTAATTCCTCTACATAGGAGCGATCTGAGCATCGCTCCTATGTAGCAGAGCTGATCGAGTTGTGCCAGCTTCTAACCTCCCATAGAGGCTATTGAAGCATGGCAAAAGTAAAAAAAAGTTTTAAAAAATATGAATATGGAAAAAAATCTAAAAGTTTAAATCACCCCCCTTTTGCCCCATTCATAATAAAACACAAAAAATCAAATCTACACATATTTTGTATCACCGCATTCAGAATCACCCAATCTATCAATAACAAAAGATTAACCTGATTGCTAAATGGCGTAGCAAGAAAAAAATTAGAAATGACAAAATTACTTTTTTTGGTCACCGCGACATTGCATTAAAACACAATAACAGGCGACAAAAAGAACATATCAGCACCAAAATGTTATCATTAAAAACATCAGCTCAGCATGCAAAAAATAAGCCTTCACCCAACCCCAGATCATGAAAAATGGAGACGCTACGGGTATCGGAAAATTGTGAATTTTTTTAGGTTTTTTTAGCAAAGTTTGGAATTTTTTTACTACTTAGATAAAAAAGAACCTAGACATGTTCGATGTCTATGTACTCGTAATGACCTGGAAAATCATAATGGTAGGTCAGCATTTAGTGAACCTAGCAAAAAAGCCAAACAAAAAACAAGTGTGGTGTGGGATTGCACATTTTTTGCAATTTCACAGCACTTGGAATTTTATTCCGGTTTTCTAGTACACGACATGCTAACATCAATAAGGTGGTTCAGAAAAATAAGCCCTCACATGGCCGTATTGATGGAAAAATAAAAAAGTTATGGCTCTGGGAAGGAGGGAAGCTAAAAACGAAAACGCAAAACCGAAAAAAGCTGGGGTAATGAAGTGGTTAAACATACTAAAGTGTGATTTCATACTAAAATGTAAAATCCTACAAACATATACATTATGACAAAAAAAATATTGTTCGTAGGATTTTACATTTTAGTATGAAATCACACTTTAGTATGTTTAATAACATTTTAAAAGAAATTTTACATATAGTATAATTAGATTTATAGTGTTTTTAGAAAAGAAAAATTCTTTTAGTGAAAAAATTTATGGGGGTGAAATCTTTTAACTTTTTTTTTTTCTTGTGTGATAAACCTTGTGTGGATGAGAGAATCAGCAGTTGCTGATTTTTTATTTTGAACAGTTACTGCGTGATTAAAGCCTTTATTTAAAAGTCATGAAAAAATGACTGACTTTTACAATATTGGTCAGTGCTGCCCCTTCACTGCTGCTTGCATTATTGACATTCACAACCAGCATGGGACATTTTTAAATTCAGGAAGCATATATCTGTGATCTTGTTATTTTCTAGGGTCTGATGATTTATTGAAAAAGTGAGGAAAATGACAGGTTGTGGTTAAAAGATGTTGACATTTGGGTCTGAACAGATGAAGAAGAAAAGAAAGAAAACAACTCTAATCAGAAGAGACATCACTGTTAAGTTGCTGGGCAATAATATTGATTCTCTGTGTCCTGCAGAGTGATGATGGTTAGTAACAATCTAGTTCGTGAAACCACCTTTATTATTATATATTGTGCCATACCTTTATAACCTTTTTTATGTATAGCACCACCTATTGTTAATGCTCACCCCTATGGCATATAGTGCCATTACTTTGTTAAATACAGGCACTCCGTTATGATGCATAGTACTGTCCATTAGTGCATAATGTCCTCCCTTATTACGTAGAGTGATACCCATTAATGCATAGTGTTCTCCCTTATTATGTATTGTGACATTTATTATCTCATACTGTCTGCACTTATACTATATAGCATGCTCTCTCTTATTCCATAACATTTTCCATTATTATACATAATGCCATCCATTATTACATACTAGCTTCCATTAGTGTATATAAAGGGCCACACATTACATAGTTTCCTAACTGATCCTCCAATGTTCCCATTTAAACACTACCCAGTCCTCAGACAATAGAGAAACTTGGCACTCAAAAATACTTTAGCGTGGATAGTTATTTATTCGATGTGCATCCATAGAGACAAAAGTTGAACGTTTTCGGTCCACATCCGGACCTTCATCAGAACAATTATACTGGTATACTGGGAAATACGTATATCCTGTCAAAACTGGTTCCAACAGAGTTTTCAAAGAAGCCTGGATGCGAAGAGGAATCCTGAGTGTGTCCGCGCACATGGAGGGCGACAGACGTCACGTGGTGAGTTGCGCTCAACCAGTCTCTATTTTTTGCCGCAGCAAAGAAGTTTCTGTCACAGAAGTAAAGAGAAAGCCACAGCATTTAAGTAATTATAATATCTAATATATAATTGCCTAGAATACTACTTCCTGCAATTTGTGCCAACTTCCGTGGCTTTGTCCGGAGCTATTGTCCGGAGATAATGTCCGGAGCTAATGTCCAGAGCTAATGTCCGGAGCTAATGTCCGGAGATAAGTGACGTCACCAGTGTCCTACACCCAGGCAGAGCACAGGGGCCCCAGGCAGCATATGGGGCCCCAGGCAGAGCACAGTGGCCCCAGGCAGAGCACAGGGGCCCCAGGCAGCATATGGGGCTCCAGGCAGAGCACAGTGGTCCCAGGCAGAGCACAGGGGCCCCAGGCAGCCTATGGGGCCCCAGGCAGAGCACAGGGGCCCCAGGCTGCATATGGGGCCCCAGGCAGAGCACAGGGGCCCCAGGCAGCATATGGGGCCCCAGGCAGAGCACAGTGGCCCCAGGCAGAACATGGGGCCCCAGGCAGAGCACAGGGGCCCCAGGCAGAGCACAGGGGCCCCAGGAAGCATATGGGGCCCCAGGCAGAGCACAGGGGCCCCAGGCAGAGCACAGGGGCCCCAGGCAGCATATGGGCCCAGGCAGAGCACAGGGGCCCCAGGCAGCATATGGGGCCCCAGGCAGAGCACAGTGGCCCCAGGCAGAAAATGGGGCCCCAGGCAGAGCACAGGGGCCCCAGGCAGAGCACAGGGGCCCCAGGCAGCATATGGGGCCCCAGGCAGAGCACAGGGGCCCCAGGCAGCATATGGGGCCCCAGGCAGAGCACAGTGGCCCCAAGCAGCATATGGGGCCCCAGGCAGAGCACAGGGGCCCCAGGCAGCATATGGGGCCCCAGGCAGAGCACAGTGGTCCCAGGCAGAGCACAGGGGCCCCAGGCAGCTTATGGGGCCCCAGGCAGAGCACAGTGGCCCCAGGCAGAACATGGGGCCCCAGGCAGAGCACAGTGGCCCCAGGTAGAGCACAGGGGCCCAAGGCAGAACATGGGGCCCCAGGCAGAGCACAGGGGCCCCAGGCAGAGCACAGGGGCCCCAGGCAGCATATGGGGCCCCAGGCAGAGCACAGGGGCCCCAGGCAGCATATGGGGCCCCAGGCAGAGCACAGTGGCCCCAGGCAGAGCACACACCAAATCGGAGGCCGAGGGGCCCCGCCAACCAAATCGGAGGCCGAGGGGCCCCGCCAACCAAATCGGAGGCCGAGGAGCCCCGCCCACCAAATCGAAGGCTGAGCGGCCCCGCCCACCAAAGCGGAGGCCGAGGGGCCCGGCCCCGCCCACCAAAGCGGAGGCCGAGGGGCCCCGACCACCACATCGGAGGCCGAGGGGCCCCGCCTACCAAATCAGAGGCCTAGTGTCCCCGCCCACCAAATCAGAGGCCGAGGGTCCCCGCCCACCAAATCGGAGGCCGAGGGTCCCCGCCCACCAAATCGGAGGCCGAGGGTCCCCGCCCACCAAATCGGAGGCCGAGGGGCCCCGCCTACCAAATCGGAGGCCGAGGGTCCCCGCCCACCAAATCGGAGGCCGAGGGTCCCCGCCCACCAAATCGGAGGCCGGGGGTCCCCGCCCTCCATATCGGAGGCCGAGGGGCCCCGCCCACCACATCGGAGGCCGAAGGGCCCCGCCCACCAAATCGGAGGCCGAGGGTCCCCGCCCACCAAATCGGAGGCCGAGGGTCCCCGCCCACCAAATCGGAGGCCGAGGGTCCCCGCCCACCAAATCGGAGGCCGAGGGTCCACACCATCCAAATCAGAGGCCGAGGGGCCCCGCCCACCAAATCGGAGGCCGAGGGGCCCCGCCCACCAAATCGGAGGCCGACGGGCCCCACCCACCAAAGCGGAGGCCGAGGGTCCCCGCCCACCAAATCGGAGGCCGAGGGTCCCCGCCCACCAAATCGGAGGCCGAGGGTCCCCGCCCACCAAATTGGAGGCCGAGGGGCCCCACCAACCAAATCGGAGGCCGAGGGTCCCCGCCCACCAAATCGGAGGCCGAGGGTCCACACCATCCAAATCGGAGGCCGAGGGGCCCCGCCCACCAAATCGGAGGCCGAGGGGCCCCGCCCACCAAATCGGAGGCCGACGGGCCCCACCCACCAAAGCGGAGGCCGAGGGTCCCCGCCCACCAAATCGGAGGCCGAGGGTCCCCGCCCACCAAATCGGAGGCCGAGGGTCCCCGCCCACCAAATTGGAGGCCGAGGGGCCCCACCAACCAAATCGGAGGCCGAGGAGCCCCACCCACCAAATCGAAGGTCGAGGGGCCCCGCCCACGAAAGCGGAGGCCGAGGGACCCGGACACCAAATCGGAGGTCGAGGGGCCCGGCCCCGCCCACCAAAGCGGAGGCCGACGGGCCCGGCCCCGCCCACCAAAGCGGAGGCCGAGGGGCCAGGCCCCGCCCACCAAAGCGGAGGCCGAGGGGCCCCGACCACCACATCAGAGGCCGAGGGGCCCCGCCCACCAAATCGGAGGCCGAGGGTCCCCGCCCACCAAATTGGAGGCCGAGGGTCCCCGCCTACCAAATCGGAGGCCGAGGGGCCGCGCCTACCAAATCGGAGGCCGAGGGGCCCCACCAACCAAATCGGAGGCCGAGGGGCCCCGCCCACCAAATCGGAGGCCGAGGGTCCCCGCCCACCAAATCGGAGGCCGAGGGGCCCCGCCAACCAAATCGGAGGCCGAGGGGCCCCGCCCACCAAATCGGAGGCCGAGGGGCCCCGCCCACCAAATCGGAGGCCGAGGGTCCCCGCCCACCAAATCGGAGGATATGGGGCCCCGCCCACCAAATCGGAGGCTGAGGGGCCCCACCAACCAAATCGGAGGCCGAGGAGCCCCGCCAACCAAATTGGAGGCCGAGGGTCCCCGCCTACTAAATCGGAGGCCGAGGGGCCCCCCCACCAAATCGGAGGCCGAGGGGCCCCACCAACCAAATCGGAGGCCGAGGGTCCCCGCCCACCAAATCGGAGGCCGAGGGTCCCCGCCCACCAAATCGGAGGCCGAGGGGCCCCGCCCACCAAATCGGAGGCCGAGGGGCCCCGCCCACCAAATCGGAGGCCGAGGGGCCCCGCCCACCAAATCGGAGGATATGGGGCCCCGCCCACCAAATCGGAGGATATGGGGCCCCGCCCACCAAATCGGAGGCCGAGGGGCCCCACCAACCAAATCGGAGGCCGAGGAGCCCCGCCCACCAAATCGAAGGCCGAGCGGCCCCGCCCACCAAAGCGGAGGCAGAGGGACCCCGCCCACCAAATCGGAGGCCGAGGGTCCCCGCCCACCAAATCGGAGGCCGAGGGTCCCCGCCCACCAAATCGGAGGCCGAGGGGCCCCACCAACCAAATCGGAGGCCGAGGGGCCCCGCCCACCAAATCGGAGGCCGAGGGTCCCCGCCCACCAAATCGGAGGCCGAGGGGCCCCGCCAACCAAATCGGAGGCCGAAGGGCCCCGCCCACCAAATCGGAGGCCGAGGGTCCCCGCCAACCAAATCGGAGGCCGAGGAGCCCCGCCCACCAAATCGAAGGCCGAGCGGCCCCACCCACCAAAGCGGAGGCAGAGGGACCCCGCCCACCAAATCGGAGGCCGAGGAGCCCTGCCAACCAAAGCGGAGGCCGAGGGTCCCCGCCCACCAAATCGGAGGCAGAGGGACCCCGCCCACCAAATCGGAGGCCGAGGGGCCCCGCCCACCAAAGCGGAGGCCGAGGGTCCCCGCCCACCAAATCGGAGGTCGAGGGTCCCCGCCCACCAAATCGGAGGCCGAGGGTCCCCGCCCACCAAAGCGGAGGCCGAGGGGCCCCCGCCCACCACATCGGAGGCCGAGGGGCCCCGCCCACCAAATCGGAGGCCGAGGGTCCCCGCCCACCAAATCGGAGGCCGAGGGTCCCCGCCCACCAAATCGGAGGCCGAGGGTCCCCGCCCACCAAATCGGAGGCCGAGGGTCCCCGCCCACCAAATCGGAGGCCGAGGGTCCCCGCCCACCAAATCGGAGGCCGAGGGTCCCCGCCCACCAAATCGGAGGCCGAGGGGCCCCACCAACCAAAGCGGAGGCCGAGGGGCCCCACCAACCAAATCGGAGGCCGTGGGGCCCCGCCAACCAAAGCGGAGGCTGAGGGTCCCCGCCCACCAAATCGGAGGCAGAGGGACCCCGCCCACCAAATCAGAGGCCGAGGGGCCCCGCCCACCAAAGCGGAGGCCGAGGGTCCCCGCCCACCAAATCGGAGGTCGAGGGTCCCCGCCCACCAAATCGGAGGCCGAGGGTCCCCGCCCACCAAATCGGAGGCCGGTCCCCGCCCACCAAATCGGAGGCCAAGGGTCCCCACCCACCAAATCGGAGGACGAGGGGCCCCACCAACCAAATCGGAGGCCGAGGAGCCCCGCCCACCAAAAGTAAGTGCGGCCCCAAAAGTAAGTGCGCCCCCGGGTGCAAAAGTAAGTGCGCCCCCGGGTGCAAAAGTAAGTGCGCCCCCGGGTGCAAAAGTAAGTGCGCCCCCGGGTGCAAAAGTAAGTGCGCCCCCGGGTGCAAAAGTAAGTGCGCCCTCGGGTGCAAAAGTAAGTGCGCCCCCGGGTGCAAAAGTAAGTGCGCCTCCGGGTGCAAAAGTAAGTGCGCCCCCGGGTGCAAAAGTAAGTGCGCCTCCGGGTGCAAAAGTAAGTGCGCCCCCGGGTGCAAAAGTAAGCGCGCCCCCGGCCCCGGGTGCAAAAGTAAGCGCGCCCCCCAGTCCCGTGTGTGAAAAGTGCTGCTGTAAAGCTGGTAGCGCTGTTCAAGCACCATGTATTTCCTTCAGGAAATGCCCATCTAATATATAATTGCCTAGAATACTACTTCCTGCAATTTGTGCCAACTTCCGTGGCTTTGTCCGGAGCTAATGTCCGGAGATAATGTCTGGAGATAATGTCCGGAGATAATGTCCGGAGCTAATGTCCAGAGATAAGTGACGTCACCAGTGTCCTACACCCAGGCAAAGCACAGGGGCCCCAGGCAGCATATGGGGCCCCAGGCAGAGCACAGTGGCCCCAGGCAGAGCACAGGGGCCCCAGGCAGCATATGGGGCCCCAGGCAGAGCACAGTGGTCCCAGGCAGAGCACAGGGGCCCCAGGCAGCCTATGGGGCCCCAGGCAGAGCACAGTGGCCCAAGGCAGAGCACAGGGGCCCCAGGCAGCATATGGGGCCCCAGGCAGAGCACAGGGGCCCCAGGCAGCATATGGGGCCCCAGGCAGAGCACAGTGGCCCCAGGCAGAGCACAGGGGCCCCAGGCAGAGCACAGGGGCCCCAGGCAGAGCACAGGGGCCTCAGGCAGCATATGGGGCCCCAGGCAGAGCACAGGGGCCCCAGGCAGCATATGGGGCCCCAGGCAGATCACAGTGGCCCCAGGCAGAGCACAGGGACCCCAGGCAGCATATGGGGCCCCAGGCAGAGCACAGTGGTCCCAGGCAGAGCACAGGGGCCCCAGGCAGCTTATGGGGCCCCAGGCAGAGCACAGTGGCCCCAGGCAGAACATGGGCCCCAGGCAGAGCACAGTGGCCCCAGGCAGAGCACAGGGGCCCCAGGCAGAACATGGGTACCCCAGGCAGAGCACAGGGGCCCCAGGCAGAGCACAGGGGCCCCAGGCAGCATATGGGGCCCCAGGCAGAGCACAGGGGCCCCAGGCAGCATATGGGGCCCCAGGCAGAGCACAGTGGCCCCAGGCAGAGCACACACCAAATCGGAGGCCGAGGGGCCCCGCCAACCAAATCGGAGGCCGAGGGGCCCCGCCCACCAAAGCGGAGGCTGAGGGGCCCAGCCCCACCCACCAAAGCGGAGGCCGAGGGGCCTCGACCACCACATCGGAGGCCGAGGGGCCCCGCCCACCAAATCGGAGGCCAAGGGTCCCCGCCCACCAAATCGGAGGCCGAGGGTCCCCGCCCACCAAATCGGAGGCCGAGGGTCCCCGCCCACCAAATTGGAGGCCGAGGGTCCCCGCCCACCAAATCGGAGGCCGAGGGGCCCCGCCTACCAAATAGGAGGCCGAGGGTCCCCGCCCACCAAATCGGAGGCCGAGGGTCCCCGCCCACCAAATCGGAGGCCGAGGGGCCCCACCCACCAAATCGGAGGCCGAGGGGCCCCGCCAACCAAATCGGAGGCCGAGGATCCCCGCCCAACAAATCGAAGGCCGAGCGGCCCCACCCACCAAAGCGGAGGCCGAGGGGCCCGGCCTCGCCCACGAAAGCGGAGGCCGAGGGACCCGGACACCAAATCGGAGGTCGAGGGGCCCGGCCCCGCCCACCAAAGCGGAGGCCGACGGGCCCGGCCCCGCCCACCAAAGCGGAGGCCGAGGGGCCCGGCCCCGCCCACCAAAGCGGAGGCCGAGGGGCCCCGACCACCACATCAGAGGCCGAGGGGCCCCGCCCACCAAATCGGAGGCCGAGGGGCCCCGCCCACCAAATCGGAGGCCGAGGGGCCCCGCCCACCAAATCGGAGGCCGAGGGTCCCCGCCCACCAAATTGGAGGCCGAGGGTCCCCGCCTACCAAATCGGAGGCCGAGGGGCCCCGCCCACCAAATCGGAGGCCGAGGGTCCCCGCCCACCAAATCGGAGGCCGAGGGGCCCCGCCAACCAAATCGGAGGCCGAGGGGCCCCGCCCACCAAATCGGAGGCCGAGGGGCCCCGCCCACCAAATCGGAGGCCGAGGGGCCCCGCCCACCAAATCGGAGGCCGAGGGTCCCCGCCCACCAAATCGGAGGAGGTGGGGCCCCGCCCACCAAATCGGAAGCCGAGGGGCCCCGCCCACCAAATCGGAGGCCGAGGGGCCCCGCCCACCAAATCGGAGGATATGGGGCCCCGCCCACCAAATCGGAGGATATGGGGCCCCGCCCACCAAATCGGAGGCCGAGGGGCCCCACCAACCAAATCGGAGGCCGAGGAGCCCCGCCCACCAAATCGAAGGCCGAGCGGCCCCGCCCACCAAAGCGGAGGCAGAGGGACACAGCCCACCAAATCGGAGGCCGAGGGTCCCCGCCCACCAAATCGGAGGCCGAGGGTCCCCGCCCACCAAATCGGAGGCCGAGGGGCCCCACCAACCAAATCGGAGGCCGAGGAGCCCCGCCCACCAAATCGAAGGCCGAGCGGCCCCGCCCACCAAAGCGGAGGCAGAGGGACCCCGCCCACCAAATCGGAGGCCGTGGGGCCCCGCCAACCAAAGCGGAGGCCGAGGGTCCCCGCCCACCAAATCGGAGGCAGAGGGACCCCGCCCACCAAATCAGAGGCCGAGGGGCCCCGCCCACCAAAGCGGAGGCCGAGGGTCCCCGCCCACCAAATCGGAGGTCGAGGGTCCCCGCCCACCAAATCGGAGGCCGAGGGTCCCCGCCCACCAAATCGGAGGCCGGTCCCCGCCCACCAAATCGGAGGCCGAGGGTCCCCACCCACCAAATCGGAGGACGAGGGGCCCCACCAACCAAATCGGAGGCCGAGGAGCCCCGCCCACCAAAAGTAAGTGCGGCCCCAAAAGTAAGTGCGCCCCCGGGTGCAAAAGTAAGTGCGTCCCCGGGTGCAAAAGTAAGTGCGCCCCCGGGTGCAAAAGTAAGTGCGCCCCCGGGTGCAAAAGTAAGTGCGCCCCCGGGTGCAAAAGTAAGTGCGCCCTCGGGTGCAAAAGTAAGTGCGCCCCCGGGTGCAAAAGTAAGTGCGCCTCTGGGTGCAAAAGTAAGTGCGTCCCCGGGTGCAAATGTAAGTGCGCCTCCGGGTGCAAAAGTAAGTGCGCCCCCGGGTGCAAAAGTAAGTGCGCCTCCGGGTGCAAAAGTAAGTGCGCCCCCGGGTGCAAAAGTAAGCGCGCCCCCGGCCCCGGGTGCAAAAGTAAGCGCGCCCCCCAGTCCCGTGTGTGAAAAGTGCTGATGTAAAGCTGGTAGCGCTGTTCAAGCACCATGTATTTCCTTCAGGAAATGCCCATCTAATATATAATTGCCTAGAATACTACTTCCTGCAATTTGTGCCAACTTCCGTGGCTTTGTCCGGAGCTAATGTCCGGAGATAATGTCCGGAGCTAATGTCCAGAGATAAGTGACGTCACCAGTGTCCTACACCCAGGCAAAGCACAGGGGCCCCAGGCAGCATATGGGGCCCCAGGCAGAGCACAGTGGCCCCAGGCAGAGCACAGGGGCCCCAGGCAGCATATGGGGCCCCAGGCAGAGCACAGTGGTCCCAGGCAGAGCACAGGGGCCCCAGGCAGCCTATGGGGCCCCAGGCAGAGCAGAGTGGCCCAAGGCAGAGCACAGGGGCCCCAGGCAGCATATGGGGCCCCAGGCAGAGCACAGGGGCCCCAGGCAGCATATGGGGCCCCAGGCAGAGCACAGTGGCCCCAGGCAGAGCACAGGGGCCCCAGGCAGAGCACAGGGGCCCCAGGCAGAGCACAGGGGCCTCAGGCAGCATATGGGGCCCCAGGCAGAGCACAGGGGCCCCAGGCAGCATATGGGGCCCCAGGCAGATCACAGTGGCCCCAGGCAGCATATGGGGCCCCAGGCAGAGCACAGTGGCCCCAGGCAGAGCACAGGGACCCCAGGCAGCATATGGGGCCCCAGGCAGAGCACAGTGGTCCCAGGCAGAGCACAGGGGCCCCAGGCAGCTTATGGGGCCCCAGGCAGAGCACAGTGGCCCCAGGCAGAACATGGGCCCCAGGCAGAGCACAGTGGCCCCAGGCAGAGCACAGGGGCCCCAGGCAGAACATGGGTGCCCCAGGCAGAGCACAGGGGCCCCAGGCAGAGCACAGGGGCCCCAGGCAGCATATGGGGCCCCAGGCAGAGCACAGGGGCCCCAGGCAGCATATGGGGCCCCAGGCAGAGCACAGTGGCCCCAGGCAGAGCACACACCAAATCGGAGGCTGAGGGGCCCTGCCAACCAAATCGGAGGCCGAGGGGCCCCGCCCACCAAAGCGGAGGCCGAGGGGCCCGGCCCCGCCCACCAAAGCGGAGGCCGAGGGGCCCCGACCACCACATCGGAGGCCGAGGGGCCCCGCCCACCAAATCGGAGGCCAAGGGTCCCCGCCCACCAAATCGGAGGCCGAGGGTCCCCGCCCACCAAATTGGAGGCCGAGGGTCCCCGCCCACCAAATTGGAGGCCGAGGGTCCCCGCCCACCAAATCGGAGGCCGAGGGGCCCCGCCTACCAAATCGGAGGCCGAGGGTCCCCGCCCACCAAATCGGAGGCCGAGGGTCCCCGCCCACCAAATCGGAGGCCGAGGGGCCCCGCCCACCAAATCGGAGACCGGGGGTCCCCGCCCTCCAAATCGGAGGCCGAGGGGCCCCGCCCACCACATCGGAGGCCGAGGGTCCCCGCCCACCAAATCGGAGGCCGAGGGTCCCCGCCCACCAAATCGGAGGCCAAGGGTCCCCGCCCACAAAATCGGAGGCCAAGGGTCCACACCATCCAAAACGGAGGCCGAGGGGCCCCGCCCACCAAATCGGAGGCCGAGAGTCCCCGCCCACCAAATCGGAGGCCGAGGGGCCACGCCAACCAAATCGGAGGCCGAGGGGCCACGCCAACCAAATCGGAGGCCGAGGGGCTTCGCCAACCAAATCGGAGGCTGAGGGGCCCCGCCAACCAAATCGGAGGCCGAGGGGCCCCGCCCACCAAATCAGAGGCCGAGGATCCCCGCCCACCAAATCGGAGGCCGAGAGTCCCCGCCCACCAAATCGGAGGATAAGGGGCCCCGCCAACCAAATCGGAGGCCGAGGGGCCCCGCCAACCAAATCGGAGGCCGAGGAGCCCCGCCCAACAAATCGAAGGCCGAGCGGCCCCACCCACCAAAGCGGAGGCCGAGGGGCCCGGCCCCGCCCACCAAAGCGGAGGCCAAGGGGCCCCGACCACCACATCGGAGGCCGAGGGGCCCCGCCCACCAAATCGGAGGCCGAGGGGCCCCACCCACCAAATCGGAGGCCGAGGGGCCCCGCCCACCAAATCGGAGGCCGAGAGTCCCCGCCCACCAAATCGGAGGCCGAGGGTCCCCGCCCATCAAATTGGAGGCCGAGGGTCCCCGCCCACCAAATCGGAGGCCGAGGGGCCCCGCCTACCAAATCGGAGGCCGAGGGTCCCCGCCCACCAAATCGGAGGCCGAGGGTCCCCGCCCACCAAATCGGAGGCCGAGGGTCCCCGCCCACCAAATCGGAGGCCGGGGGTCCCCGCCCACCAAATCGGAGGCCGAGGGGCCCCGCCCACCACATCGGAGGCCGATGGGCCCCGCCCACCAAATCGGAGGCCGAGGGTCCCCGCCCACCAAATCGGAGGCCGAGGGTCCCCGCCCACCAAATCGGTGGCCGAGGGTCCCCGCCCACCAAATCGGAGGCCGAGGGTCCACACCAACCAAATCGGAGGCCGAGGTGCCCCGCCCACCAAATCGAAGGCCGAGGGGCCCCGCCCACCAAAGCGGAGGCCGAGGGGCCCCGCCCACCAAAGCGGAGGCCGAGGGTCCCCGACCACCAAATCGGAGGCCGAGGGTCCCCGCCCACCAAATCGGAGGCCGAGGGTCCCCGCCCACCAAATCGGAGGCCGAGGGGCCCCGCCCACCAAATCGGAGGCCGAGGGGCCCCGCCAACCAAATCGGAGGCCGAGGGTCCCCGCCCACCAAATCGGAGGCCGAGGGTCCCTGCCCACCAAATCGGAGGCCGAGGGTCCCCGCCCACCAAATCGGAGGCCGAGAGTCCCCGCCCACCAAATCAGAGGCCGTGGGGCCCCGCCAACCAAATCGGAGGCCGAGGGTCCCTGCCCACCAAATCGGAGGCCGAGGGTCCCCGCCCACCAAATCGGAGGCCGAGGGTCCCCGCCCACCAAATCAGAGGCCGAGAGTCCCCGCCCACCAAATCGGAGGCCGAGGGGCCCCGCCAACCAAATCGGAGGCCGAGGAGCCCCGCCCACCAAATCGAAGGCCAAGCGGCCCCACCCACCAAAGCGGAGGCTGAGGGGCCCGGCCCCGCCCACCAAAGCGGAGGCCTAGGGGCCCGGCCCCGCCCATTAAAGCGGAGGCCGAGGGGCCCCACCCACCACATCGGAGGCCGAGGGGCCCCGCCCACCAAATCGGAGGCCGAGGGTCCCCACCCACCAAATCGGAGGCCGAGGGTCCCCGCCCACCAAATTGGAGGCCGAGGGTCCCCGCCCACCAAATTGGAGGCCGAGGGTCCCCGCCCACCAAATCGGAGGATAAGGGGCCCCGCCCACCAAATCGGAGGCTGAGGGGCCCCACCAACCAAATCGGAGGCCGAGGAGCCCCGCCCACCAAATCGAAGGCCGAGCGGCCCCACCCACCAAAGCGGAGGCAGAGGGACCCCACCCACCAAATCGGAGGCCGTGGGGCCCCGCCAACCAAATCGGAGGCCGAGGGTCCCCGCCCACCAAATTATTCTTACATTTGAATAAATAAAGTATATATGGATTCTAGACTCCCTAATTCTTTAGAATCGGGCTGCCATCTAGTGATATATAATTTAATTATTATGGCAGCATAATAATGTGAACACAAAGAAAGTGCAACTATTGTCCTGTCCAGAAAGCTGACAAAAACACACGTTTACCTCTCTGACGGCGGTCGGTTACCTGAGGGACTTTAGCATTTAAAAACCTGTTTTCCAGTAGTGGACATCCAATTTAATATACATTATATGAAAATTTATATTTCTTCCAAAAAGTCATCTTAGTATAGCAGATATCCTTGTATGACTTCAAGCTGGGTTCCCTTGCTTACAAGCCTTTTCATCTAGCACTTACTATGAGATCAATTACTTGTTCATCTCTCCCCTACTGTCCAAATAACCCATGAGCAAATGTAATTATATAAAGGAAATTGCAATATTATTTTGTAGTTAATTCAGGATGCAGCACTCAAGCTGATGGTGTGTTATGGAAGAAGTTAAGCCACACTCCAGAGAAGTGAGAAATACATTATTACCGTATTTATGGATAGAATTTACACTCTTAAGAATGTTCCAACAAGCACTAGAAAATAAGTAAGGATAGTAAAAATTATATGAAATAAGATGCATTTCTAAAAGAAAAATACAAATTAGAAGTAATCACAAGAATTAACATTAAGTCAAAGGTGCAAAGCTTGACAAAAAAGCTGAAAAGTAACATACCATATTACAATAAATTACAGTTTAAATGTGCATAAAAAGTTGAGTCATTTTGTAAATAATTTGCTTGAATAATGTATTATAAGTAGGGATGAGCAGACCTGTCAAAAGTTTGGTTCGGGTGCCAGAACTATACCTGAACTTGAACCATAACCCGAACCCCATTGAAAACCCGAACTTTACTTGAAAAAAATCTGTCTCTCTCTTCAACGGACTTCCCTCGAAACTCCAAACAGTGCACTGGACTTCCAAGAGGAGTCCGTTTTCGGTGTTTAGCACCGGACACGAACCATCCAGTACGAAACCCGAACAAAGTTCGCGTTCGCTCATCTCAAATTATAAGCTATTTGCACTAAAAGGTGAATTCTTTTAAGACCTTTATCACCATAAGATAGTGTGTTGTGAGCCAGAGATAAAAAAATACGCAGCTAAATGGTACATAGAATTTTAGAAAACTATATGTCATAGTGACATATCAGAAGATTATATCTTTAAGAGCCTGGGTGCTTAGCTCTCCACCGATCACTAAAATAGAGAGGCAGGGGTGCTCAGCTGACTACTGTATTCCTTTGCTTCTAACCCTTGTAGACTTTTATTAGCCTACTATAAAAGGATAGCCAAATAGAGCCAATCAACAACAAAGAGGCTACTAAGCATTTTATTAGCATTTAAACTAAAACATGTAAAAAGCTTCTAAAAGGGTTGATGTTATGTTTGGTTAGATATGTGACTACTTAAAGGGTTTATCTTACTTTCAAAATGTTAAAAAGCAGGGATTGTTATATAAAAAAATAATGAACCCTAGTCGCTCCAGCGCAGGCAAATACCATCCCATTTCAGTCACCAGACCACTGCAGCCAATCCCAACAGTCAGGTGACCAAAGAACAGGATATCATGGCTTCAAGTCCCAGCAGAGACTACTGCAGCAGCCTGTGCTGGATCCTCAGGGATCAGAGTTGGTGAGTATACCGTACATTCATTTATCAGTTTATAGCAGTTGCCACCATGTAAAAAAAAATAATTGAAAGTCAAACACTTTTAAGAGAATCTATCTCTAGTATCAACTCTCTTAATGCCATCCATATGTGCTTGCAGATCATAGAGAGTTGAATAAAATGATACACTGATATCTGCAATGCAATCTCTCATTCCTGCGAACTCTATGTTTTTCTTAATATGTATATGAGCTGTTAAGATCTATGGGCCGAACAATGATCTGCGTGAGAATCTGCCTCCACAGCTTATTGGAAATGAAAGGAAGCATAACTAGTGTAAGGGTACCGTCACACAGTGGCATTTTCATCGCTACGACGGCACGATTCGTGACATTCTAGCGATATAGTTACGATCTCGCAGTGTCTGACACGCTACTGCGATCAGGGACCCTGCTGAGAATCGTACGTCGTAGCAGATCGTTTGAAACTTTCTTTCGTCGCTGGTAGTGTTGAGCATTCCGATACCGCAAGTATCGGGTATCGGCCGATACTTGCGGTATCGGAATTCCGATACCGGGATTCCGATACTTGCCGCGTATCGGATACCGGAATCGGAAGTTCCCAGATTCAAAATTCCGAAATTCAGCCAATGAGAATGATTCCAAGTGTGGGCACATCCTGTTTAGCATGGAGGGCATGAAACTACTGGCAAGGCTGTGATTGGCTGCTGAAATGATGTCATGATGCAGTTTAAAAGTCGCTGGCGCCATTTTCCGATCACTCTGCTGTGAATTCAGTTAGTGACAGGACGCTGTTTGCTGACTGAGGGACAGTTTAGAGATAGCGATTTGCTTCTTTGTGCTTTCCAAAGGCTAATTTAGCAACCGCTGTGTTCACCTACTATTCACCTTGCTTTTGCCTTGTAGCGCTGTTTTCACAGCGATCTGCAAGGTCTGTGTGTGTGTGTGTGAGTGCAGCCCACTCTCTAGTCTGAGTGCAGCCACATAGGCCATCCATAGCTGGTTGTATTCAGTTCAGGGAGGGTGGTTCATTGCCTCATACTGTTCTTTTTTCTTTTTTTTTTTCAAGTAGTGTAGTCTGCTGCTAATTAATTTACAAAAATCCTATTAGTGTCTTTCCACCCGTCTCCAGCTAATTTGTGGAAAAACACTACATAGGATAAAGTAGAGGAGGGTTTTTGGGCCTTGCAGCGCCGTTTACGGCTGTCTGCACGGTCTCCGTGTGACTGCAGCTCGCCCTGTAGTCTGTGAGCAGCCGTAGCCTGGTTGTCTCCAGCTCAGGGTTGTTCACTGCGTCATACCGCCAAATCAATTTTAATTTTTTTTCAAGTAGTGTAGTCTGCTGCTAATTAATTTAAAAAAATCCTATTAGTGTCTTTCCACCCGTCTCCAGCTAATTTGTGGAAAAACACTACATAGGATAAAGTAGAGGAGGGTTTTTGGGCCTTGCAGCGCCGTTTACGGCTGTCTGCACGGTCTCCGTGTGACTGCAGCTCGCCCTGTAGTCTGTGAGCAGCCATAGCCTGGTTGTCTCCAGCTCAGGGTTGTTCACTGCGTCATACCGCCAAATCAATTTTAATTTTTTTTCAAGTAGTGTAGTCTGCTGCTAATTAATTTAAAAAAATCCTATTAGTGTCTTTCCACCCGTCTCCAGCTAATTTGTGGAAAAACACTACATAGGATAAAGTAGAGGAGGGTTTTTGGGCCTTGCAGCGCCGTTTACGGCTGTCTGCACGGTCTCTGTGTGACTGCAGCTCTATCTGTTGTCAGTTCAGCCCCCAAAAAAGAAATAAATAATAAAGTTCACCAAACACACCAGTGACACCACTTTACATTTCTGTAGGCCACATTAGCTCATATTAAAGTCTAGTCCACACTTTAGAAAATTAGTGTTTCTTATACCTGTTAGGAGGAGTTGCTCAGGAATAAGCACACAAATCCGTTAGTACTTTTCTGCTTATCTTTATCAGTCAACCAAGATGAAGAAGGCAGTGAGTAAGGCACGTGGGCGTGGGCATGGGCGCGGAGCAGGGAGGGGACGTGGGGATTCTGTGCCTGCTGCGGGCACCGGTGACTCATCAGCACCCACTTTCACCAGGCAACAGTCGTTCATGCGCAGCTTTGTGTCAGAGCGTCGTACACCGCTGCTGCGTCAAGACCAAATTGAAGCTGTTGTCGGATGGATGGCAGCTAATGCATCAACTTCCATTAGTGCCACATCCTCTCAGACACAGAGCACTGGAGAGCAGCCATCTGTCTCTTCACCACCTGCCAAATTGCCCAGGCAGACAGAGAGCCCAGGACAGGAGCCGTCTCTACTTCTGTTCTCTGAATCTCTTGGCTTGGAAACAGGGGGCCAGCCAAGCAGCATTGGAGAAATGGAAGAAGAGGCAGGGTGCAGTGATGCCCAACAGCTTTTTCTGTCTTCCTCTGAAGAGGCGGGTGGGCCAGTGGCTCCGGTCACCACATCGCAGGCCGCATCAGCTGATGATGACACTCAGGTGCCACTTACTGGTGCGTGCTCTGCTGCTGAGACTACCCAGGAGGAGCAGTTGGGGGCAGAGGGTAGTGTAGATGATGAGGTCCTCGACCCATCTTGGCGTCAGGGACAGGAAGGTGGTGGGAGCAGCTCTGAGGAAGAGATTCCCCGTACGGCCCAAAGAGGGAGAGGGAGGGGGAAGACCGCGGATCCTGCAGCCTCCGCTTTGGCACCCGTTAGGAGCATGTCTCTTCCAAAGGCCAAAAAGGGCGCTCCCAAGACTTGCAGTGCCTGGTCCTTTTTTGACACAGTTGCAGATGACATTTGCTATGTCAGATGCAACGTGTGTCATCAAAAAGTCAAAAGAGGTCGAAATGTCAGCAGCCTCAATACCTCCAACATGTGGAAACATGTGCGCAACAGGCACCCGGCGGAGTTAGAAAAACACACTGAAGAGGTAGGCCAACCAACAGCGGCAGCTACCACCTCTTCAGCTCGTGTTGCCTCTTCCTCTAGCTCACACGCAGCTGGTTCGGCTTCCTCCCAGGATCGCCGTGGAAGAACCTCTGGCCCTGTTGTCCAGAGACCCGCTGTAATTCCACCCGCAGCACCACTTTCCCAGTCATCCACACACTCCCAGCCCAGTCTACAGCCATCGGTAGTACAGGCATGGGAGAAAAGGCGGCCTTTCTCGTCAAACCACCCACGAGCACAGGCTCTGACTGCAGGCATTGCCAAACTGCTGTCACTGGAAATGCTGTCATTCAGGCTGGTGGAGACTGACAGCTTCCGTGACTTGATGTCATTGGCAGTCCCACAGTACAATGTGCCCAGCCGCTTTTACTTCAGCAGGCAAGCCGTCCCTGCCCTGCACAAGCATGTGGAGGGACACATAAAACACGCGCTTCTGAACGCCGTCAGTAGCAAGGTCCACCTCACCACCGATGCGTGGACCAGTCAACATGGACAGGGGCGATACCTTTCCCTCACTGCCCATTGGGTTAATGTCGTTGAGCCAGGTACAGACCGTGCGAGTGGCGCAGGACGTGTCCTGCCCACTCCAAGGATTGCAGGAATCCATTCTGTACGCATTGACTCCTCCTCTTACACCAGTTCCTCAGAATCATCGCTGCAGGAGCCGTCACAGTCCACCTCCACATGGACCCGTGATGAACGTGTACCTGTTACGACCGACATGAGCACAGCCGTGGCCAAACGTCAACAGGCCGTGTTGAAATTAATTTTTTTGGGGAATCGTAGCCACACAGCGCAGGAGCTCTGGAATGCCATCAAGCAGGAGAGCGATGTGTGGTTTGTGCCAGCGAATCTCCAGCCAGGCATGGTAGTGTGTGATAATGGCCGAAATCTGGTGGCAGCTCTGGGCCTCGGCAACCTCACTCACATCCCATGTCTGGCACATGTGCTCAATTTGGTCGTGCAGAGCTTTTTGAGGGACTATCCGGATCTTGATGCACTGCTGCACAAGGTCCGCCTAGAGTGTGCTCACTTGCGGCGTTCCAGCACGGCAAAAGCGCGCATTGCGGCTCTGCAGCGCCGACACCGCCTGCCGGAACATCGCATCATATGTGACCTACCTACCAGGTGGAATTCCACGTTACATATGTTGGAGCGGTTGTGTGAGCAGCAGCAAGCTGTAATGGAGTACCAGCTGCTTCAGGCGCAAAAAAGTCGCAGTCAGCGCCGTACAGACTTCACAACCACAGAGTGGGCCACTATGAATGACGTCTGCCAGGTTTTGCGTCCCTTTGATTATTCCACGCGGATGGCGAGTGCAGATGATGCACTAGTCAGCATGACTGTCCCCCTTATCTGCCTGCTTGAAAAATCACTGCAAGCGCTAAGGGATGATGTTGTGGAAGAGGTGGAGGATGAGGATTCACCATTTCCATCATCTTCTGGACAGTCAGCGCCACGTGGTTCCTCACAAACGCGTAGGCAGGGGACAGTTTGTGAGGAGGATGAGGAGGAGTCAATGGAGGAGGAAGACGTCCGTCCAGAGGAGGGAGTTACCGAATTGTCCAGTACTCAGTGTGTACAGCGAGGGTGGGGTGATGACGAGCAGGCAGAGATCACGCCTCCAGCAGGGGACAGCGTTTCTTGGGCAGTTGGCAGTCTGCAGCACATGGTGGATTACATGCTGCAGTGCCTGAGAAACGACCGCCGCATCGCCCACATTCTCAACATGTCTGATTATTGGGTGTTCACCCTCCTCGATCCTCGCTACCGGGACAACGTAGAAAGCCTCATCACACTGTTGAACCGGGAGCGAAAAATGCGGGAGTACCAAGACACACTGGTCAATTCCATCATCTTCTCCATTCCAACTGAGAGAAGTGCTGCTAGTGCATTACAAAGCAGCTCAGTGCGTCCAGGCAGTGGAGGAGGCTCTGCACAAAGAGGGAGCAGAAGCAGTGCCTCTGCCCAAGGCAAGACCAGTATGGCCCAACTGTGGCACAGTTTTCTGTGCCCCCCACAAAAGTCTACACCATCACAGACGGCTCCAGTCAGCAGGAGGCAACGGTTCCGTCAGATGGTGACAGACTACATGTCTTGCCCTCTTGCTGTACTCCCAGACGGCTCTTCCCCTTTCAAGTTTTGGGTCTCAAAGCTGGATACATGGCCAGAGCTAAGCCAGTATGCATTGGAGGTGCTGTCTTGCCCTGCGGCCAGTGTATTATCGGAACGTGTCTTTAGTGCTGCAGGTGGTGTACTAACTGACCGTCGCATGCGACTATCCTCCGATAACGTTGACCGGCTTACTTTCCTGAAAATGAACAAGGCCTGGATCTCGCAGGAATTTGCCACTCCTCCTCCTGATTAAATAATTAGGTCACTGTATACGTTATCCAGGTCTCCTGTTGTGTTCATCTTTCTACCACCTGAACTTAAATTCCTGTGCTCCAACACCGCCAGTTGAGGCTCAGAAGTGCCGTCTGCACAGTCAAAACATACGACCCAGTGTTATTGGGTTTCAGTAACGTCAGCTGATCCCCAGCTGTGTAGCCGGCAATGTGTCATGCGACCGCCACGCTGACACAACAACTGAAATGTAAGGGAATCTGTCCCCCCCCCCCCCAAGGCGTTTGTTACTGAAAGAGCCACCTTGTGCAGCAGTAATGCTGCACAAGGAAAAGGTAGCTATTTTTGTTTAGCTCCTTGCACACGCAGAACTTAACACTTATAAAATGTGTCCACTGATACCGTAAAACCGTCCCGGAGGTGGGACTTTCCTTCGTAATGTGACGCAGCACAGCCGTCATTCCTACCCCCACGGCGCCGCGCACCGGCTCCTCAGCGTTGTTTTATTCCGTCCCGGAGCCTGCGCTGTTATGTTATCCCGTGGCCAGGCACACTTAGCGCTGCCCGTCTTCTGGCATCATTTGGTGTCAGGATGGCTGCGCCTGTGCGGCCGCGCTGGCAGAGAGCCCGCCTCGCAGTGTCTTCTGATTTAATCCCACTGGGGGCCTGGGATCCATGGACATGCGCAGTGCATATCTGAACCTCCACCTCTCACTCATTTCCCTATGGCTTCTTCAGACTGTTCGGTGTCAGCTGGTCCCTAATAGCATGCCACGGCCGTGACACCGCACAGTCTTAAGAAGCCGTAGGGAGGGGAGTGAGAGGCGAGGATATGCACTGCGCATGTCCATGGATCCCAGGCCCCCAGTGGGATTAAATCAGAAGACACTGCGAGGCGGGCTCTCTGCCAGCGCGGCCGCACAGGCGCAGCCATCCTGACACCAAATGATGCCAGAAGACGGGCAGCGCTAAGTGTGCCTGGCCACGGGATAACATAACAGCGCAGGCTCCGGGACGGAATAAACCAACGCTGAGGAGCCGGTGCGCGGCGCCGGGGGGGTAGGAATGACGGCTGTGCTGCGTCACATTACGAAGGAAAGTCCCACCTCCGGGACGGTTTTACGGTTGCAGGGGACACATTTTATAAGTGTTTAGTTCTGTGTTTGCAAGGAGCATGATGAAAAGAGCCACCTTTTCCTTTTGCATCTTTTGTGCTGCACAAGCTGGCTCTTTCAGCTACAAACGCCTTGGGGGGGAGGTTAAAGGTTCCCTTTCGACTTTCTCAGGCTTCGGCCTACATTGTGTTCCTCTGCTTTTCCACCTGTCCCTGGGCTCCAACACCGCCAGTTGCCGTCCAGAAGTGCTGTACGCACAGTCAATAGTCCCTCCTCTGTTATTGGGGTTCAGTAACGTCAGCTGTTCCCCTGCTGTGTGTGTGGCAATCCCTCCTCCAACCTCCTCCAACCTCCTCCTCCTCCACCTGTCCCTGGGCTCCAACACCGCCAGTTGCCGTCCAGAAGTGCTGTACGCACAGTCAACAGTCCCTCCTCTGTTATTGGGGTTCAGTAACGTCAGCTGTTCCCCTGCTGTGTGTGTGGCAATCCCTCCTACCTCCTCCTCCACCTGTCCCTGGGCTCCAACACCGCCAGTTGCCGTCCAGAAGTGCTGTACGCACAGTCAACAGTCCCTCCTCTGTTATTGGGGTTCAGTAACGTCAGCTGTTCCCCTGCTGTGTGTGTGGCAATCCCTCCTCCAACCTCCTCCAACCTCCTCCTCCTCCACCTGTCCCTGGGCTCCAACACCGCCAGTTGCCGTCCAGAAGTGCTGTACGCACAGTCAACAGTCCCTCCTCTGTTATTGGGGTTCAGTAACGTCAGCTGTTCCCCTGCTGTGTGTGTGGCAATCCCTCCTACCTCCTCCTACCTCCACCTCCACCTGTCCCTGGGCTCCAACACCGCCAGTTGCCGTCCAGAAGTGCTGTACGCACAGTCAACAGTCCCTCCTCTGTTATTGGGGTTCAGTAACGTCAGCTGTTCCCCTGCTGTGTGTGTGGCAATCCCTCCTACCTCCTCCTACCTCCTCCTCCACCTGTCCCTGGGCTCCAACACCGCCAGTTGCCGTCCAGAAGTGCTGTACGCACAGTCAACAGTCCCTCCTCTGTTATTGGGGTTCAGTAACGTCAGCTGTTCCCCTGCTGTGTGTGTGGCAATCCCTCCTCCAACCTCCTCCAACCTCCTCCTCCTCCACCTGTCCCTGGGCTCCAACACCGCCAGTTGCCGTCCAGAAGTGCTGTACGCACAGTCAACAGTCCCTCCTCTGTTATTGGGGTTCAGTAACGTCAGCTGTTCCCCTGCTGTGTGTGTGGCAATCCCTCCTACCTCCTCCTACCTCCTCCTCCTCCACCTGTCCCTGGGCTCCAACACCGCCAGTTGCCGTCCAGAAGTGCTGTACGCACAGTCAACAGTCCCTCCTCTGTTATTGGGGTTCAGTAACGTCAGCTGTTCCCCAGCTGTGTGTGTGGCAATCCCTCCTACCTCCTCCTACCTCCTCCTCCACCTGTCCCTGGGCTCCAACACCGCCAGTTGCCGTCCAGAAGTGCTGTACGCACAGTCAACAGTCCCTCCTCTGTTATTGGGGTTCAGTAACGTCAGCTGTTCCCCTGCTGTGTGTGTGGCAATCCCTCCTCCAACCTCCTCCAACCTCCTCCTCCTCCACCTGTCCCTGGGCTCCAACACCGCCAGTTGCCGTCCAGAAGTGCTGTACGCACAGTCAACAGTCCCTCCTCTGTTATTGGGGTTCAGTAACGTCAGCTGTTCCCCTGCTGTGTGTGTGGCAATCCCTCCTCCAACCTCCTCCAACCTCCTCCTCCTCCACCTGTCCCTGGGCTCCAACACCGCCAGTTGCCGTCCAGAAGTGCTGTACGCACAGTCAACAGTCCCTCCTCTGTTATTGGGGTTCAGTAACGTCAGCTGTTCCCCTGCTGTGTGTGTGGCAATCCCTCCTACCTCCTCCTACCTCCTCCTCCACCTGTCCCTGGGCTCCAACACCGCCAGTTGCCGTCCAGAAGTGCTGTACGCACAGTCAACAGTCCCTCCTCTGTTATTGGGGTTCAGTAACGTCAGCTGTTCCCCTGCTGTGTGTGTGGCAATCCCTCCTCCAACCTCCTCCAACCTCCTCCTCCTCCACCTGTCCCTGGGCTCCAACACCGCCAGTTGCCGTCCAGAAGTGCTGTACGCACAGTCAACAGTCCCTCCTCTGTTATTGGGGTTCAGTAACGTCAGCTGTTCCCCTGCTGTGTGTGTGGCAATCCCTCCTCCAACCTCCTCCAACCTCCTCCTCCTCCACCTGTCCCTGGGCTCCAACACCGCCAGTTGCCGTCCAGAAGTGCTGTACGCACAGTCAACAGTCCCTCCTCTGTTATTGGGGTTCAGTAACGTCAGCTGTTCCCCTGCTGTGTGTGTGGCAATCCCTCCTCCAACCTCCTCCAACCTCCTCCTCCTCCACCTGTCCCTGGGCTCCAACACCGCCAGTTGCCGTCCAGAAGTGCTATACGCACAGTCAACAGTCCCTCCTCTGTTATTGGGGTTCAGTAACGTCAGCTGTTCCCCTGCTGTGTGTGTGGCAATCCCTCCTCCAACCTCCTCCAACCTCCTCCTCCTCCACCTGTCCCTGGGCTCCAACACCGCCAGTTGCCGTCCAGAAGTGCTGTACGCACAGTCAACAGTCCCTCCTCTGTTATTGGGGTTCAGTAACGTCAGCTGTTCCCCTGCTGTGTGTGTGGCAATCCCTCCTACCTCCTCCTACCTCCTCCTCCTCCACCTGTCCCTGGTCTCCAACACCGCCAGTTGCCGTCCAGAAGTGCTGTACGCACAGTCAACAGTCCCTCCTCTGTTATTGGGGTTCAGTAACGTCAGCTGTTCCCCAGCTGTGTGTGTGGCAATCCCTCCTACCTCCTCCTACCTCCTCCTCCACCTGTCCCTGGGCTCCAACACCGCCAGTTGCCGTCCAGAAGTGCTGTACGCACAGTCAACAGTCCCTCCTCTGTTATTGGGGTTCAGTAACGTCAGCTGTTCCCCTGCTGTGTGTGTGGCAATCCCTCCTCCAACCTCCTCCAACCTCCTCCTCCTCCACCTGTCCCTGGGCTCCAACACCGCCAGTTGCCGTCCAGAAGTGCTGTACGCACAGTCAACAGTCCCTACTCTGTTATTGGGGTTCAGTAACGTCAGCTGTTCCCCTGCTGTGTGTGTGGCAATCCCTCCTCCAACCTCCTCCAACCTCCTCCTCCTCCACCTGTCCCTGGGCTCCAACATCGCCAGTTGCCGTCCAGAAGTGCTGTACGCACAGTCAACAGTCCCTCCTCTGTTATTGGGGTTCAGTAACGTCAGCTGTTCCCCAGCTGTGTGTGTGGCAATCCCTCCTACCTCCTTCTACCTCCTCCTCCACCTGTCCCTGGGCTCCAACACCGCCAGTTGCCGTCCAGAAGTGCTGTACGCACAGTCAACAGTCCCTCCTCTGTTATTGGGGTTCAGTAACGTCAGCTGTTCCCCTGCTGTGTGTGTGGCAATCCCTCCTCCAACCTCCTCCAACCTCCTCCTCCTCCACCTGTCCCTGGGCTCCAACACCGCCAGTTGCCGTCCAGAAGTGCTGTACGCACAGTCAACAGTCCCTCCTCTGTTATTGGGGTTCAGTAACGTCAGCTGTTCCCCTGCTGTGTGTGTGGCAATCCCTCCTCCAACCTCCTCCAACCTCCTCCTCCTCCACCTGTCCCTGGGCTCCAACACCGCCAGTTGCCGTCCAGAAGTGCTGTACGCACAGTCAACAGTCCCTCCTCCAGTGGCGTAGGAAGGGGGGTGCGGGGGGGGCGGTCCGCCCCGGGCGGCACAATGCGGGGGGGCGGCACAATGCGGGGGTGAGTCAGTGGCGTATCTAGGGGGGAGCAGCCGGCAGGGGGGCGCAGTCGGGCCGCCTAAAGCGGCGGTCCGCAGTGTCTCCCCCGGCGGCTGCATTCTGCCACCCCCCCCGCACTGGGAGTCAGCTGTTCTCTGTGCCGACTGTCAAGCTGACAGCCGGCACAGAGAAGCTGCGGCGCGCCGGCTCCCAGTGTTCAATTGTACTCGTATCTGTGATGCGAGTACAATTGAAGCTCTGACTGCCGGGTCAGAGCGACGCCAGCAGTGTAATCAGGTCATGTGATCACGCTGCTGACGTCACTCACCTGCGCGGCAGAGCAGGAGATGCAGAGCGGTGGTAAGTGCTCCAGTGGAGCTGAAGACACCGAAGGTGCAGGGGGGGAATTTACTGTGTGGGGAAGGGGGGCATATATTGTGGGGGGGATTTAATGTGAGGGGATGGGGGGCATATATTGTGGGGGGGATTTACTGTGAGTGGGAATGGGGGCATTTATTGTGGGGGGGATTTAATGTGAGGGGATGGGGGGCATATATTGTGGGGGGGATTTACTGTGAGTGGGGATGGGGGGCATATATTGTGGGGGGGATTTAATGTGCGGGGATGGGGGGGATATATTGTGGGGGGGATTTAATGTGCGGGGATGGGGGGCATATATTGTGGGGGGGATTTAATGTGCGGGGATGGGGGGCATATATTGTGGGGGGGATTTACTGTGAGTGGGGATGGGGGCATATATTGTGGGGGGGATTTAATGTGAGTGGGGATGGGGGGCATATATTGTGGGGGGGATTTACTGTGAGTGGGGGGGATTTAATGTGAGTGGGGATAGTGGGATATATTATTGGATTGGGGAGATTTAATGTGAGTGGAGATGGGGGATTTAATGTGTGGGGGAGATCTGAGGACACAAAATGAAGAGCAAAGGGGGAGATGGGGGGGCATATATGAGGAAACAGTATGGGGGATGGGTGCAGACAGCTTGGGGTCAAACGGGGGGATGTATGCAGACACAGTATGAGTAGCGATGTGAAAAACGTATGTGGACAGAGTACGGGGAGTGAGGGTGTTGGGATGTGTGCATGCGTAGCATGGGAGACAGTGTAAGGGCACAGCCAGGAGGGGATAGTATACAAAGGAGGGGGAGTGTGATGAGAGAGTACAGTATAAATACTGGGCCCTATAGGGGGGACACAGTGTGAGAGGTCAGTGTGAAGAGGGGTCCGGTATAGAAAGGGGAGGTCAGTGTGAAGAGCAAGTACCATAAGACGGACAGTGTGGGGGTCATATTTTATGCAGACAATATAGTGAGGGGCAATTTTTTATTCAGGAGCATTATAATGACACTTGTATCTTTAAGGGCATCATGTGGAGATTTTCTGCAAAAGAACGGAGAAGATGGAAGTCTGCAGAGACGGCTGTGGATCAGAAAACTCATCATGGGGTCTGGACAATATGAAGAAATGAAGGAGAACAACTCCAGAGGCGACGTCATCTATAAGGTACCTGGATGTAAATGTTATTTGTGATACTAACTAACTCTCATGTTTTTATTTATGTTAGGAGCATTAAAGGGGATGTCCAGGTTTGTAATGAGTCTGCAGTCATTCTTTGTGACTGCAGACTTCTGACTTCTCACAGTGTGCCCTGCACACTGTCAGGATTCTCTCGTGCTGGCGATTTACATACATGCGGTCACATGCTGACTAGACATGTGTGGCCTCACTCTATGATAATGAACTGAGCGAGGCCAGGCACGTCTAGTCGGAATGTGGTCAGAAGTATACAAATCGCATGCTTGTGCTGACATGACCGTCCACCGGCCAGGGAGAATCCTAAAAGTGTGCAGTGCATTAGTTGTGAGAATTCAGAAGCTGCGATGTCAGGATTCAGCTCTGCAGGTTCCAGTCGTCGACACATTGACACGTCACTCATATGCGATTTTCATACTCGTGGTCCTGTAACAACGAGCTTCTCTTCTGCTTCTCTCAGTTTTTCACTTAACATTGGGAGCTTAAGGGAGAGGAGCTCGTCGGTACATGACTAAGTGTGAAAATCGCATACATTCTGGGGGGGGGGGGGGCGCCAAACTCGGGAACAGCCCCGGGCGGCAAAAGCTCTAGCTACGCCCCTGCCCTCCTCTGTTATTGGGGTTCAGTAACGTCAGCTGTTCCCCAGCTGTGTGTGTGGCAATCCCTCCTACCTCCTCCTACCTCCTCCTCCACCTGTCCCTGGGCTCCAACACCGCCAGTTGCCGTCCAGAAGTGCTGTACGCACAGTCAACAGCCCCTCCTCTGTTATTGGGGTTCAGTAACGTCAGCTGTTCCCCTGCTGTGTGTGTGGCAATCCCTCCTCCAACCTCCTCCAACCTCCTCCTCCTCCACCTGTCCCTGGGCTCCAACACCGCCAGTTGCCGTCCAGAAGTGCTGTACGCACAGTCAACAGTCCCTCCTCTGTTATTGGGGTTCAGTAACGTCAGCTGTTCCCCTGCTGTGTGTGTGGCAATCCCTCCTCCAACCTCCTCCAACCTCCTCCTCCTCCACCTGTCCCTGGGCTCCAACACCGCCAGTTGCCGTCCAGAAGTGCTGTACGCACAGTCAACAGTCCCTCCTCTGTTATTGGGGTTCAGTAACGTCAGCTGTTCCCCAGCTGTGTGTGTGGCAATCCCTCCTACCTCCTCCTACCTCCTCCTCCACCTGTCCCTGGGCTCCAACACCGCCAGTTGCCGTCCAGAAGTGCTGTACGCACAGTCAACAGTCCCTCCTCTGTTATTGGGGTTCAGTAACGTCAGCTGTTCCCCTGCTGTGTGTGTGGCAATCCCTCCTCCAACCTCCTCCAACCTCCTCCTCCTCCACCTGTCCCTGGGCTCCAACACAGCCAGTTGCCGTCCAGAAGTGCTGTACGCACAGAGCCAAACACCTCGCCAATGTGTTAGTGGGGTTCAGCACCGCCAGCTGTTCCCCTGCTGTGTATACGGCAACGTGTACTGCGACCGCCACGCAGGCACAACAAGTTAAATTTAAGGGAACCTGTCCCCCCCCCCCCAGGCGTTTGTTACTGAAGGAGCCACCTTGTGCAGCAGTAATGATGCAAAGGGAAAAAGTGCCTCTTTTCGTGGTGCTCCTTGCACATGCTGAACCTAACACTTATGAAATGTGTCCCCTCACAGCGTTCAACCGTCCGGTAGGTGGAACTTTCCTTTGTCATGTGACGCAGCACAGCCGTCATTTTTACCCCCTTGTCGCCGTGCGCCGCCTCCTCAGCGTTGTTTGAATCTGTCCCGGAGCCTGCGCTGTTAGGTTACCCCTTGGCCATGCACACATTTTGCGCTGCCCGTCTTCTGACATCATTTGCTGTCAGGCTGGCTGCGCCTGTGCGGGTGCGCTGTCCGAGATTCAGCCTCGCGGTGTCGTCTAATGTAATCCCACCGCGGGCCTGGGATCCGTGTCCATGCGCAGTGCATATCCTCGCCTCTCACTCCCCTCCCTACGGCTTCTTCAGACTGTTCGGTGTCAGCTGATCCCTAATAGCATGCCACGGCCGTGACACCGCACAGTCTTAAGAAGCCATTGGGAGGGGTGTGAGAGGCGAGGATATGCACTGCGCATGGACACGGATCCCAGGCCCGCGGTGGGATTACATTAGACGACACCGCGAGGCTGAATCTCGGACAGCGCACCCGCACAGGCGCAGCCAGCCTGACAGCAAATGATATCAGAAGACGGGCAGCGCAAAATGTGTGCATGGCCAAGGGGTAACCTAACAGCGCAGGCTCCGGGACAGATTCAAACAACGCTGAGGAGGCGGCGCACGGCGACAAGGGGGTAAAAATGACGGCTGTGCTGCGTCACATGACAAAGGAAAGTTCCACCTACCGGACGGTTGAACGCTGTGAGGGGACACATTTCATAAGTGTTAGGTTCAGCATCTGCAAGGACCATAATTAAAAGAGCTAAGTTTACCTTTTCCAGCATTAGTGCTGTACACGATGGCTCTTCCAGCTACAAACGCCTGGGGGGGGGGTTAAAGGTTTCCTTTCAACTTGCTCCAGTGCAGGCTTCGGCCTACACTCTGCTCCCCCTGCAGAGCCCGGGCTCCAACACCGCCAGTTGGGGCCCGGTACTGCTAGCTGCACAGAGAAAAACACCAGCCAATGTGTCAGTGGGGTTCAGCACCGCCAGCTGTTCCCCTGCTGTGCAGCCGGCAACGTGTCCTGCAACAGCCACGCAGGCACAACAGACCCAAAGCTGCCGCCAGTGCAGGCTTCGGCCTACACTCTGCTCCATCTCCTCCTCCTGCTGACCCCGGGCTCCAACACCGCCAGTTGGGGCCCGGTACTGCTAGCTGCACAGAGAAAAACACCAGCCAATGTGTCAGTGGGGTTCAGCACCGCCAGCTGTTCCCCTGCTGTGCAGCCGGCATCGTGTCCTGCAACAGCCACGCAGGCACAACAGACCCAAAGCTGCCGCCAGTGCAGGCTTCGGCCTACACTCTGCTCCATCTCCTCCTCCTGCTGACCCCGGGCTCCAACACCGCCAGTTGGGGCCCGGTACTGCTAGCTGCACAGAGAAAAACACCAGCCAATGTGTCAGTGGGGTTCAGCACCGCCAGCTGTTCCCCTGCTGTGCAGCCGGCAACGTGTCCTGCAACAGCCACGCAGGCACAACAGACCCAAAGCTGCCGCCAGTGCAGGCTTCGGCCTACACTCTGCTCCATCTCCTCCTCCTGCTGACCCCGGGCTCCAACACCGCCAGTTGGGGCCCGGTACTGCTAGCTGCACAGAGAAAAACACCAGCCAATGTGTCAGTGGGGTTCAGCACCGCCAGCTGTTCCCCTGCTGTGCAGCCGGCATCGTGTCCTGCAAAAGCCACGCAGACACAAGAACTGAAATTGAAGGGAACCTGTCCCCCCTCCCCCAGGCGTTTGTACGTTTTTAAGGCCACCTTGTACAGCGGTAATGCTGCATGTGTGCAAGGTGGCTCATAAACGTATTCTCCTCGCACATGTGGAACGGAAAACACGTCTAAAATGTGTCCTCTGTGTGACCATTTAACCGTCCCGGTGGTGTGACTTTCCTTTGTAATGACACGCTGCAACCCCCTTGGTAGCGCTGCCCGTCTTCTGGCATCATTGTTTGGCTGCCTGCGCCTCTGCGGCCGCCCTGACCCACACAACGCCCCTCGGTGTCTTATTTCTTGGGACTGCGAGGGTGTGTTTGATGGGCATGAGCAGTGCATCAGTTCGCCTGTCCCTCATCTCCTTCCGCCTTCTTCAGACTGTGCGGCTTCATGGCCGTGGCATGCGATAAGGGATCAGCTGACGCCACATAGTCTGAAGCAGGTGTAAGAACCCAAGCGAGAGGCGAACATATGTACTGCGCCAGGCCATGAATCCCAGCCCCGCAGTGTTTTAACTATGTCAATACACTGCGGGGCTGTGATTCATGGGCATCGCGAACCGCACCAGCCAACATTAAATGAGGTCAGAAGATGGGCAGCGCTAACAGCGCTAGGCCGGGGGATAACACGACAGCGCAGACTCCTGTACAGCAAATAACAACGCTCAGGAGGCTGCACCCAGCACCAAGGTGGGATTCTTGACATCTGTGCTGCGTCTCATTACAAAGGGAACTCGCGCCTCCAACACAGTTTGACTGTATAAAGGGCTAAATGTTATACGTGTTCCATTCAGCGTGTGCAAGGAGCCAAATTAAAAGAGCAACCTTTGACTTGTGCACCACTACTGCTGCATAAGCTGTGGCTCTTCTACTTTGTAACCCCTGAGGGGGGGTTAAAGGTTACCTTTGAAACTGGTTCGATTAGGCTTCGGCCTACACTCTGCTCCCCCTGCAGAGCCCTGGGCTCCAACACCGCCAGTTGGGGCCCGGTACTGCTAGCTGCACAGAGAAAAACACCAGCCAATGTGTCAGTGGGGTTCAGCACCGCCAGCTGTTCCCCTGCTGTGCAGCCGGCAACGTGTCCTGCAACAGCCACGCAGGCACAACAGACCCAAAGCTGCCGCCAGTGCAGGCTTCGGCCTACACTCTGCTCCATCTCCTCCTCCTGCTGACCCCGGGCTCCAACACCGCCAGTTGGGGCCCGGTACTGCTAGCTGCACAGAGAAAAACACCAGCCAATGTGTCAGTGGGGTTCAGCACCGCCAGCTGTTCCCCTGCTGTGCAGCCGGCATCGTGTCCTGCAAAAGCCACGCAGACACAAGAACTGAAATTGAAGGGAACCTGTCCCCCCTCCCCCAGGCGTTTGTACGTTTTTAAGGCCACCTTGTACAGCGGTAATGCTGCATGTGTGCAAGGTGGCTCATAAACGTATTCTCCTCGCACATGTGGAACGGAAAACACGTCTAAAATGTGTCCTCTGTGTGACCATTTAACCGTCCCGGTGGTGTGACTTTCCTTTGTAATGACACGCTGCAACCCCCTTGGTAGCGCTGCCCGTCTTCTGGCATCATTGTTTGGCTGCCTGCGCCTCTGCGGCCGCCCTGACCCACACAACGCCCCTCGGTGTCTTATTTCTTGGGACTGCGAGGGTGTGTTTGATGGGCATGAGCAGTGCATCAGTTCGCCTGTCCCTCATCTCCTTCCGCCTTCTTCAGACTGTGCGGCTTCATGGCCGTGGCATGCGATAAGGGATCAGCTGACGCCACATAGTCTGAAGCAGGTGTAAGAACCCAAGCGAGAGGCGAACATATGTACTGCGCCAGGCCATGAATCCCAGCCCCGCAGTGTTTTAACTATGTCAATACACTGCGGGGCTGTGATTCATGGGCATCGCGAACCGCACCAGCCAACATTAAATGAGGTCAGAAGATGGGCAGCGCTAACAGCGCTAGGCCGGGGGATAACACGACAGCGCAGACTCCTGTACAGCAAATAACAACGCTCAGGAGGCTGCACCCAGCACCAAGGTGGGATTCTTGACATCTGTGCTGCGTCTCATTACAAAGGGAACTCGCGCCTCCAACACAGTTTGACTGTATAAAGGGCTAAATGTTATACGTGTTCCATTCAGCGTGTGCAAGGAGCCAAATTAAAAGAGCAACCTTTGACTTGTGCACCACTACTGCTGCATAAGCTGTGGCTCTTCTACTTTGTAACCCCTGAGGGGGGGTTAAAGGTTACCTTTGAAACTGGTTCGATTAGGCTTCGGCCTACACTCTGCTCCCCCTGCAGAGCCCTGGGCTCCAACACCGCCAGTTGGGGCCCGGTACTGCTAGCTGCACAGAGAAAAACACCAGCCAATGTGTCAGTGGGGTTCAGCACCGCCAGCTGTTCCCCTGCTGTGCAGCCGGCAACGTGTCCTGCAACAGCCACGCAGGCACAACAGACCCAAAGCTGCCGCCAGTGCAGGCTTCGGCCTACACTCTGCTCCATCTCCTCCTCCTGCTGACCCCGGGCTCCAACACCGCCAGTTGGGACCCGGTACTGCTAGCTGCACAGAGAAAAACACCAGCCAATGTGTCAGTGGGGTTCAGCACCGCCAGCTGTTCCCCTGCTGTGCAGCCGGCATCGTGTCCTGCAACAGCCACGCAGGCACAACAGACCCAAAGCTGCCGCCAGTGCAGGCTTCGGCCTACACTCTGCTCCATCTCCTCCTCCTGCTGACCCCGGGCTCCAACACCGCCAGTTGGGGCCCGGTACTGCTAGCTGCACAGAGAAAAACACCAGCCAATGTGTCAGTGGGGTTCAGCACCGCCAGCTGTTCCCCTGCTGTGCAGCCGGCAACGTGTCCTGCAACAGCCACGCAGGCACAACAGACCCAAAGCTGCCGCCAGTGCAGGCTTCGGCCTACACTCTGCTCCATCTCCTCCTCCTGCTGACCCCGGGCTCCAACACCGCCAGTTGGGGCCCGGTACTGCTAGCTGCACAGAGAAAAACACCAGCCAATGTGTCAGTGGGGTTCAGCACCGCCAGCTGTTCCCCTGCTGTGCAGCCGGCATCGTGTCCTGCAAAAGCCACGCAGACACAAGAACTGAAATTGAAGGGAACCTGTCCCCCCTCCCCCAGGCGTTTGTACGTTTTTAAGGCCACCTTGTACAGCGGTAATGCTGCATGTGTGCAAGGTGGCTCATAAACGTATTCTCCTCGCACATGTGGAACGGAAAACACGTCTAAAATGTGTCCTCTGTGTGACCATTTAACCGTCCCGGTGGTGTGACTTTCCTTTGTAATGACACGCTGCAACCCCCTTGGTAGCGCTGCCCGTCTTCTGGCATCATTGTTTGGCTGCCTGCGCCTCTGCGGCCGCCCTGACCCACACAACGCCCCTCGGTGTCTTATTTCTTGGGACTGCGAGGGTGTGTTTGATGGGCATGAGCAGTGCATCAGTTCGCCTGTCCCTCATCTCCTTCCGCCTTCTTCAGACTGTGCGGCTTCATGGCCGTGGCATGCGATAAGGGATCAGCTGACGCCACATAGTCTGAAGCAGGTGTAAGAACCCAAGCGAGAGGCGAACATATGTACTGCGCCAGGCCATGAATCCCAGCCCCGCAGTGTTTTAACTATGTCAATACACTGCGGGGCTGTGATTCATGGGCATCGCGAACCGCACCAGCCAACATTAAATGAGGTCAGAAGATGGGCAGCGCTAACAGCGCTAGGCCGGGGGATAACACGACAGCGCAGACTCCTGTACAGCAAATAACAACGCTCAGGAGGCTGCACCCAGCACCAAGGTGGGATTCTTGACATCTGTGCTGCGTTTCATTACAAAGGGAACTCGCGCCTCCAACACAGTTTGACTGTATAAAGGGCTAAATGTTATACGTGTTCCATTCAGCGTGTGCAAGGAGCCAAATTAAAAGAGCAACCTTTGACTTGTGCACCACTACTGCTGCATAAGCTGTGGCTCTTCTACTTTGTAACCCCTGAGGGGGGGTTAAAGGTTACCTTTGAAACTGGTTCGATTAGGCTTCGGCCTACACTCTGCTCCCCCTGCAGAGCCCTGGGCTCCAACACCGCCAGTTGGGGCCCGGTACTGCTAGCTGCACAGAGAAAAACACCAGCCAATGTGTCAGTGGGGTTCAGCACCGCCAGCTGTTCCCCTGCTGTGCAGCCGGCAACGTGTCCTGCAACAGCCACGCAGGCACAACAGACCCAAAGCTGCCGCCAGTGCAGGCTTCGGCCTACACTCTGCTCCATCTCCTCCTCCTGCTGACCCCGGGCTCCAACACCGCCAGTTGGGGCCCGGTACTGCTAGCTGCACAGAGAAAAACACCAGCCAATGTGTCAGTGGGGTTCAGCACCGCCAGCTGTTCCCCTGCTGTGCAGCCGGCATCGTGTCCTGCAAAAGCCACGCAGACACAAGAACTGAAATTGAAGGGAACCTGTCCCCCCTCCCCCAGGCGTTTGTACGTTTTTAAGGCCACCTTGTACAGCGGTAATGCTGCATGTGTGCAAGGTGGCTCATAAACGTATTCTCCTCGCACATGTGGAACGGAAAACACGTCTAAAATGTGTCCTCTGTGTGACCATTTAACCGTCCCGGTGGTGTGACTTTCCTTTGTAATGACACGCTGCAACCCCCTTGGTAGCGCTGCCCGTCTTCTGGCATCATTGTTTGGCTGCCTGCGCCTCTGCGGCCGCCCTGACCCACACAACGCCCCTCGGTGTCTTATTTCTTGGGACTGCGAGGGTGTGTTTGATGGGCATGAGCAGTGCATCAGTTCGCCTGTCCCTCATCTCCTTCCGCCTTCTTCAGACTGTGCGGCTTCATGGCCGTGGCATGCGATAAGGGATCAGCTGACGCCACATAGTCTGAAGCAGGTGTAAGAACCCAAGCGAGAGGCGAACATATGTACTGCGCCAGGCCATGAATCCCAGCCCCGCAGTGTTTTAACTATGTCAATACACTGCGGGGCTGTGATTCATGGGCATCGCGAACCGCACCAGCCAACATTAAATGAGGTCAGAAGATGGGCAGCGCTAACAGCGCTAGGCCGGGGGATAACACGACAGCGCAGACTCCTGTACAGCAAATAACAACGCTCAGGAGGCTGCACCCAGCACCAAGGTGGGATTCTTGACATCTGTGCTGCGTCTCATTACAAAGGGAACTCGCGCCTCCAACACAGTTTGACTGTATAAAGGGCTAAATGTTATACGTGTTCCATTCAGCGTGTGCAAGGAGCCAAATTAAAAGAGCAACCTTTGACTTGTGCACCACTACTGCTGCATAAGCTGTGGCTCTTCTACTTTGTAACCCCTGAGGGGGGGTTAAAGGTTACCTTTGAAACTGGTTCGATTAGGCTTCGGCCTACACTCTGCTCCCCCTGCAGAGCCCTGGGCTCCAACACCGCCAGTTGGGGCCCGGTACTGCTAGCTGCACAGAGAAAAACACCAGCCAATGTGTCAGTGGGGTTCAGCACCGCCAGCTGTTCCCCTGCTGTGCAGCCGGCAACGTGTCCTGCAACAGCCACGCAGGCACAACAGACCCAAAGCTGCCGCCAGTGCAGGCTTCGGCCTACACTCTGCTCCATCTCCTCCTCCTGCTGACCCCGGGCTCCAACACCGCCAGTTGGGGCCCGGTACTGCTAGCTGCACAGAGAAAAACACCAGCCAATGTGTCAGTGGGGTTCAGCACCGCCAGCTGTTACCCTGCTGTGCAGCCGGAATCGTGTCCTGCAAAAGCCACGCAGACACTTGCTCTTGTACCTTCTGCTCCCCATCCTGGTTCCAGTACCGTCAGCTGGTTCCGGGCAGAGCCTTTGGCTTAGGTGCCTCCCTCTGGGTATCCGAGTTCCACCAACGTCAGGTGGTCCTTGGTAGTGCTTTCAGGCACGGGTACCTCCTGCTTAGTAACCGGGTTCCAGTAACGTCAGCTGGTCCTCGGTAGTTCCATTGGCTCTTGGACCTTCGGCTACCCATCCGGGTTCCAGCACCGTCAGCTGGTTCTCGGCAGTGTCTTTTGCTCTTGTACCTTCTGCTCCCCATCCTGGTTCCAGTACCGTCAGCTGGTTCCGGGCAGAGCCTTTGGCTTAGGTGCCTCCCTCTGGGTATCCGAGTTCCACCAACGTCAGGTGGTCCTTGGTAGTGCTTTCAGGCACGGGTACCTCCTGCTTAGTAACTGGGTTCCAGTAACGTCAGCTGGTCCTCGGTAGTTCCATTGGCTCTTGGACCTTCGGGTAGCCATCCGAGTTCCAGTTCCATCAGCTGGTTCTCGGCATTTTCTCAGCCTTCTTGTACCTTCTGCTACATTTCCAAGTTCAAGAGACTAAACACGATGACCCGGAAGACCACCCCTAAGATGACGACGACACCAGAGACGACAACCACCGTGATGACGACGACCCTGGAGACGATGACCCCGAAGACCACCCCGATGACGACGACCCCGGAGACGACGACCCTGAAGACCACCCCGATGACGACGACCCCGGAGATGACGACCCTGGAGACGACGACGACCTGGAAGACCGAGAAGCAGAAGAACAAGAGGCTGCAGAACAAAGAGCAGAAGAACATTAAGCATAACACTAAATATCAGAGCAAAAAATATTATCTAAATTATAAGCAGAAGAAGACTAAGCAGTGTATGGGGGTGAGTCCGTTCCTCCTCGTGGTGCCACTGGATAAAGCCTGATGCTGCAGGCCAAACTGAACGCGGACAAATGTAACTCTTTTGTGACAGGCAGAACGGAAGGTGTAATCTTCAAAGTTTTATAGATAACAACTACGGGAATGCCTGTCACAAATAAGAATATGATGAAGAAGTAGAATATGATGAAGATAATAGTAAAATAAAAAGAATATGAACAATGTAACCAAAAAAATAATAGGTAGAAGATGAAGAAGAAGATGAATAAGGTGAAGAAGTTGATGTCAAAGAAGCTGATGATGAGGATAATGAAGAAGAAAGTGTGGGAGAAGTAAAAAAGAAGGTGAAGGGCGTGGAAGTAGTGAAACATCAATATCTGACAAAATAAAAAAAAAAATTAACATAGTCAAAATCTTTCTACCGCCGAACGTCATAAAAAACCCCCAAAATCCTGCTATTCTATTACGTTGGGCTAAACCTCTGTGCCTTTAATGTCTCCGCCACATCCCCCAATACATCCTACATTATTCTTAGTTGTTTTCCTTCATGTAGAATGAACCTACAAGTTTATAAAGGGTTTATTTTAATTCCGATATTTTCGTCCCATTGACTTGCATTGGGATCGGGTATCGGTATCGGATTGGATCCGATACTTTGACGGTATCGGCCGATACTTTCCGATACCGATACTTTCCGATATCGGAAAGTATCGCTCAACACTAGTCGCTGGATCTCCCGCTGTCATCGCTGGATCGTTGTGTGTGACAGCGATCCAGCGATGCGTTCGCTTGTAACCAGGGTAAACATCGGGTTACTAAGCGCAGGGCCGTGCTTAGTAACCCGATGTTTACCGTGGTTACCAGCGTAAAAGTAAAAAAAAAACAAACAGTACATACTCACCATCTGATGTCCGTCAGGTCCCTTGCCGTCTGCTTCCCGCTCTGACTGACTCCCGGCCGTAAGGCAGTACAGAGCACAGCGGTGACGTCACCGCTGTGCTCTGCTTTCACTTTACGGCGGCACTCAGTCAGAGCGGGAAGCAGACGGCAAGGGACCTGACGGACATCAGATGGTGAGTATGTACGGTTTTTTTTTTTTTACTTTTACGCTGGTAACCACAGTAAACATCGGGTTACTAAGCGCGGCCCTGCGCTTAGTAACCCGATGTTTACCCTGGTTACCAGCGAACCTCGGCATCGTTGGTCGCTGGAGAGCTGACTGTGTGACAGCTCCCCAGCGACCACACAACGACTTACCAACGATCACGGCCAGGTCGTATCGCAGGTCGTGATCGTTGGTAAATCGTATAGTGAGACGGTACCCTAAGACATGTAACTAATAAAGAACAGTAGAACTAAACTTTGTCTCCTTACAAACACATTTGCAGCAGCAGCTCTCACAGCTCTGCTGTATTTCAACACTTGCCGCCTGTGAGATGGAATCTGGAAAACTATGAGAGGAACCTGCAGATGTGTCAGGTATAATTGCACACAGCTCTGCAGTGAGATCAGGAGAGCAGAGATGGGCCATCACACATCACTCTGGAGCCCCCCTTCATGAAAAATAACCTCTGGGGCAGATTATTATGTAGATCATTGTTCAGCCCATAGCCTGGAACAGCTCATTTACACATAAGAAAAACGTGGATTTCTCTTGAATAAGACATCAGATTGCAGATATCAAGGTATTATTTTATTCAGCTTACTATGTCCTACACGCCCATATAGATGGCTTAGGAGGGTTGATCCTACTGACAGATTCCCTTTAAGGAGTTTGTCAAAGCTGGATATATTTACACTGAATTTGCTAATATTAATGGGAATCATGATTATAATTGTGAAGTTTTTCCCACCCAGAATTTCTAAAGAGCTACATATTTTGTATTCCTACTAATATAACATGTTATAAAATGTTATAAATATTACAGTGTTGGGGACCAAACTCTGGGCTACCCTGATTGCCAAAATGATGGATCCTGTCCCTCATGACCAGTATCGCTATCATAGAAGTTGCATAAAGTGGCTGCCAACTTTCCAAGCTGCTGCTCCATACAACTAGGAGAGTTAAGGAAAATGCTCTAGATGGGTTGTTCCCCTACCTAATGTAGAGTTGTGTGAGCATGTTCTGTCTGCTCAACTGACACTCTCTATAAAGTATCATCACCTCGATCTTACTGATGGGCAGAGTCAAGTGATTGGTCTACTCCATGCTAAATATTAGTGGGGTCAATCTTGTGACAGAGGTGAAGCAAAAGGAAAGATGATTATTTAAACCCTTAACATGGCATTATATCACAGAAAGTTGAAAAAAAATGATATCATGATATCTGCGATCTGATGTCTTATTCCTAAGAGATTCACATTTTTCTTAATATGTAAATGAGCTGCTAAGATCTATGGGCCGGATGCTAATCTCTTTGAGAATCTGCCTCCAGAGGTTTCAGTCATTACATGTCTCACACTGGCAACAAAGTTTTCATTTAAAATAATTTTGTGAGACATGTAATAACTAGTGTTGAGTGATACCTTCCAATATTCAAAAGTATCGGTATTGGATCGGCCGATATCCAAAAAATATCGGATATCGCCAATACTGATACCAATGCAAGTCAATGGGACACAAATATCGGAACATAAATAAGCCCTTTCTGTCCTTCTATATGCTGTGCCAGAGGGGGCAAGAGTGTGGGCGGTGCGTGGGCAGACACTGAGTGTCTGTGTCTGCGGGACGGGTCTGTGCGGGCCTGCCAAGGATCTGTACGTGCCTTCCGGGGCTATATGTGGCGTGCAGGGGATCTATGCGGCGTGCTGGGGCTGCCCGGGCTCTATACGGTGTGGGGGGGTCTCTGTGCGGCTTGCGGGGTGTCTCTGTGCAGCGTGCGCGGTCTCTGTGCGGCGTGCGGGGTATTTCTGTGTGGCGTGCGGGGTGTCTCAGTGCGGGCATCGTCCGATGGGACTACAAGTCCCATCGGACGATGCCTGCTACACTGACAGTGATTGACACATTAGCCAATGATGGGACAGTAGTAGTCTCATCATCTGGCTAATGTGTTGAATGAAAAAAAAAAATAATCCATACATACATAGATGCTACATACATGCTACATACATATATGCTACATACATGCTACATACATACATACATGCTACATACATACATGCTACATACATGCTACATACATGCTACATACATAATGCATACATACTACATACATACATACTACATACATACTTACATACTACATACATACTACATACATACACACATACTACATACATACATACATACTACATACATACTACATACATGCTACATACATGCTACATACATACTACATACATTCATACTGCATACCTACTACATACATGCTACATACATACATACTACATACATACATACTGCGTACCTACATACATACATGCTACATACATACTGCATACATACATACAGACATACTACATACAGTACATTCATACATTACATACATGACATACATATAGACATACAGTACATTAAACACAGATGACATACTCACCATTACTTGTCATTTTGATCCCCGAAGCCAGTGTCATCTGTAAAAAATATGAAAAAAACAAACAACCAATATACTCCCTGTCCGCAGAAATCCACGATTGTCCCACGATGATCTCCCGTGGAGAACGGCAGCAACAGCTATTGCAACCGCTCTCTAGGGGACCCAGATACACAATGACGGGAGGAAGGTATTCCTCCGCCGCTGTAAAAAAAAAGTCCCTAGTCTCACTTTATGGCATTGCTGTATGAGAAATTTTTCCAGGCAGCAATTGCCATAAAGTGAGACTTTGAACTCAGGTAACCTCAGTGATAAACTGCAGAAGCCATTGTCTCCTGTCAGTGTGTCACTGAGGGTCCTATAGAGCAGTGACATCACCCGATGTCACTGTTCTATAGGGGAGATCGTCGTGGGACACTCGTTATTAATTGGACTACGGCGGACAGGTAGTATGCAGTTTATTATTTTACGTTTTTGCAGGCGCTGAAGTATGGTAAGTATGGTGAAATGAAGAATATTAAAATACTTTTTTCTAATGTGTGTGTGTTTTATTAACCCTTTCTTACTATTGGATTAATAACGGATAGGCGTCTTATTGACGCCTCTCCGTTATTAACCCGGCTTAATGTCACCTTACAATAGCAAGGTGACTTTAACCCCTTATTACCCCATATCCCAAAGCTAAACGGGAGTGGGAAGAGAGGGACTAAGTGCTGGAATTGGTGCATCTTACAGATGCGCCATTTCCGGGGCGGCTGCGGACTGGTATTTGTAGCCAGGGGGGCCAATATCCATGGCCCCTCTCTAGGCTATGAATATCAGCCCGCAGCTGTCTGCGTAGCCTTTCTGGCTATAAAATATAGGGGGACCCCACGTCATTTTTTTGGGAGGTGCCCCTATTTTAATAGCCAGTAAAGGCTACGTAGACAGCTGTTGGCTGATATTCATCGCAGGCTACAAATATTGGCCCCCGGCTGTCGGCTTTCCCCCTCTGGTGCAGAAAATTGCGCGGGATCCCACACCGTTTTTTTTCCTTTCTTTGTGTTTTTTTGTGCCCGACGTGGGCAGCGGATGCAGTTTTTCAACGCATCCACTGCTCATTCTGAAGTGCGGGAAGGAGGAAGCGGAGTTTCTGCTGAGCATGCGCGGTAGAAAATGGCAGACGTGACGGACAAAAAAACGTTCACTTGAACGTTTTTTCGTGCTGACGGTCCGCCAAAACACGACATGTAGTTTTTGGTGCAGGTTTTAATGCTTGTTTTTGGTGCAGTTTTTGGTGCTGTTTTTGATGTGGTTTTAGATGCTGTTTTTGATGCGGTTTTTGATGCTGTTTTTGATGCAGTTTTTGTTCCGTTTTTTTGACCGGTTTTGATGCATTTTTTGGAAATAAATAAACGGAAAATGTTCATGATTTGAATGGAAACATACATGAAAAAACGGATTCGGAGGCCAGATTCATTTCACATCTGTTTCATCCATTTTTTGGTGGATCCGTCGCTGTGCGTTTTTTCGCCGGACAGAAAAAGCGTTCCTCTGTATGTGTTTTCCGTCCGGCGGAAACAGCTTTTTTGACGGATCCTGCAAAAAAGGGATGAAACGTGTGGCCATCAGGCGCAATCTGGCGCTAATACAACTCTATGAGAAAAAAATGGATTCTGGCGGAAAAAAAAATCCGGCAGAAAAAAACTGATCCGGCGGAGAAAACTGATCCGGCGAAAAAAACTGATCCGGCGGAAAAAAACTGATCCGGTGGTAAAACGGATCTGGCGGAGAAAAACGGATCCGGTGGAAAAAACGGATCCGGCGGAAAAAAACGGATCCTGCAAATGTGCTCGCAGGATGCGTTTTTTCCCATAGACTTGTATTAGCAATGGATTGCGACGGATGGCCACACGTCGCGTCCGTCGTGCAACAGATCCGTCGTGTTTTGGCGGACCTTCGGCACGAAAAAACGTTCAAGTGAACGTTTTCTTTGTCCATCGCATCCGCCATTTTCTACCATGCATGCGCGGCCGAAACTCCGCCCCCTCCTCCCCGCACTTCAGAATGGGCAGCGGATGCGTTGAAAAACTGCATCTGCTGCCCATGTCGTGCACAAATTTCACAACGTGCGTCGGTACGTCGGCTCGACGCATAGCGATGGACCCGTACCGACGCAAGTGTGAAACAGGACTTTATGAGCGTTGAATTTAAAAAAAAAAAAAAAAACGGCGTGGGCTCCCGCGCAATTTTCTGCACCAGAGGGGGAAAGCCGACAGCCGGGGGCCAATATTTGTAGCCTGCGATGAATATCAGCCCGCAGCTGTCTGCGTAGCCTTTACTAGCTATGAAAATAGGGGGACCCCCCCAAAAAATGACGTGGGGTCCCCCTATATTTTATAGCCAGAAAGGCTATGCAGACAGCTGATATTCATAGCCTAGAGAGGGGCCAATTCCGGCACTTAGCCCCTCTCTTCCCACTCCCGTGTAGCGGTGGGATATGGGGTAATAAGGGGTTAATGTCACCTTGCTATTGTAAGGTGACATTAAGCCGGGTTAATAACGGAGAGGCGTCAATAAGACGCCTATCTGTTATTAATCCAATAGTAAGAAAGGGTTAATAAAACACACACACATTAGAAAAAAGTATTTTAATATTCTTCATTTCACCATACTTACCATACTTCAGCGCCTGCAAAAAACGTAAAATAATAAACCACATACTACCTGTCCGCCGTAGTCCAATTAATAACGAGTGTCCCATGAAGATCTCCCCTATAGAACAGTGACATCGGGTGATGTCACTGCTCTATAGGAACCTCAGTGACACACTGACAGGAGACAATGGCTCCTGCAGTGTATCACTGAGGTTACCTGAGTTCAAAGTCTCACTTTATGGCAATTGCTGCCTGGGAAAATTTCTTATACAGCAATGCCATAAAGTGAGACTAGGGACTTTTTTTCTTACAGCGGCGAAGGAATACCTTCCTCCCGTCATTGTGTATCTGGGTCCCCTGGAGAGCGGTTGCAACAGCTGTTGGTGCCCTTCTCCATGGGAGATCGTCGTGGGACACTCGTGGATTTCTGCGGACAGTGAGTATATTGGTTGTTTTTTTTTCATATTTTTTACAGATGACACTGGCTTCGGGATCAAAATGACAAGTAATGGTGAGTATGTAATCTATGTTTAATGTACTGTATGTCAATATGTATGTCATGTATGTATGTATGTATGTACGCAGTATGTATGTATGTAGTATGTATGTAGTATGTATGTAGCATGTATGTAGCATGTATGTATGTAGCATGTATGTAGTATGTATGAGGTATGAATGTATGTAGTATGTATGTAGCATGTATGTAGCATGTATGTAGTATGTATGTATGCATGTAGTATGTATGTATGTAGTATGTAAGTATGTATGTAGTATGTATGCAGTATGTATGTAGTATGTATGTAGCATGTATGTATGTAGCATGTATGTATGTAGCATGCATGTATGTATGCATGTAGTATGTATGTATGTAGTATGTAAGTATGTATGTAGTATGTATGCAGTATGTATGTAGTATGTATGTAGCATGTATGTATGTAGCATGTATGTATGTAGCATGCATGTAGCATGTATGTAGCATGTATGTATGTAGCATGTATGTAGCATGTATGTAGCATGTATGTATGTATGGAGTTTTTTTTTTTTTCATTCAACACATTAGCTGGATGATGGGACTACTACTGTCCCATCATTGGCTAATGTGTAAAATCACTGTCAGTGTAGCAGGCATCGTCCGATGGGATGATGCCCGCACTGAGACACCCCGCACTCCACTGAGACACCGTGCACGCCGCACAGAGACCCCGCACGCCGCACAGAGACCCCGAACGCCGCAGACACACCGCATGCCGCACAGAGACCCCGCACGCCACACAGAGACACCCCGCATGCCGCACAGAGACCCCGCACGCCGCACAGACCCCCCCGCATGCCGCACAGAGACACCCCGCACGCCGCACAGAGACACCCCACACGCCGCACAGAGACACGCCATACAGAGACACCCCGCACAGAGACCCTGCACGCCGCATAGAGCCTCGGCACACATGCAGAGAGCCCCACGGTCACGCACAGACACCGCCCGCACTTGCGCTCACGCACACACGCAGTCTCCACCCACGCACCACCCACGCAAACCGCCCACGCACCACCCACACTTCATTATACTGCATAATTTCACTATAGGAACTTCCGATTCAGATTTCTGTTATCGCAAAAATATCAGAACTCGGTATCGGAATTCCGATACAGCGAATATCGGCCGATGCCCGATATTTGCAGTATCGGAATGCTCAACACTAGTAATAACTGACATTTATTTGTGCAGGCAATCCAAAACATCAGATGTTTCGGTCCTAATAATGGACCTTCTTCAGTAACATGGGCCTCCACTGCAACTGATGCATTACACTTGTGCTGTTACTTCTGATTTCCTTTCACCTGTGCAATCCGTCTTACTGAAGAAGGTCTATTTTTAGAACTGAAAAGTCTGATGTTTTGGATTGCCTGCACAAATAAATATCTACAGTTTTCACATCCGAGTGCCAAGTTCACTTTACATACTTAACCCCTTACTGACCTCGGACGTACTATACCGTCCGAGGTCAGCTCCCCTGCTTTGATGCAGGGCTCCGCGGTGAGCCCGCATCAAAGCCGGGACATGTCAGCTGTTTTGAACAGCTGACATGTGCCCGCAATAGGCGCGGGCAGAATCGCGATCTGCCCGCGCCTATTAACTAGTTAAATGCCGCTGTCAAACGCAGACAGCGGCATTTAATTACCGCATCCAGCCGTGCGGCCGGATATGACGTCATCGCCGACCCCCGTCACATGATCGGGGGTCGGCGATGCTTCTGAATGGTAACCATAGAGGTCCTTGAGACCTCTATGGTTACTGATCGCCGGTGGCTGTGAGCGCCACCCTGTGGTCGGCGCTCACAGCACACCTGCAATTCTCCTACATAACAGCGATCTGATGATCGCTGTTATGTAGCAGAGCCGATCGGGCTGTGCCTGCTTCTAGCCTCCCATGGAGGCTATAGAAGCATGGCAAAAGTGAAAAAAAAAAGTTTTTAAAAATGTGAAAAAAATAAAAAAAACATAAAAGTTTAAATCACCCCCCTTTCGCCCCAATCAAAATAAATCAATAAAAAAAAATCAAACCTACACATATTTGGTATCGCCGCGTTCAGAATCGCCCGATCTATCAATAAAAAAAAAGCATTAACCTGATCGCTAAATGGCGTAATGAGAAAAAAAATCGAAACACCAGAAATACGTTTTTTTGGTCGCCACGACATTGCATTAAAATGCAATAACGGGCGATCAAAAGAACGTATCTGCACCAAAATGCTATAATTAAAAACGCCAGCTTGGCACGCAAAAAATAAGCCCTCACCTGACCCCAGATCACGAAAAATGGAGATGCTACGAGTATCAGAAAATGGCGCAAATTTTTATTTTTTTTTTGCAAAGTTTGGAATTTTTTTTCACCACTTAGGTAAAACATAACCTAAACATGTGAGGTGTCTATGAACTCGTACTGACCTGGAGAATCATAGTGGCAGGTCAGTTTTAGCATTTAGTGAACCTAGCAAAATAGGCAAGCAAAAAACAAGTGTGGGATTGCACTTTTTTTGCAATTTCACTGCACTTGGAATTTTTTTCCCGTTTTCTAGTACACGACATGGTAAAACCAATGATGTCATTCAAAAGTACAACTCGTCCCGCAAAAAATAAGCCCTCACATGGCCAAATTTACGGAAAAATAAAAAAGTTATGGCTCTGTGAAGGAGGGGAGTGAAAAACGAAAACGGAAAAACGAAAAATCCCAAGGTCATGAAGGGGTTAAAGGGATAGGATCCTACTATTAGGAGTTAGAAAGGTTAAAAACTGAAGAGCAATTTCTCTTTTTTCCGACAAAAATTACAAAACCATTTTTTTAGGGACCACATCACATGTGAAGTGACTTTGGGGGTCTATATGACAGAAAACTGCATCCCTCATCGTGCTCAATACCACAATCAAGATGTTTCTTAACCTTTCAGGCAGAGGCGTAGCTAGGGTTTTGGTTCAGGAGGGGCAAAACTTCTGAGTGGGCTCCTAACCAGGTAACCTTGATTACAACTGGGTGACACACCCTAATAGTGGATGTAGGAGAACCTCCGCAGATGACCACGCTGCTGCTGAAAATAATCTCTATACAAAGAAAAACATTGATATTACCACCATATAGTCAGTGGGAGATACCAGTCCTACGTAACATGTAAGATTGCTTTAAAGTTATAGATGGTGACTTACAGAGGACATTCTTTCTGATGGAATCATTCACTTTTCCCGTCTTTTCCATCTGACCAAGACTGACATGACAACTTCTTCCAGCCACGACTCGGCTGCAGAGATTTCAACAAAAACACATTTCACATCTTATATTTTCAGAACTGTCCCCAATGGGACCATTTCCAACCTGCACAACTCCTTACCCTGCTAATACCCCAATGTTGAGCTGCTAATGCTGTATGTGCCCCTATTACTACACTTACTGTATGGTATTGTGTGACCTCTAAATTCTAAAGCAACCCTCTAGAATATAGTAATGCCATGTACAAGTGCCCTAGAAAACAGTGCTCGCATTTTGTCCCCAAGAAAGTAATAATGCCCTCTGTGTGCCCCTTTGACAGTCACAGTAACCTGAGTTCCTCTATAACAATAAGTGCCCACTTTACATTTAATAATGTCCTGACCCCCCCATACAGCTCTGCTGTACACAGTATGAATACTGTCTCTTATACACAGTATAATGCCCCTTCACTGTATAGTACCACCCACACAGTATACTGACCCCTTAGTAGCCCCCAAACTGTTTGATGGTTCCAACATTGTATGATGGACCCCTCACTGTAATCTCCACACTGTATGTTGGCCCCCTAGATAGCCTCCACATAGTATAATGCACCAGAAAGTCCTCAATATCGAAAATTGCACTCCCATAGGCCTCTATCGTATAATGCACTCCCCATAGGCAGACTCTCTATAGTATAATACATTCCTTATAGGCATACTCTATATAGTATAATGCTTTTCCATAGATAGACTCTATATTGTATAATAAACACACCACACACAGCAGGTGTTGGAAAGGCAGGAGCACCGTTTGACTTTCTGAACACAAAAATGTCTGGAATCAACAATGGACACCATGTCCCGTTTGGAGAGCCCCTGATGTGCCTGAACAGAGGAAAGTTGATATGCATCAAATTATTTGATGCGTATAAACTTTCACCCAGTGGATCCGTGCAGCCTCGAGAACGTATTAACCAGAGGAGGAGGTGAGCTGACAATCTCATTGTATGTCTATGAACAGAGGAAACCCCTCACAAGTGACTCCATTTTGGAAACTAAACCCTTCAAGTTATCTAGATGTGTGGTGAGCACCTTGAACCCCAGGTGCTTCACAGAATTTTATAATGTAGCACTGTGAAAATAAAAAAATCACATTTTACCCACAAAAATGTAGTTTTAGATCCTTTTTTTTCAAAAGGGTAACAAGAGAAATTGCACATGAAATTTTGGGGTCTATTTTCTCCTGAGTATGTTGATACCCCACATGTGGGAGAAAACTACTGTTTGGGAGTATGGAAAGGCTCAGAATCTGAAGGAGCACAGTATGACTTTTTGAACGCAAAAATGGTTGGAATCAAGAGCAGACGCCATGTCGCGTTTGGAGAGCTACTGATGTGCCTAGACAATGGAAACCCCTAACAAGTGACATTATTTTGGAAACTAGACCCCTCAAGGAATGTGTCAAGATGTGTGGTGCGCACCTTGAATCCCCAGATGCTTCACAGAAGTTTATAAAGTAGCGTTGTGAAAATGAAAAAAAATCACGTTTTACCCACAAAAATGTACTTTTAGCCTCATTTTTTTTATTCTCACAGGAGAAGGTGGACTCCAAAATTTGTTGAACAATTTCTCTTGAGTACGCTGATACCCCATGTGTGGAGAAAAATTCCTGTTTGGGCGCACGGCAGGTGCTCGTAAAGGATGGAGTGATGTTTAAGCAGACTATGATGGATTGGTCTGTGGGAGTCATGTCTCATTTGGAGAGACCCTGATTTGCTTAAACAGTGAAAATCCCACACAAGTTACCCCATTTTGGAAACTACACATCTCAAGGATTATTTTAGTGGGCATTTTGAATCCACAGGTACTACACAGAATTTTAGAACATTTGGTTGTCATATTGAACATTTTCATTATTTTCACAAAAATGCTTTAGCCCCAAATTTGCAATTTTCACAATGGATAAAAGTAGAAAATGGACCCCATAATTTGAGCAATTTGTCCCAAACATGATGATACCTCATTTGTGGTCAGGAAAGAGCGCTATTTGCCTTCAATAGATTGTGAATGCCAAGTCGCATTTGAAGAGCCTCTGACATGTGAAAACAGCAGAAACCGCCACAAGTGACCCCATTTTGGATACTAGATCACTGAAGGTATTTATCTTGGGGTGTAGTGAGTATTTTGAACCCATTGGTGCCTCACCACAGAATTATATAACTTTAAGACATGGAGATATGATATTTTAGTGGTAAAAATGTATTTTTTATATTTGCTGCAAATTTGGCAGGTATACAAGGGTTAATAGGTAAAACTAGATCTCGCAATTTATTGTGCAATTTCTCCCAAATGTGGTTCTGCCTCACAGGTTGTCAGGAATTATTGTTAGGCCACACGTCACAGTTGAGAAGGAAGGAGTGCTATTTGGCTTTTGCAGCACATATTTTGCTAGAATAGTTTACGGCAACATCTGCGGAGCCCCGAATGTGCCAGAATAGCAGAAAAACCCTAAAATTGACCACACTGTAGAAATTACCGCTCTCAATGTATTCATCTACGGCTGCAGTGACTACTTTGTAATATCCAAGCCAGGCTTTTTTTCTGGAGAATTCCAAATCTGCCTGTCTAGTACCTATACATTGTGTCCCCATACAGTATAGAGCCCCCATACATTGTAGCGCCCCTATACATTGTGCCCAGCTTGTGCTTCTGGAGAAAAGCACTCATAAATTAAGTGCCCTCTCTCCATTACAATAATGCCAAACATGTAGCCGCTTACTGTGGTTCAGGCACAGTGGGGCTCAGGAGGGGGGCATTTGGATTTGGGAGCGCAGAATTCACAGGATTTTATTTGAGGGGGCACGAGCCATGTCGCTTTTCTGGAGTCTTTGTTCTAGCAGTAACATATAAACCCCTCATAGTTCCAGGGACGGATGACGGACCTGTGTGTGGGCTGGTTTTGTGCAGGATGAGTTAGGGTTTTAATCGGCAACATTTTGGGCACATAATATTTTTTTATCACTTTCAGAATCAAGCTGGATCGCATTCTTGTGTTCTACACTGAGCAATTATGTCGGGGTTTCAGTGAAAATCCCACAAAAATTTGATTCAGCCAAAAAACCCCATACAGAACCACCCACCGTGAGGCAGATGGAGACACTTGCTACTCCGTTTGGCATCTGCTGGGATGGTATCCATCTTTTTAGGCGTGCACAGATTTGTAGTCACCCACACTCGTGTGCAAAAAAGATGCCTAAAATGATAGGACACTGCCAGAACACAGGCCAATCCAAAGTGGCTCCATCTGCCTGATAAGTAAGTGATTCCATCTGGGGTTTTGTCTGAATCACGGCTTTGGGGAATTTACACGGAAACCTCAACGTAAGCGCTGAGCGGAGATCGCAGGCTAAATATGAGCCAAGCCTTATTCCGATTTTTGGGAGGTAGAATAAACAAATAGATAGCAGTACAAGAATACTTATTTTTTTTGCGTGGTTCATCGTGCGCTATAAGTCATAAGGCAGATTTATTGTTTGGGTCAGTGCAATTATAGCGATACCAGATTTATATTGTTTTTTTTATGTTTTGCTGCTATCATATAGTAAAGATGCGTTTTTATAAAAAGTAGGGTTTTTTGTTGCCATATTCTGAGAGCTATAACTTTTTTACTTTTTGGCGAGCAGAGCTGCATGAGGCCTTATTTTTTGCAGGACGAGTTGAAAAATTTTTTGGTACCATTTTTTGAAAATATTTTTTAGTTTCTGTGCCAATCACCATGCAGTAAAAGTGATAAGACCGATGATATGTTCGTCGGGTTGGCATGATTATAGCGATTTATATATATATATATATATATATATATATATATATATATATATATATATGCTTTTTCTTTTTACAGGCTAAAAACAATATTTTATAAAAATGAATTTTCTTATGCATCATCATATTCTGAGAGCTGTAACTTTTAGTTTTTTGTCGAATGGGCCATATTAGGGCTTTTTTTAATGTTTTAACTCAGGAAGAGTTCAGAAATCAATATTTTGTGGAATAACAATGATTTTTAATCACAGCTTTCATGCGTCTTGGCATGCTTTCCACCAGTCTTTTGGTACAAAAATTTAAGCAGTTCTTCTTTGTTTGATGGCTTGTGACTATTAGTGTTGAGCATTCCGATACTGCAAATATCGGGTATCGGCCGATATTCGCTGTATCGGAATTCCGATACCGAGTTCCGATATTTTTGTGATATAGGAAATCGGAATCGGAAGTTCCCAGTGTATGGTTCCCAGGGTCTGGAGGAGAGGAGACTCTCCTTCAGGCCCTGAGATCTATATTCATGTAAAAAATAAAGCATAAAAATAAAAAATATGGATATACTCACCCCTCCGGCGGACCCTGGACCTTAGCGGTGTAACCGGCAACCTCCGTTCCTAAGAATGCAGTGAGTGTAGGACCTGCAATGACGTCGCGGCTTGTGATTGGTCGCGTGAGCGGTCACATGAGTGGTCACGCGACCAATCACAAGCCGTGACGTCATTGCAGGTCCTACACTCACTGCATTCTTAAGAACGGAGGGTTACACCGTTAAGGTCCAGGGTCCGCCGGAGGGGTGAGTATATCCATATTTTTTATTTTTATGCTTTATTTTTTACATGAATATGGATCCCAGAGCCTGAAGGAGAGTCTCCTCTCCTTCAGACCCTGGGAACCATCCAGGATACCTTCCGATATTTGTGTCCCATCGACTTGTATTGGTATCGGGTGTCGGTATCGGCGAGATCCGATACTTTGCCGGTATCGGCCGATCCAATCCGACACCGATACTTTCGAATATCGGAAGGTATCGCTCAACACTTGTGACTATCCATCATCCTCTTGATTACATTACAGAGGTTTTCAATGGGGTTCAGGTCTGCAGATTGGGCTGCCTGTGACAGGGTTTTGATGTGGTGGTCTCTTAACTTTTGCCAGAGCTGTATATACCGTAGTTATGAGACTATAGAAATGTAAAAAATAAAATCAGATTGCGAAAACAGGCTCTCAAGAGGTTAATATAATTATGGTTCTGATTTAACATAATTAATGTTGTGGATAAAATTTAATTTGCATCAGCTTACACTACAATAGGCTAGATTAGATATGGACAGCATATCTAATACCTCCCAGACATTCTTACTTACCATCTAAACGTCTGCATGCATCTGAATATATACGCATGTGTGAAGATACTGATCTAGACTCAGAGAACATTGGACTATAAAACTGCCATGTGTTAAGAAAATAAAAAGGTATATATATTCTTGATATTGCAAAGTGAGTAAGACAAGTTATGCCATTTTCACTAAACACAAATAGGGTATCCAACATGTATGAAGCTTTGTACAACTTATTTTTTTAAATACTTTTAATGGAAATAATTGCATATAAAGTACATGCTTGATTTAAAGGGGTTGCTCAGGCTTTCTATATAATTTGTGTTTGTTCATAAGATTCAGAATGCTGACAGATTGTAATATACTCCTTATCAGCATTCTGCGTATAGATAGCGCACACACACAGTCATGTGAGCAGCTGTTTCATGATTCTTGAGGAGCTGCTCACTCACCATTTATAGTTTTCCTTTCTGGCAGAGTCTGGTTGTAAATGCCCACAGTCTCCCAGACCCTCACCCTCCTGACTTCTGCTCCGGCTTCTTTGCGCAGCACATAGTGCCAAGAATCAGGGAAATGACTCAGCAGACTGGACGAACCAGGAGGGAAAAGGCTTCCACATAGATGAGTATAATGCCTCAACCATCCATCCATCCATCTCTCCCTTCATCATCCATCCATCCATACAGCCCTCCCTCATCCATTTATCCATACCTCCCTCATCAGTCCATCCATATGCACATCCACACACACACATCACTAAAAACTTTTCACAGTACTCCAATGTCAGGGGTAATGTGAGAACATGTGACACCATCACCAATGTGGATGTGATGTGGCGACATGTGACTTGTTGTGAACTCTGTTTTCGGGCTCCTTCTTGTGGTCACTGGTGGTATGGTGTGCCTTTTGCTTTGGGCTCCCCCTGGTGGCCTTGTTTGTTATCCTGCTGGTCTCTGGCTATCAGCTGGTTCGTTATCCTCTGGGAGGTTCCTATATAGCTCTGTTTTACTTTCACTTGTTGCTGGCTGTCGATGTAATCAGTGCTACACAGATTCCTTCTGACTACCTTGCTCCCAGTCCATCCTGGATAAGCTAAGTTTTGTTTGCTCATTTTTAGATCAGCAGTGTTTATCATGTTTTCTGTTCCAGCTTGCTAAAATGTAATTCCCTCGCTTGCTGGTTGCTCTAGTGGGCTGAGTTTCTCCCCACACACCGTTAGTTGGTGTGTGGGTTCTTGAAATCTCAGGATGGATATTTTGTAAGGGTTTTTTATTGATCGCATAGACCCCTGCTCTATTTTCTGCTTTCTAGTACTAGTGGGCCTCTTTTGCTGAATCTGATTTCATCCCTATGTATGTGCCTTCTTCTTACTTCACCGTTAATATTTGTTGGGGGCTTCTATATCTTTGGGGATTATTTCTCTGGAGGCAAGCGAGGTCTTTCTTTCTCTTTAGGGGTAGCTAGTTCCTCAGGCTGGCTCCAGACGTCTAAGAATTTTTTAGGCACGTTCACCGGCTACCTCTAGTTGTTTTGGATAGGTTCAGATTTGCGATCAGTCCAGTTACCATCTCCCTAGAGCTCGTCCTTAGTTTAATCACTTGCTGATCTATTTGTGATCCTCCGCCACTTGGGATCATAACAGTACAGCCAGCCTGTAAAGTGTTAATTGCATGGCAGAAGCAGGAGAAAAGAAGCCTTGAGAAATTTTTTTTTTTTTTTTTTTTGTTGCCGTGTGTCTAGCTGCTGTGGCTAGCTTCTCTCCTCCTCTTAATCTTGGTGTGGCTCTGAGTTCAGCTGCTGACATGGATGTCCAGAGCTTGGCTTCCAGTCTGGATCATCTTGCTGCTAGGGTTCAAAGTATTCAGGATTTTGTTGTTCACAGTCCTATGTCAGAGCCTAGAATACCTATTCCAGAGTTGTTTTCTGGAGATAGATCTAGGTTCCTGAATTTTAGGAACAATTATAAGTTGTTTCTTTCTTTGAAACCTCGTTCCTCTGGTGATGCCGTTCAGCAAGTTAAGATTATCATTTCCTTTTTGCGTCGTGACCCCCAAGATTGGGCCTTCGCATTGGCGCCAGGGGATCCTGCATTGCTTAGTGTAGATGCATTTTTTCTAGCCCTTGGATTGCTCTATGAGGAACCTAATCTTGAGAACCAGGCTGAAAAAACGTTATTGGCCCTCTCGCAGGGGCAAGATGAAGCAGAGGTGTACTGCCAGAAATTTCGGAAATGGTCGGTGCTTACTCAGTGGAATGAGTGTGCCCTGGCTGCAAATTTCAGAGAAGGTCTTTCTGGAGCCATTAAGAATGTCATGGTGGGGTTCCCTACGCCTGCAGGTCTGAATGAGTCAATGACTCTGGCCCTTCAGATTGATCGGCGTTTGCGGGAGCGCAAACCTGTGCACCATTTGGCGGTGTCTTCTGAGCAGACACCTGAATCTATGCAATGTGACAGAATTCTGACCAGAAGTGAACGGCAAAATTATAGAAGGCAAAATGGGTTGTGCTTTTACTGTGGTGACTCAGCTCATGTTATCTCAGCATGCTCTAAGCGCAAAAAAAAGGTTGATAAATCTGTCACCATTGGTACTTTACAGCCTAAGTTCATTTTGTCTGTTACCCTGATTTGTTCCCTGTCATCTTACCTGGTTAATGCTTTTGTAGATTCAGGTGCCGCCCTGAGTCTTATGGATTGGTCATTTGCCAGGCGCTGTGGTTTTGATTTGGAGCCTTTAAAATTCCCTATTCCACTAAGGGGAATTGATTCTACACCATTGGCTACGAATAGACCTCAGTACTGGACACAAGTGACCATGTGCATGACTCCTGTTCATCAGGAGGTGATTCGCTTTCTTGTACTGCATAATTTGCATGATGTCATCGTGTTGGGTCTACCATGGTTGCAGACTCATAATCCAGTCCTGGATTGGAAAGCTATGTCGGTGTCAAGTTGGGGTTGTCAGGGAATTCATGGTGACTAGTGTTGAGCATTCCGATACTGCAAGTATCGGGTATCGGCCGATACTTGCTGTATCAGAATTCCGATACCGAGATCCGATATTTTTGTGATATCGGGTATCGGTATCGAAACAACATTAATGTAAAAATGTGTAAAAGAGAGAATTAAAATAAAAAATATTGCTATACTCACCTCTCCGACGCAGCCTGCACCTTACCGAGGGAAGCGGCAGCGTTCTTTGTTTAAAATTTGCGCTTTTCTTTCCTTTACGTGGTCCCGGCTTGTGATTGATTGCGTGCCGCCCATGTGACCGGGACGCAACCAATCACAGCAAGCCGTGACGTAATTTCAGGTCCTTCAGGATTTTAAAATTACGTTCCGGCGTTGTGATTGGTTGCGTCGCAGTCACATGGGCGATGCAACCAATCACAGCAAGCCGTGACGTAATTTCAGATCCTTAAGGATTTTAAAATTACGTCCCGGCTTTGTGATTGGTTGCGTCGCAGTCACATGGGAGACGCAACCAATCACAAGCCGTGACGTCACGGGAGGCTGGACACGCGCGCATTTTAAAATGGGCGCGTGTCCAGCCTCCCGTGACGTCCCGGCTTGTGATTGGTTGCGCCGCGATCAACCAATCACAAGCCGGGAGGCTGGACACGCGCCCATTTTAACATTTTAACATTTTAAAAAGCGCGCGTGTCCAGCCTCCCGTGACGTCACGGCTTGTGATTGGTTAATGGCGGCCATGTTGCCGGGACGCGGACCAATCACAGCAAGCCGTGACGTAATTTCGTCACGGCTTGCTGTGATTGGTCCGCGTCCCGGCAACATGGCCGCTCTGACCAATCACAAGCCGGGACTTCACGTAACCAAGTAAAAGCGCAAATTTTAAACAAACAACGCTGCCGGTTCCCTCGCTGAGGTCCAGGCTGCGTCGGAGAGGTGAGTATAGCGATATTTTTTATTTTAATTCTTTCTTTTACACATTTATATGGATCCCAGGGCCTGAAGGAGAGTTTCCTCTCCTTCAGACCCTGGGAACCATCAGGGATACCGTCCGATACTTGAGTCCCATTGACTTGTATTGGTATCGGGTATCGGTATCGGATTGGATCCGATACTTTGCCGGTATCGGCCGATACTTTCCGATACCGATACTTTCAAGTATCGGACGGTATCGCTCAACACTACCGGTGACATTATACACGGGACCTCTGTATATAGTATTCAGTGTATAGTGTCATTGTATAGGTAACACACTGACTCACCAGTGACGTCTCTAGGTGAAGTCCTTCATCCCGCACAGACCGCCATCACTTCATCCAGCCAGGACTCGTCTCTGCAGGAAATAACAGTTATCTCGAGTTCCACTTGCAGAACACATTACTTAATTTTCCCAACTTCTACATTACACCACATGAAGAAGGCGACATAGTATCACTCTACACAGTAATAGGACCGCCCCTCCATTTAAAACAGTGTACTCAAAAAATAAAATAAATACATCACTGCAGTAATAATATCCCTTAATTAGCCCCTATGGTAATAATATTCGCCATCCTAGCCCCCGTGTGTCTCATTCCTGGCGTCAGCCATATGTTCTCCCATCCTGCCCTAATGAGTATCCATCCTGCCCCATATGATCTCCCCATCCTGCCCCATCTGTCTCCATCGTATGCATCTTGCCCCATCCGTCTCCAATCCTGCCTCCAGTGTCTCCAATCATGCCCGTATCACCATTCTGCCCCGTCTCCAGTCATGCCCCATCTGTCTCCAGTCATGCCCCATCTGTCTCCAGTCATGCCCCATCTGTCTCCAGTCATGCCCCAGTGTCTCCAGTCATGCCCCAGTGTCTCCAGTCATGCCCCAGTGTCTCGCGTTCTGCCCCAGTGTGTCCAGCGTTCTGCCCCAGTGTGTCCAGCGTTCTGCCCCAGTGTGTCCAGCGTTCTGCCCCAGTGAGTCCAGCGTTCTGCCCCAGTGCGTCCAGCATTCTGCCCCAGTGTGTCCAGCGTTCTGCCCCAGTGTGTCCAGCGTTCTGCCCCAGTGTGTGCAGCGTTCTGCCCCCAGTTTCTCCAGCATTTCTGCCCCAGTGTGTCCAGCGTTCTGCCCCAGTTTGTCCAGCATTCTGCCCTAGTTTGTCCAGCGTTCTGCCCCAGTGTGTCCAGCGTTCTGCCCCAGTGTGTCCAGCGTTCTGCCCCAGTGTGTGCAGCGTTCTGCCCCAGTGTGTGCAGCGTTCTGCCCCAGTGTGTGCAGCGTTCTGCCCTAGTGTGTCCAGCGTTCTGCCCCAGTGTGTGCAGCGTTCTGCCCCCAGTTTCTCCAGCATTTCTGCCCCCAGTTTCTCCAGCATCTCTGCCCCAGTGTGTCCAGCGTTCTGCCCCAGTGTGTCCAGCGTTCTGCCCCAGTGTGTCCAGCGTTCTGCCCCCAGTTTCTCCAGCATTTCTGCCCCATTGTGTCCAGCGTTCTGCCCCAGTGTGTCCAGCATTCTGCCCCAGTGTGTCCAGCGTTCTGCCCCCAGTTCCTCCAGCATTTCTGCCCCATTGTGTCCAGCATTCTGCCCCAGTGTGTCCAGCAATCTGCCCCAGTGTGTCCAGTGTTCTGCCCCAGTGTGCCCAGCATTCTGCCCTGGGCCCCCCGGATCGCTGCTCAAAATAAAAAAAAAAAAAAAAAAGTTCTGCTTACCTGCCGCGCTCCTGCTCTCTCCACGCAGCTGAAGCGTGCACTCGCCGGCGACTGACAATGACGTCAGACGCCGGCGACATGCACGCTGCGGCTGACGTCAGCTGCCAGCCTCAGATTGGCTGGCGGCTGTTAGCTATTGACGTGCGGGCCCGGGCCCGTACGTCAATAGCGTTAAACAGCTGCAGCGCCGGCCGCCGCTAAGGGCCCGGTTCAGCCTGCGGCTGCCGGTAGGGGCCCGGTGAGCAGATGCGGGCCCCCTCTGCCCACCGGGCCCCATACGCCAGTCACGGCTGTAATGCCCTGATGGCGGCCCTGGATGAAGGAACACCACATAAAATCTCTGTCATGGCCAGCCCAATCTCCAGACCTAAACCCCAGTGAAAACCTCTGGAATGTAATCAGGAGGAAGATAGATAGTCACAAGCCATCAAACAAAGAAGAACTGCTTACATTTTTGTACCAGAAGTGGCATAAGGTCACCCAAAAGCAGTGTGAAAGACTGGCGGAAAGCATGCCAAGACGCATGAAAGCTGTGATGAAAAATTATGGTTATTCCACAAAATATTGATTTCCGAACCCTTCATGAGTTATAACATTAGTATTGTTGTTTCTAAATGATTATGAACTTGGTTTTTTTTTGCATTATTTGAAGTCTGTATTTTTTTTGCCATTTTGACCGTTTCTCATTTTTAGAAAATAAATACACAATTTATTGTTTGGAACTTCAGAGACATGTTGTCAGTAGTTTATAGAATAAAAAAACAATTTACATTTTACTCAAAAATATACCTATAAAGCAAAAAATCAGACAAACTGAAAATTTTGCAGTGGTCTCTTAATTTTTGCCAGAGCTGTACACCTCCAATACAATCACTGCCAACTCCACAATAACAAAAAGAACCACTACTAGCTGCCACCACCAATCATTTACACTGTGTTCCAAATTATTATGCAAATAATATTTCCTCATATTTTCTCAAAATTACTGAATCTGAATTGCAGTCATTGTTATTTTCCAGTCATCTACTATTCTAGTATAATTGCAATGTTTTGGAACAAACTGCCTATGAAAACAGTGATTTTTTTTAATTTAAAAAAATAAACACTCAAAATGCATGTTCCAAATTATTATGCACAGCAAAGTTTTCAACCTTTTTTTTTATTTTGAACAAAAAAATGGTCAATTGTGAAGTTATAAGCATTATCAGCTTATTACAAAATGAAATCAAACAGTTTTCAAGTGAAAACTTTATTCTATGTGATGTTACATTTGCGCATAAGACCCCTTGTTCGAAAGAAGCTTCTGAACTCTCTCGTCCATTGAATTTGTCAGTTTTTGGATGGTTTCTGCTTCAATTGTTTGCATGTGGACAGAATACTCTCCCAGAGCTGTTGTTTAGATGTGAACTGCCTCCCGCCATCATAGACACTCCTTTTGATGATGCTCCAGAGGTTCTCAATGGGTTTGAGGTCAGGGGAAGATGGTGGCCACACCATAAGTTTGTCCTCTTTTGTGCCCATAGCAGCCAGAGGCGCAGATGTGTTTTTTGCAGCATGAGATGGTGCATTATCATGCATGAAAATGATCTTGCTGCGGAAAGCATGGTTCTTCCTCTTGAACCATGGCAGGAAGTGTTGTTTTAGAAACTCCACATAGATTATGGAGTTCATCTTTACCCCTTCAGGGATCATAAAGGGGCCGACAATCTCTCCCCCCATGATTCCAGCCCAAAACATTACTCCACCTCCTCCTTGTTGGCACCTTAGCCGTGTTTTCATGGGGTGTCCATCAACCAGCCATCCTCCACTTCATCCATCTGGACCATCGAGCGTTGCACGGCACTCATCGGTGAACAAAACAGTTTGGAAGTCAGTCTTCATGTATCGTTTGGCCCACTGGAGCTGTTTCTGCTTGTGTGCAGTGGATAGAGGTGGTCGACAGGATGGCTTACGCACAGCTGCAAACCTCTGAGGGACCCTGCATCTTGTTGTTCTGGGGACTTGGAGGCACCAGCAGCTTTAAAAACTTGTCTGCTGCTATTACAAGGCATTTTTGCAGCTGCTCTTTTAACCTTACGCAATTGCCTGTTGGAAAGAGTCCTCAATTTTTCCTTATCAGCACGCACATGCGTGTGCTGGGAATCAGCTACATACTTCTTGATTGTGCGATGATCACGATGAAGTGTCTTGGCAATGTTGATTGTAGTCACGCCTTGACCTAAATACTCCACAATTTGTTGCTTCTCAGCAGCCAACACATCCTTTTTCTTTCCCATTTTGGCCAAAAATGTAGGCTGCTTAATAATGTGGAACAGCCTTCTTAAGTAGTCTTGCCTTTATTTGGACACACCTGCCAAACTAATTTGCACAGGTATCTGCAATTGCTTTCAGTGATATAAAGAGCCCTGACACACATCACCATCAATGAGTTTAAATGACAAACAAAAAAATTCTAACCTTATCACTCCTAAACTCTTTGTGCATAATGATTTGTAACACAGTGTATACATGCAGCGTGGACACCCATTACAAGTAGTGTATGGCATCAGGGGTGCGGTTTACAGAGCAAGAGGAACAGAGCTATTATATTTATGTATTTAATCCATAAATGCAGGCAGTGTTTATAAAAAATATACAAAGGTATTACAAAGTGGGAACAAATTAATATGGTATATACAATTACATTTAATAAAGAGGATAACAAAAGAACATTACTAAACCTGATGTCATGGAAATGGCTCAGAGCTTAGCGTAGGAAGAACTCCTTAGGAAAATGATCAGAACTTCACCAAGCTGTACCTTCTAGGACTAACAAAAGCTCAAACCCTATTTCAGTTTTTTATTAGATCAAAGTTATGCTCACATACCTCCTTTTGGTGAGCACATGTGGGGGCTTATTGTGGGAAGTGCTGGTTCTTTCAGACTTTTATGAGATCCCCAACTTACAGGATACCTTTGGAGATCTTAAACAGTAGATATTGTCTTCATTTTCTTATCACAATTTTACCTTTATATTCAGATGAAATATGGCCTGGATAGCATCATCCATTGGAGTTGGAGGGGTTATAATGGCCTTACAGTGATGTGAGTGAGAATGTGTTATGTTTGTCCCTTTTCTATGACACTGAAAATATATCTTCCATAAATATTGAATCTATGCGGACCCTAATATTCATCACTGACCTCTGGCTCCGACATGTCAAAGAAAGATCCTTTTGTCAGAGGAAGCTCTTTGGTTTGGAAGTGTAATTCCCCACGTCTCCCCTCATCACATCCACATTGATGATAGAATGTCACATGTCTCCGCACATCACATCCATAGTAGTGATAGTCACTGTTATGATCCCAAGTGGCGGAGGATCACAAATAGATCAGCAAGTGATTAAACTAAGGACGAGCTCTAGGGAGATGGTAACTGGACTGATCGCAAATCTGAACCTATCCAAAACAACTAGAGGTAGCCGGTGAACGTGCCTAAAAAATTCTTAGACGTCTGGAGCCAGCCTGAGGAACTAGCTACCCCTAAAGAGAAAGAAAGACCTCGCTTGCCTCCAGAGAAATAATCCCCAAAGATATAGAAGCCCCCAACAAATATTAACGGTGAAGTAAGAAGAAGGCACATACATAGGGATGAAATCAGATTCAGCAAAAGAGGCCCACTAGTACTAGAAAGCAGAAAATAGAGCAGGGGTCTATGCGATCAATAAAAAACCCTTACAAAATATCCATCCTGAGATTTCAAGAACCCACACACCAACTAACGGTGTGTGGGGAGAAACTCAGCCCACTAGAGCAACCAGCAAGCGAGGGAAATACATTTTAGCAAGCTGGAACAGAAAACATGATAAACACTGCTGATCTAAAAATGAGCAAACAAAACTTAGCTTATCCTGGATGGACTGGGAGCAAGGTAGTCAGAAGGAATCTGAGTAGCACTGATTAAATCGACAGCCGGCAACAAGTGAAAGTAAAACAGAGGTATATAGGAACCTCCCAGAGGATAACGAACCAGCTGATAACCAGAGACCAGCAGGATAACAAACAAGGCCACCAGGGGGAGCCCAAAGCAAAAGGCACACCATACCACCAGTGACCACAAGAGGGAGCCCGAAAACAGAGTTCACAACAGTACCCCCCCCTTAAGGAGGGGTCACCGAACCCTCATGAAAACCCCCAGGGCGATCAGGATGAGCCACATGGAAGGCACGAACCAAATCGGCCGCATGAACATTAGAGGCGACAACCCAAGAATTATCCTCCTGACCATAGCCCTTCCACTTGACCAAATACTGGAGCCTCCGTCTAGAAACACGAGAATCCAAGATCTTCTCCACCACGTATTCCAATTCTCCCTCAACCAGCACCGGGGCAGGAGGCTCAACCGGAGGAACCACAGGTACCACATACCTCCGCAACAACGAGCGATGGAACACATTATGAATAGCAAATGATGCCGGGAGGTCCAGACGGAATGACACAGGGCCAAGGACTTCCAGAATCTTATAAGGACCGATAAACCGAGGCTTGAACTTAGGAGAGGAGACCTTCATAGGAACGAAGCGAGAAGACAACCACAACAAGTCCCCAACGCGAAGTCGGGGACCCACACAGCGACGGCGGTTGGCAAAGAGCTGAGCCTTCTCTTGTGACAACTTCAAATTGTCCACCACATGATTCCAAATCTGATACAACCTATCCACCACAACATCCACTCCAGGACAGTCAGAAGGCTCCACCTGACCCGAGGAAAAACGAGGATGAAACCCCGAATTACAAAAAAAAGGAGAAACCAAAGTAGCAGAACTAGCCCGATTATTAAGGGCAAACTTGGCCAATGGTAAAAAAGTAACCCAGTCGTCCTGGTCAGCAGAAACAAAACATCTTAAATAAGTCTCCAAGGTCTGATTAGTTCGCTTGGTTTGGCCATTCGTCTGAGGATGGAAGGCCGACGAAAAAGACAATTCAATGCCCAACTTAGCACAAAAGGTCCGCCAAAATCTAGACACAAACTGGGATCCTCTGTCAGAAACAATGTTCTCAGGAATCCCGTGCAAACGAACCACATTTTGAAAAAACAGTGGAACCAACTCGGAGGAGGAAGGCAACTTAGGCAAGGGCACCAAATGGACCATCTTAGAAAAACGATCACACACCACCCAGATGACAGACATTCTCTGAGAGACAGGGAGATCTGAAATAAAATCCATGGAACTGTGCGTCCAAGGCCTCTTCGGGACAGGCAAAGGTAACAGTAAACCACTGGCACGAAAACAGCAAGGCTTCGCCCGAGCACAAATTCCACAAGACTGCACAAAGGAACGCACATCCCGCGACAAGGAAGGCCACCAAAAAGACCTGGCCACCAAGTCTCTGGTACCAAATATTCCAGGATGGCCCGCCAACACCGAAGAATGAACCTCGGAGATGACTCTGTTGGTCCATCTATCCGGGACAAACAGTCTCTCCGGTGGACAGCGGTCAGGTCTGTCCGCCTGAAACTCTTGCAGCACACGTCGCAAATCTGGGGAGATGGCAGACAAAATCACCCCTTCTCTAAGGATACCAGCCGGCTCTGAATCTCCAGGAGAGTCAGGCACAAAACTCCTAGAAAGAGCATCAGCTTTCACATTCTTCGAACCCGGCAGGTACGAGACCATGAAATCAAAATGAGAGAAAAACAACGACCAACGAGCCTGTCTGGGATTCAGCCGCTTGGCCGACTCGAGATAAATCAAATTCTTGTGGTCAGTCAAGACCACCACACGATGTTTAGCTCCCTCGAGCCAATGTCACCACTCCTCAAATGCCCACTTCATAGCCAACAGCTCCCGATTACCGACATCATAATTCCGCTCGGCAGGCAAAAACTTTTTTGAAAAGAAAGCACATGGCTTCATCACAGAGCCATCGGGGCTTCTCTGCGACAAAACAGCCCCCGCTCCAATCTCGGAAGCATCAACCTCCACCTGGAAGGGAAGTGAGACATCTGGCTGACATAAGACCGGAGCCGAAGAAAACCGACGCTTCAGCTCCCGAAAGGCCTCCACAGCCGCAGAAGACCAATTAGTCACATCAGAACCCTTCTTGGTCAAATGCGTCAAAGGCTTAACAACGCCAGAAAAATTAGCTATGAAGCGACGGTAAAAATTAGCAAAACCCAAGAACTTCTGAAGACTCTTAACAGATGTAGGCTGCGTCCAGTCATGAATAGCCTGAACCTTGACTGGATCCATCTCAATAGTAGAAGGAGAAAAAATGAAACCCAAAAAAGAAATCTTCTGGACTCCAAAAAGACATTTTGAGCCCTTCACAAATAAAGCATTGTCACGTAGGACCTGAAAGACCATCCTGACCTGCTTAACATGAGACTCCCAATCATCCGAAAAAACCAGAATATCATCCAGATACACAATCATAAACTTATCCAGATATTCACGGAAGATATCATGCATAAAGGACTGAAAGATTTAAGGAGCATTAGAAAGTCCAAAAGGCATCACCAAGTACTCAAAATGGCCTTCAGGCCTATTAAATGCAGTTTTCCATTCATCACCCTGTTTTATACGCACAAGGTTATACGCACCACGAAGATCTATCTTGGTGAACCAACTAGACCCCCTCATGCGAGCAAACAAATCAGTTAACAATGGCAAAGGATACTGAAATTTGACCGTGATTTTATTCAAAAGGCGATAATCAATACAGGGTCTCAGGGAACCATCCTTTTTAGCCACAAAAAGGAATCCTGCACCAAGAGGGGATGAGGACGGGCGAATATGTCCCTTCTCTAAAGACTCCTTTATATAACTCCGCATGGCAGCATGCTCCGGCACAGATAAATTGAAAAGTCGTCCCTTAGGAAACTTACTACCAGGAATCAAATTTATAGCACAATCACAGTCCCTATGAGGAGGTAGAGAATTGAGTTTGGGCTCCTCAAATACATCCTGGTAGTCTGACAAAAACGTAGGGACTTCAGAAGGAGTGGACGAAGCAATTGACACCACAGGAGCGTCACCATTAGTGTTGAGCGATACCGTCCGATACTTGAAAGTATCGGTATCGGAAAGTATCGGCCGATACCGGCAAAGTATCGGATCCAATCCGATACCGATACCCGATACCAATACAAGTCAATGGGACTCAAGTATCAGACGGTATCCCTGATGGTTCCCAGGGTCTGAAGGAGAGGAAACTCTCCTTCAGGCCGTGGGATCCATATAAATGTGTAAAAGAAAGAATTAAAATAAAAAATATCGCTATACTCACCTCTCCGACGCAGCCTGGACCTCAGCGAGGGAACCGGCAGTGTTGTTTGTTTAAAATTCGCGCTTTTACTTGGTTACGTGAAGTCCCGGCTTGTGATTGGTCAGGGCGGCCATGTTGCTGGGACGCGGACCAATCACAGCAAGCCGTGACGAATTTACGAAATAAAATTTTAAAATGGGCGCGTGTCCAGCCTCCCGGCTTGTGATTGGTTGATCGCGGCGCAACCAATCACAAGCCGGGACGTCACGGGAGGCTGGACACGCGCCCATTTTAAAATGCGCGCGTGTCCAGCCTCCCGTGACGTCACGGCTTGTGATTGGTTGCGTCTCCCATGTGACTGCGACGCAACCAATCACAACGCCGGAACGTAATTTTAAAATCCTGAAGGACCTGAAATTACGTCACGGCTTGCTGTGATTGGTTGCGTCGCCCATGTGACTGCGACGCAACCAATCACAACGCCGGAACGTAATTTTAAAATCCTGAAGGACCTGAAATTACGTCACGGCTTGCTGTGATTGGTTGCGTCCCGGTCACATGGGCGGCACGCAACCAATCACAAGCCGGGACCACGTAAAGGAAAGAAAAGCGCGAATTTTAAACAAAGAACGCTGCCGCTTCCCTCGGTAAGGTGCAGGCTGCGTCGGAGAGGTGAGTATAGCAATATTTTTTATTTTAATTCTCTCTTTTACACATTTTTACATTAATGTTGTTTCGATACCGATACCCGATATCACAAAAATATCGGATCTCGGTATCGGAATTCCGATACAGCAAGTATCGGCCGATACCCGATACTTGCAGTATCGGAATGCTCAACACTAGTCACCGGTGATCACTGGATTACCTATACACTATATACAGAGCTCCTGTGTATAATGTCACTGGTTATCACTGTATTACCTGTACACAGACACTGCATACTAAGTACAGATCTCCTGTGTATAATGGCACTTATGATGATAGTATTGTGGGTTTTTTTTATAATTGATCAGTATTGTAGTATTCAGTCACTATGTGGTGGTAATATGTGGTCTGGTCATGATGTTGTGGTATTTGTTCCTTGTATTTGATATTATTCGATCACTATGGTGGTAATATGTCATCTGGTCATGGTATGGCAGTATTTGTGCATTGTAGATAGTATTATAGGTCACTGTGGTGATAATATGGTGTCTGGTAATGGTGCTGTGGTATTTGCTCCTTGTATGTGGTATTATAGGTCAGTTTAAAAATTGAAAAATAAATAAAAATATACCTATATTGTATTGCATATTTTAACAAATATTTAATAGGTTACAGTAGAGTAGGGCCTGGCCAAAAGTGTCTACCTTGTCATTTTGGTGGCTTAAAAAATCTTTTGGCCAAAACAAAAGCTGCCGGCTATATGTGTGATCTGGTGATGGGAACTGTCAATGTGTGATAGGTGAGAAGTGGAGATTTTCGAAGAGAGAGCGGTGGGACTGTGGACGGTTTGAGGGGTGGAGCGTGGAGGCGTGGCTGGGGTGGAGCCTGGGCGGAGTCTCAAGGGGGTCCCGGAAATTTTGCCAGTATGGGGCCCTGAAATTTCTAGTGGCAGCCCTGCCTTCATCCACACCTTGATTGACCTAGCTGTGTGGAATGGCGCATTGCCCTGCTGGAAAAAACAGTCCTCAGAGTTGGGGAACATTGGCTGAGCAGAAGGAATCAACTGTTTTTCCAGGATAACCTTGTATGTGGCTTGAGTCATGCATTCTTCGCAAAGATTAACCTGCCCAATTCCAGCCTTGCTGAAGCTTCCCTTAGGAGGTTCAGGGTGCCACTTGGCAGGGCATTCTTGGGAGCGGCGCAGATCCAGGTAATATGTATATGGTGTGGGGCAGTTGGAAATTTATTTGTCTTTGACTGCAGTATTATTAGTGACAGAATGAGTGCACTTGAATTGTGACAGGTATATGGTCCCGGTATTTTCCAAGCCCTGCCACTGTATTTTGAGGACTGCATTGAGTCACATGCATCTATTTAGACATAGCTGGCTAAATACATTTTCGTGTTTTGTCCCCTCACTGCATAGCAGAAATATTGCATTTTTTATGTATATGCACTTTGATTAAGAATGTTGAGAGGTGGCAATGTTGATTAGTCTAATTATTTCTACAAACATGTTTATATGGCTAATGGGCAATGGCAACATACCATCACAAATGTGCTTGCATTGCCAAAGGATAGCAACAATATACCATTGAACTACAATAGTTAATGATTATTTTTCGGTAATCTAACAGCCCATGCATGTACTTTGTTCATATAGATAATTCACGGTGTATAAACTACGTGTCCTGCTCCAGCTGACCTCTCTCGGATTTTTTTGTTTGGTTTGAAGCACCTTGTTTATTGTCTATTCGTATATTCATATGTATTTTAACCATTTATAATAAAGATATTTTGTTTTTTATGATATTTATGTGACAGTTTTTTGACCATAGTGTATTCAAATGTGGGATTAGTATGTTGTATATCTATGTATTGCTGATAATGACAGACTGCTACAAAACACAGATCTTCATCAATTTTGCAGATTTGTTTTGCACTAGGTCAACTGTAAATCACAAGTTGATCACATATCATGTGAACATCCTCACCTTGCACCTCAAATATCATAGATCTGAAACTTTGTGATGCTGCAATTGGCAATTTTCTGTGTGGGCAATTTTCCATGTGGGCATTTTTCCTGTGGGGATTTTTCAGGGAACCGTCAATGACTGCCTTCTGGACATCTGTCAAGTTAGCAGTCTTCCCCATGATTGTGGAGCCTCCTGAAACAGACTAAGAGACCTTTTTAAATGCTTAGGAAGCCTTTTCTGGTGTTTTTGTTAAATATTCTAATTTGCTGAGATAATGACTTTTGGGTTTTCATTGGCTGTAAGCCATAATCATCAACATTAACAGAAATAAACACTTGAAATAGATCACTTTGCTTGTAATGACTCTATATAATATATGAGTTTCACTTTTTTCATTGAAGAACTGAAATAAATTACTTTTTGATGATATTCTAATTTTGTGAGAAGCACCTGTGTATGTATATACAGTATATATATATATATTGTACAGTATATGTGTCAAATCTATGCCTACACCGTATTAATAAACAAAAATTGTTCATCTTCTATTCCTATGCCATCTAATAAAAAAATAAAAAAGCATTTACAACACGCTTGGACAAAACCTAAAATCTCTAGTGTTTTTTCCTGAGAGGGTAGAGTACTAGCATATGAGGGAAAAACAAATTAACTTGAGCTAATTCATTTTTCCATTGCCACCAGGCACTGCTGAAAACTATGCGAGAGAAGATGAAAGTGATACTGTTTGAAAGGAAAGCATAAATGTTTAGAGCCTTACAGATCACCCCCTCCCTCTGCCTTTAATTCTTGCTCAGATGCTCAGATTGTAATTTTATATTGTAGTATAATTTTCTAACTACTTTTTATAAAGTAAGAGTCTGATTGTCTTACTGTACAGATAATTAGATACCACTATTTATATACTGTATACACATTAAAGCAATAACTCATGATTGGAGCACATGCAGAACAAAAATGTTGTTTTGACATTAAAATTGTAAAACAAAAAATATCCAAAATTTGTCATAGCAGATAATGTATGCAACAATGTGTGTTACAGTCTATGAAGAATGTGGTAGGCATTACAATATTAGTGACATCCATTTACTATTGAATATTTCAGTTTCTGGAGTTGTTGAAGAGATGATGTCTAGTACCGAGGCAGATATACCATGTGTAAAACATCCGATTAGGACATAAAAAATGCAGGTATACAGGAGGGTGCAGTATTGGAGCGTGTCCACGCTCCAATACCGCACCCTCCTGTATACCTGCATTTTTGATGTCCTAATCGGATGTTTTGCACACAGTTTCTCCAATAAAGTTCACGAACACCACTGCTATCTTTGGGTGAGTGCCGCATATTCTTTTTTCTTTTCTGAATGGATTTTGAACATTCCTTATATTCACATGCAGAGCACCTAAAACCCTTAGCGTTCGTGATGCCTGATTAATCAGCTGTCCATTTCCAGTCTCGTCTATTGGAAACTCGCATCGCTCTAGTGCCGTTCTACTTCTCACTTCTTATTGTAGATATACCATGTGTGCAGCCTGTTCAGCTGTCCAGGGGTCCATGGGGAAGTCAGGCCAAATCCCACTGCATATACAACCCCTGGCAAAAATTATGGAATGCTTGGTTAAAAAGAGTAACCATTACTGACTACCACATTTTTTGTTCTTGGTTTCTTTTAGTGTTTCTTAAAGCCAGAAAGTTGCCATTTGAAATGACTTTAATTTTGTAGGAACAAAGCAGATCACAGACATGGCACAAAACTAAACAACTAAATGAACATCCTCCAAGGCCGGTGATTCCATAATTTGTGCCAGGGGTTGTATATCAGTGACTACTGTGATCATTCACTCTTTTCTCTCCATGTAAATTATCTTTCTCTGACACAGGATGTCTGGTGAAGGGTCACCAGCCATTCTTTTTGTTTAGTAGATGATTTAATATTTACTTGTTTATTTGCTTTTGTTATGAAATATGGTCAGTGCTTTAGTAAGGCAGATATGAATTTTATCAGTGAGCCACATGCTTCACTGCTATATTTGGGTAGATGGATCGCCCCCAGTAGGGCAGTGGGGTACTCGGTACCGGGTCCTTCGGTTCTCAGCGGGGATGTCACGGTGGCTGACCCGGTCTGTAGCCCTAGTGGCCACCGTTACAAAATGGGGGAAAAGGTCTTTAAAGGGATAATGTTCGTAACGCCACCTGTGGTATTCGGTCAGGGTGACCGACGCTGCTTAGGGGTCCGCTGGGGTGATGTAATGGCAGCTAGATGGTATACCTTCCCACAGGTGTAGTATGTCCCCAGGTCATCCCAGAGTGTAGATGGTGAATGGTGTGAGGCGCAGTGAAGAACGAGGACACAAGGTTGCAATCTCTTTACCCTTACTGAAGGCTTCAGGGTCGACAGTCCAGGGTACGGACCACAGGGTAGGCAGAGTCCGGCAAGTCTGAAGGCAAATCCAGAGTCCCCTTGTCCAGGTGGAAATCAGTAGCCTTCCTCTAGCACCTGGGTGTTGTAGTACCTCCCTGCTGAGCTTCTCAGTAAGGTCCTCACAACTAATGTAGATGTTATGTCTCTTTCTCGCTGTCCTGCCAGTCTCTGAAGTAAAGCGTAGAGATCCTTACTCCCTCGGTATTCTGGCTACCGGATTCCTGCGCCTCAGTAGGAGGCAGCCTTTTACAGGGCAGAACTCCTTCTGGTTTCCTCTCCTTTTTGCTATGACTTCGTTTATCACCCTCTGCAATACACTTCTCTTCTAATGCCTCTTTCTTAGGATGCTGCCGCATGTTGGGCAGGCACAGCTCCGTGGACCCTCGTCCTCCTCAGACCGCAGTCTGGATCTGACCGGAACTCCCTCCAGCCAGCTTCTCTTTCCCTTTCTGTCCAGACCACCAGTTTTACCTAATTGTGAGGAGTGCCCTAATAGATAGCAGCGTAGCTCCCCCTGGCGGCCTGGAGTGTGAAATGTGTTGTGTGGTTTGTGATACCTGGTAAAGAGATCTCCTTTATTGCCTTCAGATGTAATATCACTCCCCCTGGTGGAAGAACAACATTATTGCAACGACCAGGACTCTGGGGCGCTGCATATATTTTCTCTGCCAAAAGGTCTAAATGGTATTCTACTATGCTTCTTTACAGGCACATTATACTATTACTGGTACCTCTGTGTACCTGACCTATTTAACTGTATATAGAGGAAAATTTGAAGTCTGAGATTTTTCCTCAATTAAATCCATAAAAAAAAGTTACCACAAGTGTGACACTTATTTGTTTGGCAAAATTGCATTTTAAACAAAAAATACAGCTTGTCTCTCAATAAAAATGTATCTTACATAATGAAGTTTATGCAAAAATAAAATGTTATAGTTCTTATAAAAAATACATATAATGAGACATGGCTTTCCCAAAACCCTGTCTGATGACAAATGCACACTTAGCAGGATGCAGCAGGCCTCCACTGATAAAGGCTAGGAGCGGCACAGGTGCAAACTACTTGATAAAAACAACCACCCCCACCCTCCAAACATTGCAGGGGTTGGCTGCCTAGTAGAAAAAATGCACATTGATATAACTCACATAGGTGTTGTGAATTTACCTTTTTGGCTCCCTCTAGTGGTTACTAGTGATTTGACTCTGGGAATGTCTGCCATCCCTTGTATGCTCACCTGGGTCGTTAGGTCAGGGGTGTTGCTATATAAGCTCCCTGGACCTTCAGTTCAATGCCTGGCAACGTTGTAATCAGAGCTAATCTGTTGTGCTCTTGTCTACTGATCCTGGTTCCTGCTAGATTAAGCTAAGTCTGCTTTCTTGCTTTTTGCTATTTGTTTTTGTTTGCATTTTTGTCCAGCTTGTACTTAATCTGTATCCTTACCTTGCTGGAAGCTCTAGGGAGGCTGGAGTTCTCCCCCCGGGCCGTTAGACGGTTCGGGGGTTCTTGAATTTCCAGTGTGGATTTTTGATAGGGTTTTTGTTGACCATATAAGTTATCTTACTACATTCTGCTATTAGTAAGTGGGCCTCTCTTTGCTAAACCTAGTTCATCTCTGCGTTTGTCATTTCCTCTTACCTCACCGTTATTATTTGTGGGGGGCTTGTATCCAACTTTTGGGGTCTATTCTCTGGAGGCAAGAGAGGTCTTTGTTTTCCTCTTCTAGGGGTAGTTAGTCCTCCGGCTGGCGCGAGGCATCTAGCGACCAACGTAGGCATGTTCCCTGGCTACTTCTAGTGTTGGCGTTAGGAGTAGATATATGGTCAACCCAGTTACCACTGCCCTATGAGCTGGATTTTTGTACTTCGCAGACTTACTTGTTCCTCTGAGACCCTCGCCATTGGGGTCATAACAGTTTGCCAGGCCAGTATTAAATGTTAAATGCATTGCAGAAGCGGGATTATAAGAAAGAAAATTCTGAGTTTTTTTTTCTCTTTCTCATTTTTTTTTCTTTTCCCCTTTACCTCTGAGTGGCTTGTGTTTGCTGCAGACATGAATGTCCAGACCTTGATTACAGGTGTGGACCAGCTTACTGCTCGTGTGCAGGGCATACAAGATTATGTTATCAGAAATCCTATGTCAGAACCTAAGATACCGATTCCTGAACTGTTTTCCGGAGACCGATTTAAATTTAGAAATTTCAGGAATAATTGTAAATTGTTTTTGTCCCTGAGACCCTGTTCATCTGGAGACTCCGCTCAGCAAGTGAAAATTGTTATTTCTTTTTTACGGGGCGACCCTCAGGATTGGGCCTTCTCGCTGGCGCCAGGAGATCCGGCATTGGCTGATATTGATGCGTTTTTTCTGGCGCTCGGTTTGCTTTATGAGGAACCCAATCTTGAGATTCAGGCAGAAAAAGCCTTGCTGGCTATGTCTCAGGGCCAGGACGAGGCTGAAGTGTATTGCCAAAAATTTCGGAAATGGTCCGTGCTGACCCAGTGGAACGAGTGTGCATTGGCTGCAAATTTCAGAAATGGCCTTTCTGAAGCCATTAAGAATGTGATGGTGGGTTTTCCCATTCCCACAGGTCTGAATGATTCCATGGCCCTGGCAATTCAAATCGACCGGCGGTTGCGGGAGCGCAAAACCGCAAATTCCCTCATGGTGTTGTCTGAACAGGCACCTGATTTAATGCAATGTGATAGAATCCTGACTAGAAATGAGCGGAAAATTCATAGACGCCAGAATGGCTTGTGTTACTACTGTGGTGATTCTACACATGTTATCTCAGCATGCTCTAAACGTCTTACTAGGGTTGTTAGTCCTGTCGCCATTGGTAATTTGCAACCTAAATTTATTCTATCTGTAACTTTGATTTGCTCACTGTCATCGTATCCTGTCATGGCGTTTGTAGACTCAGGTGCTGCCCTGAGTCTGATGGATCTGTCATTTGCCAAGCGCTGCGGTTTTGTTCTGGAGCCATTAGAAAACCCTATCCCTCTTAGGGGTATTGATGCTACGCCTTTGGCAAAAAATAAACCGCAGTTTTGGACACAGGTTACCATGTGCATGACTCCCGAACATCGGGAGGTGATACGTTTTCTTGTTCTGCATAAGATGCATGATTTGGTTGTTTTGGGTTTGCCATGGTTACAGACCCATAATCCAGTCTTGGACTGGAAGGCAATGTCGGTGTCAAGTTGGGGCTGCCATGGAATTCATGGAGATTCCCTGCCCTTGTCTATTGCTTCTTCTACGCCCTCGGAAGTTCCGGCGTATTTGTCTGATTATCAGGATGTCTTCAGCGAGTCTAAGTCCAGTGCACTGCCTCCTCATAGGGAATGTGACTGTGCAATAGATTTGATTCCTGGCAGTAAGTTTCCTAAGGGGAGACTGTTTAATTTGTCGGTACCTGAACATACCGCGATGCGTTCATATATCAAGGAGTCTCTTGAGAAGGGGCATATCCGTCCTTCTTCTTCCCCTCTTGGTGCGGGATTCTTTTTTGTGGCCAAAAAGGACGGATCTTTGAGGCCTTGTATTGACTATCGGCTTTTAAACAAGATCACTGTCAAATTTCAGTATCCTTTGCCGCTGTTGTCAGACTTGTTTGCCCGGATTAAAGGTGCCAAGTGGTTCACCAAGATAGACCTTCGTGGTGCGTACAACCTTGTGTGCATTAAGCAAGGCGATGAATGGAAAACCGCATTCAATACGCCCGAAGGTCATTTTGAGTACTTGGTGATGCCATTTGGGCTCTCTAATGCACCTTCAGTTTTTCAGTCCTTCATGCATGACATTTTCCGGAAGTATCTGGATAAATTTTTGATTGTTTATCTGGATGATATTCTGGTTTTTTCTGATGATTGGGACTCGCATGTGGAGCAGGTCAGGATGGTTTTTAAGATTTTGCGTGAAAATTCTTTGTTTGTTAAAGGCTCAAAGTGTCTCTTTGGTGTACAGAGGGTTCCCTTTTTGGGGTTCATTTTTTCCCCTTCTGCTGTGGAGATGGACCCAGTCAAGGTCCGAGCTATTCATGATTGGACTCAACCCTCGTCAGTTAAGAGTCTTCAGAAGTTCTTGGGTTTTGCTAACTTCTACCGTCGTTTTATCGCAAATTTTTCTAGCGTTGTTAAACCATTGACGGATATGACCAAGAAAGGCTCTGATGTAGCTAACTGGGCTCCTGCTGCCGTGGAGGCTTTCCAGGAGTTGAAACGCCGGTTTACTTCGGCGCCTGTTTTGTGCCAACCTGACACCTCACTTCCCTTTCAGGTGGAGGTGGATGCTTCGGAGATTGGGGCAGGGGCCGTTTTGTCGCAGAGAGGCCCTGGTTGCTCTACTATGAGACCTTGTGCCTTTTTCTCCAGGAAGTTTTCGCCGGCAGAGCGAAATTATGATGTGGGCAATCGGGAGTTGTTGGCCATGAAGTGGGCATTTGAGGAGTGGCGTCATTGGCTCGAGGGTGCTAAGCATCGTGTGGTGGTCTTGACTGATCACAAAAATCTGATGTATCTCGAGTCTGCTAAACGCCTGAATCCTAGACAGGCCCGCTGGTCATTGTTTTTCTCCCGTTTTGACTTTGTGGTCTCGTATTTACCAGATTCAAAGAATGTGAAGGCCGATGCTCTGTCTAGGAGCTTTGTGCCTGATGCTCCTGGAGTCGCTGAACCTGTGGGTATTCTTAAGGAAGGAGTTATCTTGTCAGCTATTTCTCCTGATCTGCGGCGTGTGTTGCAGAGATTTCAGGCTGGTAGGCCTGACTCTTGTCCATCTGACAGATTGTTTGTGCCTGCTAAATGGACCAGCAGAGTCATTTCCGAGGTTCATTCCTCAGTGTTGGCAGGGCACCCGGGAATTTTTGGCACCAGAGATCTGGTGGCCAGGTCCTTTTGGTGGCCTTCCTTGTCAAGGGATGTGCGGTCATTTGTGCAGTCCTGTGGAACTTGTGCTCGAGCGAAGCCTTGCTGTTCTCGTGCCAGCGGGTTGCTCTTGCCCTTGCCTGTCCCGAAGAGACCTTGGACACACATCTCTATGGATTTCATTTCTGATCTTCCGGTGTCTCAGGGCATGTCTGTCATCTGGGTGATATGTGATCGTTTCTCCAAGATGGTCCATTTGGTTCCTTTGCCTAAGCTGCCCTCCTCTTCTGATCTGGTTCCTGTGTTCTTCCAGAACGTGGTTCGTTTGCACGGCATTCCTGAGAATATTGTGTCGGACAGAGGATCCCAGTTTGTTTCCAGGTTCTGGCGATCCTTTTGTGGTAGGATGGGCATTGATTTGTCGTTTTCGTCCGCTTTTCATCCCCAGACTAACGGACAAACGGAGCGAACTAATCAGACTCTGGAGGCTTATTTGAGGTGTTTTGTCTCTTCTGATCAGGATGATTGGGTGACCTTCTTGCCATTGGCTGAATTTGCCCTTAATAATCGGGCTAGTTCCGCCACCTTGGTTTCGCCATTTTTCTGCAACTCTGGTTTCCATCCTCGTTTTTCCTCGGGACATGTGGAGCCTTCTGACTGTCCTGGGGTGGATTCTGTGGTGGATAGGTTGCAGCGGATCTGGAGTCATGTGGTGGACAACTTGAAGTTGTCACAGGAGAAGGCTCAGCGTTTTGCCAACCGCCGCCGCGGTGTGGGTCCCCGACTTCGCGTTGGGGATTTGGTATGGCTGTCTTCTCGATTTGTTCCTATGAAGGTCTCCTCTCCCAAATTTAAGCCTCGCTTCATTGGTCCTTACAAGATATTGGAAATCCTTAATCCTGTATCCTTTCGCCTGGATCTTCCGGTGTCGTTTGCCATTCACAACGTATTTCATAGGTCCTTGTTGCGGCGGTACGTTGTGCCTGTGGTCCCTTCTGCTGAGCCTCCTGCTCCGGTGTTGGTTGAGGGCGAGTTGGAGTACGTGGTGGAGAAGATCTTAGATTCTCGTCTCTCCAGGCGGAGGCTTCAGTACCTGGTCAAGTGGAAGGGCTATGGTCAGGAGGATAATTCCTGGGTGGTCGCCTCTGATGTGCATGCGGCCGATTTGGTTCGTGCCTTTCACACCGCTCATCCTGATCGCCCTGGTGGTCTTGGTGAGGGTTCGGTGACCCCTCACTAAGGGGGGGGTACTGTTGTGAATTTACCTTTTTGGCTCCCTCTAGTGGTTACTAGTGATTTGACTCTGGGAATGTCTGCCATCCCTTGTATGCTCACCTGGGTCGTTAGGTCAGGGGTGTTGCTATATAAGCTCCCTGGACCTTCAGTTCAATGCCTGGCAACGTTGTAATCAGAGCTAATCTGTTGTGCTCTTGTCTACTGATCCTGGTTCCTGCTAGATTAAGTCTGCTTTCTTGCTTTTTGCTATTTGTTTTTGTTTGCATTTTTGTCCAGCTTGTACTTAATCTGTATCCTTACCTTGCTGGAAGCTCTAGGGAGGCTGGAGTTCTCCCCCCGGGCCGTTAGACGGTTCGGGGGTTCTTGAATTTCCAGTGTGGATTTTTGATAGGGTTTTTGTTGACCATATAAGTTATCTTACTACATTCTGCTATTAGTAAGTGGGCCTCTCTTTGCTAAACCTAGTTCATCTCTGTGTTTGTCATTTCCTCTTACCTCACCGTTATTATTTGTGGGGGGCTTGTATCCAACTTTTGGGGTCTATTCTCTGGAGGCAAGAGAGGTCTTTGTTTTCCTCTTCTAGGGGTAGTTAGTCCTCCGGCTGGCGCGAGACATCTAGCGACCAACGTAGGCATGTTCCCCGGCTACTTCTAGTGTTGGCGTTAGGAGTAGATATATGGTCAACCCAGTTACCACTGCCCTATGAGCTGGATTTTTGTACTTCGCAGACTTACTTGTTCCTCTGAGACCCTCGCCATTGGGGTCATAACACATAGGACGCCAGTCACACTGATAAGTGTGGTGCACAGTGTCTGGTATGCAACCTATTAATGACGCCCCTTGTATTAACAGGCGGGCTGCCCAGCATTACAACATGCAGCACACAGTGACAGACGCCCCAGAAAAACCTAACCAACATAAAGAGGCCTGGCCACATCCTGCAAAAAAGGATATGATATAGTGCAAAAAAATGTATGCATATGATAAACACATACACTATATGAGGTATTGGTTTAATATTTTGGCCAAAATAAAGTAAGCCCGCAACCCAACATCAAGGGTCCTCATAATATTGCGGGTCCTACCACTAATATCAAAAAACAGCTAACATAGAAAAAACTCAGAAAAAATACATACAATGAGATACGGCCTTCCCAAAACCCTGTCTAATGACAAATGCACACTTAGCAGGATGCAGCAGGCCTCCACTGATAAAAGCTAGGAGTGGCACAGGTGCAAACTACTTGATAAAAACAACCAGCCCCACCCTCCAAACATTGCAGGGGTTGGCTGCCTTGTAGAAAAAATGCACATTGATATAACTCACATAGAATGCCAATCACACTGATAACTGTGGTGCACAGTGTCTGGTATGCAACCTATTAATGACGCCCCTTGTATTAACAGGCGGGCTGCCCAGCACTATAATATGCAGCACGCAGTGACAGATGCCCCAGAAAAACCTAACCATCATAAAGAGGCCTGGCCACATCCTGCAAAAAAGGATATGATATAGTGCAAAAAAATGTATGCATATGATAAACACATACACTATATTAGGCATTGGTTTAATATTTTGGCCAAAATAAAGTAAGCCCACAACCCAACGTCAAGGGTCCTCATAATATTGTGGGTCCTACCACTAATATCAAAAAACAGCTAACATAGAAAAAACTCAGAAAAAATATATACAATGAGATACGGCCTTCCCAAAACCCTGTCTGATGACAAATGCACACTTAGCAGGATGCAGCAGGCCTCCACTGATAAAGTCTAGGAGCGGCACAGGTGCAAACTACTTGATAAAAACAACCACCAGCACCCTCCAAACATTGCAGGGGTTGGCTGCTTAGTAGAAAAAATGCACATTGACATAACTCACATAGAATGCCAGTCACACTGATAAGTGTGGCGCACAGTGTCTGGTATGCAACTTATTAATGACGCCCCTTGCATTAACAGGTGGGCTGCCCAGCACTATAATATGCAGCACACAGTGACAGATGCCCCAGAAAAACCTAACCATCATAAAGAGGCCTGGCCACATCCTGCAAAAAAGGATATGATATAGTGCAAAAAAATGTATGCATATGATAAACACATACACTATATGAGGTATTGGTTTAATATTTTGGCCAAAATAAAGTAAGCCTGCAACCCAATGTCAAGGGTCCTCATAATATTGCGGGTCCTACCACTAATATCAAAAAACAGCTAACATAGAAAAAACAAAGAAAAAATACATACAATGAGATACGGCCTTCACAAAACCCTGTCTGATGACAAATGCACACTTAGCAGGATGCAGCAGACCTCCACTGATAAAGGCTAGGAGCCTGCTGTATCCTGCTAAGTGTGCATGCTGTATCCTGCTAAGTGTGCATTTGTCATCAGACAGGGTTTTGGGAAGGCCGTATCTCATTGTATGTATTTTTTCTGAGTTTTTTCTATGTTAGCTGTTGTGAATTCTGCTCTTGGGCTCCCTCCGGTGGTTGTAAGTGGTAGCGCTGCTGTCTTTGAATCACAGCATTTATCAGGTGTTTTCACTTTTTGGAATTTGGACAGGGCTATTTAGTCTTGCTTCACCCTTTAGTCAGTGCCAGTTGTCCATTGTTCCTGGAGGATTCACATCCCTGCCTGGTCTCTTCTGCTTTGCAGTTCTTTTCAACAAAGATAAGTTCTGGCCTTGATTTTGCTGTCCACATGCTGTGGTCTTATTGTTCAGTTATTTTCCATGTTTTGTCTTGTCCAGCTTGGTCTGTATAAGGATTTGTTTAGCCAAGCTGTGTCTCTGGAGATGCAGATATACCCTCCATGTCTTTAGTTAGCTGTGGAGTTTTTGTATTTTCTGTGGTGGATATTTTCTAGTATTTTAATACTAACCGCATAGTACTCTGTCCTGTCCTTTCTATTTAGCTAGAAGTGGCCTCCTTTGCTAAATTCTCATTTCAGTCTGTGTATGTTTTTTCCCTCTCCTCTCACAGTCAATATTTGTGGGGGGCTGCCTGTTCTTTGGGGATTTTCTCTGAGGCAAGATAGTTTTCCCTTTTCTATCTCTAGGGGTAATTAGTCCTCCGGCTGTGTCGAGATGTCTAGGGAGCGCTAGGTACATTCCACGGCTACTTCTAGTTGCGGTGTTAGGTTCAGGGTCTGCGGTCAGTACAGGTACCACTTTCTCCAGAGTACGTCCCATGCTGCTCTTAGGCCACCAGATCATAACAGTACAACTGGTCAACAATGAGTTAACCGCATCTCAGAAGAAGGGAAGGAAAGTGCTGAGCCATTTTTTTTTCTGTAGTCTGTTTTTTTTTTTTTTCTCTTCCCTCTTTGCCTCTGGGTGGCTCAGGAGTTCGGCGCTGGTATGGATGTTCAGGGATTGGCTTCTCGTGTGGATCAACTTGCTGCTAGAGTACAGGGTATTTCCGATTATATCGTTCAGACTCCAGTTTTACAGCCTAGAATTCCAACTCCTGATTTGTTTTTTGGGGATAGGTCCAAATTTCTGAGCTTTAAAAATAACTGTAAACTGTTTTTTTCTCTGAAACCCCGTTCCTCTGGTGATCCCATCCAGCAGGTTAAAATTATTATATCTCTGCTGCGTGGTGACCCCCAGGATTGGGCATTTGCCCTGGAACCTGGGAATCCGGCGTTGCTTAATGTAGACACCTTTTTTCAGGCGCTTGGGTTATTGTATGACGAACCTAATTCAGTGGATCATGCTGAGAAGACCTTGTTGGCCCTGTCTCAGGGTCAAGAAGTGGCAGAATCATATTGCCAGAAGTTTAGAAAATGGTCTGTACTGACTAAATGGAATGAGGATGCCTTGGCGGCAATCTTCAGAAAGGGTCTTTCTGAATCCGTTAAAGATGTTATGGTGGGGTTCCCCACGCCTGCTGGTCTGAGTGATTCTATGTCTCTGGCCATTCAGATTGATCGGCGCTTGCGCGAGAGCAGAGTTGTGCACACTATGGCATTGTCTTCCGAGCACAGTCCTGAGCCTATGCAGTGTGATAGGATTGTGTCTAGAGCTGAACGACAAGGATTCAGACGTCAGAATAGGTTGTGTTTTTACTGCGGCGATTCTGCTCATGTTATTTCTGATTGCCCTAAGCGTACCAAGAGAATCGCTGGTTCTGTTACCATCAGTACTGTACAACCTAAATTTCTGTTATCTGTGACCCTGATCTGCTCATTATCGTCATTTTCTGTCATGGCATTTGTGGATTCAGGCGCCGCTCTAAATTTAATGGACTTAGAAATTGCCAGACGTTGTGGTTTCCCCTTGCAGCCTTTGCACAGTCCTATTCCTTTGAGGGGCATTGATGCTACACCGTTGGCTAAAAATAAACCTCAGTTTTGGACACAGCTGACCATGTGCATGGCGCCAGCCCATCAGGAAGATTGTCGTTTTCTGGTGTTGCATAATTTGCATGATGCTATTGTGCTGGGTTTCCCATGGTTACAGGTGCATAATCCGGTATTAGATTGGAAATCTATGTCTGTGACTAGTTGGGGTTGTCAGGGGGTTCATGGTGACGTTCCTGTGATGTCAATTGCCTCCTCCCCCTCTTCTGAAATTCCTGAGTTTTTGTCAGATTTCCAGGATGTATTCAATGAGCCCAAGTCCAGTTCCCTTCCACCGCATAGGGACTGTGATTGTGCTATTGACTTGATTCCAGGCTGTAAGTTCCCTAAAGGCCGACTTTTCAACCTGTCTGTGCCAGAACATACCGCCATGCGGAGCTATGTGAAGGAGTCCTTGGAGAAGGGGCATATTCGGCCATCTTCTTCACCATTGGGAGCAGGTTTTTCATTGTTGCCAAAAAAGATGGCTCCTTGAGACCCTGTATTGATTATCGCCTCTTGAATAAGATCACGGTCAAATTCCAATACCCTTTGCCTTTGCTTTCTGATCTGTTTGCTAGGATTAAGGGGGCTAGTTGGTTTACTAAGATTGACCTTCGAGGGGCATATAATCTGGTTCGTATTAAGCAGGGGGACGAATGGAAAACTGCGTTTAATACGCCCGAAGGCCATTTTGAATACCTTGTGATGCCATTCGGACTCTCTAATGCTCCATCTGTGTTTCAGTCCTTCATGCATGATATATTTCGGAATTATCTTGATAAATTCATGATTGTATATTTGGATGATATTTTGATTTTTCCAGATGATTGCGAGTCTCATGTGAAACAAGTCAGGATGGTATTTCAGATCCTTCGTGATAATGCCTTGTTTGTGAAGGGGTCTAAGTGCCTCTTTGGAGTACAGAAGATTTCTTTTTTGGGCTTCATTTTTTCTCCCTCATCTATAGAAATGGATCCGGTTAAGGTTCAGGCCATTCATGATTGGATCCAGCCCACATCCGTGAAGAGCCTTCAGAAATTTTTGGGCTTTGCTAATTTTTATCGCCGTTTCATTGCCAACTTCTCCAGTGTGGTTAAACCCCTGACCGATTTGACGAAGAAAGGCGCTGATGTTACGAATTGGTCCTCTGCGGCTGTTTCTACCTTTCAGGAGCTTAAACGCTGATTTACTTCTGCCCCTGTGTTGCGTCAGCCGGATGTTTCTCTTCCTTTTCAGGTTGAGGTTGACGCTTCTGAGATTGGGGCAGGGGCCGTTTTGTCTCAGAGGAATTCTGATGGTTCCTTGATGAAACCGTGTGCCTTCTTTCTCGAAAGTTTTCGCCTGCGGAACGCAATTATGATGTCGGCAATCATGAGTTGTTGGCTATGAAGTGGGCATTTGAGGAGTGGCGACATTGGCTTGAGGGGGCCAAGCACCGTATTGTGGTCTTGACCGATCATAAGAATCTGATTTATCTCGAGTCTGCCAAACGGCTGAATCCTAGACAGGCCCGATGGTCCCTGTTTTTCTCCCGTTATGATTTTGTGGTCTCGTATCTTCCGGGTTCTAAGAATGTTAAGGCTGATGCCCTCTCTTGGAGCTTTTTGCCTGATTCTCCTGGGGTCCTTGAGCCGGTCAGTATTCTGAAGGAAGGGGTGATTCTTTCTGCCATCTCCCCTGATTTATGACGGGTTCTTCAGAAATTTCAGGCTGATAAACCTGACCGCTGTCCAGTGGGGAATTTGTTTGTTCCTGACAGATGGACTAGTAAAGTGATTTCGGAGGTTCATTGTTCTGTGTTGGCCGGTCATCCTGGGATTTTTGGTACCAGAGATTTGGTTGGTAGGTCCTTTTGGTGGTCTTCTTTGTCACGGGATGTGCGTTCTTTTGTGCAGTCCTGTGGGACTTGTGCGTGGGCCAAGCCTTGCTGTTCCCGCGCAAGTGGGTTGCTTTTGCCTTTGCCGGTCCCTGAGAGGCCTTGGACGCATATTTCTATGGATTTTATTTCGGATCTTCCGGTTTCCCAGAGGATGTCAGTTATCTGGGTGGTTTGTGACCAGTTTTCTAAGATGGTTCATTTGGTACCTTTGCCTAAGTTGCCTTCCTCTTCTGATTTGGTTCCGTTGTTTTTTCAGCATGTGGTTCGTTTGCATGGCATTCCGGAGAACATTGTGTCCGATAGAGGTTCCCAGTTTGTTTCTAGGATTTGGCGGGCCTTTTGTGCTAGGCTGGGCATTGATTTGTCTTTTTCTTCCGCATTTCATCCTCAGACAAATGGCCAAACCGAGCGAACTAATCAGACTTTGGAAACTTATTTGAGATGCTTTGTGTCTGCTGATCAGGATAATTGGGTGGCTTTCTTGCCATTGGCCGAGTTTGCCCTTAATAATCGGGCTAGTTCTGCTACCTTGGTTTCACCCATCTTTTGTAACTCTGGTTTTCATCCTCGTTTTTCTTCAGGGCAGGTTGAGCCTCCTGATTGTCCTGGGGTGGACTCTGTGGTTGACAGGTTGCAGCAAATTTGGGCTCATGTTGTTGACAATTTGGTGTTGTCTCAGGAAGGGGCTCAGCGTTTTGCTAACCGTCGTCGCTGTGTTGGTTCCCGGCTTCGGGTTGGGGATTTGGTCTGGTTGTCTTCCCGTCATGTCCCTATGAAGGTTTCTTCCCTTAAGTTTAAGCCTCGGTTTATTGGCCCTTATAGGATTTCTGAGACTATCAATCCAGTGTCTTTTCGTTTGGCCCTTCCAGCCTCTTTTTCCATCCATAATGTTTTTCATAGATCTTTGTTGCGGAAATATGTGGTGCCCGTTGTTCCTTCTGTTGATCCTCCTGCCCCGGTGTTGATTGATGGGGAGTTGGAGTATGTGGTTGAGAAGATTTTGGATTCTCGTTTTTCGAGGCGGAGGCTTCAGTATCTTGTCAAATGGAAGGGTTATGGCCAGGAGGATAATTCTTGGGTTGTTGCCTCCGATGTTCATGCTGATGATTTGGTTTGTGCCTTTCATTTGGCTCGTCCGGATCGGCCTGGGGGCTCTGGTGAGGGTTCGGTGACCCCTCCTCAAGGGGGGGTACTGTTGTGAATTCTGCTCTTGGGCTCCCTCCGGTGGTTGTAAGTGGTAGCGCTGCTGTCTCTGAATCACAGCATTTATCAGGTGTTTTCACTTTTTGCAATTTGGACAGGGCTATTCTTGCTTCACCCTTTAGTCAGTGCCAGTTGTCCATTGTTCCTGGAGGATTCACATCCCTGCCTGGTCTCTTCTGCTTTGCAGTTCTTTTCAACAAAGATAAGTTCTGGCCTTGATTTTGCTGTCCACATGCTGTGGTCTTATTGTTCAGTTATTTTCCATGTTTTGTCTTGTCCAGCTTGGTCTGTATAAGGATTTGTTTAGCCAAGCTGGTATCTCTGGAGATGCAGATATACCCTCCATGTCTTTAGTTAGCTGTGGAGTTTTTGTATTTTCTGTGGTGGATATTTTCTAGTATTTTAATACTGACCGCATAGTACTCTGTCCTGTCCTTTCTATTTAGCTAGAAGTGGCCTCCTTTGCTAAATTCTCATTTCAGTCTGTGTATGTTTTTCCCCTCTCCTCTCACAGTCAATATGACTTTTCTATCTCTAGGGGTAATTAGTCCTCCGCCTGTGTCGAGATGTCTAGGGAGATCTAGGTACATTCCACGGCTACTTCTAGTTGCGGTGTTAGGTTCAGGGTCTGCGGTCAGTACAGGTACCACCTTCTCCAGAGTACGTCCCATGCTGCTCTTAGGCCACCAGATCATAACAGTTAGCTGTTTTTTGATATTAGTGGTAGGACCCGCAATATTATGAGGACCCTTGACGTTGGGTTGCGGGCTTACTTTATTTTGGCCAAAATATTAAACCAATACCTCATATAGTGTATGTGTTTATCATATGCATACATTTTTTTGCACTATATCATATCCTTTTTTGCAGGTTGTGGCCAGGCCTCTTTATGTTGGTTAGGTTTTTCTGGGGCATCTGTCACTGTGTGCTGCATATTATAGTGCTGGGCAGCCCGCCTGTTAATACAAGGGGCGTCATTAATAGGTTGCATACCAGACACTGTGCGCCACACTTATCAGTGTGACTGGCGTCCTATGTGAGCTATATCAATGTGCATTTTTTCTACTAGGCAGCCAACCCCTGCAATGTTTGGAGGGTGGGGATGGTTGTTTTTATCAAGTAGTTTGCACCTGTGCCGCTCCTAGCCTTTATCAGTGGAGGCCTGCTGCATCCTGCCAAGTGTGCATTTGTCATCAGACAGGGTTTTGGGAAGGCCGTATCTCATTGTATGTATTTTTTCTGAGTTTTTTCTATAGTTCTTATAACTATGAATGAATGAACAAATAGAAAATGTCTGGTGATATAAACAAGTGCATCACAAAAAAATGTCCCAGTGTATATGTATATACAGAATATTCAAGTGCTTCTCACAAAATTAAAATATCATCAAAAAGTTAATTTATTTCAGTTCTTTAATAAAAAAGTGAAACTACTATATTATGTTGAGTCATTACAAACAGAGAGCTCTATTGATCTATTGCAAGTGTTTATTTATGTTAATGATTATGGCTTACAGCCAATGAAAACCCAAAAAGTAACTATCTCAGTATATTAGCATAATTAACAAAAAATACCTGCAAAGGCTTCCTAAGCATTTAAAAAGGTCCCTTAGTCTGTTTCAGTAGGCTCCACAATCATGGGGAAGACTGCTGACTTGACAGTTGTCCAGAAGGCAGTCACTGATCAATCCACAAGAAGGGTTAGCCACAAAATGTCATTGCTAAAAAAGCTGGCTGTTCACAGAGTGCTGTATCCAGGTATATTAATGGAAAGCTGAGTGTAAGAAAAAAGTGTGGTAGAAAAAGGTGCACAAGCAACTGGGAAAACCCTCAGCCTTTAAAGGATTATTAAGAAAAGGCAGTTAAAAAATTTGGGGGAGATTCACAATGAGTGGTCTGCTGCTGGAGTTATTGCTTCAAGAGCCACCACACACAGATGTATCCAGGACATGGGCTACAAGTGTCTCATTCATTGTGTCAAGTGTTATGGATCTGCAACACAGGACTAAGGTAGAAGGGGGAAAACTGACCCTGCACTATGACTAGGCTGAAACCCTACAATGGAGTGGGCGACCCATTCCTTGCAAATAGACCCACCGACGATCCTAGGTTAATCTCAAGCGAAGACCTATAGATAAGGGGAAGGGGTTCCTTAAAGAACTAAAGACTGGGTACAAAAACTGGTCACCTCCTAATAGAAAACAAAGAGAAGGCTGCAGAAACGAATAGCAAACAGAAACTAAGGCTAGCAAAACCAGAGATACCAGCACTACACAAATAACACACAAAGCAAAGCACCAAGCTAGAGCTCAAGCAAATAAATACTGTTGTCCAGCAAGGACTGGGAGGCAGGTGCTGTTTAATAAAGAGTGAAACAAACACCTGACCCAAGACAAACCCAGCACCAGAGGAAAGAGACCAGCAGCCAGAACTCCACAAGAAAATGGTGGATAGTAACAAACTAAACAGATTCTAACATCAAGCCACTCATGACCAACAGACAATACCAGAAGTGCCTTACCTGGGCCAAGGAGAAAAATAACTGGACTGTTGCTCAGTGGTCAAAGGTGTTGTTTGCAGGTTAAAGTGAATTTTGCATTTCACTTGGAAATCAAGGTCCCAGAATCTGGAGGAAGAGTGGAGAGGCACACAATCCAAGCTGCTTGAGGTCTAATGTGAAGTTTCCACAATTAGTGATGGTTTGGGGAGCCATAACATCTGCTGGTGTAGGTGAACTGTGCTTTATCAAGACCAAAGTCAGCACAGCCATCTACCAGGAAATTTTAGAGCACTTCATGCTTTCCTCTGCCGACAAACTTTTTGAAGATGAAAATGTCATTCTCCAGCAGGACTTGGCATCTGTCCACACTGCCAAAAGTACCAATACCTGGTTTAAAAACAATAGTATCACTGTGCTTGATTGTCCAGCAAACTTGCCTGACCTTAACCCCATAGAGAATCTATGGGGCATTGTCAAGAGGAAGATGAGACACCAGACCCAACAATGCAGATGAGCTGAAGGTTGCTATCAAAGCAACCTGGGCTTCCATAACACCTCAGCAGTACCACAGGTTGATCGTCTCCATGCCGCTCCGCATTGATGCAGTAATTGATGCAAAATGAGCCCCGACCAAGTATTGAGTGCATTTACTGAGCATACAGTTGGTGTGGAAAGTATTAAGACCCCTTTAAAATGTTCACTCTTTGTTTGATTGCAGCCATTTGGTAAATTCAAAAAAGTTCATTTTTGTATTCATTATTGTACACACTGCACCCCATCTTGACTGAAAAAAACAGAAATGTAGAAATTTTTGGAAATGTATTAAGAAAGAAAAACTGAAATATCACATGGTCATAAGTATTCAGACCTTTTGCTCGGTATTGAGTAGAAGCACCCTTTTGAGCTAGTACAGCCAAGAGTCTTCTTAGGAATGATGCAACATTGCAGTTCCTCTCCAGTTCTGTCAGGTTGGATGATGAACGTCGGTGCACAGCCATTTTCAGTTCTCTCCAGAGATGCTAAATTGGGTTTAGGTCAGGGCTCTGGCTGGGCCAGTCAAGAATACTCACAGAATTGTTCTGGATCCACTCCTTTCTTATTTTAGCTGTGTGCTTAGGGACATTGTCTTGTTGGAAGGAGAACCTACGGCCAAGTCTGAGGTCCAGAGCACACTAAAAGAGGTTTTCATCCACGATATCTTTGTATTTGGCTGCATTTCTGTTTCCTTCAATGACAACCAGTTGTCCTGTCCCTGCAGCTGAAAACGGCCCATAGAATGATGCTGTCACCACCATGTTTCACTATTGGGATTGTATTGGGCAGGTGATGAGCAGTGCCTGGTTTTCTCCACATATACCGCATTGAATTATCACCAAAAAGGTCCATCTTCGTCTCATCAGACCAGAGAATCTTATTTCTCATAGTATGTGAGTCCTTCATGTGTTTTTTTTTTTTAGCAAACTCTTTGCGGGCTTTCATATGTATTGCACTGAGGAGAGGCTTCTGTCGGGCCACTCTGCCATAAATGCCCAACTGGTGAAAGGGCTGCAGTGATAGTTGACTTTGTGGAACTTTCTCACATCTCTCTACTGCATCTCTGGAGCTCAGCCACAGTGATATTGGGGTTCCTCTTTACCTCTTTCACCAAGGTTCTTCTCCCACGATTGCTCAGTTTGGCTGGACAGCCAGGTCTAGCAAGATTTCTGGTGGTCCCAAACTTCTTACATTTAAGGATTATGGAGGCCACTCTGCAATTCTGTCTCTGAGCTCCTTGGCCAGTTCCTTTGACCACATGATTCTCATTTGATTTGACATGCACTGTGAGCTATCAGGTCTTATATAGACAGGTGTGTGCCTTTCCAAATCAAGTCCTATCAGTTTAATTAAACACAGCTGGAATCCAATGAAGGAGTAGAACCATCTCAAGGAGGATCACAAGGAAATGGACAGCATGTGACTTAAATATGAGTGTCCGACCAAAGGGTCTGAGTACTTATGACCATGTGATATTTAAGTTTTTCTTTTTTATTAAATTTGCAAAAATTTCTACATTTCTGTTTTTTTTCTGTCAAGATAGAGAACAGAGTGTAAATTAATGTTAAAAAAATAGCTTTTTTAAAATTTTTTCCATATGGCTGCAATGAAACAGAATGAAACATTTAAAGGGGCACTGTATATAGTGCCATACCTTATTACTAGTGTTGAGCGATACCATCCGATACTTGAAAGTATCGGTATCGGAAAGTATCGGCCGATACCGGCAAAGTATCGGATCTAATCCGATACCGATACCCGATACCAATACAAGTCAATGGGACTCAAGTATCGGACGGTATTCCTGATGGTTCCCAGGGTCTGAAGGAGAGGAAACTCTTCTTCAGGCCCTGGGAACCATATTAATGTGTAAAATAAAGAATTAAAATAAAAAATATTGCTATACTCACCTCTCCGACGCAGCCTGGACCTCACCGAGGGAACCGGCAGCGTTCTTTGCTTAAAATGCGCGCTTTTGCTTCCTTCCGTGACGTCACGGCTTGTGATTGGTCGCGTGCCGCCCATGTGGCCGCGACGCGACCAATCACAGCAAGCCGTGACGTCACGGGAGGCAGGAGACGCGCGCATTTTTTAAATTACGTCACGTAATGCCTATTTCTGCATTGAGGACCTGAAATTACGTCACGGCTTGCTGTGATTGGTCGCGTCGCGGTCACATGGGCGGCACGCAACCAATCACAAGCCGTGACGTAATTTTAAAAATGTGCGCGTCTCCTGCCTCCCGTGACGTCACGGCTTGTGATTGGTCGCGTCGCCCATGTGACCGCGAAGCGACCAATCACAAGCCGGAACGTAATTTTAAATTCCTGAATGCCTAGAATTAGGCATTGAGGACCTGAAAATTATGTCACGGCTTGCTGTGATTGGTCGTGTCGCGGCCACATGGGCGGCACGCGACCAATCACAAGCCGTGACGTCACGGAAGGAAGTAAAAGCGCGCATTTTAAGCAAAGAACGCTGCCGGTTCCCTTGGTGAGGTCCAGGCTGCGTCGGAGAGGTGAGTATAGCAATATTTTTTATTTTAATTCTTAATTTTACACATTAATGTTGTTTCGATACCGATACCCGATACCACAAAAGTATCGGATCTCGGTATCGGAATTCCGATACCCGCAAGTATCGGCCGATACCCGATACTTGCGGTATCGGAATGCTCAACACTACTTATTACATATTATCTCTCCTTCATTATCTATAGTAGCATTTATTATTATGTTGTGTCACTCCTTACTATAAACAGTAACTGAAGTCTCTGAATGTGATTTAATAATAATCTTTATTTTTATATAGCGCTAACATATTCCGCAGCGCTTTACAGCTTGCACACATTATCATCGCTGTCCCCGATGGGGCTCACAATCTAAAATCCCTATCAGTATGTCTTTGGAATGCGGGAGGAAACCGGAGAAAACCCACGCAAACACAGGGAGAACATACAAACTCCTTGCAGATGTTGTCCTTGGTGGGATTTGAACTCAGAACTCCAGCGCTGGAAGGCTGCAGTGCTAACAACTGAGCCAACTGAGGAAAAAACAAATTGTGCAATATGCTATGTGCGTCATTCTGTTTCTGGCCTTTTATTGTCTCCCAAACATGCCCTTGATTAACTGTGCGCTCATCACGTAACTTGTCATGTGACATGTGACCCTCCTGCATCAGATGATTTATCATATGTCCTATAAGTTGAACAGGGGGCCCACTTAGTGTGAACTGTCTGGTGCATTGGGTACCCATAATCTGCACCTGTCTAGCGTATTAATAATTTGAAATTTTTGCATCACGATCAGTATCCAGTGTAACCACTACTCCCCTCTTAATGGACATCTTACTATCTATATCGTTCATATTTACAAGTTATTGAATAGCTGTATGTTGAGCAAGCCATCCATAACTGTGATAGTTATTAGAAACATCATACAAATTTTTTCAGGTTCTTTTCAACCATAACCTTAAACTATTCAAGTTAAAAGGAAGGAAATATAAAGATGTTAAATTTGATTTATAAGAGATATTTAATCTGTGTGTACATTTTGCAAACATGTCAGTTCTTTGTTCCTTAAACTCCAGCAATTTATAAAGCTTGTTGCATTCAGAAATTGTCTCTTGATAGCTACTTCTCTTACAAACTTATTTACAGTATATTAGTAAAAGTGGAGAAAAGATCCAAATTATTATCAGGAACAAAATTCAGTACACAAGTAAAATTGTCCACCTGATCCAGATACACATTTCTAGAGGACAAATTTAGCATATTTACAGAGTCTATGCTGAAATATTTTTTCGGTCGCCTAGTTATCATGCCATTAGTGTTTTCGACCATTTGGTTTGTTGACATTTTCCTTTTCTTGCTATATTTAGATTTTCTTTTTATAATAAAACACCTTCACCTTGGGAAGAAATAAAATCTTAATTTAATCATTATACACCATGGACAACATCAGAGTACTCAAGTTCAGAAGAAATGAAATTAAACACAATGTCTTAGAGAGTATACTTATACATTTTATATATGTCTTTTTAATACTTATCTGAATTTACATGTATTGCTTAATAAAGATTATATTTCTATGTTGTATTCTCTGGTCAGTTTTATATTTGGGTAGATGTTATATCCTGATATTGTGGTGAGACTATTATTACATATAACTTTATTGCTATTGTCAGCAGTCTCCCTCCCTTTGTGAGTTCCGGCACTGAGCCCACATCTTTCCCGGTACATGTCAGATGTTTTGAACATGAGATGTGCCTCAAACAGCCGCGGCTGGAATCGCGATCCGCCCACGGCTATTAACTCGCGCTTCCGGCTATCGAGCTGGAAATCCACCCACAGGTGACCCCGTCACGTGATCGCTGGTCACCGGTTTGTTGGCATGACAACCAGATGTCTCCTGGAAACCTCTATGGTTGTCACTTCTGGCTTGCTATGAGCACCAACCACGGGATGGTGCTTATAGCTAGTGAGTAATTCTACGTAGAGGCGATCTGATCATCGCCTCTATGTAGCAGAGCCAATTGGGTTGTGCCAGCTTCTAGTCTCCCATGGAGGCTATTGAAACATGCCAAAAGTAAAAAAAATGTTTTTAAAAATATAAAAAAATAAAAAAATATAAAAGTTCAAATCACCCCCCTTTCTTCCCATTCAAAATAAAACAATAAAAAAATCAAACATACACATATTTTGTATCGTTGCATTCAGAATCACCCGATTTATAAAAAAAAATGATTAACCTGATCGTTAAACAGCGTAGCGAGAAAAAAGTAAAAAAAACAGAATTAGGTTTTTTTTTGGTCGCCGTGACATTGTATTAAAATGCAGTAGCGGGCAATCAAAAGATCATATCTGCATCAAAATGGTATCATTAAAAACATCAGCTTGGCACGCAAAAAATAAGCCCTCACCCAACCTGAGATCACGAGAAATGGAGACACTATGGGTATCGGAAAATGGTGCATTTTTTTTTTTTAACAAAAGTTTGGAATTTTTTTTTCAAAAAACTTGTAATGACCTGGAGAATCATAATGGCAGGTTAACGTTTTAGAATTTAGTGAACCTAGTAAAAAAGCCAAACAAAAAACAAGTGTGGGATGGCACATTATTTGCAATTTCACCACACAGAATTTTTTCCCATTTTCTAGTACACGACATGGTAAAACCAATGGTATCGTTCAAAAGTACTTCTTGTCCCGCAAAAAAAAAATCCCTCACCTGGTCATTTTGACCAAAAAATAAAAAAGTTATGGCTCTGGGAAGGAGGGGAGCGAAAAATGAAAATGCAAAACCAAAAATACCCCTGGTCGTCAAGGGGTTAACAGCACCTCTTAATTAATTGGTGAATTTTCAGCTGTTCAGTGAGTAGAATACATTTTTGTCTCAATTTACACTAATTTTGCTGCATAAATAATGAATTTGTCAGCCTGCTCTCCGCCATGATATTTCCTGTTAAGCTCCGTGCACTATCAAACAAGTTGTCAGAGTTAAAATTAAAATGATAAACATATTTTTCTGTAGCTATGGGTTGCACAAAAGACTGTCATTTTGAACAGTTTTACACAAATTGTTTGATGATTTGGCCCCTTATGATTTGTTGTTCATGATCTCAAATATTATCAGCTATAACTTTTTTTTTTTTTCACTGAAGTGACTATGTGTGATATTGTTTCATGCATGAGAAATGATTTTCAGCATTAGAAATGAGTACTGTTTGGGTGTACATACAAGTATAATATGACATTTCTATAATGTTTTTTCAACAAGAATATGGAAATAGACATTTTGCTTGTTTTCCTTAATATTTATTTAAGCTATCCATATTTCACACTAAATAACATTCTAAATTAATTCTTTAGGCTATTAAAGTTATGGGGATTCCTAATAGATGTAGGAAATATTTAGAATTGAGAGTCCTCAGTGGTTGATACCTTTTAATGGCTAGTCACACTATCTAACAAGTCTGCAGTCACACAGAGTGACTGCAGACTTGTTAGACAACCCCTTTAGTGTATGTCTGTACATGTATCCTGGTGTATACGCTAAACAGAGGCCACTTAGCCTCAGGGCTCATTCAAATGGAAGTATATTTTTGATTAATGTACTGCTGGTGTGCCCAGCACACAGAACCAATAATAACCACGATTTTTCACACAGATTGCAGCATGCACTACTAGTTTGGTCTGACTAAGGGATCGAAGTAATACATGCCTGTAACAGGCAGCTGCTGCACCCAACCACCATAGGGGGTGATATCATGCACTCCCGTCACCTGCACTCTGAAGTTAGCTACCGGCTTTAGAAGAGGACGCCATGCATCAGGGGAGCCGAGGGAAGATGAGTATAATTTTTTTTAATATATATATATATATATATATATATATATATATATATATATACTCTTTAAAGAACAGTGGCCGATCGGTCGACATATACCAAGAAGTGGGATATATATATATATAGGATACAGCACAGACAGGTCTGATAATAGGTTCCTGGTCCTGTCGTCAACATTGTTTGCCCTCACCTCCGGTAGCTGCTCTCTGACCTGATTATGCTGAGATGGGTTCCCAGATGAAAAGGAGAATGGAGGATGCACCCCACATGATATCAGCCTTCACAATCCTGTCCCCTTGCAAACACTCAGTATTGTGGCGCCTTGTAGGAGTATAGAAGCTGCAGCTAGTGAGCACTCTCACCAGTCTGATGAGGAAGCATTCATTGGTCAGCAGCCTATCTCCCTACATGACACCCCCCTTTTCTATGCCCGAACCTGGAGCAATGAATACCATGCACCATCTGTGTGCGGACACAGCAGAGCTGACCAGTGCGTAGCAAAAACTAATAGTTTGTGAGGGAAAATTGACTCTCCCCTTATGACATGAAGTGACACTAGGCAGCTGCCTAGCCTGCCTAACCCTCATCCTGGCCCTTGTGTGAGGGGAGGGGCAACATTGTATTACTGCTTATGGATTTAGAATGGGATGTACAGTAGGTCCTGTATGTATAATGTGTGTCATAATAATTTTGTCGATATAGTGTACACTGTAATACTTGAGCATATTAGGTTTCAGTTCAGTTTGCTGTTTTTATACTATTCTAATGGTCTCACAGCATAGGGGTAATCACCAAAGCGAGGTAACTACATAGGAATTGAAGCCAAAAGGAGGTCATCATAATTTAAAGATAATATTATAATGATGTCATACTACAACAATCCTGGTCATGATAACATGATAATTGTACAAAAAGTTATCACAAATAGAAAATAAATAACACACAGTAATGTCACATTATAGCGGTAATAAACACAATAAAGTCATAGCAAAGGAATATTACACACAATGCCATTTACTATTAACGTGCAGAGTGATGTCACAGGACAGGAATTATAAACATGGCGATATCATAACAGAGGATGAATATTATAATCACAGCTAAATACAACATCAAATACAACATCCCCACAGGATAATACACAAAGTGATGTCAAGTAAAGAGATAATGAACAGTGACATTGTGAAGCATGAATTATTAACATTGTGAAAAATCAGAAAGAAGTTATTACACAAAGTAATATAACAATATGAAATCTTGCATACAGTGATTCCATAGAACTAGGATGATGTCGCTGCATTTGGATAAAATACACAATTATAAAATTAAACTGAAATGAAATAGAATGAAATAAACAATGTATTTCCTTAGTTGACACCCACATAGTTTTACTTTTTTCATCTTGAAGGTGACAGAATATACGGGAGCTATATTCACACTTCACACCCTGCAGACTTTGTTCTTCACACCCTGCAGCAATTAAATTAATATTAACACATGTAAAAATAACATAGGCTAATTAGTTCAATTTTTCTTAATTAAAAAAAAGCGTGAAAGTCGTCCCACCTTAACAAGATGTATCCATTCCAATCACGAAGGCCCCTACTGCTAATATCTCACCTCGCTATGCACCAATATTCTTCAAAAAAAGTCGGTGGCAGAGCAGGACCTGGGACTGACTGTTTAACACCTGTCATGCTTCGGGATTCGTTCCAGCATTCCTGGTGCTTATCTGCTGGCATCTCCATCCGCTGAGTAACAGCAGGTTCTGTCACTGTATTGGGGCTGATTACCTTTTGACTTTGTTCACTCTGGACTGCAGGTTTAGCCTGTCCTCTCACACTGCAGGTCCTACAATTTAAACATCCACCTTGCTGGCCTCCTTTGCTGTTGATAGTCTTTAGTGGATTCCGCTTGGAGTTCTGTTCCTACTTCTAGGTATCTAGGCCATTCAAATAAGTATACTGCTGGGGTTTCTTTCTAAAGCTGCAGTCAACACCAATTCCTTAGGAGGTATGAGATACACTTGATGGCCTTTCAGAGAGCCAGGTCCGAGTGGTTACCTCTACCTCTACTTTTACCTTCAAGGGTTCTCCAGGTTGTGCTGTATTCGCTAAGGCCTGCATTACCAGATACTTTAGTCTGTATAGGAATCGGGTGGGGTTTGTGCAGATAAATTATAGTTGAATCTTTTACCCCACATTTACACCACATGTGCATAACACACCTGCCTGTCGAAAGCGGAGTACATAAGTTGCACAGCCTAAGGAGCCGGCCACATCCCAAAATATACTGAGTACAAAAAACTGAGGCAAAACCAAAATAATAACCTAGAATAAAAACAATGTGCAGAACCATTGCATGAGGAAATAAATATTAACACATATAAAAACATAGGATGATAAGTTGACTATATTTTTATGAAAAAAGTGTAAAATCCATCACACTACAACAAGGTGTTCTTACTACAGGGTGTCACCTTCCCAAGTAAATCACTTAGATATATGCCAACATTTGTTTTACGCTCAATCTGCATTTCAGCCATGTTTCATTACTATATGTGGTGCTATATTTTACTTCATTTTGCTATTTTTCACTGGGAAAGAAATATTATGGATGCAGCGCTATCGCCTTGAAGACCAATAAAGTCTGAAATGTCTGTAATACATCAACTGAAAGGTGGATGATATCACATTTGATAAAAAACGCAATTTAAAAGCTGATGTTGGCACAATTGAGGATCATGGGAAAATTTTCTCCATTTCACACCACATATTCTACGTTGTTACATTGGTATCGTTTAGGTCCTTACTTGTACAGGTAGAAAAGCAACCTTGGACCGTGTTTTTGGTGGCCCAAGGTTGCATCAGGATAAATCCTACAAAAACAGGAGAAAATACAAATATAAATATGCTTCCATAAATTTTATTTCAAGACACTTAGGCTGGTTTCACACTTGCGTTTTGATCTGCAGCGTTTTTAAAAAAAACGCATGTGGTGAAAAAACGCATGTAAATGCGGCAAAATGCTGCGTTTTTTAGACGCATGCGTTTTTGCATGCAAAAAAAAAACGCGGCGTTTTGCCGCGTTTGCATGCGTTTTTTCCTGCGTTTGCATTTTTTAAACGCATGCTGAGAAGTGTGTGACAGCTGCCGATCATCAAAATCAACTAGAAAACCCACTATAAACAGAAATAGCTAGGGTTAGGGTTAGGGTTAGTGTTGTGAATTCTGTTCTTGGGCTCCTGTCATGATTCTCAATGGCGAGAGAACATAGCCCAGCATATATGAGAACTAGCTCTTGGAAGATGGAAACTATACTGACCATGAACTAAACCTGCCGCACAACTAGAAGTGGCCGGGTAGCATGCCTACGTTTTTTTATCCCTAGATGCCCAGCGCCAGCCGGAGAACTACCTAATCCTAGCAGAGGAAAAGACAGTCCTGGCTCACCTCTAGAGAAATTTTCCCAAAAGGCAGACAGAGGCCCCCACATATATTGGCGGTGATTTTAGATGAAATGACAAACGTAGTATGAAAATAGGTTTAGCAAAAATCGAGGTCCGCTTACTAGATAGCAAGAAGACAGAAAGGGCACTTTCATGGTCAGCAGAAAACCCTATCAAAACACCATCCAGAAATTACTTTAAGACTCTAGCATTAACTCATAACACCAGAGTGGCAATTTCCGCTCACAAGAGCTTTCCAGACACAGTAACGAAACAGCAGCTGTGAACAGGAACAAAATGCAAAAACACAAGGATAAAAGTCCAACTTAGCTGGGAGTTGTCTAGTAGCAGGAACATGCACAGAAAGGCTTCTGATTACATTGTTGACCGGCAAGAAACTGACAGAGGAGCAAGGTTATATAGCGACTCCCACATCCTGATAGGAGCAGGTGAACAGAGGAGATGATGCACACAAGTACAATTCCACAAGTGGCCACCGGGGGAGCCCAGAATCCAATTTCACAACAGTACCCCCCCCTCAAGGAGGGGGCACCGAACCCTCACCAGAACCACCAGGGCGATCAGGATGAGCCCTATGAAAGGCACGGACAAGATCGGAGGCATGAACATCAGAGGCAGTGACCCAAGAATTATCCTCCTGACCGTATCCCTTCCATTTGACCAGATACTGGAGTTTCCGTCTGGAAACACGAGAGTCCAAGATCTTTTCCACAACGTACTCCAACTCACCCTCAACCAACACCGGAGCAGGAGGCTCAACGGAAGGCACAGCCGGTACCTCATACCTGCGCAACAATGACCGATGAAAAACATTATGAATCGAAAAGGATGCAGGGAGGTCCAAACGGAAGGACACAGGGTTAAGAATCTCCAATATCTTGTACGGGCCGATGAACCAAGGCTTAAACTTAGGAGAAGAAACCCTCATAGGGACAAAACGAGAAGACAACCACACCAAGTCCCCAACACAAAGCCGAGGACCAACACGACGACGGCGGTTGGCAAAAAGCTGAGTCTTCTCCTGGGACAACTTCAAATTGTCCACCACCTGCCCCCAAATCTGATGCAACCTCTCCACCACAGCATCCACTCCAGGACAATCCGAAGATTCCACCTGACCAGAGGAAAATCGAGGATGAAACCCCGAATTACAGAAAAACGGGGACACCAAGGTGGCAGAGCTGGCCCGATTATTGAGGGCGAACTCCGCCAAAGGCAAAAAAGCAACCCAATCATCCTGATCCGCAGACACAAAACACCTCAAATATGTCTCCAAGGTCTGATTAGTCCGCTCGGTCTGGCCATTAGTCTGAGGATGGAAAGCAGACGAAAAAGACAAATCTATGCCCATCCTAGCACAGAATGCCCGCCAAAATCTAGACACGAATTGGGTCCCTCTGTCAGAAACGATATTCTCCGGAATACCATGCAAACGAACAACATTTTGAAAAAACAGAGGAACCAACTCGGAAGAAGAAGGCAACTTAGGCAAGGGAACCAGATGGACCATCTTAGAGAAACGGTCACACACCACCCAGATGACAGACATCTTATGAGAAACAGGCAGATCCGAAATAAAATCCATCGAGATGTGCGTCCAAGGCCTCTTCGGGATAGGCAAGGGTAACAACAATCCACTAGCCCGAGAACAACAAGGCTTGGCCCGAGCACAAACGTCACAAGACTGCACAAAGCCTCGCACATCTCGTGACAGGGAAGGCCACCAGAAGGACCTTGCCACCAAATCCCTGGTACCAAAGATTCCAGGATGACCTGCCAACGCAGAAGAATGAACCTCAGAGATGACTCTACTGGTCCAATCATCAGGAACAAACAGTCTACCAGGTGGGCAACGATCAGGTCTATCCGCCTGAAACTCCTGCAAGGCCCGCCGCAGGTCTGGAGAAACGGCAGACAATATCACTCCATCTTTAAGGATACCTGTGGGCTCAGAATTACCAGGGGAGTCAGGCTCAAAACTCCTAGAAAGGGCATCCGCCTTAACATTCTTAGAACCCGGTAGGTAAGACACCACAAAATTAAACCAAGAGAAAAACAACGACCAGCGCGCCTGTCTAGGATTCAGGCGCCTGGCAGACTCAAGGTAAATTAAATTTTTGTGGTCAGTCAATACCACCACCTGATGTCTGGCCCCCTCAAGCCAGTGACGCCACTCCTCAAAAGCCCACTTCATGGCCAAAAGCTCCCGATTCCCAATATCATAATTCCGCTCGGCGGGCGAAAATTTACGGGAAAAAAAAGCACAAGGTCTCATCACGGAGCAGTCGGAACTTCTCTGCGACAACACCGCCCCAGCTCCGATTTCAGAAGCGTCGACCTCAACCTGAAAAGGAAGAGCAACATCAGGCTGACGCAACACTGGGGCGGAAGAAAAGCGGCGCTTGAGCTCCCGAAAGGCCTCCACAGCATCAGGGGACCAATCAGCAACATCAGCACCCTTCTTAGTCAAATCAGTCAATGGTTTTACAACATCAGAAAAACCAGCAATAAATCGACGATAAAAGTTAGCAAAGCCCAAAAATTTCTGAAGACTCTTAAGAGAAGAGGGTTGCGTCCAATCACCAATAGCCTGAACCTTGACAGGATCCATCTCGATGGAAGAGGGAGAAATAATGTATCCCAAGAAGGAAATCTTTTGAACCCCAAAAACACACTTAGAACCCTTCACACACAAGGAATTAGACCGCAAAACCTGAAAAACCCTCCTGACCTGCTGGACATGAGAGTCCCAGTCATCCGAAAAAATCAGAATATCATCCAGATACACAATCATAAATTTGTCCAAATAATCGCGGAAAATGTCATGCATAAAGGACTGGAAGACTGAAGGGGCATTTGAAAGACCAAAAGGCATCACCAAATACTCAAAATGGCCCTCGGGCGTATTAAATGCGGTTTTCCACTCATCCCCCTGCTTGATTCGCACCAAATTATACGCCCCACGGAGATCAATCTTAGAGAACCCCTTGGCCCCCTTTATACGAGCAAACAAATCAGTAAGCAGTGGTAACGGATATTGATATTTAACCGTGATTTTATTCAAAAGTCGATAATCAATACACGGCCTCAAAGAGCCGTCTTTCTTAGACACAAAGAAAAAACCGGCTCCTAAGGGAGATGACGAAGGACGAATATGTCCCTTTTCCAAGGACTCCTTTATATATTCTCGCATAGCCGCGTGTTCAGGCACAGACAGATTAAATAAACGACCCTTAGGGTATTTACTACCCGGAATCAAGTCTATGGCACAATCGCACTCCCGGTGCGGAGGTAGTGAACCAACCTTGGGTTCTTCAAAAACGTCACAAAAGTCAGACAAGAATTCAGGAATCTCAGAGGGAATAGATGATGAAATGGAAACCAAAGGTACGTCCCCATGAGTTCCTTTACATCCCCAGCTTAACACAGACATAGCTCTCCAGTCGAGGACTGGGTTATGAGATTGCAGCCATGGCAATCCCAGCACCAAAACATCATGTAGATTATACAGCACCAGAAAGCGAATAACCTCCTGGTGATCCGGATTAACACGCATAGTCACTCGTGTCCAGTATTGTGGTTTATTACTAGCCAATGGGGTGGAGTCAATCCCTTTCAGAGGTATCGGAGCCTCCAATGGCTCCAAATCATACCCACAGCGTTTGGCAAAGGACCAATCCATAAGACTCAAAGCAGCGCCAGAGTCGACATAGGCGTCCGCGGTAATAGATGACAAAGAACAAATCAGGGTCACAGATAGAATAAACTTAGATTGTAAAGTGCTAATTGAAACAGACTTGTCAGGCTTCTTAGTACGCTTAAAGCATGCTGATATAACATGAGTTGAATCACCACAATAGAAGCACAACCCATTTTTTCGTCTAAAATTCTGCCGCTCGCTTCTGGACAGAATTCTATCACATTGCATATTTTCTGGCGTTTTCTCAGTAGACACCGCCAAATGGTGCACAGGTTTGCGCTCCCGCAGACGCCTATCGATCTGAATAGCCATCGTCATGGACTCATTCAGACTCGCAGGCACAGGGAACCCCACCATAACATCCTTAATGGCATCAGAGAGACCTTCTCTGAAAATCGCCGCCAGGGCGCACTCATTCCACTGAGTAAGCACAGACCATTTGCGGAATTTTTGGCAGTATATTTCAGCTTCATCTTGCCCCTGAGACAAGGACATCAAGGCCTTTTCCGCCTGAAGCTCTAAATGAGGTTCCTCATAAAGCAACCCCAAGGCCAGAAAAAACGCATCCACATTGAGCAATGCAGGATCCCCTGGTGCCAATGCAAAAGCCCAGTCTTGAGGGTCGCCCCGGAGCAAGGAAATTACAATCCTGACCTGCTGTGCAGGGTCTCCGGCAGAGCGAGACTTCAGGGACAAAAACAATTTGCAATTATTTTTAAAATTTTGAAAGTGAGATCTATTCCCCGAGAAGAATTCAGGCAAAGGAATTCTAGGCTCAGACATAGGTGCATGAACAACAAAATCTTGCAAATTTTGTACCTTTGTGGCGAGATTATTCAAACCTGTAGCTACACTCTGAAGATCCATTTGAAACAGGTGAACACAGAGCCATTCAAGGATAAGAAGGAGAGAAAGAGAGGAAGGCTGCAGTATAGGCAGACTAGCAAGTGATTCAATTAAGAGCACACTCAGAACTAGAGGGAAAAAAAAAAAAAAAAAATTGTAGCAGACTTCTTTTTTCTCTCCTTTCTCAGCCAGTAATTTAACCCTTTTTTTTTGGGCTGGTCAAACTGTCATGATTCTCAATGGCGAGAGAACATAGCCCAGCATATATGAGAACTAGCTCTTGGAAGATGGAAACTATACTGACCATGAACTAAACCTGCCGCACAACTAGAAGTGGCCGGGTAGCATGCCTACGTTTTTTTATCCCTAGATGCCCAGCGCCAGCCGGAGAACTACCTAATCCTAGCAGAGGAAAAGACAGTCCTGGCTCACCTCTAGAGAAATTTTCCCAAAAGGCAGACAGAGGCCCCCACATATATTGGCGGTGATTTTAGATGAAATGACAAACGTAGTATGAAAATAGGTTTAGCAAAAATCGAGGTCCGCTTACTAGATAGCAAGAAGACAGAAAGGGCACTTTCATGGTCAGCAGAAAACCCTATCAAAACACCATCCAGAAATTACTTTAAGACTCTAGCATTAACTCATAACACCAGAGTGGCAATTTCCGCTCACAAGAGCTTTCCAGACACAGTAACGAAACAGCAGCTGTGAACAGGAACAAAATGCAAAAACACAAGGACAAAAGTCCAACTTAGCTGGGAGTTGTCTAGTAGCAGGAACATGCACAGAAAGGCTTCTGATTACATTGTTGACCGGCAAGAAACTGACAGAGGAGCAAGGTTATATAGCGACTCCCACATCCTGATAGGAGCAGGTGAACAGAGGAGATGATGCACACAAGTACAATTCCACAAGTGGCCACCGGGGGAGCCCAGAATCCAATTTCACAACAGGCTCCCTCCGGTGGTTATAAGTGGTAGCGCTGCTGTCTGTCCTTCACAGCAGTTATCAGGTGTGTCCACTCTGGGCTGGGCTATTTAGTCTTGCCTCACCCTTTAGTCAGTGCCAGTTGTCCATTGTATTCTGGAGGATTCACATCCCTTCATGGTTTCTCCTGCTTCCTGGTCTTTTCACCAAGATAAGTTCTGCTTGTTTTGCAGCCCACATGTTGTGGGCCTCATTGTTCAGTGCATTTCATGTTTTTTCTTGTCCAGCTTAATCTGTGTAAGGATTTATGCAGTCAAGCTGGAATCTCTGGAGAGGCAGATATGCCCTCCATATCTTTAGTTAGATGTGGAGTTTTTTGTATTTTCTGTGGTGGATATTTCCTAGTATTTTAATACTGACCGCATAGTTGTTTGTCCTTTCTTTCCTATTTAGCTAGATTGGCCTCCTTTGCTAAATCCTGTTTTCAGCCTGTGTATGTTTTTTCCTCTCCTCTCACAGTCAATATTTGTGGGGGGCTGCCTATCCTTTGGGAATTTTCTCTGAGGCGAGATAGTTTTCCCTTTTCTATCTATAGGGTTAATTAGTCCTCCGGCTGTGTCGAGGTGTCTAGGATCAGTAGGTACATCCCACAGCTACTTCTAGTTGCGGTGTTAAGTTCAGGGTCCGCGGTCAGTATTGATACCACCTTCTCCAGAGTACGTCCAATGCTACTACTGGGCCACCAGATCATAACAGTACAACTGGCCCACAATGAGTTAACCGCATCTCAGAAGAAGGGAAAGAAAGTGCTGAGCCATTTTTTTTTCTGTACTCTGTTGTGTTTTTTTTTCCCTCTTTACCTCTGGGTGGTTCAGGAGTTTGGCGCTGACATGGATGTTCAGGGACTTGCTTCTCGTGTGGATCAACTTGCTGCTAGAGTACAGGGTATTTCTGATTATATCGTTCAGACTCCAGCTTTGGAGCCTAGAATTCCAACTCCTGATCTGTTTTTTGGGGACAGGTCTAAATTTCTGAGCTTTAAAAATAACTGTAAACTGTTTTTTGCTCTGGAGCCCCGATCCTCTGGTGATCCCATCCAGCAGGTTAAAATTGTCATATCTCTGTTGCGTGGCGACCCCCAGGATTGGGCATTTGCCCTGGAACCTGGGAATCCGGCGTTGCTTAATGTAGACACCTTTTTTCAGGCGCTTGGGTTATTGTATGGTGAACCTAACTCTGTAGAGCATGCTGAGAAAACCTTGTTGGCCCTGTGTCAGGGTCAAGAAGCAGCAGAATCATATTGCCAGAAATTTAGAAAATGGCCTGTGTTGACTAAATGGAATGAGGATGCTTTGGCGGTGATTTTCAGAAAGGGTCTTTCTGAATCCGTTAAAGATGATATGGTGGGGTTCCCCACGCCTGCTGGTCTGAGTGATTCTATGTCTTTGGCCATTCAGATTGATCGGCGCTTGCGGGAGCGCAGAACTGTGCGCGCTGTGGCGTTGTCTTCCGAGCGGAGTCCTGAGCCTATGCAATGTGATAGGATTGTGTCTAGAGCTGAACGACAAGGATTCAGACGTCAGAATGGGTTGTGTTTTTACTGCGGCGATTCTGCTCATGTTATTTCTGATTGCTCTAAGCGTGTCAAGAGAATCGCTAGTTCTGTTACCATCAGTACTGTACAACCTAAATTTCTGTTATCTGTGACCCTGATCTGCTCATTATCGTCATTTTCTGTCATGGCATTTGTGGATTCAGGTGCCGCTTTAAGTTTAATGGACTTAGAATTTGCCAGACGTTGTGGGTTTCCCTTACAGCCTTTGCAGAGTCCTATCCCTTTGAGGGGTATTGATGCTACACCATTGGCTAAAAATAAACCTCAGTTTTGGACACAGTTAACCATGTGCATGGCGCCAGCCCATCAGGAAGATTGTCGTTTTCTGGTGTTGCATAATCTGCATGATGTTATTGTGCTGGGGTTTCCATGGTTACAGGTGCATAATCCGGTGTTGGATTGGAAATCTATGTCGGTGACTAGTTGGGGTTGTCAGGGGGTTCATGATCACGTTTCTTTTATGTCAATTTCCTCCTCCCCCTCTTCTGAAGTTCCTGAGATTTTGTCAGATTTCCAGGATGTTTTTGATGAGCCCAAGTCCAGTTCCCTTCCACCGCATAGGGACTGTGATTGTGCTATTGACTTGATTCCAGGCTGTAAGTTCCCTAAGGGCCGACTTTTCAACCTGTCTGTGCCAGAACATGCCGCCATGCGGAGTTATGTTAAGGAGTCTTTGGAGAAGGGGCATATTCGGCCATCTTCTTCTCCATTGGGAGCAGGTTTCTTTTTTGTTGCCAAGAAGGATGGCTCCTTGAGACCCTGTATTGATTATCGCCTCTTGAATAAGATCACGGTCAAATTCCAATACCCTTTGCCTTTGCTCTCTGATTTGTTTGCCAGGATTAAGGGTGCTAGTTGGTTTACTAAGATTGACCTTCGAGAGGGGCATATAATCTTGTTCGTATTAAGCAGGGCGACGAATGGAAAACTGCGTTCAATACGCACGAGGGCCATTTTGAATATCTTGTGATGCCATTCGGACTCTCTAATGCTCCATCTGTGTTTCAGTCCTTCATGCATAATATATTTCGGAATTATCTTGATAAATTCATGATTGTATATTTGGATGATATTTTGATTTTTTCGGATGATTGGGAGTCTCATGTGAAACAAGTCAGGATGGGATTTCAGATCCTTCGTGATAATGCCTTGTTTGTGAAGGGGTCTAAGTGCCTCTTTGGAGTACAGAAGGTTTCTTTTTTGGGCTTCATTTTTTCTCCCTCATCTATAGAAATGGATCCGGTTAAGGTTCAGGCCATTCATGATTGGATCCAGCCCACATCAGTAAAGAGCCTTCTGAAATTTTTGGGCTTTGCTAATTTTTATCGCTGTTTCATTGCCAACTTCTCCAGTGTGGTTAAACCCCTGACCGATTTGACGAAGAAAGGCGCTGATGTGACAAATTGGTCCTCTGCGGCCGTTTCTGCCTTTCAGGAGCTTAAACGCCGATTTACTTCTGCCCCTGTGTTGCGTCAGCCAGATGTTTCTCTTCCTTTTCAGGTTGAGGTTGACGCTTCTGAGATTGGGGCAGGGACCGTTTTGTCTCAGAGGAATTCTGATGGTTCCTTGATGAAACCATGTGCCTTCTTCTCTCGAAAATTTTCGCCTGCGGAACGTAATTATGATGTCGGTAATCGTGAGTTGTTGGCTATGAAGTGGGCATTTGAGGAGTGGCGACATTGGCTTGAGGGGGCTAAACATCGTATTGTGGTCTTGACCGATCATAAGAATCTGATTTACCTCGAGTCTGCCAAACGGCTGAATCCTAGACAGGCCCGATGGTCCCTGTTTTTCTCCCGTTTTGATTTTGTTGTCTCGTATCTTCCGGGTTCTAAGAATGTTAAGGCTGATGCCCTCTCTAGGAGTTTTTTGCCTGATTCCCCTGGGGTCTTTGAGCTGGTCGGCATTCTGAAGGAGGGGGTGATTCTTTCTGCCATCTCCCCTGATTTACGACGGGTTCTTCAGGAATTTCCGGCTGATAAACCTGACCGCTGTCCAGTGGGGAAACTGTTTGTTCCTAATAGATGGACTAGCAAAGTGATTTCTGAGGTTCACTGTTCTGTGTTGGCTGGCCATCCTGGGATTTTTGGTACCAGAGATTTGGTTAGTAGGTCATTTTGGTGGCCTTCTTTGTCACGGGATGTGCGCTCCTTTGTGCAGTCCTGTGGGACTTGTGTGTGGGCCAAACCTTGCTGCTCATGCGCCAGTGGGTTGCTTTTGCCTTTTCCGGTCCCTGAGAGGCCTTGGACGCATATTTCTATGGATTTTATTTCAGATCTTCCGGTTTCCCAGAGGATGTTGGCTATCTGGGTGGTTTGTGACCGGTTTTCTAAGATGGTTCATTTGGTACCTTTGCCTAAATTACCTTCCTCTTCTGAGTTGGTTCCGTTGTTTTTTCAGCATGTGGTTCGTTTGCATGGAATTCCAGAGAATATTGTGTCCGATAGAGGTTCCCAGTTTGTTTCCAGGTTTTGGCGGGCCTTTTGTGCTTGGCTGGGCATTGATTTGTCTTTTTGTTCCGCATTTCATCCTCAGACAAATGGCCAAACCGAGCGAATTAACCAGACTTTGGAAACTTATTTGAGATGCTTTGTGTCTGCCAATCAGGATGATTGGGTGGCTTTCTTGCCATTGGCCGAGTTTGCCCTTAATAATCGGGCTAGTTCTGCTACTTTGGTTTCACCTTTTTTTTGTAATTCTGGGTTTCATCCTCGTTTTTTTTCGGGGCAGGTTGAGCCTTCTGATTGTCCTGGGGTGGACTCTGTGGTTGACAGGTTGCAGCAAATTTGGGCTCATGTTGTGGACAATTTGGTCTTGTCTCAGGAGGAGGCTCAGCGTTTTGCTAACCGTCGGCGGCGTGTGGGTTCCCGGCTTCGGGTTGGGGATTTGGTCTGGTTGTCTTCCCATCATGTTCCTATGAAGGTTTCTTCCCCTAAGTTCAAGCCTCGGTTTATTGGTCCTTATAGGATTTCTGAGATTATCAATCCAGTGTCTTTTCGTTTGGCCCTTCCAGCCTCTTTTTCCATCCACAATGTTTTTCATAGATCTTTGTTGCGGAAATATGTGGTACCCGTCGTTCCCTCTGTTGATCCTCCTGCCCCGGTGTTGATTGATAGGGAGTTGGAGTATGTTGTATCTTGTCAAGTGGAAGGGTTATGGCTAGGAGGATAATTCTTGGGTTGTTGCCTCTGTTGTTCATGCTGATGATTTGGTTCGTGCCTTCCATTTGGCTCGTCCTGATCGGCCTGGGGGCTCTGGTGAGGGTTCGGTTACCCCTCCTCAAGGGGGGGGTACTGTTGTGAATTCTGTTCTTGGGCTCCCTCCGGTGGTTATAAGTGGTAGCGCTGTTGTCTGTCCTTCACAGCAGTTATCAGGTGTGTCCACTCTGGGCTGGGCTATTTAGTCTGGCCTGTCAAGGTTCTCAATGGCAAGAGACCGTAGTAAAGCATACAAAAGGACTAGCTCTTGGAAGATGGGAACTCGAGCTGACTGTGAGCTAAACCTACCGCACAACTAACAGTGGCCGGGTAGCGTGCCTACGTTTTATCCCTAGACGCCCAGCGCCAGCCGGAGGACTGACTGACCCTAGCAGAGGAAAATACAGACCTGGCTTACCTCTAGAGAAATTTTCCCCAAAAGGCAGACAGTAGCCCCCACATATATTGTCGGTGATTTTAGAGGAAATTGACATACGAAGTATGAAGATAGGTTTAGCAAATTGAGGTCCGCTTACTAGATAGTAGGAAGACAGAAAAGGGAACTTCACAGTCAGCTGAAAACCCTTTCAAAACACCATCCTGAAATTACTTTAAGACTCTAATATCAACTCATGACACCAGAGTGGCAATTTCAGCTCACAAGAGCTTCCAGCCTCAGAAATATTCAAACACAGAGAACTGGAACAAAAATGCAAAACAATCTTAGGACTACAAGTCCAACTTAGCTGATAGTAGTCTAGGAGCAGGAACATGCAACAGAAAGGCTTCTGGTAACATTGTTGGCCGGCATAGAAATGACTGAGGAGCAAGGCTAAATAGAAACTCCCACATCCTGATGGAAACAGGTGAACAGAGGAGATGAAGCACACAAGTTCAGTACCACCAGTGACCACCGGGGGAGCCCAGAAACCAAATTCACAACAGTACCCCCCCCTCAAGGAGGGGGCACCGAACCCTCACCAGAACCACCAGGGCGATCAGGATGAGCCCTATGAAAGGCACGGACCAAATCGGAGGCATGAACATCAGAGGCTGTAACCCAAGAATTATCCTCCTGACCATAGCCCTTCCACTTGACCAGATACTGAAGTCTCCGTCTGGAAACATGGGAGTCCAAGATCTTCTCGACAACGTACTCCAACTCACCCTCAACCAACACCGGAGCAGGAGGCTCAACGGAAGGCACAACCGGTACCTCATACCTGCGCAACAATGACCGATGGAAGACATTATGAATAGAAAAAGATGCAGGGAGGTCCAAACGAAAGGACACAGGGTTAAGAATCTCCAATATCTTGTACGGGCCGATGAACCGAGGCTTAAACTTAGGAGAAGAAACCTTCATAGGGACAAAACGAGAACACAACCACACCAAGTCCCCAACACAAAGACGAGGACCAACACGACGACGGCGGTTGGCAAACTGCTGAGTCTTCTCCTGGGACAACTTCAAATTGTCCACCACATGCCCCCAAATCTGATGCAACCTCTCCACCACAGCATCCACTCCAGGACAATCCGAAGACTCCACCTGACCGGAAGAGAAACGAGGATGAAACCCCGAATTACAGAAGAAAGGAGAAACCAAGGTGGCAGAACTAGCCCGATTATTGAGGGCAAACTCCGCCAAGGGCAAAAAGGCAACCCAATCATCCTGATCCGCAGACACAAAACACCTCAAATAAGTCTCCAAGGTCTGATTAGTTCGCTCGGTCTGGCCATTAGTCTGAGGATGGAAAGCAGACGAAAAAGACAAATCAATGCCCATCCTAGCACAGAACGCTCGCCAAAATCTAGACACGAATTGGGTTCCCCTGTCAGAAACGATATTCTCCGGAATACCATGCAAGCGAACCACATTTTGAAAAAACAGAGGAACCAGCTCGGATGAGGAAGGCAATTTAGGCAAGGGGACCAAATGGACCATCTTAGAGAAACGGTCACACACCACCCAGATGACAGACATCTTCTGAGAAACAGGGAGATCAGAAATAAAATCCATGGAGATGTGAGTCCAAGGCCTCTTCAGAATAGGCAAAGATAACAACAATCCACTAGCCCGAGAACAACAAGGCTTGGCCCGAGCACAAACATCACAAGACTGCACAAAACCTCGCACATCTCGCGACAGGGAAGGCCACCAGAAGGACCTAGCCACCAAATCCCTGGTACCAAAGATTCCAGGATGACCAGCTAACGCAGAAGAATGGACCTCCGAGATGACTCTACTGGTCCAATCATCCGGAACAAACAGTCTACCAGGCGGGCAACGATCAGGTCTATCCGCCTGAAACTCCTGCAAGACCCGTCGCAAGTCTGGGGAAACAGCAGATAATATCACTCCATCCTTAAGGATACCTGTAGGTTCAGAATTACCAGGGGAATCAGGCTCAAAACTCCTAGAAAGGGCATCCGCCTTCACATTTTTAGAACCCGGTAGGTAAGAAACCACAAAATTAAACCGAGAGAAAAACAACGACCAGCGCGCCTGTCTAGGATTCAGGCGCCTGGCAGACTCAAGATAAATCAAATTCTTGTGGTCGGTCAATACCACCACCTGATGTCTAGCCCCCTCAAGCCAATGACGCCACTCCTCAAAAGCCCACTTCATAGCCAAGAGCTCCCGATTACCAATGTCATAATTTCGCTCAGCGGGCGAAAATTTACGAGAAAAGAACGCGCAAGGTCTCATCACGGAGCAGTCGGAACTTTTCTGCGACAAAACCGCCCCAGCTCCGATTTCTGAAGCGTCGACCTCAACCTGAAAAGGAAGAGTAACATCAGGCTGACGCAATACAGGGGCGGAAGAAAAGCGGCGCTTAAGCTCCCGAAAGGCCTCCACAGCAGCAGGGGACCAATCAGCAACATCAGCACCCTTCTTAGTCAAATCAGTCAACGGCTTAGCAACATCAGAAAAACCAGTTATAAATCGACGATAAAAATTAGCAAAGCCCAAAAACTTCTGAAGGCTCTTAAGAGAAGAGGGTTGCGTCCAATCACAAATAGCCTGAACCTTGACAGGGTCCATCTCAATGGAAGAGGGGGAAAAAATGTACCCCAAAAACGAAATCTTTTGAACCCCAAAAACACACTTAGAACCCTTTACACACAAGGAATTAGAGCGCAAAACCTGAAAAACCCTCCTGACCTGTTGGACATGAGAGTCCCAGTCATCCGAAAAAATCAAAATATCATCCAGATACACAATCATAAATTTATCCAAATATTCACGGAAAATGTCATGCATAAAAGACTGAAAGACTGAAGGGGCATTTGAAAGACCAAAAGGCATTACTAAATACTCAAAATGGCCCTCAGGCGTATTAAATGCGGTTTTCCACTCATCCCCCTGCTTAATTCGCACTAAATTATACGCCCCACGAAGATCAATCTTAGAGAACCACTTGCCCCCCTTTATTCGAGCAAACAAATCAGTAAGCAGTGGCAAAGGATACTGATATTTAACCGTGATTTTATTCAAAAGCCGATAATCAATACACGGCCTCAAAGAGCCATCTTTTTTAGATACAAAGAAAAAACCGGCTCCTAAGGAAGATGACGAAGGACGAATATGTCCCTTTTCCAAGGACTCCTTAATATATTCCCGCATAGCAGCATGTTCAGGCACAGATAGATTAAATAAACGACCCTTTGGAAACTTACTGCCCGGAATCAGATCTATAGAACAATCGCAATCTCTGTGCGGAGGTAGTGAACCAAGTTTAGGCTCCTCAAAAACGTCACGATAATCAGATAAAAATTCCGGAATCTCAGAGGGAATAGATGACGAAATGGAAACCAAAGGTACGTCCCCATGAGTCCCCTGACATCCCCAGCTTAACACAGACATTGCTTTCCAGTCGAGGACTGGGTTATGAGATTGCAGCCATGGCAATCCAAGCACCAACGCATCATGTAAATTATACAACACAAGGAAGCGAATAATCTCCTAGTGATCCGGATTAATATGCATAGTTACTTGTGTCCAGTATTGTGGTTTATTACTAGCCAATGGCGTGGAGTCAATACCCTTCAGAGGTATAGGAACTTCCAGAGGCTCTAAATTAAACCCACAGCGTTTGGCAAAGGACCAATCCATAAGACTCAAAGCGGCGCCAGAGTCGACATAGGCGTCCGCGGTAATAGACGATAAAGAGCAAATCAGGGTCACAGATAGAATAAACTTAGACTGTAAAGTGCCAATTGAAACAGACTTATCAACCTTCTTAGTACGTTTAGAGCATGCTGATATAACATGAGTTGAATCACCACAATAGAAGCACAACCCATTTTTTCGCCTAAAATTCTGTCGTTCGCTTCTGGACAGAATTCTATCACATTGCATAATCTCTGGCGCCTTCTCAGTAGACACCGCCAAATGGTGCACAGGTTTGCGCTCCCGCAAACGCCGATCAATCTGAATAGCCATTGTCATGGACTCATTCAGACCTGTAGGCACAGGGAACCCCACCATAACATCTTTAATGGCATCAGAGAGACCCTCTCTGAAATTCGCCGCCAGGGCGCACTCATTCCACTGAGTAAGCACAGACCACTTACGAAATTTTTGGCAGTATATTTCAGCCTCATCTTGCCCTTGAGACAGGGCCATCAAGGCTTTTTCAGCCTGAATCTCTAAATGAGGTTCCTCATAAAGCAACCCCAAAGCCAGGAAAAACGCATCCACATTGAGCAACGCAGGATCCCCTGGTGCCAAAGCAAATGCCCAATCCTGAGGGTCACCCCGGAGCAAGGAAATTACAATCCTGACCTGCTGTGCAGGATCTCCAGCGGAGCGAGATCTCAGAGACAAAAATAATTTACAATTATGTTTGAAATTCTGGAAGCGAGATCTATCCCCGGAGAAAAATTCAGGTAAAGGAATTCTAGGTTCAGATATAGGAGCATGAATTACAAAATCCTGTAAACTTTGAACCTTCATAGCGAGATTATTCAAACCTGTAGCTAAACTCTGAGGATCCATTTTAATCAGGTGAAATCAGAACCATTCAAGGATTAGAAGGAGAGAGAGACGAAGGCTGCAGTAAGCAGAGATGCAAGTGAATCAACTAATGAGCAAACTCAGAAAAAAAAAAAAATTCTCTGCAGACTTCTTTTCTCTCCTTTCTTCTGCCAATTATTTTAACCCTAGGCCGGCCAAACTGTCAAGGTTCTCAATGGCAAGAGACCGTAGTAAAGCATACAAAAGGACTAGCTCTTGGAAGATGGGAACTCGAGCTGACTGTGAGCTTAACCTACCGCACAACTAACAGTGGCCGGGTAGCGTGCCTACGTTTTATCCCTAGACGCCCAGCGCCAGCCGGAGGACTGACTGACCCTAGCAGAGGAAAATACAGACCTGGCTTACCTCTAGAGAAATTTTCCCCAAAAGGCAGACAGTAGCCCCCACATATATTGTCGGTGATTTTAGAGGAAATTGACATACGAAGTATGAAGATAGGTTTAGCAAATTGAGGTCCGCTTACTAGATAGTAGGAAGACAGAAAAGGGAACTTCACAGTCAGCTGAAAACCCTTTCAAAACACCATCCTGAAATTACTTTAAGACTCTAATATCAACTCATGACACCAGAGTGGCAATTTCAGCTCACAAGAGCTTCCAGCCTCAGAAATATTCAAACACAGAGAACTGGAACAAAAATGCAAAACAATCTTAGGACTACAAGTCCAACTTAGCTGATAGTAGTCTAGGAGCAGGAACATGCAACAGAAAGGCTTCTGGTAACATTGTTGGCCGGCATAGAAATGACTGAGGAGCAAGGCTAAATAGAAACTCCCACATCCTGATGGAAACAGGTGAACAGAGGAGATGAAGCACACAAGTTCAGTACCACCAGTGACCACCGGGGGAGCCCAGAAACCAAATTCACAACACTGGCCTCACCCTTTAGTCAGTGCCAGTTGTCCATTGTATTCTGGAGGATTCACATCCCTTCATGGTTTCTCCTGCTTCCTGGTCTTTTCACCAAGATAAGTTCTGCTTGTTTTGCAGCCCACATGTTGTGGGCCTCATTGTTCAGTGCATTTCATGTTTTTTCTTGTCCAGCTTAATCTGTGTAAGGATTTATGCAGTCAAGCTGGAATCTCAGGAGAGGCAGATATACCCTCCATATCTTTAGTGAGATGTGGAGTTTTTTGTATTTTCTGTGGTGCATATTTCCTAGTATTTTAATACTGACCGCATAGTTGTATGTCCTATCTTTCCTATTTAGCTAGATTGGCCTCCTTTGCTAAATCCTGTTTTCAGCCTGTGTATGTTTTTTCCTCTCCTCTCACAGTCAATATTTGTGGGAGGGCTGCCTATCCTTTGGGAATTTTCTCTGAGGCGAGATAGTTTTCCCTTTTCTATGTATAGGGATAATTAGTCCTCCGGCTGTGTCGAGGTGTCTAGGATCAGTAGGTACATCCCACGGCTACTTCTAGTTGCGGTGTTAAGTTCAGGGTTCACGGTCAGTATAGATACCACCTTCTCCAGAGTACGTCCAATGCTACTCCTGGGCCACCAGATCATAACAGGTTAGGATCCCTAGTAACCCTAGGGATCCTAACCCTAACCCTAACCCTAACCCTAGGGATCCTAACCCTAACCCTAACCCTAAGGGTTAGGATCATATCCCTAACCCTAAGGGTTAGGGTTAGGATCCCTAGGGTTAGGGTTAGGGTTATGGTTAGGATCCCTAGTAACCTTAGGGATCCTAACCCTAGCCCTAACCCTAGGGATCCTAACCTTAACCCTAACTCTAACCCTAACCCTAACCCTAGGGATCCTAACCCTAACCCTAACCCTAAGGGTTAGCATCCTAACCCTAACCCTAAGGGTTAGGGTTATGATCCTTAGGGTTAGGGTTAGGGTTAGGGTTAGGATCCTGTTATGACCCCAATGGCAGAGGGTCTCAGAAATAATTACTAAGTCTGCAAACACAAAAAACCAGCTCATAGGGCAGTGGTAACTGAGCTGACCATATATCTAATCCTAGCACCACAAATAGCAGCAGCCGGGGAACGTGCCTACGTTGGTTCTAGACGTCTCGCGCCAGCCGGAGAACTAACTAACCCTAGAAGGGAAAAGAAAGACCTTTCTTGCCTCCAGAGAAAAGACCCCAAAAGTTGGATACAAGCCCCCAACAAATAATAACGGTGAGGCAAGAGGAAAAGACAAACGTAAGAATGAGCTAGGTATTTAGCAAAGAGAGGCCCACTAGCTAATAGCAGAATATAGTAAGATGACTTATATGGTCAGCAAAAACCCTATCAAAATATCCACGCTGGATATTCAAGAACCCCCGAACCGTCTAACGGCCCGGGGGAAGAACACCAGCCCCCTAGAGCTTCCAGCAAAGTCAGGAATCACATTTAGTACAAGCTGGACAAAAATAAGAGCAAAGCAAATAGCCAAAAAAACAAAGAAGCAGGACTTAGCTTAATTATGCACGAACCAGGACCAGCAGACAGGAGCAAACAGAAGGATCTGATTACAACGATGCCAGGCACTGGACTAAGGATCCAGGAAGTTTATATAGCAACACCCCTGGACTAATGACCCAGGTGGGTGCCAAACTGAGGAAAGACAATCCCAGAGTCATATCACTAGTAACCACAAGAGGGAGCCAGAAAGTCTAATTCACAACAGTACCCCCCCTTAAGGAGGGGTCACCGAACCCTCACCAAGACCACCAGGGCGATCAGGATGAGCAGCGTGAAAGGCACGAACTAAATCGGCCGCATGCACATCAGAAGCAACCACCCAGGAATTATCCTCCTGACCATAGCCCTTCCACTTGACCAGATACTGAAGCCTCCGTCTGGAGAGACGAGAATCCAAGATCTTCTCCACCACGTACTCCAACTCGCCCTCAACCAACACCGGAGCAGGAGGCTCAACAGAAGGAACCACAGGTACAACGTATCGCCGCAACAAAGACCTATGGAACACGTTGTGAATGGCAAACGACACCGGAAGATCCAAGCGAAAGGACACAGGATTAAGGATTTCCAATATCTTGTAAGGACCGATGAAGCAAGGCTTAAATTTGGGAGAGGAGACCTTCATAGGAACAAATCGAGAAGACAGCCATACCAAATCCCCAACACGAAGTCGGGGACCCACACCGCGGCGGCGGTTGGCAAAACGCTGAGCCTTCTCCTGTGACAACTTTAAGTTGTCCACCACATGATTCCAGATCTGCTGCAACCTATCCACCACAGAATCTACCCCAGGACAGTCAGAAGGCTCCACATGTCCCGAGGAAAAACGAGGATGGAAACCAGAGTTGCAGAAAAATGGCGAAACCAAAGTAGCGGAACTAGCCCAATTATTAAGGGCAAACTCAGCCAACAGCAAGAAGGTCACCCAATCATCCTGATCTGCCGAAACAAAACACCTCAAATAAGCCTCCAGAGTCTGATTAGTTCGCTCCGTTTGTCCATTAGTCTGAGGATGAAAGGCAGACGAAAACGACAAATCAATGCCCATCCTAGCACAAAAGGATCGCCAGAACCTGGAAACAAACTGGGATCCTCTGTCAGACACAATATTCTCAGGAATGCCGTGTAAACGAACCACATTCTGAAAGAACACAGGAACCAGATCGGAAGAGGAAGGCAGCTTAGGCAAAGGCACCAAATGGACCATTTTAGAAAAGTGATCACATACCACCCAGATGACAGACATGCCCTGAGACACCGGGAGATCTGAAATGAAATCCATGGAAATGTGTGTCCAAGGCCTCTTCGGGGCAGGCAAGGGCAAGAGCAACCCGCTGGCACGAGAACAGCAAGGCTTAGCTCGAGCACAAGTCCCACAGGACTGCACAAATGACCGCACATCCCGTGACAAGGAAGGCCACCAAAAGGACCTAGCCACCAGATCTCTGGTGCCAAAAATTCCAGGATGCCCTGCCAACACCGAGGAATGAACCTCGGAAATGACTCTGCTGGTCCACTTATCAGGAACAAACAGTCTGTCAGGTGGCCAAGAGTCAGGTCTACCAGCCTGAAATCTCTGCAACACACGTCGCAAATCAGGAGAAATGGCCGACAAGATAACTCCCTCTTTAAGAATACCAACTGGTTCTGCGACTCCAGGAGAGTCAGGCACAAAGCTCCTTGAAAGAGCATCAGCCTTCACATTCTTTGAACCTGGTAAATACGAGACCACAAAGTCAAAACGGGAGAAAAACAATGACCAACGGGCCTGTCTAGGATTAAGGCGTTTAGCAGACTCGAGATACATCAGATTCTTGTGATCAGTCAAGACCACCACACGATGCTTAGCACCCTCGAGCCAATGACGCCACTCCTCAAATGCCCACTTCATGGCCAGCAACTCCCGATTGCCAACATCATAATTCCGCTCAGCAGGCGAAAACTTCCTAGAGAAGAAAGCACATGGTCTCATTACCGAGCAACCAGGGCCTCTCTGCGACAAAATGGCCCCTGCCCCAATCTCAGAAGCATCCACTTCGACCTGAAAGGGAAGTGAGACATCAGGCTGGCACAAAACAGGCGCCGAAGTAAACCGGCGCTTCAACTCTTGGAACGCCTCCACGGCTGCAGGAGCCCAGTTAGCAACATCAGAACCTTTCTTGGTCATATCCGTCAAAGGTTTAACAACGCTAGAAAAATTAGCGATAAAACGACGGTAGAAGTTAGCAAAACCCAAGAACTTCTGAAGACTCTTAACTGACGTGGGCTGAGTCCAATCATGAATAGCTCGGACCTTGACTGGGTCCATCTCCACAGCAGAAGGGGAAAAAATAAACCCCAAAAAGGGAACCTTCTGTACTCCAAAGAGACACTTTGAGCCCTTAACAAATAAAGCATTCTCACGCAAAACCTGAAACACCATCCTGACCTGCTCCACATGTGAGTCCCAATCTTCAGAGAAAACCAGAATATCATCCAGATAAACAATCATAAATTTATCCAGATACTTCCGGAAAATATCATGCATAAAGGACTGAAACACTGAGGGAGCATTAGAGAGCCCAAAAGGCATCACCAAGTACTCAAAATGACCTTCGGGCGTATTAAATGCTGTCTTCCATTCATCTCCTTGCTTAATGCGCACAAGGTTGTACGCACCACGAAGATCTATCTTGGTGAACCACTTGGCACCTTTAATCCGGGCAAACAAGTCCGACAACAGAGGCAAAGGATACTGAAATTTAACAGTGATTTTATTCAGAAGCCGATAGTCAATACAAGGTCTCAAAGATCCGTCCTTCTTGGCCACAAAAAAGAATCCCGCACCAAGAGGGGAAGAGGATGGACGGATATGCCCCTTCTCCAGAGACTCCTTGATATACGAACGCATTGCGGCATGCTCAGGTACAGACAGATTAAATAGTCTTCCCTTAGGAAATTTACTACCTGGAATCAAATCTATGGCGCAGTCACAGTCCCTATGAGGAGGCAGAGCACTGGACCTGGACTCGCTGAATACATCCTGATAATCAGACAAATACTCAGGAACTTCCGAAGGAGTAGAGGAAGCAATAGACACCGGCGGGGAATCAGCATGAATTCCCTGACAGCCCCAACTTGACACAGACATTGCCTTCCAATCCAAGACTGGATTGTGGGTCTGTAACCATGGCAGACCCAAAACGACCAAATCATGCATTTTATGCAGAACAAGAAAACGAATCACCTCCCGATGTTCAGGAGTCATGCACATGGTTACCTGTGTCCAAAACTGCGGTTTATTTTCCGCCAATGGCGTAGCATCAATACCTCTAAGAGGAATAGGATTTACCAACGGTTCAAGAACAAAACCACAGCGCTTGGCAAATGACAAATCCATAAGACTCAGGGCAGCACCTGAATCCACAAACGCCATAACAGGGTAAGAAGACAATGAGCAAATTAAAGTCACAGACAAAATAAATTTAGGTTGCAAATTACCAATGGCGACAGGACTAACAACCCTTGTTAGGCGTTTAGAGCATGCTGATATAACATGTGTAGAATCACCACAGTAAAAAAACAACCCATTCTGACATCTATGATTTTTCCGCTCATTTCTAGTCTGAATTCTATCACATTGCATTAAATCAGGTGTTTGTTCAGACAACACCACCAGAGGATTAGCGGTTTTGCGCTCCCGCAAACGCCGGTCAATTTGAATAGCCAGCGCCATGGAATCATTCAGACTTGTAGGAATGGGGAAACCCACCATCACATTCTTAATGGCTTCAGAAAGGCCATTTCTGAAATTTGCGGCCAGAGCACACTCATTCCACTGAGTAAGCACGGACCATTTCTGAAATTTTTGGCAATACACTTCAGCTTCATCCTGGCCCTGAGAAATAGCCAGCAAGGCTTTTTCTGCCTGAACTTCAAGATTGGGTTCCTCGTAAAGCAATCCGAGCGCCAGAAAAAACGCATCAATATTTGCCAATGCCGGATCTCCTGGCGCTAGCGAGAAGGCCCAATCCTGAGGGTCGCCCCGTAAAAAAGAGATAACAATTTTAACTTGCTGAGCTGAATCTCCAGATGAACGGGGTCTCAGAGATAGAAACAATTTACAATTATTCCAGAAATTCCTAAACTTAAATCGGTCTCCAGAAAACAGTTCAGGAATAGGTATTTTAGGTTCAGACATTGGACTACTGGTAACAAAATCTTGTATACCCTGCACACGAGCAGCAAGCTGGTCCACACTTGTAATCAACGTCTGGACATTCATGTCTGCAGTAAGCACAAGCCACTCAGAGGTAAAGGGGAGGAAGAGAGGGAAAAAAAAAAAAAAACTCAGAATTTCCTTTCTTATTATCCCACTTCTGCAATGCATTAAACATTCAATGTTGGCCTGGCATACTGTTATGACCCCAATGGCAGAAGGTCTCAGAAATAATTACTAAGTCTGCAAACACAAAAAACCAGCTCATAGGGCAGTGGTAACAGAGCTGACCATATATCTAATCCTAGCACCACAAATAGCAGCAGCCGGGGAACGTGCCTACGTTGGTTCTAGACGTCTCGCGCCAGCCGGAGAACTAACTAACCCTAGAAGGGAAAAGAAAGACCTTTCTTGCCTCCAGAGAAAAGACCCCAAAAGTTGGATACAAGCCCCCAACAAATAATAACGGTGAGGCAAGAGGAAAAGACAAACGTAAGAATGAGCTAGGTATTTAGCAAAGAGAGGCCCACTAGCTAAAGCAGAATATAGTAAGATGACTTATATGGTCAGCAAAAACCCTATCAAAATATCCACGCTGGATATTCAAGAACCCCCGAACCGTCTAACGGCCCGGGGGGAGAACACCAGCCCCCTAGAGCTTCCAGCAAAGTCAGAAATCACATTTAGTACAAGCTGGACAAAAATAAGAGCAAAGCAAATAGCCAAAAAAACAAAGAAGCAGGACTTAGCTTAATTATGCACGAACCAGGACCAGCAGACAGGAGCAAACAGAAGGATCTGTGTTGTGAATTGGGTTTCTGGGCTCCCCCGGTGGTCACTGGTGGTACTGAACTTGTGTGCTTCATCTCCTCTGTTCACCTGTTTCCATCAGGATGTGGGAGTTTTCTATTTAACCTTGCTCCTCAGTCATTTCTATGCCGGCCAACAATGTTACCAGATGCCTTTCTGTTGCATGTTCCTGCTCCTAGACTACTATCAGCTAAGTTGGACTTGTAGTCCTAAGTTTGTTTTGCATTTTTGTTCCAGTTCTCTTTGTTTGAATATTTCTGAGGCTGGAAGCTCTTGTGAGCTGAAATTGCCACTCTAGTGTCATGAGTTGATATTAGAGTCTTAAAGTAATTTCAGGATGGTGTTTTGAAAAGGGTTTTCAGCTGACTGTGAAGTTCCCTTTTCTGTCTTCCTGCTGTCTAGTAGGCGGACCTCAATTTGCTGGACCTATCTTCATACTTCGTATGTCAATTTCCTCTGAAATCACCGACAATATATGTGGGGGCTACTGTCTGCCTTTTGGGGAAAATTTCTCTGGAGGTAAGCCAGGTCTGTGTTTTCCTCTGCTAGGGTCAGGCAGTCCTCCGGCTGGCGCTGGGCGTCTAGGGATAAGACGTAGGCACGCTACCCGGCCACTGTTGGTTGTGCGGTAGGTTTGGCTCACGGTCAGCTCGGGTTCCCATCTTCCGAGAGCTAGTCCTTTTGTATGCTTTACTACGGTCTCTTGCCATTGAGAACCATGACAGATCTGATTACAACGATGCCAGGCACTGGACTAAGGATCCAGGAAGTTTATATAGCAACACCCCTGGACTAATGACCCAGGTGGGTGCCAAACTGAGGAAAGACAATCCCAGAGTCATATCCCTAGTAACCACAAGAGGGAGCCAAAAAGTCTAATTCACAACAGGATCCCTAGGGTTACTAGGGATCCTAACCTTAAGGTTAGGGTTAGGGTTAGGATCCCTAGGGTTAGGGTTATGGTTAGGGTTAGGATCCCTAGGGTTACTAGGGATCCTAACCTTAGGGTTAGGGTTAGGGTTAGGGATAGGATCCCTAGTAACCCTAGGGTTAGGGTTAGGGTTTTCTTGTTTTTTCTTGTGTTTAGGGTTAGGGTTAGGGTTTTCTTGTTTTTTCTTGTGTTTTCTTGTGTTTTCTTGTGTTTTTCTATAAAAACGCATGCGTTTTTAACGCAAGCAAACACATGTGCTTAAAAACGCATGCGTTTACATAGACAGCGATACATATTTTTTGCCGCGAATAAATGCATGCGTTTTTTGTGCTGCAAAAAACTGCCGCTAGAAATTACTACAGGTTGCATTCCTGCAACTAAACGCATGCGTCAAAAAACGCATGCGTTGCCGAAAACGCGTCAAAACGCATGCTAAAAAACGCATGCGTTTTTTAGCGCTAAAACGCTGCAGATCAAAACGCAAGTGTGAAACCAGCCTAAATGAATGAACAAGGAATGTCCAATTAAATGTTGAAAAAATATATAATTAAGTCCATGTATATTTTAAGTGCTAGAGCAATTAATAAGCATATCTTATAAAAATCTCCAGAGACATCGAAGGGACAAACTATGTATGACACATACCAATGAACACATCTAGCCAAAAACATTATCTTGAATTTATGGGCACTTAATTGCAAGGCATAGTAGAGTAACAGTAATACTGAATACAGAAATCATGTAGACCACACCTAACAACCCCCCCTCCTCACCACTCCAACACTGTTTCGCTACTGCTTCATCAGGGAGTGTGATTTTTTTTGGGTGCATATGGCTTCCATCCACAGTTCTGTGCCTTCAGTAAAGAGGGGTCTTCAGGTGTTCCTGAGGAGGAACAATTTTCTTCATCACTCTCATCTGTATGGCAAGACGTTCATAACAACTTAAAAATCATGAGGGGCAGATACAAATGCATGGTGGAGAAGAAATGTTTTTAATGAAAACATAAATAACTATTAAGGACTAACAGTGTGAAAATATAACCCTTTAAATAGTAATTTAATCTAAAAAACACCTAGGAAACCCTCAGTTTTCAACAATTGTAATAAACATAAAAATAAACTCAATATCCAAATAATAAATGACTGTTTTGAAACACCGTGTCTATAAACAGTCACCTAAACTCAAATAGACTGCCACTGCCTCCTATTATACACCAGGATATAGGGAAATAGATTGAAAATTACAGGAGGGACACGTGGACTAGGTTAATTCTATGGGAGAGGTCCCAAGTACTACCACACACGGCCTAGGGTGCCCTCCTTGTCCGTTGAACCATCTATGCCTTCCAGCGGAGGATGGTACTCTAAATGCGATATTTGGGGTCCCCACTCCACAGTGGCTAACCCACACTTGCCCTATAGGCCCTATGCTACTTGCATATAGGGAGCCTAGACTAGACAATCAGCAACAAGGCTACAAGTGGGAAAAGAATGCAAGATACCACATGATGAATTAGGGCGAGTGTTACTTATCGTCAATATGCATGTTGATACGCAATGCTTCTATGCCTATGCCTCGACGCGTTTCTCCTTAGATGGTTCATCAGGAGGCTAAAGTCGTTCAAAAAGAAGTACAGATGCTGGAGGATGGTCAGAAGCCCATGGTAATACCTGGATCATTTTCATAGGTCACCTAGGTACGGAGAGGGTACTCCCACCCCCTTGTTATAACTATTTCCTCTCTCTCCCTCCTGTAATGTTCAATCTATTTCCTTATATCCTGGTGTGTTATAGGAGGAGAAAGAGGCAGTGACGGTCTATTGGAATTTATATGACTGTTTATAGACAAGGTTTATCAAAACAGTCATGTATTATTTATGTATTAAGTTTATTTTAAGGTTTATTACAATTGTTGAACACTGAGGGTTTCCTAGGTGTTTATTAGATATTCTATTAAATGAGAGTTTTAAGAGTTACATGTTCACAGGATAAGAAATGATTGTCAGGGCCAGACTTGGGTGTGAATGATTTGGCATGGCTGCCTAACAGAAATATTAAACTGAAAATTCCCTCCTGTAAATTAGGTCCTAGATTTATAGGTCCTTACAAGATGGTCACCATAATTAAATGTGTGGCTTTTCGCCTTGAGCTTCCTTTCACTCTCAAAATCCATAACATTTTCCACAGGTCATTGCTCAAAAAATATGTAACCCCTGTCAAGTTATCACCCTTGCCACCGCGACTGGTTATTGTTGATGGTAATTTGGAGTTTTAAGTGGCCAGAATGGTGGATTCCTGCGTGGTTTGCTGCTCTTTATAATACTTGGTGCATTGGAAGGGGTAAGGACCTGAGGAGAGGATGTGGGTACGGCATCTGATTTTAAAGCCAGTAAACTAATTCGGTCCTTCAATGCTGCTCATCTGGATAAACCCGATCCAGAGGGTTCAATGGCCCTTTGTAGAAGGAGGAGGGGATACTGTCATGAGGGTGTCACATCCCCTGTAAGACCTGGAGTTAGAAGGTTACATTGGGTAATGAATTGCAGTCCTTTTTATAGATGTTGTAATTTTTCTTCAGTGCTGAATAGGATAAGGACTTTTTCCATGCTGGCTGAGACCATACAGCCTGGTTGTTCTCAGCTGCAACTGCTTATGATTTGCTTCCGTTATATATACTTGCTCTGGGCGTCTAGTCCTTTCCAGTGAAAGATTCATCTTCCTGTGCTAAGTTCTAAAGCTGAGTAGTTGGAGTGGAGTTGTAGTAGTGATCTGTTGCGCCTCTCTCCCTTCAAGAGTACCACCCGCCCGGGATAGGAATAGCTCAGTTCCAGGGACGGTTTGAGGCTCCTCTCCCTTACTAATGACCTTCACAGCTTGACAGGAAAGATAGATGTGCAACAACAATTGCTTCTCTAAGTTCTTTGATGATGTCTTTCCTCCTTTGTATTGTGTTATCACAAGCCTGAATACTTCAGGCCGGTGAGCTGCCAAAACTTCTCCTTTTATAGAAGTGGTTATACTTACAGATTAACAATGGATCAAGAGTATTTCAATAGAAGCACTTGGCTGCTACTTACCATCTTAATTCCTATGGATTAAGGGTGTACTTATTATTTCACACATTGCTTCTGCAGTTTGACCTATGAGTAACTAATGATGGGTTTAATTAGCCATGTGTTGTGGTTCATCTGAGGTTGTATTTACCTAATTTTAAGATTTTCTAAACACTAGATTTTTTATATTATGTTTTGATAAGGAAAGCTATAGAATTCTTAGTTTTTTTTCATGACTTTATATAATGCAGGAGAAAACTTAAAATTAATACAATATCTCCAATTATATTTTTACTGAAACCAGATTGGGAAGAAGTTCTAAGCTTTTATCAAGCAAGGAATAAAAATGTACTTCTGTTAAAGAATATAGTGAAGTGGAAAAGAAACTGAAATAGAGGAATAATTTTATTTGGTGGTACGTGAGCTGACAGCAGCTGTCATTGTATCAGAAGTCAAAGTGAAACATTTTTCATCTTAAAATACATAAAATGAACTTGAAAGATTTTCCATGGATATAATAAAAGCTGCATTATGATATGCCTCTTAGTTTGCAAAATACAAACTTTTATAGCAGAGATGAGGGAATTTATTCAAGTGAAATGAAATTCTTTTTGAATTTTTACAAAAAATCGAATTCTCCAGAAAATGGATATTTTGCAATTCACTCTGGGCTAATTCAGAGAAATAACAGCCAGCTGGCCCAAATTTTGCTAAACTATAGAAGGCCATCAAGAGGATAACAGAAAAATGATGTCACAACATGCATTATGACAGAATGGCACACAGGCACGTCCAGAGAGTTAGTCACCCACCAAACACCCTATGCGCATTTCTCAACATCTTTGTCTGGATGAAGCTGTTGCGAAACGCACATCTGATGTTTGTTGGGTGATCCACATCCATACTTTTGTATTAGAGTACTTATGGAATCATTCCTCTTATCAGGGTACCTGCTGGTCTATTATGACATTATTTCTAGTAATTACCCTGTGTTTACAATTGCTAATTCTGGTATTACATACTGTTTTTTCTTTGGGGGGCATTTTCTCTGCTATATGATCTTATTTTAAGTACTGTATTTTTCCAACAATAAGAAGCACTTTTTTCCTCCAAAAATGTGGAGGAAAATGAAGGGTGAGTCTTATGGTCTGGATGTCCCTCCTCTGGCTTTGGTGGGGTGGTGGGGGAGCGGTAGCTTTTGAGAAGCGAGTCACAGGAGGCTGGAGCGGCTGCTGCTGCAAACTCCTGTGACCGCTGCTAAAGAGAAATGAATATTCACTCCATTCCATGCCCAGGAAAGCTGGCAACTGCAGGAACCCGGTGGCTGCTGCTAACACTGCTTGCTTAAGAGCAATGAATACTAGCTTCGCTCCACACTCATAGTCTCGGCATGGAAAACAGTGAGCATTCCGGCATCTGTCCTCGGCAGCATGTAAGCGGCGCATAACGTCACTGCCATGCGCTGCTTACAAGCATCTAAAGAAGCTGCTGGTAATGGAGCAGGACTCTGCGAGGGCGTGTAGGGAAGGCAAGTAGAATGTTTGTTTTTTTCTGATGGGGGGCATGCTTACCAGGAAGGGGGCCAAACATACCAAGACAAGGATGGGGTACCTGCATACCAGGATAGGGATTGGGGCCATACATACCAGAATGGAGATGGGCCCTGCATACCAGAATAGAGATTGGGGCCATGCATGCCAGGATGGAGATGAGGGCCCTGCATACCTGGATAAGGATAGGGCCCTGCATACCAGGATGGGGATGGGGGACAATCATACCAGGAAAAGGATGGGGCCATGCATACCAGGACAGAGATGGGGCCCTGCATACCAAGATGTGGATGAGGGGGCCATGCATACCAGGATAGGGATAAGGGAGCCATGCATACCAGGATGGGGGATACTTTAGTATAGAATTGACCAAATGTTTTTACTTCAATCTCTTTTTCTAATTTCCTCCTCTAAAACCTAAATGCATCTTGTGGTCTGGTGCATCTTACAGTCCAAAAAATATGGTAATACTTTAGTGCCTCACTTGCCATTTTTACTATGTGTTTGTGTATTTTATCATTTTGTATGCCTTTTTATGTGTATCCAATAAATGCAATTTTCTTTTTTTTTCATTTGATCACTTGAATCCTGCGCATTGTCTCTTGTTGGTAAATCAATGAACCACTATTTTATAGTTAAAGGGAACCTGTCACCATGTTTGGCCGATATAAGATACGGGCTTATCTACAGCTTTCTATAATGCTGTAGATAAGCCCCCCGATCTGACCTGAGAGATAAGAAAAATAAGTTTTATTATACTCATCTGTAGGGTGGTCCGGTCCGATGCGTGTCACAGGTCTGGGTCCAGCACCTCCCATCTTTTGATCGCCGCCCTCCTGCTTGTGTCATGGCTCCATGGCATCGCGCTCCTGCGCAGGCGCACTTCTCTGTTCTGTTGAGGACAGAGCAAAGTACTGCAGTGCACAGGTGCTGGGCCTCTCTGACCTTTCCCGGTGTCCACGTCATATGATTTTGGATCGAGCTGGCATTGCGCAGTGAGGCTTGCTATTGACAGTGAAGTTAAAAATTTCACCCATACATTTGACACATTTACCCCGCAGCTTCAAAATTTCGCCTCCAGCAACGTACAAGCAGCCGCAGACAAAAAGATTGATGGGGCAAAATAGTTCTCTAAGATGGACCTTAGGGGGTGTACAACCTCATCCGCCTTAAGGAGGGGATGAGTGGAAGACTGCATTCAATACACCAGAAAGACACTTCGAGAATCTGGTGATGCCTTTTGGGTTGACGAATGCGCCCACCGTCTTCTAGCACTTTATTAATGACATCTTTAGTCACCTAGTAGGCAGGTTTGGTGTTATCTACCTGGATGATATTCTTGTTCTTTCACCTGACCTTGAGTCACACCAGTGACATGTCAGAATGGTCCCACACATATTACGTGACAATAAATTGTATGTCAAACCCGAGAAGTGTATGTTCTCGGTTGGGGAGATCCCTTTCCTTGGATATGTATTATCTGCCAACGGTTTTCACATGGATCCTGCGAAAATCCGGGCTCTATTGGAGTGGGATCGTCCTGAGGATTTGAGGCCTTATAAGGTTTTTGGGTATTGCCAATAACTACCGTAAATTCATAAGAAACTTTTCGGTAGTAGCCAAACCGTTCATTGATATGACTAAGGGTGGTTTCACACTTGCGTTTTTGTCTGCAGCGTTTTTTTGTACGCGTTTGGTCGCATTTTCAAACGCATGCGTTTTTTTTCTGCATGCGTTCATTTTCAGAAATGCAACCTGCAGTATTTTCTTGCGGCGTTTTTTCGCGGCAAAAAATGCATTGCTGTCTATGTAAACGCATGCGTTTTTAAGCACATGCGTTTGTTTGCGTTAAAAACGCATGCGTTTTTATAGAAAAAAAACAGAAAACACACTGAAAAGCCACCCACCACCATCAAGGTGATAAAGGGATCCAAACCCTAACCCTAACCTCACCCCTAACCGTTTAATGAACATTTTCTGACAGTCATAGTGCCATGTATTTAAGTGCCACGTATCACGTATTTCAGTGCCACGTATTTAAGTGCCACGTATTTCAGTGCCACGTATTTCAGTGCCACGTATCACGTATTTCAGTGCCACGTATTTAAGTGCCACGTATCACGTATTTCAGTGCCACGTATTTCAGTGCCACGTATCACGTATTCAGTGCCACGTATTTAAGTGCCATGTATTTAAGTGCCACGTATTTCAGTGCCACGTATTTCAGTGCCACATATTTCAGTGCCACGTATCACGTATTTCAGTGCCATGTATCACGTATTTAAGTGCCACGTATCACGTATTTAAGTGCCACGTATTTAAGTGCCACGCATTTAAGTGCCACGTATTTCAGTGCCACGTATTTCAGTCACGTTTTGGGTTAGGGTTAGGGGTAGGGGTAGGGTTAGGGTTAGGGTTTTCTTGTTTTTTCTTGTGTTTTCTTGTGTTTTCTTGTGTTTTCTTGTGTTTTTCTATAAAAACGCATGCGTCTAAAAAACGCATGCATTTTACCGCGTTTACATGCGTTTTTTCACACATGCGTTTTTTTTAAAAATGCATGCAGATAAAAACGCAAGCGTGAAACCAGCCTAAGAAGGGGATGGACTTCTTCAGGTGGTCCAGTCCTGCCAGGGAGGGAGGCATTTGACACATTGAAAATTTGTTTTGCTTCTGCGCCGACTCTTATTCAGTCTGATGTCACTCAGCCTTTCATTGTGGAGGTGGATGCATTCGAGGTGGAAGTGGGGGCTGTATTGTTGCAGGGTGCGTCTCCTGGTAAATGGCAACCATGCGCATGCTTTTCTAAAAAACTTTCGCCAGCTGAGAGAAACTATGATAATGGTAATACGGAACTCTTAGCTATCAAATGGGCATTTGAGGAGTGACGTCATTTTTTGGAGGGAGCGTTTCACCCAGTGATGGTGATGACTGACTATAAAAATGTGGCTTACTTGGAGTCAGCAAAACGTCTTACACCTCATCAGGCAAGATGGGCATTTGTGGTGTTTCCTGATGAAGTCTCAGTACTTTGAAACGTGTTCAATAAAACCACATTTCATGCAATATACTCGGATCTTCAGTTATTCAGCAGTGCAGAATAAGTCCACTTTTTTTTCCCAATTTTTATTTATATAGTGGCCATTACTGGACCTGTGGCTCTGCTTCAGGGAATATTCCCATAAGGTTAATTATAGCTCCATCTGGTGAATACAATTTGATTATATTAAACCACTTGTATATTAGATAAGACCCTATTTTCACTATTTTCTCCAGCATCACCTACATAGTCTGCTTTTAGGCAGCTTGGCACTAAGAAAAAGATTAATGGTGCAATCATAAGAACGATGGGGAGGAAGTTCATGACACCCCTGCTCCGAGAAAACATCCCCAAAATATGACAGGTATTTTGGCACAGACTAGATATCTGTTGTGAATTCTGCTTTTGGGCTCCCTCCGGTGGTTGTAGGTGGTAATGCAGTTGTCCCTGAGTTGCAGTCCTGGTCAGGTGTATCTGCTGATTGCAGTTCTGACTGGGGTATTTAGGCGTGCAGGATTCATTAGTCCTTGCCAGTTGTCCATGGTTGTTGGGAGGTGTTGCTCCTGGTTTGGTTCCATCTGCCTTCTGCCAAATCAGCAAAGATAAGTGTCTGGTTTTGTTTCTGTGGCACACATGCTGTGTGCTTAATAATTCTGTGCTATTCAGTGTTTTTTTGTCCAGCTTAGATTGTCAGTATTTTCTCAGTCTTGTTGGATTCTCTGGAGTGGCAGATATACATTCCATGTCTTTAGTTAGATTGTGGAACTTTTTGTATTATCTGCTGTGGATATTTTTGGAAGGGTTTTAATACTGACCGCTTAGTATTCTGTCCTATCTTTCCCTATTTAGCTAGAGTGGCCTCTTTTGCTGAATCCTGTTTTCTGCCTGCGTGTGTCTTTCCTCTCCTACTCACAGTCAATATTTGTGGGGGGCTGCCTATTCTTTGGGGTTCTGCTCTGAGGCAAGGTAGTATTCCTATTTCCATCTATAGGGGTATTTAGTCCTCCGGCTGTGTCGAGGTGTCTAGGGTTTGTTAGGCACACCCCACGGCTACTTCTAGTTGCGGTGTTAGTTCAGGTTTTGCGGTCAGTACAGTTTCCACCTACTCCAGAGAAAGTTCATGCAGCTCCAAAGTCACCAGATCATAACAGTACAACTGGCCCCCTATGAGTTAAATGCATCTCAGAAGAAGGGAAGAAAGGTGTTGAGTCATTTTTTTTCTCTGTAGTTTGCTTTGCCTTTTCTTCCCTCTTTTTCTCTGGGTGGCTAAGGAGTCTTGTGTTAGCAAGGAGGTTCAGGAATTAGCTTCTCGTGTAGACCAGCTTGCCGCTAGGGTACAGGGAATTTCTGATTATATTGTTCAGACTCCTGTTTTAGAGCCGAAGATTCCTACTCCAGATTTGTTTTTGGTGACAGGTCCAAATTTTTGAGTATTAAAAACAACTGTAAACTGTTTTTTGCTTTGAGACCTCGATCCTCTGGGGATTCTATTCAGCAGGTTAAAATCGTCATTTCCCTGCTGCGTGGTGATCCACAGGATTGGGCATTTTCCCTGGAATCTGGGAATCCGGCCTTGCTTAATGTAGATGCCTTTTTTCAGGCTTTTGGACTATTATATGATGAACCTAATTCTGTGGATCAAGCGGAGAAGACCTTGTTGGCCCTATCTCAGGGTCAAGAGGCGGCAGAATTGTATTGTCAGAAATTTAGAAAATGGTCTGTGTTGACTAAATGGAATGATGATGCTTTGGCTGCAATTTTCAGAAAGGGTCTTTCTGAATCCGTTAAAGATGTTATGGTGGGGTTTCCCACGCCTGTCGGTCTGAGTGATTCTATGTCTTTGGCCATTCAGATTGATCCGCGCTTGTGGGAGCGCAGAACTGTGCGCACTGTGGCGTTGCCCTCAGAGCAGAGTCCTGAGCCAATGCAGTGTGATAGGATTCTGTCTAGGACAGAACGACAAGGACTCAGATGTCAGAATAGGTTGTGTTATTATTGTGGCGACGCTTCTCATGTAATTTCAGTCGGCCCTAAACGGACAAAGAGGATTGCTAGTTAATTTACCATCAGTACTGTACAACCTAAATTTCTGTTATCGGTGTCCTTGATCTGCTCATTGTCATCATTTTCTGTCTTGGCGTTTGTGGATTCAGGCGCCGCTTTGAATTTAATGGACCTTGAGTTTGCCAGGCGTTGTGGTCTCCCCTTGCAGCCTTTGCAGAACCTTATTCCTTTAAGGGGCATTGATGCTACACCTTTGGCTAAAAATAAGCCCCAATTTTGGAAACAGGTGACCATGCGCATGGCGCCAGCCCATCAGGAAGATTGTCGATTTCTGGTATTGCATAATTTACATGATGCTATCGTGTTGGGTTTTCCGTGGTTACAGGTACATAATCCTGTGTTGGATTGGAAGTCTATGTCTGTGACTAGTTGGGGTTGTCAGGGGGTTCACAATGATGTTCCTTTAATGTCCATCTCCTCTTCTTCCTCTTCCGAAATTCCAGAGTTTTTGTCTGATTTTCAGGATGTATTCGATGAGCCCAAGTCCAGTTCTTTTCCACCGCACAGGGACTGTGATTGTGCTATTGATTTGATTCCAGGCTGTAAGTTTCCTAAGGGCCGACTCTTCAACCTGTCTGTGCCTGAACATACCGCTATGCGGAGTAATGTTAAGGAGTCTTTGGAGAAAGGGCATATTTGGCCATCTTCTTCACCTATGGGAGCGGGATTTTTTTTTGTTGCTAAGAAGGATGGCTCCTTGAGACCCTGTATTGATTATCGCCTCTTGAATAAGATCACGGTCAAGTTTCAATACCCTTTACATTTGCTTTCCGATTTGTTTGCTAGGATTAAGGGGGCTAGTTGGTTTACGAAGATTGACCTTCGGGGGGCGTATAATCTTGTTCGTATTAAGCAGGGTGATGAATGGAAAACTGCGTTCAATACGCCCGAAGGCCATTTTGAATACCTTGTGATGCCGTTCGGGCTCACTAGTGCTCCATCTGTTTTTCAATCTTTCATGCATTATATCTTCCGGACTTATATTGATAAATTCTTGATTGTATATTTGGACGATATTTTGATTTTTTTCTGATGATTGGGAGTCTCATGTGGAACAGGTCAGGATGGTATTTCAGATCCTTTGTGACAATGCTTTGTTTGTGAAGGGGTCTAAGTGTCTCTTTGGGGTGCAAAAGGTTTCTTTTTTGGGTTTTATTTTTTCTCCTTCATCTATTGAAATGGATCCGGTTAAGGTTTAGGCCATTCATGATTGGATTCAACCCACGTCCGTAAAGAGCCTTCAGAAATTTTGGGGTTTTGCAAATTTTTATCGCCGTTTCATTGCTAACTTTTCCAGCGTGGTTAAACCCTTGACCGATTTGATGAAGAAAGGCGCTGATGTGGCGAATTGGTCCTCTGTGGCTGTTTCTGCCTTTCTGGAGCTTAAACATCGATTTACTTCTGCTCCGGTGTTGTGCCAACCGGATGTTTCCCTTCCGTTTCAGGTTGAGATTGACGCTTCTGAGATTGGCGCAGGGGCTGTTTTGTCCCAGAGGGATCATGTTGGTTCCTTGATGAAACCGTGTGCATTCTTTTCCCGTAAATTTTCGCCTGCTGAACGCAATTATGATGTCGGCAATCGGGAGTTGTTGGCTATGAAGTGGACATTTGAGGAGTGGCGACATTGGCTTGAGGGAGCTAAGCACCGTATTGTGGTCTTGACCGATCATAAGAATTTGATTTACCTCGAGTCTGCCAAGCGGCTGAATCCAAGACAGGCTCGATGGTCCTTGTTTTTTTCCCGTTTTGATTTTGTGGTCTCGTATCTTCCGGGTTCCAAGAATGTTAAGGCTGATGCCCTTTCTAGGAGTTTTTTGCCTGATTCTCCTGAGGTCCTTGAACCGGTCGGAATTCTGAAAGAAGGGGTGGTTCTTTCTGCTATTTCCCCTGATTCACGACGGGTTCTTCAGGAATTTCAGGCTGACAGACCTGATCGTTGTCCAGTGGGGAAACTGTTTGTTCCTGACAGATGGACTAGTAGAGCAGTGTTTTTCAACCAGTGTGCCGCGGCACACTAGTGTGCCGCGACACATGGTCGGGTGTGCCGCGGGGAACGGGAGTCAGCTGTTCTCTGTGCCGACTGTCAAGCTGACAGCCGGCACAGAGAAGCTGCAGCGCGCCGGCTCCCGGAGATCAATTGTACTCGCAGACATCTACCAGCTGCGAGTACAATTGAGGCTCTGACTGCCGGGTCAGAGCGACGCCAGCAGCGTGATCAAGTCATGTGATCACGCTGCTGACGTCACTATCCGGCGCGCAGGAGAAAGAAGAGACTTGGTGGTAAGTGCTCCTGTGCTGTGGAGCTGAAGACACCGAAGATTCAGCGTGGGGTGGGTTTATGGGGAGTATGTGGGGGGATTTATTAAGTGTGTGGGGGGATTTATTCAGTGTGTGGGGGGATTTATTCAGTGTGTGGGGGGATTTATTCAGTGTGTGTGGGGGATTTATTCAGTGTGTACGTGGGGGGGGGCTGGAATTTATTTAGCATGTGTGGGGCAGGGTGCATTTATTCTGTGGAAGGGGATGGATTTATTCTATCGGAAGGGCAGTGGATATATTCTGTGGGGGTGAGTGGGGAGATGGGGGTGGACACAGTAGCGAGGGGAAAAATGTGTGCTGACAGTACTGGGAGCAACGGTGATGGGATGTGTGAGGACAGTATGGGGAGTCGGGGGAATGTGTGAGGGGGGAATGTGTGAGGAGGAAATATGGAGAGAGCAAAGGGGTATGTTAGCAGGGGGGGATGTACAGGAGGAGGCTATTAGAAATGTGTGCAGACAGTATGGGGGGATGAAAGTGTGAGTGGACACATAATGGATACTGAGTAGTGTGAGGGTAACAGCCAGGAGGAGACAGTATGCCAAGTAGGAGGAGTGTAATGAAGGGGCACAGTAGAGAGACTGGGCTCTCTGAGGGACACCGTATGAGAAGGCAGTGTGAAGTATGGAAAAGAGAGAGAGGGTAGTGTGGATGGCATGTACCATAAGAGGGACAGTGAGGGTCATATTATGTGCTGGGAATAAAGTGAGGGGCAATTATTTACTCAGAGGCTCAGCCTAGTGCAGATATTGTTATTCCGGAGCATTATAATAACACTGCTATCTTTAAGGGTGTTGTGTCGGGATGTGCTGCAGAAGACAGGAGAAGATGGAAGTCTGCAGAAACGAGCTCTGCCGGTGGATGAGAAGAGTCATCATGGCATATGGACAAGGTGAAGATGAAAAGAAAGAGGCGACTCCACAAACAACGTCATCTATCAGGTACCTGGATGTAAATGTGTTTTTTTTGTGATACTAATTCTCATTTTTATTTGTTAGGAACATTAAAGGGGATGTCCAAGGTTGTGATGAGTCTGCAGTCATACTATGTGACTGCAGACTTCTGAATTCTCACAGTGCACACTGCTATCATAATTCTCTGATGTTGGTGATTTACATACATGCGGTCACGTGCTGACTAGACATGTGTGGCCTCATTCAATGAAAATGAATTGACTGAGGCCGGACACGTCTAGTTAGAATGTGACCAGAAGTATCCAAATCACATACTTGTGCTGTCATGACCGTCCACTCTGGCCACCGGCAAGGGAGAATCCTGAAAGTGTGCAGTGCTTGCGCTGTGAGAATTCAAAAGCCTGCAGTCACATAGAATGACTGCAGACTTTCATCTCAAACCTGGACGCACCATTTTGTGCATTTTGGTTGGTGGTGTGCCTCGGGATTTTTTAAGTATAAAAAATGTGCCGCGGCTCAAAAAAGGTTGAAAATCACTGTAGTAGAGTGATTTCTGAGGTTCACTGTTCTGTGTTGGCTGGTCATCCTGGTATTTTTGGTACCAGAGACTTGGTTGGTAGGTCCTTTTGGTAGCCTTCTTTATCACGTGATGTGCATTCTTTTGTGCAGTCTTGTGGGACTTGTGCGCGGGCCAAGCCTTGTTGTTCCCGTGCTAGTGGGTTGCTTTTGCCATTGCCGGTCCCTGAGAGGCCCTGGACGCATATTTCTATGGACTTTATTTCTGATCTTCCGGTTTCCCAGAGGATGTCGGTTATCTGGGTTGTTTGTGACCGGTTTTCTAAGATGGTTCATTTGGTGCCTTTGCCTAAATTGCCTTCCTCTTCAGATTTAAGGCCCCGTCTCACATAGCGAGATCGCTAGCGAGATCGCTGCTGAGTCACTAGTTTTGTGACGCAACAGCGACCTCAGTAGCGATCTCGCTATGTGTGACATGTACCAGCGATCAGGCCCCTGCTGTGAGATCGCTGGTCGTGTCGGAATGGCCTGGACCTTTTTTTGGTCGTTGAGGTCCCGCTGACATCGCTGAATCGGTGTGTGTGACACCGATCCAGCGATGTCTTCACTGGTAACCAGGGTAAACATCGGGTTACTAAGCGCAGGGCCGCGCTTAGTAACCCGATGTTTACCCTGGTTACAAAAAAAAACAAACACTACATACTCGCCTTTCGGTGTCCAGGTCCCTTGCCGTCCGCTTCCTGCTCTGACTGAGTGCGGCCGTACAGTACTGTACGGCGGCACTGTCAGAGCAGGAAGCAGACGGCAAGGGACCTGGACACCGAAAGGCGAGTATGTAGTTTTTTGGGTTTTTTTTGGTAACCAGGGTAAACATCGGGTTACTAAGCGCGGCCCTGCCCTTAGTAACCCGATGTTTACCCTGGTTACCCAGGTGCTGCAGGGGGACTTCGGCATCGTTGAAGACAGTTTCAACGATGCCGAAGTTGTTCCCCTGATCGTTGGTCGCTGGAGAGAGCTGTCTGTGTGACAGCTCCCCAGCGACCACACAACGACTTACCAACGATCACGGCCAGGTCGTATCGCTGGTCGTGATCGTTGGTAAATCGCTATGTGAGACGGGGCCTTTAGTTTCGTTGTTTTTTCAGCATGTGGTTCGTTTGCATGGTATTCCGGAGAATATTGTGTCTGACAGAGGTTCCCAGTTTGTTTCTAGGTTTTGGCGGGCCTTTTGTGCTAGGCTGGGCATTGATTTATCTTTTTCCTCGGCATTTCATCCTCAGACAAATGGCCAAACCAAACGAACTAGTCAGACCTTGGAGACTTATTTGAGATGCTTTGTGTCTGCTGATCAGGATGATTGGGTGGCCTTTTTGCCATTGGCCGAGTTTTCCCTTAATAATCGGGCTAGTTCAGCTACTTTGGTTTCACCTTTTTTTTGTAATTTTGGTTTTCATCCTCGTTTTTCTTCTGGGCAGGTTGAGCCTTCTGATTGTCCTGGTGTGGATTCGGTGGTCGACAGGTTGCAGCAGATTTGGGCTCATGTTGTGGACAATTTGGTGTTGTCTCAGGAGGAGGCTCAACGTTTTGCTAACCGTCGTCGGTGTGTTGGTTCCCGGCTTCAGGTTGGGGATCTGGTCTGGTTGTCTTTCCGTCATGTTCCTATGAAGGTTTCTTCTCCTAAGTTTAAGCCTCGGTTTATTGGTCCTTATAAGATTTCTGGAATTATTAATCCGGTGTCTTTTCGATTGGCACTTTTGCTATCCATAATGTCTTCCATAGATCTTTATTGCGGAAATATGTGGTACCCGTTGTTCCCTCTGTTGATCCTCCGGCCCCTGTGTTGGTTGATGGGGAGTTGGAGTATGTGGTTGAGAAGATTTTGGATTCTCGTTTTTCGAGGCGGAGGCTTCAGTGTCTTGTCAAATGGAAGGGTTATGGCCAGGAGGATAATTCCTGGGTTTCTGCCTCTGATGTCCATGCTGCTGATTTGGTTCATGCTTTTCATCTGGCTCGTCCTGATCGGCCTGGGGGCTCTGGTGAGGGTTCGGTGACCCCTCCTCAAGGGGGGGGTACTGTTGTGAATTCTGCTTTTGGGCTCCCTCCGGTGGTTGTAGGTGGTAATGCAGTTGTCCCTGAGTTGCAATCCTGGTCAGGTGTATCTGCTGATTGCAGTTCTGACTGGGGTATTTAGGCGTGCAGGATTCATTAGTCCTTGCCAGTTGTCCATGGTTGTTGGGAGGTGTTGCTCCTGGTTTGGTTCCATCTGCCTTCTGCCAAATCAGCAAAGATAAGTGTCTGGTTTTGTTTCTGTGGCACACATGCTGTGTGCTTAATAATTCTGTGCTATTCAGTGTTTTTTTGTCCAGCTTAGATTGTCAGTATTTTCTCAGCCTTGTTGGATTCTCTGGAGTGGCAGATATACATTCCATGTTTTTAGTTAGATTGTGGAACTTTTTGTATTATCTGCTGTGGATATTTTTGGAAGGGTTTTAATACTGACCGCTTAGTATTCTGTCCTATCTTTCCCTATTTAGCTAGAGTGGCCTCTTTTGCTGAATCCTGTTTTCTGCCTGCGTGTGTCTTTCCTCTCCTACTCACAGTCAATATTTGTGGGGGGCTGCCTATCCTTTAGGGTTCTGCTCTGAGGCAAGGTAGTATTCCTATTTCCATCTATAGGGGTATTTAGTCCTCCGGCTGTGTCGAGGTGTCTAGGGTTTGTTAGGCACACCCCACGGCTACTTCTAGTTGCGGTGTTAGTTCAGGTTTTGCGGTCAGTACAGTTTCCACCTACTCCAGAGAAAGTTCATGCGGCTCCAAAGTCACCGGATCATAACAGATATCCACCCTAGCAAGTTGAGTACCAAAGCAATGTCCTTGACAATACTCGCTCCATTTTGACAACATTTCTGAGTCTGCCAATCTACTACAGGATTGTGCAGAGTGAGCCAAGAAAGTCCAAGAACCACAGGGGAGGGCAGACCCCTTAGCACATAAGTCTATTACCTCAGAGTGCATGGCCCCTACTTGAAGCTGTGAACCTCGGAAGACTTGAATAAAATACCCCTGCTCAAAGGGGTGGAGTCAATGGCGAGTATGGGTCTGGACAAAGTATGTGGAATGAGGCCTTGGACCTGGACGAACCTAGTGTTGATCTAGTTAAACCCCGACCCACTGACCAAAAAGGCAGACATGTCCACCTTGATCTCACCCAGGTGGATTTGAGCTGACAGAAAAAATTGTGTCCTACCCACGGTGGGGATGAATACACCTAGGTTGCAAAGCTCCCTGCAATCTGGCCAACCTAGTGTTCTGGTGGCTGTTTACTGTGAGATCGAGAAGGACACATGCCTATGGAATGGCCCTTTTCAAGACAGTAGAAACACACTCCATCTTTTTGCAGAGCAACTGTTTACCAGAGTGAGATGCCGCACTCACCTGCACGGGTTTCTCAGTTGACTCAGTACCGATCTCCCTTGACCCCAGAACAACCACACACAGAGGTGTCTCCCTATGTCTCTGGCGAAGACGGTGATCAACTCGGATCTCCAGAGACATGGCTGCCTCAAGGGAGACTGGAGTGTCATACAGAGCCAACGCATCTGTGAAGAAACCAGATTTTATCTTAATTATCCAAACGACTATGTTTAGCAAACCAAGAAGAATTGACTATATATTGGCTTTTGGATTTAAGTGTTGATCTCTGGTTGGTCAACAAAACAGACTTTTGTTTGTGTAAGCCTGGAATATTGACTTGTAAGCTGATATTTGATATAAGATAATGTGTGAATAGTGAGGTCTACTGATATGCTAATTATACATTGTCTAGCCCAGTGTTAAGGCTAGCGGAACACACCTAAGAATAATATGAAAGGTATCAGGTGTGTTCGCTGCCCGGGGTCCATCGTGCAGAGAATCTCCTGCTGCTCGGTAATGGCGGACACTATATGGCGGTATAACATGATCACACATGGGTTAGCTTCACCCAGTATGAAAAAGGAGACAAACCCTGTTGCTTCACAGGGTCGCCGAACCGCAAAGTGAGCACTAGCACGAGATCACAGAACTCTGCCCCAAGGAGTGGGGGAAGAGTCCCTCTAGACCACTAGTGCTCGGCGCTGCTACTGCGGTGCCAGGGGAAAGCTAAATAAACATTTACCGCACGAGAGTGCATACAGAGCCACTCTGATGGACGTCACTAACCACCCTGAGTAGGGCCAGAAAAGAGCACTAATTGCACACGGTGCCGCACTGGCGGTCGCTGCTGGTCTGATGCAGTAACAATCGTGCTCTTGTGCTTGGATAGCACTGTAAGGGGCTAGGTAGCTCCAACATTCGCCAGCATTCAACAACACTAGGAATGGGAATGATTAAGGAGCAATCACCAGAACAGGCATACATCCACACACACACGATAACAGGTTTATACTAGCGCATGGCCGTGCGGCCATGCAAACCTTTTATAGCTGTAGCTCTCCGGAACCTTCCTAGTGGTCCAATAGGAGCTGCCACAGGACCTGAGCATGTGACCCCTGACCTCGAATGAGAGGTCTTCCCTTGGGCATGCTCAGAAGAAGAAAAGCAGGACTTAGTCCCAGGAGCGCCTGCTCGCCGCTGATCAGTGCTGGTTATTATGGTTGAACCTTGAAGGCAGCAGTAACCAAACACACAGTATCTGCCTGAGTCAGGCGCTGGGACTGACGTCTCTGCTCAGCACGCTCCACTGCGGCTGGAGGAGAATAAGAGACCGCAGCGGAGGTGGTTCGAGATTTCCCCTGTGCAGCGGTGGAAACTCGACACTTAGCACCCAGTTTGTTGATTTTTAAAACAGAGGGGGAAAATCTATACAAAAAGATTACATGTTCATGACTTGATCATTGCCATTCTTCCCCTTGTCTGAAGGACACTGGTTAAATCTAAAAATAGGTTACATAGCACTATAAAAAGAGACTTTTTACTTCTGGTCAGGGTGTCTCTTCAGGATCTCAGCTTAGGGTACTAGGGTACTATTCACCTGGCTGGTAGAACACAGGACTGCTTTATTGATCATCACTAGTGTTGAGCATTCCGATACCGCAAGTATCGGGTATCGGCCGATACTTGCGGGTATCGGAATTCCGATACCGAGATCCGATACTTTTGTGATATCGGGAATCGGTATCGGGATTAATATCAATGTGTAAAATAAAGAATTAAAATAAAAAATATTGCTATACTCACCTCTCCGACGCAGCCTGCACCTTACCGAGGGAACCGGGAGCCTTCTTTGCTTAAAATGCGCGCGTTTACTGCCTTCCGTGACGTCACGGCTTGTGATTGGTCGCGTGCCGCCCATGTGACGGCGACGCGACCAATCACAACAAGCCGTGACGTAATTTCAGGTCCTGAATGCCTAATTCTAGGCATTCAGGATTTGAAAATTACGTCACGGCTTGTGATTGGTCGCGTGCCGCCCATGTGACCGCGACGCGACCAATCACAAGCCGTGACGTAATTTTCAAATCCGGTAAGGTCCAGGCTGCGTCGGAGAGGTGAGTATAGCAATATTTTTTATTTTAATTCTTTATTTTACACAGTAATATGGATCCCAGGGCCTGAAGGAGACTTTCCTTTCCTTCAGACCCTGGGAACCATCAGGGATACCGTCCGATATTTGAGTCCCATTGACTTGTATTGGTATCGGGTATCGGTATCGGATTAGATCCGATACTTTGCCGGTATCGGCCGATACTTTCCGATACCGATACTTTCAAGTATCGGACGGTATCGCTCAACACTAATCATCACTAAAACCCCAGAAACGTCTTAAAGAATCCAGGTTGGAAAAATCGGTTCACCTGGCCACATACCTCTCTGCTCTCAGTTAGCTTCCTAAGCTTGTCATTACCTCCTCAGTCTGGGGGCCTGCCAAAAGTGGGTAGCCACTGGTGGGGGTATGCAACACTGGAAGCAGCTCTAATCCCGGTAAGTCAGTGGAAGGGTGAGACTCTGTAATTTGCACCATCTTGGGTATTTGCTGGGACTGTTCTGTATGCTATTTTGTGTTGGTGGTTCAATAAATTATTGCTACACTGTTTTACCCTCACCCTGTGTTGTCTGAGTAGTGTTCTGCCAACATTAAAAGGAGAGCGGGCATTCGGTGGGATGATCCCTGGTCCATGCGGTTTCGGCTAGCAGACCTGGGCGCTCGACGACCCCCCGTTTCCCCACACTTGGTGGCAGCAAGTGGGATACTTCTCAGCCCGGCGGAACCGGGTCAGCTGCAGGAGACTGGTGTTTGTAGACACTGTCCCGGGCTTCACAACCAAGGAGGCATACAGACAGACTCAGCAGACCATTGATGAGACATACACAGTAGGTTTCGGATGCCACCATGTTGAACCCCACCAACTCAGCCTTGGGAAGAGGTCCAGAGTGGATGTATAGCCGCATCATTGTCAGAAGCTCCCTGTCCTCTCCAACAGCTGCAGGTACCTTTCCCTGCAATCAGAAAAAATGTAAAACCTGTCCATTTATAATGACCACGGACAAGATAAAGATCCCCAATTCACACCAGGACTACAAGATACCAGGTACATTCAGCTGCATCACTTCTAATGTGGTGTACCTAATTATTTGTACTAAATGTCCAACTGGGGGTCTGTATGTGGGGGAGACAGGGCAGAAACTGAGAACAAGGATGAACTCTCATCGCCATACAATAAAAGAAAAAAGAATGGATCTACCTGTGGCCATACATTTCTGTCTCCCAAATCATAGCATTATGGACATGAAATTACTTGTATTGAAAAGTAACTTCAAAACTCAGAGAGACAGAAGAGTCTGGGAGTATAAACTGATGACGACCTTTGACACTCTAAATGCAGGAATGAATGTGTCACACGGATTTATGTCTTTTTACATCAACTAATGAACTTCCCCCCAGAACATGTGGGGTCATCACAACAGAACGAGGCCCTAATCACAGGACAATAAAACAATCCTTATCTAAGAATTGGCCCAATATTTATGGACGTAACTGTTTATCACCCATGGTAATTCTGCTTCATGTCACCTAGCTTATCCATGGTTTTTTTTCCCCTCTTTTTTTTTTTTTTTTTCTTCTCTATACTATGTTGTGCATAAATATGTGATTCTTCAGAATTTGTTTTAGTCTTTGCCTGATGAAGAGACGTATGTAGTCTCGAAAGCTTGCAATTTGTTACCATCTTTTCAGTTAGCCATTAAAAGGTATCAACCACTGAGGACTCTCAATTCTAAATATTTTTCTAGCCGCAACAAGAAACTACAACCACAAAAGCTGTGAGGGGTTACGACTGATTGAATACCGGACCATGGACACTCGGTCGGATTTGATCAAGGAATTAGTTTGTTGGGATGCCCAGAACATTATGGAGGATGATGAAACTCTTCTGAGATGGATCCAGAGGAATTGCCAGAGCAAGGACCCTGTGCCAGTCTGGAATCAACCTAGTCACATGCAACTGATATTCAGGAGTTGTTGGTTGCATTGGGACGTGGAGCCTCAAGTGGGGAAAGAGCTTGAGTTATGGAATCAGTATTGGGAGTTCCCATACCTGTACAGCCAGCATCGGACCCTACCCCCATGGTAGTCCCCCAACAAGAAACTCAGCTCTGCTACAGAGACGTGCCAGTGTTTAATGAGTCCAACACCGAAGTCGAACATCTGCAAGATTTTGAGACTCTAATGCTGATGCACTAGATGCCCATAGCTGATTGGGCTAAATACCTGTGGACTAGATTGACTGGTCGGGCACGGGATGCTGCCCTGTCAATTGGGCCTCAATACTGCCTGGACTATGGAACTATTAAAGACACCCTGCTGTCACTTTTTACCATTATCCCTGAGAGCTATCGCACCAAATTCTGGACATTGTCTTGCCAGGGGGTCTTCTATGTAGAATTTGGCAGTCAACGCGGGAGACGTTGCAACCGCTGGCTCGATAGTAGGGCTTAGTACACTATGTTAATTACTTAATGCACTTGCTTTTTTACTTATTTTCATTAGGGTATATGCACATATTGTTTTCTTTGGTTTTGTTTGTTTCCATAGCCAACCAACCACGCTGAAGACCTGATATGCCCACCGATCCAAGAAGACCTTTCAACCAAAGATTTGACCAGCCACCATGACAAAGTGTTACCAACAGTACCTGTGAGTTGCCCAACCCACGGCGCTGCTATACATGTGGGTGCCTTGGACATGTTGCCAAAGATTGTTCCCAGGGCCGGTCCCCATGCTTGGAGCCTGTCTGTCAGCTCAGCCGGTCAACATCTGCCAAAATGAGCCAGCAGGGTTTGAAGGATGCTATTCCCAGGATACATCAGCAGCAGTGATATATCCCTTCCATACTTTACAGCTGGTTGGCCACCCTACACCAACCAACCTCCTGTGCCACATCCAGCCGGTCAAAGTCAGTGATATCCAGGCCCAGGGACTTTGGGACACTGGGTGCGCAATCACTCTGGTCAGCCCAGATATTATCAAACCTGAACACTATTTACCAGGTCGCCAAGTGAACATCTCCCTGGCTGGAGGTCAGTGCTAGGACATCCCTCTAGCCCGTGCACAGCTGAACTGGGGTACTGACCAGGGAGAGGTCAAAGTGGGACTCATGGACAGCCTCCCCACATCTGTTACTTTGGGGAATTACCTCAAACAAGGACTGTCCAGCCAATTTGTTACTGTCATCACCTGAAGCCAAGCCAAGAAACACCCTGATGTGGATCCTTCTGCCACCCATCCCAAGGAAAACCGACACTCCAAGACTCCATCATCCTCCTCTGAGCTGACGGCGGTGAGTACACTTGACCAGACTATTGCCATTTACTGGGGGGAGACAGATCACAAGGATTTTAGGGAAGCCCAACTCACGGACCCTATCCTAGAATTTGGCCGCAGTATGGCCACTCGACCTGGGGAAAAAGTCAGGGGGAGGTGTATAGATGGGAAAATGGACTGCTATATGGGGAAAAGCCTGCATCATGCCCAGAAAAACCACAAACCCATGTCCATCAGCTCGTGGTGCCTCAGCATGTATCGGCCCCAACTTTTGCGCTTGGCACATGACGTTCCAACAGCTGGGCACATGGGACTGAGAAGGACCCGGGCTCGACTGCTGTGTATTTTCTTTTGGCCAAAAGTCGCCCAAGAGGTGAAGAAATACCGAGCCTCTTGTCCGGTTTGTCAACAGATGGGGGAAGCCCCCTGTCATGCCCCGCTCCAATCCATGCCCTTGATAGATTAACCCTTTCAGAGGGTTGCCATTGATTTAGTGGGCCCTTTAGCTATTTCCAGCCATAGTGGAAAGAGGTTTATCCTCAACCTTGTTGACTTTGCCACACACTATATGGAGGCCGCTGCCCTGTCATCCATAGATGAAGAGCACGTGGCTCAAGCTCTAGTGGACATTTTTAGTCGAGTAGGGTCTCCACAGGAGGTATTGACCGACCAGGGTCCCAGTTCCAAAGCGAGCTGATTCAGACCCTCTGGGAGAAACATGGGGTCTTCCCCATGCATACCACCCCCTACCACCTGGAAACTAATGGGTTGTGTGAGCGTTTCAATGGAACACTGAAGCAGCTCATTAGTCGGTATGTGGAGTCCGAGGGAGGGGACTCGGAGAAAAACCTTCAGCAGCTCCTGTTCACCACAGGATTCTACCGGGTTCTGTCCTTTTGAATTGCTGTATTTGCCGAAAAGTACGAGGGCCTTTAGAGCTAGTAATAGAGAGTTGGGAGGGCACCTTTCTCACAGAAGAGGTTCCCATTATGGAGTATGTCCAAAAGTTTAGGGAGAAGCTGAGGTACTTCATGGCCTTAGCCCATGGGAATTTAGAAGTAGCTCAGAAAAGGCAACGCTGGTGTAACAACCGTACTGCCAGATTGTGAGAATTTACCTGTGGACAGAAGGTTCTAGTACTAGTACCAGTACACAAAAAAAGCTGCAAGCCATGTGGACAGGTCTGTTCACCATCACCAGGAAATGCGGGGAGACTGACTATGCCTTGGCTTTGGATCGAGCAGGTGTTTGTGAACGGACCTTTCATGTTAGCAGGATAAAAGTTTATGAGGAAAGGGAAGTTACCAACCTAGCAGATTGTTGTCCCCCTTTAGATGACCAAGATCTGGACCAGATCCCGGACTTATTGGTGAAATCCAAAATAGGAATGGGGCTAACGGATTTCCCGTAGGGGGAGCAGCTTGGTCCATCACAGAAGCAACAATTAACAAAACTGATTGGAACACATGACTACCTGTTCATGAGTCAGCCTGTTCGGCAGAGCACAGACACTCATGAATTTCAACGTCAAAGAGTTAGCTGTTCCCCAGTCTGGGACTTTTTTACAAAGAGCTCTGAGACAAAAAAATATTAATTTGAAACCTGTGCCATGTCAAGATCAACAGGGGCCTGGCCACTAAGAGCCTAACTACTGCCATAATCATGTAAATGTCATCTCGGCAACCGGGTCCACAATTGGTGACAGCAGATGACACCATTACTTCTTCCCTTGTGCTAGATGTTTCCTAATCCCCTGTCCATGATATTGGCGCAGATGCTTCCCGCCCTGCACATATCCTTGCACATTGTAAAGCACCATCATCAGGCAGTTCAAAAACCTTGTCCCAGGACAGTGTTGATCTATCGCTACCCCAGGCCTTGGAACGAAAATTAGAGTTCACACACAGCCAATCACAGGTCAAAATGCTAAATGGGCACATTTCCAGACTCCTTGCCATGAAAATATTGCCGTTAAAGCTTCTAGACATGGAGGATTTCCGCTGACTCATAGAGGCACCCGTCCCTCAGTGAAACGGTACCAGGCTCTTCTGAAACGAATTTGTCTAGGAGACAAACCTCACACCACAGCAGTTATTGAAAGGTATAACAGATCAAACAGATATGTGGCTATCGCTGCTGAATTTCCAATCAGGCATGGTCATGTGTGATAATGTAACCTGGTGGCGGCTGTGAAGCATTTCAAGCTCACACACATACAATGCTTGACCCACGTGCTCAACTTGGTGGTTCATCAATTTCTGAAAACCTACTGAGAGTTGCCAGAGCTTCTGGTCAAGGTACACTACATCAGTGGGCATTCTGAAAGTCGGTTACAGCTGCCGCCGCTCTGGCCATGCTGCAGCAGCACATGCAAGTGCTAGCTCACCAACTGGTGTACGATGTAAACCACACTCTGTAACTCCACACTGCACATTCTGGCAAGGCCTTGTGAGAAACAGAGGCCAGTTGTGGAATAATAGCTCCAAGTACATTTTGACAAACTACAGTTTTGCATTTTTTGTGTCTGTGTTAACAGTGGAGTCCTCCTAGGTCTTGTGCCAAAGCATTTCATTACATTCAAATATGGATGGATAGTTTGGGCTGATACTGATGCACCCTGAGGCTGCCGGGTAACTTAAATTTGTTTGACACTTGATTGGGGCTGCTTATCCACCATCCAGACTATTTTGCATTGCAACTTTCATCAATTTTTCTCTGCCATTTACATCCAGAGAGATTAGCTACAGTGTCATGGGTTGTATAACTTTGATTATGTTGCTCATCAGGGACAAAGGAACATCAAGATCCCTGGAGATGGACTTTCAACCTTGAGATTGTTAATATTCTTCAACAATTTTGGTTCTCAAAACCTCAGACAGTTATTTTCTCCTTTTTCTGTTTTCCATGTTTAACCCCTTTCTGCCGTCGGACGGAATAGTACGTCCGATGGCAGAACCCCCGCTTTCATGTGTGCCCGCAATAGGCGCGGGTGGAATTGCAATCTGCACTCGGCTATTATCTAGTTAAATTCCGCTGTCAAACTCTAACAGTGGCATTTAACAAGTGCTTCCAGCCATCCGGACGGAAATGTACAGTACGTACCGCTGACCTCCATCACGTGATTTGGGGTCAGCAGTGCATCAGCATGACAACCAGAGGTCTTCTGCAGACCTCTATGGTTGTTGATGCCAGATTGCAGTGAGCGCAACCCTGTGGTCGGCGCTCAAAGCAATGCTGTAATTCAGCTACATAGGGGCGATCTGAGCATCACCTCTATGTAGCAGAGCTGATCAGGCTATGCCAGCTTCTAGCCACCCATGGAGACTATTGAGGCATGCCAAAAGTTAAAAAAAATGTTTTTAAAAATATGAAAAAAATAAAAAAAATATAAAAGTTCAAATCACCCCCCTTTCACCCCATTCAAAATAAAACAATAAAATAAAAATTAAACCTACACATATTTATTATCGCCACTTGCAGAAACACCTGATCTATCAATAAAAAAAGAATTAACCTGATCGCTAAATGGTGTAGCGAGAAAAAAATTAAAAACGCCAGAATTATGTTTTTTTGGTCGCTGCGACATTGCAATAAAATACAATAAAGGGCAATAAAAAGAACACATCTGCATCGAAATAGCATCATTAAAAATGTTAGCTCTGCACGCAAAAAAAAAAGCCCTCAGCCAACCCGAGATTACGAAAATTGGAGACGCTACGGGTATCGGAAAATTGTGCAATTTTTTTTTAGCAAAGTTTGGAATTTTATTTTACCACTTAGATAAAAAATAACCTATACATGTTTGGTGTCTTAGAACTCATAATTATCTGGAGAATCAAAATGGCAGGTCAGTTTTAGCATTTAGTGAACCTATCAAAAAAACAAACAAAAAACAAGTGTGAGATTGCACTTTTTTTGCAATTTCACCGCATTTGGAATTTTTTTACCGTTTTCTAGTGGATGACATGGTAAAACCAATAGTATTGTTCAAACGTATAACTCGTCTCGCAAAAAATATGCCTTCACATCACCATATTGATGGAAAAATATAAAAGTTATGGCTCTGGGAACGAGGGGAACGAAAAACTAAAACGCAAAACCGAAAAAAGTTCTGGTCATTATCTTCTTCCATTTTTACCTGGTTTCAGGTATGATTTTCATATTACCCTCACCTGTTAATTGCCAAATGTGAGATTAAACGAACATCACATGCTTGATCCAAAAATGTTTACCCACAATTTTGGAAAGGTGCCAACATTTCTATAAGAAATGCTTAATTTTGCCAAACCTTTTGGCCATCACTGTTTGTCTTTTATTTAGCTGACTACTCTGCAAAAATGTTACAAACCCTTCAAATAGAAGCTGTGCTACTTTATGATGTGAGACATTGAAGACAGCGGTACCCTGGATACACACAGACATCATATCTAATTTGTCACAAGGAGAGACACTATTAAAAAAAAAAAAGGGTGAAGTTTGGCTCAGGCTCTAAAGTGCATAGCAGAGGACTTGGAAATGAATAAAAGTGTGAAGATTGCAGAATGAAACTTAGTGCAATTATATCAAGTAAAGTCTAACCACTAAAAGCAAGTCATTTGAAATAACTGCCCACCGAACGATAGTCTATGAGCTGGACACAGATCACTCTGATAATCTGCCTCCAGAGATTATTTTAAATGAATGGGGGCTTTACCAGTGTGAGACATATAATGATTGACGGTCTGCTCTCCTGATCCACATGTCTCACATTGGTAGCGCATCTTTTTATTTAAAAAAATTCTGGAGTCCGATTCTCAGAAAGATCTACATGTGCCCCATAGATCTTAAAAGCTAATTTCACATTAAGAAAAATGTAGCTCTCTCTGTAATAAAACATCAGATTACAGATATCAAGATATAATTTTATTCAGCTTCCTATGACATACAGTTGTGCTCAAAAGTTTACATACCCCAGCAGAATTTTTGCTTTCTTGGCCTACTTTCAGAGAATAGGAATGATAACACCAAAACTTTTTCTCCACTCATGGTTAGTGGTTGGATGAAGCCATTCATTGTCAAACTACTATATTTTCTCTTCTTAAATCATAATAACAACCCAAAACATCCAAATGACCCAGATCAAAAGTTCACATACCCCATTTCTTAATACTGTGTATTGCCCCCTCTAACATCAATGACAGCTTGAAGTCTTTTGTGGTAGTTGTGGATGAGGTTCTTTATTTTCTCAGATGGTAAAGCTGCCCACTCTTCCTGGCAAAAAGCCTCCAGTTTCTGTAAATCCCTGGGCTGTCTAGCATGAACTGCGCGCTTGAGATCTCCCCAGAGTGACTCAATGATATTGAGGTCAGGAGACTGAGATGGCCACTCCAGAACTTTCACTTTGTTGTGCTGTAGCCAATAACAGGTTGACTTGGCATTGTGTTTTTGATCGTTGTCATGTTGTAACGTCCAAGTACGTCCCATGCACAGCAGTATTTGCTGATAACTTGCTGCATTCATCTTTCCTTCAACTTTGACTACGTTTCCTGTGCCTTTGTAGCTCATACATCCCCAAAACATCAGCGATCCACCTCTGTGCTTTACAGTAAGAATGGTGTTCCTTTCATCATAGGTCTAGTTGACCTCTCTCCAAATGTAACGTTTATTGTAGTGGCCAAAAAGTAGAATTTTGGTCTCTTCACTCCAAATTACCTTGTTCCAGAAGTTTTGAGGCTTGTCTCTGTGCTGTTTTGCATATTGCAGGCGGGATACTTTGTGGCATTTGTGCAGTAATGGCTTTCTTCTGGCGACTCGACCATGCAGCCCATTTTTCTTCAAGTGCCTCTTTATTGTGCATCTTGGAACAGTCACATCATTAGTTATCAGAGAGTCCAGTATTTGAGCTGATGTTATTTGTGGGTTTTTCTTTTCATCCCGAACAATTTTCCTGGCAATTGTGGATGAAATTTTTGTTGGTCTACCTGACCGTGATTTTGTTTCTACAGAGCCCCTGATTTTCCATTTGTTAATCAAAGTTTGAACACTGCTGACTAGCATTATCAATTCCTTGGAAATCTTTTTGTATCCCCTTCCTGTTTTATACAGTTCAGCTCCCTTTCCCATAGATCCGCTAACAATTCTTTTGTTTTCTCCATGACTCACATTCCAGAAACATCAGTGGCTGGATGAAAGATGCAAGAGTCTGTCTGGATCCCAGAAACTCACTCAGCTTTTATGCACACACACACTGATGACAAGCAAACAAGTCACAGGTGAAGATGTTACCTTTAGCAGCCATTCAAACCCTTTTGTGTTAACTTCTATGCATGTTATCAGGCCAAAATCACCAGGATATGTAAACTTTTGATGAGGGTCATTTGGATGTTTTGGGTCGGCATTATGATTTAAAAAGAGAAAACACAGTAGTTTAACAATAAATAGCTTCACCCAACCACTAATCATGAATGGAGAAAAAGCGTTGATATCATTCATATTCTCTGAAAAAAGGCCAAGAAAGCAAAAATTCTGCCGGGGTATGTAGACTTTTGAGCACAACTGTACATGCCCATATAGATGGATTAGGAGGGCTAATCCTACTGATAAATTCCTTTTTTATATAGCAAAAAATATTCTATATGAGTCGCAAAGGAAGATGTGTTCCTCCAACTCTACCTTCAAGATTTTTGCAAGGTTGATTGCTTCACTAGTGTACAGATATTTGAGCCAACAATGAAAGCTGCATGTCCAAATTTGTCATCTATTTACCTTCACCATTAGCTTCTAGGTGTTTTTTTAAATCTATATCATGAAAAATCTCTGAATAGAAATAATGTTTCACAGTCTGTACTTGTCATCACTAAAATGCAGGTCATCATATCATCTTTCAATAATGTGTCATGATGTACAAAATCTATAATAGTGCCCAAGGTTAAATGATAAATTAATGTTGACTACATCTGTTGCCGCTTCTATCGGGTTTTGTTAGTTCATTATATAAAAAAAAAACATCACAGATGTTATAATGATTCTCTTCCTCTATTCTAGCCCTGACACAAGCAATATTTTCCAAAATGAGAGTCACCACATTTGTGACTGGTAACAACACAGATAATAGCAGCTATTTCAGTTTTGAGAAAGATCAATCTTTTAGTGAATGTAAACAATACAGATAATGTTGGTGGGTCATTGTTATTTATATATTAATATTAATTATCAAAGATATGGTATAAGTATAAACGGTCACTGTTGTTTAAACAAAATTTACATAAATCAATAATACAAGAAAATTGTATAAGAATTTGGAACACAGTTGTGTTGAAAAAGTGTTTGCCCCTCTCTGATTTCCTATTCTTTTGCATGTTTGTCACGCTTAAAAGTTTCAGATCACTAAACAAAGTTAAATATTAGACAAAGATAACACAAGTAAACACAAAATGCCATTTTGAGATGAAGTTCTTTATTAGTAAGGGAAAAAGAAATCCAAACCTACAGGGCCCTGTGTGAAAAAGTGATTGCCCCCTAAACCTAATAACTGTTTGGGCCACCCTAAGCAGCAACAACTGCAATCCCATACCCAGATCTCGGTGATGGCGGGTACGCTCCTGCACATAACTGCAGCCTTATCTGGAGATGAATGCTCTTGTCAGCAATAAAACTTCTCATCGCTACAGAATGAACTGAATTCTTCATCTTAATGCGTACATCATTATTATTAAATATAATCTATAGAGCCACAGTATTAGGTATTTCTGTCTAAATTCATCAAAGTCTTAACTAAATTGCCATCATGCATCTGAAATGCACAGAAAGCAAAATGAATGGTGAAAGAGACAATTTATAAATGCACTCATATGATTACTGTATTGTTTGATAGTATTGTATTATCCTATCTTATCTTATCCTATCTCAACCCTTATCTTATCCTACATTCACTATGAATTCAAGACCATATTATACAATAAATTAGTTCTTAAACTTAAATCTGATATTCATACAGGATTGCTTAAAGGGTAAGTGTGTAAATCATATGAATGGCAAATGGGAGAAGGATGGAGAGACGAAAAATGAGAAGCACTCAACACAGTGAGAGACCAGGCAGACATAGGAAGATCGTACTGCAGCTTTTAGCAAATATATTTAATTACTGGATTCTCAGCCACATAACTCAGTACTGTAGTGTAACAAGGGCGACAGGGCGACCGGGGGGGGGGGGGTGGTAGTGTCCAAGGTTATGTACAGCCAGAGTACATGGATTGGGTCCACTGAGCAAACGGTCAGTGAGCACCCTCGGTCCCTTGCACATAGATAGACGGGACCAACACAGCTTTTCCCCACAGGTTACCTTCTCTTCCTCTGGTCACAGCCAAATAGGGGTCTAGAAGGCAGCTGTACTCCAACGGGGAAAAGTAACTTTTATTGAACAAACGATGAAGAAAAAGACAATTTCAACACTGGCTTCCTGCTCTTTCCCTGACACGTGCTGGGGCCGTACCCACAACATCCACAGTGGCCAAGATTCGCAGTCATCCAATCGCTGGAATCTGGGCACCTGAGACCCCTTCAGCAAAGGCCCTTCCCAAGTCCTGGGGGCCTGTGTTATAAGCCTTCAGTCCGTATAACTCCTTGGTCCGGGGCAGCAGATCTCTCCCATCCTGGAGTCTGACAATGCCCCTTCTGTAGCACACATCTGCCCTGGACGACGTACCTAGGTGTACTGCTTGCAGACCGAGACTTCCTATCTGCTTTGGAGGCTGCTGACCCAGCCCCCTAAGTTACTTAACTCTTTCCCTACTTCTAACACACAGTTACATTTCTTACTATAGTAAACATTAGGACCAGGCAAACACAGAACAACACATTAAGAATACATAACATATTTATATACAGTGCACAGGGGGGTCACACGGAAGGAGAGGAGAGGGCAACTGAGGGGACCTGCCACCCCCTTACAGTATTATAATGTCTTCATTGCTGCTGCTTCTGTCTGTGTGCTGCACAGAAAAAGAACATAAATATAAATTTTCAGTTTATTCTGAAACATTACCTGAAGTGACAGGTACATTTCAAGCTATTTTTATATCATTTACATGGATTTTATTTGCCAAAATGTAAAGCTGCACTTTTCTTTCCTGGTAATCACTGCTTTGTTAACTGATATTAGGAAGTTAATTTCCTTTTTGTTCTGCCAATAGCAACCTCCCTATTAAAAATCCAAACTCCCACTCAAGACAACACTATACCCAGGCCTAAAAGCCTGCCAACCAGTTTTCTAAAACTTCCTCCACCAGACATGTCTAAAGCATTTTACTGCTTCCCTTGACCTTTTGTACTTCATGATTTTCTTACAAATCAAGTTAAAAAGCTGGGATACAAAATGTATGTTAGTCTCATTAATAATTTAGTTAAAGGAGTCTCCCAGGAGTGCAATTATGATGACCTATCCAAAGGATAGGTTATCAATATCAGGTCCATTGGGGCTGACACCAGGAATCCTCACTGAACAGTTGTTTTCAGCAGATGAAAATAGTGAACAGAGCTGAAGAGCACTGGTTTATTCACTGTGTCATGGCCCAGCTCAGGTACTGCGGCTCAGCTCCTATTGAAGATATTTTCAATCAAATTTATTTTTGCTATAGTTGATTTTTTTCATTTTAGATGTACTGTAACAATAAAACTGTTTTTCTTTATTGACATAGTACCAGTGACTAACATACCAGATGTGCAGCTGGTGTGGCTGCATCGGGGCCCAAAGGTGGAGGGGGGCCCCTGCAGGGTGGCTAACACTGGGGGCAATCTGGACTGTTTATCTGGCCCAAAGCCTCTGGGGGGCCCCTAACCAGATTGCCCTCATGTGCTACAGGCAGGGAGCAGTCCTGCTTCCTGCTTGCACTTCCTGTCTGACACAGCAGCGCGGCTGGATGACATCAGCCTTCAGCACGCATCTGTGTCAGATAGAAAGCTGCCGGCAACAAAGATGCTGCGGGGAACCTGTGGAGAGGTGAGTGGTGTGTGTGTGTGTAGGTGGTGGAGAGGGCAATGATGTGGGTGATGAAGAGGGAAATGATGAGGTGGTGGGGAGAAAGCAATGATGGAGGTGGTGGAAAGGGCAATGATGGGGGTGTTGGGGGAGAAGGCAATGATGGAGGTAGTGGAAAGGGCAATGATGGGGTGGTCGGGGATAAGGCAATGATGGAGCTGGTGGAAAGGGCAATGATGGAGGTGGTGGAGAGGGTAATGATGGAGGTAGTGGAGAGGGCAATGATGGAGGTGACAGGGGAGAGCAATGATTGGAGTGGCAAAGAGGGCAATGATTGGGGTAGTGGAAAGGGCAATGATGGAGGTGGTGGAAAGCACAATGATGGGGGTAGTAGAGAAGGCAATGATTGAGGTGGATAAGAAGGCTATAATGGGGTGGTGGAGAGGGCAATGATGGGGTTGATGGAGAAGGCAATGATGGAAGTGGGGGAGAGGATGAGAGGAAGGGGGACTTATAATGGACGTACAAACAGGGGAAGGTGGAGGAAGATGTTAGATATAAATGTAAAAGGAATTGGGTGGTGGAGGAGGATGCTAAGCCCCTGATAGCATCCTCCCCATTTCCCAATTCATTGTGATGTTATCTGGGACCTAAAACTTATTGGGGAGTGAGAGAGGAGGTGATAACGTGCATAGGACCCTTTATAATGAACTGAAAGGTGGGAGAAGACGCTGTCAGGGACTTGTAATGAATTGGGAGGTGCTGAAGGATGTTCAGTACCTGATAGCGTCTTCTCCCACCCCCAAATTTATTTTGATGCTATCAAGTACTTATAATGAATGATGGGGACACAGGACAGAGACTAAGGCTTTGTTCACATGTTCAGGATTTGCAGGAGAAAATTCTGCTGCATGTCCTAATATGTTGGCAGGAAGAAAGTTGTGTAAAATACGTTTATTGTTTTCCACATGTGTGCCATGCTTTTATGGCATATTTTTCCCCATTAATACGGGTGAAATGTGCTGCAAGAATTGACATTATGCAGATTTTAATCTGATGAAAATCTGCAAGGAAAAAATAAGCATGGTGTGCTTGAGACTTCAGGGATCTCATTCACTTTTCCTGTACCGTAAAACCTTGCATATATTCCGTGTTCACATAGCCTTACAGTTAATTGGTGAGAGTCACAGACTAAATAGTTTATATTATTAGGAGTCAGAGATTATAGTTAATGGTGTACATAGTGCTGCTTATCACTTTATATTTTTAATGGTGCATGGCTAATAGTATATTAATGGTGGTGTACGTATCTGTATTCAGGGGGAGAAACATGTATGTATACACTGTATGTGACCGTGTTATTTTCAGGACTGACTGCAATGATCATCGTGACAAGATGAGTCATGGCTGGGAGATGTTGTCACGAAGATCTGATCAGATGGAGAAGAAAACAGGAGAAAGCGTCTCTAATCAGACTAGATGTCAGGGGTAAGTGCCTGGATGTCAATGTTATTCTGTATCTACACTGTGTGACATGGAGTGATAATGTTTTTTGTAAAATCCCTTATTCTACATTCTCACATTTGTGTGAAATATCCGTGTGCTTCAAGTTTGGCCACGGACTCATAGAGTTTTATAGGTCCATTCACACATACATGAAAATCACAGATCTGAGAATGAGATCTGTGAGGGTCAGAGAATGTTCTGTTCTGGTCCGATTTTGAGGATCAGAATAGGACATGCTCAATGCATCTGTAAAAGCGGCAGCACACCAACACTGCACACACATACAGGGATGTGGCCTTATTATGTACAGCACAGACCCATAGTATGTAGTGTACTCACTTATTATGTATAGCACAGTCCTTTAGTATACAGTGAACTCACTTATTATGTATAGCACAGTCCCTTAGTATATAGTGTACTCACTTGATGTTCGTCCTTCATTTCCGAAGATGATTATGACTTCAGGGTTAGAAGAAAATTAGTAGTTATGGGTCCGGAGGTGGCTGCTTAGTCCAATCCGGACCCTGAAGGTTCGCCCACAAACTTGGCATAAGGAAGCAGATGTGGTCAGTACACCAGATTCTACTTGTGCCTTGCGTACAGAGCGCTTTCTTTTTGCGTCAAAGATTTTCCTATCTTCAGCTGCACGTGCTCCTGAGGTGATCCTGCCTCGCCAACCTGGACGATCCAGGGCAAGCTCTTCCCATTCATTGGTGTTGACTTCCAGGTTTTTGAGAGACACCTTAAGGCAGTCTTTATAGTGCTTCTTCTGCCCCCCAGCTGCTCGCTTTCCTTGGCACAATTCTCCGTACAGCAGTTGTTTCGGTAGTTGGCTGTCAGGCATTCTAACCACGTGTCCAGCCCACCTGGCTTGGACTTTCAGCAGGAGAGTGTAAACGCTGCAGAGCCCAGTTTGTTCCAGAATTGCCGTGTCCGGGACATTGTCTTGCCACCTGATGTGGAGGAGTCTGCGGAGGCAACTCATGTGGAAATGATTAAGCTTTTTAGCATGCCGGCTGTACTGTCCAGGTATCGCTAGCATACAGAAGTGTGGTGAGGACCACCGCGCAGTAGACCTTCAGCTTGGTGGTAAGGCTGAGTCCCCTTCATTCCCAGACATTCTTACGCAGTCTCTCGAAGGCGGCACTGGCTTTGACGATTCTGTTATTAACCACAGCGTCTATGGTTACTTCACGGGAAAGTGTGCTGCCTAAGTAGGTGAAGTTATCGACTGCTTTGAGGTTTTGCTCCTTCACCGTGACACGTGACTCCTTGTACAGTTTTCCTGGAACCGGTTGATACATGACTTCGGTTTTTCTAATGTTGATCTTGAGACCAAAACTGTCGCAAGCTTGTGAAAAACAGTCCATTTCATGCTGCATCTGCTGTTCCATGCCAGCATTAAGTGCACAGTCATCAGCAAATAATAATTCACGGATAACAGTCTCATGCAATTTCGTAACCACCTTCAGGCATTTTGGGTTGAATAGCTTGCCATCAGTCCTGTGCCTAACCTGGATTCCATCTTCACAGTTGTTAAAGGCATCACTTACCATTGCAGAGAACAGCATACTGAACAGGGTTGGAGCAAGCACACAGCCTTGTTTTACGCAGTTTGTTACTGGGAAAGCCTCAGATACGTCTCCATCGTTCAGAACCTTCATCATCATGCCATCATGGAACTGCCGGATGACTGAGATGAACTTGATCGGGCAGCCGAATTTTGCCATGATCTTCCCCAGGTCGTCTCTACTGACTGTGTCGAAATCCTTGGTCAAATCAACAAAAGTTACATAAAGGTCACGGTGTTGCTCCTGGCACTTTTCCTGAAGTTAATAATAATAATAATAATAAGTTGACGTGCTGAAAAGACCATATCTACTGTTCCACGTTTAGCACGGAAACCACACTGGCTTTCGGGTAATAGTCCTTGCTCAAGGTGATGTAAAAGGCGGTTGAGCAAGAGACGAGCCAATATCTTGCCTGCAGTGGACTGAAGGGAGATGCCTCAATGATTATCACAAGATTGGCGATTACCTTTCCTGTTGTATATGTGAATTATGCTGGCATCTTTCATCTGTTGTGGAAACTGTTCCTTTGTCCACATATATTGGAATAGTTTGGTCACCGTTTGCATCAGAACAGGGCCGCCAGTTTTATATACCTCAGCAGGTATAGCATCATTTCCGGGTGCTTTTCCACAAGAAAGTTGTTTTACTGCTTTCCTGACTTCATCTCCACTTGGAAGAACATCAAGCTCCTTGTTGATTTCTACCTGGGGCAGGCGAGCAATAGCCTCATCATTGATATTGGCAGGGCGATTTAGAATATTATTAAAGTGCTCAGCCCACCGTTCCAGAATTTGTTTCTTGTCTGTCAGCAGCTTAGTTCCATCTGCGTTAAGCAGAGATGAAGAGCTTGATGACTGGGGTCCATATACAGCTTTGAGAGCATCGTAGAAGCGTTTCTGGTCATGGGTATCTGCATAGCCCTGAATTTCGTTGGCCTTCTTGCTAAACCAGATATCCTGCATCTCGCGCAGCTTGATTTGTACCTTTCTTTTTATGTTGGTAAAGGCACCTTTCTTAGCTAACGACGTGGGGTCATTTTGATACATCTTGTACCACTGATGTTTCTCTTCTAGGAGTGTCTTTATTTCCTCATCGTTTTCATCGAACCAGTCTTGGTTATTTCTGGCTGCTGATCCGAGATGCTCCAGAGCAGTATTATAAACAGCATCTCTTAGAATTGTCCACTGTTCCTCAACGCCAATCTCCTGTGCCTGCAGTATATTTAACAGTCTGCTATCAAGGTCATTGGCAAATTCCCTTGCAATACTTTTATTTTGCAGCTTATAGATATTCAGCCTCTTTGTCGTTTTCTGCCCTTGGGGTCTCCTCGTAGGCAGGATGCGGAGACTGCACTTAGATACAATGAGGCGATGGTCAGTCCAGCAGTCTGCACCGCACATGGCCCTCGTCACTCTAAAGTCCATCTTATCCCTTTTCCTGGCAATGATGTAATCAATGAGATGCCAATGCCTCGAGCATGGGTGCATCCATGATGTCTTCTTGCATGTTGGTAAGCAGAATAAAGTGTTGGTGATGACAAGGTCATGTGTGGCACACATCTTGAGGAGCAGCAGGCCATTATTGTTACACTTGCCAGTGCCGTGTGTCCCAATGACCCCTTCCCAGTTTTGATGGTCTGTTCCCACTCTGGCATTAAAGTCTCCAAGTATAATGAGCTTGTCTGCCTGTGGGATTGCTGAAATAAGTGTGTCAAGTTCATCGTAGAACTTATCTTTAATGTCATCCGGATTAGTCATTGTGGGAGCATAGGCACTGATCAGAGTCACGTGTTTCTTGTTTGTAAGTGGGAGCTGAAATGTCATCAGACGGTTGTTGATGCCCTCTGGAAGCCTGGTAAGTTTACGAGCAAGATGAGTTTTGATAGCAAATCCCACGCCTGCTTCTCGTTTTTCAGTGCTGCCTCAACCACTCCAGAAGAATGTATATCCACCACTATGCTCTGTCAATTGACCCTTGTCTGCCAGGCGTGTTTCGCTGAGAGCTGCAATATCAACCTTGTAACGAGCTAGCTCCCGAGCAACCAATGCCGTTCTTCTCTATGGTCTGTCTGCCTTAGTATATCCAGCAGAGTTCTCACATTCCATGTGCCAAGGTTGAGTACCATCATTTTCTTTTTCTTTATTGTGTGTCGACCTCTGTATGGGAAACCCGCCAGCTGCGGTAGGCTGGCCAGGTGAAATGAAGCAGACTATGTTTGAGGCACCTTTTCTAGCCCCGTCCTCAATTGAGGGGAGCAGAGTGATCCTGAACAGGACTGCTCAGACACCCAGGAGGCTGCCGAACTCCACTGCTGCTTCGGTCCAGTGGAGAGCGACCATATGGCCTGGGCCGCCTGCGTGCAGGTTCGTGACTACAGCTTCCAGTGACTCCACACCTGCTGCTTTGCCACTCTCCCATTGCCACAGGACTTTTTATACGCAGTGGTTGAAGTCATGACTTGCGCTTGACTTGGATTAAAGTGAGGAAGAGTTGCGCAGTCGTCAACCTCACTCTCTCGCCCGTACCTATCGAGCCCCAGTGGCAAGAACTAGGTGAGACAACTGGAGATAGGTCAGTGTGCAGTGGATGACCAGCAGTGTCCTATATGTGCCTCGCTGCTCCCTCTCAGCGCTCCACAACGCTGTGCTGGAAATCGCTTGTCTGTCCGTTGAATCTTGGTTTCTTCCGCACAGTCTGCCATACCCAGTCTTCACATGCAAGGGTAGGCAAACCCTTTAAAATCACCGTAGGTCTCAAAGAAACCCAACCGCTACCCTCACCTGGTTTGGCCCGCCTTCCGAGGCGGTGTTCCAGGGTATAACCCGCTGCCGCATGCTAGCAGCTACTTGGAGGTACAGGTGAGAGTTGAGCATCAGGTGAGGACCAAAGATGGAAGAGCTGTCCAAAAAGGACACAGCAAGCACTCCACCAGAGGTGCTACCTCTATCTAGATACCCCATATACCCCTGTACTCACTTACTATGTATAACACCATCCTTAGTTACATAGTTTCCTCTTTTATTATGTATAGCACTGTCTCTTATTACTTACTATCCTCTCTAGCTATATATGGTGCTTTCTCTCATTATATATAGCTTTCTCTGCTGTTATGTAAAGTTCTGTCTCTTAAATAGTTTATTCATGTTATTTTTGTTATTCACAGCACCCCCCTCTTTTATTACATACTCCCCTCTCTTGTTAAATATAAAGTGACTGCCGATGGAGCAGTCAGTGATCAGACGACCAGTCAATCAGCTCCTCCTTTAGAAAAGGAGCTTTCCCATGCTCCATCAGCCATCATTACATTATACATCTAAGAAGAGAGGACTGGGCTTAATATAATCCAATATGTAAGGGATGGTGCTGTACATAACAAGAGAGGGCACTGTGTAATAAGTGACTGCAAAATAAATAATAAAAGAGACTATGTAATATATATACATGTATGAATGTATGTGTGTGGCTATACAGTTGTGCTCAAAAGTTTACATATCCAGGCAAAATTTTTGCTTTCTTGGCCTTTTTTCAGAGAATATGAATGATATCACCAAAACTTTTTCTCACTTATCATTGAGCCATTCTTGGGAGATCTCAACGCGCAGTTCATGCTAGACAGCCCAGGAATATACAGGAACTGGAGGCTTTTTGCCAAGAAGAGTGGGCAGCTTTACCATCTGAGAAAATAAAGAACCTCATTCACAACTACCACAAAAGACTTCAAGCTGTCTTTGATGTTAGAGGGGGCAATACACGGTATTAAGAAATGGGGTATGTGAACTTTTGATCAGGGTCATTTGGATGTTTTGGGTTGTCATTATGATCTAAAAAGAGAAAACACAGTAGCTTGACAATAAATTAGTTTTTGCCTTATTATTCAAATTCTCTGAAAAAAGGCCACAAAAGGAAAAATTCTGCTGGGGTATGTAAACTTTTGAGCATAACTGTACATGCCACTCTCATTGATTAACATCAGCTATTGAAGTTCAGCTCCGCTTATTGCTTATCTACCATGTGTGCAGGAAGCTTAGCTTTTAAGCTCCCGTCACAATTGCAGAACCCAACAATGATGTTCAGTACAGCATTTTCCACTAAGGGGTTAAAGAATAAATTGAAAATCACTTCATAGGCAGCTGTGCATTAAATGTAGAATTTAGATACAGTGCAAACAGAAATTTGTGGATAACCTGATAAATTCGGACCTTTTTGTTCCCTATTTTCTGCAAAAGTACAAGTTCTATCCTCATGTAAGATAGCTTGGGCTGATTCTAATGTTACACTTGCGCTGTGTCCTTAGTCCTTCAAGCTAATGAGTTGTCACCCCTCACATCTTTTCTGCATGTCATTTACTAAAACATTTAATGAGAAATTGCAGCTGCATCCCCCTCCTCCTCTGTTTAAAGTATTATACTAGACAGATTTGGAGACTCGGAAGTTTTCATTATGGAGTATATTACAGATAGAGAGGGGGTCCCAGCAGGGTTTTGAAGCAAATCGTCTAGCCTATTATGACTCGATTCGAATGTAACATCCTGCAGATTAGACATAACTGAGTGTTTGACCTGCTCGTACTGAAGGGAGTGGGAGGGTGGGAGATGATATTTCTCAAGTACTTCGGGACCTGTTAACCATCTAGACTCCAACGGATAGAGAAGATGAGAGACATTAATAATCTCTTTTTGTCGCCAGGCAATAAATAGTTTGTTTTCTATACCCTGAGGGAATTCAGGATTTGCCCAAGGAGAGACTATATTTTTTCCTCACCGCTTTCCAAGTCGAGATAGTACCTCTAAATAGGGTTGGGGCAGGGAGAAAAGGCGCACATGCAATATGGCCGATAGATTTAGGGGGTGTGCAAAGTCCACATCTAGTGAGGTATCTGTATAAGAATGTCTGTTGTGCAACCAATCAATAATGTAATGCATATTACAAGCTAGGTTATAATTTCTGACACTACGAAAGTTTATTCCTCCATCATCCTTAGCAGTCATCAATTTCGAGATACTAATTCTAGGACGCTTATGGTTCCATATAAATTGATTGAATTGGCTATTTAGGAAATTAACGTCAGAATGTTTGAGTAAAAGGGGCAAGGTTTGGAGAGGATACATCAGCTTGGCCATACTGATCATCTTAACGAGATGAGCCCTTACCATAAACGAAATTGTAAGATTTTGCCACGTTTTCAGTTGGTTCGATATTTTAGCTAGTAGTTCAGGTCGTATAGAGACGAGGGAGTCCTACCAATTATAATACCTAAATAGGTAACACAAGAAGAGGTAACTGAAATGCCCCCTCAATGAATTTTGCGTAGTAGGGTTTCTCCCTTTTTAGTCAGTGGCAGGAGTTCACATTCATCTATATTGACTCTAAAACCCGAATATGCACCGAATTCTTCCAGCAAGGTCAAAACTTTTGGTAAATGATCTTTGGGATTAGCAATAAACAGGATAATATCGTCTCCCACATGAGCGATTGGTCGCTTTGATGTATTGCATTATCAGTTAGGAGCTCCTGCCACCATAATTTAAGGGAAAAGATGAAGGAATCGTCTGAAAATATAAATTGGGGAATCTCCAGAGGAAGTCAGTGCCTTTCTGATAAGTTTCGCTCAGGTCTAGCAGAACAGGAGAATGGTCTGAAATAAACATTGCAGTGTTTTATTGCAAAACAGAATTCATCATCTTTCCCCCATCTCACTCGACCTCCCCAACGGACCTATCCATTAAAGTAAGTGGCTTCCCACTCTCCCCAGTCCCACAAGCTCGCTGCCTCGGGGTAATCCTTGACACTGATCTCTCCTTCAAACCACATATCCAAGCCCTTTCCACTTCTTGCCAACTTCAACTCAAAAATATTTCACGGATCCATACATTCCTCAACCAAGAATATGCAAAAACCCTAGTCCATGCCCTCATCATCTCCCGCCTTGACTACTGCAACCTCCTGCTCTGTGACCTCCCCTCTAACACTCTCGCACCCCTCCAATCTATTCTAAACTCTGCTGCCCGACTAATCCACCTGTCCCCCTGCTATTCCCTGGCCTCTCCCCTCTGTCATTCCCTCCCCATTACCCAAAGACTCCAGCTCAAAACCCTAACCAATGCATACAAAGCCATCCACAGCCTATGTCCTCCATATATCTGTGACCTCGTCACCCGGTACTTACCTACACACAACCTCCGATCCTCACAAGATCTCCTTCTCTACCCTCTCATCTCCTCTTCACACAATCGGATATAAGATTTCTCCCGCGCATCCCCCCTACTCTGAAACTCTCTACCACTCTACCACAACACATCAGACTCTAGCCTACCATGGAAACCTTCAAAAAGAACCTGAAGACCTACCTCTTCCGACAAGCCTACAACCAGCAGTAACCACCGGTTGACTACTGCACGACCAGCTCTACCCTCACCTACTGTATCCTCACCCATCCCTTGTAGATTGTGAGCCCTCGCGGGCAGGATCCGCTCTCCTCCTGTACCATTGTGACGTGTATTATTTAAGATTACTGTGCTTGTGTTTATTATGTATACCCCTCCCTCCTCACATGTAAAGCATATAATCGCAATATAATAATAAATAATAATTATAATTATGAGCTTAAAGGTATTCAATTGCACAGATATTTTTATTGTTCTTTTGTTTCCTAAGTGTAATCTTCTTCATTGCAGAATGTCTGTAAGGCCAGGTTCACACAAACAGAACAATGGATATAAGCTATATAAACGACCACTGTTTGGCATCGTGTATTGACTGGTAATCATTTAATAGCCTTTTTATACAGACCAACCAGATTGGCATAGAGCGAACACTAGATTATTCTGTGCACATAGTCTTCCACTGTTCTCATCAGTATATCATCCTGTGTAAAGAAGAATTATCTTTTTATCAAGCCAAAAGATAATTTTAATTGATGAACACCCATTTTCATATTTTGTTAGGTAAATAGAATCCTGCTTACACTAACTGATCAAGATATGCGCATTCTAGGTAATTATGCAAGATAAATCTGTCCTACATTAATACTTTAGCTGAGTGATCTGCCAAAAAATATAAATCTGTCAGAGGTTTTGATCCTTCTCTGTGCTTGACTCTCACTTTTCTTAGTGTTAGAGATAAAAGGATGGAGTGGTTACACACAGATCTTAGGTGGAGAGAGAAGGGTGATTACTAGTGATGAGCGAGTGTAATCGTTGCTTGGGTTTATCCGAGTGTGCTTGAGAAAACCCAAGCAACGAGTACACTTGCTCATCACTTGTGATTACCTAAAATTTTATGGAGAGAATAGTTAATAGGCTAGAGATGTTGAAAGCACATGGAGTAAAATTAAGTTTAATTTTGAGCCTGTGCTAATATGTAAAGGCAAGTGAAAACAGCAGCATTTCGAATACACACAGATCTCACATCCAACCTTTATTACAGGGCAGGACACTCCAACCAAAAGAAACATTTGAATGAAGATTGCAAGCTGTAATTTTGTGCAATTTTATTATCTAAAGGTATCTACCAACATTTTTAAAAATAACACATGTGGACAGGTCAATAATTACCTCCCAGACAACTCCTTTAGTGTGTTAAAATAGTTGTCAGGGATTATTATTTTTCAGTTAGAAATGGTTGACTGGGGAAGTCTTATTTAAGTATTTGGAAAACCTCTGTGGATATGACACAGATAATACATAGGTTTGGCAACCTTATCTTTGAAAAAAGCAGGGGAGCTATGCTTCTTGTTCACTGATTACAAGATATTCCATATTCTATACACTTCATTAGAGAAGTTGTTTCGATGTTTCCATTGAACTGAGTTCCTGAAAGAGCCAAATGCTGCTTACTTGGTTATTTTTGTAACTCCAATAGAAAAGTGGTGAGAATCTCATGCAAACACTCCACCACTTCAATTATATGGATGATGCTGAAATATGATAGCAGAGAATGGGACATCTTGTTGTCCAGATTGTTGTGGGTCTCAGTGGATATGTTGCAAATCTTTGTGAATAGGCGGACTTTGGATGCTACAGGGTAGGATAGATTTTCAATTTCAAACAGCTCAGCCCTGAAGCATGTTGTGAAGCTCTGAATTTGTGGATTGTAATAATCAAATGGGCAGGGTAACGATGCAATCAGTTTTATTCCTTACGTCCATGGTCATACAGCAACTCCAGATACAAGTAGATGGCCAAAGTACAGTGCCCTTAGTGCACCAGATCCCAACCCGAGATGACAAGTTCCACTGCCCGCGTATCAGGTGATACGCACTGTCACCCAACTTTTGGTTGGCCCACAGAATTTGCTATCTCCCACGGTATAGTCTGCTGTAACAGCCTATGTTTCTTCAGATAACAGATATCACAACTGTAGCACGTGTATCCAACTTCAGCCAGCAACAACCTCTCCATTTCCTCTTCAGTGTCCTAAATGCCTCAAGCCACCCCTGGAATTGATCCCGGACCTCGGGAAACACCCCCCTTAAGCTAACTGCATTGGTGGAGGTATTTTCTTCAGGCTGAGCCCCATCACCTAGGGCTGCATGTGAGACCCCCTGTGGTGATGACTCAACTGGGTCTACTAACCCCATCCACATAATAGGACTAGTGGCTGGGAGAACAATGGCTTGAGATCCCTTTGACACTAAAGGTACCTTCACACTAAACAACTTTACAACGACAACTATAGCGATCCGTGACGTTGCAGCGTCCTGGTTAGCGATCTCGTTGTGTTTGACACGCAGCAGCGATCTGGATCCCGCTGTGATATCGCTGGTCGGAGCTAGAAGTCCAGAACTTTATTTGGTCATCAGATCGGCGTGTATCGTCGTGTTTGACAGCAAAAGCAACGATGCCAGCAATGTTTCTTCATGGAGCGAACTGGAGCGAACAACCAGCGAGATCGATAAGTATGTCACTGGATCGCTCCTGCATCGTTCTGCTGTTGCCGGTGTCTGACGTCTCCTAGCGACCTAAACAGCGACGCTGCAGCGATCGGCTCATTGTCTATATCGCTGCAGCGTCGCTTAATGTGACGGTACCTTAACGAGAGTTGTGGAATGATTGTTTTAAGTAATTACCAATCTTGTATATGGCCACATGTTTGCATAAGATTCAGCTTGCATGTCTTCCTTTGCTTACTGTCATTGAATGGAAACATTGATTCCTGAAACTGAACTGACAAGCCAGCAAATATCTAATAAAACACAGAGCGCAATCTCTAACAAAACAATTAGACATCAAAAGTCTGCATCCCTTAGAGCAGTGGATTGCGCTCTACGTGCATTGGTCCAATATTCTTTTGAACAAGGCCAGTTCCTCACACAAGTAATTCTTGAAGTCTGTATATTGCTTCTTTATCCCATGCAATGTGCAGTTCACCTGCTGTGGTCCTGTCATAAACTGACACATAAATACACAGTTACAGCAGAAAAACCTTTTCTGTACAATGTAACAATGTCAACTAGTGACAACTTCTAGGAAACGACAGTCAAGAAGTCAGCTCAGCTCAATCATTTTCACATGTATCGAAAATATTATCTGACATCCTTGAACAATTATGGCTCAAGTGGTATCTGGACAAAATATATATTATCCCTTACTAAGAAAATTGTCAAGACTGTGCCGTGTTTTTATATCATAATTTTCCAAATTACAGTCCTTGGGGAATAAATGTGCCATATCCAAATAAAAACCCACCGCACATACAGAATCGAGATAATCACCTATAGGTCACATTGTTTTGTACAAAGCTTGTACTATGGATTGTTTGGTTGACTCATGGTACATTCCCATCATGTTCCATTGCAAAATCCAGGTGCACCTTTATCATTTATTTCGATGCAGATTTGCCAGCTGTTTGGACAGCTGCAACTTTCCAATTCTACAATGGTGTAAGCAATCTGAAGCAACAGCTGAGCTACCGGCTGACCATCTACAATAGTGTAGCCCTGAAATAAGTGCTATCCTATATGCAAATGCTTCTATTACATAGTAACGGGGATTCTTCATACAATCCAGCACTGCTGCTCTTCTACATTTCTACTGAAAAAAATCAGTCAAGTGAAATCCATTTTCATTACAACATTGAATTCTCCTAATAAAAGCTAATTATTGATGAGCGAGTATACTCGTTGCTCGGGTTTTCCCCGAGCACGCTCGGGTGATCTCTGAGTATTTGTAACTGCTCGGAGATTTCGTTTTCATTGCCTCAGCTGCATGATTTACAGCTGATAGACAGCTGGATTACATGTGGGGATTCCCTAGCAACCAGGCAACCCCCACATGTACTCAGGCTGGCTAGCAGCCGTAAATCATGCAGATGCATCAACAAAAACTAAATCTCCGACTAGTTACAAATACTCGGAGACCACCCGAGCATGCTCGGGAAAACCCGAGCAACGAGTACACTCACTCATCACTAAAGCTAATAGGAACAGCTTTGAGACAACAGGACTACATTATTTTGTCTTTTTTAATTGATTTAGCTAAAAGAATGAAAAACAAAGAACTTTTTAAAAGTAATGTACCGCAATACTGATACTAAAGTCATGTAATGTTTTGCATGAGTGGAATTTAGATTTTAGGAACTCAAGCAGGAAAACTTCTGGAGAAGTGATTAACACGGTGAGAGGTAATTACATGCATTACTGGTTGGCTAGGATATGTTAATGTTTATTGCGTATCATGCTGAGTTAATTAGAGGCATGGTTTGCCAATACGCTAATTGGAAATTTAAATACTTTGCCTTGTTGAGCATAGATGAGTATAAAGGGTTTACCTTTTACAGACATGTCAATGTAATTTTTCATATTTATTGTACATTTTTTATTTTCACCAGATTTACTAATTTCATCGGAAATCACAATATATTAACACCACATAAAAATTAGACAGATGCTTAATAGGTGAGGTCTAAACCAGGGTTTATTTTTTTCTATTTTTCCATCCAAAATCGGAGATTTCCAAAACAGAGTAAAATGTTTCTATAATAAATGTTTGGGATAGTTTTTTTCCTTGTTCCTTCTTCTTGGATCCATTCCAGTCTCCAGTTAGTATAGAACAGAAGAGGAACAGTCCACTCTGACAGTCGCAAAAAAGGATTTTGCACACAACAGTATTACAGATGTATTTTTTTCACAGAGTTATAATTGGGCTGTATGTTATTATTCACCTACTAGTGAGTACAGTTAGTGTACCCTTGGATTCTCAAACCAATTGGGTAGACCAAGGCCTACAGACTAAGGCATTCACAGGTTTCCACTGTTTAATAATTGCACAGGGATCCAGACTTCACTGCAGATAACAACAAGGGTGGCTCATAAATAAGGATCATCAAATAGTTAAAAAAAAGCATAGTTGTGGTTGAGCCATATGTTAGAATGGTAGAAATGCAATAGAGCCAGGTGAGATATCGAGGTACTAGACAAGCTTAGGGACTAGGTCAATGTCAGAATCCAGGAAGTACTTGGCCAACTAAGTAGAGAAATGGACAATGGCAAAGTGCAGTACAAAACAGAGACCTGGAAACAATATACAGTACGTAGGGAACAAATGACCAATAGAAAATGGATGGAAGCAAAGAAGAGAAAATGGCATAAGAACTTGGAGAGATAAGCAACGCTGCCATAGAGGTCAATGGAGTCTGTAGCCTTGTCTTTTTTTATGTGTAATTCCATACAATTATGAAAGTATACAAACGTGTGAGCCACGGTCCATCACCTGTGCATACAGCACATGATGGTGGATGCTGTCTGGCACTATATGGAGGCTGTTATGCTTCATATTATGTAGCCATTCATCCTACGTGACATTCAAGGTTCACTGCAATTTAACAGTAATAAGATCATGACAAATTTGAATAATTAGACAACCTCTTTACTGTCTCCAGGTAGAATAAATATTCTGATAGTTAATTATAATGAGAGTATAATTAAAAGTGAACGGAGCTCATCTTCAATCTTGTGTGCTGCAGCCATGTTTTCCTGAACGCAAATCAGGGCTCTCTTGTCTTTTTGTAACACAGTCCAAATATGATTAAAATATTACCAAATGTATACCAAATTATTGAGTAATATTGTAAATGAAAATATTAAAAAATAATACAAGCTTATATGCCAACAACTTTTACTTACCTCACCAGGATCAAACATTTCCGTTATATGACAATGCCCCACCCCAAATTCTAAGCTCCAGGCCATTCCTATCAGATGGGTATTTTATTCTGACGGTGTTCAATCACTGCCTAGCATCTATCTGACCTCTTATATCTATAGTCATGAGAAACACTTATTTGTCTTATATTGTTGTTCGTCTTGAGGTTGTATTTTCCTAATTTTAAGAACTTGTAAGGACCAGATGTGTTTGTATTATGGCCTAACACCATAAAGCCACAAAAATGTAAGAGGGTGTACTTAGTTCTTTCCATGAATTTAAAAGTATAAGAGGCTAGAAGCAATGACTGAACAACAACTGGCAGGGTAAAATAATAGGTTAACAGGTAATAATAGGTACTTAGTTTTCTATCATTACCGTGACCCTGCTCAGTTCCTGGATTTATCCAATCACACTGCCATTTGGATTGTTTGAATGGAACTTGTAATTCTTCTCCTGGTTTTTTCCCTTTTCTGTTTCTTGACTATGCTACTACTGTATGTCATCTGGCTTGTCATGGCTGATCTAATGATCCATGGCTCATTCTTTTTCCCCTACTGTTCCATCACTGCTGCTGGGTTGTATTGCCAGCCAGTGACTAGTCTGAGGGCTGGGATTTAGGGATCTGAAAGGCTAAGTCCAAACCTCTTTGTGGTGCTCTGTAGTAAGGAACAGGAGGATTCCTTAGACTTCTCATTTCAATGTAATTAGTGTTGTGACTCCAATTTTGCAAGGTATTTGACTTATCAGTGATGGCTTCGCTGATTGGCTGCAGGGCTCATGTGACATAACAACCTCACTTGAGGCCCAGTAAAGTGAGTGCCAACATTGCTTGAACAGCTTGGCATCAGAGGTGAGAATTGTTTTTATTTGAACTGGGCCAAACGTGAGGAAAGAGAAGGGGATGTCCAAGTATTGGTCAACTCTTTTAAAGGGAACCTGTCACCCCGTTTTTTGAAGATGAGCTAAAAATAGCGTTAAATAGGGGCAGAGCTGGGCGTTACATTAGTGTCTTTGTGTGCCTTTATTACCCACCTATGCTGCCGAAATACCTTTGTAAAGTCGCCGTTTTCTGCTGTCACTCTCGCTGGTCTGGTCCTATGGGCGTGGTGACAGCGCTGTTTCTCCCCAAGAATCCTGCTCATCATTACGTTGGTGGCGTAGTGGTGTGCGCATGTCCAAAAGGCAAATCCACTGCCCAGGTGATGAAAAACAGCGCGATCTGCGCTGTTCAGCCGTTTACCGGTGGGCGCGGCCATCTTTCCTGTGGCCGCGCGTGCGCAGATGGAGCGCTCTGCTGCCCGGGGCTTCAGGAAAATGGCCGCCGCGATCTCCATCTGCGCACGTGCGGAATCCCGCGGCCATTTTCCTGAAGCCCCGGGCAGCAGAGCGCTCCATCTGCGCACGCGCGGCCACAAGAAAGATGGCCGCGCCCACCGGTAAACGGCTGAATAGCGCAGATCGCGCTGTTTTTCATCACCTGGGCAGTGGATTCATCTTTTGGACATGCGAACACCACTACGCCACCAACGTAATGATGAGCAGGATTCTGGGGGAGAAACAGCGCTGTCACCACACCCATAGGACCAGACCAGCGTGAGTGACAGCAGAAAACGACGACTTTACAAAGGTATTTCGGCAGCATAGGTGGGTAATAAAGGCACACAAAGACACTAATGTAACGCCCAGCTCTGCCCCTATTTAACGCTATTTTTAGCTCATCTTCAAAAAACGGGGTGACAGGTTCCCTTTAAGTGCTTCTTAAAGGATACTGAGACCGTTGTTCTGTTGTTTTTTTTAAATAAACCTTGAAACATTTTTAATTGTTTTCCATAACAAATGGTTTACTATTTTCTAACAGTAACATATGGGCAACTCCTATACTGCGCATTTTAACATTACTTCAAATATACACTGCTGCTTGCTGCTCTATGTTCCCTTCTCTCAATGATAATGATACCAGGAGAAAGGTGGAAAGTTTATAGACAGCAAAATAAACAGTGTTAGAGAAAGGAAGTAGAGAAGAACCCAAGTCAGAATTTGCAGTGAATGTATAATGATGTACAACAACAAAATATATTGTGGTACCGTGTTAGCCAGAAAAATCGATTGAATACTTTTCTGCTCAATGATGAGAAAAGTATTCTCGGAGGGATACCTTTATTTGTAATCCTGCCTGAAGAAGGTGCTCTGAAAGCTTGGAAACGTATATTATTTTCTGGTTAGCCAATAAAGTTATCACTCCAAGAATACTTTTGTCATCATCATTGGGCATAAAAGTATTCACACCATTGAAAGTATAAAGAGACAGAAGAGATCTTGTGCACACAGGCAGCAATATTTCCTGTTTCAGCAAAGGAGAGCCAAAATCAAACATGAGCTGTATCAGAAGGGGAAATCACCCCACAAATAAAGATGTGCTGAGACATGAAAGCCTGTCAAGCCAGTGGCATCTTTGACACACAAAGTATTTTAAGCAAATAAAACTGGAAAAATCTGCATGATATTAGTATAAAAGGGGGTTCTGGAAGGAAATACTAACGAAATAAAGAAATATTTCAGCTAAATACTTTTTGAAACTTTTGAACTCAAGGTTATCAATATAATATTTCAAAATCACTTCAAGCACTAGCTAACGAGTTCAAAACAGTGTAGTAAGAATAAAGTGTCATGGAAGAAGAACTTCTTTCAGATGAACTTTTCTCCTTTAAATGTAATAGTTTTTGTCCATAATAAAAAGTGGATGAGTATTAGAAAACTATCCATTTTATCATTTGGGAGAAAACAATGCTATTTTTAGTAAGGATCTAATAATCCTTCTTAATATCCAGGACTCATCATCAATCCAAACCAGATGTTTATGAATCTGGGTGTTCTTTAACTTCACCAAAAAAGCATGTTGTTAAATCCGAGAAAAAGAAATCACAAGTTGTATTTATAATAAACAAAATAACTTCATAGTAAACATGGAACATTTGACTCACAAATCCTGGTTTAATACATCCCAATAATCCCTACTGTGCTGATGACATGCAAGCTATCATTAAAGGTTTTCTGGGATCTATAAATAATATTTAATAATAAAAATCTATGTACCTTATTGATTCTGTGTTTGTCCCTTGGTGGTGATCCTAACCTGTCCTCTGTCACCAGTTACATCAGACATGGAGGATTTGAGCTCTACAGTTACCTGAGGTGAGAATTTAAATGGCGCCCCTCCGCACAGTGCAATATAAGCCTGCAGAGAATTGTTTATGCAATACAGTGCCATATAAGTCTGCATGTTTTGGTTTTATGGTATTCATTCATTTTAATTTAGTCCTCTTAGGGAACTTTAACCTGTGATTGTCTAATCACTTTTATTATATACTGTACTAACACAGTATTGCACTGTACAAGATAAATCACTGTCTTCTATGAAGGAATACAGCACAAGAATCACCATCAGTACATGCATACAGCACCAGACTCACCATTAGTACATTAATACAGCACCAAAACCATCATCTTTACATAAATACATCATCAGGAACCTACAACTTCCAGTATGTCCTTAACAATGGTAAGAAGATGCTGGGAGTTGTTGTTAATAGCTATCACCAGACCATACAGGAATCATAGTACTTATTAAATGCATTAGATGCAGTCATTATCAAAAATAAACATTTACATCCAGTTATCTCATGTATAGTGATGAGCGAGTGTGCTCGTTACTCGAGTTTCTCCGAGCATGCTCGAGTGGTCTCCGAGTATATTGTTGTGCTCGTATATTTAGTTTGTTGACGCAGCTGCATGATTTGCGGCTGCTAGACAGCTTGAATACATGTGGGGATTCCCTATCAAACAGGGTTTTTGTGAGTTTTATATACCAGCGAAATGTAACAAGAACCAGGTGACAATGCATAGATGAATCCTTGAATCCATAAAAAGTTTTGGAAGGTTGTTTTAGAGTTTAATATACAAATGAAATGCAACAAGAACCATGTTGCATGTTACAGTGTATAGATGAATCATTGAATCCATAAACATTTTTTTCAATTTTTGGGGGGACTTTTTATATAACAACGAAATGTAACAGAAAGAATGTAATGCTGTATGGATCAGTAATTGAATCAATAAAAATGGTTTCAGTGTTTCTTTTTGAGTTTTACATAACATCGAAATGTAACGGAAAGCACATAAAACTGTATGGATGATTAATAGAATCCAGACAAATTTCTCACTGTTATATTTAGCACTGAAATGTATCCAAGAAGATGCAATACTGTATGGATGGGTAATATAATACCAAAAAAAAAGGTGACAACTTGTTTGGAGGTTTAGATACCACTGAAATGCACCCAAGAAAACGTAATATTGCATGCATGAGAAATATAATACTGATACATTTTGTAACAATTTTTTGAGGGTTACAGTGTATACCACCGATATGTACTCAACAAGACATAATATTCTAGATGCACAATATAATACCAATACATTTTTTAACACTTTTTTGAAGGGTTAGATACCAACTAAATGTCCCAAAGAAGATGTAATACTCAATGGATAAGCAATATAATACTGAAAAATTTTGAACAATTCTTTGGAGGGTTAGATACCACTGAAATGTACCCAAGAAAAGTAATACTCTATGAAGGAGCAAAGAAATACTGAAAAAATGTTTAACAATTCGGGGGAGGGTTAGATCACATGAAATGCACCAAAGAAGATGTAATACTCTATGGATGAGCAATATAATGCTGATATATTTTTGGGAGGGTTAGATTCTAATGAAATGCATCCAAGAAATCTCTGCCTTCAGCATCGCTATACATAAAGTTGCTAAACTAGCAATGTGTGCATAGAATAGGAAGCACTGACAGCGCTTTCTCCACATGACCCAGCAGTCATGTGATCACTGGGTGTAGAGATGGAGCAACACATGCTAGGTTTTAGGAGACCTATTATGCTCTGCCATACTACCAGGAGGATGAATTTCTCCTAAAGCTGGGGTTAATATACCAAAGCCAGTTAAAGGGAAAATCAGCTTTAAGAAAAAATGGAAAATGTTGAAACGCCAAACAAATATTTTTTATGATCTTATGTGTGGGCGTAGGGGCACAATGTGTCAAATAAATGAAAAATAAGTAAATAAATATAAGGCAATAAGGAATATTAAAAGTTTATTTAAAAAAAGCAGAGGCCAATACAAATTTGCTTTTAGTAGCCCCGACTCTGTTAAAAAAAAAAAACACGTCCAATATATAGAAACATTTACTATGGAAAGGGAAAAAAAATAAATTGTATTTTAGAGATCCTTTTTGGTCATGAAAAAAGGAGAAAATTAAAATTTGAAAAACAGAAATGCATTTTCTTTATTTTCCCACCACTATCGCCTAATACCGGCAAAAAACATAAAACTGTAACATAAAAATTATGCCCCGTGTATCACAGAAAAATATGCAAAATTATTTGAATATCCTTTCAAGAAAAAATTTTACAGCTCTTTTTGCTGCATGTACGAAAAAAACATGAAGGATTTATTGCAAAATTTACTTATATTTGGAACTGTTCATAATTCTCTCCACCTTGAATAAAACCCCATTTGTAGGCGATGAAAAACAGCCAAATTGGATAATATTAACTCCACCTTTTCTTTAGGTATGGTGTTCATTTGCAGTGTTGACGAATGGACAAAAAGTTCAACATTGGGCTCATCAGACCATAACACGTTTTCTTGCATGCATTTCTGAAATTTGATATAGGTTTTAACATAGCCAAGCTAGGATGTTTTTGACTTGACACCCTATCCCACAGGCTAGACATATAATGAATATGGGAGATCATTGTCACATACAGTACAGAGCCAATTCTTGCCAGAAATTCTTGTAGCTACTTACATTTTGATGCAGATGTCTTGGCAGCCTTCTGGACCAATTTTCTTTTTATCTTGTTATCAGTTTTTGAGGACATCCAATTATAGGTGATCTTTATTGTGGCTCCCTTGAGGAAGAGATCCATTTGACTTAAGGTACCGTCACATTAAGCGACGCTGCAGCGATATCGACAACGATGCCGATCGCTGCAGCGTCGCTGTGTGGTTGCTGGAGAGCTGTCACATAGACAGCTCTCCAGCGACCAACGATGCCGAAGTCCCCGGGTAACCAGGGTAAACATCGAGTTACTAAGCGCAGGGCCTGCCCTTAGTAACCCGATGTTTACCCTGGTTACCAGTGTAAATGTAAAAAAAACCAAACACTACATACTTACATTGCCGTGTCTGTCGCGTCCCTCGCCTTCAGCTTCCCTGCACTGTGTAAGCGCCGGCCCTAAGCACAGCGGTGACGTCACCGCTGTGCTTTGCTTTATGGCCGGCACTGACACATTCAGTGCAGGAAGCTCTGAGCAGCAGCGCGGACGCCGGGGGACGTGACAGACATCAGAGGGTGAGTACAGTATGTAGTGTTTTTTTTTTTACTTTTACAATGGTAACCAGGGTAAATATCGGGTTACTAAGCGCGGCCCTGCGCTTAGTAACCCGATATTTACCCTGGTTACCATTGTAAAACATTGCTGGCATCGTTGCTTTTGCTGTCAAACACGACGATACACGCCGATCTGACGACCAAATAAAGTTCTGGACTTTCAGCAACGACCAGCGATATCACAGCGGGATCCTGATCGCTGCTGCGTGTCAAACACAACGATATCGCTATCCAGGACGCTGCAACGTCACGGATCGTTGTCGTTCTCGTTGCAAAGTCGTTTAGTGTGAAGGTACCTTTAGAATTGCATTGAGAATAAACTACAATCTATTTCCATTCATGATCTGAATTATTATTATTATTATTATTATTATTATTATTATTATTATTCTTCATTTATATAGCACCATTAATTCCATGGTGCTGTACATTCGAAAAGGGTTACATACAGTTATAGATATCGTTTACAAGTTTACGGTGACAGACTGGTACAGAGGGGAGAGGACCCTGTCCTTGCGGACTTACATTCTATACTATAGTGGGGAAGAGGCAGAAGGTAGAGGGTGAGGCGGCGGTTCTGGCGATGACGAGGCGGCGGCTCTGGCGATGGCATGGTGGCGGCTCTGACGATGGCGAGGCCGTGGCTCTGGCGATGGCAAGGCGGCAGAATGGTTATTGCAGGCTGTAGGCTTTCTTGAAGAGATGGGTTTTCAGGTTCCGTCTGAAGGATCCGAGGGTGGTGGATAATCGGACATGTAGAGGCATGGAATTCCAGAGGATGGGGGATATTCGGGAGAAATCTTGGAGGCGGTTGTGTGAGGAACGAATAAGTGTGGAGGAGAGTAGGAGGTCTTGGGAGGATTGGAGATTACATGAGGAAAGATATTGGGAGATTCGTTCAGAGATATAGGGAGGGGACAGGTTGTGGATGGCTTTGTAGATCAGAATCCTGTAGATTCTTCACCTGCCTCACAGCATAACCATATTTCTGCTTTTTCTAGGTAATATCACTGTTGTGCCAATTTTATAAAGCTATTTCTTGATGACTATCTTCACAGTGTTCCATATCTAATGTGTAACACCCCAGGGTCCTGGTTGTTACAGTGGCATTGTTTTCCTCACAGGGAGAGTGGTTTCAAGCTTGGAAGCGAAGGAAGATCTTCTTTATCAGGTAACCACAAACATACAACATGCTCACACTCCAAGCCAGAAGGGGGAGCTCTGATCCAACTTATAGGTGGCTCCCCTATATATATATTCTGGTCTGGAGGGAAAGTCAGTCAGATTGTGAGAGGACAGTGAAGCAGAAGGATGTGCTAAGAAGGAGCTCCCTGTCAGAGGGGGCTAGAAAGAGTTTGCCAGAAGGGAGCTTGTCGAGGAACATCAGCTTAGGCGGAGTTGGTAAGAGAGGAGTGCAGCTGAGCAGACGTGGGAGTCTGCAGCTCCTGGCAGACAGAGAAGAGAGATGAAGGACTGAGGGGCCGTGCAGCCACGAGGGTGCTGCAGCTCCTGGACAGAGATAACACAGAAGGAAAAACAGCTTGTAGTAAGCGTGCAGGAGAGCAAAGCTCAGGAGAGTGACAATTGGGAGGACAGCTGTGACTGGGCTACCTCCCTACAGAGCGCAGACACCGTTAGCCAGAAAACCGAGGTTGTGAGGGACTCCAAGACTTACAGCAGAAACCGGCAGGACAACTGGACTACATGTCACCTGTCTGACCTAATACCCAGGAGACAAAGTGGTGCATAGAGCCCGGGTCGTGATAGAGACCCTGTAAAAAGGCTCGAGCCACCTGTCATATGGGTTCGTGTCCCACCTTTATGGAGGACAAAGAGAACAGTGAGGACCTTAACAGAAGCCACAGACAGCAAGCCACCACGCTAGTAGCAAGGCTTCTAACTCCATCTGGTAAAGGGGACTCTGAACTCACTTCCAAGCCGGCCGGACCCTGCCTGTACCTGTAATCCGGGACTCTGGACAATGGCTGCCTGAAGTCTTCAGTAAACCAGGTAAAGAGACTGCAAACCTGTGTCCTCTGTTTCTTACCACACCATTCACCATCTTCATTTACCCACTGGGAGTCCTGGAGACCCAACTTCACCTGTGGGAAGTTATACCATCTTAGCTGCCATAACATCATCCCAGAGGACCCCTTTAAGCAGCATCGGTCCCCACTGACCGAACACCACAGGTGGCGTCACGAGCACAAACTTTATTCAAAACCCCTTTAAGGACATTCCCTTTTACTTGGGCGCCCAGGGCCACGGACTGGGTCGACGCCATCGTGACATCCCCTTTAAGTATCGGACCCGGTATCGAGTACCCCACGTCCCTGGCTGGCGACTCAAATGCATATGAATTTTTCGTTCTCCTTCAATAATGAAATTCCTTTGCTGTGTTGTAAGCTGTTTACAGACTAAGGCTTTTTGCTTTAAAATGCAACTAAAAAAAATCCTACGAGAACAGCTAAACTTTATGTAGGGTTAATGAGAATCACTGTAAATTATGGCAGCTTTTTAAAGACTACAACGGATGAGCGAACGTGCTCCGTGATACTCAGATATCATTTGAATATCAGAGTGCTTGGATGCATTTTTTACTCAGCGAGCATTGGGCAGTGCTTGATTTAAAACTCGAATCCCCACCCTGCTTCTTTGGCACCTGTTGCACAGCCAATAAGGATATGGGGATAGCCTGTGCGTCACTGTAATGCCATAACTATCTTGGTTGTAGCATTACTGTGATTAGCTGGCCGTATGACATTATCAGGGGTTATAAAAGAACAGGCGCCACTTGGCTTGGCACACTGACACCATTGCACAGTTTTGGGACATTTTATATTGAGGGGAGAGAGTGATTCTCCAGGCCAGTGTGTGCACAGTCAAACGAATCAGAGTCCTGTAGTGTTTATTCTGGTGTTGAAGATGAACCATCATACTAAGAGCCCTTCTAAGGGCTTATCGCTTGCTATGCTGCTTGTACCACATGCATTCTGCATTTAGGGTAGGGAGGGAGATAGAGTTGCAGTAGATCGGACAGTGGCAGAAAAGTCTGTAGACAGGGATTAGGGCTGTTGTCAAGGTCCAGTCCAGAGTTTATTTTCATTTTTCCTCTTTTTAGACTGGTCATGCGGGGGTTAATCTTGTCAGCCTCGTTCTTGAGCTAGCTGGGCTATTTCAGTCCCTCACAGCCTGCCTACCACTGTTAGTGATAGTTCATGCTTCCCAGCTTGAGCCCCTGACCTGTATCCTGATCTTGGTGATCCTTGTGCCTCTGTCTGCCCATACCCGTGTATGACTCGATCTGTTCCCTGGACTTCGGCTTTGGTTTTCTGTCTCTGATACCATGTTACCCTCCTGGTTCTGACTTTGCTTGTGTCCCGACTTTCTCTTACGTCTCACGATTTGGTTACCACGATCCCGGTAGGTTCTGACGTCTTGCTTGTCCCCAACTATTCTCTGCTCGCCCTTTCTGTACCACGCTGATATTCTTGTGTATGACTTTAGGCTTGTATGACTTCTCTCGTTACCTGTGACACCTGTGCCTGAGCTCTGGTTACTTCGCTTATGTTTAACCTCTCTTCCCTCACCAGCTCCCCCTGGTGGAGGTTTCATCACAGCTGTGCAATAGCTTGAAAAAATATACAGTTGTAGCATTTTTGTGTGAAAAAATGGAATATATTGTGTGATTCATAGAGTATTACATGCTTTGTGGTACATTTTGGTGTTATATAACACTCAAAATAAGTGTTTAAATTTTTTTCTGAATTAAATTACTCACCCATAGTGTCTTCTGTGCTCTGGGGTACATTTTTGTGATATCTAACACTCTAAAAAAAAGCGTTCAAATATGTTGTTGGGTTAAATTTCTCATCTGTACAGTATTCTGTTGTCTGGTGTACATTACTGTTACAGCTATCATTCCAAAAAATGTTTAAAAATGTTGTTAGGTTAAATTTCTAACCCACACCACCTACAGTATTCAGTAGTGTTGGGTAAATTTATGTGATATCTAACACTACAAAAAGGAATTAAAAATCTTTGCTAGGTTAAATTTCTAAGCCATACAGTATTCCTTGGTGTATCGTACATTCATATGTTATCTAACACTTTCAAAAAGCATTTACAAATTTTTCTGGATTAAATTACTCACCCATACAGTATTCCGTGGTCTAGGGTCGTCTGGGGTACATTTCTGTGCTATATAACACTCCAAAAAAGTGCTAACATTTTTTACTGCATTCAGTTTGTCACATATACAGCGTAACGTGCTTAGTGGGTGCCAAAAATGGCAGAACCACGCAAGACTTCCGAGGGAATAACCGAGTGAATATTCAAGCCAGAGGAAGCAGGCCCAACAGCAGACATGGCAGGAGCCTGTGATCCATATCCTGCCGATTTTTCAGAACCACCAAGGCCCGAACCCAGGCTGCATCCTTTACTGCTGAGGTTTTTGCGACCAATCAGCGACAGGCTTAGTCAGGCCTCGAATTGGCCCCTCTCTACTCTCCTTCAGTCAGTGCCCCCTCCCTACTCTCCTCCAGTCAGCGCCAGTGTGTCGCCCCATCCCAGACCAACTTTTTACTATTGATGCTGCCTATGCAGCATCAATAGTAAAAAGATATCATGTTAAAAGTAATTAAAAAAGTGCTATTCTCACCTTCCGACGTCCACCGATGTGCAAGATGCTGCCACCAGCTTCTGTTCCCAGAGATGCATTGCCCAGATGCTTAGCGGTCTCACGAGACCGCTATGTCATCTGGGTAATTTCGCAATGCATCTCTGGGAACGGAAGCTGGCGGCCGTATTGCGAGCGTCGGGACAGCTTTGGTGGATGACGGAGGGTGAGTATATAACTATTTTTTATTTTAATTCTTTTTTTAACAGGGATATGGTGCCCACACTGCTATATACTGCATGGGCTGTGTTATATACTGCTTGGGCTGTGTTATATACTACGTGGGTTGTGCTATATATTACGTGGGCTGTGTTATATACTGCCTGGCTGCTATATACTACGTGGGCAGTGTTATATACTGCATGGGCTGTGTTATATACTGCGTTGCCTGTGTTCAATACTACATGGGCTGTGATATATACTATGTGAGCTGTGCTATATATTACGTGGGCTGTGTTATATACTGCCTGGCTGCTATTTACTACGTGGGCAGTGTTATATACTGCGTGGCCTGTGTTATAAACTATGTGGGCTTTGTTATATACTACGTGGGCTGTGCTATATATTACGTGGGCTGTGTTATATACTGCCTGGCTGCTATATACTATGTGGGCAGTGTTATATACTGCATGGGCTGTTATATACTACATGGCCTGTGTTATATACTGCGTGGGCTGTGCTATATATTACGTGGGCTGTGCTATATACTACGTGGCTTCTATATACTATGTGGCTGCTATATACTATGTGGCTGTGCTGTATACTGCATGGCTGTCTGTGTTACGTGGGCTGTGCTATATAGTATGTGGCTGCTATATACTATGTGGCTGTGCTATATACTACGTGGCTGTGCTATATACTATGTGGCTGTGCTATATACTATGTGGCTGTGCTATATACTATGTGGCTGTGGTATATACCACGTCCCTGTGTTATATACTAGGTGGCTGTGCTATATACTACGTGGCTGTGCTAAGCACGACGTACATACATACATACATATTCTAGAATACCCGATGCGTTAGAATCGGGCCACCATCTAGTATATATATATATATATATATATATATATATATATATATATATATACATATCTGAATACTATGTATGAGCAAGTGTACTATGTAGATGCATTTGTAATGTATTAGCAGGTGCGTATATTTTTGGCTAAACAGATTCCAGTGAAGTTGGTTCCAGATACAAGTCCTGCACAGGAATCCTTCACTCCTAACCTTTATGAGGATTTTATACCTCAAGCTAATGGCATGTACTGTATATACAGGCACCTTCATGATGGTTAAATCCATACATTGATTGTAGAAATCCGTTTTGCTATTTCTGAGAAATCCAGGGTTCAAGTATTATGCAAATAAGCCGTGTGTGCTTTGGGATGGCATATTGCACTTGAAGCTCTCCTGTACCCCCTACCTATTCCCTTTTGCACCCCCACTACATCCCCAAAGCACTTACAGATAATTTGCATATAATATATATTATGGACTTCTCAGAAAGGGTGAAACAGATTTCTACTATCAAGGTATGGATTTTATCTACCGTATATACTCGAGTATAAGCCGAGATTTTCAGCCCAAATTTTTGGGCTGAAATTGCCCCTCTCGGCTTATACTCGAGTCACGGTCGGCGGTGGGGTCGGCGGGTGAGGGGGAGAGAGCGTGTCGCATACTCACCTAGTCCCGGCGCTCCTGGCGCTCCCCCTGCCCTTCCCACGGTCTTCGGTGCCGCAGCTTGTCCCCTGTTCAGCGGTCACATGGTACCGCTCATTAGAGAAATGAATATGGACACCACTCCCATAGGGGTGGAGCCGCATATTCATTCATCTAATCAGCGCTAACGGTGACCGCTGACAGAGGAAGAGGCTGTGGCACCCGGAGACCAGCTGTCCGGGAGAAGGAGCCAGGGAGCAGGTAAGTATCTCATAGTTACCTGTCCGCGTTCCACACGCCGAGCACCGCTCTGTCTTCGCGTCCTCTTGTTCTGACTGTGCAGGTCACAGGGCGCAATGACGCATATAGTGTGCGCGCCGCCCTCTGCCTGAACAGTCAGTGTGGAGAGACGCCGAGACGGGACGCTGAGGAGCTGCAAGCAAGAGAGGTGAGTATGTGGTTTTTTTTTTATTGCAGCAGCAGCAGCATTGTATATTGCACAGATTTATGTGGAGTATCTATGGGGCAACGGTGCAGAGCATTATATATATGGCACAGCTTTATGTGGAGCATCTATGGGGCCATAATCAAAGGTGCAGAGCATTATATATGGCACAGCTATCTATGGAGCCATAATCAAAGGTGCAGGGCATTATATATGGCACAGCTATCTATGGGGCCATGATCAAAGGTGCAGGGCATTATATATGGCACAGCTTTCTATGGGGCCATAATCAAAGGTGCAGGGCATTGTTTATGGCACAGCTATCTATGGGGCCATAATCAAAGGTGCAGGGCATTGTATATGGCACAGCTATCTATGGGGCCATAATCAAAGGTGCAGGGCATTGTATATGGCACAGCTTTCTATGGGGCCATAATCAAAGGTGCAGGGCATTATATATGGCACAGCTATCTATGGGGCCATAATCAAAGGTGCAGGGCATTATATATGGCACAGCTATCTATGGGGCCATAATCAAAGGTGCAGGGCATTGTATATGGCACAGCTATCTATGGGGCCATAATCAAAGGTGCAGAGCATTGTATATGGCACAGCTATCCATGGGGCCATAATCAAAGGTGCAGAGCATTGTATATGGCACAGCTTTCTATGGGGCCATAATCAAAGGTGCAGAGCATTATATATGGCACAGCTTTCTGTGGAGCATCTATGGGGCCATAATGAACAGTGCAGCTGCAGAGCATTTTATATGGCACAGCTTTCTATGGAGCATCTATGGGGCCATAATCAAAGGTGCAGAGCATTGTATATGGCACAGCTTTCTATGGAGCATCTATGGGGCCATAATCAAAGGTGCAGAGCATTGTATATGGCACAGCTTTCTATGGAGCATCTACAGTATGGGGCCATAATGAACTGTGCAGAGCATTATATATGGGGCAGCTTTATGTGGAGCGTCTATGGGGCCATAATGAACAGTGCAGAGCATTATATGTGGCACAGCTTTATGTGGAGCATCTATGGGGCCATAATGAACAGTATGGAGCATCTATTTTTTATTTTGAAATTCACCGGTAGCTGCTGCATTTTCCACCCTAGGCTTATACTTGATAAGTCAATAAGTTTTCCCAGTTTTTTGTGGCAAAATTAAGGGGGTCGGCTTATACTTGGGTCGGCTTATACTCGAGTATATACGGTACATGAAAATGCCTGTAAATGTGCACATGCCGTTAGTTTGCAATATAAGATTTCCTTAAAAGCCTATAGTATCTCAGTTGTTAAGCTTTGAGTGAGTTATCATTTTTTTTCCTAGCAAAACAGTTTCTTTCCTTTGCTTTCATAATCACATTCATAATTTGTCAAGTATCTCACAAGGAAAGATTAGATCACTCCTGTAACCTTCACTTGCACTTCATTCCATCAATGCTAGTTGTTTCCAGATTAGCTGTATTCTTTGCATCTAGTAAGAGAGCATAAAATACATAATTTAGAATCTATTTATGAGAAAATTGCTCTAAATGTGAAGGAATCTTTGGAAGTCAAATGTACTAGTGAAAATACTGTCATTACTAACAAAAGACTGAAATGAATGTAAGGAAATGGAAAGTCATGAAACGTCAATGACAGTCTTTAGCTGTGTTTCTCTATTCTTCCCTTGCAGCCTTCACTAAAATGTCATTTAGATCTTATCTTGGTTTTACTTTTTGCTCATTTGGATTACTTTTCTAAAGGTGAAATTTCACAGCAAGAAACCATCATAATGTGGCACCCCAGGAGTTCGGGTACCACAGTGGTATTGCCTCCTCTTGGGGAGGGTAATGCTATGCCTGGAGACAGGAGGAATCCCTTTGGCAGGTAACCTTACATGCAACACATTCTGACTCCAGGCCAGAAGGGGGAGCTCTACACCTGACTTGAGGGGAGGTGCTCTCTCTGGTCGGGAGGATGAGTCAGTTGCTAGGCAGACAAGCAGACAGTTGACAGTTGGTAGCAGACAGTGAAGGAGCACAGAGAAACTTAGGAGCTAGAGAAAGGCTGCTATTGGGCCTCTCTAAGCTGAGCGCAGAAACCGGGTACCGAGAGCCCGAGGCTGAGGGGGACTGCAAGCCCCATGGCAGAACCAGAGGACAGGAAACTAAAAGGGACTTGCCCACATAATTCCTGAGGTACAGCAGCAATCAGAGTCCAGACTCACGGTGAACAGAGACCCAAAAGAGAAGGCTCAAGTTGCCTACCGTGCAGGTACTGTGTCACGCTCGCGCCCAGACTGGTTGGAGCGGGTGTACGGGGGTGTGGCCCCACTGTGCCACAGACCAGACTATCCTGGAAGGGGCATAACTAAGTAGCTTCCTTGGTATTAGGCGGATCCTCTGATGGTGAGGTCAGACTTGTGCAGCAGGAAGCTACCAGGTACCACTCCAGAGTGGTGTCTGGCTGTGACTGCTGATCCCACCGGGGAACGGAACATAGACAGGCAAGCGGGCACAGCTGTCACTCTGGCAGACAGGCGGGCACAGCTGGGACACAGGCAGGAAGATGGGTACAACAGAGACACTGGCAGGCAGGCGGGCACGGCTGGCTCTCTGGTTGGCAGGCAGGTACGGCTGGCTCTAGCAGGACTGGCAGACAAGGCTGGTACACTGGATGAACCGGTAGGGACCGGTCTGCAGGCAGGTATGTAAAACAGGTAATGACCTGTTCTAACAGGAGGACTTATGAATAGGTAGAGAAAGACCGCAAGAGCGGATGCAAAGCAGAAGCACAGGAGCTAGAGCCAAGAACTGAAACGCAGGAGGCAGAGCCAAGAGCAGGAGGCGGAGCTGAGCACGGCATGTACGAGGTGAGCCAAGTGCGGAAACCAGGAGGTGAAGCCAAGAGCAGGAGGCGGAGCCAAGTGCAGAAACTCAGGAGGCAGAGCCAAGAGCAGGAGGCGAAGCCAAGTGCAGACACGCAGGAGGCGGAGCCAAGTGCGGATATGCAGGAGTTGGAGCCAAGAGCAGAAGGAGGAGCCAAGAGCAGAGACACAGGAGGCAGAGCAGGGAAGAACCGCAAGGAACGGAGCTACAGAGCAAAGCCACAGAGTGCAGAGCTGAGAGCAGAGCAAAGTCAGAGTGCAGAGCTAAGTGCAAAACCACAGAGTGCAGAGCAAGGTCACTGAATGCAGAGCAAGGAGCAAAGCAAAGTAAAGTTGCAGAGTGCAGAGCCAAAAGCAGAGCAAAGCAAGACAGAGTGCAGAGCTGAAAGCAGAGCAAAGCCAGATACAGAGTGCAGAGCAGAGCAAAGCAAGACACAGAGTACGCACAGCAGAGAAAGCAAACCAAGACAGGGATATAAACGAACACAGGAGCAGGACTAGACTAAGACAAAGTCAGGAACAAGACAAGGCACAGAGACACAGACACAAGCCAGGGTACAACGCCCCAATGGGTGGCTACAAAAGGACATAGGCCAGGGTACTACTCCCTACTGGGTGGCTACACAAGGACACAGGCCAGGGTACTATGCCGCACTGGGTGGCTAACACAGGACACAGACCAGGGTACAACGCCCCCTGGGTGGCGGACACAAGAGTAACAGAGACAGGGCCTGGCACCTCAGCAGCTAAGAACTAACTGAGGGAGTAAGTTGCACAGGCCCCCACCAATGGGTGGGGATGTCTTAAATACAGGAAGCCTCATGGCAATTGGCCAGGGACACCTTAGCAAGGTGCACACAGTCTCAATAAGACACAGGAGTTGCCAGCGCCACCCCCTATGCACACAGACAGAGCATGCACAGAGCAACCAGCAGACATGAGGCACACAGCATGGAGCTGGCAGCAGAGAGAAGTCACAAGATGGCCCAGAGAAGTGAGTTTGAGTGTAATGCAGGTGGGGGATGGGAGGCCATGCAGTGATGCCAGCAGGGTTGTTACAGTCCCCGACCTTTACGGACCCTCTTCTTCAAGCTTGCAGGATGATTTGCAGAAGAAGAATAGGCCCACATACAGACCAGGCCAACATGACATCTTCAGGGTAGAATAAGGCAGGCGGTTTATCAGGAATCTCGGAAAGCAAAGTCTCTTTGTGCTCAACAGGGTTTGCTTCCACAATGAGCTGGACCACCTCCTCCAGGTAGACAGGTAACAGGGACTTGAATGCTGCTGTCTTAACATCTTCACCAGCCAGACACTTGGAAACTGGAAACCCTCCCACAGGGTTCAACTTTTGCCCAATAGGTAGCAGAGAAGTTCTTGGCTACTGAACACAGGAAAAGTCATTAGAGATGAGTATGGAGAACAACAGCTCCACCGGGTCAGAGAAAAATTGAGGTGAACAAACTTCTATTTTGAAATCTTAACCAGCCGGCCACAAGGACGCTGAAGGTATCCACATAGGAACCCTCTTCTGCTCGTTATCCAGAAGAAATCGTCCAAAAGGCAGGGATGTTCCTAGGAATGGATTACAGGTATAGTCGTTGAAGATGTGTGGAGAGATAGTCACCGCTTCCCCATCTTCGGTGACGTCAGCACACCTTGACTCGATGACTAAATGTTTAATGGTATAGTCGCTGGAGATGTGTGGAGACATCGTCACTGTTTCCCCATCTTTGGTGACATCAGCACACCTTGAGTCGACGACTAACTGTTTACTGGTATAGCAAGATTTAGGATTCACCGCACACTCTAAGGTAGCATAAATTATAATGGAAATTTATTGTATACACAATCTAGGAGCGGAACAGAATATACAGTCTATGCGATCTTTATACAACGTTTCGGCTCAACCAGAGCCTTTATCACGTGATCGCTTCTTATAGTATACACAGTACTTTGGTAGAGGAAGGTTTTACTGAAAATCCTAATGGAATGTAAATGTCCACCTGAAGCAGCCAAAGATATATATCTCTGCAATGTCCTGTGTGGTAAGCGGCGCTCCCGCGCCCTGCTGTGTCCGGTGTTTACTGGTATAGTCGCTGCGGATGTGTGGAGACATCGTCACCGCTTCCCCATCTTCGGTGACGTCAGCACACCTTGACTCGACAACTAGCAGACCAGCTGAAAAAGAAGACACTGCTGAGTGTCTTTGACGCATGGGAACCAGACACTTCTCAAGACAGGGTAAGTTCAAACTAAGCACTTTACTGGAACTCGGGACCAGAGCGGGTGGTAGAGTCCTTGGTTCAGAATGACCCATGGGCATAACAGACAGCATGCGGAAAACAAACTTCTTCATGTATAAGGCTCCAACTTGGATCTGTAGTTGTCCTTGCAGGACTAGACCGTTCTTTAGCAGGGCTCGGCCATTATCATACAACGCCCACACCAGGTTCTGGAGCTGTAGAATGGAGACCATACACCGACTCCGTATGACAGGCAGCTTAAACACACCAAAGCTCCCAGAAGGCAGAAAAACAGTCATTAAATTGATGGAGAGAAAATACTCTCGCCAGGGGCAGCCTCTCCTACTGGCCCAGGGTTTTGGAGTACAGGCTTCACAGGGCAGAGACCATCTGAATCTTCTTTACAACCACAGGGATATCGTATTTTAATCTCAGCACCAGATTCAGGCTGCAGATTTGCCAGCCCCCTTTTATTAGACCTATTGGATCTTGCTTGGTTGGCTGCTTTGGCAGGTTGTGGAACAGGAGAGCCTTGGATGGTCATGGACAGAAGCGACAGTTTACCTACAGGTTTCTTTCATCTGGACTGTCTCTGTGAGCTTGGAGGGGAAGACTTTTCAGGAGATGCAGTACCAGGCTTATCGAAGGCTTTACAGAAGGCCACCAGGAAGGCCGGCAGATTAGAGATGATGGGGTCCCCTGCTTCCCAGAGGGGGTTGAGCCACATCAAAGCATCTCCTCTTAGGTAGGTAATTAAAGCTGGGTTAAACGGACTACGTTACACCGCGGCATAACGCGGTGTAACGTAGTCCGCTAGCGCCGCCATTGACTTCAATGTCGGACGCATCGCTAGCGCACGGCCACAATGGGCGTGCGCTAGCCATATGCCATCATTGAGTGACGGACCCTGAGACGCGGGCTGCAACGTTTCTGGGTCCGTCACTGCTAGCGCAGATAGAGTTAGCAGATGCTCTATCTGTGCTAGCGTGCTGCCATACCGGCACTTGCGTTTACAGCAGCCAGTTACCGTATGTGTTGAATGGGCTGCTGTAAACGCAATGTGAACCCAGCCTAAGAAACCTACTTTCAACCAGTCTGTGGAGAATTGGGGAGCATGCCACTTGAAATAACGCAAGCACCGCTCCAAGAACACACGACATTGCTTTGGAGCCCCATAGTAGCATGGAGGATCTGCCGGGATGGATTTGTCATTAGGAGCACAGGCTTGAAGTCGAACAAATAGCTCATTAGAGATGACAATTGGGGATGGAGCAGTGAAGGACTGGATTTTAGACTGGGTAAACATTTTCCTCGGAGGCCAATACTGGCAAGAAGAGAGTTCATTTTGCTCCGAGAGTGAAGGCACATGGGACTCAGCGGGGACCATGGCCTGTGCAAACTGTCACGCTCGTGCCCAGACTGGTTGGCGCAGGCATGGGGCCCCACTGTGCCACAGACCAGACTGCCCTAGAAGGGGCGTAACTAAGAAGCTTCTTGGTATTCGCTGGAGCCTCTGATGGTGAGGTCAGACTTGTGCGGCAGGAAGCTACCAGGTACCACTCCAGGGTGGTGTCTGGCTGTGACTGCTGATCCCACCAGGGAACGGAACATAGACAGGCAAGCGGGCACGGCTGTCACTCTGGCAGACAGGCAGGCACAGCTGGGACACAGGCAGGAAGACGGGTACAACTGAGACACTGGCAGGCAGGCGGGCATGGCTGGCTCTCTGGTTGGCAGGCAGGTACGGCTGGCTCTAGCAGGACTGGCGGACAAGGCTGGTACACTGGAAGAACCGGTAGGGACCGGTCTGCAGGCAGGTATGTAAAACAGGTAATGACCTGTTCAGACAGGAGGACTTATGAATAGGTAGAGAAAGACCGCAAGAGCGGATGCAAAGCGGAAGCACAGGAGATAGAGCCAAGAACTGAAACGCAGGAGGCGGAGCACCCGGAAGTGAGCAGCGGATAAGCGACAACGGCGCTTAAAAAGGGCTTCCTCCAGCATAACGTGCACTTCTCATCACACCGGAACTGGTGCACATCGTAATTGCCGATTCCCCTACCTACAGGTACAGTGGTTGGCAGTTTTGTTGTTAGTTTTCATAGCCTTTACAATCAGTAGGGTCATAATATATTAGCGAACAATATGTTTTATCACTACTCTCTGGTACCTGTCTCCGACAGGTGGTGTTGGGCTTTCTCCTTTTTCATTTGATGGGTTACCTTGATATAAATTTTCCTTTTTTCCCGTTTTCCCTCTTCCCTTTCCCTTTTGTCTTTTGAGAGATTTTCTATTAATATATTGGCTTGTTATCAGGATAAATTTACTTTGGTTTTAGGGAATTCACAAGCAAGTATGCTATGCCTCTTTTTGTAGACTTTTGTTGTATGTATAACAAAGTGGATGTGATTGTCTGATGTACTTATACACTCTGTGTATTTATGTATTTATGTAGAAAATACCCTTGAAAAAGGCCAGGAGTAGGCCGAAACGTTGGGAAAGTTTTTTTCTGTTACCATTATCGGCTGTGGATTCTACTAATAAAGAGTTTTTTTCATGAATGAGTGTTTGAGGTTACTTCTATATATATTGGACTATTTTTCCTCTTAAGCACCATTTTTTCATCTTTTATATATGAGAGTGTAACTGCAATTTTGATCTATACATTATACTGTTTTTGAGTTGCCTTGCACCCATTTGCCAGTTTTGATGTCTTTTAATACATTATCGTATGGCGCAGCTGAGGCTGAAGAGATAATATCTCAGGTTAAGATACCTGGAGAATTTCTCCACACACCATCCGAGGAGATTCGGTCTAGAGATTTGGAGCGGGAATTAAGGGGGAAGGTCGCTTTGGAGCTCCATTATGTCACTTTGGCCGAATACCATAAAGCAAAGAGAATACCCAGAGGACTTCGTGTTTCATTGAGACGTACATTGTTCCAGGACAAACCGGATTTTTGTCAGAAATTTGAGGGCATTTTAAATAAATGCTCTATGGACATTATTGTATTAACTATCGAGTACCTACAGAAAGATCTTGTAGTAATAGATGATCAGATTACCTCCATTAAACAACAACTGACGAGCACTTTATCGTCAGATAAATTGGATCAAACTTTACAGAAGATTAATAAGACTATTGAAGATTTTAGAGTAAAACTACGGGAGAGGAAACGGTCTAAATTTTTCCGGGATACTGAAGACTATCACCGCAATCAAGTTTATAAATGGCGGGATTCCTCTTATTACAAAGGTCGACGCGGTTACTGGCGAACCGATACTTTCATCTGGTTCAGAGAGCGACAATGGTCCACATACCTCCCAATCTTTTTTAGAACAAAGACAGGGCAAATCTACAAGAGGCCAATGAGGAGGAGCCGCAGAAAACGTTCCGTTCGACAATACACGAATACGCACACAATCACAGGTGGGGACAATCAGATCGTCTATAATATATCCTCCTACAACCTCTCCTCCACAGAATTACAGGTCCTACAGAAGGGTCTTTCCTTCTGTCCGACTCCCTCATTTGATGCCTTCACTTTAGATCAGGAATTCTTTAGGACTTTAAGGTTAAAGGCACATTTCCAACGAGAAGGAGGTAATAATAATGGTAATTTGATTTCATCTTTAGAATCTAGTTCCTCAAAACAAGGAACTCAATTTGTACTTAAAAATCTAAATCTTCACATACCTAGTAATTTTAGTCCCCCACGGTCCTATCACCCCGTTAAAACGTATATTGCGTTGGTTAAAAAAGATATAGCAAGTAATCTTCAACACATTCACAGGGGTTCTTTATGGGTACAACGTAATCTATCGAGGGATCAGCAGAAAGCTATTAGAACATTGAAAATGAATTAACAAATTGTGATAAAACCAGCTGACAAAGGGGGTTCAATTGTGGTCTTGGATAAGTTACATTATGTTTCCATAGTTCAGTCTCTTTTGGCTGATGGAACTACATATGAGAAAATTGATAGAGACCCTACATTTGAAATTGCAAGGAAAATACGGGAGATTGTCAACTGTTTCGTAACAAAGGGAACTATTGACCAAAAACTGAGTGAATTTCTCATTAATTTACATCCTACTGTTCCTGTATTTTACATTTTGCCCAAAGTCCATAAGGACCTTTGGAATCCACCGGGACGGCCCATAGTGGCGTCAACAAATTCAATTTTGTCACCTCTTGCAATTATTTTAGACCGCATTTTAACTCCTCTGCTAAATAATATTACATCTTATTTGGAGGATACTTCTGATTTTCACCATTCACGTCAATGGTGAATGGGCTCACAACATTTGGCCAAATTTTGTGCTAAAAATCTCATGTGTTTTTTCATAAATTTCACAAGCCATTATGCTGTTCACATTTCATGTATTGCACATTTCCTTGCTTTAGCACAATAAACTTGAGTGCAGCCATTATCTATTTGCTATGTAAGACTTTTTGGTTATGCACCAGTTCAGACTAGATGGCTGTTCAGTCAGTTTTTTTATATTTACTATGTATTGCTTTTTCTGACTTGAACGCCCCGCCCTTCACCATGCTGTGATTTTAATTACATCCAAACACAGTTGGTTCTAACCTCCTCTATAAATACAGGCTTTACCATTTTATTAGCCATAGGTAAGTGTTCACACTAGGCAGACAGGTTAGTTACCCATTCGATCTGAGATTACCTTGACGTTTGGTGAATGGGCTCACAACATTTGGCCAAATTTTGTGCTAAAAATCTCATGTGTTTTTTCATAAATTTCACAAGCCATTATGCTGTTCACATTTCATGTATTGCACATTTCCTTGCTTTAGCACAATAAACTTGAGTGCAGCCATTATCTATTTGCTATGTAAGACTTTTTGGTTATGCACCAGTTCAGACTAGATGGCTGTTCAGTCAGTTTTTCTATATTTACTGTGTTTTCAAACATTGGCATGTCCTAAGTCAATCATATCCAGATACTCCGGAATTTAGTGCATTACCTATGATGTGTTATAAAAGACCCTCTAATATTAGAAATATTCTAGTCCGAGTGGATATTGGCTCCAGTAAAGCAATAACCCAGAGGACCTTTATGACACAGAAACGTGGAACTTTTCCATGTCTACATTGCTTACAATGTTCCAACATTTCTAAGGGTAATACGTTTTCTCATCCACGGTCAGGCAAAATATTCCCGGTTGATGGCTATTTTACTTGCGACTCGTTCTATGTCGTATATTTCATTAAATGTCCGTGCGGTCTCAGGTATGTGGGTGAAACTACCCAACATATCCGAGACCGCATATCTCAGCATAAGTCGACTATCAGATGCAAAAGACTGATGTTACCTATTCCGGCCCATTTTATTAAGATGGATCATAATAGGGGCGATCCAAAAGTAATGATGATCGGTTATTTCTATTGCACACAGAAATTAAAATAAAATGTTTTCTTCTCTCTTAGGTACCCACTAGTCCAGGAAAAAAAAATCACTTAAATAGACCACGATTCCCGGGAGCTGCATTCATTTGAATATGAAATGCCGAGGAGTGAACATCAAAATGGAAAAAAACGAGCTCAGAGCTGTCATCAAATACCTCTGCTTGAAAAAAATAATTACCAAAGAAATACACAGCGACTTGGTGGAAACATTGGGGGACTCTTCTCCTCCATATTCCACAGTTGCACGCTGGGCCAAGGAATTTAAGCTGGCAAGAACGTCGACGGAAGATGAACATCGTGAAGGACGCCCATCCACGTCCCTGAATGAAGAAAACGTGAAAAAAGTTGAAGAAGTTGTATTGGCAGATCGAAGAGTGACTATCAGGCATGTAGGTGAAGTCCCAGGGATCTCATATGGCAGTATTCAAAGAATCCTTGCAAAAGAATTGCATATGAGAAAGGTCTCCGCGCGTTGGGTGCCAAAAAAAGGAGAAAAGGCGTGGCAAACTGCAGGCTGGAGTGCTGCTTCACCAAGATAAAGCGCCAGCTCACAAAGCTGCAGTTGCCATAGCTACCATTCAAGAAGCGGGCTTTAAACTGGTGGCCAGATCTAGCCCCCAGTGACGGCTTCTGATTGGTCGCATGCCGCTCATGTGACCGCCACGCGACCAATCACAAGCCGCGACGTCATTCTCAGGTCCTAAATTCCTAGAATGAGGAGTTTAGGGCCTGAAAATGACATCACGGCTTGTGATTGGTCGCGTGGCAGTCACATGAGCGGCACGCGACCAATCAGAAGTCGTGACGTCATGGAAGGCCCTAAACGCGCTCATTTTAAGCAAAGAAGGCTGCCGGTTACCAGCGGTGATGTCCAGGGGCCTCCGGAGAGGTGAGTATATCAATATTTTTTATTTTAATTCTTTATTTTACACAGTAATATGGATCCGATACCGATTCCCGATACCACAAAAGTATCGGATCTCGGTATCGGAATTCCGATACCGCAAGTATCGGCCGATACCAGATACTTGCGGTATCGGAATGCTCAACACTAATTATGATGTATTTCCATTTATATATGACTTTAGTGTTGATGTATAAGTATATTATTATTCCTTTTTTCTTATTTTAGGTCAGCTAGTGAGCCTGGCAATGCCTTCCCCTTTATTGTCCCCATTCCCCCTTTTCTCTTCTTTTTCTTCATTTTCTTCCCCCCTTCCTTTGAATTCTTCTCTTGTATTGTGTATATGACACTTTTTCCTTTATTTTTTTACATTAACCCTTTATCTTTGTCTTATACATATTCTGTACTCTTATTTAATCACTACTTAGGTTGTCACGTATAGCGGTGGAATCCCCTCCCTGGCACACGCACAGAGCTATCAGTAATACATCCCTTGATTACACATGGCGGTGAGATTCCCGTCCTGGCGTCTGTGCGCTGCCGACAGTAATGAAATTGCGTTGGAGCTCCTCGGCTTTTTCCAGATTTACTCGTTAGCGCATGCGCACTTCCTTCATCTTCTCGTTTGCGCACTTCTTTTCTTTTTTCCTCTCTTACATTCGTCTTTTTCAGTACTCGGCTGCTTCGGATCACATGACGCACCCGGAAGTGAGCAGTGGATAAGCGACAACGGCGCTTAAGAAGGGCTTCCTCCAGCATAACGTGCACTTCTCATCACACCGGAACTGGTGCACATCGTAATTGCCGATTCCCCTACCTACAGGTACAGTGGTTGGCGGTTTTGTTGTTAGTTTTCATAGCCTTTAGAATCAGTAGGGTCATAATATATAAGCGAACAATATGTTTTATCACTACCCTCTGGTACCTGTCTCCGACAGGTGGTGTTGGGCTTTCTCCTTTTTCATTTGATGGGTTACCTTGATATAAATTTTCCTTTTTTCCCGTTTTCCCTCTTCCCTTTCCCTTTTGTCTTTTGAGAGATTCTCTATTAATATATTGGCTTGTTATCAGGATAAATTTACTTTGGTTTTAGGGAATTCACAAGTAAGTATGCTATGCCTCTTTTTGTAGACTTTTGTTTGACATAAAGTGGATATATGATTGTCTGATGTACTTATACACTCTGTGTATTTATGTATTTATGTAGAAAATACCCTTGAAAAAGGCCAGGAGTAGGCCGAAACGTTGGGAAAGTTTTTTTCTGTTACCATTATCGGCTGTGGATTCTACTAATAAAGAGTTTTTTTCATGAATGAGTGCTTGAGGTTACTTCTATATACAGCTGGGACACAGGCAGGCGGATGGGTACAACAGAGACATTGGCAGGCAGGCTGGCACGGCTGGCTCTCTGGTTGGCAGGCAGGTACGGCTGGCTCTAGCAGGACTGGCGGACAAGGCTGGTACACTGGAAGAACCGGTAGGGACCGGTCTGTAGGCAGGTATGTAAAACAGGTAAGGACCTGTTCAGAGAGGAGGACTTATGAATAGGTAGAGAAAGACCGCAAGAGCGGATGCAAAGCGGAAGCACAGGAGCTAGAGCCAAGAACTGATATGCAGGAGGCGGAGCCAATAGCAGGAGGCGGAGCCAAGCACGGAAGTGCAGGAGGCGAGCCAAGTGCGGAAACCAGGAGCAGGAGTTGGAGCCAAGTACGGACACGCAGGAGGTGGGGCCAAGAGCAGGGGCGGAGCCAAGTGTGGACACGCAGGAGGCAGAGCCCAGAGCAGGAGGCGGAGCCAAGTGCAGACATGCATGAGGCGGAGCCAAGAGCAGAAGGCGGAGCCAAGAGCAGAGACACAGGAGGTGGAGCAGGGAAGAACCGCAAGGAGCGGAGCCACAGAGCAAAGTCAGAATGCAGAGCTGAGTGCAAAACCACAGAGTGCAGAGCAAGGTCACTGTTATGGACCTGGTGGTTAGGTGCACCAGGAATGACCTGATAGTTAAACACGGAATCGGGACGAGCTCTGGGGAAATGGGAACTCTGCTGACCGCAAACCCTACTCCTATCAACACAACTAGAAATAGCCGTGGAGCGTGCCTGACTCTGCCTAGACGCCTCTTCACAGCCTAAGAGCTAACTACCCCTAAAGAAGGGAAACAAAGCCTCACTTGCCTCAGAGAAATTTCCCCAAAGGTAAAAGCAGCCCCCCACAAGTATTGACTGTGAGTTAGGAGGAAATCACAAACACAGGATGACATAGGCTTTAGCAAAGAGAGGCCAGTCTAACTAAACAGATTGAGGATAGAAAAGGGATCTTTGCGGTCAACACAACAAACTACAAAAACCACCGCACCGACTCACGGTGCGGTGGTGCCACTCTGCACCCCCAGAGCTTCCAGCTAGCCAGGCAGTTTCATGATAGCAAGCTGGACTAGAACTTAGCAAGAAAAACCATAAGTAACAAATGAACAGTACTAGAACATTGACAGCTGGCATGGAGTAATGATCTGAGTGGAGTTAAATAGAGAATCCAGCCTAGCCCTAAACGAGGGCAGGTGGGGAAGGAATCTCAGAACCAGCAGCTCCACTCACAGCCACCAGAGGGAGTCCACGGACAGAACTCACCGAAGTACCATTCATGACCACAGGAGGGAGTTCGAGAACGGAATTCACAACAGGTCACAGAATGCAGAGCAAGGAGCAAAGCAAGGTCGCAGAGAGCAAAGCCGAAAGCAGAGCAAAGCAAGACAGAGTGCAGAGCTGAAAGCAGAGCAAAGCCAGATACAGAGTGCAGAGCAGAGCAAAGCAAGACACAGAGTACGCACAGCAGAGAAAGCAAACAAAGACAGGGATATAAACGGGATATAACACAGGAGCAGGACTAGACTAAGACAGAGTCAGGAACGAGACAAGGCATAGAGACACAGACACAAGCCAGGGTACGACGCCTCTGGATTGCCCCCATGTGGTTGAGGGGTACTCGGTACTGGGTCCTTCGGTTCACAGGGGGATGTCACGGTGACTGACGCGGTCTGTGGCCCTGGGACATCCGTGTAAAAGGGAAAGGTCTTTAAAGGGATAAAGTTTGTGTTCATGATGCCACCTGTGGTATTCGGTCAGGGTGACCGATGCTGCTTTAAGGGGTCCGCTGGGGTGATGTTATGGCAGCTAGTTGGTATATCTTCCCACAGGTGAAGTGTATCCCCAGGGCTTCCCGGTGTGTAAATGGTGGATGGTGAGAGGCGCAGGGAAGAACAAAGACACAAGGTTGCAGTCTCTCTACCTTTACTGAAGACTTCAGCATCCACAGTCCAGGGCACCAGATCACAGGGCAGGCAGAGTCCGGCCAGTTTGGAGGCAAGTCCAGAGTCCACTTGTCCAGGTGGAAATCAGTAGCCTTCCCTTGCGCTGCAGTGGTGTAGTCCCTTACTGCCTATGGCTTCACATAAGAGTCTCACAGATGTGGTGTTTCTCTCTCTCTGTCCCCCATATAGGATAGGACAATACCCGTCTGACTGGTGACTTGAGCCTGTTTATAGGGTCTCTTAGATAACCCAGCTCTGTAGGTGTCACCGTGCCTCCTGGGAGTAAGGCGGACAGGTAACTTGCAATTAGCTGTCCTGCCGGTCTCTGGAGCAAAGCATAAAGGTCCTTACTCCCTCGGTGTTCCGGCTACCGGGCTTCTGCGCCTCAGAAGGACGCAGCCTGTGCAGGGATGGTCTCCTTCTGGTATCCTCTTCTTTGCTACCACTTCCTTGTATGCTCGCTGCAATACAGTTCTGCCTTCTGAATGTCTCTTTCTGGGAGCTGCAGCTCTGAGGGCATGCACAGCTCCTTTAACCTTCCATCCTCCTCAGACCACTGTCTGGAATGTTCTAACTTTCCCTACAGACTACCAGTTATATATATATGGGAGTGACCTAATAAATAGGAGCAGAAGCTCCCCTTGGTGGTCTGGAGTGTGAAATGTGTTGCAAGTTTGTGATACTTGGATGCAGTTATCCTTCTTCACTCTCCCCAAGAGGAAAGCAATACCACTGCGATGACCAGGACCCTGGGGCGTTGCACACCACTGGGTGGCTACACAAGGACAAAGGCCAGGGTACTACGCCCTGCTGGGTGGCTACACAAGGACACAGGCCAGGGTACTATGCCCCACTGGGTGGCTAACACAGGACACAAACCAGGGTACCACGCCCCCCTGGGTGACGGACACAAGAGTAACAGAGACAGGGCCTGGCACCTCAGCAGCTAAGAACTAACTGAGGGAGTAAGTTGCACAGGCCCCCACCAAAGGGTGGGGATGTCTTAAATACAGGAAGCCTCATGGCAATTGGCCGGGGACACCTTAGCAAGGTGCACACAGTCTCAATAAGACACATGAGTTGCCAGTGCCGCCCCTCTATGCACACAGACAGAGTATGCACAGAGCAAGCAGCCGACATGAGGCACACAGCATGGAGCTGGCAGCAGAGGGAAGTCACAAGATGGCCCAGAGAAGTGAGTTTGAGTGTAATGCAGTTGGGGGATGGGAGGCCATGCAGTGATGCCAGCAGGGTTGTTACATACTGTCCCTGGACAGGGAAGAAAGAGGGCCTTGTTAGAGAGCTACAGGCAGCAAGTGACCACAGACCAGCACATAGTGGAAGGCTCCCAAACTGACCTGTCAAGGGCATTTCCACCTGTCTTCAGGCTGCCTGGACTCCAGCTACAGCTGTTAAGGTATCCTGGACTGAGGCTGAATACCATCTCAGTTAACCAGGAAAAGACTGCACCCCTGTGTCCTCCAATTATTTGTGACATTCACTATCCCTGCCAAATATACCGGGAGCCCTGGGGACACCGCTTCACCTGTGGGAAGCGACACCATCTTTGCTGCAGCACCATCGCCCCCACAGGACCCCTTTAAGCAGCGTCGGTCACCTCTGAATGAGAACCACAGGTGGTGTCACAAACTTTCCTTATTTCCACAACCCCTCTAAAGACCATCCCTTTAACATGGGCGCCCAGGGCCACGGACTGGGTCACCGCCGCCATAACACGTCCCTTTAAGTAACGAACCCGTACCGATTAACACACTGCCCGTGCGGACGACTCAACAACACAATACATTTACTAAATAATAAGAAATGGGTATTCTGTTTGCATACTGTTGAATTTTAATCTTGCATTTGATACCCATAAAGCTTGATCATACAGGCTAAATTTTCCATTGCTAAGCAGGGAAGACCAAGAGGCACTGTTATCAGGCGTTTTAGCCAAAAAGGATCTCTATGGTAGGGCTAGTTTGTGCAGTGGCGTATCTAGAAGGGGCAGCCGGGGCATTTGCCCCGGGCGCAGCTGGCAGGGGGGCGCAGTCGGGCCGCCTAATTCGGCAGTCCGCAGTGTCTCCCCCGGCGGCTGCATTCTGCCGCCCCCGGTGAGGGAGTCAGCTGTTCTCTGTGCCGACTGTCAAGCTGACAGCCGGCACAGAGAAGCTGCAGAGCGCCGGCTCCCAACGCAGAGGTGGAGGGGGGCCCCTGCAGAGTGGCTGCGGCGGGCAGGGAGAAATCCCTGCAGCTCCGCTGCCCAGCGATCTGTCTTCCTGCTTCCTCTCACACAGATGCGCCGCTGGATGACGTCATCATTCAGCGGCCGGCTGTGTCAGAGGAAGGTGATGAGATGCTGTGGCAGAGCGCGAGGAGAGGTGAGAGGTGTGTGTGAATGTGTGTATGTGAATGTGTGTGTGTGTGAGAATGTGTGTGTGTGTGTGTGAGAATGTGTGTGTGTGTATGTGAATGTGTGTGTATGTGAATGTGTGTATATGAATGCGTGTGAATGTGTGTGTGTGTGTATGTGAATGTGTGTATGTGAATGTGTGTGTGATAATGTGTGTGGGTATGTGTGTATGTGTGTTTGTGTATATGTGAATGTGTGTGTATGTGAATGTGTGTATGTGTGTGTGTATGTGAATGTGTGTATGTGTTTGTGTGTGTGTATGTGAATGTGTGTATGTGTGTGGCTCAGTATTGGGTGTGTGTGTGTGTGTGTGTGTGTGTGTGTCGCGCTGCAGGGGAATGTGCAGAGAAGTGAATGGTGTGTGTGGGGGGAGGAGAAGGCAAAGATGGGGCTGACGGGGAGAGCGCAATGATGGGGATGGTGGCGGAGGAGAGGGCAATGATGGGGCTGACGGGGAGAGAGCAATGATGGGAATCGTGGCGGAGGAGAGGGCAATGATGGGGCTGACGGGGAGAGAGCAATGATGGGGATGGTGGAGGAGGAGAGGGCAATGATGGGGCTGACGAGGAGAGGGGAATGATGGGGATGGTGGGGGAGGAGAGGGAAATGATGGGGCTGACGGGGGGCATATGTCCTTGGGGGGGGCGCCAAAATGAATTCTTGCCCCGGGTGCCAGAAACCCTAGATACACCTCTGAGTTTGTGGAGGCATAAAATTGGCAACAGCCTAAAAGTCCCTGCGAGGATATGAATATCACACAGCATTAATTAGAACTGTATACTGTAGGCTATATAAGAAGTATTCATGGCAGTATTAGGTGATATCAGAAAAAAACATAACATTTATTGAAATAAAATATTAAAATAGTCAAAACGAGACCAGGAAAAGATCAAATTAAATGTGGAAAACTCTCTCACCCTAATTATGCCCTGAGATTCGTCCCTTAATAGTTGTGGAGGGTGGCACTCTAGCTTGGAAAAAAGTGTATTCCTTCAATATAGAAGTTATAGACAGAATTATTAACAATAATATGTTTGAATATACATATGCAATCAGAAACAACTCATTTTCAAGTTACAACTTGAAATGGTCCATATGTAACTCGACATAGCCTCATAAATAGGAGTCCATAAAAATAAAACATGAAAAATATGTATAGTGGGAATCTATACCATTTATTTTTTATTTAATAGACTTTAAGTTGGTTTTTTTCTGCAAATATTATATAAGGTGCAATAGGCTCAGTTGACCTTTTATGCAGTGGCGGACACTGACAGCTTTGGGCCCCTGTGCAAGAAATGTGTTTGGGCCCCCCTCCCTGCCCAGCATCATACCTCCCAACTTTTGAAAATGGGAAAGAGGGACAAAGCTTGCGGCGCGTTGCGCGGCGCGGCAAATTTTAGGCCACGCCTCTGGCCACACCCATTCATAACTAGTCACACCCATATCCACGTCCCAACCACACCCATTTAGCACTGCTGATCACACTTTCATAAAGAATAATTATAAATAAAAAAATATGGCCACACAGTGCTCCATACTGTATAATGGCCACACATGATGGTCAATACTGTATAATGACCGCAGATAATGCTCCATACTGTATAATGACCGCACATGATGCTCCATACTGTATAATGACCGCACATGATGCTCCATACTGTATAATAACTGCACATGATGCTCCATATTGTATAATGGCCACACATGATGCTCCATACTGTATAATGACCGCACATGATGCTCCATACTGTATAATGACCGCACATGATGCTCCATACTGTATAATGGCCGCACATGATGCTCCATATTGTATATTGACCGCACATGATGCTCCATACTGTATAATGACCGCACATGATGCTCCATACTGTATAATGACCGCACATGATGCTCCATGCTGTATACTGACCGCACATGATGCTCCATGCTGTATACTGACCGCACATGATGCTCCATACTGTATAATGACCGCACATGATGCTCCATACTGTATAATGACCGCACATGATGCTCCATGCTGTATACTGACCGCACATGATGCTCCATACTGTATAATGACCCCTCATGATGCTCCATATTGTATAATGACCGCACATGATGCTCCATACTGTATAATGACCGCACATGATGCTCCATACTGTATAATGACCGCACATGATGCTCCATACTGTATAATGACCGCACATAATGCTCCATACTGTATAATGACCGCACATGATGCTCCATACTGTATAATGGCCGCACATGATGCTCCATTCTGTATAATGGCCACACATGATGCTCCATACTGTATATTGACCGCACATGAGGCTCCATACTGTATAATGACCGCACATGATGCTCCATACTGTATAATGACCGCACATGATGCTCCATACTGTATAATGACCGCACATGATGCTCCATACTGTATAATGACCGCACATAATGCTCCATACTGTATAATGACCGCACATGATGCTCCATACTGTATAATGGCCGCACATGATGCTCCATTCTGTATAATGGCCACACATGATGCTCCATACTGTATATTGACCGCACATGAGGCTCCATACTGTATAATGACCGCACATGATGCTCCATACTGTATATTGACCGCACATGATGCTCCATACTGTATAATGACTGCACATGATGCTCCATACTGTATAATGACCGCACATGATGCTCCATACTGTATAATGGCCGCGCATGATGCTCCATACTGTATAATGACCGCACATGATGCTCCATACTGTATAATGACTGCACATGATGCTCCATACTGTATATACTGTGCACTGTACTATGTGCACATATATAGTGTTATATACACTGAGCACTGACCAGGCTGCAGGAACTCACATTATAATATACTATATTATAATGTGAGTTCCTGCAGCCTGGTCAGTGCTCAGTGCACATAACACTATATATGTGCACATAGTACAAATATATATCTGATATATAATGTGGGATGTCCTGGAGCCGGGCTCAGGGTCACACAGTGCAGGGTGAGGATCACTGTGACTTATTGCTGCAGCTTCAGCTTACATGCAGATCGGGTGACGCTGGAGCCGAGACCTTATCTGTATGTAAACTTAAGGTGGTGCAATAAATCTCACAGTACAGAGAGATCCTCTACAGAAAGCAGATAAGAAAGCAGGAGTGAGATGAAGCCCGTCACATACCTCCTGCCGGGACCCCATGGCTTTCTACTAACTTCATCTCTCCTCTCCGGCGCGCAGGTGACGTCAGATCAGCAGACACACAGGCTCCTGCTGTGTCTGCAATAGGAGGATGCCGGCCGGCACTTGTACACTGCTAATACAGTGCGGGGCCTGCACCCGTGCACCGATCTACTGCAGCAGCACAAAGCCGGGCCCCTGTATGTCCCTGCCTGCAAGGGCCCCCCTCCACCTCCGGCCCCGGTGCGGCTGCACCAGTTGAACCGGCGGTAGGTCCGCCCCTGCTTTTATGTACATATGTATTTATTTTTCTATGTCCCTCCTATCTGCATTCTGTTTCTCCCTTCCCTTTTCCTCCCATTTTTCTTGTTACAGATACTATTTCTATGTAGATTTCCTTATGTGTGTATTGTAACCCTTCCTTATTAAATTAATAAAAATTATTTTTAAGACTAACAGACAATAACCTCAACAAGCCACTATCCATCAAAAAGAAAACATTATTTGGGTGTTCAGAAACAAGACTAAATATTACAAAGAGATAAATCACAGATAGTCCAAATAGCCACAAGATACTTAAGAAGATTTAGCATATTGAACTATACCTTAAGTGATTAAATATCATGAAAAATGCCATATATCAGGTATAAAGTACCAAATACTGAAGCAGGCCACACATTTTTCACACACCTTACTCAAGTGAATATAATCTTGACATACGATGCCACAACAATAGACACTAATATATAGATAGACAAGATAATTGCCTAGCCAGATAAATAAGATATAAATCCTAACTATCCTTTACATGTCCCTCATGAATGTCAATGCCTTGCTGCGGAGGTTGGCACCCTAGGTTGGTCGCAATGTGGCACCCCCATTCACAGACGGCTATCCCTGCTTCAACTTGGTATATGTCCTATACTGTAAATAAGGCCAGGGTCCTTGTGACCATGATGTCAGATCTTTGTTAATAGAAAATTCAAAAATTCCAATAAATCACAGATATATAATCTAAATCAGGTACGTTAGGTAGAATATTCCAACACAACACCGATAAATAACAGTAAATGATGCCATGAGTAGAGATGGGCAGACACCTGGATGTTCGGGTCCAGCGGGTTCGGCTGAACAGTTACAAAATGTTTGGGTTTGGGTACCAGGACAGTACTTGAACCTGAACCTTAACCTGGACCCCATTCACTTGAATGAGGGGCCCGAACATCCAATATTTGCCACAATGTCATGTGCAAGACAGCGCCGAAAACACCGCTTCTGATCGGCGGTGAAATCATCCCCGCAAGTCAGAGCTTCGGTTCCCATGCTGTCAAAAGACAGCATGAGTGCTCAGCTATGATCGGAGATATAAAGTTTACCTCCGGTCACTGGTGTCAGTGGATGGGACTACAGCTCCCATCATCTGACACTTGCTGCCACTAATAACAACGAGAGGAGGAGCGGCTGATGGGTGTATTCATTAGCGAACTCCTGCACAGTAAATAAATAATTAACAGAAAACCCGGGATGTGTTTCCTTGTATTTTTGATAACCAGCCAGGCAAAACTCACAGCTAGGGGCTGCAACCCTCAGCTGTCAGCTTCAACAAGTCTAGCTATCAAGAATAGAGGGGTCCCCATGCTGTATTTTTAAATTATTTAAATAAATAATTTAAAAAATGGCGTGGGGTCCTCCCCATTTTTGACAACCAGCCTTGTTAAAGCAGACAGCTGGGGGCTGGTATTCTCAGGTTAGTAAGGGACAATGGATATTGCTCCCCCCCCCCGCCTAAAAATAGCAGCCTGCAGCTGCCCAGGAAAGTCACATCTACTAGATGTGCCAATTCTGGCGCTTTGCCCGGCTCTTCCCACTTGCCCTGTAGCGATGGCAAGTTTCATATTTGTGGGGTTGATGTCACCTTTGTATTGTCAGGTGGCATCAATCCAATGGCTTAGTAATGGAGAGGCGAATGTAAGACACCCATCCATTACTAATCCTGTCGTTACCTGGTAAATAAAGACACAGAAAGAGTAAAGTCCTTTATTAGAAATAAAACAAAACACACTTTTTCATTTTTATTTAAAAATAACAAACACAGTTCTACTCAACACCTAATTCCACCCAAGCTCTTGCTGTTATTAGTGGCAGCAGGTGTCAGATGATGGGAGATGTAGTCCCATCTGCTGACACCTATGACTGGAGGTAAACTTTATACTTGCAATCACAGCTGAGCGCTTGCACGGTCTTTTGACAGCGTGGGAACTGCAGCTGTCTGACCAGCAGGGATTATTTCACTGCCGATCAGAAGTGGTGTTTGCCGCACTGTCATGCACATGACAGCGTGGCAAACATCTAGTGTTTGGGCAGCCAAACCTGAACACTACGGACTTCCTGATGAAGTCCGTGTTCGGTGTCCATGCCCGAACAGTAGGTGTTCGTTACGAACGCCGAACTTTACTGTTCAGATTCACCCATCTGTAGCCATGAGTATTTCTATTTTTCTGGTCTCTTTTTGACTTTGTTAGTATTTGATTTCAATAAATGGTATATTTTAACAGGATTTTTTCTGATAAGCCGTGTATTGTTAACCCGTCACTTGGTAAGCTTAGATTCCAGTATTAGGTGATCCATTTAAGGCAACATTAGATACTGCCTATTACTTTGAAATATATGGTGGTATTATATATGCTGTGTCTGGCAATGTTATCACACTTCTATATGGTAGTATAATGTTGCCCAATAATACAAAACATCAATGTAAAACAAATTTAAATGGGAGAGACATAATACTTTCCTTTTTTTTTTTACTAAGAGCTCATATTCTTCAATACTTGCCCTGTTGTATACATTCGACTCCTCACAACAATGTTGTGACTGTGCTGGATACTTACTGACTTTAATCAATACAGTTCAGTTGCCTACCCCACACTCGCCTTTACTCCCCCAGTCCAAACCACCACCATCAAAACCCAAATCTCATTATTAACATATGATTATAAAATTTTATATTTGTTAAATTTGTATAATATGAAAAATACAAAATTGGAGAAAATCCTGCAAAAATTGTGACTGTTGGTAAAAAAATTAAGGTGACTGTATCTGAAGTGTTTGTCCAGATTGGCCATACCTACCATAGATTGAATTTTGCATGGATGGCTAAAAACTTACTAATGGGTGAGATTGAACCAAAAGACTCAGCTAAAAATGACAACCTTTATCTAGAAGTTATCAAAAAACATAAAATAGAAATGCAATAAAAGAATGTGGAACACAGAAATGGATACCTCCTAGGAAACAGATCAGGATAACATCGGGATTACTCACGTACAATACATAATGCACCAAATCTATATATTTATATGGATATGAGAATGAGCGAAGTGACTGAGTCAGACATAATAGAGACCAAAAGTGACGGCAGCATCAGTGCAAGTATTGATGTAAAATAATAGATAGGAAAGAGATATGAGTGGAAAAGACCAAGACCCCAACTGGTGTTTCACATTAGCTTCTTCCAATGGGTATAAGTTCAGGGTGGGAAAACTGTATTTTTATATGTTTACTCACCATTTCCCTTTTCCTTGTTTATTGTACCATATGAAGAAAAATTTCATGCCTTTGCATGCTTTTATTTTATTTATATGCCTGTATATATTTTTTCTTCTATGTGCACATATGTATATCTTTTTTCTCTCATTTATTTTTACTATACGTTATTCAATTATATAGAGGTACACTTGTACGCATTTGCACCTTTTCACTTACTTCTTTCATCCTTCCCTCTTTTCTCTTTTTTTCCTTTTCATAGCACCTTCTTATATTTAGTAGTTTATTGTTAACACATTGATTCACTTTAACACGTATTCATTTGCACTCTGCACTATATAATGCACTTTTCACAAACGTGACAATGGCCACCAAACCAGGATCGGTGGAAGAGCTGCGGAAAGAGATCCAAAAGATACAAGAAGAATTGTCTGAATCAAATGTATTAATTTTCCATCATAGCACATCATTTCCACTGTCTTGCTCAAATGTTTTCACACATCTTTGATCCATCTTACTGATCTAATCATCTGATGTTGTACAAAGTTCTTCCACTTAATGTCCTGTCATTGCGTTGTGCTCACCTGTAAGAAGAAGGACCGGACCGGGGGTACATGTCTTGTGCTGGGTCCAGAACTGTCGGGGCTGTCACCTCTGTTGTCCGAGGGAAAGCTTAGAGACCCAGATCTGTTATGACCCCAGTGGACAGGGTCTCAGAGGAACATGTAAGTCTGCAAGATACAAAAATCCAGCTCATAGGGCTGTGGTAACTGGGTTGACCAAATAGCTACTCCTAACGCCAACACTAGAAGTAGCCGGGGATCATGCCTACGGTGATCGCTAGATGACTCGCGCCAGCCGGAGAATCTAACTACCCCTAGGAGAAGAAAACAAAGACCTCTCTTGCCTCCAGAGAAAGGGACCCCAAAGCAAGATACAAGCCCCCCACAAATAATAACGGTGAGGTAAGAGGAAATGACAAACACAGAAATGAACCAGGTTCAGCAAAGAGAGGCCAGCTTACTAATAGCAGAATATAGCAAGATAACTTATCTGGTCAACAAAAACCCTATAAAAATCCACGCTGGAGATTCAAGAACCCCCGAACCGTCTAACGGTCCGGGGGGAGAACACCAGCCCCCTAGAGCTTCCAGCAAAGGTCAGGATACAGATAGGAACAAGCTGGACAAAAATACCAAACAAAACAAAAGCAAAAAGCAAAGAAGCAGACTTAGCTTGAAAAACAGGAACCAGGATCAGAGGACAAGAGCACAACAGATTAGCTCTGATTTCAACGATGCCAGGCATTGAACTAAAGGTCCAGGGAGCTTATATAGCAACGCCCCTGAACTAACGGCCCAGGTGAGGATATAGAAAAAGACAGACGCTCCAGAGTCAAATCACTAATGACCACTAGAGGGAGCAAAAATCAAAATCACAACAGTACCCCCCCCTTAGTGAGGGGTCACCGAACCCTCACCACGACCACCAGGGTGATCAGGATGAGCGGCGTGAAAGGCACGAACTAAATCGGCCGCATGAACATCAGAGGCGACCACCCAGGAATTATCTTCCTGACCATAGCCCTTCCACTTGACCAGGTACTGAAGCCTCCGCCTGGAGAGACGAGAATCCAAGATCTTCTCCACCACGTACTCCAACTCGCCTTCAACCAACACCGGAGCAGGAGGCTCAGCAGAAGGAACCACAGGCACAACGTACCGCCGCAACAAGGACCTATGAAACACGTTGTGGATAGCAAATGACACAGGAAGATCCAGGCGAAAGGATACAGGATTAAGAATTTCCAATATCTTGTAAGGACCAATAAAACGAGGTTTAAATTTGGGAGAGGAAACCTTCATAGGAACAAAGCGGGAAGAAAGCCACACCAAATCCCCAACACGTAGTCGGGGACCCACACCGCGGCGGCGGTTGGCAAAGCGCTGAGCCCTCTCCTGTGACAACTTCAAGTTGTCCACCACAAGATTCCAGATCCGCTGCAACCTATCCACCACAGAATCCACCCCAGGGCAGTCAGAAGGTTCCACATGACCCGAAGAAAAACGAGGGTGGAAACCAGAGTTGCAGAAAAACGGCGAAACCAAGGTGGCGGAACTAGCCCGATTATTAAGGGCAAACTCAGCTAACGGCAAGAAGGTCACCCAATCGTCCTGATCAGCAGAGACAAAACACCTCAAATAAGCCTCCAAAGTCTGATTAGTTTGCTCCGTCTGTCCATTAGTCTGAGGATGGAAAGCAGACGAAAACGACAAGTCAATGCCCATCCTACTACAAAAGGATCGCCAGAATCTGGAAACGAACTGGGATCCTCTGTCTGACACAATATTCTCAGGGATGCCGTGCAAACGAACCACGTTCTGGAAAAACACAGGAACCAGATCGGAAGAGGAAGGCAGCTTAGGCAAAGGAACCAAATGGATCATCTTGGAGAAGCGATCACATATCACCCAGATAACAGACATGCCCTGAGACACCGGAAGATCAGAAATGAAATCCATGGAGATATGTGTCCAAGGTCTCTTAGGGACAGGCAAGGGCAAGAGCAACCCGCTGGCACGAGAACAGCAAGGCTTAGCTCGAGCACAAGTCCCACAGGACTGTACAAATGACCGCACATCCCTAGACAAGGAAGGCCACCAAAAGGATCTGGCCACCAGATCTCTGGTGCCAAAAATTCCTGGGTGACCTGCCAACACCGAGGAATGAACCTCGGAAATGACTCTGCTGGTCCACTTATCAGGCACAAACAGTCTGTCAGGTGGACAAGAATCAGGCCTATCAGCCTGAAATCTCTGCAACACACGTCGCAGATCTGGAGAAATAGCTGACAAGATAATACCATCCTTAAGAATACCAACAGGTTCAGCGACTCCAGGAGCATCAGGCACAAAGCTCCTGGAAAGAGCATCGGCCTTCACATTCTTTGAACCTGGTAAATACGAGACAACAAAGTCAAAACGGGAGAAAAACAATGACCAGCGGGCCTGTCTAGGATTCAGGCGTTTAGCAGACTCGAGATACATCAGATTTTTGTGATCAGTCAAGACCACCACACGATGCTTAGCACCCTCGAGCCAATGACGCCACTCCTCAAATGCCCATTTCATGGCCAACAACTCCCGATTGCCCACATCATAATTTCGCTCCGCAGGCGAAAACTTCCTAGAGAAAAAGGCGCAAGGTCTCATAACAGAGCAACCAGGGCCTCTCTGCGACAAAACGGCCCCTGCTCCAATCTCTGAAGCATCCACCTCAACTTGAAAGGGAAGCGAGACATCAGGCTGACACAAAACAGGCGCCGAAGTAAACCGACGTTTCAACTCCTGGAAAGCCTCCACGGCAGCAGGAGCCCAATTAACCACATCGGAGCCCTTCTTGGTCATATCCGTCAAAGGTTTCACAATGCTAGAAAAGTTAGCGATAAAACGACGGTAGAAGTTAGCGAAACCCAAGAACTTCTGAAGACTCTTAACTGACGAGGGCTGAGTCCAATCAAGAATAGCTCGGACCTTGACTGGGTCCATCTCCACAGCAGAAGGGGAAAAAATGAACCCCAAAAAGGGAACCTTCTGTACACCAAAAAGACACTTTGAGCCCTTGACAAACAAAGAATTTTCACGCAAAATTTTAAAGACCATCCTGACCTGCTCCACATGCGAGTCCCAATTATCAGAAAAAAACAGAATATCATCCAGATAAACGATCAGAAATTTATCCAGATAGTTCCGGAAAATGTCATGCATAAAGGACTGAGAAACTGAAGGGGCATTAGAGAGCCCAAAAGGCATCACCAAGTACTCAAAATGACCTTCGGGCGTATTGAATGCGGTTTTCCATTCATCCCCTTGCTTAATGCGCACAAGGTTGTACGCACCACGAAGGTCTATCTTGGTAAACCACTTGGCACCTTTAATCCGGGCAAACAAGTCAGACAACAGCGGCAAAGGATACTGAAATTTGACAGTGATCTTATTTAAAAGCCAATAGTCAATACAAGGCCTCAAAGATCCGTCCTTTTTAGCCACAAAAAAGAATCCCGCACCAAGAGGGGAAGAAGACGGACGGATGTGTCCTTTCTCCAGAGACTCCTTGATATATGAACGCATAGCGGTATGTTCAGGTATCGACAGATTAAACAGTCTTCCCTTAGGAAATTTACTGCCTGGAATCAAATCTATTGCACAGTCACATTCCCTATGAGGAGGCAATGCACTGGACCTGGACTCGCTAAAGACATCCTGATAATCAGACAAGTACTCCGGAACTTCCGAAGGCGTAGAAGAAGCAATAGACACAGGCAGGGAATCCTCATGAATACCACAACAGCCCCAACTAGACACTGACATAGCCTTCCAGTCAAGGACTGGATTATGGGTCTGTAACCATGGCAGCCCCAAAACAACCAAATCATGCATTTTATGTAGAACGAGAAAACGTATCACCTCGCGGTGTTCAGGAGTCATGCACATGGTAACCTGTGTCCAATACTGCGGCTTATTTTCTGCCAATGGCGTAGCATCAATACCCCTAAGAGGGATAGGATTTTCTAATGGTTCAAGAATAAAACCACAGCGCTTAGCAAATGAGAGATCCATAAGACTCAGGGCAGCACCTGAATCTACAAACGCCATGACAGGATAAGATGACAGTGAGCAAATCAAAGTTACAGACAGAATAAACTTAGGATGCAAATTACCAACGGTGACAGGACTAACAACCTTAGATATACGTTTAGAGCATGCTGAGATAACATGTGTAGAATCACCACAGTAGTAGCACAAGCCATTCTGGCGTCTATGAATTTTCCTCTCATTTCTAGTCAGGATTCTATCACATTGCATCAAATCAGGTGTCCGTTCAGACAACACCATGAGGGAATTTGCGGTTTTTCTATCACATTGCATCACATCAGGTGTCTGTTCAGACAACAACATGAGGGAATTTGCGGTTTTGCGCTCCCGCAACCGCCGGTCAATTTGAATAGCCAGGGACATGGTATCATTCAGACCTGTGGGAATGGGAAAACCCACCATAACATTCTTAATGGCCTCAGAAAGGCCATTTCTAAAATTAGCGGCCAGTGCACACTCGTTCCAATGTGTCAGCACGGACCATTTCCGAAATTTTTGGCAATACACCTCAGCCTCGTCCTGGCCCTGAGACATAGCCAGCAAGGCTTTCTCTGCCTGAATCTCAAGATTGGGTTCCTCATAAAGTAAACCGAGCGCCAGAAAAAACGCATCAATATCAGCCAATGCCGGATCTCCTGGCGCCAACGAAAAAGCCCAATCCTGAGGGTCACCCCGTAAGAATGAAATAACAATTTTTACTTGTTGAGCAGAGTCTCCAGACGAACAAGGTTTCAGGGACAAAAATAATTTACAATTATTCCTGAAATTCCTAAACTTAAATCGGTCTCCTGAAAACAGTTCAGGAATCGGAATCTTGGGTTCAGACCTAGGATTTCTGGTAACATAATCTTGTATACCCTGCACACGAGCGGCAAGCTGGTCCACACTTGTAATCAAGGTCTGGACATTCATGTCTGCAGCAAGCTTAAGCGACTCTGAGGTAAAGGGGAAAAGGAAAAAAAAAAAAAAAAAAAATGAGAGAGGAAAAAAAAAAAAACTCAAAATTTTCTTTCTTATAATCCCACTTCTGCAATGCATTAAACATTTAATACTGGCCTGGCATACTGTTATGACCCCAGTGGACAGGGTCTCAGAGGAACGTGTAAGTCTGCAAGATACAAAAATCCAGCTCATAGGGCTGTGGTAACTGGGTTGACCAAATAGCTACTCCTAACGCCAACACTAGAAGTAGCCGGGGATCATGCCTACGGTGATCGCTAGATGACTCGCGCCAGCCGGAGAATCTAACTACCCCTAGGAGAAGAAAACAAAGACCTCTCTTGCCTCCAGAGAAAGGGACCCCAAAGCAAGATACAAGCCCCCCACAAATAATAACGGTGAGGTAAGAGGAAATGACAAACACAGAAATGAACCAGGTTCAGCAAAGAGAGGCCAGCTTACTAATAGCAGAATATAGCAAGATAACTTATCTGGTCAACAAAAACCCTATAAAAATCCACGCTGGAGATTCAAGAACCCCCGAACCGTCTAACGGTCCGGGGGGAGAACACCAGCCCCCTAGAGCTTCCAGCAAAGGTCAGGATACAGATAGGAACAAGCTGGACAAAAATACCAAACAAAACAAAAGCAAAAAGCAAAGAAGCAGACTTAGCTTGAAAAACAGGAACCAGGATCAGAGGACAAGAGCACAACAGATTAGCTCTGATTTCAACGATGCCAGGCATTGAACTGAAGGTCCAGGGAGCTTATATAGCAACGCCCCTGAACTAACGGCCCAGGTGAGGATATAGAAAAAGACAGACGCTCCAGAGTCAAATCACTAATGACCACTAGAGGGAGCAAAAAGCAAAATCACAACACAGATCGACCTCTGCATGACAAAGCAAGGGGCATGGCGACTAAGAAAAAGCCTGAGAGCATGCGTAAGCAGATAGACTTGAGGGGAAGAGACAGCACGCAGCAGGGACAAGAGAGTGCTCCGACTACTGAGCACCTAAATAGCGCAGGACCACGTTCGTGCTTCCCTGCAGTAACTCACAAACACTGTGACCAGTATCTTGCCATGTGCTCACTGGCTCCTGCGACGCGAGGTGTCAGACGCTCTGGGCCCATGAGTAATGCGTGCACACAGCTTGGTAAAGACCAATTGACTCACCGACAACTGTGCTCTCATCCCCCGGTATACATCTGTTGAGCCATGTTAGGTTCCTTTAGTGTTGTGGACTGTTCTGCACCCTGCGCAGCAAACTCCGGACCAAGGAACTCATTAAAGACGCCAAGGACAAGCCACTGCCATCGGGATTCGACTCAAGGACACCTACAGGACGACACGGGATACATCCCGTGCTGACCATGTTGGCGCCACCATACCTATTGTGGACTCTTCAGTCAGTAAGCCATCAGACTAATAAGTTAACTCTTGAGAACTGTTGTTATCTTCATCATATACTTTACCCCATTCCGTATACCAAACTGTTTTATTCTACCTCCTCCCTGCGTGGAATATACCCCTGTTTCAGTTTCAATAACAGTCCAACAGCACGGAGGTGGCAGAGCAAGCAGTTGGGGGAGCAGCTGGGGGAACCCCAAGGTCCAGCATATCCCTGGGGGCTATGTTAAATAACCTCCCAAAATTTTCTGGAAGCAACACTCTGCTTTGGGACTGGACTGAGCGGGTCAGTGGAATGATGAAGATGCACCCCATGACTCCCGCATTAGAGGCAGAGTTTGCCATGTTGGCTCTGGAGGGGGAGGCAAAGAATTCTGTCAGGCTCAGACCCCCTGAGAGTGAGACACTTTTGACAAAATGCTTCAAATACAAGAAGAAACACACGAAGACCCCAAACACATAGGGGAATTATACATGCGTTTATTTAGCCGTGTTCAAAGGGAAGGGGAGACTGTGACCCAGTACATGAATGTGTTACAGGAGGTCCATACTGCAATTATCAAGAAAGACAGTGTAGGAGTAGGGTCTACTGATGTAGTATTGCGGGATCAGTTAGTGACCAGCTTTAGAGATGAGCTACTGAAACAGGCCTTGCAGGAGCGCTTGCGTGTGAATCCGCGCATGACCTTTCTAGAAGTTGGGAACAAGGAGCAGGGGTTGACAGTCCCGATGGGGAAGGTCCGGAGTAGGGGGGTATCTGTGACCATGGCAACCAAACCAGGAGGGGTGGAAGAGATGCAGAAAAAGATCCAGAATATACAAGAAGAATTGTCTGAATCAAAGAAAAAACTCACAGCATCATCAAACTTGTCCAGGGGTAGAACTGGTCCTGAGCCCTGTAGGGAAGTGAGGACATCCCGTCAAGAAGAACTTCTCACCTACATGCTATAACTGCGGTGAGACTGGACATTTGGCTCAGGTTGTGTATGATGGGGGTGACCCCTTCAACGCGGTCCGTTATACTAGGAGGCTCCAAGGCTTGGGGACGCCGCCCGAAGCCTGAACAATCAAGAAGGAGAATTAAAAGTCCCACAAGTCTTGTTTCCATGTGTCCTCTCATTTGGGCTGAAATTGATGGCCGGACCATACATTGTTTGGTTGACACCGGCTCTCAAGTGACCACAATGCCTGAGACATATTTCGGATGGCATTTTCCTGAAACGATGCAGCCTGAATGGGGCCCAGTGACAAAGTTGATGGCTGCCAATCATTTACCCATCCCGGTCGCAGGGGTGGTCTGGATGCAAGTTAATATTTGTGGCAAAGATCTGGGCCGGAAGGGAGTGGTGTTGACCGCTGGAGATGCAAGCAACGGTCATGCTGTTACTCTGTGGATGAACATCTTGAAGGAACTGGGGAGTCTTCTTATCAATGAATCACCAGATGTGTTCCTGAAACAGTGGAGCCCTCATACTCCTTAGAGGAAAATGTTCCAGCAGTTGATCAGTGTGGCCCTAGCCCAAGAAACCTCTAGTGATGGGAAGACGCTGGGAAAAGTGATCGTTCCAGTCACAGCCAACCTTGTTCTGCCACGGAGCCAAGCTGTGCTCACCCTGCCCATCCGAGCTTGCACCCCCCTAGAAGGAGTCGAGATTCAGATAGAGCCAGCTTTGATGGAGCAACGCTGGGTGGCTCGGATGATGAAGTTTCGATATAGAATAGCCTACAAGAGGGGGGCTGAGAATACTCATGCAGATGCCTTGTCCTGAGTAACACATGACAGACCTGGATCCAACTGGAAAGAAGAACTGGAGTCTGAAGGACACCTACAGGATGACACCGGATCCACCCCGAGCTGACCGTGTTGGTGCCACCGTACCTATTGTTGACTCTTCAGTTAGGAAGCCGTCAGACTGATAAGTTAACTCTTGAGAACTGTTGCTATCTTCATCATATAATTTACACCATCTCGTATACCAAACTCTTAAGCCCCAGTTTTATTCTACTTCCTCCCTGCATGGAGTATACCTGTTTCAGTAAGCCAAGTTAACTCTTGCTCTCTCTCCTGTTCGTTACTGCATCCCGCAACCTGCTCACACACCGCGACTGACAAACTTCAGGCTTCTAAGGTGAAACATCCAGTGATTCCGGGTGCCAAATTTCCCAAGGCCCATCTATTCAATCTTTCGGGTCCTGAGCAGGATGCCATAAAGGAGTATATTTCTGAGAGTCTCCGTAAGGGGCATATTTGCCCTTCCATTTCACCTGTGGCAGCCGGGTTCTATTTTGTAAAAAAAAAAGAAAAGATGGCGGTCTTCACCCTTGCCTCGACTTTCGGGAACTTAATAAGATCACTGTTAGAAACACATACTCGCTTCCTCTTATTCCTGATTTTTGTAATCAATTTTCTGGGGCCAAATGGTTTTCGAAAATGGATTTGTGGGGGACCTATAACCTGTTTCGGGTATGAGAGGGGAACAAGTGGAAGACTGCATTTCTCACATCTGAGGGATTGTTCGAAAATCTAGTTATGCCTTTTGTTTTGACAAATGCCCCAGCAGTTTTTCAGAATTTCATTAATTTTGTGTTTTCTGATCTTATTGCAAGCTTTGTGGTTATATATCTAGATGATATTCTGATTTATTCAGCTGATAAACAAATTATTCTTGGTCATTTGTGTATGGTTCTCCAGAGGCTCAGGGAGAATCAATTCTTCGCTAAGTTGGAGAAGGGTTAATTTTTTGTTCAGGAACTGTCATTCTTGGGGTTCATTGTGTCAGGGGAAGGGTTTCGTATAGATCCCAAGAAGGTTCAGGCCATCATTGATTGGGTTCAGCCCTGAGATTTGAAGGGTTTGCAGCACGTCTTGGGATTCACTAATTATTATCAAAGGTTTATCAATGGGTTTTCACAGGTGATCAAACCCCTTGCTGATCTGACACAAAAGGGGGCTGATGTCAAAAATTGGTCAACTTCAGCCGTAGCATCATTTCTGTCATTAAAAAAGAGCTTCATGTCCGCTCTAGTTCTGGTCCAACCAGATCCGTCCAAGCCTTTCATTGTGGAGGTTGATGCTTCAGAGGTGGGGGTGGGGGCAGTGTTGTCACAGGGGCCCGCCACATTGACCAATTTGAGGCCCTGTGCCTTCTTTCCCAAGAAGTTCTCCCCGGCTGAGAAAAATTATGAGCTTTTTGCGGTTAAATAAATACTATAAAGGAAAATAACGGGTTACAAGAGCCACAGCCAGCTCACCGACAACCACAGGAGCACGGAACTTCATCCTGACCCAGACGTGCAGCAACAGAAGATGAGAAGAAATAATGTATATGTTCCAACTCCTTAAAATTCAAAAAAAGTGTTTATTAATCCATTTAAAGTATAAAATAGAGCAAAAATCCTTGCATACAATGGATACGAACAGGTGGAAATAACAGCTTAAAGCGACGCGTTTCAATCTAAAAAGATTAAGATTAAGAGCTGGAAAGGTGAGGCGCATAGTGGATTCTCGGTGGGTTTGTTGCACCTTACAGTATCTTGTGCATTGGAAAGGGTATAGTCTGGAGGATCGGTCGTGGGTTCCGGCTCATTCTGTACATGCTGATCATCTGGTCTGGTTATTTCATGCCAGGTATCCTGGGACCCTGGGGGTCTGGTGGCCTCCTATTGAGAGGGGGTATTGTCATGATTCAGGACGGGGCTTTTTCTCCCATCCTGGTTTGGTTAGGGTTAACTTTGTATGGACTCTCTTTGGTTCGAGGAGGGCTATTTAGACCTGCTGCTTGCGAGGCTCTAAGTCAGTGATACTACCATTACTCAGCTTGAGCAGCTGACCCAGGTTTCTCTGTAGGATACTGTATCATTGTTCCTCTGTGTGTGTGTTTACCCGTGATTTACTCGGCTAATCCCTGGTTCTGCTTCTGCCTTCTGATTTGGTACTATTCTGAACTCTCTGGTCCTGATCCTCGGCTTTGTCTCTGACCTTCCCCTGTCTTACCCTCTGGATCCCGCATTTCCGTCTGGCTGCTGACCCCCCACCATTCTCCTGTCTCGTCCTCCGGCTCTTAAACGTCTCTCCGGCCTCTGACCTCGGCTTAAAAGCCGTCTCCCGTCCGCTCGCGTGGGTTGGTGTTATGATCCTTAGTGGTTGAGGATCACAAATTACTCCAGCTAAGTAACAAACATAGGACAAGCTCTAGGGAGGTGGCAAACTGGACTGACCGCAAATCTGAACCTATCCAAACACACTAGAAGTAGCCGGTGAATGTGTCCAAAATCCTAGACGTCTCGAGCCAGCCTGAGGAACTAACTACCCCTAGAGAGAGAGAAAGACCTCACTTGCCTCCAGAGAAATAATCCCCAAAGATATAGAAGCCCCCACCAAATAATAACGGTGAGGTAAGAGGAAGGCACATACACAGGGGTGAAAGCAGATTCAGCAAATGAGGCCCACTAATACTAGATAGCAGAAAATAGAAAAGGGGTCTGTGCGGTCAGTAAAAAACCCTTACAAAATATCCACACTGAGATTTCTAGAACCCCCGCACCAACTAACGGTGTGGGGGGAGAAACTCAGTCCCCTAGAGCAACCAGCAAGCGAGGAAATCACATTTTAGCAAGCTGGACAAGAAACATGATGAATGCTGATAATCAAAAAATGAACAAACAAAAACTTAGCTTGTCTTGGAGAGACTGGGAGCAAGGTAGTCACAAGGAATCTGAAGAGCACTGAATACATTGATAGCAGGCAAGGAACTGAGTATCCAGGTGAGCTAAATAGGAAACCAGCCAAGGATAACGAACCAGCTGATGCTGCCAACCTGCAGAAAGACAACACTACACAGTACCGCTCGTGACCACTAGAGGGAACCCAAAAATAGAGTTCACAACAGTACCCCCCCCCCTTGAGGAGGGGTCACCGAACCCTCATCAAGACCCCCAGGGCGATCAGGATGAGCCGCGTGGAAGGCACGAACCAAATCGGCCGCATGAACATCAGAGGCGACAACCCAGGAATTATCTTCCTGACCTTAGCCCTTCCACTTAACCAAATACTGAAGCCTCCGTCTAGAGATACGAGAATCCTAAATCTTCTCCACCACGTACTCCAATTCGCCCTCGACCAGCACTGGAGCAGGAGGCTCAACAGAAGGAACCACAGGTACCACATACCTCCGCAACAAAGACCTATGGAACACATTATGAATGGCAAACGATGCTGGGAGATCCAAACGAAAAGACACCGGGTTAAGGATTTCCAAGATCTTATAAGGACCGATGAAGCGAGGCTTGAATTTAGGAGAGGAGACCTTCATAGGAACATACCGAGAAGACAGCCACACCAAATCCCCAACACGAAGTCGGGGACCCACACCGCGGCGGCGGTTGGCAAAGCGCTGAGCCTTCTCCTGTGACAACCTCAAATTGTCCACCACATGGTTTCAAATCTGCTGCAACCTATCCACCACAGAATCCACCCCAGGACAGTCAGAAGACTCAACCTGACCCGAGGAAAAACGAGGATGGAAACCAGAATTGCAGAAAAAAGGCGAAACCAAAGTAGCAGAACTAGCCCGATTATTAAGGGCAAACTCGGCCAATGGCAAAAAAGTCACCCAATCATCCTGATCAGCAGAAACAAAACATCTCAAATAAGTTTCCAACGTCTGATTAGTTCGCTCGGTTTGGCCATTAGTCTGAGGATGGAAGGCCGACGAAAAAGACAAATCAATGCCCATCTTAGCACAAAAAGTCCGCCAAAACCTGGACACAAACTGGGATCCTCTATCAGACACAATATTTTCAGGAATGCCGTACAAGCGAACCACATTCTGAAAAAATAGAGGAACCAAATCGGAGGAAGAAGGCAACTTAGGCAAGGGCACCAAATGGACCATCTTAGAAAAAGGATCACACACCACCCAGATGACAGACATTTTCTGAGATACTGGAAGATCCGAAATAAAATCCATGGAAATGTGCGTCCAAGGCCTTTTCGGAACAGGCAAAGGCAAAAGCAAACCGCTGCCACGAGAACAGCAAGGCTTAGCCCGAGCACAAATCCCACAAGACTGCACAAAGGAACGCACATCCCGCGACAAGGAAGGCCACCAGAAGGACCTAGCCACCAAATCTCTGGTACCAAAAATCCCAGGATGACCCGCCAACACCGAAGAATGGACCTCGGAAATAACTCTGCTGGTCCATCTATCCGGGACAAACAGTCTCTCTGGTGGACAACGGTCAGGTCTATCCGCCTGAAATTTCTGCAGTACTTGTCGCAAATCTGGGGAAATGGCAGACAAAATCACTCCCTCTCTGAGAATACCAGCCGGCTCAGAAACTCCCAGAGAGTCAGGCACAAAACTCCTAGAAAGTGCATCAGCTTTCACGTTCTTCGAACCAGGCAGGTATGAGACCACGAAGTTGAAACGGGAGAAAAACAACGACCAACGAGCCTGTCTAGGATTCAGGCGCTTGGCAGATTCAAGGTAAATCAGATTTTTGTGATCAGTCAAGACCACCACACGATGTTTAGCTCCTTCGAGCCAATGTCGCCACTCCTCAAATGCCCACTTCATAGCCAACAACTCCCGATTACCAACATCATAATTCCGCTCGGCAGGCGAAAACTTTCTTGAAAAGAAAGCACATGGCTTCATCACAGAGCCATCAGAGCTTCTCTGCGACAAAACAGCCCCTGCTCCAATCTCAGAAGCATCAACCTCGACCTGGAAGGGGAGAGAGACATCTGGCTGACATAAGACTGGAGCTGAAGAAAACTGGTGCTTCAGCTCCCAAAAGGCCTCCACGGCCGCAGGAGACCAATTAGTCACATCAGAACCCTTCTTGGTCAAATCTGTCAAAGGTTTAACCACGCTAGAAAAATTAGCGATGAAACGACGGTAAAAATTAGCAAAACCCAAGAACTTCTGAAGACTCTTAACAGACGTGGGCTGAGTCCAGTCATGAATAGCCTGGACCTTGACTGGGTCCATCTCCACAGTAGAAGGAGAAAAAATAAAACCCAAAAAGGAGACCTTCTGTACTCCGAAGAGACATTTTGAGCCCTTCACAAATAAAGCATTAGCACGCAAGACCTGAAACACCATCCTGACCTGCTTCACATGGGACTCCCAATCATCAGAAAAGACCAAAATGTCATCCAGATAAACAATCATAAATTTATCCAGATATTCTCGGAAGATGTCATGCATGAAGGACTGAAACACAGAAGGAGCATTAGAAAGTCCAAAAGGCATCACCAAGTACTCAAAATGGCCTTCGGGCGTATTAAATGCTGTTTTCCATTCATCTCCCTGCTTATTGCGCACAAGGTTATACGCACCACGGAGATCTATCTTGGTGAACCAACTGGCACCCTTAATCCGAGCAAACAAATCAGACAATAGTGGCAAAGGATACTGAAATTTGACTGTGATTTTATTCAGAAGACGATAATCTATACAAGGTCTCAAAGAACCGTCCTTCTTGGCCACAAAAAAAAATCCTGCACCAAGAGGGGAAGAGGATGGGCGAATATGTCCCTTCTCTAAAGACTCCTTTATATAACTCCGCATCGCGGCATGCTCTGGTATAGACAAATTAAAAAGTCGTCCCTTAGGAAATTTACTACCAGGAATTAAATTTATAGCACAGTCACAATCCCTATGAGGGGGCAGGGCACTGGACCTGGGCTCATCAAATACATCCTGGTAGTCAGACAAAAACTCAGGGACCTCAGAAGGAGTGGAAGAAGCAATAGACACCAACGGAGTATCGCCATGAATTCCCTGACAACCCCAACTTGACACAGACATAGCTTTCCAATCTAAAACTGGATTATGAGCCTGCAGCTATGGCAGACCCAAAACGACAACATCATGCAAATTATACAAAACAAGAAAGCGAATCACCTCCTGATGTACGGGAGTCATGCACATGGTCATTTGCGTCCAATACTGAGGCTTATTCTCAGCCAATGGTGTAGCATCAATTCCCCTCAGAGGAATAGGGAATTCCAAAGGCTCCAGGACAAAACCACAGTGCCTGGCAAACGACAAATCCATCAGATTCAGGGCAGCACCCGAATCCACAAAAGCCATAACCGGGTAGGACGACAAAGAACAAATCAAAGTAACAGACAAAATAAATTTAGGCTGTATAGTACCAATGGTGACAGGTTTAGCGAATTTTTTTAAGCGTTTAGAGCATGCTGAGATAACATGAGTAGAATCACCACAGTAAAAGCACAACCCATTTTGACATCTATGACTTTGTCGCTCAATTCTGGTCAGAGTTCGGTCACATTGCATAGACTCAGGTCTCTGTTCAGAAAATACCGCCAAAGGATGAGCAGATTTGCGCTCCCGCAAACGCCGATCAACCTGAATGGCTAAAGCCATAGAATCACTCACCATAACATTCTTAATGGCCTCAGAAAGACCTTCTCTGAAATTTGCAGCCAGGGCACACTCATTCCATTGAGTAAGCACCGACCATTTCCGAAATTTTTGACAATACACCTCTGCTTCATCCTGACCTTGAGAGATAGCCAGCAACGCTTTTTCTGCCTGATTCTCAAGATTCGGCTCCTCATAAAGCAGTCCAAGAGCCAGAAAAAATGCATCTACATTAAGCAATGCAGGATCTCCTGGCGCCAGAGAGAAAGCCCAATCTTGAGGGTCGCCACGCAACAAGGAGATAACAATTTTAACTTGCTGAGCGGAATCACCAGAGGAACGAGGTCTCAGAGATAGAAATAACTTACAATTATTCTTAAAATTTAGAAACCTAGATCTATCTCCAGAAAAGAACTCAGGAATGGGTATCTTTGGTTCTGACATAGGGCTATGAATAACAAAATCCTGAATACTTTGCACCTGTGCAGTAAGATGATCCACACTAGAAGTCAGAGTCTGAACATTCATGTCTGCAGCTGAGCTCAAAACCACCCAGAGTTCAAGGGGATGAAAGAAGCTAAACAGACTGCAGCAAAGGAAAAGCGGGAGGAAAAAAAAAAAATGTACTCAGGTCTTCTCTTTATCCCACTTCTGCGATGATTAAACACTTTTTGGCCTGCTATACTGTTATGATCCTTAGTGGTTGAGGATCACAAATTACTCCAGCTAAGTAACAAACATAGGACAAGCCCTAGGGAGGTGGCAAACTGGACTGACCGCAAATCTGAACCTATCCAAACACACTAGAAGTAGCCGGTGAACGTGTCTAAAATCCTAGACATCTCGAGCCAGCCTGAGGAACTAACTACCCCTAGAGAGAGAGAAAGACCTCACTTGCCTCCAGAGAAATAATCCCCAAAGATATAGAAGCCCCCAACAAATAATAACGGTGAGGTAAGAGGAAGGCACATACACAGGGGTGAAAGCAGATTCAGCAAATGAGGCCCACTAATACTAGATAGCAGAAAATAGAAAAGGGGTCTGTGCGGTCAGTAAAAAACCCTTACAAAATATCCACACTGAGATTTCCAGAACCCCTGCACCAACTAACGGTGTGGGGGGAGAAACTCAGTCCCCTAGAGCAACCAGCAAGCGAGGAAATCACATTTTAGCAAGCTGGACAAGAAACATGATGAATGCTGATAATCAAAAAATGAACAAACAAAAACTTAGCTTGTCTTGGAGAGACTGGGAGCAAGGTAGTCACAAGGAATCTGAAGAGCACTGAATACATTGATAGCAGGCAAGGAACTGAGTATCCAGGTGAGCTAAATAGGAAACCAGCCAAGGATAACGAACCAGCTGATGCTGCCAACCTGCAGAAAGACAACACTACACAGTACCGCTCGTGACCACTAGAAGGAGCCCAAAAATAGAGTTCACAACAGGTTGGCTATGCCCCCCGGCTGCTTGCTCTGCAGTCACGTGTCCCACCAGGTCCTGCTCCAAGTGCACGTCGCGGTGTCTGTGCTCCTCCTGGCTTGACTAAGTTCCTCGTGCAGTACCCCTAGACCTTCCCTCCGGAGACACAGCTAGTGTGTCTTACATAAAGGTTGTCATTTTTATATCTTCACCTTTTGCTTCAATTTTTTTGCTTCATTTGATTGGGAGTGCCCTAAATATACACTGCTCAAAAAAGTAAAGGGAACACTTAAACAACAGAATATAACTTCAAGTAAATCAAACTTCTGTGAAATCAAACTGTCCACTTAGGAAGCAACACTGTTTGACAATCAATTTCACATGCTGATGTGCAAATGGAATAGACAACAGATGGAAATTATTGGCAATTATGAAGACACACTCAATAAAGGAGTGGTTCTGCAGGTGGGGACCACAGACCACATCTCAGTACCAATGCTTTCTGGCTGATGTTTTGGTCACTTTTAAATGTTGGTTGTGCTTTCAGACTCGAGGTAGCAGGAGACAGACTCTACAACCCACACAAGTGGCTCAGGCAGTGTAGCTCATCCAGGATGGCACATCAATGCGAGCTGTGGCAAGAAGGTTTGCTGTGTCTGTCAGCGTATTGTCCAGAGGCTGTAGGTGCTACCAGGAGATGGGCCAGTACACCAGGAGATGTGGAAGGGGCCATAGGAGGGCAACAACCCAGCACCAGGACTGCTACCTCAGCCTTTGTGCAAGGAGGAACAGGAGGAGCACTGCCAGAGCCCTGCAAAATGACCTCCAGCAGGCCACAAGTGTGCATGTGTCTACACAAACGGTTAGAAACCAACTCCATGAGGATGGTCTTAGTGCCCGACGTCCACAGATGGGGGTTGTGCTCACAGCCCAACACCATGCAGGATGCTTGGTATTTGCCACAGAATACTAGCTTCTGTGACTGAAAAGGATTAATTATGATCCCATCAGGTTTAAAGAACAATCTTTGGACCTTTATAAATGTTTTTTCGATAGGGGTTACCCCAAATCTGTTTTTGACACCGAGTTCAAAAAGGGTTGATGAAAGTCCTCCTGTTTCATATGAAAAGAAACGCTGGGTACAACAGAATAAAAAAGAAAAAGATTCATTTTTGATTTTAGATTTGGTCATATGTACAGTCAGATTAGATCTGCGATCAACAGGAACTGGCATTTGCTACACGGAGAAAAAGAAATTGCGGATATAGTGTCCAGGGGTCCGCTGGTTACATACCGGAGGACAAAAAATATAAAAGATATTCTACTTCCGAATCGTATTAAAATCGAATCCAATAATTGGCTGCAAAAAAATATGCCTATAGGCAATCATAAATGCGGAAATTGTTCTTTCTGTTCCTTCCATCTTACCACCAAATATTTAGAGATGAGAGGTATTTCACATAAGATCCAAGATTTTATAACATGCCGCACAAATTACGTTGTATGCGTTGTTTTTTGCCCATGCGGTTTTCATTATATTGGAAAGACTATTCGTCCCTTATTCGTACGTTTCCGTGAGCACTTTAATTCCATCACCTCAGGTAAAGGGGTCCCTAGATTAATTGAACATATAAGGAAAAAACATGCAGGCAAGCCTGAAGTCTTGCGGTTTGCAGGGATTGAAACCGTTAAAATGCCTGCGCAAGGAAGTGACCTCAATAAATTATTATTAAGAAAGGAGGCTAGATAGATTATTCGGACTTGTGCTCAAGGTCCATTAGGCTTTAATGACAAACCCTACATGGCTCTGTTTTTATTTATCTGTTTTTAACAATACTTTTTGCACTGCATGTACCATATCTGGTTTTCACTTGTTCACAATTAATGATATGCTTTCACCTGATGGTGGGTGGGACAAAGGCAAAGGCTACTGATAAATATTCTGTGAGCTTTGTCCCGCATATGACCTGTTGAAGCGCAATGTAAGCTTGAAACAATCGTCGTCTGTATTTACCCCACTGTTTTACCCCTGCTGTTGGTATGATTGATGATGCTACAATAAAGGATATTGTTGCACGGGATGGTATGTGCCAATCTGCTTTCTTTTCTATGGACATACAGATTCTTTTTCTTTGGAAGTGGCACTCGTAATCCCTGGTGTGTGTGCAGCTTCATCAACCCAAGGTCATACAGCTGTGCCTTCTTCCTGCTTCTCTTCTATCATATATTGTAGGAACTATTGTGGGGTCCTTTACTGTATACATTATGGGGCAATCATACAGCGTGGAAGCTAATGTTAGGACTAGTGTTGAGCATTCCGATACCGCAAGTATCGGGTATCGGCCGATACTTGCGGGTATCGGAATTCCGATACCGAGATCCGATACTTTTGTGGTATCGGGTATCGGTATCGAAACAACATTAATGTGTAAAATAAAGAATTAAAATAAAAAATATTGCTATACTCACCTCTCCGACGCAGCCTGGACCTCACCGAGGGAACCGGCAGCGTTCTTTGCTTAAAATGCGCGCGTTTACTTCCTTCCGTGACGTCACGGCTTGTGATTGGTCGCGTGCCGCCCATGTGGCCGCGACCAATCACAGCAAGCCGTGACGTAATTTTCAGGTCCTCAATGCCTAATTCTAGGCATTCAGGAATTTAAAATTACGTTCCGGCTTGTGATTGGTCGCGTCGCGGTCACATGGGCGACGCGACCAATCACAAGCCGTGATGTCACGGGAGGCAGGAGACGCGCGCATTTTTAAAATTATGTCACGGCTTGTGATTGGTCGCGTCGCCCATGTGGCCGCGACGTGACCAATCACAGCAAGCCGTGACGTAATTTTCAGGATTTTAAAATTACGTTCCGGCTTGTGATTGGTCGCGTCGCGGTCACATGGGCGACGCGACCAATCACAAGCCGTGACGTCACGGGAGGCAGGAAACGCGCGCATTTTAAAATTACGTCACGGCTTGTGATTGGTTGCGTGCTGCCCATGTGACCGCGACGCGACCAATCACAGCAAGCCGTGACGTAATTTCAGGTCCTGGTCAGGTATTAGCAGCAGAAGACGCAGAAGACGAACACGTAACGAACTAAATACAATCTCAGCAGCTTAGGCTCATAAATCAGGAGGTGGTTTCCACCAGGGCTTTACCTCACAGGTAGCCCTCTGGGGCTTACAGAGGCTTGGCCCCAAATCCAACCCCCTCAGCCGAGGACGGGTGGACCTCACGGTCTCACGTTGGGTCGAGACCGCTGGATGATCCATGGCGCAGGCGGTATTCGGCCCCTCAACAAGGGGTCCGGTCTCCTGGGCCTCAGGGGCGGCCGGAAGAGCTGCGCACCGCTGGACATCATGAGCCCTCCAACCAGTCCCTCGCTGCCACCGGGTATACACTACAGCATCTCCAGGCTGCAGGTCGCGGTCCGCATCAATCGCTCCATGACAGGGTTCCACCTCGCCCTGGGCGACATGTACCTTCCCGATCTCCTGAATAACTCCTCGTCCTTCCTGGGAGTTGAAGGTGATCACTACACCCCACTTCGGCGGAGGATCCTGCACTTCGGCTCTCAAGTCGATCACGGCCACAGGTTGGGCTTCTCTCTCCTTCTCCTTCCGCCACGCGGCCACCAGGCGCCGCCGGTGCTCCATCCATGGCATCAGCTTCAGATCCTGCTCCTGCGGTTCACGGCCCGGTGACGGGGTCCGTGAGTCCTCTGCGGTCAGGTCTGGTGAAGAAGGGAACGCAGGGGACAGGCGAATCTCTGCAGAGTGGACCAGCCGGGAACTTGGCGACGGTTTTGGCGGGAATCAGCAATGCACAGTCTTTGCAATAAGTCACAGTTCAAGCACAATTCAGACACAATTCCAAGGCACACATGACCTGATTCTTCAGGCTTGAGTAGATCCTGTTCGTGATGCCAAGTTGGAGCGCCCCCAGATGCAGGGCCGTGGGGTACTCGGTACCGGGCCTCTCTGTCTCGGTCCTGGGGTTGTCACGGTGGCTAGACCTGGTCCGTGACCCTGCTAAGGGGTGTCCAATGAAAGACATGATGATGGTGCGTGGTGCACATCGTGATGAATAACAAGGACACAGGGTTGCAGTCTCTTTACCTCTTTACTGAAGGCTTCAGGATCCTCAATCCAGAGTACTGCTAACAGGGCTGGCTGAGACCGGCCGGTCCGATGACACATCCAGAGTTTCCTTTGCAGGTGGAAATCAGTGCCTACCTTTTAGCGCCTGTGTGTTGTAGTACCTCCCTGCTGAGCACCACGGGATAGTCCTCACAACTGTTGTGTCTGCTTCTGATGTTCTTCTCTCACAACTCGTATCTATTCTGATGTTCTTTCGCCGTCCCCCAGATGATATGGATAGGACGCACCCATATGACGGGTAGGCCTGGAGTTCTTCCGGGACCCTAGCGTCACCCCTCTCCCACAATTGCCCCCTATGTCTGCTTAGGTGATTTAGGTGAGACAGCCAACCTAAAATTAACTGTCCTGCCGCTGTTTGAAGTATTGCTTGGAGCCAAATACTTCCTCGGCGTTCCGGCCACCGGCTACGCGCCTCAGTAGGATGTTGCCTCGATCTTACGGCACGACTCCTACTGGCTTTATCTCCTTTTTGCTGCGATCTCATTTCTCACTTCTCCACAATAAACTTCTCTTCGTTTCCTTTCTTAGGATGCCGCCGCAACGGGTGCAGGCGCGATTCCGTAACGTTCTGTTCGCTAGGTTACTGTCAGGATCCCACCCCTGACAGAGACCCCCCTGAATCTTCCCCTGCAACACCCTCTGCCACAGGATGTTGCCTGGATCCAACCCAGTCAGCTTCTGACTAACTTCCTATCCAGCCCCCAGTTTTACCAGATTGTGAAGAGTGGCCTAATACATAGAACCCTTTGCTCCCCCTGGTGGCCAGAGTGTGAAATGTAGTGTGTGACTGTGATACCTGGTCAGGTGAACTCCTTAAGTGCCATCAGACGTACCATCACTCCCCTTAGCGGCGGAGTGTCAGTACTGCAACGACCAGGACTCTGGGGCACTGCACTAGCATGTCACAATCCATTCTTATCTGTAGCTGAATTCATAATTCAATATTCTTGTTAGGTATCGGTGTGCCAAACATGGTCCTGTAATGGAATTATTCTTATATCTTTTCTCTAATTTGGAAAATACCTTTCCATCCTATTCATTAATAAACTTCCCTAATGTTATATCCTTCTGATATTTTCTGCCTTCATTTTCAATTTTGTACAAACCCAATGAGCACAAACTCAACTAAGAGGTTTCACTAATTGTCATTTACGCTCTATTAAACAACCAATTTGACATCCCCATGAGGCTAACAAAAAAAGTCTATTTTGTATACTTTGATAGGTCCCCAATCTCACAATTAGGTAAGCTCTATTAATCAACATCAATATTATTTTTTTATACAATAAAGGGGTCTACACAGTAGTAGTCATTGAAAGTCAATTTGTATTGTCTGTTCATAATGACTGATGTCCCTAGGCTTGTATTTAATTGTCCTTCAGCAGTCATCCTTAAGTGGAAAAAAAACCTGTAACCTTCTTTCAATGCTTCAATGTGGAAATATTACAAATCATTACATTTAAATTAGTTTAGTACAAGCCTGGAAGAGCACAAGTTCATTTTACATTCTCCTTGACACCAAAGCTGTCTTACTCACGTAGAACACTGTCTATAGAAACTTTGGCTTGTACTTTTGCTGCTTTTTTCCTCAAACAAGTCAGTCAGGGATCTTTAAACTTCGTCTGGCAATTGGTTATGGCAGAAACTTCTATATCAATATATATATATATATATATATATATATATATATATATATATATAACTTCTAAATATAGATGGTGTAAAAAATGTAAAATCTGTTTACTCTTCTGCAGACCTATTCTTTTAGATGCGAATACACTTGATGTGAGCACTGCCTGGGACAGGAACAGAGGAGCTGTAATTAGCTGCCTGCTCCACCGGGAACTTCGTCAGCATGCAGGCCTGCGCACTATAGGAGATGGCACATGCAGGGGACGTTGCATGGCAGGATGCACTGATATCATCACGCCATCCAGCGCCCACTGCTGTACCGAATAGAACAGTAGAAGGAGCTGTGCTGGATGGGGGAGCCTGGATTAGGTGAATATAAGCTCTTTTTTATTTGTCTTATTTTAGTTTGCCAATGTTTGGGGGCATAACAAGAGGAGCTAGCTATTGGGCCGTATACAGTGTATCACAAAAGTGAATACACCCTTCTTATTTTTGGAAATATTTTATTATATCTTTTCATGGTACCACACTGAATATATGACACTTTACATTGTGGTAAACTAGTCAGTGTACAGCTTGTACAAAAGTGTAATTTTAGTGTGCCGTCTAAATAACTCAACACACAGCCATTAATGTCTAAACTGCTGGCAACAAAAGTGAGTGCACCCCTAAGTGAAAAATGACAAATTGTGCCAAAAGTGTCAATATTTTGTGTGTCCACCATTATTTTCAAGCACTAACTTAACTCTCTTGGGTATGGAGTTCACTAGAGCTTCACAGGATGCATCTGGAATGCTCTTCCACTCCTACATGGTGACATCGTGGAGCTGGTTAATATTAGAGGCCATGCACTCCTCCACCTTCACTTTGAGGATGGCCCATAGATGCTCAATAAGCTTTAGGTCTGGAAACATGCTTGCCAGTCCAGCACCTTTGCCCTCTGCTTGCCGTTGCTTCTTTAGCAAGGAAGTGGTCTTCTTGGAAGTGTGTTTGGGGTCGTTATCCTTTTGGCATACTGCCCTGCAGCCCAGATTCCGAAGGGAGGGGATCATGCTCTACTTCAATATGTCACAGTACATGTTGGCATTCATGATTCCCTCAATGAACTGCAGTTCATCACAGCTGGCAGCACTCATGCAGCTAGGCAGGATATTCTTGTCTTTGCACTCCTCACCTGGTAGTCGCCACACATAGCTTACACCATCTGAACCAAATAAGTTTATCTTAGTCTCATTAGACCACAGGACATGGTTCCAGTAATCCATGTCCTTAGTCTGCTTGCCTTCATCAAACTATTTGTGGACTATTTCATGCTTCATCTTTAAAGGAGGCTTTCTTCTGGAACAACAAAAATGCAGTCCAATTTAATGTAGTGTGCGGCGTATGGTCTACGCACTGACAGGCTGACCCCCCCACCACTTTAACCTCTGCAGTAATGCTGGCAGCACTCGTACGACTATTTTGAACATACAGCCTCTAGATATCATGCTGAACACGTGCACACAACTTCCTCAGTTGATCATGGCGAGGCCTGTTATGAGTCAAACCTGTCTTGTTAAACCGCTGTATGGTCTTGGCCACCATGCTGCAGCTCAGTTTCAGGGTGCTGGCAATCTTCTTGTAACTTAGGCCATCTCTATGTATAACAACAATTCTTTTTGTTCAGATCCTCAGAGAGTTCTTTGCCAGGAGGTGGCATGTTGAACTTCCAGTGACCAATATGGGAGAGTGTGACAGTGATAACACCAAAATTAACACACCTGCTCCCCATCTAACACCTTGTAACACTAATGAGTCACATGACAGCAGGGAGGAAAAATGGCTAACTGGGCACAATTTGGCCATTTTCACTTAGTGGTGTACTCACTTTTGTTGCCAGCAGTTTAGACATTAATGGTTGCGTGTTAAGTAATTTAGAGGGCACACCAAATTTATATTGTTATACAAGCTGTAAACTGAATGCTTTATATTGTGTCAAACTGTCATATCTTCAGTGTTGTCCCATGAAAAGATATAATAAAATATTTGCAAAAATGTGAAGGGTGTTCTCACTTTTGTGATATACTGTACAATGAGATGGCGGTGGAGCCATATACGTGGAGCTGGCTGTGGAGGCATATACAGTGTCGGCACCCTTGGAATTGTTCCATAAAATGGAAAATAAAATTATTGTAATTACTCATGTTTTGTTATACACATCTTTATTTCCTTTGTGTGTATTGGAACAACTCAAAAAACAGAAAAAAATCAAATTGGACATTATTTCACACAAAAACCCCAAAAATGGGCCAGACAAAATTGTTGGCACCTTTCCAAAATTGTGGGTAAACAACTTTGTTTTGAGCATGTGATACTTGTTCGAACTCACCTGTGGCAAGTAACAGGCGTGGACAATATGGAAATCACACCTGAAACCAGCTAAAAAGGGGGAGAAGTTGACTCAATCTTTACATTGTATTCCTGTGTGTCACACACTAAGCATTGAGGACAGAAAGAGAAGAAGAGAAGTGTCTGAAGACTTGAGAACCAAAATTGTTGAAAAATATAAAAAATGTCAAGGTTGCAAGTCCATCAGCAGAGATCTTTATGTTCTTTTGTCCATAGTGCACAACATAATCAAGATGTTTACTACCCATAGTAGCTAATCTACCTGGATGTGATTGATGAAAGGTTGCAATGCAGGATAGTCCAGATGGTGGATAAGCAGGCCCAATCAAGTTCCAAAAAAAATTCAAGCTGCAGTCTCAGAGTGCATCAATGTCAGTGTTAACTATCCATCAACATTTGAATGAAATGAAACTATATGGCAGGAGACACAGGAGGACCCCCTGCTGACACAGATACATAAAAAAGCTAATCTGCAGTTTTCCAAAATATATGTGAATAAGACAAAATGTGTTTTTTTGGTATAGCACATCATTCTACTGTTTACCGAAAATGGATTGAGGCCGTACAAAGAAAAGAACACTGTACCTACAGTCAAATATGGTGGAGGTTCAAAGATGTTTTGGGGCTGTTTTGCTGCCTCTGGCTCTGGGTGCCTTGATTGTGTGCAAGGCATCATGAAACCTGAAGATTACCAAAGGATTTTGGGTCGCAATATAGTACCCAGTGTCACAAAGCTGAGTTTGCATAGTTGGTCATAACCCCAAACATACTTAAAGAACCACTCATGAATGGATGTAAACAAAGTGCTGAAGAGTTCTAAAGTGGCCAGCAATTAGTCCAGATCTAAATCCCATTGAACACTTGTGGATAAATCTTAAAATTGCTGTGTTGTTGGAAGAAGGCATTCTTCAAATATGAGAGACCTGGAGTAGTTTGCTAAATAAAAGTGGTCCAAAATTCCACTTCAGAGGTGTTACAAGCTTGTTGATGTGTGGTGCCCCTGAGGGTTCAGTCGCCACAGAGGTACTGCACCTCAGCCAGAGGTGTGGTACTCCGCTCTCGGGTAAGGAGGGGACACTACCCAGTACCCACACACTAGTACCCAACACTAGACCTCTATAGGCCTGGAGGGAACTAGGTAGAGGGTGTGGGTGGAGGAAGAAGAGAGGGGAAGAGTCAGTGACAAGAGAGAGTTGGAGCTGGGGACTTGAGAAGTGAGGAGCTCGTCCCAGTACCAGACTACAGAGAGAGAGAGAACAAGGAAGATAGAGAGGAAGAAGGGGTCCTAGGGGCACGGGTAGTGAGGAATCCACCCATGGGGCCCGAATCCATGCCGACCATAGTTGGGTGGAGGGACCAGGTAGCAGTAGGGGACTGGCCCTAGACTAGTGCAGAAACTGAGGACTCAGCTAGCAAACCGGAGGCTGTGGTAACTCTAGATGCCACATCCACACACATTCGCTGAAATGGCAGCCATATAAGATCAAGAGGACCAAGTGGACATCACCTGACAGGATCCGAGGCTGCTGGCTCAGGACACTGTGTGTGAAGGCGCAGGGCAGGAGAGGCAGGAGCCAGTGCAGTGAGATGGCTAGAGAAGGAACATAAGAAGGGATTCTGGCAAAGTGTACCCCAATTTACCTGAGAGCTGACTGGACCACAGATCCGGAGGACACAGCACCCGGCTGGGGTTTACATACAAGAACTGTGAGTAAAGTGTGGAAACTGCACCCTGCTGTGTCCTCTGAATTATTACTGAATCACCTGAACCTGCACTTAACAAGTAAAGTTAAAGGAAACTGCAATCCTTGTGTCCTCCAGTCATTTCCCGCACCTTCAGTCCTGTACCTCATCGTTTACGATACCTTACCAACTATAACGGTCATCCTGGGGCCCTGCTCCACCTGTGGGGAGCAGAACCATCCCAGCTGCGTCACCATTGGCCCCAGCAGTCCACTTAAGCAGCGTTGCCCATCCATTGATGAACACCACAGGTGGCGTCACGCACAAATCCCCTATAAACTTTATTCCCCTTTAATTGACTTTTATTGGACACCCAGGGCCATGGACCAGGTCACTGCTGCCGTGACAACCCCCTTAAGAACCGTCGAACCCGGCCTGAGTACCCCACGGCCCTAGCGGGCGCTCCAGATGATTATAGGAATTGTTTGATTGCAGTTATTTATACCAAAGGGTGTGCAACCAAATATTAAGTTGAGGGTGCCAGTAATTTTGTCCTGCTCTGTGTAATTGCCAGGGGTAGACATATCATTGGTGCTACCTGTGCAGCAGCACAGAGGTCCAAAAGGTAAGGGGGTCCATTTCTGCCTCCAAAGCAGGTCAAATTTTGCATGTTTAGGAGTTATTCGGCTGCAAAAGGTTCATATATTGTTCTTCTACTGGGGCCTTTTTCTGTCTTTGTCCGCTAGTGGTAATTGCACAAATTTTCTGGGAGAAATACTTCATTTTCTGGAACAATTTCAAGGGTGCCAACACTTTCAGCTTGCCGTGGGACCATAAACATGTGGCTGGCTGTGGGGATATAAGTAGGGATGGCTGCGGGGATGGCTGCGGGGACATTACAAGAGGGGTTGGCTGTAGGGGACATATGAGGGACTGGATTCAGGGACATATACTGTATCGGGCTGGCTGTGGGTATATATGTATGGCTTGCTATGGGGACATTCGGAGGGCTGGCTGTGGGGATATTACAAGAGGGGCAGGCTGCAGGGGACATAAGTAGGGTTGGCTGTGTGGAAATATGAGAGGTCGGCTGTGGGGACATTCGAGGGGCTAGTTGTAGGGAACACCCAAGGTGTTGGTTGTGGGGGGACATACAGTATGTAGGGCTGGCTGTGGGTCTAGCTGTGGTGGTTATAATGCTGCATAATGTGTATCCTGCTGTAATGTGCTATTTTTTAAAAAAATTTTGTGGAACACCATTGTATTTAAATGTTTCTGTTTTTTTAAATGGCTCATTAAACTCTATATTTTGAGTGGATACTACTGCTCGCTGGATTCAATTTACCCTTCGTTTGCTTCAAGACTGGCTGTTCAACCTTTCCCATGCGAACTGTGAATATAGGGAAACACTGCAGGACAGGTGAGCTGACAATTTTTTTTTCTTTTATCTATAATATGGTCTTTTTAGCTTCCATTAGGTTATCCACCAAATGCTGGACACCTTAATTGAAAGTAATTGTCCCCCATTATATTTAAGTTACATTAGTTTCCATAACTGTCCTTGTATCTGACATATAAAATATAGAATGCCAGTGATGAATATCACTATTTGTCACTGGTAATGTGTAAATGGCTCTCAAACAATTAATGATTCTACATACAGTACAGACCAAAAGTTTGGACACACCTTCTCATTTAAAGATTTTTCTGTATTTTCATGACTGAAAATTGTACATTCACACTGAAAGTATCAAAACTATGAATTAACACATGTGGAATTATACACTTAACAAAAAAGTGTGAAACAACTGAAAATATGTCTTATATTCCAGGTTCTTCAAAGTAGGCACCTTTTGCTTTGATGACTGCTTTGCACACTCTTGGCATTCTCTTGATGAGCTTCAAGAGGTAGTCACCGGGAATGGTCTTCCAACAATCTTGAAGGAGTTCCCAGAGATGCTTAGCACTTGTTGGCCCTTTTGCCTTCACTCTGCGGTCCAGCTCACCCCAAACCATCTCGAATGGGTTCAGGTCTGGTGACTGTGGAGGCCAGGTCATCTGGCGTAGCACCCCATCACTCTCCTTCTTGGTCAAATAGCCCTTACATAGCCTGGAGGTGTGTTTGGAGTCATTGTCCTGTTGAAAACTAAATGATGGTCCAACTAAACGCAAACCGGATGGAATAGCATGCCGCTGCAAGATGCTGTGGTAGCCATGCTGGTTCAGTATGCCTTCAATTTTGAATAAATCCCCAACAGTGTCTCCAGCAAAGCAGCTCCACACCATCACACCTCCTCCTCCATGCTTCACGGTGGAAACCAGGCATGTAGAGTCCATGCGTTCACCTTTTATGCGTCGCATAAAGACACGGTGGTTGGAACCAAAGATCTCAAATTTTGACTCACCAGACCAAACCACAGATTTCCAATGGTCTAATGTCCATTCCTTGTGTTCTTTAGCCCAAACAAGTCTCTTCTGCTTGTTGCCTGTCCTTAGCAGTAGTTTCCTAGCAGCTATTTTACCATGAAGGCCTGCTGCACAAAGTCTCCTCTTAACAGTTGTTGTAGAGATGTGTCTGCTGCTAGAACACTGTGTGGCATTGACCTGGTCTCTAATCTGAGCTGCTGTTAACCTGCGATTTCTGAGGCTGGTAACTCGGATAACCTTATCCTAAGAAGCAGAGGTGACTCTTGGTCTTCCTTTCCTGGGGCGGTCCTCATGTGAGCCAGCTTCTTTGTAGTTCTTGATGGTTTTTGCCACTGCACTTGGGGACGCTTTCAAAGTTTTCCCAATTTTTCGGACTGACTGACCTTCATTTCTTAAAGTAATGATGGCCACTCGTTTTTCTTTACTTAGCTGCTTTTTTCTTGGCATAATACAAATTCAAGCAGTCATAGTCATGAAAATACAGAAAAATCTTTAAATGAGAAGGTGTGTCCAAACTTTTGGTCTGTACTGTGTATATATATATATATATATATATATATATATATATATATATATGTGTATCGTATTTTTTGGACTATAAGACGCACTTTTTTCCTCCCAAAATGTGGAGGAAAATGGGGGTGCGTCTCATAGTCTGGATATATTGGCTCTGGCTGAGGTGGGGGAGCAATATCGGAGGAGCAGCGGGTCACAGAGACAGGAGACGGCAGCTCCGGCTAACTCCTGTGCCCGCTGCTAAAGAGAAATGAATATGCACTGCATTCCACGCCCATGGGCGTGGAGGGCAATGAATATTCATTTTGTCCTGACGTCCTGGTATGATTGACTGGCCCCATCCCCTTGCTGGTATGAATGGCCCTATCCCAGTCCTGGTATCCATGGCCTCTACAGTAGCGTGCACTGTCAGCCACCTGCTTGCTGCTGCGGCAGGTGGTCACGTGTGAAGATACTTAAGGGAAATGAATATTCAGAATATTCATTTCTCTAAAGTATCGGCACACGTGACAGCAGGAAGCAGTGCGCGCTACTGAGGGGGAATGGATACTCACTGCGATCTCTGATGAACACCCAGTGAATATTCTGGCAGCTGTGCTCTGCTTGTGAGCAGCGCATGACATCCCTGCCTTGCACTGCTTACAAGCATTAAGAAGCTGCTGGCACCGGAGCAGGACGCTGCAACTGTGAGGGAGCGGAGGAAGGTAAGAGTAAAAGTTTTGCTTTTTTAATCTTTTCTGATGGGGCCAATCATACCAGCAAGGGGATGGGGCCAGCCAATCATACCAGGAACGGGATGGGGCCAATCAATCATACCAGGAATGGGATGGGACCAATCAATCATACAATGAACAGGATGGGGCCAAGCAATCATACCAGGAACAGGATGGGGCCAATCAATCATACCAGGAACGGGATGGGGCCAAGCAATCATACCAGGAACAGGATGGGGCCAATCAATCATACCAGGAACGGGATGGGGCCAATCAATCATACCAGGAATGGAATGGGGCCAATCAATCATACCAGGAACAGGATGGGGCTAATCAATCATACCAGGAACGGGATGGGGCCTGTTGTGAATTTGGTTTCTGGGCTCCCCCGGTGGTCACTGGTGGTACTGAACGTGGGTTTGTCATCTCCTCTGTTCACCTGTTTCCATCAGGATGTGGGAGTTTCTATTTAGCCTTGCTCCTCAGTCATTTCTATGCCGGCCATCAATGTTACCAGAAGCATTTCTGTTGCATGTTCCTGCTCCTAGACTACTTTCAGCTAAGTTGGATTTTTGTCCTAAGTTTGTTTGCATTTTTGTTCCAGTTCTCTGTGTTTGAATATTTCTGAGACTGGAAGCTCTTGTGAACTGAAATTGCCACTCTGGTGTCATGAGTTGATATTAGAGTTCTAAAGTAATTTCAGGATGGAATTTTGAATAGGGTTTTCAGCTGGCCGTGAAGTCCCCTTTTCTGTCTTCCTTCTATCTAGTAAGCGGACCTCCATTTTGCTAAACCTATTTTCATACTTCGTATGTCAATTTCCTCTAATATCACCGACAATATTTGTGGGGGCTACTGTCCGCCTTTTGGGGAAAATTTCTCTAGAGGTGAGCCAGGTCTGTATTTTCCTCTGCTAGGGTCAGTCAGTTCTCCGGCTGGCGCTGGGCGTCTAGGGATAAAACGTAGGCACGCTACCCGGCCACTTTCAGTTGTTGTGATAGGTTTAGCTCACGGTCAGCTCGAGTTCCCATCTTCCAAGAGCTAGTCCTTTTTGTATGCTCAACTATGTTCTCTGTATGTTGAGAACCATGACAGTTTGGCCGGCCAAGGGTTAAAATAATTGGCTGAAGAAAGGAGAGAATTAGAAGTCTGCAGAGAATTTTTTTTTTTTTTTCCCCTGAGTTTGCTTCTCTGCTTATACTGCAGCCTTCGTCTCTCTCTCCTTCTAATCCTTGAATGGCTCTGATCTCACCTGATTAAAATGGATCCTCAGAGTTTAGCTACTGGTTTGAGTAATCTCGCTAATAAGGTTCAAAGTTTACAGGATTTTGTTATTCATGCTCCAATATCTGAACCTAGAATCCCTTTACCTGAATTTTTCTCCGGGGATAGATCTCGCTTTCAGAATTTCAAACATAATTGTAAATTGTTTTTGTCTCTGAGATCTCGCTCCGCTGGAGATCCTGCACAGCAGGTCAGGATTGTAATTTCCTTACTCCGGGGCGACCCTCAGGATTGGGCATTTGCTTTGGCACCAGGGGATCCTGCGTTGCTCAATGTGGATGCGTTTTTTCTAGCTTTGGGGTTGCTTTATGAGGAACCTCATTTAGAGATTCAGGCTGAAAAAGCCTTGATGGCCCTGTCCCAGGGTACAGATGAGGCGGAAATATACTGCCAAAAATTTCGTAAGTGGTCTGTGCTTACTCAGTGGAATGAGTGCGCCCTGGCGGCGATTTTCAGAGAGGGTCTCTCTGATGCCATTAAGGATGTTATGGTGGGGTTCCCTGTGCCTGCAGGTCTGAATGAGTCCATGACAATGGCTATTCAGATTGATCGGCGTTTGCGGGAGCGCAAACCTGTGCACCATTTGGCGGTGTCTACTGAGAAGGCGCCAGAGAATATGCAATGTGATAGAATTCTGTCTAGAAGCGAACGGCAGAACTTTAGGCGAAAAAATGGGTTATGCTTCTATTGTGGTGATGCAACTCATGTTATATCAGCATGCTCTAAACGTACAAAGAAGGTTGATAAATCTGTTTCAATCAGCACTTTGCAGTCTAAGTTTATTCTATCTGTGACCCTGATTTGCTCTTTATCGTCAATTACCGCGGACGCTTATGTCGACTCTGGCGCCGCTTTGAGTCTTATGGATTGGTCCTTTGCCAAATGCTGTGGTTATGATTTAGAGCCTTTGGAAGTTCCTATACCTCTGAAGGGTATTGACTCCACGCCATTGGCTAGTAATGAACCACAATACTGGACACAAGTGACTATGCGTATTAATCCGGATCACCAGGAGATTATTCGCTTTCTTGTATTGTATAATCTACATGATGTTTTGGTGCTTGGATTGCCATGGCTGCAATCTCATAACCCAGTCCTCGACTGGAAAGCAATGTCTGTGTTAAGCTGGGGATGTCAGGGGACTCATGGGGACGTACCTTTGGTTGCCATTTCGTCATCTGTTCCCTCTGAGATTCCGGAATTCTTATCTGATTATCGTGACGTTTTTGAGGAACCTAAACTTGGTTCACTGCCTCCGCACAGAGATTGCGATTGTACAGTAGATCTGATTCCGGGCAGTAAGTTTCCAAAAGGTCGTTTATTTAATCTGTCTGTGCCTGAACATGCTGCTATGCGTGAATATATTAAGGAGTCCTTGGAAAAGGGACATATTCGTCCTTCGTCATCTCCTTTAGGAGCCGGCTTTTTCTTTGTATCTAAAAAGGATGGCTCTTTGAGGCCGTGTATTGATTATCGGCTTTTGAATAAAATCACGATTAAATATCAGTACCCTTTGCCATTGCTTACTGATTTGTTTGCTCGCATAAAGGGGGCCAAGTGGTTCTCTAAGATTGATCTTCGTGGGGCGTATAATTTAGTGCGAATTAAGCAGGGGGACGAGTGGAAAACCGCATTTAATACGCCTGAGGGTCATTTTGAGTATTTAGTAATGCCTTTTGGTCTTTCAAATGCCCCTTCAGTCTTTCAGTCCTTTATGCATGACATTTTCCGTGAATATTTGGATAAATTTATGATTGTGTATTTGGATGATATTTTGATTTTTTCGGATGACTGGGACTCTCATGTCCAGCAGGTCAGGAGGGTTTTTCAGGTTTTGCGCTCTAATTCCTTGTGTGTAAAGGGTTCTAAGTGCATTTTTGGGGTTCAAAAGATTTATTTTTTGGGGTATATTTTTTCCCCCTCTTCCATTGAGATGGATCCTGTCAAGGTTCAGGCTATTTGCGATTGGACGCAACCCTCTTCTCTTAAGAGCCTTCAGAAATTCTTGGGCTTTGCTAATTTCTACCGTCGATTTATAACTGGGTTTTCTGATGTTGCTAAACCACTGACTGATTTGACTAAGAAGGGTGCTGATGTTGCTGATTGGTCCCCTGCTGCTGTGGAGGCCTTTCGGGAGCTTAAGCGACGCTTTTCTTCCGCCCCTGTATTGCGTCAGCCTGATGTTACTCTTCCTTTTCAGGTTGAGGTCGACGCTTCAGAAATTGGAGCTGGGGCGGTTTTGTCGCAGAAAAGTTCCGACTGCTCCGTGATGAGACCTTGCGCGTTCTTTTCTCGTAAATTTTCGCCCGCGGAGCGAAATTATGATATTGGTAATCATGAACTCTTGGCTATGAAGTGGGCTTTTGAGGAATGGCGTCATTGGCTTGAGGGGGCTAGACATCAGGTGGTGGTATTGACCGACCACAAGAATTTGATTTATCTTGAGTCTGCCAGGCGCCTGAATCCTAGACAGGCGCGCTGGTCGTTATTTTTCTCTCGGTTTAATTTTGTGGTTTCATACCTACCAGGTTCTAAAAATGTGAAGGCGGATGCCCTTTCTAGGAGTTTTGAGCCTGATTCTCCTGGTAATTCTGAACCTACGGGTATCCTTAAGGAGGGAGTGATTTTATCTGCTGTTTCCCCAGACCTGCGACGGGCCTTGCAGGAGTTTCAGGCGGATAGACCTGATCGTTGCCCGCCTGGTAGAATGTTTGTTCCTGATGATTGGACCAGTAGAGTCATCTCGGAGGTCCATTCTTCTGCGTTGGCAGGGCATCCTGGAATCTTTGGTACCAGGGAGTTGGTGGCCAGGTCCTTCTGGTGGCCTTCCCTGTCACGAGATGTGCGAGGTTTTGTGCAGTCTTGTGATGTTTGTGCTCGGGCCAAGCCTTGTTGTTCTCGGGCTAGTGGATTGTTGTTGCCCTTGCCTATTCCGAAGAGGCCTTGGACTCACATCTCGATGGATTTTATTTCTGATCTCCCTGTTTCTCAGAAGATGTCTGTCATCTGGGTGGTGTGTGACCATTTCTCTAAGATGGTCCATTTGGTTCCCTTGCCTAAGTTGCCTTCCTCATCCGAGTTGGTTCCTCTGTTTTTTCAAAATGTGGTTCGCTTGCATGGTATTCCGGAGAATATCGTTTCTGACAGGGGGACCCAATTCGTGTCTAGATTTTGGCGAGTGTTCTGTGCTAGGATGGGCATTGATTTGTCTTTTTCGTCTGCTTTCCATCCTCAGACTAATGGCCAGACCGAGCGAACTAATCAGACCTTGGAGACTTATTTGAGGTGTTTTGTCTCTGCGGATCAGGATGATTGGGTTGCCTTCTTGCCCTTGGCGGAGTTTGCCCTCAATAATCGGGCTAGTTCTGCCACTTTGGTTTCTCCTTTCTTCTGTAATTCGGGGTTTCATCCTCGTTTCTCTTCCGGTCAGGTGGAGCCTTCGGATTGTCCTGGAGTGGATGCTGTGGTGGAGAGGTTGCATCAGATTTGGGGGCAGGTGGTGGACAATTTGAAGTTGTCCCAGGAGAAGACTCAGCATTTTGCCAACCGCCGTCGTCGTGTTGGTCCTCGTCTTTGTGTTGGGGATTTGGTGTGGTTATCTTCTCGGTTTGTCCCTATGAAGGTTTCTTCTCCTAAGTTTAAGCCTCGGTTCATCGGCCCGTACAAGATATTGGAGATTCTTAACCCTGTGTCCTTTCGTTTGGACCTCCCTGCATCTTTTTCTATTCATAATGTCTTCCATCGGTCATTGTTGCGCAGGTATGAGGTACCTGTTGTGCCTTCCGTTGAGCCTCCTGCTCCGGTGTTGGTTGAGGGTGAGTTGGAGTACGTTGTGGAGAAGATCTTGGACTCCCGTGTTTCCAGACGGAGACTTCAGTATTTGGTCAAGTGGAAGGGCTACGGTCAGGAGGATAATTCTTGGGTGACAGCCTCTGATGTTCATGCCTCCGATTTGGTCCGTGCCTTTCATAGGGCTCATCCTGATCGCCCTGGTGGTTCTGGTGAGGGTTCGGTGCCCCCTCCTTGAGGGGGGGGTACTGTTGTGAATTTGGTTTCTGGGCTCCCCCGGTGGTCACTGGTGGTACTGAACGTGGGTTTGTCATCTCCTCTGTTCACCTGTTTCCATCAGGATGTGGGAGTTTCTATTTAGCCTTGCTCCTCAGTCATTTCTATGCCGGCCATCAATGTTACCAGAAGCATTTCTGTTGCATGTTCCTGCTCCTAGACTACTTTCAGCTAAGTTGGATTTTTGTCCTAAGTTTGTTTGCATTTTTGTTCCAGTTCTCTGTGTTTGAATATTTCTGAGACTGGAAGCTCTTGTGAACTGAAATTGCCACTCTGGTGTCATGAGTTGATATTAGAGTTCTAAAGTAATTTCAGGATGGAATTTTGAATAGGGTTTTCAGCTGGCCGTGAAGTCCCCTTTTCTGTCTTCCTTCTATCTAGTAAGCGGACCTCAATTTTGCTAAACCTATTTTCATACTTCGTATGTCAATTTCCTCTAATATCACCGACAATATTTGTGGGGGCTACTGTCCGCCTTTTGGGGAAAATTTCTCTAGAGGTGAGCCAGGTCTGTATTTTCCTCTGCTAGGGTCAGTCAGTTCTCCGGCTGGCGCTGGGCGTCTAGGGATAAAACGTAGGCACGCTACCCGGTCACTTTCAGTTGTTGTGATAGGTTTAGCTCACGGTCAGCTCGAGTTCCCATCTTCCAAGAGCTAGTCCTTTTTGTATGCTCAACTATGTTCTCTGTATGTTGAGAACCATGACAGGGGCCAATCAATCATACCAGGAATGGGATGGGGCCAATCAATCATACCAGGAACAAAATGGGGCTAATCAATCATACCAGGAATGGGATGGGGCCAATCAATCATACCAGGAATGGGATGGGGCCAATCAATCATATCAGAATAAGAATGGGACCATGCATTCCAGGACTGGGATGAGGCCAATCATGCCAGAATAAGGATGGGGCCATGCAGAATTGTACAAGTACAGAATTGACCACATTTTTTGATTCAGTTTTTTTCTTCCTGATTTCCTCCTCTAAAACCGAGGTGCATCTTATGGTCCGGTGCGTCTTATAGTCTGAAAAATATGGTATATATATATATATATATATATATATATATATATATATTTATACACATATATATATATTTAGTACCAAAATTATGCTACTTTTCAAAGCTTTTCAAGCCAGAATACTTTGCATGAAGGTTTTGATGTAATGGGCCCTATGTGTTAACCTTTAGAGTCCTTAAAGTGCCCCCTTTTACTATTATGACAGCCTCTGCCAATCAGCTTCATCAGGAAAATACTTGGAATAGCTTTCCAATAGGGGACAGGAGCTTCCAGAGGTGCTGAGCACTTAAGGGCTGTTTTGTCTTCACTCTGTGATCCAGTGCCTTCCAGACATTGCAACTGGGTTGAGGTCAGGTGATTGTGAAGGCAATGTCATTTGACACTCCACTCGATCCCTCTCCTTTTAACCTTACATAACCTAGACATGTCTTTTGGGTCATTGTCCTGTAGGAACACAAATGATGGTCCAATTAAGTGCAAACCAGATGGGATGGCATGTCATTGCAGAATGCTGTGGTAGTCATGCTGGGTAAGGGTGCCTTGAATTTGGAATAAGCGCCAACAATATCAGCAGCAAAGTCCTCCATACCCTTACACATCTCCATCCATACTACAGGGTAGACACCACTCATGTAGAGACCATCCACTCACCTTTTCTGGATCTCATAAAGGTATGGCAGTAGCTGCCAAAAATCTCATATTTTGACTCATCAGACCACAATACAGATTTCCAGAGATCTCTAGTCCACTCCTTGTTTTGACTGGCCAAAACTTGTCTCTATTTCTTTGCGAGTCTACATAAAAGATTATTTGAAGCAATTCAACCATAAAGGCCTGTGGAGCGCCCCCAGATGCAGGGCCGCGGGGTACTCGGTACCGGGCCTCTCTGTCTCAGTTCTGGGGTTGTCACGGTGGCTAGACCCGGTCCGTGACCCGGCTAAGGGGCGCCCAATGAAAGGTGTAGGTGGTGGTGCGTGGTGCAGGTCGCGGTGAATAACGAGGACACAGGGTTGCCGTCTCTTTACCTCTTTACTGAAGGCTTCAAGATCCTCAATCCAGAGTACGGTTAACAGGGCTGGCTGAGACCGGCCGGTCCGATGGCACCTCCAGAGTTCCCTTTGCAGGTGGAAATCTGTGCCTTCCTTCTAGCGCCTGTGTGTTGTAGTACTTCCCTGCTGAGCACCACGGGATAGTCCTCACAACTGTTGTGTCTGTTTCTGATGTTCTTTCCCACAACTTATGTCTGTTCTGATGTTCTTCTCCATCCCCCAGATGATATGGCTAGGACGCACCCATATGATGGGTAACGCTGACATGCGGTCACTACATTCTAGCTATATTGCGCATTTGCGCTTGTGATATGGTTTAAGCGTATATGATTACCATACTTTAGCTATATGGCGCACTTGCGCTTGTGATGTGTTCGCAGCATATGTGGTTCCTCATTTGCTATGTGTTGTTTCACCGCCTACTCCTGTCATGCCCCTGTTTTGTACCTTGGTATATATAGTTTTAATTAATAAAGATATTTTCATTAGTTTGTGTTATTTATGGACTTTTTCCACCAATTTGTTTGTGGTTCTATTAGAGTTTTTTGGTGGGTCCGGATTTGTCCCATGATTTGGGTGTGAACGCCTTTCATTTACTACACTGGTAGCTATTTTATGATACCATGTGGCATTCCTCCCATTGTGTGCGTTTATCTGTTTATTACCATATGATGGGTAGGCCTGGAGTTCTTCCGGGACCCTAGTGACGCCCCTCTCCCACAGTTGCCCCCTATGTCTGCTTAGATGATTTAGGTGAGACAGCCAACCTATAATTAACTGTCCTGCCATTGGTTTGAAGTAATGCTTGGAGCCCAATACTTCCTCGGCGTTCCGGCCACTGGCTACGCGCCTCAGTAGGATGTTGCCTCGATCTTACGGCACGACTCCTGCTGGTGTTATCTCCTTTTTGCTATGATCTCGTTTCTCACTCTTCACAATAAACCTCGCTTCTTGTCCTTTCTTGAGATACCGCTGCGATGTAGTGCAGGCGCGGTTCCTTAACGTTCTGTCTTGTTCGCTAGGCCTCTGTCAGGATCCCACCCCTGCAACACCCTCTGCCACAGGATGTTGCCTGGTTCCAACCCAGTCAGCTTCTGTCTAACTTTCTATCCAACCCCCAGTTTTACCAGAGCGTGAGGAGTGGCCTACTAGATAGAACCACTCCCCCTGGTGGCCGGAGTGTGAAGTGTAGTGTGTGTGTGTGATACCTGGTCAGGTGAACTCCTTAAGTGCCATCAGACATACCATCACTCCCCTTAGCGGCGGAGCATCAGTACTGCAACGACCAGGACTCTGGGGCGCTGCACCTGCGTCTCATAATCTCCTCTAGACAGTTGATATATCTGCTCCTTGATTTCTATGCATTTTTTATGAGGGCCTTTATCTGGAATGCTGATAATCTGCAGTTTCTGAGGCTAGTAACTTAGATGAACTTATCCTCTGCAGCAAAGGTAATTTTTTGTCTTCCTGTCCTATGGCGATCCTCATAAGATACAGTTTTGTCATAGCAATTGATGGTTTTATGTCAATTTTCCAGATTATCAAGTCTTAAAGTATTGATGGGCTGTAATTTCTCTTTACTTAGTGGAGTGGTTTTTGCAATATTCTAGCTCAGTACAGTTAAGGGAATAGGCTTCATGAACGTATGGAACTGTGCATAAATACTGCCTATGCAAAACATACCTGATGGTTGTAAACACTTTCTGAAGGCCAGTAATTCCACAAATAAATTCTTGCTGAGGCATATCTGTTCATTAGAAGTCATTCCAGGTGACTACCTACCTGGTGTAAATCTGTAATAAATGTTTAAGGGAATACTTTGAAGAATCTGAGGTTTGATACATGTTCTAGTTTGTTTCCATTATCTTTATTTATTGCTTGTTTCCATACATCTTACTTTGTGGTTTTGCTACCTTCAGTCTGAATCTATAATGTGCACAGCAATTTATGGTTTTCATGATGACTGCATTTGAGGGTATCTTCAATTTTCTGTCAACTTTCCAGACCTTCACATCTTAAAGTAATGATGGGCTGTCAGTTCTCTTTACTTAGTGGAGTAATTTTTGCTATATTCCAGCTTAAAACAGTAATAACTGAATGGAACTGTGCAGCAATAGTGCATATGGAGCGCCCCCACTGCCGCAGGGCCGAGGGGTACCCGGTACCGGGCCTCTGTGTCTCGGTTCTGGGGTTGTCACGGTGGCTAGGCCCGGTCCGTGACCCTGCTGAGGGGCATCCAGTGAAAGTTGCCAATGTGCAGATGTGGTGTAGTGTAGGTCGCGGTGAATAACGAGGACACCAGGTTGCAGTCTCTTTACCTCTTTACTGAAGGCTTCAGGATCCTCAGTCCGGAATACGGTCAACCGGGCTACCTGAGTCCGGCCGGTCCAATGGCACCTCCAGAGTTCCCTTTGCAGGTGGAAATCTGTGCCTACCTTCTAGCGCTTGTGTGTTGCAGTCCTTTCCTGCTGTGCTTACGGGATAGTCCTCACAACTGTTGTGTCTGTTTCTCAAGTTCCCTCACAACTCGATTATGATGTTCTTCTTCGTCCCCCAGATGCTATGGCTGGGACGCACCCATATGACGGGTAGGCTCGGAGGTCTTCCGGGACCCTAGAGTCGCCCCTCTCCAAATGTTGCCCCCTGTGTCTGCTTAGGTGATGTTGGGTGAGACAGCCTGCCTATAACTGACTGTCCTGCCGTAGGTTTGAAGTAAGGCCTGGAGCTCAATACTTCTTCGGCGTTTCCGGCCACCGGCTGTGCGCCTCAGTTGGATGTTGCCTCGTCTTACAGCACGACTCCTACTGGTGTTTCTCCTTTGACACAAGAGGGAAACGATGAAAAATGGTCACACACAATAAATAGAAATGCTATAACCTTTATTAATACCAAACCACAATATTAAAACCAGGTGAGCGGAGGGAAGGTAGTAAAGCACAGAAAACACTGTTATGAAGTTAACAGGAAGGGCGCCACCAGAGATAACAGTCCTACAGGCTTATACATTATCAGAGTAAACAAATAAGCAAAAATAGGAAACAAATAGTAAAAAACTAAATAAACCAAAATAATAACTTGATCCTACTGCAGTCAGGGATACCAAGCCAAGTACCAACTGTTTCACATATAAGATAGGTGAGTGCAAGAACCGCTATAATGCTATCCTAATTGAAATCCCATACCTATCAAACCGACACAGTAGATATTAGTAAAGCAAGGTACCCACCGCACAGAGGACTGTAGTACTGGAGGCGCGCCTCCAGTACTACAGTCCTCTGTGCGGTGGGTACCTTGCTTTACTAATATCTACTGTGTCGGTTTGATAGGTATGGGATTTCAATTAGGATAGCATTATAGCGGTTCTTGCACTCACCTATCTTATATGTGAAACAGTTGGTACTTGGCTTGGTATCCCTGACTGCAGTAGGATCAAGTTATTATTTTGGTTTATTTAGTTTTTTACTATTTGTTTCCTATTTTTGCTTATTTGTTTACTCTGATAATGTATAAGCCTGTAGGACTGTTATCTCTGGTGGCGCCCTTCCTGTTAACTTCATAACAGTGTTTTCTGTGCTTTACTACCTTCCCTCCGCTCACCTGGTTTTAATATTGTGGTTTGGTATTAATAAAGGTTATAGCATTTCTATTTATTGTGTGTGACCATTTTTCATCGTTTCCCTCTTGTGTCATGTGCTTATCTTGATGATAGGTCTTGTTGGTCCTTTTTCACCTATGGTACAGATTTTTGTCATATTATGAGTTACCATGGTGTTTAGTCTTATAAGTTGGTGTTTCTCCTTGTTGCGTTGATCTTGTTTCTCACTCAGCACAATAAACCTCGCTTCTTGTCCTTTCTTGGGGTACCGCCGCAATGAACGGTCCCGCGTTCTTTCTGTTCGCTAGGCCTCTGTCAGGATCCCACCCCTGACAGGGACCCCCCTGAATCTTCCCCTGCAATACCCTCTGCCACAGGATGTTGCCTGGTTCCAACCCAGTCAGCTTCTGTCTAACTTCCTATCTAACCCCCAGTTTTACCAGACTGTGAGGAGTGTCCTAATACATAGCACCCTTAGCTCCCCCTGGAGGCCAGACTGTGAAGTGTATTGGTATCTGTGATACCTGGTCAGGTGAACTCCTTCAGTGCCATCAGACGTACCATAGCCCCCCTTAGCGGCGGAGCATCTGTACTGCAACGACCAGGACTCTGGGGCGTTGCACATATGTAACACCTAGTTTGTTTCACGTGTGCTTATTTACTCCTTGCTTCAATACATCTTCCTTCTAGGCTTTTCTGCCTTCGGTCACAATCTATAATGTGCACATCAAAATCAGGACAAGGAAAACCACTGCATGAACAGCTGTATCTAAACTTGACTGGTACTGTGTGTGTGTGTGTGTGTGTGTGTGTGTATTTATATATATATATATACCGTATTTTTCGGACTACAAGACGCACTTTTTCCCCCCAAAAAAAGGGAGGAAAATGGGGGGTGCGTCTAATAGTCGAAATGCAGGCTTACCCGTGGCGGCAGAGGTGCGGCGGCAGAGGTGCGGCGGCAGACGTGCGGAGATGAGGAGGCGCAGTGAGCGGGGTCCCTTTCCCCGGTGAGGTGATGCAGCAGCCCGGTAACCAGCAGAGCCGGGTGAATCCTGTTGTCATCGGTGGTGGCGGCCATCTTCCGGGGGCCGCGCGTGCGCAAATGAAGCGCTCTGCTTCTCGGGGCTTCAGGAAAATGGCCGCGGGATGCCGCGCGTGCGCAGATGGGGATCGCGGCGGCCATTTTTCTGAAGTTCTTAGCTTCAGGAAAATGGCCGCCGCGATCTCCATCTGCCCGGAAGATGGCCGCCACCACCGATAACAACAGCATTCACCCGGCTCTGCTGCTTACCGGGCTGCTGCATCACCTCACCGGGGAAAGGGACCCTCTCACACCATACCTGTCACTGCGCCTCCTGATCCCAGCACCTCCTGATCCCAGCACCTCCTGATCCCTGCACCTCCTGATCCCTGCACCTCCTGATCCCTGCACCTCCTGATCCCTGCACCTCCTGATCCGAGCACCTCCTGATCGCAGCACCTCCTGATCGCAGCACCTCCTGATCCCTGCACCTCCTGATCCCAGCACCTCCTGATCCCAGCACCTCCTGATCCCAGCACCTCCTCATCCCAGCACCTCCTCATCCCAGCACCTCCTCATCCCAGCACTTCCTCATCCCAGCACCTCTGCCGGTAACCAGTGCTGCAACCCTCCCATGGACTCCAGCCCGTGGCGTCGCCCACCTAAGCAGGAAGGGACCCTGCTCAGGTGCACGCCGTACCGCATCACCCCACCTCTGCCGACACCATGCCTCCTGTGACCCTGCTCTGCCACCGCCAGCCTTCAGGTAAGATACTGTAAATTCGGACAATAAGATGGACCCCCATCTTATAAAAAATCTTTTTTTCTGCAATTTTCACCCCAAATTTGGGGTGCGCCTTATGGTCCGGTGCATCTTATAGTCCGAAAAATACGGTATATATATACAGTATATATATAGTGAAGGAAATAATTATTTGATCCCTTTCTCATTTTGTAAGTTTGCCCACCGACAAAGACATGAACAGTCCATAATTTTAAGGGTAGGTTAATTTTAACTTTGAGAGATAGAATATCAAAAATAAAATCCAGAAAAATCACATTGTATAAATTACATAAATTAATTGCATTTCGCAGTGAGAAATAAGTATTTGATCTCCTACCAACCATTAAGAGTTCTGGCTCCTACAGACCAGTTAGACACACCTAATCAACTCGTCTTACATTGTCACCTTAAAAGACTACTGTCCACAGACTAAATTAATCAGTCAGACTCTAACCTCTACAACACAGGCAAGATCAAAGAGCTTTATAAGGATGTCAAGGACAAGATCATAGACCTGCACAAAGCTGGAATGGGCTACAAAACCATATGTAAGGGGCTGGGTGACAAGGAGACAACTGTTGGTGCAATAGTAAGAAAATCGAAGAAATACAAAATAACTGTCAATCAACATCGATCTGGGGCACCATGCAAAATCTCACCTCATGGTGTATCCTTGATCATGAGGAAGGTGAGAGATCAGCCTAAAACTACACAGGAGAACTTGTTAATGATCTCAAGGCAGCTGGGACCACAGTCACCAAGAAAACCATTGGTAACACATTACACCGTAAAGGTTTAAAATTCTGCAGTGTACACAAGGTCCCCCTGCTCAAGAAGTCACATGTGCAGGCCCGTCTGAAGTTTCCCAAAGAACACCTGGATGATTCTGTGAGTGATTGGGAGAAAGTGCTGTGGTCAGATGAGACAAAGATTGAGGTCTTTGGCATTAACTCAACTTGCCGTGTTTGGAGGAAGAGAGATGCTGCCTATGACCCAAAGAACATCGTCCCCACTATCAAGCATGGAGGTGAAAAGATTATGTTTTGGGAGTGCTTCTCTGCTAAGGGCACAGGACTACTTAACCGCATCAATAGGAGAGTGGATGGAGCCATGTACCGTAAAATCCTGAGTGACAACCTCCTTCCCTCCGCCAGGACATCAAAAATGGGTCGTGGCTGGGTCTTCCAGCAAGACAATGACCCAAAGCATACAGCCAAGGAAACAAAGGAGTGGCTCAAAAAGAAACACATTAAGGTCAGGAAGAGGCCTAGCCAGTCTTCAGACCTTAATCCCATAAAAAAATTATGGAGGGTGTTGAAGCTCCGAGTTGCCAAGCAACAGCCTCAAAATCTTAATAATTTAGAGATGATCTGCAAAGAGGAGTGGACCAAAATTCCTCCTGACATGTGCGCAAACCTCATCTTCAACTACAAAAAAGTCTGACTGCTGTGCTTGCCAACAAGGGTTTTGCCACCAAGTATTAAGTCTTGTTTGCCAGAGGGATCAAATACTTATTTCTCACTGCAAAATGCAAACAACTTTCTATAATTTATACAATGTGATTTTCTTGATTTTATTTTTGATATTCTATCTCTAAATGTTCAAATTAACCTACCCTTAAAATTATAGACTGCTCATGTCTTTGTCAGTGGGCAAACTTACAAAATCGGCAAGGAATGAAATAATTATTTCCTTCACTGTGTATATATAAGTATTTAGCTTATTTTTGCTACCTTTGTGCAAAAGGTTATTGTTATTGTGGCAAGTGAAATCTATTTTATTCTTAAGAATCTACATTTTTTTACACAGAAAATCATGACTTTTTCAAAAAGTGACATTTAAATATATTGTATGATACTGATCGTGTTCTGTACAAATACTCTTTACTGAAGTTTGCTGATATTGCAAGCAGCAGGTGAGCGTGCCTGAAAATGCATCACGTTGAGATGCTGACATTAAGTAAAAAAACTAAACTGAAGTCAATGTTCAGAAAAGTAGCTTTATATATAGAATGAGAGAGAAAACTAAACACTAACACATTTTACTAAAAAAGCTGAATACTGTGTTTGCAGTTTTCAGTCAGTAAATTAAAATAGCCAACAATTTTCAGCTTTGAGGAATGTTACTTTTACTCTTATCTTCCAATAATTGCTGAAGATTATGTCTAATTACTATGTATCTGTCCCATCTCAATGTGTATTTTTATTTACAGATAAAGAAAAAATGCTACAATTGTAGCAATGTGATCTACAAGAATAAAACCTCACATCATTCTGCCGAATTACTTTTGTTGCAATATCAACCTGCCAAGCAGCAGTACTGAATGTCAGGCCACATTTTGAATGTGGAAAACAGTTTTGGGCTCCACATAATAACAAGGACATTTGGAAGTTAGAATCGGCTCAGAAGCAGCCAACTAAATAATTATATGGGATGGAAGTCCTCTCATACGATGAAAAGTTGGAAAATTTGTGGCTTGTTTAGCTTACAAAAATGATGTCTCATAGGTAATCTCATTTATATGTATAAATACATGCGTTCAATAAAAAGGACTGACAAATGATTTATTCCTTCCAAATATCTTACAAAGGATCAGCGAGCATTCATTACATGTGGAGGAAAAGCAATTTCAAAAACAAAATAGGAAAGGGTTCTTTACAGTTAGAGCAGTCAGACAGTGGAATACCCGACCGCAAGAGGTAGTAATGGCAGATGCTATAGCAGCATTTAAAAGTGGCCTCAATGCTTTTCTCGCAAAAAATGACATTGTGGTTATAAGTAGAGTTAAGTGAATTTGTTTGGGTTCCCTTCTTTTGGCAAGCTATAGCGCTTGTCGAATAAGCTGCAGAGGGAACCCGGCTTCCTTGATCGCGCCGGTTGATCAGCGCCGCAGCTGCATGTGTCGCTGCTGTGTGACAGTCACAGCACATGCATGGAGAGCCCAACAAACAGGCTCTCCATGCATGTATGCAGCCAGCGTGATCCAGGAAGCCGGGTTCCCTCTGCAGCAAATTCAGTAAGCGCTATAGCTTGCCGAATAAGAGGGAACCCAAATAAATTCGCTAAACTCTAGTTATAAGTAATCTAGCAATGGAGAATATATAGCCAGTGGAGAAAGATTGAACTTCATGGAACTGTGTTTTTTTCCAACCTATATAACTTTATAGTACAATAGAAACAGTTAATGGCACCGCTCTGCGGCAGGATCAGCAGTCACACGTGTTATGAACAAATACAGGCTGTACCTTAGGATTCCGGGTGCTCCTCCTGAAAAAACGTCATGATAAGTGTCATTGGTAGAAGAAGATGGACAGCACTCTCTGATCCTTATAAAACTCCGTGCTTTATTCAAAACATTAAAAACATCATGGCCAGGAGAGTGGATCTAGGAGTGTGCAAGCATGTGCTAATGACGACCGTTTCGCACTAGGCGGCGCTTCCACGGGTCAACTTTAAAACTTTGTAAGCTGCACTCAATAGACTGATGACACAATTGCCGGCATACACTGAAACACAACTTGATTTGTTTTCTGGCAGATTTATGTAGAAAAATCTGTGTCTCTCCATTTCAAATAAAAATAAAACATTCGAACTTACCTTTGATTAGGAAAATTCTCTGAATGCAGCGATATCTGTTAATTAACAGCTTAGTGGTCAAGCACAAATTTTTCAAATATGATCAGTGCCACTTTAGGTGGCAATAACTGTAGAATATTTCAACTTATCCCCCTGATTTTAAAACAGATTTTTTTTGTGACATATACTTCACAATAGTAATAAATTTTGGTTGATATGTTTTTAATTTATTTATGAAATATCATAAATTTCCCAATTAAAAAACATTTTTTTTGCAATTTTCAAGCTAGAAATGTTTATTCATTTAATCCAGATAGTCATACCACACAAAATAGTTAATAAATAACAGTTACCTAATGGCTAGCTTACATCAACACCATTTGTAAAATGTTATTTTATTTTGTTAGGCTGTTAGAAAGTTTAAAAATGTAGTATCAATCTTTAATTTTTTTCAAGGAAATTTACAAAACCTGTTTTTTTTAGGGACTGTGACAGGGTCACTGGTGTCGTACGTGAGGGGTGATATGTGTCACAAAGATTGCTTTCCTGCGTGATGTGAAAGCCATAACTGTTTTCTCCAGCATGATATGTGCTGAGAGCAATCCAGTTGTTATGTGGGCCTAGCTTTCATGGTCAGAGATGGGCGGCATGCCTACCCACCATATCTCCACCTCCAAGGTGTGGCTGGAGGGAGTTAAATGTCCAGCCAGTTTTTTTTCTCTGTGTTGTGTGGAGAAAGGAATTCCCCACACTGAAGCTCATGTGAGTGCTGCCATAGGTGTTGTTCCAGGAGTACTGGACAGGACTGTACATGAACTTTTTACTTTCTTTTTTTTTTTGAGCCAGACATGCTGTTTTCTGTTACCAGTTTTGGGTCCGGGTTTATGATGCAATAAACCACCCAGAGTCTTTAACCAAACGTGGTCCGGTTTCTACTTCAAGGAGCAGCTAAGCGTGTCAACCCCTCACAGGACCTACTCAGTTTGAACAAAATATCCTAAAGGCATGAATTCGAGAAACAATTTCTTTTATATTTATTAACATTTCTTGTGTTTTTTCAGTGATCCATTTTGTCAGACCTTGTGCATTTACGATGTAATCATGTGGATGCTCTGATTGGCTCTTTGTTTCTATTTAAACCTTCCCTTATTTGTCTTTTATATCCTATGAGTAAGGGTGTGCTTAACCCACCAGAAATGCGTCAGGTGTTTCCTATGTTTTTTATCATGGCTTGACATGCCTGAATAAAGTTTTGCAATTTTACCAGACGGGTTGGAGTGTCGGATCTTTTTCCCTTCCTTTTTGTTTTTGCTGTGCTCACCAGCGGGACGAGCACCCACCTGTTTTTGTGATTGGACTCAGACTCATTTGGTTTCATTCCTGGATTACCTCAACAGCTTCCATACCTCTCTCTCCTGCCCTAAGGAAAATTATATTTTTTGCCACTAAAATGTTGCTATCATCTGCAAAAGCCACTATAGCTGGCAGACTCTAAGATCATTACTTGGCCATGGATTGCCAATAAAACCATCAGGACCACACAATCATGATCTCCAGGTGCTGATGGGGTTAATGAGAGAGCCCCCATGATCTGTTAACCGTCTACATGCCACTGTCACTATTCACTGCAGTATGTAAGGGCTTTAAATGGTCATGGTTGGTGCCAACATTGTGGCTGATGCATCAGAGTGTCAGGTATAGTGTACAGCTGATAGCTGCTACTTTTTTGCTGTTAGAGGATGCTATTCTCTTATATCCCAGGTCACTAAAAAGGAATATTGATGGTCATTAAGCGGGTAAAATTCTGGATATAAATGCATCCACTAAGTGAAACCTCAAAGTGTCTCTATTCGGGGGTGTGGCTTAGGCACCATCAAGAGAGGAAGCTTCTTCCAGGAGCTCCTGATCCCAAGCCTGGAAATCAACATCCATCGGCCACACTGCTGCTGTAAATCATCTTGTCCTACCATCTATGCCTCCATGAGAGTGTGCTGCACTTGGTGGACCACAAGAAAATAGCTTTTACAGACTGTGAAGGGATCTCTGCAGCCTGAGCCTTGAGGCCTGGTGAGTAGTGTTGAGCATTCCGATACCGCAAGTATCGGGTATCGGCCGATATTTGCTGTATCGGAATTCCGATACCGAGATCCGATACTTTTGTGGTATCGGGTATCGGTATCGAAACAACATTAATGTAAAAATGTGTAAAAGAGAGAATTAAAATAAAAAATATTGCTATACTCACCTCTCCGACGCAGCCTGCACCTTACCGAGGGAAGCGGCAGCGTTCTTTGTTTAAAATTCGCGCTTTTCTTTCCTTACGTGAAGTCCCGGCTTTGTGATTGGTTGCGTCGCAGTCACATGGGCGACGCAACCAATCACAGCAAGCCGTGACGTAATTTCAGGTCCTTAAGGATTTTAAAATTACGTCCCGGCTTTGTGATTGGTTGCGTCGCAGTCACATGGGCGACGCAACCAATCACAAGCCGTGACGTCACGGGAGGCTGGACACGCGCGCATTTTAAAATGCGCGCTTGTCCAGCCTCCCGTGACGTCCCGGCTTGTGATTGGTTGCGTCGCGATCAACCAATCACAAGCCGGGAGGCTGGACACGCGCGCATTTTAAAATGCGCGCTTGTCCAACCTCCCGTGACGTCCCGGCTTGTGATTGGTTGCTTCGCGGTCAACCAATCACAAGCCGGGAGGCTGGACACGCGCGCATTTTAAAATGCGCGCGTGTCCAGCCTCCCGGCTTGTGATTGGTTGATCGCGACGCAACCAATCACAAGCCGGGACGTCACGGGAGGCTGGACAAGTGCGCATTTTAAAATGCGCGCGTGTCCAGCCTCCCGTGACGTCACGGCTTGTGATTGGTTGCGTCGCCCATGTGACTGCGAAGCAAACAATCACAAAGCCGGGACGTAATTTTAAAATCCTTAAGGACCTGAAATTACGTCACGGCTTGCTGTGATTGGTTGCGTCGCCCATGTGACTGCGACGCAACCAATCACAAAGCCGGGACTTCACGTAAGGAAAGAAAAGCGCGAATTTTAAACAAAGAACGCTGCCGCTTCCCTCGGTAAGGTGCAGGCTGCGTCGGAGAGGTGAGTATAGCAATATTTTTTATTTTAATTCTCTCTTTTACACATTAATATGGATCCCAGGGCCTGAAGGAGAGTTTCCTCTCCTTCAGACCCTGAGAACCATCAGGAATACCGTCCGATACTTGAGTCCCATTGACTTGTATTGGTATCGGGTATCGGTATCGGATTGGATCCGATACTTTGCCGGTATCGGCCGATACTTTCCGATACCGATACTTTCAAGTATCGGACGGTATCGCTCAACACTACTGGTGAGTGTAACAGGTCTTTGCTTCCCCTGTGGGGGAGGGCCTGTAATTTTCTCTCTGCTCCTCTCGCTGCCCAAACATCTAACAGCAGAAACACCAGCACTTTTATCATCTTCCAGAGGTTTCCTTAATCCTTCTTTGCTCACAGCCAGATCTATTAGGAGATTCCCCCTGAGCAGAGAGGTGATTGCAGCCTGCACACACTTGCAATAGCCAAGTTCTCACAGTGGGGGGGCCAGGACAGATCCTCCTTTGCTGAGCAAACACGACTCCAGTGTGAGAGATAAGGGAGGCTGACAATATCCCTTCTAGTCAACAGAAGCTGATCGTCTACCACTGTCACTCTCCTCCATAAGATACTTCTTTGGAATCCCACCCCTTTTCCAGCAGCAGCACCCAGGAGAACAATAAGACATATATCAGAGACAGTTTGCTTCCTGTACGTTTTTCCTCTGCTTCTACAACATCATCACTGAGTTGCACCCTCAAGTACACTGTCCTGGGCTGGTCCCACACCTAACCTTGTCATGCTGGACCTAAAATGAGGTGACGAGCTTTGGCACCACCAGACATAACGCGGCTCATACCAGCTTTCACTGACTCTCCTGACCGCTGAGGCGCTTACCGCTAGCACCGCAGCACGACTGGGCACATGATGACCCGAGGCAGATCTCATAAGAAGACCTCTCCTCCTCGCCTGCCAGACTTCTTTCTGCGGTCTCAAACCGCACATGCTGCAGGGAAAATGGTGGCGGCTTCTCCCTCCAGATCATCACACTCCTCTCACGGCTCCCGGGATTCTGAAAGAGGTGAGACCTCAGCAGGAGCACAATATAGCAGCTCTGCACCTATGACCAAGGGGGATATGAAAGAATTCCTCACATCTATACGCTCCTCACTAAAAGAGGATATGCAGGACATGTTGAAGGAGATAAGAGGAGACATTAACTCCTTAGGGGCCCGCACGGATCATTTGGAAAACAAAATGTCCGAATATGTCTCTGTAATTAACGCTCTGGTGGATGAAAACCAAGCTATAAAAGGCAAGTTAGCAGGGGCGTTTGATAAATTGCACGACTTAGAGGACAGATCCAGGAGGAACAATATTCGAGTGAGAGGAATCCCTGAGAATGTTGCAGATAAAGATTTAGCTGCTTTCCTCCAGAATTTTATGCAGGCTGTCCTGCCCTCACTTTCCTCGAGAGATCTACTGGCGGACAGGGTACATAGAACACCCAAGCCCAAGCATCTAGATCCATCTCTTCCTAGAGACATCCTTGCACGGATTCATTTGTACACTACTAAAGAGACATTCCTGCGGCGGATAAGGAGCCCCCCTGACCTACCCCCTGAATTCCGGGATCTCCAGGTCTTCCCGGATTTGTCAGCTGCTACCCTGGCCAAAAGGAGAGAATACGTCCATGTCTGTAAAGCATTGAGGCACATCAACATACGTTACCGATGGGGGTTTAATCCTGTGCGTTTAATTATCACTTATGAAGGACGCACGGTCCCCTGCTCCTCGCCTAAACAGGCAGAGGACAGGCTTACGGCCTGGAAAGTACCCTTTGCTCCCAGACCTGCGGATACAGGAAGGAAAATAGCCTCAGACTGGTCTACGGATTGACAGTGCCACACGGACGGTGTCTGGATTGCTGAGCTCTCCTACTGCACCCCTCAGTGGGCCTTTGGATTGTGAACCTCTCACTTCCACCCCTCCACGCAGATTCTGTTCTGCGGACTGTCTGGACTGTTCCGGACGTTCCTACGAGGATTCCTCGTATATTGACCTATGTTTTGTTTGTTTTTTTCTTTTGTTTTTACTTATTTTTTATTTTTTGGTTCTTTTTACTCTGTCTGGCATACATTTAGAGTCTCCTTCCGATGCGACTACATACTTGCCCTTCCCCTTTCTTTCCTCCAGGTTTTTTCTCTCCAAATCCCCGGGCATTCTCTGTCTATACTGATTTTTGATTGTTGTTATGGAACTGGCAGTTATTTGTATATAAGTTTCGGTACACCACCAGTGGGGTCACTGGGTAATACCAGCAGTATAGATTTTAGTATAATGGTACCATGAGTTTACAAATTCTTTCTTTGAATGTCAGGGGTTTAAACTCCCCTGAGAAGAGATCTATGATGTGGAGGGAGGTGAAGCGGTCGAGGGCAGATATTATCTGCTTGCAGGAGACCCATTTGTTGGCCGAGGATAATTTTAGGCTCCGTCATCCCCTCTTCCCACACATTCTATTTGCTAATGGCCCAACCAAAAAGGCTGGTGTGTGCATCATAGTGAAAAATACAATCGCTTTTAAATTGATAGCGCAAAATAATGACCCCACAGGTAGGTGCTTAACTATCACGTGCCTATTGAATGGTGAGTTACACACGTTGACAAATCTTTATGCTCCCAATGAGGGACAACATAAATTCCTGAGAACAACCCTTCATGAAGTCTCTGTGAATGTGAAGGGCAGCAATATAATATGTGGTGACTTTAATCTCCCCATGCATGTGGACCTTGATTGCTCTTCTGGTAGCAGACGACCTAGAGGGGACTTGACTCTCCTCACAGGCGAATTCCACCTGCATGATTATTGGAGATATTCACATGCTTCTGAGAGGGATTATACCTTTTACTCTTCCAGGCATTCCACATACTCCCGTATTGATTATTTTCTAACAGATAGTGCAACCTTGTCCAGATGTAGATCCGCAACTATAGGCTTAATAACGTGGTCTGATCACGCTCCAATCACTCTAACTCTTACTTTAGCACACCAAGCTAACCCAGCCTTTAGGTGGCGATTAAATGACGCATTGCTGCTGAATGGGGAGGTGTTAGATAGAGTCTCTTCGGAGTTGGAACATTACTTTCAGATAAATGATAATGGAGAGGTTTCTGATGAGTCCTTATGGTTGGCACATAAAGTAGTGATTAGAGGTGTGCTTCTCCAACAAGCTTCCTACCTGAAAAGGAAGAGGGAGAGTGGCAGAGAGGTATTACTTTCCCACCTGCAATATTTAGACAATATCAACAAGTCTGCTCCCACGCCTTCTATCTCCGAGGAGATCTATCAGATTAGGTTTAAATTGAGAGAAAATCTCCTGGCCAGATATGCACATAACATGAAGAAATTCAAGACTAATCTATATGCCATGGGTGATAGGGCAGGTGCACTCCTGGCGCGCAGAGTACGTAAGAGGGAAGCTAAATCAAGAGTGGACCATATCTTAGATAAAAATGGGAAGGCCCTCAGGAACCCTCAGGACATAGTCCAAGCTTTTGCAGAATATTATACCGGATTGTATAACTTAAAAGATGACCCTTCTACTCCCCAACCGGATCACCAATCTATTTATAAATATCTAGACTCTATAAAATTACCCCATATTACATCTGAGCAGCTAAACTACCTTAATTCTCCCTTCACAGATGTAGAAATTAACTCGACGATTAAACAAACTAAATCTCATAAGGCCCCAGGCCCAGACGGGCTGACGAATGACTATTATAAATCCTTTTATCTGTTGCTGACTCCATATTTGCAGAGATTATTCTTGGTATGGAGAGACTCGGGTACTGTGGCAGCTCCTGGTTTGGAAGCTACCATATCTACCATACCCAAGCCTGGGAAACCCCTCACACACCCTGGTGACTTTAGACCCATTGCTTTGCTCAATTCGGATGTCAAAATATTCACTAAAATTATAGCGTCCAGACTAAAGCTTATTATCCCAACTATAATTTCACCGGACCAAGTGGGTTTTGTGGCCAGACGTGAGACGAAAGATGGGGTGCGGCGCATGCTGAATCTGATTAAAATAGCCGAGCTGTCTGGCCTACCCAGTGCATTCCTGTCGCTTGATGCTGAGAAGGCTTTTGACAGGGTGCACTGGGGGTATCTTCGGGCAGTACTGGAAAGGTTTGGACTGTCGGGCCCAATATTCTCAGCAATCTGTGCAATGTACTCGACTCCTTGTGCCAGGGTCTTGACGTCCGGTTTTTTATCAGGTCCGTTTCAGATCACGAATGGCACTCGTCAGGGTTGCCCACTTTCTCCTATTATTTTCGCACTGTGCATGGAGCCGCTTGCTGAACGCATAAGAACCTCTACTAATATCACCGGCATCAGGGTTGGACAGATGGAGCACAGAATTGGCTTGTATGCTGATGATGTTATTCTATCCTGTGTCAACTTGGAGACATCCTTGACAGCTATTACCTTGGAACTCGGGGAATTCAGTAATGTGTCATACTACAGGTTGAATCCCACGAAGTCCTTGTTGTTTCCGGTGGCTGTTCCATGCACGGCCAAGTCGAAAATGGAGGCTGAGTTTCCATTTAAATGGATGACAGAGGGTATCCCATACTTGGGAGTTATATTGACGGGCTCTGAACAGATTGTCGAGAAGAATTTCTCTAAATTGATTACACAGGTTAGGGCACAACTTGACCATTTTCACATAGTTATGACAACCTGGATTGCCAGGATTAATGTTTTCAAAATGATGATCCTGCCTAAAATACTTTATCTCCTTAGGTGTATCCCATTAAAAATCCCCAAACGTTTGATTTTGAAATTACAAACTATGACATACAATTATATTTGGTCACACAAAAAATCTAGAATCTCTAGGACCTTGATGTACTATCCGTACAAACGGGGAGGGCTGGGAATGCCGAACCTCATGCTGTACCATAGAGCGGCCATACTAACTGGACTTAGAGACTGGTGGCAGGCGGATAAAGACCATAGATGGCTCCAAATAGAAAACTACTATGCCAAAACTAGATCTACCCGCACGATTCTTGAGGCTGAATCTATTGCAATCACTGATTATTCCCCTGCCTTACCAACAATGAAAATTGCGCTCCACTATTGGAGGACACTGGTCCCTTCCTTGATTAAATTATCTCATGACTCCCTATCCCTAAAAGCCCTTGAGACACACATCCCATTTATTAATCTCCAGCCTTGGGTTGATGCTGGAATCATAACATTTCGGCAGATATTTGATACCACTGGCCTTATCCCCTTTGACCGCTTGGCCTCCAGCTTCCCGAATGTCCGGAGATATTTCTATCAATATTTGCAGATACGTCATCTACTTCATAATTCCCCAGACTCGCCTTTCTTCAACTCCCATTTAAATAACCGGGTTAATGGTTATTTCTTGTTGCCTGACTCTGGCCCGAAGGGAATTTCAATATTATATAAAGCCTTAAACGACCCAGCAGAAGATGTTAAACTGCTATATATGATCAAGTGGGAACAGGATCTGGACTTCCTATCTGACCCGATGGATTGGGAGGAGGGACTGGGTGAGGTATTACGGGTATCTGCCTGCGTCAATCATCTCGAACAATTGAAAAAAGTACACCTTAGATGGTATCAATATCCGGTTCAGGTGGCTCACTATGACCCTGCCGGGTCGGATAAATGCTGGAGGGGGTGCGGTCACAGGGGAACTCTGGAACACACCTGGTGGTCGTGCCCAATTCTTCAACCCTGGTGGAGAGATATGGACCTTTTAATTGCACAGGTCTTGGGGATCCAGCTGACTCTGTCACCTAGGCAGGCCATTCTTCACATCGGCCTGGAGGATATTCCACACATACTTCGAGGTACACTATCACATATTCTAATAGCTGCCAGGTTATTAGTCGCCTCAAGATGGAAAGACACTAATTCTCCCAATATTAGTGAATTGATTAATAAACTTAATGTCCACTGCCAATATGAACTCGCTTTGGCTCACTCCATGACTGCCAAAACCAAAAGACAAAATATTTGGCACCCTTGGTTACATAGCGGTCATTCCTCTATTGACCCGCACCACCTTGTTTGACTGTTTACTTGAGTGGGAATAAGTAAGCATAATTGACATATCTGTTTTTGTGTTTGTAATATTCTTATTCTGCCATAGTTTGCCAGGACCCCTTGTCTATAACTGAACTGCTAGATAATGTCTTGTGAATGCCTACACTCCTTTCCTCCCCCCTTATTCCCCTTACCTTACCTACCTCTCCCCCCTCCGATTCTCTCCCCTACTTCCTACTTCATCCTTTCTGATTGGTTTTGTTTTTCTCCTCACTTATTTCTGGTCATTTTTAGTTGACCTCTGTTACTGTTATTACTGTTTGACTGTACTGCATTGTTTTGGAAATCTTCAATAAACACTAATTGATAAAAAAAAAAAAAGTGTCTCTATTCAAGAGTCTGGGGACGCTTGGCAAAATCTTCAAAGGTATCTGTAATATCAGCCAGTACTTTATAACACTATTGGAAAAAAAAAGAGGAAGAAAACATCTACCGTACTTAAAGGGAACCTATCACCCCGTTTTTTAAAAATTAGATAAAAATAGTGTGAAATAGGGGCAGAGCTGGGCTTTACATAAGTGCCTTTTTGGTGCCTTTACACCCCCGTTAGGCTGCCGAAATACCTTTGTGAAGTGGCCGTTTTGTCCTGTCACTCAAGTTGGTCAGGTCGGATGGGCGTGGTCACAGCGCTGTTTCTCCCCCAGATCAGGCTCATCATTACGTTGGTGGCGTAGTGGTGTGCGCATGTCCAAAGAGAAGATCCACTGCCCAGGAGATTCAAAACAGCGCGGTCTACGCTATTCGCCGTTTACCGGTGGGCGCGGCCATCTTTCCTGTGGCCACGCGTGCGCAGATGGAGCGCTCTGCTGCCCGGGGCTTCAGGAAAATGGCCGCCGCGATCTCCATCTGCGCACGCGCGGAATCCCGCGGCCATTTTCCTGAAGCCCCGGGCAGCAGAGCGCTCCATCTGCGCACGCGCGGCCACAGGAAAGATGGCCGTGCCCACCGGTAAACGGCGAATAGCGTAGACCGCGCTGTTTTGAATCTCCTGGGCAGTGGATCTTCTCTTTGGACATGCGCACACCACTACGCCACCAACGTAATGATGAGCCTGATCTGGGGGAGAAACAGCGCTGTGACCACGCCCATCCGACCTGACCAACTTGAGTGACAGGACAAAACGGCCACTTCACAAAGGTATTTCGGCAGCCTAACGGGGGTGTAAAGGCACCAAAAAGGCACTTATGTAAAGCCCAGCTCTGCCCCTATTTCACACTATTTTTATCTAATCTTTAAAAAACGGGGTGATAGGTTCCCTTTAACATTAAAAAGATGCTCAACAGTTTTCCTGACAACTGAAGGGGGAAATTTTATTATTGACATTTAATAAGAAAGTTTAAATCTAAAAATCACTCAAGTAAATTGCGTATAATTTGGTAAGAGATGCACGCCTCTTACTAAATTCTTCACATCTCCAAGATCCTGGCACGCTTCACTAAATTCCCCCCAAAAACATTAACAATTGTCCAACTGGACAGCCTCCATCTATATGTCCTATTAAAACGTCAAAGACGGGGTTCCTCCACTTGCAATCCCCTTTATTTGCTAAAGCAGAGAACAACTGCAAAGACCGGACCCTGCTCTGGAGGAGCGAAACGCGCGTCAAGGGGTCTCAGTGGGAGGACCTATACTTTACTGGCTATTATGAGTGAGTTGTAGCTAACCTCTGGGATATGTGGGGTTCTTGGGGACTTGCCTTACTAGGCAGTGTCTATGGTATCTATTTATAGCACCTTTACTTTTTACCTATCAGGGTTTCATGACCCCATGCGCACCCGTTTGATTAGGGTTTGCTATTTTCACCCTTAGCTACTTTACTTGTATTACTCGTCATTCCATTTTTTGTATGTGCATTTGATTTAATAAACTATTTTGGTTTTTATTTTACCTTCTTGGTGTTTTCTGTACTCCATGATATCTGGTGTTGAGCCTCTATATGTCCTATTAAAACGTCAAAGATGGGGTTCCTCCACTTGCAATCCCCTTTATTTGCTAAAGCAGAGAACAACTGCAAAGACCGGACCCTGCTCTGGAGGACAATGCAATTATGTATCACATAAAGTATCTGCTGATTTATTTGAATGGGTGCATTGTAATGCTACTTTATTTTCTGTAACTTATTGTAAGGTATGGATCTTAGAATATCATGTGGATCTTATAATGTTGTGTGCATTTACAAAAGGAATTGTCCACTTTGTGTAGCTCCTTTAATTTAGTGGAGATTTTTCTTTACATTATAGGGGTGAATATCCCGTAGGCTACGTTCCCACAATCAGAATTTGGTAAGTTTTTGACGTTGCAGAATTTCCGCACCATTTCTGTACCTTTTATATAACTTTGGTTACTTGAGTTTTTTCATAGCATTTTTGTATGCGTTCTATAATATGCATTTTTATCACGTTTTTGACGCTGCGTTTAATGTCTGTGTTTGCTGTGTCATGCTTTAAATGAAGCTGCTTTGTTTTCCTGGTATTCGACATTCTCAGGTATGGATTACACACATTTTTTATGCATTTCTGCTGTGAAAACGCATTTAAAAGATTTTTTACCTGTGGATTTTCCGCTTCTAAAGCAAGTCTATAGGGAATATTCTGTACAGAAAACTCAGAATACCCACAGGAGATATTGACATGCTATGGATTGGAAAAATGCGCCTCAAATCAGTTTACTCAGCATAAAAAAGAAGCACAAGGGACATGAGATTTCTATAAATCCATCCCATCCACTTTTCTGGTACTGTAAAACACTGCGTTTTTGCTGTAGCGAAAATATGCAGAGTCAAAAACACACCAAATTGTCATTGTGGATACACAACCTTAGAGCTCCTTTCTCACTTGATAATTTTATGGCATTTTAAAAAAGAATAAAAATACATTTGTGAATGCTAGCCCTTTTGTAAAACTGTAATATGCATTTTAAGGTACTTTTTATTTTGTAATAATTTACACAGAAGTTTTTTTCTGGTGTTTTTAAAGAGTAACTTCAGAATTAAAGTACAGAAGAATGTCATAGGCAAAGTATGCTGACACTGACCACAAATAAATTCTAGAACCCAAAGCAATTGTTTGTATGTAGCGAATATTACTACATATTTTACTATAGACTTTAATCAAAAATCTGACTGCAGAATTTGTGGCCAAAAAACGACACCTTCAAGAAAGCAATTTGAGGGATTGTCAAAAAAGATAAACCTTTGTTGTACTCTCTATATTTAGGTGAGTTTCTCTTTCTCATTTACTTGCCTCCCACACCAGTTGTTCTTCTGTTAAAAATGATGAGTAACTATGTAATATCATTGCTTCTGTCAAGTGATTTTATTTTCCTTGCAAATTGCCCAGTAAAAGAATCAGTGAGCAGTGGTGACATCATCTAGGTTACTGCTGGTCACTGAGGCTGTGTTCCCAGCCAGGCTGAACTGCGGTAACCTCAGTGAGAAAAGGTCTCGTAGTGCAGAATAGAGTTCACCACAGTTCAAATTCACCGCAGTGATATTCTCACAGTGAACGGAATCTGGGTACTGTTCTGCTACCTGAACCCGAACCTTTTGTAACTATTCAGCCGAACCCGAGCATCTAGGTGTCCACCGATCTCTACTCTTCAGACCACAGTATAGATTTCCAGGGATCTCTAATCCACTCCTTGCTTTGACTGGCAAAAACTTGCCTCTATTTCTTAGCGATTCTGCGTAATAGATTCTTTGCAGCAATTGTACCATAAAGGCCTGGGTCTCATAATCTCCTCTAGACAGCTGATATGTCTGTTGCTTGATTTCTTTGCATTATTTATGAGGGCCATTATCCGGGATGGTCTTAATCTGCAGTTTCTGAGGCTGGTAACTTAGATGAACTTATGCTCTGCAGCAAAGGTAATTTTTTGTCTTTCAGTCCTATGGCGATCCTCATGAGATCCACCCCTATAAAAGCATTTCCTGAAATTCACAGAAATCCACTGTCAGTGGCTTGTCCAATGATAGTAAACCCTGCTCTAAAGTAGGACCAACTGGTGTTATGTCAATTGCGACAGGTTCTATGGCTGATGATTTGACCATGTAATACATAGTTGTGCTTAAAGATAAGTGGATTAATCTGAACAGGATTGACTTCGAGTGGAATTTTCTGAAATTTGCCCTTCCACACGAAGTCGATCACTGAGATTTGACTACTGAGGATTGCAAAAAAAAAAATGTCCGGCATCATTTCTCACACTGTTGAAGCATCAGAGAATTTTTCAGGGAAGATAAGTTCCCTACAGCTATAACATCACATGGTCTATACCAGTTTATCAAGGGGATTATCACACCTTGTGCAGTGGTAACAAGTATGGGGTTATCATCGGGTCCAAGTGAAGTGAAGTCACATCACGGGCAACTTTTATACCAGAGTTGGATTCAATCTGCACAATTACAAAGTAGGGGCAATATACAGATCATATCGAAACTGTTTAATGTATTTTAAGAGCATTTAGAAACTTTCCAGCTATCCAGACATGGAATTTGAGGTAAATTTATTCAAATTTTGGAGGCAAGTTTGTTGAAGCCTCCAAATTTTAATTTCAAATGATTTCTCATCTCAAACTGTACTGAGTTAGCAAAGGCACACACCTCTTTGATGTCCATAACCCCTAAATATGGCATATAAACTGGGGTTGTTGTAATCAGACAAAGACATTTAAAGGGAATCAGTCAGCAGGTTTTTCCTATGAAATCTGAAGACACCATGAGGTAGGGGGCTGAAACACTGAATTCAGCAATATGTAATTTATTAAGCTGTGTGCTCTTGTTCACTTGCACTGAAGGTTTTATCACCAGATGCTCGCATGCATGTGCAGCACCCCAGAGTCCTGGTCGTTGCAGTACTGACGCTCCGCCGCTAAGGGGAGTGATGGTATGTCTGATGGCACTTAAAGAGTTCACCTGACCAGGTATCACAGACACCAATACACTTCACAGTCTGGCCTCCAGGGGGAGCAAAGGGTACTATGTATTAGGCCACTCCTCACAATCTGGTAAAACTGGGGGTTGGATAGGAAGTTAGTTAGAAGCTGACTGGGTTGGAACCAGGCAACATCCTGTGGCAGGGGGTGTTGCAGGGGAAAGATTCAGGGGGGTCCCTGTCAGGGGTGGGATCCTGACAGAGGCCTAGCGAACAAGACAGAGCGTTAAGGAACCGCGCCTGCACGACATTGCGGCGGTATCTCAAGAAAGGACAAGAAGCGAGGTTTATTGTGGAGAGTGAGAAACGAGATCACAGCAAAAAGGAGATAACACCAGTAGGAGTCGTGCTGTAAGATCGAGGCAACATCCTACTGAGGCGCGTAGCCGGTGGCCGGAACGCCGAGGAAGTATTGGGCTCTAAACATTACTTCAAACCAACGGCAGGACAGTTAATTATAGGTTGGCTGTCTCACCTTAATCACCTAAGCAGACATAGGGGGCAACTGTGGGAGAGGGGCGTCACTAGGGTCCCGGAAGAACTCCAGGCCTACCGGTCATATGGGTGCGTCCTAGCCATATCATCTGGGGGACGGAGAACATCAGAACAGATATAAGTTGTGAGAAAGAACATCAGAAACAGACGCAACAGTTGTGAGGACTATCCCGTGGTGCTCAGCAGGGAAGGACTACAACACACAGGCGATAGAAGGTAGGCACAGATTTCCACCTGCAAAGGGAACTCTTGAGGTGCCTTCGGACCGGCCGGTCCCAGCCAGCCCTGTTAACAGTACTCTGGATTGAGGATTCTGAAGCCTTCAGTAAAGAGGTAAAGAGACTGCAACCCTGTGTCCTCGTTATTCATCGCGCCCCACACCACGCACCACCATCACACCTTTCATTGGACGCCCCTTAGCAGGGTCACGGACCGGGTCTAGCCACCGTGACAACCCCAGGACTGAGACAGAGAGGCCTGGTACCGAGTATCCCGCGGACCTGCGTCTGGGGGCGCTCCACATGCTAGTCCAACTCCGCCCCCTCCTGCGATAAGCAGATCACTGTCAATTTATGAACACTACACAGAAAGCTGTAGTGTGGGTGGAGGCAGCTGTCTAAGCTCTCCTACATGTCTCATCTAAGAACTCTCATTGTGTCACAACTACTGCATTCAGTAAACTACGTGACACATAATGAGATCCAGGGTCTCTTTTCCTAAATTATGTTGCTCTCAGATACGGCAGCAAAAACGTTGTGACACATTCCCTTTAAAATTTTATAGATGTTCTTTCTCAAAGGCCTCATGCCTACCATGCCTAGCCTCTACCATTTATTGCAATACATACTAAATAAATGGTTTGTTATTGACCTTTGAGTACCGTGTTAATATTATTCTGCTGAGAAGAATTTTTAAAGAAAGTCAATGAGTATGTGTCATGATTAGCTTACTAGTAATAATTGCATTAAGAGTGAGACAGGAATAAAACACTGCATTTAGTACATCTTCGAATGTCACTAATGACAATAGAGAAGAAAATGCGGACGCATAGCCTGCAACTGTACAGCTGCCCCCAAGGTAAAGGTTGTAAAAGATGGAATGTAAAGGGAAGATGTGACATGAATGATGAGATTTATTTTTAGGATACTAGCCTCTCATGAGATCCAATTTAAAGAAAGGATCCATTAAACTGGGAAATAGGTGAAAGGGTAATAAGCTCCTCACGCAGAAGCATGGTGTCATTTTGCAACAGAATGTGGGGCAGCTGCACTTAAAATGAAAATTCACAGCCAAATGTATGATGTAGTATGGAACAGCAGCCTACAAAATTACAGAAACACATTCATTTCTTATCTATGTGCTGCCTTTCTTACTGTTTCAGAATGATTCAAACTCAAAACCCATTGCCTACAGTTGACCTAAACGAGCCTCTTTATCGTAAAACAAAACCTTTGTGCCGTGCACTGCTGCGTAATGAATTAAGCAAGAACAAATGTTTCGAATTTGAAACATATCTTATTTTAGATTTTCATATATAATAAAGAGCTGCTTGAAATATGAGGTACATTATTACCAGTATCCTCTGCAATCTGCACGAGTCAGTGTAGACAACAAATTCCTTCACTCTTTGTATTCAGAAATGAGGAATATTTATTCAGTAAAGCAATCAACAAAATGGTAACATTTCGGTCATTTACTTTGATCTTCATCAAACTGTAATACACAATAGAAAAAAATGCATAAAATGAAAATATATATCTAACGTCAAAGAAATAACAGTCATAGTAACAATATGTTAAACCATATACGAAGATTTCTTTGTCTAATGATACAAGGCAAAAATGGTGACTTAAATTCAAGAATTTCTGGATAATGTTTGTGTAGAAATTGCCAATGCTTGCAAATTTGTTGGTGTAATCTATATCAAATGGGTGAAATGTATACAAATGTTGAATGTATCCTGTATCTCCACAGTGCAGAGACTATGCGTTCCACACATGTGGTTCACCGCATGTCACTTCCAGTTCCGGATGTTACTTCCACTGTCACTTCTGCTGCGTTCCACTGCCATCTACCATATCACTTCCAGTTTCGGCCCCTATGACGTACTTCCAGTGCGGCTCATACCTACGTTCCACTGCTATTCAACATTACTGCAGTTCCCATTTACTAATCCCTATACTTCCCTGCAACTATTTTTTGAGTAGCTTGATCGACACGCTGTCCAAGAAATATCTGTTTCACATTATAGGTGATTGTTTTTCTGATATCTTAAGATGGAAGTTTTTCACCTCACATTAGATATATATTGTAATTTTTGTAATTTTTGTAATTTTTTCAGTATTTTTTCTATTGCATATTACATATCCGTATCCATAATTATGACCACTCATATACACCATGTTCTAAATTATTATGCAAATGACATTTTTCTCAGCTTTTCCTAAATGGTGGTGCAAATGACAGTCAGTCTAATAAAAGTCATCACCCGTTAGAGTATACATCAAATTTTATTGAAGAAACCTCCCAATGATAACAATATAATCTCCAAAATGAATAAAACCTCAAAATGCACTGTTATTAGGCACAGTAGAATTTCTAAACATTTGATGTGTTTTAACCCCTTCGCGACATGCGCCGTACTAGTACTGCGCTGCCGGCACTGCATTTGTGCCAGCCGCAGTACTAGTACGGCGCATCGATCACCGCGGTCTCGCGCTGAGCGCCGCGGTGATCGGGTGCGGGTGTCAGCTGTATATGACAGCTGACACCCCGCAGCAATGCCCACGATCGGCGCTAGCGCCGATCGCGGGCATTTAACCCCTCTGATGCCGCTGTCAGTAGTGACAGCGGCATAGAGGGGGATTGCGCAGGGACGGGGGCTCCCTGCGCTCTCCCACCGGAGCAACGCAATGAGATCGCGCTGCTCCGGCTGCTCCGGAAGGAGTCCCCGGATCCAAGATAGCCGTGGGACTCCTTCCGGGTCATGAAATCACCTGACTTGCCGGCGCCTGCTGAGAGTTCCTAATAGCAGGTGCCGGCAAGCCTCTGGAACATGCCTATCAGATCGTTGATCTGACAGAGTGCTATGCACACTGTCAGATCAACGATCTGATCTAAATCAGTGATGTCCCACCCTGGGACAATAGTAGAAAGTTAAAAAAAATAGGATGTATAAAAATAAAATAAAAAATCCCCAAATAAAGAAAAAAAAAGCATTTCCCAATAAATCCATTTATTTATGTAAATTAAAAAAAAACTATAAAAGTACACATATTTGGTATCGCCGTGTCCGTAACGACCCGCTCTATAAAACTATCCCACTAGTTAACCCCTTCAGTGAACACCGCAAAAAAACAAAACAAAAAAAAACAAGGCAAAAAACAACGCTTTATTATCGTACAGGCGAACAAAAAAGTGGAATAACACGTGATCAAAAAGACGGATATAAATAACCATGGTACCGCTGAAAATGTCATCTTGTCCCGCAAAAAAAAAGCTGCCATACAGCATCATCAGCAGAAAAATAAAAATGTTATAGCTCTCAGAATAAAGCGATGCAAAAACAATTATTTTTTTATATAAAATAGTTTTTATTGTGTAAAAGCGCCAAAACATAAAAAAATTACATAAATGAGGTATCGCTGTAATCGTACTGACCTGAAGAATAAAGCTGTTTTATCAATTTTACCACACGTGGAATGGTATAAACGCCCCCCCTAAAAGAATTTCAGGAATTGCTGGTTTTTGTTCATTCCGCCTCCCAAAAATCGGAATAAAAAGCGATCAAAAAATGTCATGTGCCCAAAAATGGTACCAATAAAAATGTCAACTCGTACTGCAAAAAACAAGATCTCACATGACTCTGTGGGCCAAAATATGGATAAATTATAGCTCTCAAAATGTGGTGATGCAAAAACTATTTTTTGCAATAAAAAGTGTCTTTTAGTGTGTGATGGCTGCCAACCATAAAAATCCACCAAAAAACGCTATAAAAGTAAATCAAACCCCCCTTCATCACCCCCTTAGTTAGGGAAAAATAATAAAATTTTAAAAAATGTATGTATTTCCATTTTCCCATTAGGGTTAGGGTTAGGGCTAGGGTTAGGGCTAGAGTTAGGGCTAGGGTTAGGGTTAGTGTTGGGGTTAGGGCTAGGGTTAGGGCTGGGGTTAAGGTTGGGGTTAGGATTTCAGTTAGAATTGGGGAATTTCCACTGTTTAGGCACATCAGGGGCTCTCCAAACGCGGCATGGCGTCCGATCTCAATTCCAGCCAATTCTGCTTTGAAAAACTAAAACAATGCTCCTTCCCTTCCGAGTTCTCCTGTGCGCCCAAACAGTGGTTCCCCCCAACATATGGGGTATCAGCGTTCTCAGGACAAGTTGGACAACAACTTTTGGGGTCCAATTTGTCCTGTTACCCTTGGGAAAATAATAACATGGGGGCTAAAATATCATTTTCGTGGAAAAAAAAATATTTTTTATTTTCACGGCTCTGCGTTATAAACTGTAGCGAAACACTTGTTGGTTCAAAGTTCTCACAACACATCTAGATAAGTTCCTTGGGGGGTCTAGTTTCCAATATGGGGTCACTTGTGGGGGGTTTCTACTGTTTAGGTACATCAGGGGCTCTGCAAATGCAACATGACGCCTGCAGACCAATCCATTTAAGTCTGCATTTCAAAAGGCGCTCCTTCCCTTCCGAGCTCTGCCGTGTGCCCAAACAGTGGTTCCCCCCCATATATGGGGTATCTGCGTACTCAGGACAAATTGGACAACAACTTTTGTGGTCCAATTTCTCCCGATACCCTTGGGAAAATAAAAACGTGGGGCTAAAATATCATTTTCGTGGAAAAAAAATATTTTTTATTTTCACGGCTCTGCGTTATAAACTGTAGTGAAACACTTGTTGGTTCAAAGTTCTCACAACACATCTAGATAAGTTCCTTGGGGGGTCTAGTTTCCAATATGGGGTCACTTGTGGGGGGTTTCTACTGTTTAGGTACATCAGGGGCTCTGCAAATGCAACATGACGCCTGCAGACCAATCCATCTAAGTCTGCATTTCAAATGGCACTCATTCCCTTCCGAGCTCTGCCGTGCACCCAAACAGTGGTTCCCCCCCATATATGGGGTATCAGCGTACTCAGGACAAATTGGACAATAACTTTTGTGGTCCAATTTTTCCTGTTACCCTTGGGAGAAAAAAAAATTGCAGGCTAAAACATCATTTTGTGGAAAGAAAAAATGATTTTTTAATTTTCACAGCGCTACATTCTAAACTTTAGTGAAACAATTGGGGGTTAAAAGTGCTCACCACACATCTAGATAAGTTCCTTAGGGGGTCTTCTTTCCAAAAGGGGGTCACTTGTAGGGGGCTTCCACTGTTTAGGCACGTCAGGGGCTCTCCAAACGCGACATGGGTTCCGATCTCAATTCCAGCCAATTTTGCATTGAAAAGTCAAACGGTGCTCCTTCCCTTCCGAGCTCTGCCATGCGCTCAAACAGTGGTTTATCCCCATATATGAAGTATCAGCGTACTCAGGACAAATTGCACAACAACTTTTGGGGTCCAATTTATCCTGTTACCCTTGGGAAAATAAAAAATTTGGGGCAAAAAGATCATTTTTTGTGAAAATTAATATGAAATTTTTTTTACGGCTCTACATTATAAACTTCTGTGAAGCACTTGGAGGTTCAAAGTGCTCACCACACATCTAGATTAGTTCCTTAGAGGGTCTACTTTCCAAAATGGTGTCACTTGTGGGGGTTTCCACTGTTTAGGCACGTCAGGGGCTCTCCAATTGCGACATGCGTTCAAATCTCAATTCCAGCAAATCTTGCATTGAAAAGTCAAATGGCGCTCCTTCCCTTCCGAGCTCTGCCATGTGCCCAAACATTGGTTTACCCCAACATGTGAGGTATCGGTGTACTCAGGAGAAATTGTACAACGATTTTTGTGGTCCAATTTCTCCTGTTACCCTTGGTAAAATAAAACAAATTGGATCTGAAGTAAAAATTTTGTGAAAAAAAGTTAAATGTTCAATTTTTTTTAAACATTCCAAAAATTCCTGTGAAGCACCTGAAGAGTTAATAAACTTTTTTAATGTGGTTTTGAGTACCTTGAGGGGTGCAGTTTTTAGAATAGTGTCACTTTTGGGCATTTTCTGTCATATAGACCCCTCAAAGTCACTTCAAGTGTGAGGTGGTCCGTTAAAAAAATGGTTTTGCAAATTTTGTTGCAAAAATGAGAAATCGCTGGTCAACTTTTAACCCTTATAACTCCCTAACAAAAAAAAAATATGTTTCCAAAATTGTGCTGATGTAAAGCAGACATGTGGGAAATGTTGCTTATTAACTATATTATGTGATATAACTCTCTAATTTAAGGGCATAAAAACTAAAAGTTTGAAAATTGCTAAATTTTCATAATTTTCAAAAATTTTTTGTTTTTTTCACAAATAAATGCAAGTCATATCGAAGAAGTTTTACCACTATCATGAAGTAAAATATGTCACGAGAAAACATTGTCAGAATCACCAGGATCCGTTGAAGCGTTTCAGAGTTATGACCTCATAAAGTGACAGTGGTCAGAATTGCAAAAATTGGCCCTGTCACTTAGGTGAAAACAGGCTTCGGGGTGAGGGGGTTAAAGAACTGAAAATGCTCATTTGTGGAATTTGCAGCATTAGGAGGTCACATTCACTGAACAAAAAAGGTATTTATCTCCAAAACATCCCAACAGGCCAAGTTACATGTTAACATAGGACCCCTTCTTTGATATCACCTTCAGAGTTTCTGCTTGTATTTCTTTGCATGAAGTCAGAATAGCCTCCCAGAGCTGCTGTTTTGATGTGAACTGCCTCCCACCCTCATAGATCTTTTGCTTGATGATACTCCAAAGGTTCTCTATAGGGTTGAGGTCAGGGGAAGATGGTGGCCACACCATGAGTTTATCTCCTTTTATGCCCATAGCAGCCAATGACTCAGAGGTATTCTTTGCAGTATGAGATGGTGCATTGTCATGCATGAAGATGATTTTGCTCCTGAAGGCACGTTTCTGCTTTTTATACCATGGAAGAAAGTTGTCAGTCAGAAACTCTACATACTTTGCAGAGGTCATTTTCACACCTTCAGGAACCTTAAAGGGCCCTACCAGCTGTTCCCCATAATTCCGGCCCAAAACATGGCTCCTCCACCTCCTTGCTGATGTCTAAGCCTTGTTGGGAAATGGTAGCCATCCACCAACCATCCACTACTCCATCCATCTGGACCATCCAGGGTTGCTCGACACTCATCAGTAAACAAGACTGTTTGAAAATTAGTCTTCATGTATGTCTGGGCCTACTGCGACCGTTTCTGCTTGTGAACACTGTTTAGGGGTGGCCGAATAGTAGGTTTATGCACCACAGCAAGCCTTTGAAGGATCCTACACCTTGAGGTTCGAGGGACTCCAGAGGCACCAGCAGCTTCAAATAACTGTTTGCTGCTTTGTAATGGTATTTTGGCAGCTGCTCTCTTAATCCAATGAATTTGTCTGGCAGAAACCTTCCTCATTATGCCTTTATCTGCATGAACTTTGTCTGTGCTCTGTTTCAGTCACAAATTTCTTCACAGTATGATGATCCCTCTTAAGTTTTCGTGAAATATCTAATGTTTTCATACCTTATCCAAGGCATTGCACTATTTAACGCTTTTCAGCAGCAGAGAGATCCTTTTTAATATTTCCCATATTGCTTGAAACCTGTGGCCTGCTTAATAATGTGGAACATCATTTTTAAGTAGTTTTCCTTTAATTAGAATCACCTGGAAAACTAATTATCACATGTGTTTAAGATTGATTTCAGTGATCCATTGAGCCCTGAGACACAATACCATCCACGACAAAACAATTAGGCCATGTTCACACTTTGCGGGTGACCTCTGCGGGTTCTCCCGCAGCGGATTTGATAAATCTGCAGGGCAAAACCGCTGCGGTTATCCCTGCAGATCTATCGCGGTTTGTTCCGCGGTTTCCGCTGTTCCCAGGGCCTGGAGGAGAGTCTCCTCTCCTCCACCCCGGGTACCACCCGCACATTATCCGCTTACTTCCCGCAACGTGGGCACAGCCCCATGCGGGAAGTAAGCGGTTCAATGCTTTCCTATGGGTGCAGAATCGCTGCGAATCTGCACAAAGAAGTGACATGCTGCGGGTTTTAAAACGCTGCGTTTCTGCGCGGTTTTTCCCGCAGCATGTGCACAGCGGTTTGCGGTTTCCATAGGGTTTCCATGTAAATGGAAATGCTATGGAAACTGCTGCGGACCCGCAGCATCAAAATCGCGGCGGTTCCGCGGTAAAAACCGCAAAGTCTGAACATGGCCTTAAATCTTTATGACACAAATCCAATTTGCATAATAATTTGGAACACAGTGTAGTGACAGTTATACAGCACTTAGTGGTCGTAACCATGGACACCTAAGCTACTGCAATGCCCTACATGATGTTAGTGACATAGTGAATCAGGAGAACTACATTACATTTCTAATTGGAGGCATTTGCTAATATTATTAGAATTACTTCTACTAAATATTGGGATAGGATCTTGGACATGGGAATACCTGTTTAAGTATTGCCATCATCTAAAAGTCATTGACAAAGTAATTGCCATCATGTATTAGTAGGTCAAAGAGATCCACTAATTTAAATACAAACAAGTACTCTGACACCTCGGTAGTTTGCTTAACAGCGTTGTCAGGTCTTGTGGTGAAAGTCTGCTGTCACTCTCTGTGATTGCAGACTTCTGTATCCTTGCAGTGCTCCGTGTTGCTGAAAAGACCGGGTGGTCAAATGATCGCTAGTATGGGATTTGATGTGTCAGCTAGAGGAACTCAAGAATTGAGTGAGGCTGAAGATGTCTAGTCAGAATGTGTTTCAGTAGCAACTCTGGTGAATGCTGACAGCATGCGGTGCATGCATTTACAGTAACATAGATTGACCAGAAAACTCCCCCTTTTATGTTTGTACTGGATTGATACCAATACAATTTGGATTAACAAGTAGTGTTGAGCGATACCGTCCGATACTTGAAAGTATCGGTATCGGAAAGTATCGGCCGATACCGGCAAAGTATCGGATCCAATCCGATACCGATACCCGATACCAATACAAGTCAATGGGACTCATGTATCGGACGGTATTCCTGATGGTTCCCAGGGTCTGAAGGAGAGGAAACTCTCCTTCAGGCCCTGGGAACCATATAAATGTGTAAAAGAAAGAATTAAAATAAAAAATATCGCTATACTCACCTGTCCGACGCAGCCGGGACTTCAGCGAGGGAACCGGCAGCGTTGTTTGTTTAAAATTCGCGCTATTACTTGGTTACGTGAATTCCCGGCTTGTGATTGGTCAGGTCGGCCATGTTGCCGGGACGCGGACCAATCACAGCAAGCCGTGACGAAATTACGTCACGGCTTGCTGTGATTGGTCCGCGTCCCGGCAATATGGCCGCCCTGACCAATCACAAGCCGTGACGTCACGGGAGGCTGGACACGCGCCCATTTTAAAATGAGCGCGTCCAGCCTCCCGGCTTGTGATTGGTTGACCGCAGCGCAACCAATCACAAGCCGTGACGTCACGGGAGGCTGGACACGCGCCCATTTTAAAATGAGCGCGTGTCCAGCCTCCCGTGACGTCACGGCTTGTGATTGGTCAGGGCGGCCATATTGCCGGGACGCGGACCAATCACAGCAAGCCGTGACGTAATTTCGTCACGGCTTGCTGTGATTGGTCCGCGTCCCGGCAACATGGCCGACCTGACCAATCACAAGCCGGGAATTCACGTAACCAAGTAATAGCGCGAATTTTAAACAAACAACGCTGCCGGTTCCCTCGCTGAAGTCCCGGCTGCGTCGGACAGGTGAGTATAGCGATATTTTTTATTTTAATTCTCTCTTTTACACATTTTAACATTAATGTTGTTGCGATACCCGATACCCGATACCACAAGAGTATCGGAATCCCGGTATCGGAATTCCGATACAGCAAGTATCGGCCGATACCCGATACTTGCAGCATCGGAATGCTCAACACTATTAACAAGTCATTTCAATTACCTACAATCCCATCTATGAATAGATCCCACATCTCCCATATAGGTGGGAGACAAACCATGTATAGGAGTATAGGAACTGACTTCATGTTAACCATCATTTTTAATTTCATAAATCAATAGTACACATGAAAATATGCAACTTGTAGTATATCTTACCAGAACAATCTTCTATTTTTTCCTCCTGGATTGATCTTTCACTCTCAGTTCCTGGGTAAAATCTGCATTCAGTAAAGACAGATTATTTACATTGCTGAGATAGGAGATGACAATTGGTGCTTTTCAAATCCCATGGAGTGAGGAGCTGTAGGCAAATACAGACAGTTACAGTTTGCATAGAAGTTTATGAGCACCAACCGTCATCTCCTATCTCACTAATGGCAAAATCTGTATTCACTGAAGACACTGAAGATTTTACTCATCAAATGAAAATTTTGAAAATGAGTCCAGGAGCAAATTTGTTATATTACAAATCTTCTTATTTTCACATGTGTTATTGATTTATAGAAAAACATTTAACCAATGGTTGCTCTTTAAGTGAATGGGGATGAGCTGCAGTAGCAGACAAAGCCTTTAGTGATTTTTTTCCTGAAGGAAATAAAAAAATAATGATCAATCTCAATGGCTCTGTTAGGGCTAGCGGAATGCACCAAATTATAAGAGAGATGGTATAAAGTGCGTTCGCAGCCCGGGGTCCACCGTGCAGACATGGAACCTGCTGCTGAGTAATGACGGACTATATGGCGGTACAATGTGGATACCCACACGGGTTAACTTCCCCCTGTGTGAAGGAAGCAAACCCTGTTGCATCACAGGGCTGAGGTACCGCACCAAGAGCGCAAGCAAGGAGTCTCAAGACTCTATCTCAAGATACAGGATTAGAGTACGTTCAGACCAATTGCGCTCGACATCGCAACTGGGGCGTCAAAGTAATAGAAAATATAACTTAAAGCACAAGAGTGCATGCTGTGCCGCTTTGGCGGACGCCACTAACCACCCAGACTTGGGATAGGAAAGCGCTCTATAAGCGCACGGCGCCGCACTGGCGGTTACAGCAATAGACGCTGTATCGTGTGTCTTTATGTAGACAGCAAGCATCCACCTTTTGCAAACAGTCATACACAAGGGAGGGGATTTTAAAGAACGACTTGCACTCATCAACACACACGATTCCAAATGTACACTAGCGCTTGGCCGTGCGGCCATGCGAACCTTTTATAGCTGCAGCAAGAACAGGACCTTCCCAGAAGGACCAATGGGAGTCAGCCACAGAAGAAGAACACCTTCAGGTCCTTCCTAAAGGACCAATGGGATTTGCTGCAGTATCTAAGCCTGTGACCCTTGATCTCCAATGAGAGATCTTGCCCTGGATATGCTCAGAAAGGGAAGAGCAGGACTTAGTCCCAAACACGTCTGCTCGCCGCTGCCCAGTACTGGCTACAATGGCAGAAGCTGGAAAGGCAGCAGTAACCAGTCGTCCAGAGCGCACAGAGACAGCAGCGGAGATGGCTTGAGATTCCCCCTGTGCAAAGGTGGGATCTTGACTCCTAACATTACCCCCCTCCTAGGGTCTCCCCCTCCTTGGACCTTGCTACGCTCGAAGGCAGCAATGAGCTGTGGAGCTCGAATGTGCTCAGCAGGCTCCCAGGACCTGTCCTCTGGGCCATAACCCTTCCAATCCACCAAATAGAATTTTTTGCCAAGTACCACCTTGCACCCCAAAATAGCGTTCACCTCATAATCGTTCGTAGACAAATCCGATCTCCTGGCAGATTACTCGGAAAACCGGGACATGTATACGGGCTTCAAGAGGGACACATGAAAGGTGTCGGTGATACCCAGGCGTGGAGGAAGGGCCAGATGGTAGACCACAGGGTAAACCTGTTCAAGGACCTTGAAGGGACCCAAGTAGCGAGGTGCAAACTTAGTGGACTCAACTCGCAGCCTGATGTTACGGGCGGAGAGCCACACCAAGTCACCAGGAGCAAAGGTCGGAGCGGGGCACTGATGAGCATCGGCAGAGGTCCTCATTCTCTCATTGGAGGCCTGAATGGCATCCTGAGTGCAGTCCCAAATGTCCCGTGCCTCCACAGCCCAGTCTGCAAACCTGGAGTCAGTGGAAGACACGGGCATGGGCAAAGGGACACGCGGATGCTGGCTGTAATTTAGGAGGAATGCAGTCTGACTGGTGCAGTCGGCTACAGCGTTGTTAAGTGCAAACTCTGCCCATGGTAGCAAGGATGCCCAGTTATCCTGCCTGGCAGAAACAAAATGTCATAAATATATGACCAGGGTCTGGTTGGCCCTCTCAACCAACCCATTCATCTCGGGATGATATGCCGAGGAGAGATTCAACTCAATACTGAGTAGACGACAAAGCTCTCTCCTGAATCGAGATGCAAACTGGGGACCCCGGTCACTGACAATTTTGTCCAGCATACCATGTAAGTGAAAGATATGCTTGATGAACAATGCTACCAGAGCCCATGCAGAAGGTAGCCGTGGAAGAGGCACCAAGTGCACCATTTTGAAAAAATGGTCGGTGATCACCCAGATAATGGTGCAGCTACGTGACTTGGGTAAGCCCACCACAAAGTCCATCCCAACCATCTCCCAGGGCCTGTCCACCACCGGGACACAGGGTAAAGCAACCCAGCTGGCCTTTGCCGAGGAGACTTTTTCTTGGCGCAAGAGACACACACCCGAACATAGTCTGCGGCGTCACGAACCATATGCGGCCACCAATATATCCTCGCCAGTAGCTCAGATGTCCTTATGGACCCAAAATGTCCACCCACCCTGGACGAGTGAGCCCAAGAGAGAACCTCCGGACGCAGAATGGATGGTCCAAAAGTCTTGCCCGGAGGCACAGACTCGAGCGAAACCGGGGCCACAGTTCTCAGGCTCTCGGTGGGGACAATGAGCCGAGGCTCCTCTTCCTCCTCAGATGATGATACAACGGAGCGAGAGAGAGCATCGGCATGAATGTTCTTCTCCCTGGAAAGAAAATGGAGGGTGAAATGGAACCGGGAGAAGAACAAGGACCATCTTGCCTGGCGAGAATTTAACCGCTGGGCTGTCTGCAGGTACACCAAATTCTTGTGATCTGTGAAGACTTGGAAGGGAAAACGAGCTTCCTCCAAGAGATGTCTCCACTCCAAGAAGGCCAACTTCATGGCTAGCAACTCCCTGTCCCCGATGGAATAATTCCTCTCTGCTGGTGAGAAGGTCTTAGAAAAGTAGAAGCAAGGATGCTTCCGACCTTGAGCATCCTTTTGCAAAAGGACTGCTCCAGCACCAACAGATGAGGCATCCACCTCCATAATAAATGGCTTATCTACATCGGGGCGATGTAGGATGGGAGCGCTAGCGAAGTGTGACTTAATGGATAGAAAGGCCTTGGAGACCTCCTCAGACCACAATTTGGGATTTGCTCCCTTCTTGGTGTGGGCAACCAAGGGAGCTACCAAAGTAGTGAAGTGTGGAATTAACTGGCGATAGTAATTAATGAACCCCATAAAGCGCTGCACCGCTTTAAGAGAATGGGGTTCCTGCCAGTTCATCACAGCCTGTAGTTTGGCAGGATCCATAGCCAATCCCTGGGCGGAGATGATATAGCCCAGGAAAGGTAAGGACTCCTGCTCAAACACACATTTCTCCAACTTTGCGTAGAGGGAATTTGCCACTAAGAGGTCGAAGACTCTACAAACATCTCTCTGGTGGGAGTCAATATCTGGAGAGTAGATGAGAATATCATCCAGAAAGACTACGACCGAGGTGGAGAGCATATCCCGGAAGATTTAATTCACAAAGTCTTGGAAAATGGCTGGGGCATTACAGAGCCCGAAGGGCATCACAAGATATTCATAGTGCCCATCCCTGGTGTTAAAAGCCGTCTTCCATTCGTCCCGCTCACAGATGCGAATCAGGTTGTAAGCACCCCGCAGATCTAATTTTGTAAATACCCTTACTCCCCGAAGCCTATCAAAGAGCTCAGATATCAAGGGGAAAGGATACTTATTCTTAACGGTGATAGCGTTAAGACCCCTGTAATCTATGCATGCACGAAAAAGAACCGAGCCCCTGCAGGTGACACTGACTTCCTAATGAATCCTCTTGCCAGATTTTCCTGGATGTACTGTGACATTGCCTCCGTCTCCGGGAGAGATAATGGATAGACTCGACCCCGGGGAGGCTCAGCACCAGGCAAGTGGTCAATAGGACAGTCATAGGGGTGGTGAGGCGGAAGGGTCTCCGCAGCTCTTTTGGAGAACACGTCCTCATAGGGCCAATATTGCTTGGGGAGAGAGGATAGATCTGTGGGTACCTCAGTAGTAGCAACCTGAACACATTCCCTCTGACATCTACCCCCACAAGATTCACCCAATCCCAAAATTCTGCTTGTGGACCACTCAATATGAGGAGAATGGTACCGTAGCCAAGGCATCCCTAACAGGACCTCGTCAATTCCCTCAGGAATGATGAGCAGAGATATAATCTCCTGATGAGATGGCGACATGGACAGAGTGAAAGGGATGGTCTGGTGTGTTATCTGTGAGGGCAGTGTCGACCTATTTACCACTCGTACGGTCACTGGTTGAGCTAACATTACCAGGGGAATTGCATGACGTTGGGCGAAGGCAGATGACATAAAATTGCCCTCCACCCCAGAATCCATGCAGAGCTCTACCGAGTGGGAAAATGGGCCTATAGTAATTGTCCCCTTAAAGGACAATTTGGAGCCAAACGTCACCGTGTCTAGTGTACCTCCACCTGCTACCACTAGACGCTGACGTTTCCTCGACCACTGGGGACATCTGGTGGAAAGATGTCCTGACTGCTGGCAAACATGACAAACCTGGAGTGCACGAGCGGTCCGGGACTTAGATCCCCCTCGTGACACTTCCATGGCTTCATGTGACTCAGAGGCCTGGACTGGAGATTCCAAAGGTTTGGCGACGGTGGGAGCCAGCCGAAACCTCTGCCTACACTGGGCACGCTCTAACCTCCGCTCATGAAAACGGAGGTCAATACGAGTGGACACTGCTATTAACTCCTGCAGTGTGGCGGAAATCTCCCTAGTGGCCAGAGCGTCCATCACGTGGTCAGCCCGCCCCCTCCAAAATATCGGAATAAGGGCTTTATCTGACCACTCCAGCTCAGATGCTAGGGTGCGAAAGTGTACGGCAAAATGGTTGACCAAGGACGAGCCCTGAGTCAATGCCAACAGTTGGAGCGCCATATCATGGGTGACACAAGGTCCTAAAAAGACCTGTTTCAGAGTGCTCAGGAACAACGAAGCACTCTGCACCACATGATCGCCTTGCTCCCACAGCGGCGTAGCCCACCCCAATGCCCTGTCCAACAGGAGAGACACAATAAATCCCACCTTAGCCCGCTCTCTGGGGAAACGCGTGGCCAGAAGCTTGAGATGTATAGAGCACTGACTCACGAAACCCCTACAAGACTTACCATCACCAGAAATTTTTTTCTGGCAGCGGGAGGCGAGATAGAGTCAGAACAGGGGTGGCAGTGGACAAGGTTGCTGCAGCCACGCTAGCAGCCTGAACAGCAACTGCAATTACATCCACAGCTGAGGTTGTGCGCTCGAGAGCTGCCAACCTACCCTTCAGCTGCTGGATGTACAGCAAGGATTGCTGTTTGTCCGTCATTACTAGCCAGACCGGGGCACTAGTGTAATGTTAGGGCTAGCGGAACGCACCAAATTATAAGAGAGATGGTATAAGGTGCGTTTGCAGCCCGGGGTCCACCGTGCAGAGATGGAACCTGCTGCTGAGTAATGACGGACTATATGGTGGTACAATGTGGATAGACACACGGGTTAACTTCACCCTGTGTGAAGGAAGCAAACCCTGTTGCATCACAGGGCCGCGGTACTGCACCAAGAGTGCAAGCAAGGAGTCTCAGGACTTTATCCCAAGACACAGGATTAGAGTACGTTCAGACCACTTGCGCTCGACACCACAACTGGGGTGTCAAAGTAATAGAAAATATAACTTAAAGCACAAGAGTGCGTGCTGTGCCGCTTTGGCGGATGCCGCTAACCACCCAGACTTGGGATAGAAAAGCGCTCTATAAGTGCACGGCGCCGCACTGGCGGTTACAGCAATAGACGCTGTATCGTGTGTCTTTATGTTGACAGCTTAGTTGGGCGCTAGACAGCAAGCAACCACCTTTTGCGAACAGTCATACACAAGGGAGGGGATTTTAAAGAACGACTTGCACTCATCAACACACACACGATTCCAAATGTACACTAGCGCAGGGCCGTGCGGCCATGCTAACCTTTTATAGCTGCAGCAAGAAAAGGACCTTCCCAGAAGGACCAATGGGAGTCAGCCACAGAAGAAGAACACCTTCAGGACCTTCCTAAAGGACCAATGGGATTTGCTGCAGTAACTAAGCATGTGACCCTTGATCTCCAATGAGAGATCTTGCCCTGGGCATGCTTAGAAAGGGAAGAGCAGGACTTAGTCCCAAACACGTCTGCTCGCCGCTGCCCAGTCCTGGCTACAATGGCAGAAGTGGGAAAGGCAGCAGTAACCAGTCGTCCAGTATCAGCCTAAGCTAGACGCTGAGACCGACGTCTCCGCTGAGCAGACTCCACTGCGGCTGGAGAAGAATGAGAGACCGCAGCGGAGATGGCTCGAGATTCCCCCTGTGCAGAGGCGGGATCTCGACACCTAACAGGCTCTATCCTAACTATTTTGCTGTCATTTTGTATAATAATAATAAAAAAATAACTTTAGAAAACTACATGCAGGTCTCACATTCAAGGTCCTAGTCAAGGTCATAACTTCTAGACACAAATGTCTGGTATAGCACATGGAAACTGCAAGCGAGTAGCATTTACTATGTGTGATTGTCAGACTTATCTGCTCCATCTTATATCTTTTATTGGGCTGTTTTGGTTAAGCCCTTATCTAAATTCATGCTGACACTCAGCTTCTGATACTAGGACATACATTCTTTTCAGAAAATAATCACTTAGTCAATCCTTTATAGCCATTTTTTAAAAGAAATAATTGCATTTTAACAGCAATTTTATTGTTGATATAAAGCATGCTTAAAGAGTAGTATTTTTTTACATAATTATTGATCAGCCTTTGCAAAGTTATGATTTTTTTGTAGTAAGAAAAAATGTTTTTTTTTAAATAAGAGTGTTAATAGCTTTTCTAATAAATTAACAAAATAAAAAGTAAATTAACAAAATAGAAATCTAAATCAAATCAATATTTGATGTGACCATGACCACTCTTTGCCTTCCAAACAGCATCAAAGCATCAGTTATTCTAGGTATAGTTGCACATAATTTTTGAAGTAACTCGGCAATGAGGTTGTACCAAACATCATAGAGAACTAACCACAGATCTCCTGTGGATGTCGCTTGCTCAAATTGTTCTGTCTCATCATGTATTCCCAGAATGAATAGATAATGTAATGTTGAGATCAGTGCTCTGTGGGGGCCATATCATTACTTCCAGGGCTCCTTGTTCTTCTTTACACTAAAGATAGTTCTTAAGAACATTGACTGCATTTTTGGGGTCATTATCCTGTTGCAGAATACATTTTGAGTCAATGATTATGTTCTCTTATAATAATGACTCCATGGGCCTCATTATTTAAATAATGTCTCATATTGAACTTTACATTATTGCCCTCCATTGTGCCTCCTTTTAACAATGCTTCCATTGTTCCTCTTTATATTAATGACCCCTTTGCTTGTGCTTCCTTACCATAATGCCCCCCATTCTGCCTCTTTATAGTTATATTATAGTCACCCTGTGCCTGGCAAAAAAACCCCCCGAATACTCCCCTCACCACATTCGCGTGTTCGTCGGTGGTGTGCTCTTTCATTGCAGTCTCCAGGCTGGCACAGGCGAGGCACAATACCGTCATGTCATTGAGGCACCCAACATACCCAGTGTGATGCTGGCCACTTAAGAGCCACAGGCCGTATACAGACAGGTGAAGTAGGGAGCTATTGTCTCTCTGCTCCGCTACATGTGTTAACAGTATCCACAACCTGAGGACACAGGTACTGTTAAAAGTGTTGCAATCAATACAGCCCGCTACCAGCCCAGCCCATCTGTCACATGCTGTCAGCGGAACAACTAAAGTATGAGCAGGACTGAATATACAACATTTGTGTCTACATCCAAACTGAATCTATCCTTAGTCCTACGGTCTTACGGGGCATAGTCTGACCTGACTATGGAGTCACAACACAAACATGTGATGACAACAAGACAATACGGGACTTGTATTCTGTGTAACGTATTTTTAGAACTACAGTCAGTGGTCAAAGTAAATAGAGAGACAATTGTTTTAATTTTTCTTCAATTTGTATAAAGGTTTAATATGTCCAAGAGCCTTGTATTGCAGTCTTAAGAATCTTTATCCTGAAAGAGGACATCGTGTTCATTTAGGATAATGTTTAATTAGTTTACAATGTCTGTTAAAACATTTTTTTTCATCTTTAATCTCTTATAGAATAATTACCTAGAAGTAGCAATGAATCAATTGAATTCTTTGTGTAAATTAGTTTGTATAATGGTGACATCATGTGATACTCACACAGCAAAGGTTTTAATGTTTTCAGATAATATTCCATGTATAGTCTTCCAGACATAACTCCAGTTCTGCTGTACACTATAGTACTGACAACAGCTCACTTCTTCCTGGCATTAAATAGGGGGAGTTGTCACAGACATGACCATACTGTAACCATCATGCGACATTACTTCTGCCAAGAGACCAGCTGTAAATGCCTTCTGCAATGCTGAGTTCTGGGAAGTCCTGATATTCAGAGTACATACAGTGAGGAAAATAAGTATTTGATACACTGCCGATTTTGCAAGTTTTCCCACCTACAAAGAATGGAGGTCTGCAATTTTTATCGTAGGTACACTTCACCTGTGAGAGACAGAATCTAAAAATAAAAACAGAAAATCAAATGATTTTTACATAATTAATTTGGATGGCATGGAAATGATAAAAGTTGCACAATGCTTTTCGCAACAATGAGTTATGCAAAAGTTTTTCAACATTTCAAATACTTTACTCCAGATTTCTAGCACTAACTGTTTCATGATTTGGCACCAATATTCAAATAAATACCTTAATACCTGCTTAAAATATCAGCTAAAGTGGGCCTGTTGGAGATGTTAGCAGAATGCAAGAACTGTTCATGTCTCCTCCAGGGTAACCTTCAGTAATTTAAGTAGCACTTATGCAAATATTCCTTTGAGTAACATGGCGGGGCGGGCAGTAGCCATGGGCAAGGTACTCGCATGTTTCTTCATTAGTTCATAGCATCTCAATACAGTCTCGTTACTTTCTTGGCCACACACCTTCCTGCCTCCACTTGCCCCATTTCCTTCACCACCACCCAACAGTATAGTCCGTGAAAATAATTTCTTCTTCCTGCACTTCCACATTTGATTCTCCTTGTGGAGGAAAGAGTTCGTCAATGTGGCTGGACGAAGCTTCAAGCTCTCTGACGCTTAGCGAACTCCGGACTGTGGCACTCACTTTGTCTCTATTCTGTCCTGGCCCGGTACTGTTAAGAGCTGTATGTAAACTACTCCGGGACATGCTGCTAGGCATACCTTTTCTGGACCCATCTCACTCTGCTCTCTGATCAGTCCTCTGAGCTGGCACTGTCTTTCTCACTTCATCGCTGTACCTCTCTCTCTCTGTCTCTGTCTGTTCCTCAGGATCACTCTATCTCTGTCCCGATCTCCATTCTCTCTTGCCACAGAACACCCACTGCATGTGACCCTGCTGAGCACTCAGACCAAATGTCTGTTCTAGCTGTGAGATAGGCCCTGTCTGAGTCACTACCAGGAAATTATGCTGGACTTATGCTACATAGCCCCTCCCTCTCTGAGATAGTCACAACACTTAACTAAAGCCCCCGTCTCACATAGCGAGATCGCTAGCGAGATCGCTGCTGAGTCACTAGTTTTGTGACGCAACAGCGACCTCCATAGCGATCTCGCTATGTGTGACACGTACCAGCGATCAGGCCCCTGCTGCGAGATCGCTGGTCGTGTCGGAATGGCCTGGACCTTTTTTTGGTCGTTGAGGCCCCGCTGACATCGCTGAATCGGTGTGTGTGACACCGATCCAGCGATGTCTTCACTGGTAACCAGGGTAAACATCGGGTTACTAAGCGCAGGGCCGCGCTTAGTAACCCGATGTTTACCCTGGTTACCAGCGTAAATGTAAAAAAAAAACAAACAGTACATACTCGCCTTCTGATGTCCGTCAGGTCCCTTGCCGTCTGCTTCCTGCTCTCACTGACTGCCGGCCGTACAGTGAGAAGTGAGAGCACAGCAGTGACGTCACCGCTGCGCTCTGCTCTCGCTGTACGGCGGCTCAGTCAGAGCAGGAAGCAGACGGCAAGGGACCTGGACACCGAAAGGCGAGTATGTACTGTTTGTTTTTTTTGGTAACCAGGGTAAATATCGGGTTACTAAGCGCGGCCCTGCGCTTAGTAACCCGATGTTTACCCTGGTTACCGGGTGCTGCAGGGGGACTTCGGCATCGTTGAAGACAGTTTCAACGATGCCGAAGTCGTTCCCCTGATCGTTGATCGCTGGAGAGAGCTGTCTGTGTGACAGCTCCCCAGCGACCACACAGCGACTTACCAACGATCACGGCCAGGTCGTATCGCTGGTCGTGATCGTTGGTAAATCGCTATGTGAGACGGGGCCTTATGTCTTACCCTACTCATTGTCTGTTGCTGGGCAGAACTTAGCATCTAAAAGTACAGTGAAAAACATTGCAATACACCACATTACAATCCACACTACATGTCACCATAACACATGACATTACACACACTACACTTTATATTATACACAGCACTGATGTCTTCAAGGGGAAACTGAATAATATGTCAGTCTCCTTAGATTTGCACATATAATACTAACTCACCAGCAATACCCTAACTTTGTATAAAAACTTTGTGTAACTTTTCATAGCCCAGTAACTTGAATACATAGCTGTGTCATTTAATTTCCATTCTGGCCTCTAGTTTAATACTGTACATGTTCTTCTGTGTACAGTATGAGACAGGGAGGGTAATTAATTGCAAGGGATGTTACGTATCCCCTAGAATGTGCTTAGAAGCATATTGAACCCGCTGGAGTAGATTATAATGACAACTACAGCTGTGGTGGCAATACAAAATAAAAGTAAGTGTGGATTTCATCAAGCTATTTGACCAGGTCAGATTTAGGAAAACCTGACTTTTACTTTTGGAGAGACCTATAGGATTGGTAGCGGGATGGTTCTCTCACTCCACTCCGAGTTTTGGGAGTGGCTCACATCCATGATTCCCATTTAAACTTTCAGTTTAGCTTTGGGTGTGTCAGTGTGTTGTTTACAATCATCTGAGCAGGGAGCTATGCGCAGTACAGGTCTGTGTGAAGACTGAACACAGGCCAGAGAAGGCAACATAATTGACGCATCCAAGAGTGATATGGCGGTGCAGTTGCCCACTGCAATGGGTTTGGTGTGGACTGTACTGGATGATCCACCTGCAATCCAGAGGATAACATTTGCCTTACTTTGTGAGTTTTGGAAATAAAGATTTTTAAGTTGGACTAACCTCGGTCACTGCCTCTTTGTCACAGGTCACAGTGTGTGAACATTGCTGCATTACAACACATACAATCAAATTGTAACTTTCTCTGAAGTCCATTAGAGTATTTAATGACTAGTGTGTCTAAAAATTGTATATCATGGATATAATTATTCAGGGTAAATTGGAGCTCTGGTCTAATGCTATTCATGTAAGTATGAAAGGACTTTAAACTCTTAATTGTCCAGAATACAAAACACATAATCAATAAACCTGTGCCAACAAATGGCATATGATTGAAAGTGGACATCCTTGTATACAAAGTCATCTTCAAAGCAAGACATATAGGCATTACCATATAGAGGTGCCACATTTGAGCCTATGGTGGTCCCAAAGATCTGTCCATAGAAGTCATCCCCAAACATAAAAAAGTTCTCATGAATAACCATGTAGGGGGTCAAGGCATAATGAGATAGCAATCATAGACATTATGGTGGTGGAAAGTTAGTCGATGTACTACTTCTTTTCCCTTTTGGTGAGTTATGTGTTGTGAATTCTGTCTGGGCTCCCTCTGGTGGCCTTTAGCGATACTGCGGGTCTGGAGCTGGGCTCAGCTGCCTCATTTCCTGCTATGCTGGTTCCTATTTAACTCCACCTGGACCTATACTTGTTGCCTGCTGTCGTTGTATTCAGTACTGGTTCTGACCTCTCCTGGATTTCCCTGGTGACCTGTTTCTTTCTGAGAAGCTAAGTTTTGCTAGTTATTTTTGCTCATTGTTTCCTTGAAAATGTTTCTCAGTATATGATGTGTTCAGTCCAGCTTGCTTATATGTGATTTTTCGCTTGCTGGTAGCTCTGGGGTGCAGAGTGCGCCCCTCACATCATGAGTCGCTGTGGGGGTTCTTGTACTTTCTGCGTGGTTAGTTTTTGATAGTTTTTGTACTGACCGCACAGATTCCTTGCTCTCTTCTGTCTATTTAGTGTTAGCGGGCCTCATTTGCTTAAACCTGTTTTTCATTCCTACGTTTGTATTTTCCCCTTAACTCACCGTTATTATTTGTGGGGGGTTGTCTAAACTTTGGGGTTATTTCTCTGAGGCAAGTGAGGCTTTGCTTTCTCTCTAGGGGTAGCCAGTTTCTCAGGCTGTGAAGAGGCGTCTAGGTTTTTAGGTAACGCTCCACGGCTGCCTTTAGTGTGTATGGATAGGATCAGGATTGCGGTCGGTATAGTTCCCACATCCCCGGAGCTTGTCCTACTATTCAGGTTTACCTATCAGGTCAGTTTGGTGATCCTACCACCAGATCATAACAGTTCAGCAGGCCAGTAAAGAGTTAATGCATCGCAAAAGAGGGATAAGAGAAATCCTGAGTTCATTTTTTTTTTTTTTCCTCTGCAGTGTGTCTAGCCTCTCTCCTCCCCTTAATCTCTGGGTGGTTCAGAATTCAGCTGCAGCTATGGACCTTCAGAGTCTGTCTTCTAGTGTGGATCATCTCACTGCTAGGGTACAAGGCATTCAGGATTATGTAGTCCACAGTCCTATGTCAGAGCCTAAGATACCTATTCCTGAGCTGTTCTCCGGAGACAGATCTAGGTTTTTGAACTTTAAAAATAATTGCAAATTATTCCTTTCTCTGAGACCTCGTTCCTCTGGTGATCCGGTTCAGCAAATTAAAATTATTATTTCTTTGTTGCGTGGTGACCCTCAAGATTGGGCATTCTCTCTGGCGCCAGGAGATCCTGCATTGCAAAATGTGGATGCGTTTTTTCTGGCGCTTGGAGTGCTTTATGAGGAACCTAATCTGCTAGACCAAGCAGAAAAGGTTTTGCTGGCTCTCTCCCAGGGTCAGGATGAAGCAAAGGTTTACTGTCAGAAATTTAGGAAATGGTCTGTGCTCACTCAATGGAATGAGTGTGCCCTGGCAGCGATTTTCAGAAAGGGTCTTTCTGAGGCCATTAAGGATGTTATGGTGGGGTTCCCCACGCCTGCGGGTCTGAATGAGTCAATGTCTTTGGCCATTCAGATTGATCGGCGTTTGCGGGAGCGCAAACCAGTGCACCATCTGGTGGTATTTTCTGAGCAGAAGCCTGAGTCTATGCAATGTGACAGGATTCTGACCAGAATTGAACGGCAAAATCACAGACGTCAGAATGGGTTGTGCTTTTACTGTGGTGATTCTGCTCATGTTATCTCAGATTGTTCTAAGCGCACAAAAAACTTCGCTAAGTCTGTCACCATTGGTACTGTACAGCCTAAATTCATTTTGTCTGTTACTTTGATTTGCTCTCTGTCATCCTACTCAGTTATGGCTTTTGTGGATTCAGGTGCTGCCCTGAATTTGATGGATTTGTCTTTTGCCAGGCGCTGTGGTTTTATCTTGGAGCCTTTGCAATTCCCTATTCCACTAAAGGGAATTGATGCCACGCCATTGGCCAAGAATAAACCTCAGTACTGGGCTCAAGTGACCATGTGCATGACTCCTGCGCATCAGGAGGTGATTCGCTTTCTTGTGTTACATAATTTTGCATGATGTTGTCGTGTTAGGTCTGCCATGGCTGCAGGCTCATAATCCAGTCCTGGATTGGAAAGCAATGTCTGTGTCAAGTTGGGGTTGCCAGGGGATTCATGGCGATGCTCCTTTGGTGTCAATTGCTTCTTCTACTCCTTCTGAAGTCCCTGAATTTTTGTCGGACTACCAGGATGTATTTGATGAGCCTAAGTCCAGTGCCCTACCTCCTCATAGGGATTGTGATTGCGCCATAAATTTGATTCCTGGTAGCAAGTTCCCTAAGGGACGACTTTTTAATTTGTCTGTACCAGAACATGCCGCTATGCGGAGTTATATCAAGGAGTCTTTGGAGAAGGGGCATATTCGCCCGTCCTCATCCCCTTTGGGTGCGGGGTTCTTTTTTGTGGCCAAGAAGGATGGTTCTCTGAGACCCTGTATAGATTATCGCCTTCTAAATAACATCACGGTCAAATTTCAGTATCCTTTGCCACTGTTGTCCGATCTGTTTGCTCGGATTAGGGGGGCCAGTTGGTTCACCAAGATAGATCTTCGTGGAGCGTATAATCTTGTGCGTATAAAGCAGGGTGATGAATGGAAAACAGCATTTAATACGCCCGAAGGCCATTTTGAGTACTTGGTGATGTCTTTTGGGCTTTCTAATGCCCCTTCTGTGTTCCAGTCCTTCATGCACGACATCTTCCGAGAGTATCTGGATAGGTTTATGATTGTGTACCTGGATCATATTTTGGTCTTTTCTGATGATTGGGAATCTCATGTGAAGCAGGTCAGGATGGTATTTCAGGTCCTGCGAGCCAATGCCTTGTTTGTGAAGGGCTCTAAATGTCTCTTCGGAGTCCAGAAGGTTTCCTTTTTGGGCTTTATTTTTTCTCCTTCTACCATTGAGAATGATGGATCCAGTCAAGGTCCAGGCTATTCATGACTGGACTCAACCTACATCGGTAAAGAGTCTTCAGAAGTTCTTGGGTTTTGCTAATTTTTACCGTCGCTTCATCACTAATTTTTCAAGTGTGGTTAAGCCTTTGACGGATTTGACCAAGAAGGGTTCTGATGTGACGAATTGGTCTCCTGTGGCCGTGGAGGCCTTTCAGGAGCTCAAACGTTGGTTCTCTTTGGCTCCTGTCTTGCGTCAGCCGGATGTCTCTCTGCCCTTCCAGGTCGAGGTTGATGCTTCTGAGATTGGAGCAGGGGCTGTCTTGTCTCAGAGAAGCTCTGATGGCTCTGTGATGAGGCCATGTGCTTTCTTTTCAAGAAAGTTTTCGCCTGCCGAGCGGAATTATGATGTTGGTAATCGGGAGTTGTTGGCAATGAAGTGGGCATTTGAGGAGTGGCGACATTGGCTTGATCATCATGTGGTGGTCTTGACTGATCACAAGAATTTGACTTATCTCGAGTCTGCTAAACGGCTAAATCCTAGACAGGCTCGATGGTCACTGTTTTTCTCCCGTTTCGATTTCGTGGTTTCATACCTTCCGGGTTCGAAGAACGTGAAGGCTGATGCTCTTCCTAGGAGCTTTGTGCCTGACTCTTCGGGAGGTTATGAACCGGCCGGTGTCCTCAGAGAGGGGGTGATTTTGTCTGCCATCTCCCCTGATTTACGACGGGTACTGCAGGAATTTCAGGCCAATAGACCTGACCGTTGTCCACCGGAGAGACTGTTTGTCCCGGATAGATGGACCAGTAGAGTCATTTCCGAGGTTCATTCTTCAGTGTTGGCGGGTCATCCTGGGATTTTTGGTACCAGGGAATTGGTGGCTAGGTCCCTTTGGTGGCCTTCCTTGTCGCGGGATGTGCGTTCCTTTGTGCAGTCCTGTGGGATTTGTGCTCGGGCCAAGCCTTGCTGTTCTCGTGCCAGTGGATTGCTTTTGCCTTTGCCTGTCCCGAAGAGGCCCTGGACGCATATTTCCATGGACTTTATTTCGGATCTTCCAGTCTCTCAGAAGATGTCTGTTATCTGGGTGGTTTGTGATCGTTTTTCTAAAATGGTCCATTTGGTGCCCTTGCCTAAGCTGCCTTCCTCCTCCGATTTGGTTCCACTGTTTTTTCAGAATGTGGTTTGTTTGCATGGTATTCCTGAGAATATTGTGTCTGACAGAGGATCCCAGTTTGTGTCGAGATTTTGGCGGTCCTTTTGTGCTAAGATGGGCATTGAATTATCTTTTTCATCGGCTTTCCATCCTCAGACGAATGGCCAAACTGAACGAACTAATCAGACCTTGGAGACTTATCTGAGATATTTTGTTTCTGCTGATCAGGATGATTGGGTGACTTTTTTGCCATTGGCTGAGTTCGCCCTCAATAATCGGGCTAGTTCTGCTACTTTGGTTTCGCCTTTTTTTTGCAATTCTGGTTTTCATCCTCGTTTTTCCTCAGGTCAGGTTGAGCCTTCTGACTGTCCTGGGGTGTATTCTGTGGTGGATAGGTTGCAGCAGATTTGGAACCACGTGGTGGACAATTTGACGTTGTCACAAGAGAAGGCTCAGCGCTTCGCTAACCGCCGTCGCTGTGTGGGTCCCCGACTTCGTGTGGGGGATTTGGTATGGTTGTCTTCTCGTTATGTTCCGATGAAGGTTTCCTCTCCTAAGTTCAAGCCTCGTTTCATCAGTCCTTATAAGATTTTGGAAATCCTCAACCCTGTGTCATTTCGTTTGGACCTCCCAGCATCATATGCCATTCACAATGTGTTCCATAGGTCATTGTTGCGGAGATATGTGGTGCCTGTGGTTCCTTCTGTTGATCCTCCTGCTCCGGTCTTGGTCGAGGGAGAATTGGAGTATGTGGTGGAGAAGATCTTGGACTCTCGTGTTTCAAGACGGAAGCTTCAGTACTTAGTTAAATGGAAGGGCTATGGTCAGGAGGATAATTCCTGGGTTGTCGCCTCTGATGTCCATGCAGCCGATTTGGTTCGTGCCTTTCATTCGGCTCGTCCTGATCGGCCTGGGGGCTCTGGTGAGGGTTCGGTGACCCCTCCTCAAGAGGGGGGTACTGTTGTGAATTCCGTCTGGGCTCCCTCTGGTGGCCTTTAGCGATACTGCGGGTCTGGAGCTGGGCTCAGCTGCCTCATTTCCTGCTATGCTGGTTCCTATTTAACTCCACCTGGACCTTTACTTGTTGCCTGCTGTCGTTGTATTCAATACTGGTTCTGACCTCTCCTGGATTTCCCTGGTCACCTGTTTCTTTCTGAGAAGCTAAGTTTTGCTAGTTCTTTTTGCTCATTGTTTCCTTGAAAATGTTTCTCAGTATATGATGTGTTCAGTCCAGCTTGCTTACATGTGATTTTTCGCTTGCTGGTAGCTCTGGGGTGCAGAGTGCGCCCCTCACATCGTGAGTCGGTGTGGGGGTTCTTGTACTTTCTGCGTGGTTAGTTTTTGATAGTTTTTGTACCAACCGCACAGATTCTTTGCTCTCTTCTGTCTATTTAGTGTTAGCGGGCCTCATTTGCTTAAACCTGTTTTTCATTCCTATGTTTGTATTTTCCCCTTAACTCACCGTTATTATTTGTGGGGGGCTGTCTAAACTTTGGGGTTATTTCTCTGAGGCAAGTGAGGCTCTGCTTTCTCTCTAGGGGTAGCCAGTTTCTCAGTCTGTGAAGAGGCGTCTAGGTTTTTAGGTAACGCTCCACGGCTGCCTTTAGTGTGTATGGATAGGATCAGGATTGCGGTCGGTATAGTTCCCACATCCCCGGAGCTTGTCCTACTATTCAGGTTTACCTATCAGGTCAGTTTGGTGATCCTACCACCGGATCATAACAGTTATGGATGTATATAAACTTACTACATCAACTACATTACTAGTATGCTGCCAGGGGGAACTTTATTGATGGTTTGAATGATCTCAAGAAATTTGTGTCCAAAAGGAAGCTCTTTTAGTAAGAGGTGTCAGGATCTTCTCAAGAAAAATTGCAAGAGGAGCCAAAATGGGAGCTGTGGATGCTACTATTGGTCTCCCTGGAGGTTTTTTGAGCAATTTATGGATTTTCGGGAGGATAAAAGGGAGGAAAAAAAAGGTGTAATTATTCTAAATTCAGTCCTTTTATTATTAATGATGTACAGATCAAGATAATGTGTGAGAATATCTTGTATTTTCCTTCGTATAGATGAGGTAGGGTCCATACATAGTTTAGTATAAGTAGTAATGTCTTTCCTCTTTTTCAGTTCTTGTAATGTTAAGTAGTAATGCTTTGCAAGATTGGAGGCTGTGGGGAATTCACCCAAATGATGTTGCATAAGTAGTTGTCTAATATCTCCATTAACAAGATCAATTACCATTTCAGTTGCATGGTATGTCTTAGCAGGCATAATATTTCTTGTTTGTCTCAGGCCCAACTGATTAATAGAAAGTTCAGGTAGAACCATAGATTTGCTGGTTTGATTCAAGGCTTTAGGAACAATGTCCAAAGAGAGACCGAAGTGCGTCTTTAATCTTACTACATAAACAGAATGAAAAGCCCCACTGCTAGAGTAAAGATGAGAATGAGATGAAAAGAAGTTATATTTTACAACAATTTTGGTTTGTCAAGTCCTCAATAGAGTCAAGTACAGTTATCTTATCCTCTTTCTGTACTCCATGCTTAGTTTAGAGAACACACAGACATACACTACCATGTAAAAGTTTAGGGTCACTTAGAAATTTCCTTATTTTGTAAAGGAAAGCAGAGTTTTTTTCCAATGAAGCTAACATTAAATGATTCAGAAATACACTCTATACATTGTTAATGTGGTAAATGAATATACTAGCTGAAAACGTTTGGTTTGTAATGCAATATCTTCATAGGTGTATAGAGGCCCATTTCTAACAACCATCACTTCAGTGTTCTTATGGTACTTTGTGTTTGCTAACTGTGTAAGAAGGCTAATGGATGGTTAGAATACCCTTGAAAACCCTTGTGCAAATATGTTAGCACAGCTGAAAACAGTTTGGCTGATTAGAGAACCTATAAACCTGACCTTCCTTTGAGCTACTTGAGAATCTGTAGAATTACATTTGTTGGTTCCATTAAACTCTCAAAATGGCCAGAAAAAAAGAACTTTCATGTGAAACTCAACAGTCTATTCTTGTTCTTAGAAATGAAGGCTACTCCATGCGAGAAATTTACAAGAAACTGAAAATTTCCCACAATGGTGTGTACTACTCCCTTCAGAGGAGAGCACAAACAGGGTCTAACCAGAGTAGAAAGAGAAGTGGGAGGCACTGCTGCACAACTGAGCAACAAGACAAGTACATTAGAGTCTGTAGTTTGAGAAATCGACGCCTCACAGGTCCTCAACTGGCAGCTTCATTAAATAGTACACGCAAAACGTTGTCAACATCTACAGTGAAGAGGCGACTCCGGGATGCTGGCCTTCAGGGCAGAGTGGTAAAGAAAAAGCAATATCTGAGACTGGCTAATAAAAGGAATAGATTAATATGAGCAAAAGAACACAGACATTGGACAGAGGCAGATTGGAAAAAAGTGTTATGGACAGACGAATCCAAGTTTGTGGTGTTTGGATCACTGTTGTGAATTTGCTTTTTGCTCCCTCTAGTGGTTACTAGTTTTTTGACTCTGGTTTTTCTGTCATTCCTTTTATCCGCACCTGGGTCGTTAGTTAGGGGTGTTGTTATATAAGCTCCCTGGACCTTCAGTTCAATGCCTGGCAACGTAGTTATCAGAGCTAGTCTGCTGTGCTCTTGTCTACTGATCCTGGTTCCAGTTATATCAGCTAAGTCTGCCTTTTGCTTTTTGCTATTTGTTTTGGTTTTGTATTTTTGTCCAGCTTGTTCCAAATCTATATCCTGACCTTTGCTGGAAGCTCTAGGGGGCTGGTGTTCTCCCCCCGGACCGTTAGACGGTTCGGGGGTTCTTGAATTTCCAGTGTGGATTTTGATAGGGTTTTTGTTGACCATATAAGTTACCTTTCTTTATTCTGCTATCAGTAAGCGGGCCTCTCTGTGCTAAACCTGATTCATTTCTGTGTTTGTCATTTCCTCTTACCTCACCGTTATTATTTGTGGGGGGCTTCTATCCAGCTTTGGGGTCCCCTTCTCTGGAGGCAAGAAAGGTCTTTGTTTTTCTCTACTAGGGGTAGCTAGATTCTCCGGCTGGCGCGTGTCATCTAGAATCAACGTAGGAATGATCCCCGGCTACTTCTAGTGTTGGCGTTAGGAGTAGATATATGGTCAACCCAGTTACCACTGCCCTATGAGCTGGATTTTTGTATTCTGCAGACTTCCACGTTCCTCTGAGACCCTCGCCATTGGGGTCATAACAGTTTGCCAGGCCAGTATTAAATGTTTAATGCATTGCAGAAGAGGGATTATAAGAAAGAAGATTCTGAGTTTTTTTTTTTTTTTTTCTTCTTCCCCTTTACCTCAGAGTGGCTATGCTTGCTGCAGACATGAATGTCCAGACCTTGATTACAAGTGTGGACCAGCTGGCTACTCGTGTGCAGGGCATACAAGACTATGTTATCAGAAATCCTAGGTCAGAACCTAAAATACCGATTCCTGAACTGTTTTCCGGAGACAGGTTTAAGTTTAGGAATTTCAGGAATAATTGTAAATTGTTTTTGTCCCTGAGACCCTGTTCATCTGGAGACTCTGCTCAGCAAGTAAAAATTGTTATTTCGTTCTTACGGGGCGACCCTCAGGATTGGGCTTTTTCGCTGGCGCCAGGAGATCCGGCATTGGCTGATATTGATGCGTTTTTTCTGGCGCTCGGTTTACTTTATGAGGAACCCAATCTTGAGATTCAGGCAGAAAAGGCCTTGCTGGCTATGTCTCAGGGGCAGGACGAGGCTGAAGTGTATTGCCAAAAATTTCGGAAATGGTCCGTGCTGACACATTGGAACGAGTGTGCACTGGCCGCTAATTTTAGAAATGGCCTTTCTGAAGCCATTAAGAATGTTATGGTGGGTTTTCCCATTCCCACATGTCTGAATGATACTATGGCACTGGCTATTCAAATTGACCGGCGGTTGCGGGAGCGCAAAACCGCAAATTCCCTCATGGTGTTGTCTGAACAGACACCTAATTCGGTGCAATGTGATAGAAAAACCGCAAATTCCCTCATGGTGTTGTCTGAACAGACACCTGATTTAATGCAATGTGATAGAATCCTGACTAGAAATGAGCGGAAAATTCATAGACGCCGGAATGGCTTGTGCTACTACTGTGGTGATTCTACACATGTTATCTCAGCATGCTCTAAACGTATAGCTAAGGTTGTTAGTCCTGTCACCGTTGGTAATTTGCAACCTAAATTTATTCTGTCTGTAACTTTGATTTGCTCACTGTCGTCTTATCCTGTCATGGCGTTTGTTGATTCAGGTGCTGCCCTGAGTCTTATGGATCTGTCATTTGCTAAGCGCTGTGGTTTTACTCTTGAACCATTAGAAAATCCTATTCCTCTTAGGGGTATTGATGCTACGCCATTGGCAGCAAATAAACCGCAGTATTGGACACAGGTTACCATGTGCATGACTCCTGAACACCGCGAGGTGATACGTTTCCTGGTTTTACATAAAATGCATGATTTGGTTGTTTTAGGGCTGCCATGGTTACAGACCCATAATCCAGTCCTGGACTGGAAGGCTATGTCAATCTCTAGTTGGGGCTGTCGTGGTATTCATGGGGATTCCCTGCCTGTGTCTATTGCTTCTTCTACGCCTTCGGAAGTTCCTGAGTATTTGTCTGATTATCAGGATGTCTTCAGTGAGTCTGAGTCCAGTGCACTGCCTCCTCATAGGGACTGTGACTGTGCTATAGATTTGATCCCAGGCAGTAAATTTCCTAAGGGAAGACTGTTTAATCTGTCGGTACCTGAACATACCGCTATGCGTTCATATATCAAGGAGTCTCTGGAGAAAGGACATATTCGTCCGTCTTCTTCCCCTCTTGGTGCGGGATTCTTTTTTGTGGCAAAAAAGGACGGATCTTTGAGGCCTTGTATTGATTATCGGCTTTTAAATAAGATCACTGTCAAATTTCAGTATCCTTTACCGCTGTTGTCTGACTTGTTTGCCCGGATTAAAGGTGCCAAGTGGTTCACCAAGATAGACCTTCGTGGTGCGTACAACCTTGTGCGCATTAAGCAAGGTGATGAATGGAAAACCGCATTCAATACGCCCGAAGGTCATTTTGAGAACTTGGTGATGCCTTTTGGGCTCTCCAATGCGCCTTCAGTTTTTCAGTCCTTTATGCATGACATTTTCCGGAAGTATCTGGATAAATTTTTGATTGTTTATCTGGATGATATTTTGGTTTTTTCTGATAATTGGGATTCGCATGTGGAGCAGGTCAGGTTGGTCTTTAAAATTTTGCGTGAAAATTCTTTGTTTGTCAAGGGCTCAAAGTGTCTCTTTGGTGTACAGAAGGTTCCCTTTTTGGGGTTCATTTTTTCCCCTTCTGCTGTGGAGATGGACCCAGTCAAGGTCCGAGCTATTCTTGATTGGACTCAGCCCTCGTCAGTTAAGAGTCTTCAGAAGTTCTTGGGTTTCGCTAATTTCTACAGTCGTTTTATCGCTAATTTTTCTAGCATTGTGAAACCTTTGACGGATATGACCAAGAAGGGCTCCGATGTAGCTAACTGGGCTCCTGCTGCCGTGGAGGCTTTCCAGGAGTTGAAACGCCGGTTTACTTCGGCGCCTGTTTTGTGCCAGCCCGATGTCTCACTTCCCTTTCAGGTTGAGGTGGATGCTTCAGAGATTGGAGCAGGGGCCGTTTTGTCGCAGAGAGGCCCTGGTTGCTTTGTTATGAAACCTTGTGCCTTTTTCTCTAGGAAGTTTTCGCCTGCCGAGCGAAATTATGATGTGGGCAATCGGGAGTTGTTGGCCATGAAATGGGCATTTGAGGAGTGGCGTCATTGGCTCGAGGGTGCTAAGCATCATGTGGTGGGATCAGGACGATTGGGTGACATTCTTGCCATTGGCTGAGTTTGCCCTTAACAATCGGGCTAGTTCCGCCACCTTGGTTTCGCCTTTTTTCTGCAACTCTGGTTTCCATCCTCGCTTTTCTTCGGGTCATGTGGAGCCTTCTGACTGTCCTGGGGTGGATTCTGTGGTGGATAGGTTGCAGCGGATCTGGAATCATGTGGTGGACAACTTGAAGTTGTCACAGGAGAGGGCTCAGCGCTTTGCCAACCGCCGCCGCGGTGTGGGTCCCCGACTACGCGTTGGGGATTTGGTATGGCTTTCTTCCCGCTTTGTTCCTATGAAGGTCTCCTCTCCCAAATTTAAACCTCGTTTTATTGGGCCTTACAAGATATTGGAAATCCTTAATCCTGTATCTTTTCGTCTGGATCTTCCTGTGTCGTTTGCTATTCACAATGTATTTCATAGGTCCTTGTTGCGGCGGTACATTGTGCCTGTAGTTCCTTCTGCTGAGCCTCCTGCTCCGGTGTTGGTTGAGGGCGAGTTGGAGTACGTGGTGGAGAAGATCTTGGATTCTCGCCTCTCCAGGCGGAGGCTTCAGTACCTGGTCAAGTGGAAGGGCTATGGTCAGGAGGATAATTCCTGGGTGGTCGCCTCTGATGTTCATGCGGCCGATTTAGTTCGTGCCTTTCATGCCGCTCATCCTGATCGCCCTGGTGGTCGTGGTGAGGGTTCGGTGACCCCTCACTAAGGGGGGGGTACTGTTGTGAATTTGCTTTTTGCTCCCTCTAGTGGTTACTAGTTTTTTGACTCTGGTTTTTCTGTCATTCCTTTTATCCGCACCTGGGTCGTTAGTTAGGGGTGTTGCTATATAAGCTCCCTGGACCTTCAGTTCAATGCCTGGCAACGTAGTTATCAGAGCTAGTCTGCTGTGCTCTTGTCTACTGATCCTGGTTCCAGTTATATCAGCTAAGTCTGCCTTTTGCTTTTTGCTATTTGTTTTGGTTTTGTATTTTTGTCCAGCTTGTTCCAAATCTATATCCTGACCTTTGCTGGAAGCTCTAGGGGGCTGGTGTTCTCCCCCCGGACCGTTAGACGGTTCGGGGGTTCTTGAATTTCCAGTGTGGATTTTGATAGGGTTTTTGTTGACCATATAAGTTACCTTTCTTTATTCTGCTATCAGTAAGCGGGCCTCTCTGTGCTAAACCTGATTCATTTCTGTGTTTGTCATTTCCTCTTACCTCACCGTTATTATTTGTGGGGGGCTTCTATCCAGCTTTGGGGTCCCCTTCTCTGGAGGCAAGAAAGGTCTTTGTTTTTCTCTACTAGGGGTAGCTAGATTCTCCGGCTGGCGCGTGTCATCTAGAATCAACGTAGGAATGATCCCCGGCTACTTCTAGTGTTGGCGTTAGGAGTAGATATATGGTCAACCCAGTTACCACTGCCCTATGAGCTGGATTTTTGTATTCTGCAGACTTCCACGTTCCTCTGAGACCCTCGCCATTGGGGTCATAACAGATCACACAGAAGGACATTTGTGAGGCACAGAACAACTGAAAAGATGCTGGAAGAGTGTTATGTATATATTATATTATTTGTATAATAATAACAATATGGCATATCATATTACATTCTATTATGACAAGGATATTCTGTTCTATCAGTGGTTAGTACTATTGATTTGCAGCGTTGGGGTCCTGAGTTCAAATTCCACCATGGACGACATCTGCATGGAGTTTGTATCTTCTCCATGTGTTTGTGAGGGTTTTCTCAGACAATCCAAAGACATACTGATAGGGAATTTAGATTGTGAGCCCCAATGGGGACAGGAATGCTGATGTCTGTAAAGTGTTGCGAAGTTTCATCACATGCGTAAAGCATAATAATAAAGACATTGCATCTTGTTAATTCATGAAAGGGTCTGGTGGCAATTTCACACATCACTATACAGCAAATAGGCACAGGACCAGGGCCGTATTTGCCACTAGGCACTTGAGGGCACGTGCCTAGGGCGGGACAATGCGGGGGGCGGCACCTGAGCAAGGTTTTTTTTATCATTTAAGTCCTGGGTCACCTCCCGACCGACTGCCCCCCAGCCCCCCCGAGCCCCCCCTGACCGCCCACCTGCCAGCCTGCCCACCTGCCTGCCTCCCACCACCCTCCTTGAAGACGTCATACTCACCCTGCCTGCTCCAGCAATGCCTGGTCTCAGCGCCTGCAGCTCGTCCTGAGTGAGCTGTCATGTGGCACCACTCATTAAGGTCATGAATATGGGCATATTCATGACCTTAATGAGCGGTACCCCATGACCACTCACTCAGGAAGAAGGCGATGCACCAGGAGTCGGGACAGAGCCAGAGGGATGTTCGGCGTGGCTGCGCGGTGTGGGAAAGGGGAGTATGACGAATGGGGGGACGGGGGGTGGAAGGAGGACGGGGATCCGAGCCATGCAAGATGGGAGCGGGAGCGGGTGGTTGAGAGTTGAGTCATGCATACAAAGGGGGAATATGAGCCATGCATACAGGGGGAATATGAGCCATGCAAACAGGAGGGGGGAATATGAGCCATGCATACAGGAGGGGGAGAATATGAGCCATGCATACAGGAGGGGGGAATATGAGCCATGCATACAGGGGGAATATGAGCCATGCAAACAGGAGGGGGGAATATGAGCCATGCATACAGGAGGGGGGGAATATGAGCCATGCATACAGGGGGAATATGAGCCATGCAAACAGGAGGGGGGAATATGAGCCATGCATACAGGAGGGGGAGAATATGAGCCATGCAAACAGGAGAGGGGGAATATGAGCCATGCATACAGGAGGGGGGGAATATGAGCCATGCATACAGGAGGGGGGAATATGAGCCATGCAAACAGGAGGGGGGGAATATGAGCCATGCATACAGGGGGGAATATGAGCCATGTATACAGGAGGGGGGGAATATGAGCCATGCATACAGGGGGGATATGAGCCATGCATACAGGAGGGGGGAATATGAGCCATGCATACAGGAGGGGGGGAATATGAGCCATGCATACAGGAGGGGGGAATATGAGCCATGCAAACAGGAGGGGGGGAATATGAGCCATGCATACAGGAGGGGGGAATATGAGCCATGCATACAGGAGGGGGGAATATGAGCCATGCATACAGGATGGGGGAATATGGGCCATGCATATAGGAGGGGGGGAATATGAGCCATGCATACAGGGGGAATATGAGCCATGCAAACAGGAGGGGGGAATATGAGCCATGCATACAGGAGGGGGGAATATGAGCCATGCAAACAGGAGGAAGGAATATGAGCCATGCATACAGGAGGGGGGAATATGAGCCATGCAAACAGGAGGAGGGAATATGAGCCATGCATACAGGAGGGGGGAATATGAGCCATGCATACAGGGGGGAATATGAGCCATGCAAACAGGATGGGGGGGATATGAGCCATGCATACAGCAGGGGAGGAATATGAGTCAGGCATACAGGGGGGATATGAGCCATGCATACAGGAGGGGGGATATGAGCCATGCATAGAGGAGGGGGGAATATGAGCCATGCATACAGGAGGGGGGAATATGAGCCATGCATACAGGAGGGAGGAATATGAGCCATGCAAACAGGAGGGGCGGAATATGAGCCATGCATACAGGAGGGGGGAATATGAGCCATGCATACAGGAGGGGGGGAATATGAGCCATGCATACAGGAGGGGGGGGAATATGGGCCATGCCTACAGGAGGGGGGGAATATGGGCCATGCAAACAGGGGGGAATATGAGCCATGCAAACAGGAGGGGGGGAATATGAGCCATGCATACAAGAGGGGGGATATGAGCCATGCATATGGGATGGGAGGGAGATGAGCCATGCATACAGAAGGGGGGATATGAGCTGTGCATACAGGAGGGGGGGAATATGAGCCATGCATATGGGATGGGAGGGAGATGAGCCATGCATACAGGAGGGGGCATATGAGCCATGCATACAGGAGGGGGGGAGATGAGCCATGCATACAAGATGGGAGGGGGCATTATACAGTATTGAGCATCATGTGGGGTCATTATACAGTATAGAGCATCATGTGTGGCCATTATACAGTATGGAGCATCGTGTGTGGCCATTATACAGTATAGAGCACCATGTGTGGCCATTATACAGTATGGAGCATCATGTGTGGCCATTATACAGTATAGAGCACCATGTGTGGCCATTATACAGTATGGAGCATCATGTGTGGCCATTATACAGTATGGAACATCATGTGTGGCCATTATACAATATGGAGCATCATGTGTGGCCATTATACAGTATTGAGCATCATGTGGAATCATTATACAGTATGGAGCATCATGTGTGGCCATTATACAGTATGGAGCATCATGTGTGGCCATTATACAGTATGGAGCATCATGTGTGGCCATTATACAGCATGGAGCATCATGTGTGGCCATTATACAGTATGGAGCATCATGTGGGGCCATTATACAGTATTGAACATCATGTGGGGCCATTATACAGTGTGGAGCATCATGTGGGACCATTATACAGTATGGAGCATCATGTGGGGCCATAATACAGTATGGAGCATCATGTGTGGCCGTTATACAGTATTGAGCATCATGTGTAGCCATTATACAGTATTGAGCATCATGTGTGGCCATTATACAGTATAGAGCACTGTGTTGCCATATTTTTTTGTTTATAATTATTGTATATGAAACAGTGTGATCAGCAGTGCTAAATGGCTGTGGTTAGGACATGGATATGGGTGTGACTAGTTCTGAAATGGGTGTGGTCAGAGGCATGGCCTAAAATTTGCCGCGGCGCACTACGCGCGCCGCAAACCTTATACCTCTTTCCCTTCTTCAAAAGTTGGGAGGTATGGTACCACATTTGCCAGATCATGGCAAGTGCCACAAATCCCATAGGGAATGAATGAGGCCAAACGCAGTGTTGCCGTAAGTGATCCGTTACGCAGCAGTTGCGGAAAAACTGCCGGATCTGCTGCAAAAGGCTACTTTCACATCAGCGATTCTTGCCAAAGTCACTGCCGATTTTGTTATACTCACCAAAGGGGGAGGCAGCACTAAAAGTGCCTAGGGCAGCAGAAACTAAATACGGCCCTGCACAGGACATATGTATGCGTCCTTATATTGACTTAATGAAATTGATTAAATTATGTACAGAAGTGAAGAATTGATTTTATTCTGTGTCTAGGACAGATAACAGCCCCATGAAAATGCTGAAAAATAAAAATAGAGCTGATTTGGTATAAGGGTGACATCAGGTAACATACATTTTACAAGTAGTTATGTGCTATTTTTGTCAATTTCGGGGGGGAGGGGGGAATAGTTTTTAGGTTTCTAGCATTTTAAAACTATAACTCACTTGGACAAGGTTTTCAGTTTGGTTTTTTATTTCTCCAGCAAACCATGAGACAGAACTTCAATAAACAAAGATTCTTTAAGGCTTTGACTTTAGATAATATGTATGGTTCTGGCTTTAGATAATTCTATTTTTAAGAATATAGTCATGATTTTATGTCTACATGGTAAAAAGCAGAACAATAGCTTAGTATGCGTCAGGGAGAGATCCTTATCAGTATATATATTTGACTGCTTCAGAAATTATTCATAATACCACAATGGTACATTATTGGGTGGCCTTGGCTTGAAGTGCAGAAGTATTATTTTCTATTTGCAAGTATTTCAAATCTCTAATAAGGATTCTATGATATCTGACAGGTTTTGGCAGAATTCAGACCGATTTATAAACTTTGTGCCAACATTTTTGGTCTACAGTATGTTCATAATAAAGACTTTTGTCTGCATTTTTATTATTTTCAGATTGCATAATTATGTCCAACCATATGTTAATAACTAACAGCCTCTCTATATATCGAATGAGAAAATGTAAATAGTCTACAGATAAGGAATGTAAAAGGATGCTGGGATGCCAATAAGGAGACATTGCACCTCCAGAACTGTGGTCAGAGAATGGAGGGAAGAAAATGTCTAAAACTATCTATAGGACAGCTAGGTCAATCATTAAAAAAATACTACAGTTCAACTGTGAATACACTAAAGCAGGACATTTTTAAGACACTGAACCTTTAAGCAGTGATCAAGTAGGAAAGACCACCAAAAAATCGATGTGGAGGTGTACATCAGCAGATGTAAGATAACAAACTGAACTTTTAAGCAGCGATCAAGGAGGAAAGACCACCAAAAAATCTATGTGGAGGAGTTAGAAGCTTTTAATTTGCAGATGTAAGATAACAAAAAGGGGGAAGAGAAGTGCATGTAGGGTGATATTGAAAGGTACAGGTGAGAAGGGCGTTATGGAGTTGCTCACCCGAAAGCGCTGATTGTCAAAACTCCAATAATAGCCCATGAAAATTACATCTGTGGTGCCCCTGAGGGTTCAGTTGCCACATAAGTACTGCACCTCTTCCAGAGGTGTGGTATCCCACTCTCATGTAAGGAGGGAGCACTACCCAGGACTCTAATACCAGCATCCAGCACCACACCACTACAGACAGGGCATCTGGGCGTACCCCAAGGGAGGATGGCTTCATCCCAGTCTGGAGAGAGTTACTAGGTAGAGGGTGTGGGTGGAGAGAGTAGAGATGTCGTGGAAACAGTAGAAGGAGCCAGGAAAGGTCTAGACAGTTATTGAGTCTGTGGGGAGAAGTGAAGCAGAGCAGACATGAGAGACAGTTGGAGCTGGGGACTTGAGCAGTGAGGAGCTCCTCCAAGCACAAGAGACCAGAAGAAAGAGAGAGAAAAGCTCCTGACAGAAAGAAGAGAGGGAAGGGGTAGTAGGGGCACGGGTACTGCACAATCCACCCGGGGGGCCTGCATCCATGCTGACCATTGCCAGGTGGAGGGGCCAGGTCGCAGTGGTGAACCGGCCCCCAAGACTAGTGGAGAACTACAAGGCTCAGCTAGCCAGCCGGAGGCTGTGGTATCTGTACTTGCCAGAGCCACATCCTTACATATTCGCTGAAAAGGCAGCCACATAGGACCCAGGGGACTAGAGAGACATCGCCCGACAAGATCCAGGGCTGCTGGAGAAGTGCACCCCAAATCATCTGGGGGTTGGCTGGACCACCGACCCGGAGGACACAGCATATGGCTAGAGACAGTAATCTGCAGAACTTGGAGTAAAGCTTTGAAAACTGCACCCAGCTGTGTCCTCTAAATTATTCCTGCGTCATTTGCCCTGCACTACAACTACCACAACCACCATCATCACAATAAACACCTATATCTGCCATGGGGACTAGCCCTGCCCGTGGAGAGCTGAAACATCTTAGCTGCATCACAAACTGCCCCAGTGGATCTGAACTGCAGCGTCGGCCATATTGACCGAGTACCACGGGTGGTGTCACGAACAATTCCCTTATAAACTTTATCCCATTTCCCCTTTAATTTCAGTTGACTCTTTTATTGGACGCCCCGGGCCATGCACCAGGTCACTGCTGCCGTGACACGTCCCTTTAAGAACCGGCCCGTTACCGAGTATCCCCACAGCCCTGGTGGGCGCTCCACATCTGCTGCAGTCCCGTCACCAAATGAAGGTAAACCCTCTTTTGCATATCGATTGATGTTTTGGAGTAAACCACGCTGCTGTATAAAGGAAGTAGTTCCAGACCAGAATAGCAATTTTTATTTTTACACATTTCATGGTTGCACCGAGCTCATTTTCAAAATTAAACTACATAGCACAGTATAACAGGGAAAGGGGGTTTAAATACTGAGGAAAAAACACCCAACACTTAAAAAAGGGGAACTGCCCAACTGGGCATGAACAAATAGTTACCATTATAAAAAGACTAATATTGGTATAAAAATCAAAAGATAGAGTTCACAGGAAGGAAAACAATAACATTTAAAGTCAACATTTAAAAATCGCAGTAAAAAAATATATAAAATAGAGAAAATAGTAACTGTTTACTTCATTATTAAAAACCAATAGGTATAAGTAGATATCGTACTGGTGTACCATGTGGCTTAGTGGTATCAATCAACTATGGACTGCACTAATCGCATACACTGGCTTGCGAAAGTATTCACGACTCTTGGCTTTGTACCTATTTTGTTATATTACAACCTGTGTTTTAATATTTTTGTAATCCAATTTGTCTGTGATGCATCAGCATTAAGTTTTCTAAGGCTAGTTTCACATTTGCGGTTGAATCCGCAGTGTCTTGTCCGCAACTGCAAACGCATGCAAAAACGTGTGCCAACACATGCTAATGCAGTGGTTTTTATCTGCATCAGCTTAACAGCAAAAAAAACTACATTTGCATGCATTTTTGCATGCGTTTGCGCTTTTTATACGCATGTGTTTGATATTTCCAGGAGGGCTTGTCTCAATGGGTGTGTCTAAATGAGTTCCTGGACATGCGCAATCCGAAGTATGCAAGTGCATGCGTTCCCATAGACGGTAATGCGTTTTTGTAAAGCACTCATCCACATGCGCATGCCGGCGCATATTTGATGGCAGTTTGCCGCCTCAAAAATTGCTACATGGTGCGTTAGCCGCACACCGCGAAAAGACGCATCGTAAACAAACGCAGGCGAACACATGCAAATGCATGAACCTGCGTCCACAATGTAAAAGTTATGAAATGAATACGCATGCAGATGTATGCGTCAGAAATGCTGCGGACACAACTGCAAATGTGAAACCGGCCTAAATTGGTGAAGTGAGAAAACTATAGGCATAAATTAAATTTATGGGATCGAATAATTAAAAAATGGCATTTTCATGTGTATTCAATCCTATTGCTATGAAGCTCCTAAATATTTCTGGTGTAAGCAATATTCTTCATGAGTCACATGCTTAGTGAAAGGAAGTCTGCCTGTTTACACTCTAAGTGTCACATGGTCTGTCAATATATACACACCTCTTCTGAAAGGCACCATTAATAGGCACCACTAACCAAACAACACCATGAAGATCAAGGAGATCTTCAAAAAAGTCATGAACAAAATTGTTGAGAAGTACAAATCAGGGTTGGGTAATAAAATAATATGTCAATCTCTGATGATCCCCTGACACACCATCAAATCCATTACCATCAAATGTGAAGAACATGGTAGCACAGCAAACCTGCCAAGAGAAGGCTGCCCACCAAAACTCTCAGCATGGGCAAGGAGGGCAATAGACAGAGGAGCAGCACAGAGACCCTGAAGAAGTTGCAGAGTTCACAAGGAGAGAGTGGAGTATCTGTCCATATGACCACAATAAGCCGTACACTACATAGAGGTGGCCTTTATGGAAGAGTAAGCAGAAAAAAGCCTTTACCTACACACATTGAATTAATGGCTGGTTTTTAGTTTGTGAACAGACTTATGGGAGACTTTTCAAATGTATGCAGGAAGTTGCTGTGGTCAGATGAGACCAAAATTTTACTTTTTAGCCACCAAGGTAAACGCTATGTCTGGTACCAAACCAACACAGCTCATCACCCCAAGAACACCATCCACACAGTGAAACATGTTGGTTGCATTATCATGCTGTTGGGATGTTTTTCGGCAGCAGGAACAGGGAAAATTGTTTGAGTCAAGGGAAAGATGGGTGGTGCAAAATATGGGGATATTCTTGAGCAAAACCTGTGTCTGTCTGTCAGTGATTGGAGACTGGGACAGAGGTTCACCTTCCTACAAGACAATGACCCAAACCATGCTGTTAAAGCAGCACTTTAGTGGTTTTAGGGGAAATGTGTAAATGTTTTTGGAGTCGCCTACTCAAAGCCCAGACTTTAATCCATTTCAGAGTGTCTAGTCCGACTTGAAGATTGCTCACCAGAGAAAACCATGTAACTTGAAGGAGCTGGAGCAGTTTTGCCTTGAGGAATGGGCAAAAATCCCAGTGGCAAGATGTGGAAAACTCAGAGATTTATCCAATGCGACTTGCACCTGTAATTGTAGCAAAAGGAAGCTCTATAAAATACTGACTTTTAGAGGGGTGAATAGTTATGCACACCAAAGTTTTCAGTTGTGTGTCCTGTTAGTTGTTTACATCACAATTAAAATTGCATAACGAATAAAAAATGTGCCAAGGAAGGGAGTACATAGAAAAGTTTTTAATAAAAATATAATTTTATTAAATAATGCTCTTTAAATGCAAATGACAAATAACATACTACAAATTCAAAGCAAATAACCTGGTAACAGATGCAGACCACAGAGAAAATATGGTGGGTGAGCTAACCAAGTAACATATGTACATATAAACCTCAAGAAAATAAGTAAAGAGAAAATTATGTTTCAAGCAACAATAAAGTTACATGTTAATCAAGATAATATTTGCTGAGTGCATGTGCAGCGCCCCAGAGTCCTGGTCGTTGCAGTACTGATGCTCCGCCGCTAAGGGGGGCTATGGTACGTCTGATGGCACTGAAGGAGTTCTTCTGACCAGGTATCACAGTCACCAAAACACTTCACAGTCTGGCCTCCAGAGGGAGCTAAGGGTGCTATGTATTAGGCCACTCCTCACAATCTGGTAAAACTGGGGGTTAGGCAGAAAGTTAGTCAGAAGCTGACTGGGAATCGAACAGGCAACACCCTGTGGCAGAGGGTGTTGCGGGGAGAGACTCGGGGGGTCCCTGTCAGGGGTGGGATCCTGACAGAGGCTTAGCAAACAGAGAGAACGTTACGGGACCGCGCCTGCACCAGATCGCGGCGGTACCCTAAGAAAGGACAAGAAGCAAGGTATATTGTGCTGAGTGAGAAACGAGATCAACGCAACAAGGAGAAATACCAGTAGGAGTCGTGCTGTAAGATGAGGCAACATCCTACTGAAGCGCGTAGCCGGTGGCCGGAACGCCGAGGAAGTACTAGGCTCCAAGCAATACTTCAAACCTACGGCAGGACAGTCAGCTATAGGCGGGCTGTCTCACACAAATCACCTACGAAGACACAGGGGGCAACAATAGGAGAGGGGCGACGCTAGGGTCCCGGAAGAACTCCGAGCCTACCCGTCATACGGGTGCGTCCTAGCCATATCATCTGGGGGACGAAGAAGAACATCAGAATCGAGTTGTGAGGGAACACGAGAAACAGACACAACAGTTGTGGGGACTATCCCGTAAGCAAAGCAGGGGAGGACCACAACACACAAGCGCTAGAAGGTAGGCACAGATTTCCACCTGCAAAGGGAACTCTGGAGGTGCCATCGGACCGGCCGGACTTGCGCAGCCCGGTTAACCGTATTCCGGACTGAGGATCCTGGGACCTTCAGTAAAGAGGTAAAGAGACTGCAACCTGGTGTCCTCGTGATTTACTGCAACCTGCACCGCACCACCACAACATCATCACCATTCCCTCCACCTTTATTGTACGCCCCTCAGCAGGGTCACGGACCAGGTCTAGCCACCATGACAACCCCAGAACAGAGACTCAGAGGTCCGGTACCGGGTACTGTTGTGAATTTGGATTCTGGGCTCCCCCGGTGGCTACTGGTGGAATTGAACTGGTGTGTCATCTTCTCTGTTCACCTGTTCCCATCAAGATGTGGGAGTCGCTATATAACCTTGCTGCTCTGTTAGTTGCTTGCCGGTCAACAATGTTATCAGAAGCCTCTCTGTGCTTGTTCCTGCTCCTAGACAACTACTAGATAAGTTGGACTCTTGTCCATGTTTGTTTTTGCATTTTTGTTCCAGTTCACAGCTGTAGTTTCGTTTCTGTGTCTGGAAAGCTCTTGTGAACAGGAATTGCCACTCTGGTGTTATGAGTTAATGCCAGAGTTTTAAAGTAATTTCTGGATGGTGTTTTGATAGGGTTTTCAGCTGACCATGAAAGTGTCCTTTCTGTCTTCTGCTATGTAGTAAGTGGACCTCAAATTTGCTAAACCTATTTTCATACTACGTTTGTTATTTCATCTTAATTCACCGCCAATACATGTGGGGGGCCTCTGTCTCCTTTCGGGGTATTTCTCTAGAGGTGAGCTAGGACTAATATTTTCTTCTGCTAGCATTATTTAGTCCTCCGGCTGGTGCTGGGCATCTAGAATCAACGTAGGCATGCTACCCGGCCACTGCTAGTTGTGCGTTAGGTTTAGTTCATGGTCAGCTCAGTTCCAATCTTCCAAGAGCTAGTTCCTATATATGCTGATGCTATGTTCTCTTGCCATTGAGATCACGACAGTTTGACCGGCCCACTAAAGGGTTAAAATCCTTGGCTGAGAACGGAGAGAAATAAGTAGTCTGCTGAAATTTTTTTTTTTTTTTTTTTCTCTCCTTCTAATCTTTGAATGGCTCTGTGTCCACCTGTTTGTAATGGATCTTCAGAGGGTAATTGCAGGTTTGAATAATCTCGCCACGAGGGTACAAAATTTGCAAGATTTTGTTTGTCATGCACCTGTATCTGAGCCGAGAATTCCCTTGCCGGAATTTTTCTCGGGGAATAGATCTGGGTTTCAGAATTTTCGAAATAATTGCAAATTATTTTTGTCCCTGAAATCTCGCTCTGCCGGAGACCCTGCACAGCAGGTCAGGATTGTGATTTCCTTGCTCCGGGGCGACCCTCAAGACTGGGCTTTTTCATTGACACCAGGGGATCCTGCGTTGCTCAATGTGGATGCGTTTTTTCTGGCCTTGGGGTTGCTTTATGACGAACCTCATTTGGAGCTTCAGGCAGAAAAAACTTTGATGTCCCTATCTCAGGGGCAAGATGAAGCGGAAATTTACTGCCAAAGATTCTGTAAATGGTCTGTGCTTACTCAGTGGAATGAGTGCGCCCTGGCGGCAACTTTCAGAGAGGGTCTCTCTGATGCCATTAAGGATGTTATGGTGGGGTTCCCTGTGCCTGCGGGTCTGAATGAGTCCATGACAATGGCTATTCAGATCGATAGGCGTTTGCGGGAGCGCAAACCAGTGCACCATCTGGCGGTGTCCACTGAGAAGTCGCCAGAGAGTATGCAGTGTGATAGAATTCTGTCCCGAAGCGAGCGGCAGAATTTTAGACGGAAAAATGGGTTGTGTTTCTATTGTGGTGATTCTACTCATGTTATATCAGCATGCTCTAAGCGCACTAAAAAGCTTGGTAAATCTGTTTCCATTTGCACCTTACCGTCTAAGTTTATTCTATCTGTGACCCTGATTTGCTCTTTGTCATCTATTACCACGGACGCCTATGTCGACTCTGGCGCCGCTTTGAGTCTTATGGATTGGTCCTTTGCCAAACGCTGTGGGTATGATTTAGAGCCTTTGGAGACTCCTATTCCTCTGAAGGGGATTGACTCCACCCCATTGGCTAATAATAAACCACAATACTGGACACAAGTAACTATGCGTATTAATCCGGATCACCAGGAGATTATTCGCTTTTTGGTGCTGTATAATCTACATGATGATTTGGTGCTAGGATTGCCTTGGCTGCAATCTCACAACCCAGTCCTCGACTGGAGAGCTATGTCTGTGTTGAGCTGGGGATGTAAGGGGGCTCATGGGGATGTACCTGTGGTTTCCATTTCGTCATCTATTCCCTCTGAAATTCCTGAGTTCCTGTCTGACTATCGTGACGTCTTTGAAGAATCTAAGCTTGGTTCGTTACCTCCGCACCGAGAGTGCGATTGTGCCATAGATTTAATTCCGGGTAGTAAATACCCAAAGGGTCGTTTATTTAATCTGTCTGTGCCTGAACATGCTGCTATGCGAGAATATATAAAGGAGTCCTTGGAAAAGGGACATATTCGTCCATCGTCATCTCCCTTAGGAGCCGGTTTTTTCTTTGTGTCAAAAAAAGACGGCTCTTTGAGACCATGTATTGATTATCGGCTTTTGAATAAAATCACTGTTAAATATCAATACCCATTGCCGTTGCTGACTGATTTGTTTGCTCGCATAAAGGGGGCCAAGTGGTTCTCTAAGATTGACCTTCGTGGGGCGTATAATTTGGTGCGAATCAGGCAGGGGGATGAGTGGAAAACCGCATTTAATACGCCCGAGGGCCACTTTGAGTATTTAGTGATGCCTTTTGGTCTTTCAAATGCTCCGTCAGTTTTCCAGTCCTTTATGCATGATATTTTTCGCGATTATTTGGATAAATTTATGATTGTGTATCTGGATGATATTCTGATTTTTTCGGATGACTGGGACTCTCATGTCCAGCAAGTCAGGAGGGTTTTTCAGGTTTTGCGGTCTAATTCTTTGTGTGTGAAGGGTTCTAAGTGTGTTTTTGGGGTACAGAGGATTTCCTTTTTGGGATATATTTTTTCCCCCTCTTCCATTGAAATGGATCCTGTCAAGGTTCAAGCTATTTGTGATTGGACGCAGCCCTCTTCTCTTAAGAGTCTTCAGAAATTTTTGGGCTTTGCTAACTTTTATCGTCGATTTATTGCTGGTTTTTCGGATATTGCTAAGCCATTGACCGATTTGACTAAGAAGGGTGCTGATGTTGCTGATTGGTCCCCTGATGCTGTGGAGGCCTTTCGGGAGCTTAAGCGCCGTTTTTCCTCTGCCCCTGTGTTGCGTCAGCCTGATGTTGCTCTACCTTTTCAGGTTGAGGTCGACGCTTCTGAGATCGGAGCTGGGGCAGTGTTGTCGCAGAAAAGTTCTGACTGCTCCGTGATGAGGCCTTGTGCCTTCTTTTCCCGTAAATTTTCGCCCGCGGAGCGGAATTATGATGTTGGGAATCGGGAGCTTTTGGCCATGAAGTGGGCTTTTGAGGAGTGGCGCCATTGGCTTGAGGGGGCCAGACATCAGGTGGTGGTATTGACTGACCACAAAAATTTGATTTATCTTGAGACCGCCAGGCGCCTGAATCCTAGACAGGCGCGCTGGTCATTATTTTTCTCTCGGTTTAATTTTGTGGTGTCATACCTACCGGGTTCTAAGAATGTTAAGGCGGATGCCCTTTCTAGGAGTTTTGAGCCTGACTCGCCTGGTAACTCTGAGCCCACAGGTATCCTTAAGGATGGAGTGGTATTGTCAGCCGTTTCTCCAGACCTGCGGCGGGCCTTGCAGGAGTTTCAGGCGGATAGACCTGATCGTTGCCCACCTGATAAACTGTTTGTTCCTGATGATTGGACCAGTAGAGTCATCTCTGAGGTTCATTCTTCTGCGTTGGCAGGTCATCCTGGCATTTTTGGTACCAGGGATTTGGTGGCAAGGTCCTTCTGGTGGCCTTCCCCGTCACGAGATGTGCGAGGCTTTGTGCAGTCTTGTGACGTTTGTGCTCGGGCCAAGCCTTGTTGTTCTCGGGCTAGTGGATTATTGTTGCCCTTGCCTATTCCTAAGAGGCCTTGGACGCACATCTCGATGGATTTTATTTCAGATCTGCCTGTTTCTCAGAAGATGTCTGTCATCTGGGTGGTGTGTGACCGTTTCTCTAAGATGGTCCATTTGGTTCCTCTGCCCAAGTTGCCTTCTTCTTCCGAGTTGGTTCCTCTGTTTTTTCAAAATGTTGTTCGTTTGCATGGTATTCCTGAGAATATCGTTTCTGACAGAGGGACCCAATTCGTGTCTAGATTTTGGCGGGCATTCTGTGCTAGGATGGGCATAGATTTATCTTTTTCGTCCGCTTTCCATCCTCAGACGAATGGTCAGACCGAGCGGATTAATCAGACCCTGGAGACATATCTGAGGTGTTTTGTGTCTGCTGACCAGGATGATTGGGTTGCTTTTTTGCCATTGGCGGAGTTCGCTCTCAATAATCGGGCCAGCTCTGCCACTTTGGTGTCCCCGTTTTTCTGTAATTCGGGGTTTCATCCTCGATTTTCCTCTGGTCAGGTGGAATCTTCGGATTGTCCTGGAGTGGATGCTGTGGTGGAGAGATTGCATCAGATCTGGGGGCAGGTGGTGGACAATTTGAGGTTGTCCCAGGAGAAGACTCAGCTTTTTGCCAACCGCCACCGTCGTGTTGGTCCTCGGCTTTGTGTTGGGGATTTGGTGTGGTTGTCTTCTCGTTTTGTCCCTATGAGGGTCTCTTCTCCTAAGTTTAAGCCTCGGTTCATCGGCCCGTATAAGATATTGGAGATTCTTAACCCTGTTTCCTTCCGTTTGGACCTCCCTGCATCCTTTTCTATTCATAACGTTTTTCATCGGTCATTATTGCGCAGGTATGAGGTACCGGTTGTGCCTTCCGTTGAGCCTCCTGCTCCGGTGTTGGTTGAGGGTGAGTTGGAGTACGTTGTGGAGAAGATCTTAGACTCTCGTGTTTCCAGACGGAGACTCCAGTATCTGGTCAAGTGGAAGGGATACGGCCAGGAGGATAATTCTTGGGTGAATGCATCTGATGTTCATGCCTCTGATCTGGTTCGTGCCTTTCATAGGGCCCATCCTGATCGCCCTGGTGGTTCTGGTGAGGGTTCGGTGCCCCCTCCTTGAGGGGGGGGTACTGTTGTGAATTTGGATTCTGGGCTCCCCCGGTGGCTACTGGTGGAATTGAACTGGTGTGTCATCTTCTCTGTTCACCTGTTCCCATCAAGATGTGGGAGTCGCTATATAACCTTGCTGCTCTGTTAGTTGCTTGCCGGTCAACAATGTTATCAGAAGCCTCTCTGTGCTTGTTCCTGCTCCTAGACAACTACTAGATAAGTTGGACTCTTGTCCATGTTTGTTTTTGCATTTTTGTTCCAGTTCACAGCTGTAGTTTCGTTTCTGTGTCTGGAAAGCTCTTGTGAACAGGAATTGCCACTCTGGTGTTATGAGTTAATGCCAGAGTTTTAAAGTAATTTCTGGATGGTATTTTGATAGGGTTTTCAGCTGACCATGAAAGTGTCCTTTCTGTCTTCTGCTATGTAGTAAGTGGACCTCAAATTTGCTAAACCTATTTTCATACTACGTTTGTTATTTCATCTTAATTCACCGCCAATACATGTGGGGGGCCTCTGTCTCCTTTCGGGGTATTTCTCTAGAGGTGAGCTAGGACTAATATTTTCTTCTGCTAGCATTATTTAGTCCTCCGGCTGGTGCTGGGCATCTAGAATCAACGTAGGCATGCTACCCGGCCACTGCTAGTTGTGCGTTAGGTTTAGTTCATGGTCAGCTCAGTTCCCATCTTCCAAGAGCTAGTTCCTATATATGCTGATGCTATGTTCTCTTGCCATTGAGATCACGACAGGGTACCCCTCGGCCCTGCGACAGTGGGGGGGCGCTACAACTTGGCGTCGCGAACAGGATCTACTTAAGCCTGAAGAATCAGGTCATGTGTGCCTTGGAACCGTGATTTATTATACTTGGACTGTGACTTATTGCAAGGACTGTGTATTGCCACTTCCCGCCAAAACCGCCGCCATTGTGGCACCATGTGGCGTGCCGGAAGAGCGGGGCGTGTCGTCGTGGGAGTAGCTTGGAAGAATGGCACGAAAGTTGAGCCAGCCCCCCACAAGTACTACTATGTTCGGGAGAAATGCCCTTCAACGAGGGAGGTCCGCCTCCTAGTCTGGGACGGCGGCGGGAAGAGGAACCGCCCTCCGGATAGGGGAAGGCCGGAAGCCCTGGATGATGCGGGGCAGAGCCAGATTGGCAAGATGATGAGCGAAGGACACCCAGAAGAGGGGGAGAAGGCCCGCACCAGTCCCAGCCAATGGAAGCTGAGCAACCTTTCACCAGGCTGCGAGGACCGGGAAATTCTCGGGGCGGAAGTGGAGGAGCTATGCCGTCAACTTCGGAGTCTGTGTCAGCGAAAAGCTGCTACCAGTGAGGAGCCACGCCACCCCCAAGCGCTAGCACCGCAAGCTGAGGAGAAGAGGGCTGACGCCGGGGATACCGCGGAGGCAGATGGCGCCATTGATCCGGACCGGGTGACCGAAGAGCTCCTGCTTGTGGACATAGATTCCCCTCCACCCAGACCACCCGGACGGGTGTGTAGCCGCTTGGAATGCGAGCGGCCGTGGGAGACGCTAAAGACCGCCGATGTCCCCTTACGGCCCGCTGCACAGCCCGTGAACCTCCAGGGTGAGTGGATGACCTTCAAGTGGACCCGCACTACCACCAACTTGATCAGGTTCCCTGGAGAGGCTCAGCCCGAGGGGGAGAGCATCGAGGTTATCCACCAACGGGAATATCGCCAGCAGCTACGCCGACAGGAGAAAGAGTGGGCCCATAAGAAGGAACTCCGCCGACGGGCCGAGCGGGAAAAGGACCTCCAGGCCAAAATCCAGGTCAGGCGGGTGGCTGAGGAGGACTGGGGCCCACAGAGCTATGGAGTCATCAGCACCTTCCGGATGCAGGGAGGTTGGGGCTTCATCAAAGAGCCCGGTCTCGCCCTGGAGGTATTCGTGAACCGGCGGGATGTGGAGGCGCACCTCATCGAGGGACACCCAGGCCGGGTTGTAGCAACAAGAAGACAAACAGTTAACTATTTACATCAACGGGGTATCGAGGTTTATCCCTCTAAGTGATCCCGATCAGGGTAACTCTTAAAGGGATCCCTTTGTTTACCCGGGATCCCTTCTTCTGCTTTTTGTTTTTGTTCCTGTCTTATCATTGTTGAAAGAACTGCTGGATCATGAACACTGCATGATTACAAACTCCTTGTAAATAGTTTGCACCTTCTTAAAGGTGCCCTCTACTGGTTTTATAAAAGAAAGGACTCTTTGCGAAGAAACTGTTCCTGGAAGCAGTACCGGAGTCCTTGCTGCATACGGACTTGCAGCTTGAGAAGTTGCACTACCTCATAGAGACTTGGTCCCCTCTTAAAGGGAACGTTCACACAAAGCACTTAAAGTATAATGATGCCTTAAGAGAAATAGTGATAATGCTTACATGAAAAGTTATATGTAGTCAGACAGTTGATAGTAAGAAATGTTTAATGATGTGTCAGAGAATGGGGACAGGAAGTGAACCCAGACGGGGTTAATCGGTGAGTCCTCCTAGGAGCCATACAGAGATGGCTCGGTGATCCTGAACTGAGAGATGGAAGATAAGTTCTATACTGTGTATAGTAGCAGAAAGGCAGTAGGCCCGGGCTGAAAGGGGCGGTCCTGCAACAGAACGAGAGGCAGTAGGCCTGGGGCAGATAGACAGGCGGTCCTGCAGATGTAAAGATGGAAAATGAAAGAAAAAGTTGATTAGCCTTATAATGTTTTATAAGAAGGTCTTTAGTGGATTCAGAGTGTACGTCTTTAAAGGCAATGTTAAATTATTGTTCAAAAATTTGCACTTAGTAGAATACCCGGTTGGGTAAGAAAAGTTATTTATAGTAAGTTATTTAAAGTATTTAACCATGTTTGTAACGTTCAAGTGTTCTCACCTCCCATAAAGGGAAGCTCTGTTCAAACTTGCTTAATGTTATTGCATTTCAAAATAGTATGTCTTTTTGCTGACATGTATTGTTGTTTTCTTCCCAGTCCAGGAGTACTGGATTTAACCGGGGGGGGAGTGCAGCGCCCCAGAGTCCTGGTCGTTGCAGTACTGATGCTCCGCCGCTAAGGGGGGCTATGGTACGTCTGATGGCACTGAAGGAGTTCTTCTGACCAGGTATCACAGTCACCAAAACACTTCACAGTCTGGCCTCCAGGGGGAGCTAAGGGTGCTATGTATTAGGCCACTCCTCACAATCTGGTAAAACTGGGGGTTAGGCAGAAAGTTAGTCAGAAGCTGACTGGGAATCGAACAGGCAACACCCTGTGGCAGAGGGTGTTGCGGGGAGAGACTCGGGGGGGTCCCTGTCAGGGGTGGGATCCTGACAGAGGCCTAGCGAACAGAGAGAACGTTATGGGACCGCGCCTGCACCTGATCGCGGCGGTACCCTAAGAAAGGACAAGAAGCGAGGTATATTGTGCTGAGTGAGAAACGAGATCAACGCAACAAGGAGAAATACCAGTAGGAGTCGTGCTGTAAGATGAGGCAACATCCTACTGAAGCGCGTAGCCGGTGGCCGGAACGCCGAGGAAGTACTAGGCTCCAAGCAATACTTCAAACCTATGGCAGGACAGTCAGCTATAGGCGGGCTGTCTCACACAAATCACCTACGAAGACACAGGGGGCAACAATAGGAGAGGGGCGACGCTAGGGTCCCGGAAGAACTCCGAGCCTACCCGTCATACGGGTGCGTCCTAGCCATATCATCTGGGGGACGAAGAAGAACATCAGAATCGAGTTGTGAGGGAACACGAGAAACAGACACAACAGTTGTGGGGACTATCCCGTAAGCACAGCAGGGGATGACCACAACACACAAGCGCTAGAAGGTAGGCACAGATTTCCACCTGCAAAGGGAACTCTGGAGGTGCCATCGGACCGGCCGGACTTGCGCAGCCCGGTTAACCGTATTCCGGACTGAGGATCCTGAAGCCTTCAGTAAAGAGGTAAAGAGACTGCAACCTGGTGTCCTCGTTATTTACTGCAACCTGCACCGCACCACCACAACATCATCACCATTCCCTCCACCTTTATTGTACGCCCCTCAGCAGGGTCACGGACCGGGTCTAGCCACCGTGACAACCCCAGAACAGAGACTCAGAGGCCTGGTACCGGGTACCCCTCGGCCCTGCGACAGTGGGGGGGCGCTACACATGCAGTTAGAAAATGTCACTAAAAATAAGTGACAAAATGAGATCCCCTGCAAAAGAACTCCATGTATAGGAATAATCATAGTAATAATTAAGTAATGAATAAGTGCATATGGGGAATGTGTCCAGTATGAAGGAACTAATGCACACAATATGAAAAAACGGCTAAAAAAGCCGCAGCCAGCTCACCGACCACACCATAACAGCACGGGGCACGGAACTTCGTCCTGACTTGAACGTGAAGCAGCAGCAATGAAAAGATGATGAACGTTCCAGCTCCATAAATGGTAAAAAAGTATTTTTTTTATTCATCCATAGTATAAAATTGAAGATGGGACAATCCTTACAGTGGGTGTACGCAAGCAGGTGATTGCAGCAAATTAGAGCAACACGTTTCGATCTATACAGATGAGTAAGATCTGTATAGATCGAAACGCGTTGTCCCATTTTCAATTTTATACTATGGACGAATAAAGAAAATACTTTTTTACCATTTATGGAGCTGGAACGTTCATCATCTTTTCATTGATAAAGGAACTAAGAAAACCAAATGTTCACATGAACTAATGCAAACCCTCAAAAAATAAACCCACAAAAAATCCCAAAGTAGTGAATACTTTCCCAATCCATGGATCTATCTATTCATTTTATTATTGTTTATTGTTAATTATTGTCACTGTGAATTTAAAACAAATAATTAAATAAATATTTATAAAAAGAAATTAAACAATTATATTAAATGAATGAAATGGTATTTGAACATGGCAGGAGTCGATGCTTGGTGATAAGACACCACATTAGCCCTCCCAACCGGCACGAGAGTCACTTGAGCAAACTATTGAACTGCAAATACTTATTAGGTCTTTTTTTTGTTATGCAGCAGTTCAGACTAGATTGCTGTTCAGTCAGTTTACCTATATTTGCAAATACTTATTGTCGTTCTTGTGTCATCAATGCCAGCAGTAAAAACTACAAAATTGCTAATTCCACTCTGGAACTGCTTCCTTTATACAGCATGGCGGTCTACTCTGGATCGTCAATTTCCTGTTTCTACTGAGCAGTTGTAAGATAATCATAGCAGCCATTACTAGGTTACTTTATCAATAGACAATGTACATACAGAGCCGGGTGTGGGCAGGGCTAGCTTTCTCTGCTCTGCTTCATGTTACATCTAAGAACTCTGATTGTGTCACAACTACGAAACTTAGCAAACTAAGTGAATCATCATCAGATTCAGGGTCTCATTACCTACATTATGCTGCTCTCAGATGAGGTACCAAAAACCTGGTGACAGATTCCCTTTTACTATTCGGGCAACCCTTTCTGATCAGTAAAATAATATCACTTATACTCATCTTCGGTGCCGGCGCCATTCCAGAGGTGTTAGTACTGGCTTTCCTGGGGATCACATGACATAATCAGTGCTGGCTTCACTCTCCTCTCCTATGGACGTAATTGACAGCCGGAGGAAGTGAGAGCTGCGGCTGCTCACCCTCTTCCTCCAGATAAGTTGATCTGTCTGAAGGAGGGAAGAGGGAAGCCAGTGATGACTGGCTGCAGGGATTACATGACATAGCAATATCATGTGATCCTCGGGAAAGCCAGTGCCAACACCGCTGGAACACCACCGGTACTGGGGGGTTAGTATAAGTGTTAGCCTGCAAGGGCAGGGTCCTCACCCCTCTGTATCAGTCTGTCATTGTTAGTTTGCTTACTGTAAGCAATATCTGTAAGTCGACGTTCACATTAGCGTTCGGCGCCGCAGCGTCGCCGCATGCGTCATGCGCCCCTATATTTAACATGGGGGCGCATGGACATGCGTTGTGCTGCATTTTGCGACGCATGCGTTTTTTTGGCCGCAAGCGTTGGGCGCAGAGAACGCAGCAAGTTGCATTTTTTTTGCGTCCAACTTTCGGCGAAAAAGGACGCATGCGTCGCAAAACGCAGCGTTTTAGCGTGCGTTTTGTTGCGTTTTTGTTTGCGTTGTGCGTTGCGTCGCCGACGCAGCGGCGCACAACGCAAATGTGAACGTAGCCTAATTTGTATGTAACCCTTTCTCATGTACAGCACCATGGAATCAATGGTGCTATATAAATTAATGAATAATAATAATAATGATGGGGGTACTATGGGGATTAAGAAGAGGTTATCCGAGTTCTTTTCAAAAAGTAAACTTAGTACAATAAAATGTAGAGCAATCCTATAGGAAAATTCATTTCAGTCTGCAAATTACAGTTTATAGTTTTTTTCCATAAATACAATGGATTCAACTATTACATTCTTGCGCATTCTTTCACTGAGACTTTTCCACTTCACTTACAGGTGACCAGGAAAGCTGTAGAAATCCCCAAATATGACAAATATTAGGAAAGTTTTTGCCCATTATTCTGACATTGGACATTTTAGCAGTCTGAGCAAATATACAGTATGTAGGAAGTTTTTAAGAATATTCACAATTATACAAGCAAATGCATCTACTCTTCCCTTTATTAAATGGGCATCTGGATTTCTGATGACCCTCAGTGTGCACTTTAGATAGATATTCTGTTTTAAGCCCTGGTTCAGTTCTTTTTTGCCATCTATGAATAATATAATGTATGCAGAATAAGAATGTGCCATTCTGCTCCATATGCTGAAATGTAGGCAAAAATACTATACCAGTTTATTTTTTGCCAGTTCATGATACGAATTTTAATGTCTATGTAGATGTATGACCTACTTTATTGTAACAAGCGGCTAGGCATGTTAAAAGTGACAGCCAATTCTGAAATATTAGCCAATAATTCTCCTGTGTAAAGATTTACTGTGACTGCAGACTCTATGTCAACCTCATCTCATTGGGAAAATCTACAAGCCGTATGATTTATGGCGGGCGATAGACAAGAAGACTAAAAGTCACTGATTAGTTTTGAGGTCAGGTATAAGTGATTATTGGCCCCAAGGTAACTTATAATCTTGGAATGGAGGAAAAGCACTACTTTACACCGTATAGTACAAATCACATTTGTTATAAAACATCTAGAAAAGAAAAAGGCAACAACTGTCAAATTGCAGCTTATAATGACATGAAAGGGAGCCTGTCACCCCCAATATGCATTTTAAGTGAGTTATACAGTGTTCCAAGGGACTTAGCCCTGATAATAATCATATTGTATGTAGGGATAAGCAGCATTTATGTACAGCCACTTATTTCTTTAGTATCATCGGGTTCTCTGACTTCACCATACGCACAAATATTGTTTACTTACGTGTCACAAAAAAGTTTCCATTGATGCTTATTCTAAACTTTAAATTATACAAAAAACAAGACTATTGATTAATTTACTATGCACCAAATGTTTATCCATGCTCCCAATACTTTCATAAATAAATAATGTGGATCTGCATGCAGCTTTTCTTTATATCCTTTTCTTCTGAGGTTGTTGGTACCTTCACAATAAATGTTTTTGTAATGGTTGCGTTAACTTAACCTCAAAACAGCTTCCTGGGCTTAATAGGAAGTTTTGATTCAGAGTGAGATGATTGATTAACAGAACCTGAACCATTATTAGTAAACTCTTCTAGACTGCAAAGAAAGAAAATGAAGCCAACTGGAGAATGAAACAACATGCCACCGTGCGGGCTCCTCTGATATTATTCTAAGAGTGTTTATAATAAAGGCTCGGTGCTGGTGCAGGTCTGGCTGCGTTCACCAGATATGGGACACTTCACTGTTTACAGCATCTGTTACACTTGATATGTGCATAGAACGACTTAACGGAACCCAGATAACTTGGGAAAGATATAAGTTTATTTACACGCCAGTGTCTGCCATCAAGTAACGGAGATAAACCAGGCTACCGAAAGCAGGAGATGACTTTATATGGTCTACGTTTAGTGCTGCGGCAAAGAGCAGTCTCTAATAATGTAAATCACAGGAGACTGGATTAAATGAATCATCTTACTAGATGCTCGCTACTTAGTAATAGAATTTCTGTTAGGTCCATTGTCTGCCAAGTACCATACAAGGCAACATTCGCTCCTTCCCTGTCTTCACAAAGAAATCATGTTTTACTTGATAATAAACAGGAACATACAAATTAAGATAGCCAGAAGACAATCTGGGACTAAAGAAGTATTAATTGCAGCCTCTCTATATTATTATCCCATCTAAGTTAATGGCCACTTAAAATATTTAAGGGTTAAACAAAACTAGAACAAGATTTGCTCAAACTTTGAAATGTAAACTCTGTCAAAGGAACGGTAATCCTACAAACAAAGCAGAAAAACAGCCGTTTGTCAGTCTAAAGGTTTTGCAAGCTCTTCAATGATTTCCTCCTGATGTCTCCATGTCCAGCACTGGACTGAATGTGCATAAATGAAGGTTCTAGTGCCCAAAACTAAGATCGAAGTCACAAAAAGAGAACTAAAAATACTCCAAAAATTCAAGAATTGTTACCTAAAATTAGCCAACAATATTTACTTAGAAATATTGGGGTTCTATTTTATTGTTGGTGTGCTAAGAAGATTTCTTCTTCCGACCAAAGAGCTGCAGATCAAACTTACAAACTGCTACCTTCCATTAGTAGACACTGGAGGGCCTTTCTTACTAAGAAAAAACAATATACCGTAACTACAGTCAGCTCCCCCTACCGGTGGGTGAAGGAAGCCAAAAATGTATAAATAGTTTTATAGCTGTCTGAAGAAAAGCAGATAATTTTGAGCTGTGTTAAACAAAATCAGACCTCAAACATTATAAAATTATACTATGAAGGGCAAAGTATTTGACCTTTTAGATTAAATAAAATAAATTCTTTTTTGATATTATATGCAGAGTTTAGAAGTACAATTTCACTATCCTATAATACCAGGAATATTAGGCACTAGCCTTTAACTAATCATAGACTTAGAAGGACATTTGGTTATGATAACCAATCTTATGTCACTAACCTGTAAACTTCCCAATATAAAAATGCTCTATGTGTAGAAAGTTGTAGAAAGAAAGCATGGTGGGACTGTTGGCAGTTAAATTTAATGGGGAGATGCAAATTTTGCTTTCTCCAAAAATCTTGTCTTTCACCTTTGCCCCTGTAACTGGCCTTAGAGCCCTTTTAGCCAAGTTAACAGTGCCAATTTTCAGGGAATTGGCTTTTTTTATTTGACACCTTTCTGAGAAGTATTAACAAAAGGTAGCCACTAGCCAACCTTGCTGTGATTGGGCTATGTTTCTATACATGCTCATATTTGTATAGATTTTCATAGGGACATAATTCCTGCATGACTTTTCTACTCGTCATTCTATTTACCCTGCTAAGATTGAGTGCTAATTGCTTTTTTTTTGTATGTTTAAAGTGGAATCCCCTGAATTGGTGGCATATCCCCCATCCAATGGAGAGTACTTTACAAATATAATCACTAATATAATCACTAGACTCAAGTTCCCGCCGCTGCACAGGGGGGATCTTAAACCATGTCCTCTGCGGTCTCCCATTCTTCCCAGCCACAGAGGAGCCTGCTCAGCAGAGACATCGGTCCCAGCGTCTTACCCAGGCTGATGCTGTGGTTAGCACTGTTATTCCTGGTACTGCTATTATGGTGGTCAGCGGCGAGCAGATGTTCCTGGGACTAAGTCCTGCTTTTTCTCAACTGAACATGCCCGTGGGACGGGGTCACATTCCCAGGTCCTGAAGCTACCCTGATTGGACCACTGGGAAGGTCCCAGAAGGACGCCGCTATAAAAGGTTCACAAGGCCGCTCGGCCATGCGCTAGTATAAATCTAAAATTGTGTATTTGTGGATGTGTGGATTCAATCTGGTGAAAGCTCCTAATGATCCCCTCCTTCCCTAGTGTTGTTGTATGTGGTTGGTTGTTTGGAGCTGACTAGCGCCAGTCTTTGCCATCCTGCACAAGGCACGATAATACTGAGTCATCTCAGCAGCGTCCACCAGTGCGGCACCATGCGCAACTAGTGCGCTTTCCAGGCCCTAGTTAGAGTGGTTAGTGGTGTCCGCCAGAGCGGCACTGTACGCACATAGTGAGGTAAATCTTTATTTAGTTTTTTCCCTGGCACCGCAATTATGGCGCCGAACACTAGTGGGTCTAGAGGGACTCTAACCGCGTGTCCTTGGGGCCGGGTCCTGTGATCAAAACTCTAGTGTTCACTCTGCGTTATTGCGGCCCTGTGACGCAACAGGGTTCGCCTCCTACATACCGGGTGAAATTAACCCATGTGTGTTCACATTATACCGCCATATAGTCCGCCATTACCGAGCAGCAGGTGTCATCTGTGCGCGGTGAACCCCGGGCTGTGAACGCACCATATTTCTTTCTTCTTTCTTTATTATTTGGTGCGTTCCGCCAGCCCTAACAATACAAATTCTGAGAATGTAAAGAATCTGCATCAGTCAACCACAGCTTCCTTCAGGAGATAAATACTAACAATACAATGCGCAGTGAATAAAATATTACAAGATGTTATTGAGACAATACAGCGTGACAGAAAAGTGCATTTTGTTTAACATTTGCTGAAGTGAAATGTGCACCCATTTAGCCTCAGGAGGATGCTAAGAAGATGATATAGGCAAAAGAAGCTCTGGCGGTGGCAGATCAGTTCCTAAGAAGTATGTTGTTTTGACACACAATTCATTAACTCATGCTCTGTTAAAATCCAGATAGATCCAGGGACAATAGCAAATGTCATCTCAACAAGAAATCCTTCTGAGATCTCATATGCGAAAATCAGATGCTCCAAGAAACTGTCACAAAAAAGCTGCATATAAAAGTCTGTGGAATGATAACATTTATTTACTAAACTGTACAACAAAAACAGAATACACATACATATATACTGCTTGCTGCAAAAAAAAAGGATAATTGTATCTTGACACAAAATATTTAAAAAAACACCTTGGCCAAAAGTGTTTGGAAAATCGCTCTAATTATTAGGTTTTACCATTGATCATAGAATCAAGCAAATATCCATGTGATTACCAGAACTCTCATAGCACTTAAGCAAAAATTATTTAACTTGTAGGTATTAGTGATGGGCGAGCACTAAAATGCTCGGGTCGAGCAAATTGGAATGCTCCGGTGCTCGACCCGAGCAACGAGCCCAATGTAAATCTATGAGAAACTCAAGCATTTTTACTACGCCCCCTTCCACTGGCGGTCTACAGAGGGACTAGAAATTGCACAAATCGATGGGAACAGTGCTCAAATGACATGGGAACAGCATGGGGAAGATCCCTGGAAGCATTTCCGACTCCCAGGTGACTGCTGTGAACAATATTGTCAGAGTCGAGTCTCACGCCACTTTTACAGACTCACAATAAAACATTCAAAAATGAAACCAAATCTTTGGATATATGTTAAGGAACATCCTTTCCAGGGTAATGACTTGTATATAAGGCAAAATAAATAGCCAAGAACAAACATGCTCCTCCCCACCTTGGGCTACGTTCACATGTAGTGTTTTTTATGTGTTTTTGAACCTTAGCATTGCTTTCAACCAAGACAAATGCATTCATTGGGAAATATAATTTTAACATTTTACAACCTTAGGCTACGTTCACATTTGCGTTGTGCGCCGCAGCGTCGGCGCCGCAGCGCACAACGCAAACAAAAACGCGGCAAAACGCACGCTAAAACGCTGCGTTTTGCGCCGCATGCGTCGTTTTTGGCCGAAAGTTGGACGCAAAAAAAATGCAACTTGATGCGTTTCTTGCGTCCAACGCTTGCGGCCATGCGGCGCAAAACGCAGCACAACGCATGTCCATGCGCCCCCATGTTAAATATAGGGGCGCATGACGCATGCGGCGCCGCTGCGGCGCCCGACGCTGCGGCGCTGACCGCAAATGTGAACGTAGCCTTATCTGGCCATGTGATGTGTGACACATCATCAGACACATCCTGTTTCATTTATGAAGGAGGGACTCTGAAAGTCACAAAGCCTATTTTCATAGGGCCATCAGGCGGCCTTTACTATTCTAAAAATGGCCAGCAGTCAGCCCTCACTATTCTTAGAGAACCATCAGCCGGCTATACTTTGTTGTTCCCATTATTAAACAGTGGGTCTCCAATGCAGTTATTGCGTATGCAGTGTCTGGCAGGGCTGCCCAAATTTGGGATGCACCCCACTACCCCTTTGAAGAGACGTACAGGAGGGCCTCCTGAAAACAATGTTCCCATTATTAGGAAGTGGGTGTCCCATACTGTTTGCTTATGCAGTGAATGCAAGGGCTGCAAAAATTTGGACCTACTCCAATGCCCATTGGAAGACACATAGAGGAAGACTTCATGAAAAAATTTTCTCATATTAGGAAGTGGGTCTGCCATAGTGTTTTTCTATGCAGTAAATGCAAGGGCTGCCAAAAATTTGGAGGCACTCTAATGCCCCTTGGAAAAGACGTGGAGGAGGGCCTCATAAAAAATGTTCCCATTAGAAAGGAGCGGGTCTCCTATACTTGTAATGCCCATGCACTAAGTGTATGTGCTGACAAACATTTAGCCCTGGGGTATACATGAACATACTGTATAACAATTTTTTTTATGGGCATCATAAACAGCCTTTAAAAAAATTATATGGGTGTTGCATCATGGACCACGGTCACCCTGGTGATATGGTGGTGGAGGATGAGGATGAAGAGAAGGAGGAGAACGACAGCAAATAGCGAAAATCAGGAAGCATATACCCATGTGTGGGTGTGAAGAGGTGCATGGGAATAGACCTCCCAAAAAAGATACAAGATGTGAGTTTATGTTACGCTGCTATCATTCGGTGATGTTAAGAAGTCTGGCCCAATCCAGCCCTTATTCATTATTATAAAAGTCAGCCTGTCAGCATTTTCAGTTGACAGGCAGATGCTTTTATCAGTTATAATTCCACCAGCGGCACTAAAAACCCGCTCTGACAAAACGCTAGTGGCAGGGCAGGCCAGGACCTCCAAGGCATAGGCCAGTTTATGTCACATGTCCAGCTTGGGTACCCAATGATATGAGGCTGGGCTGCGTGTAATCACCCTGTATGGTTCCTTGCTCCATCTCATCCACATCGTGCTCCACCTGCAATGCATCCTCTTTGTTTGTAAGCAGAGAGCATTTCAGCACACAGAGAAGCAGGATGGTGATGCTAATTATGGTGTCATCGCCGCTCACCATCTTGGTAGAGTCCTCAAAGTTTTGGGGGATGGTACATATGTCTGACATCCTTGTCTACTCCTGAAATCTAATGTGTGGAGTCTGAACTGAATAACAACAGCCTTGTTGATGTGGTAGTCAACAATTGCCCTCTTCAGCTCACAAATCCTTCCCAACATCTGAAGTGTAGAGTTCCAACGTGTGGGGACATCACACACCAGTTGGTGAGCCAGAAGCTGCAAACGGTGCTGAAGCATGGCAAGGGCAGTGGAAGCTGTAGCTGAGTTTCTAAAATGGGCACACAGGTGGCGTACTTCGACAAGCAGATCCGGCAGCTCCAGGTAGGTTTTGAGAAACCACTGAACCACGAGGTTAAGCACATGGTCCAGGCATAGTACGTGTGTGAGCTTGCCTTGCCTCAGAGCCACCACCAGGTTCTGGCCATTGTCACAAATGACCATACCTGACTGTAGGTTCAGCAGTGACATTTTGCTATTCATATTTCATATTCGACATGCTTTGGCACAATAGAGTGCAACCTTTTTTTGTATATTGTATATGGAGGTAGCTGCTCCTAGTATGCACCTATTCACACTAGTTTGGATGTGCCAGTCGTTTTTCTGTCATTTCTATGTTAGCTTACTAACTGAACACTCCTCCCTTCACCATGTGGTTTTTAATTACATCTAATCACACTTGGTTCCGGCCAACCCATATATGTAGGCTTTACTGAGAGAGGTGTTCACATTTACCCATGCATACAGACATTAGCCTTAGGTAAGTGTTCACATTTGGACAGGGAGGTCAGGGACCCATCAGATTAATGAGGCCACCTTGACGATGGTTGATGGGCTCACACTATTTGGCCAAATTCTGTGCAAAGCGTCTCATAAATATTTTTCCTAAAGTTCAAAAAGCCATTTTGCTATTCATATTTCATGTATTTCATATTTGACATGCTTTGGCACGATAGAGTGCAACCTTTTTTTTGTATATTGTAGGGTCATCCACAGATCTGCCTGCTCTTTCAGAGCTGTCCACAACTCTTCAGCATTGTGCGGCTTGTCAAATAAGCATATTAGCTTCAGCAGAGCCTGTTGCCACTGGGCTGAGGTAGCGCTGCAGTGCTTCCAGCTTGTGAAGTTGAAGACCGTAAGTCAGCGGATTGAGTTTGAATGGCCCAATGTACTGGGGAGCAAACTTGTAGAAGAGAACCTTTAGGCAAATATTTCGGAAAGATAGCCAGACTTTATCTCCAGGTCAGTAAAGAGGTGAAAGACCTCTCATCTTGTCTGCCTAAGATGTCATCTGGGACACAGCCTTAAGTAGGAAGGTCTGAGTCTGCTACCAGATCTGAAAGAATTTTCCATATTAGGAATCAGCTGTTGGTATCCTAGAAGAAGCAATCATTGGAGAAGGCACTCGATGATGCTGGGAGTATACAATGAAAAATGTAGATACTCTGGAAGAATCTCCAAGATTATTGTAGGAAAATTCCATTCATGGAATTAATTTCACTCTATCATCCTGATGGGCAGAGATAAAGTGGATTAGGTAGTGCTTGCAAATCTGATTGACCTGCCCCTCTTGCCCCTTGGTCTGAGGGTGATATGAGCAGGAGAAATCCAGATGGATATTCAGCAGCTTGCAAAGAGCTCTCCAGAATTTTGATGCGAAAAGGAACCCATGATCAGAAATATTGTGGAAAGGAAGACCATGGAGATGAAACACCTGCAGAAACAACTGTGTGGCAAGCTTAGGAACAGAGGGAAGACCGACCAGTGGATTGAAGTGATCCATCTCAGAAAACCATGACCCAGATAATGTTGTAACCCTCAGAGAGGGGTAGGTCCATGATAAAATCCATGGCTATATGTGGTCAGGGAATGGAAGGAACTGGCAGAGACTGAAGGAAACCAGAGTTTTGTTCCTAGGAGACTTGTTTCTGGAGAATGGTGGACATCCTTGGCCAGCAAAGGCCACCAGAAGCGGCAAACAATCAGATCAGTAGACCAAAGGTACCGTCACATTAAGCGACGCTGCAGCGATATAGACAACGATGCCGATCGCTGCAGCGTCGCTGTTTTGTGCTTGTGTGGTCGCTGGAGAGCTGTCACACAGACAGCTCTCCAGTGACCAACGATGCCGAAGTCCCCGGGTAACCAGGGTAAACATCGGGTGACTAAGCGCAGGGCCGCGCTTAGTAACCCGATGTTTACCCTGGTTACCAGTGTAAATGTAAAAAAAAACAAACACTACATACTTACATTCCGGTGTCTGTCGGGTCCCCCGGCGTCCGCTTCCCTGCACTGTGTAAGTGCCGGCCCTAAAGCAGAGCGGTGACATCACCGCTGTGCTTTGCTTTACGGCCGGCACTGACACATTCAGTGCAGGAAGCTCTGAGCAGCAGCGAGGACGCCGGGGGACGTGACAGACATCAGAAGGTGAGTATGTACTGGTTTTTTTTTTTACTTTTACAATGGTAACCAGGGTAAATATCGGGTTACTAAGCACGGCCCTGCGCTTAGTAACCCGATGTTTACACTGGTTACCAGTGAAGACATCGCTGGATCGGTGTCACACACACCGATCCAGCGATGTCAGCAGGTGATCCAGCGACGAAATAAGGTGCTGGCCTTCTTGCTCCGACCAACGATATCACAGCAGGATCCTGATCGCTGCTGCATGTCAAACACAACGATATCGCTATCCAGGACGCTGCAACGTCACGGATCGCTATCGTTATCGTTGTTAAGTTGTTCAGTGTGAAGGTACCTTTACACATGCCCACATGGCCACCCAGCTTGGATTTGTGTCCCCAGGAGAGAATTCTCCTCCTCTTACAGGGAGGAATGTCCTTTAAAATAACAGGAGGTGCTTTAACAATCCTAGTTAGATTAATGATGTGCTGTGATTACTCCTTGGAATCAGTCACATCAAAGGATTGAGACAAGGCATTCGCCTTAACATTCCTCTCCGCAGGACTAAAGTGCAACTCAAAGTTGAAATGAGTGAAGAAGAGTGCCCACCTGGCTTAACGAGGATTTAACCATTGGGTGGACTGTAGAAAGTTAAATTCTTATGGTTCATGTATTTTATTACCAGAGAGCTGGAGCCCTTCAGTAGATGTCGTCATCCTTCAAGCACAGTAGATCACGATCACAAATAGTAGAATATTCACTCTGCTGTTGAAAAAAACACAGATGCTAGACTTCCCAGTGGAGGCCATCCACTTCCAGGAGAAACTGCCTGTTAGGATCTGGTTTGTGCAGCACCGGATCTCTTATGAAAGCTTCTTTCAAGTACTGGAAGGCTGACACAGACCAAAACCTTGCATTAGCCCCCACCCGGTTAAGGCGGAGATAGGTGCCATGAGGAACGAGAAGTGTGGAATAAATTTACAGGAGAACTTGGCAAAACCCATGAACTGCTGGATGGCATGCAAGCCTTGAGGACAAAACCAGCACAGAATGGCAGAAACCTAATTAAGATCAATTTCAAGACTCTGGCTGGAAACAATGTAGCAGGGGAATGGTGAGGAGGATATTTTGAAGACATGAATTTGGACAAATTGGCAAACAAATTCTCCTCCTGTAAACACTGCAGAATGGACATGTCTTCTATGGATAGGTAGATCAGTGGAGAATATAAGGATGGCATCCAAATACACGACCACGGGAATAAAGAGGAGGTCCTGGCAGATATTGTTAATGATCTTGTGAAACACAACAGGCGTATTTCACAGACAAAAGGGCATGACAAAATACTCAAAGTGACATCACAGGTATTAAAAGCCATAATCCATTTGTCACCTTTGCTGAAGCCGTACCAAGTTGTAAGCCTCTCCTAGATCACACTTAGTGAAAATCTTTGCCCCACAGATTTTGTCAAATAGTTCTGAAATCAAAGACAGAGGATACTTGTTCTTAATTGTGATTTTGCTAAACCCTGATAGTAAATACAGGGACATAGGGAACCATGCCACTTTGTCACGAAAAATATGGCATCGGCAGGAGAAGATGACTTATGGAGGAATTCCTTGGCTAAATTTTGTTGGATGTACTCCATCATGGCTCTCTGGCAGAGATAGGGGATATACCCTGCTCCGGAGTGGAGAGATGCCACACTGAAGATAGATGGGATGAGCGTAATGTCTATGGGAGACCACTGCCTTCTTTTCACAAAAGAAAGACTTGATATTAGGTGGGCAGAGAAGAAAGTTTCAAAGGCAATGAATGCAGCGACATGGGAAACACCTTGGCAAGACTGTTTGTTGTACAAAACGGTCTCCACTGAGGCACCTGGCCAGTGGACTAGTCAACAACCGTTGTGTGTAAACGCAACCTTGGAAGGCCCAGAAGAATAGAGTTTATATATTTAGGTAGCACATAGACATTATTTTAGATTGCAGAACTTGAGGTTTGTACTGACAAAGAAGTATTTGAACTTCAAAATGCTTTGATAATAAAATAATTATTCACCAATACTGCCTCCTGGATACTTTCACCTTTACACTAGTAATATCGATTGGTGTCCTCAGCAGCACAGCAAATATCCATCTCTTCACTTTGTTCCCAAAATCATGGAGAAAAGTTATGCGTGTATAAGGTGTGATTTCACACATTTGAAGATTTTAGTAAATGCCTGTTTATGCATTTCCCTAAACGAACCATACAAGTTCCCAACACTCACATTGAGTAACAATACCACCTTGTACATTTACACCTGCATCATATTGTCCTTGTGACAGATCCTAACTAATCCTGATTATCTTTACCTATAAGGTCCATCAAGATTCTGCGATATTATACAGTGGGTAAAATAAATATTTGATACACTGCAGATTTTGAAAGTTTTTCCACAAACAAAGAATGGAGATGTCTGTAATTTTTATCATAGGCGCACTCCAACTGTGAGAGACAAAATCGTAAAAAAAAAAATCACATTGTATAATTAATTGCATAATTAATTTGCATTTTATTGGATGAAATAAGTATTTGATACAATAGAAAAACGGAAGTTAATATTTGGTACAGTAACCTTTGTTTGCAATTATAGAGGTCAGACGTTTCCTGTAGTTCTTCGCAAAGTTTTCACACACTGCAGCAGGGATTTTGGCCAACATCTCCATACAGAGCTTCTCAAAATCTTTCAGGTTTCGGGGTCTGTCACTGGGCCACATTGAGCTTCAGCTCCCTACAAAGATTTTCTATTGGGGTCAGGTCTGGAGACTGGCTAGGCTAATCTTCAAAGTATGATGTTTTCCCCACCGTGCTTCACAGTTGGGATGATGTTCTTGGAGTTATACTCATTCTTCTTCTCTCTCCAAACACAGCGAGTGGAGTTGATACCAAAAAGTTCTATATTGGTCTCATCTGACAACATGACCTTCTCCCATGCCTGCTTTGGATCATCCAGATGGTCATTGGTGAACTTCAAATGAGCCTGGACATGTCCTGTCATGAGCAGGTGGACCTTGCATGCCTTGCAGGATTTTAATCCATGATGGCGTAGTGTGTTACTAATAAAAATGTTTGAGACTGTGGTCCCACCTCTCTTCATGTCATTGACCAGGTCCTCCTATGAAGTTCTGGGCTGATTCCTGACCTTTCTCAGAGTCATCCTGGCCCCGAGGCGAGATCTTGCATGGAGCCCCAGACCAAGGAAGATTGACAGACATTTTATGTTTCTTCCATTTTCTAATATTTGTGCCACCAAGCTGCTTGCCCATTGTCCTGTAGCCCATCCCAGCTTTGTGCAGGTCTACAAATTTGCCCCTGATGTCCTTAGACAGCTCTGTGGTCTTGGCCATGGTGGAGAGGTGGGAGTGTGATTTAGTGTGTGGACGGGTGTCTTTTATACAGTTAACACTTTAAAACAAGTGCAATTAATAAAGATAAGAGTGCAGCATAGGAGAGCTTCTTAAATAAAAGCCTACAGGTCTGTGAGAGCCAGAATGCTTGCTGGTTGGCAGGTGATCAAATACTTATTTCATACAATAAAATGGAATTTAATTATTTAAAAATCATACAATGTGATTTTCTGGTTTTATTTTTAGATTCTGTCTTTCACAGGTGAAGTGAACCTACAATAAAAATTACAGACCTCTCCATTCTATGTAGTTGGGAAAACTTGCAAAATAGGCAGTGTATCAAATATTTATTTTCCCCTACTGTAAAAACAGAGTAAGGCAACATATTACAAACTACTATTTGCCCAAATCTTATCATGAACATAGCTTTAATATATCCCCAATTTGCTCCCTGCATATCTTGTCTTTACCTTAGAAAAAAATTTGTAGTCGAAAATAGCCATAAATGAATACAGATTGCACGTGTTTTTTTCAAAAACCATTGATCAACAACATGTATATGCAAGAAAACTGTACCGAGGGTGTTTTTTCTATGTTAATGCAGATTTAAGGGATTATTCTTTAAAGTCCCAAAACTCTCACTGAGTTCAGTAATAGTTTCTGACCTATTGAAGCTTCAAAGCTTAGACAATAAGCCTCTTAAAGTGAAGCAAAGATGTTAACTGCAAATCTCTAGGGTACAAAGATTTATGTAACTATGCATTTACTGTATTTGCTGGGAAAAATGACAGTTTTCTTGACTCTTTAGTATATGAGAAAAACTTCCAGCACAGGGAAAACATCTTGCGTGCTATGTATAGTAATTCTGTAGGATTAGAGACTAGATCATTTTACTCATCAGATGCTACTGCACTGAATATTAGTATTTGTTGTAGGGCTTTGGATATTCCCTATGTATTATTATTATTATTTTATTATAGCGCTTTACAAGTGACAAGGGGTATACATAATGAAAAACAAGTACAATGTATGTGTCATATTCCATAATGTACAGTTGATCATTGGGGGCCTATGACCCCTAATATCAGATAATAACATAATGCATCACACCAATTAAATCAATGGACATCCAGCAAATAAAAGGGCATTGTGGCTTATAAAAAGCATAAAACATTGTGTATCTACAGGGCAATGGGAAGAGAGAGGCTAAGTGCCAGAATTGGCGCATCTTACAGATGTGCCTTTTCTTGGGTGGCTGGGAGCAGATGTTTTTAGCCCGGGGGGGGCATTAACCATGGTCCCTCTCTAGGCTATTAATATCTGTCCTCAGTCACTGGCTTTCCCTCTCTGGTGAAGAAAATTGCACGGGAGCCAGTAGCGTAGCTACCGGGGGGGCAGAAGGTGTGGGCGCCCCGGGCCCGGTGCTCTGTGGAGGCCCACCTGGAGTTACGCTACTGTAACTGTATCGGCGCGAGCGCAGCACGCTGATAAAGTTACATTCTGCGGCAGAGCAGGGAGAATCATTCTCCCTGCTCTGCCACTATGGGGCCCCTGAGCAGGCGAGGGGGCCCGGTGCCAGCAGTGGCCTCCCGCCATCATCGGAAGATCAGCTGTACCGGCATTTAGCTGATACAGCTGATCGCAATGATGGGAGAAGGAGAGCTGCGCTCCTTCTCCCATCATCCCCCTGTCAGTGTCGGCGTCTGACGTCGCCGACACTGACAGCGGGGCGTGATGATGTCACTGCCCGGCGCCCGCTGTCAGGAGATCAGCGGGAGCAGCGCAGGAACCAGGAAGAAGAGAGGTAAGTATTTATTTTTATTTTTTAATGGGTGCTGCTGCCTTATTACAGGGTCTGCCGCCTTATTATAGGGTCTGCCTATGGGGGGCTGCCTTATTACAGGGTCTGACTATGGGGGCTGCCTTATTACAGGGTCTGACTATGGGGGTGCTGTCTTATTACAGGGTCCACCTATAGGGGTGCTGCCTTATTACAGGGTCTGACTATAGGGGTGCTGCCTCATTACGGGGTCTGACTATGGGGGTGCTGCCTTATTACAGGGTATGACTATGGGTGCTGCTGCCTTATTACAGGGTCTGCCGCCTTACTATAGGGTCTGCCTATGGGGGGGCTGCCTTATTACAGGGTCTGACTATGGGGGCTGCCTTATTACAGGGTCTGACTATGGGGGTGCTGCCTTATTACAGGGTCCACCTATAGGGGTGCTGCCTTATTACAGGGTCTGACTATAGGGGTGCTGCCTCATTACGGGGTCTGACTATGGGGGTGCTGCCTTATTACAGGGAATGACTATGGGGGTGCTGCCTTATTACAGGTTCTGACTATGGGGGCTACCTTATTACAGGGTCTGACTATGGGGGTGCTGCCTCATTATAGGGTCTGACTATGGGGGCTGCCTTATTTACAGGGTCTGCCTATAGGGGTGCTGCCTTATTACAGGGTCTGACTATGGGAGCTGCCTTATTACAGAGTCTGACTATGGGGGTGCTGCCTTATTACAGGGTCTGACTATGGGGGTGCTGCCTTATTACAGGGTCTGCCTATGGGGGTGCTGCCTTATTACAGGGACTGACTAAGGGGGCTGCCTTATTACAGGGTCTGACAATAGGGGTGCTGCCTCATTACAAGGTCTGACTATGGGGGCTGCCTTATTACAGGGTCTGACTATGGGGGTGCTGCCTTATTACAGGGTCTGACTATGGGAGCTGCCTTATTACAGAGTCAGACTATGGGGATGCTGTCTTATTACAGGGTCTGACTATGGGGGTGCTGCCTTATTACATTGTCTGACTATGGGAGCTGCCTTATTACAGAGTCAGACTATGGGGGTGCTGTCTTATTACAGGGTCTGACTATGGGGGTGCTGCCTTATTACAGGGTCTGCCGCCTTATTACAGGGTCTGTTTATGGGGGCTGCCGTATGCTATACAGGTCCTTCTCAAAAAATTAGCATATAGTGTTAAATTTCATTATTTACCATAATGTAATGATTACAATTAAACTTTCATATATTATAGATTCATTATCCACCAACTGAAATTTGTCAGGTCTTTTATTGTTTTAATACTGATGATTTTGGCATACAACTCCTGATAACCCAAAAAACCTGTCTCAATAAATTAGCATATTTCACCCGTCCAATCAAATAAAAGTGTTTTTTAATAACAAACAAAAAAACCATCAAATAATAATGGTCAGTTATGCACTCAATACTTGGTCGGGAATCCTTTGGCAGAAATGACTGCTTCAATGCGGCGTGGCATGGAGGAAATCAGCCTGTGACACTGCTGAGATGTTATGGAGGCCCAGGATGCTTCAATAGCGGCCTTAAGCTCATCCAGAGTGTTGGGTCTTGCGTCTCTCAACTTTCTCTTCACAATATCCCACAGATTCTCTATGGGGTTCAGGTCAGGAGAGTTGGCAGGCCAATTGAGCACAGTAATACCATGGTCAGTAAACCATTTACCAGTGGTTTTGGCACTGTGAGCAGGTGCCAGGTCGTGCTGAAAAATGAAATCTTCATCTCCATAAAGCATTTCAGCCGATGGAAGCATGAAGTGCTCCAAAATCTCCTGATAGCTAGCTGCATTGACCCTGCCCTTGATGAAACACAGTGGACCAACACCAGCAGCTGACATGGCACCCCACACCATCACTGACTGTGGGTACTTGACACTGGACTTCAGGCATTTTGGCATTTCCTTCTCCCCAGTCTTCCTCCAGACTCTGGCACCTTGATTTCCGAATGACATGCAAAATTTGCTTTCATCAGAAAAAAGTACTTGGGACCACTTAGCAACAGTCCAGTGCTGCTTCTCTGTAGCCCAGGTCAGGCGCTTCTGCCGCTGTTTATGGTTCAAAAGTGGCTTTACCTGGGGAATGCGGCACCTGTAGCCCATTTCCTGCACACGCCTGTGCACGGTGGCTCTGGATGTTTCCACACCAGACTCAGTCCACTGCTTCCTCAGGTTCCCCAAGGTCTGGAATCGGTCCTTCTCCACAATCTTCCTCAGGGTCCGGTCACCTCTTCTCGTTGTACAGCGTTTTCTGCCACATTGTTTCCTTCCAACAAACTTACCATTGAGGTGCCTTGATACAGCACTCTGGGAACAGCCTATTTGTTGAGAAATTTATTTCTGGGTCTTACCCTCTTGCTTGAGGGTGTGTTGTGTATTTGCTTTTTGCTCCCTCTAGTGGTTACTAGTTTTTTGACTCTGGTTTTTCTGTCATTCCTTTTATCCGCACCTGGGTCGTTAGTTAGGGGTGTTGCTATATAAGCTCCCTGGACCTTCAGTTCAATGCCTGGCAACGTAGTTATCAGAGCTAGTCTGCTGTGCTCTTGTCTACTGATCCTGGTTCCAGTTATATCAGCTAAGTCTGCCTTTTGCTTTTTGCTATTTGTTTTAGTTTTGTATTTTTGTCCAGCTTGTTCCAAATCTATATCCTGACCTTTGCTGGAAGCTCTAGGGGGCTGGTGTTCTCCCCCCGGACCGTTAGACGGTTCGGGGGTTCTTGAATTTCCAGTGTGGATTTTGATAGGGTTTTTGTTGACCATATAAGTTACCTTTCTTTATTCTGCTATCAGTAAGCGGGCCTCTCTGTGCTAAACCTGATTCATTTCTGTGTTTGTCATTTCCTCTTACCTCACCGTCATTATTTGTGGGGGGGCTTCTATCCAGCTTTGGGGTCCCCTTCTCTGGAGGCAAGAAAGGTCTTTGTTTTCCTCTACTAGGGGTAGCTAGATTCTCCGGCTGGCGCGTGTCATCTAGAATCAACGTAGGAATGATCCCCGGCTACTTCTAGTGTTGGCGTTAGGAGTAGATATATGGTCAACCCAGTTACCACTGCCCTATGAGCTGGATTTTTGTATTCTGCAGATTTCCACGTTCCTCTGAGACCCTCGCCATTGGGGTCATAACAGTTTGCCAGGCCAGTATTAAATGTTTAATGCATTGCAGAAGAGGGATTATAAGAAAGAAGATTCAGAGTGTTTTTTTTTCTTCTTCCCCTTTACCTCAGAGTGGCTATGCTTGCTGCAGACATGAATGTCCAGACCTTGATTACAAGTGTGGACCAGCTGGCTACTCGTGTGCAGGGCATACAAGACTATGTTATCAGAAATCCTAAGTCAGAACCTAAAATACCGATTCCTGAACTGTTTTCCGGAGACAGGTTTAAGTTTAGGAATTTCGTGAATAATTGTAAATTGTTTTTGTCCCTGAGACCCTGTTCATCTGGAGATTCTGCTCAGCAAGTAAAAATTGTTATTTCGTTCTTACGGGGCGACCCTCAGGATTGGGCTTTTTCGCTGGCGCCAGGAGATCCGGCATTGGCTGATCTTGATGCGTTTTTTCTGGCGCTCGGTTTACTTTATGAGGAACCCAATCTTGAGATTCAGGCAGAAAAGGCCTTGCTGGCTATGTCTCAGGGGCAGGACGAGGCTGAAGTGTATTGCCAAAAATTTCGGAAATGGTCCGTGCTGACACATTGGAACGAGTGTGCACTGGCCGCTAATTTTAGAAATGGCCTTTCTGAAGCCATTAAGAATGTTATGGTGGGTTTTCCCATTCCCACAGGTCTGAATGATACTATGGCACTGGCTATTCAAATTGACCGGCGGTTGCGGGAGCGCAAAACCGCAAATTCCCTCATGGTGTTGTCTGAACAGACACCTAATTCGGTGCAATGTGATAGAAAAACCGCAAATTCCCTCATGGTGTTGTCTGAACAGACACCTGATTTAATGCAATGTGATAGAATCCTGACTAGAAATGAGCGGAAAATTCATAGACGCCGGAATGGCTTGTGCTACTACTGTGGTGATTCTACACATGTTATCTCAGCATGCTCTAAACGTATAGCTAAGGTTGTTAGTCCTGTCACCGTTGGTAATTTGCAACCTAAATTTATTCTGTCTGTAACTTTGATTTGCTCACTGTCATCTTATCCTGTCATGGCGTTTGTAGATTCAGGTGCTGCCCTGAGTCTCATGGATCTCTCATTTGCTAAGCGCTGTGGTTTTACTCTTGAACCATTAGAAAATCCTATTCCTCTTAGGGGTATTGATGCTACACCATTGGCAGCAAATAAACCGCAGTATTGGACACAGGTTACCATGTGCATGACTCCTGAACACCGCGAGGTGATACGTTTCCTGGTTTTACATAAGATGCATGATTTGGTTGTTTTAGGGCTGCCATGGTTACAGACCCATAATCCAGTCCTGGACTGGAAGGCTATGTCAGTCTCAAGTTGGGGCTGTCGTGGTATTCATGGGGATTCCCTGCCTGTGTCTATTGCTTCTTCTACGCCTTCGGAAGTTCCGGAGTATTTGTCTGATTATCAGGATGTCTTCAGTGAGTCTGAGTCCAGTGCACTGCCTCCTCATAGGGACTGTGACTGTGCTATAGATTTGATCCCAGGCAGTAAGTTTCCTAAGGGAAGACTGTTTAATCTGTCGGTACCTGAACATACCGCTATGCGTTCATATATCAAGGAGTCTCTGGAGAAAGGACATATTCGTCCGTCTTCTTCCCCTCTTGGTGCGGGATTCTTTTTTGTGGCAAAAAAGGACGGATCTTTGAGACCTTGTATTGATTATCGGCTTTTAAATAAGATCACTGTCAAATTTCAGTATCCTTTACCGCTGTTGTCTGACTTGTTTGCCCGGATTAAGGGTGCCAAGTGGTTCACCAAGATAGACCTTCGTGGTGCGTACAACCTTGTGCGCATTAAGCAAGGTGATGAATGGAAAACCGCATTCAATACGCCCGAAGGTCATTTTGAGTACTTGGTGATGCCTTTTGGGCTCTCCAATGCGCCTTCAGTTTTTCAGTCCTTTATGCATGACATTTTCCGGAAGTATCTGGATAAATTTTTGATTGTTTATCTGGATGATATTTTGGTTTTTTCTGATAATTGGGATTCGCATGTGGAGCAGGTCAGGTTGGTCTTTAAAATTTTGCGTGAAAATTCTTTGTTTGTCAAGGGCTCAAAGTGTCTCTTTGGTGTACAGAAGGTTCCCTTTTTGGGGTTCATTTTTTCCCCTTCTGCTGGAGATGGACCCAGTCAAGGTCCGAGCTATTCTTGATTGGACTCAGCCCTCGTCAGTTAAGAGTCTTCAGAAGTTCTTGGGCTTCGCTAACTTCTACCGTCGTTTTATTGCTAATTTTTCTAGCATTGTGAAACCTTTGACGGATATGACCAAGAAGGGCTCCGATGTAGCTAACTGGGCTCCTGCTGCCGTGGAGGCTTTCCAGGAGTTGAAACGCCGGTTTACTTCGGCGCCTGTTTTGTGCCAGCCTGACGTCTCACTTCCCTTTCAGGTTGAGGTGGATGCTTCGGAGATTGGGGCAGGGGCCGTTTTGTCGCAGAGAGGCCCTGGTTGCTCTGCTATGAAACCTTGTGCCTTTTTCTCTAGGAAGTTTTCGCCTGCCGAGCGAAATTATGATGTGGGCAATCGGGAGTTGTTGGCCATGAAATGGGCATTTGAGGAGTGGCGTCATTGGCTCGAGGGTGCTAAGCATCGTGTGGTGGTCTTGACTGATCACAAAAATCTGATGTATCTCGAGTCTGCTAAACGCCTTAATCCGAGACAGGCCCGCTGGTCATTGTTTTTCTCCCGCTTTGATTTTGTTGTCTCGTATTTACCAGGTTCAAAGAATGTGAAGGCCGATGCTCTTTCTAGGAGCTTTGTGCCTGATGCTCCTGGAGTCGCTGATCCTGTTGGTATTCTTAAAGATGGAGTTATCTTGTCAGCTATTTCTCCGGATCTGCGACGTGTGTTGCAGAGATTTCAGGCTGATAGGCCTGAGTCTTGTCCACCTGACAGACTGTTTGTCCCGGATAAGTGGACCAGCAGAGTCATTTCCGAGGTTCATTCCTCGGTGTTGGCAGGTCACCCGGGAATTTTTGGCACCAGAGATCTGGTGGCCAGGTCCTTTTGGTGGCCTTCCTTGTCAAGGGATGTGCGGTCATTTGTGCAGTCCTGTGGGACTTGTGCTCGAGCTAAGCCTTGCTGTTCTCGTGCCAGCGGTTTGCTCTTGCCCTTGCCTGTCCCGAAGAGACCTTGGACACATATCTCCATGGATTTCATTTCTGATCTTCCGCTATCTCAGGGCATGTCCGTTATCTGGGTGATATGTGATCGCTTCTCCAAGATGGTCCATTTGGTTCCTTTGCCTAAGCTGCCTTCCTCTTCCGATCTGGTTCCTGTGTTTTTCCAGAACGTGGTTCGTTTGCACGGCATCCCTGAGAATATTGTGTCAGACAGAGGATCCCAGTTCGTTTCCAGATTCTGGCGATCCTTTTGTAGTAGGATGGGCATTGATTTGTCGTTTTCGTCTGCTTTCCATCCTCAGACCAATGGACAGACGGAGCGAACCAATCAGACTTTGGAGGCTTATTTGAGGTGTTTTGTCTCTGCTGATCAGGACGATTGGGTGACATTCTTGCCGTTGGCTGAGTTTGCCCTTAATAATCGGGCTAGTTCCGCCACCTTGGTTTCGCCTTTTTTCTGCAACTCTGGTTTCCATCCTCGCTTTTCTTCGGGTCATGTGGAGCCTTCTGACTGTCCTGGGGTGGATTCTGTGGTGGATAGGTTGCAGCAGATCTGGAATCATGTGGTGGACAACTTGAAGTTGTCACAGGAGAAGGCTCAACGCTTTGCCAACCGCCGCCGCGGTGTGGGTCCCCGACTACGCGTTGGGGATTTGGTATGGCTTTCTTCCCGCTTTGTTCCTTTGAAGGTCTCCTCTCCCAAATTTAAACCTCGTTTTATTGGGCCTTACAAGATATTGGAAATCCTTAATCCTGTATCTTTTCGTCTGGATCTTCCTGTGTCGTTTGCTATTCACAATGTATTTCATAGGTCCTTGTTGCGGCGGTACATTGTGCCTGTAGTTCCTTCTGCTGAGCCTCCTGCTCCGGTGTTGGTTGAGGGCGAGTTGGAGTACGTGGTGGAGAAGATCTTGGATTCTCGCCTCTCCAGGCGGAGGCTTCAGTACCTGGTCAAGTGGAAGGGCTATGGTCAGGAGGATAATTCCTGGGTGGTTGCCTCTGATGTTCATGCGGCCGATTTAGTTCGTGCCTTTCATGCCGCTCATCCTGATCGCCCTGGTGGTCGTGGTGAGGGTTCGGTGACCCCTCACTAAGGGGGGGGTACTGTTGTGTATTTGCTTTTTGCTCCCTCTAGTGGTTACTAGTTTTTTGACTCTGGTTTTTCTGTCATTCCTTTTATCCGCACCTGGGTCGTTAGTTAGGGGTGTTGCTATATAAGCTCCCTGGACCTTCAGTTCAATGCCTGGCAACGTAGTTATCAGAGCTAGTCTGCTGTGCTCTTGTCTACTGATCCTGGTTCCAGTTATATCAGCTAAGTCTGCCTTTTGCTTTTTGCTATTTGTTTTAGTTTTGTATTTTTGTCCAGCTTGTTCCAAATCTATATCCTGACCTTTGCTGGAAGCTCTAGGGGGCTGGTGTTCTCCCCCCGGACCGTTAGACGGTTCGGGGGTTCTTGAATTTCCAGTGTGGATTTTGATAGGGTTTTTGTTGACCATATAAGTTACCTTTCTTTATTCTGCTATCAGTAAGCGGGCCTCTCTGTGCTAAACCTGATTCATTTCTGTGTTTGTCATTTCCTCTTACCTCACCGTCATTATTTGTGGGGGGGCTTCTATGCAGCTTTGGGGTCCCCTTCTCTGGAGGCAAGAAAGGTCTTTGTTTTCCTCTACTAGGGGTAGCTAGATTCTCCGGCTGGCGCGTGTCATCTAGAATCAACGTAGGAATGATCCCCGGCTACTTCTAGTGTTGGCGTTAGGAGTAGATATATGGTCAACCCAGTTACCACTGCCCTATGAGCTGGATTTTTGTATTCTGCAGACTTCCACGTTCCTCTGAGACCCTCGCCATTGGGGTCATAACAGGGTGTCAATGATGGCCTTCTTGACATCTGTCAGGTCGCTAGTCTTACCCATGATGGGGGTTTTGAGTAATGAACCAGGCAGGGAGTTTTTAAAAGCCTCAGGTATCTTTTGCATGTGTTTAGAGTTAATTAGTTGATTCAGAAGATTAGGGTAATAGGTCGTTTAGAGAACCTTTTCTTGATATGCTAATTTATTGAGACAGGTTTTTTGGGTTATCAGGAGTTGTATGCCAAAATCATCAGTATTAAAACAATAAAAGACCTGACAAATTTCAGTTGGTGGATAATGAATCTATAATATATGAAAGTTTAATTGTAATCATTACATTATGGTAAATAATGAAATTTAACACTATATGCTAATTTTTTGAGAAGGACCTGTAGAGTCTGCCTATGGAGAGTGCATTATACTATATTGTGAACTATTTGGTGTAGTGGAGGCTATCTAGGGGGCCATCATACAGTATGGAGATTACTGTGTGGGGGTCATTATACATTGTTGGAGCCATCAAACAGTTTGGGGGCTACTCAGGAGTCAGTATACTGTGTGGATGCATTATACTGTGTATAAGAGAGCATCATGCTGTGTATAGGGGAGCTGTACAGGGGGACACTCAGGACTTTATTAAAAGTAAAGTGGGCACTTATTGTTATGGGGAACTCAGGTTGCTGTGACTGTCCAAGGGGCACACAGGGCATTATTACTTTCTAGGGGCAAAATATGGGCACTGTTTTCTAGAGCACTTGCACCTGGCATTACTATATTGTAGAGAGTTGCTTTAGAATTTAGATGGCACGGAGAAGCACACAGCAGGTGCAGTAATAGGGACACATATGGCAGCAGCGGCTCAGTATTGGGGTATCAGGGGCAGTAATAGGGTCACATATGGCAGCAGCGGCTCAGTATTGGGGTATCAGGGGCAGTAATAGGGACACATATGGCAGCAGCGGCTCAGTATTGGGGTATCAGGGGCAGTAATAGGGTCACATATGGCAGCAGCGGCTCAGTATTGGGGTATCAGGTGTAGTAATAGGGACACATACGGCAGCAGCAGCTCAGTATTGGGGTATCCGGTGTAGTAATAGGGACACATACGGCAGCAGCTACTCAGTATCGGGGTATCAGGTGCAGTAATAGGGACACATATGGCAGCAGCGGCTCAGTATTGGGGTATCAGGGGCAGTAATAGGGTCACATATGGCAGCAGCGGCTCAGTATTGGGGTATCAGGGGCAGTAATAGGGACACATACGGCAGCAGCAGCTCAGTATTGGGGTATCAGGGGCAGTAATAGGGTCACATATGGCAGCAGCGGCTCAGTATTGGGGTATCAGGTGTAGTAATAGGGACACATACGGCAGCAGCAGCTCAGTATTGGGGTATCCGGTGTAGTAATAGGGACACATACGGCAGCAGCTACTCAGTATCGGGGTATCAGGTGCAGTAATAGGGACACATACGGCAGCAGCAGCTCAGTATTGGGGTATCAGGGGCAGTAATAGGGTCACATATGGCAGCAGCGGCTCAGTATTGGGGTATCAGGTGTAGTAATAGGGACATATACCGCAGCAGCAGCTCAGTATTGGGATATCAGCAGGATGAGGAGTTTGTGCAGGTTGGGAATAGAGGGTGATGGGGCTGGAATATGAGAAGTGAAATGTGTCTTTGTTGTATTCACTGCAGACGAGTCGTTGCTGGAAGAAGTTGTCATGTCGGTCTGGGCAAGATGGAAAAGACGGGAAAAATGAACGATTCCGTCAGAAAGGACGTCAGTAGTGTTGAGCGATACCTTCCGATATCGGAAAGTATCGGTATCGGAAAGTATCGGCCGATACCGTCAAAGTATCGGATCTAATCCGATACCGATACCCGATCCCAATGCAAGTCAATGGGACGAAAATATCGGAATTAAAATAAACCCTTTCTTTCCTTGTAGGTTAATTCTACATGAAGGAAAACAACTAAGAATAATGTAGGATGTATTGGGGGAGGTGGCGGAGACATTAAAGGCACAGAGGTTTAGCCCAATCAAATAGAATAGCAGGATTTTTATTTTTTTTTATGATGTTCGGCGTTAGAAAGATTTTGACTATGTTAATTTTTTATTTATTTTGTCTAATATTGATGTTTCACTACTTCCACGCCCTTCACCTTCTTTTTTACTTCTCCCACACTTTCTTCTTCATTATCCTCATCATCAGCTTCTTTGACATCAACTTCTTCACCTTATTCATCTTCTTCTTCATCTTCTACCTATTATTTTTTTTCTTACATTGTTCATATTCTTTTTATTTAACTATTATCTTCTTCATATTCAACTTCTTCATCATATTCTTATTTGTGACAGGCATTCCCGTAGTTGTTATCTATAAAAGTTTGAAGATTACACCTTCTGTTCTGCCTGTCACAAAAAAGTTACATTTGTCCGCGTTCAGTTTGGCCTGCAGCATCAGGCTTTATCCAGGGGCACCACGAGGAGGAACGGACTCACCCCTATACACTGTTTAGTCTTCTTCTGCTTATAATTTAGATAATATCTTTTGCTCTGATATTTAGTCTTATGCTTAATGTTCTTCTGCTCTTTGTTCTGCAGCCTCTTGTTCTTCTGCTTCTCGGTCTTCCAGGTCGTCGTCGTCTCCAGGGTCGTCGTCTCCGGGGTCGTCATCATCGGGGTGGTCTTCAGGGTCATCGTCTCCAGGGTCGTCGTCATCTCAGTGGGTGTCGTCTCTGGTGTTGTCGTCATCTTAGGGGTGGACTTCCGGGTCGTCGTCTTTAGGGTCTTGAACTTGGAAATGTAGCAGAAGGTACAAGAAGGCTGAGAAAATGCCGAGAAACAGCTGATGGAACTGGAACTCGGATGGCTACCCAAAGGTCCAAGAGCCAATGGAACTACCGAGGACCAGCTGACGTTACTGGAACCCGGTTACTAAGCAGGAGGTACCCGTGCCTGAAAGCACTACCAAGGACCACCTGACGTTGGTGGAACTCGGATACCCAGAAGGAGGCACCTAAGCCAAAGGCTCTGCCCGGAACCAGCTGACGGTGCTGGAACCAGGATGGGGACCTATTCAAGCTTGTCTTCCTAGAGCCCCAACTAGCAGTGTTGGAGCAAAGGGTCAGCAGGAGGAGGAGAGGGAGCAGAGTGTAGGCCGAAGCCTGCACTGGCGGCAGCTTTGGGTCTGTTGTGTCTGCGTGGCAGTTGCAGGACACGTTGCCGGCTACACAGCAGGGGAACAGCTTGCGGTGCTGAACCCCACTGACACATTGGCGAGGTGTTTGGCTCTGTGCAGCCAGCACATCTGGGCCCCAACAGGCGGTGTTAGAGCCCAGGGTCAGCAGGAGGAGGAGAGGGAGCGGAGTGTAGGCCGAAGCCTAATTGAACCAATTTCAAAGGTAACCTTAAACCCCCCCTCAGGTGTTACAAACTAGAAGAGCCACAGCTTATGCAGCAGTAGTGCTGCACAAGTCAAAGGTTGCTCTTTTAATTTTTCTCCTTGCACACGCTGAATGAAACACGTATAACATTTAGCCCTTTATACAGTCAAACTGTGTTGGAGGCGCGAGTTCCCTTCGTAATGAGACGCAGCACAGATGTCAAGAATCCCACCTTGGTGCTGGGTGCAGCCTCCTGAGCGTTGTTATTTGCTGTACAGGAGTCTGCCCTGTCGTGTTATCCCTTGGCCTAGCGCTGTTAGCGCTACCCATCTTCTGACATCATTTAATGTCAGCCGGTGCGGTTCGCGATGACCATGAATCCCAGCCCCGCAGTGTATTGACATAGTTAAAACACTGCGGGGCTGGGATTCATGGCCTGGCGCAGTACATATGTTCGCCTCTCACACTCGGGTCCTTACACCCGCTTCAGACTGTGCGGCGTCAACTGATCCCTTATCGCATGCCACGGCCATGAAGCCGCACAGTCTGAAGAAGGCGGAAGGAGATAAGTGACAACAGGCGAAGATATGCACTGCTCATGCCCGTCAATCACACCCTCGCAGTCCAAATAAATAAGACACCGAGGGGCGTTGTGTGGGTCAGGGCGGCCGCAGAGGCGCAGGCAGCCAAACAATGATGCCAGAAGACGGGCAGCGCTACCAAGGGGGTTGCAGCGTGTCATTACAAAGGAAAGTCACACCTCCGGGACGGTTAAATGGTCACACAGAGGACACATTTTAGACGTGTTTTCAGTTCCACATGTGCGAGGAGAATACGTTTATGAGCCACCTTGCACACATGCAGCATTACCGCTGTACAAGGTGGCTGTAAAACATACAAACGCCTGGGGGAGGGGGGACAGGTTCCCTTCAATTTCAGTTCTTGTGTCTGCGTGGCTGTTGCAGGACACGTTGCCGGCTGCACAGCAGGGGAACAGCTGGCGGTGCTGAACCCCACTGACACATTGGCTGGTGTTTTTCTCTGTGCAGCTAGCAGTACCGGGCACCAACTGGCGGTGTTAGAGCCCAGGGTCAGCAGGAGGAGGAGAGGGAGCAGAGTGTAGGCCGAAGCCTGCACTGGTGGCAGCTTTGTGTCTGCGTGGCTGTTGCAGGACACGATGCCGGCTACACAGCAGGGGAACAGCTGGCGGTGCTGAACCCCACTGACACATTGGCTGGTGTTTTGCTCTGTGCAGCCAGCACTTCGGGGCACCAACTGGCGGTGTTAGAGCCCAGGATCTGCAGGGGGAGCAGAGTGTAGGCCGAAGCCTAATTGAACCAATTTTAAAGGTAACCTTTAACCCCCCCTCAGGTGTTACAAAGTAGAAGAGCCACGCCTTATGCAGCAGTAGTGCTGCACAAGTCAAAGGTTGCTCTTTTAATTTTGTTCCTTGCACAAGCTGAATGAAACACGTACAACATTTTGGCCCTTATACAGTCAATCTGTCTTGGAGGCGGGAGTTCCCTTCGTAATGAGACACAGCACAGCTGGCAAAAATACCACCTTGGTGCTTGGCGCGGCCTCCTGAGCATCGCATTTTGATGTACAGGAGTCTGCGTTGTTGCGTTATCCCTTGGCCATGCGCTGCCCATCTTCTGACATCATTTCATGTCGGCTAGTGCGGTTCGCGATGCCCATGAATCCCAGCCCCGCAGTGTCTTTACAGTGTTTCACACTGCGGGGCTGGGATTCATGGCCTGGCGCAGTACATAGGTTCGCCTCTCGCTCGTGTCCTTACACCTGCTACAGACTGTGCGGCATCAGCTGATCCCTTATCGCATGCCACAGCCATGAAGCCGCACAGTCTGAAGAAGGCGGAAGGAGATGAGTGACAGCCTGGCGAAGATATGCACTGCTCATGCCCGTCAATCACACCCTCGCAGTCAAAATAAATTAGACACCGAGGGGCGTTGTGTCGGGCAGGGCTGCCGCAGAGGCGCAGGCAGCCAAACAATGATGTGAGAAGACGGGCAGCGCTACCAAGGGGGTTGCAGCGTGTCATTACAAAGGAAAGTCACACCTCCAGGACGGTTAAATGGTCACAGAGGACACATTTTTGACGTGTTCAGTTCCACATGTCCAAGGAGAATAAGTTTATGAGCCACCTTGCACACATGCAGCATTACTGCTGTACAAGGTGGCTGGAAAACATACAAATGCCTGGGGGAGGGGGACAGGTTCCCTTCAATTTCAGTTCTTGTGTCTGCGTGGCTGTTGCAGGACACGTTGCCGGCTGCACAGCAGGGGAACAGCTGGCGGTGCTGAACCCCACTGACACATTGGCTGGTGTTTTTCTCTGTGCAGCTAGCAGTACCGGGCCCCAACTGGCGGTGTTAGAGCCCAGGGTCAGCAGGAGGAGGAGAGGGAGCAGAGTGTAGGCCGAAGCCTGCACTGGCGGCAGCTTTGGGTCTGTTGTGTCTGCGTGGCAGTTGCAGGACACGTTGCCGGCTACACAGCAGGGGAACAGCTGGTGGTGCTGAACCCCACTGACACATTGGCGAGGTGTTTGGCTCTGTGCAGCCAGCACATCTGGGCCCCAACTGGCGGTGTTAGAGCCCAGGGTCAGCAGGAGGAGGAGAGGGAGCAGAGTGTAGGCCGAAGCCTGCACTGGAGCAAGTTGAAAGGGAACCTTTAACCCCCCCCCCCCCCAGGCGTTTGTAGCTGAAAGAGCCATCGTGTACAGCACTAATGCTGGAAAAGGTAAACTTAGCTCTTTTAATTATGGTCCTTGCACATGCTGAACCTAACACTTATGAAAAGTGTCCCCTCCTACCGTGATACCGTCCGGTTGGTGGAACTTTCCTTTGTGATGTGACGCAGCACAGCCATCATTCTTACCCCCTTGGCGCCGTGCGCCGCCTCCTCAGCGTTGTTTGAATCAGTCCCGGAGCCTGCGCTGTTAGGTTAGCCCTTGGCCATGCACACATTTTGCGCTGCCCGTCTTCTGACATCATTTGGTGTCAGACTGGCTGCGCCTGTGCGGCTGCGCTGGCCGAGATCCCGCCTCGTAGTGTCGTCTAATGTAATCCCACCGCGGGCCTGGGATCCGTGGAGGAGATAGGAGGGATTGCCACACACACAGCTGGGGAACAGCTGACGTTACTGAACCCCAATAACAGAGGAGGGACTGTTGGGACTGTGCGGACAGCACTTCTGGACGGCAACTAGCGGTGTTGGAGCCCACGGACAGGAGGAGGAGGAGGAGGTGGAGGAGATAGGAGGGATTGCCACACACACAGCAGGGGAACAGCTGACGTTACTGAACCCCAATAACAGAGGAGGGACTGTTGGGACTGTGCGGACAGCACTTCTGGATGGCAACTAGTGGTGTTGGAGCCCAGGGACAGGAGGAGGAGGAGGAGGTGGAGGAGATAGGAGGGATTGCCACACACACAGCAGGGGAACAGCTGACGTTACTGAACCCCAATAACAGAGGAGGGACTGTTGGGACTGTGCGGACAGCACTTCTGGACGGCAACTAGCGGTGTTGGAGCCCAGGGACAGGAGGAGGAGGAGGAGGTGGAGGAGATAGGAGGGATTGCCACACACACAGCTGGGGAACAGCTGACGTTACTGAACCCCAATAACAGAGGAGGGACTGTTGGGACTGTGCGGACAGCACTTCTGGAGGCGGGCTCTCGGCCAGCGCGGCCGCACAGGCGCAGCCATCCTGACACCAAATGATGTCAGAAGACGGGCAGCGCTAAGTGTGCCTGGCCAAGGGATAACATAACAGCGCAGGCTCCGGGACGGAATTAAACAACGCTGAGGAGCCGGGGCACGGCGCCAAGGGGGTAGGAATGACGGCTGTGCTGCGTCATATTACGAAGGAAAGTCCCACCTCCGGGACGGTTTTACGGTATCAGTGGACACATTTTATAAGTGTTAAGTTCTGTGTGTGCAAGGAGCTAAACAAAAATAGCTACCTTTTCCTTGTGCAGCATTACTGCTGCACAAGGTGGCTCTTTCAGTAACAAACGCCTTGGGGGGGGGGGGACAGGTTCCCTTACATTTCAGTTGTTGTGTCAGCGTGGTGGTCGCAGGACACATTACCGGCTACACAGCTGGGGATCAGCTGACGTTACTGAAACCCAATAACACTGGGTCGTATGTTTTGACTGTGCAGACGGCACTTCTGAGCCTCAACTGGTGGTGTTGGAGCCCAGGAATTTAAGTTCAGGTGGTAGAAAGATGAACACAACAGGAGACCTGGATAACGTAGACAGTGACCTAATTATTTAATCAGGAAGAGGAGTAGCAAATTCCTGCGAGATCCAGGCCTTGTTCATTTTCAGGAAAGTAAGCTGGTCAACGTTATCGGAGGATAGTCGCATGCGACGGTCAGTTAGTACACCACCTGCAGCACTAAAGACACGTTCCGATAATACACTAGCCGCAGGGCAAGCCAGCACCTCCAATGCATACTGGCTTAGCTCTGGCCATGTATCCAGCTTTGAGACCCAAAACTTGAAAGGGGAAGAGCCGTCTGGGAGTACAGCAAGAGGGCAAGACATGTAGTCTGTCACCATCTGACGGAACCGTTGCCTCCTGCTGACTGGAGCCGTCTGTGATGGTGTAGACTTTTGTGGCGGGCACAGAAAACTGTGCCACAGTTGGGCCATACTGGTCTTGCCTTGGGCAGAGGCACTGCTTCTGCTCCCTCTTTGTGCAGAGCCTCCACCACTGCCTGGACGCACTGAGCTGCTTTGGAATGCACTAGCAGCACTTCTCTCAGTTGGAATGGAGAAGATGATGGAATTGACCAGTGTGTCTTGGTACTCCCGCATTTTCCGCTCCCGGTTCAGCGGTGTGATGAGGCTTTCTACGTTGTCCCGGTAGCGAGGATCGAGGAGGGTGAACACCCAATATTCAGACATGTTGAGAATGTGGGCGATGCGGCGGTCGTTTCTCAGGCACAGCATGTAATCCACCATGTGCTGCAGACTGCCAACTGCCCAAGAAACGCTGTCCCCTGCTGGAGGCGTGATCTCTGCCCGCTCGTCATCACCCCACCCTCGCTGTACACACTGAGTACTGGACAATTGTGTAACTCCCTCCTCTGGACGGATGTCTTCCTCCTCCATTGACTCCTCCTCATCCTCCTCACAAACTGTCCCCTGCCTACGCGTTTGTGAGGAACCACGTGGGAGCTGACTGTCCAGAAGATGATGGAAATGGTGAATCCTCATCCTCCACCTCTTCCACAACATCATCCCTTAGCGCTTGCAGTGATTTTTCAAGCAGGCAGATAAGGGGGACAGTCATGCTGACTAGTGCATCATCTGCACTCGCCATCCGCGTGGAATAATCGAAGGGACGCAAAACCTGGCAGACGTCCTTCATAGTGGCCCACTCTGTGGTTGTGAAGTCTGAACGGCGCGGAGTGCGACTTCTTTGCGCCTGATGCAGCTGGTACTCCATTACAGCTTGCTGCTGCTCACACAACCGCTCCAACATATGTAACGTGGAATTCCACCTGGTAGGTAGGTCACATATGATGCGATGTTCCGGCAGGCGGTGTCGGCGCTGCAGAGCCGCAATGCGCGCTTTTGCCGTGCTGGAACGCCGCAAGTGAGCACACTCTAGGCGGACCTTGTGCAGCAGTGCATCAAGATCCGGATAGTCCCTCAAAAAACTCTGCACGACCAAATTGAGCACATGTGCCAGACATGGGATGTGAGTGAGGTTGCCGAGGCCCAGAGCTGCCACCAGATTTCGGCCATTATCACACACTACCATGCCTGGCTGGAGATTCGCTGGCACAAACCACACATCGCTCTCCTGCTTGATGGCATTCCAGAGCTCCTGCGCTGTGTGGCTTCGATTCCCCAAAGAAATTAATTTCAAGACGGCCTGTTGACGTTTGGCCACGGCTGTGCTCATGTCGGTCGTAACAGGTAAACGTTCACGGGTCCATGTGGAGGTGGACTATGACGGCTCCTGCAGCGATGATTCTGAGGAACTGGTGTAAGAGGAGGAGTCAATATGTACAGAATGGATTCCTGCAATCCTTGGAGTGGGCAGGACACGTCCTGCGCCACTCTCACGGTCTGTACCCGGCTCAACGACATTAACCCAATGGGCAGTGAGGGAAAGGTATCGCTCCTGTCCATGTTGACTGGTCCACGCATCGGTGGTGAGGTGGACCTTGCTACTGACGGCATTCAGTAGCGCGTGTTTTATGTGTCCCTCCACATGCTTGTGCAGGGCAGGGACGGCTTGCCTGCTGAAGTAAAAGCGGCTGGGCACATTATACTGTGGGACTGCCAATGACATCAAGTCACGGAAGCTGTCAGTCTCCACCAGCCTGAATGACAGCATTTCCAGTGACAGAAGTTTGGCAATGCCTGCAGTCAGAGCCTGTGCTCGTGGGTGGTTTGACGAGAAAGGCCGCCTTTTCTCCCATGCCTGTACTACCGATGGCTGTAGACTGGGCTGGGAGTGTGTGGATGACTGGGAAAGTGGTGCTGCGGGTGGAATTACAGCGGGTCTCTGGACAACAAGGCCAGAGGTTCTTCCACGGCGATCCTGGGAGGAAGCCGAACCAGCTGCGTGTGAGCTGGAGGAAGAGGCAACACGAGCTGAAGAGGTGGTAGCTGCCGCTGTTGGTTGGCCTAGCTCTTCAGTGTGTTTTTCTAACTCCGCCGCGTGCCTGGTGCGCACATGTTTCCACATGTTGGAGGTATTGAGGTTGCTGACGTTTTTCCCTCTTTTGACTTTGTGATGACACACCTTGCATTTGACATAGCAAATGTCATCTGCAACTGTGTCAAAAAAGGACCAGGCACTGCAAGTATTGGGAGCGCCCTTTTTGGCTTTTGGAAGAGACATGCTCCTAACGGGTGCCAAAGCGGAGGCTGCAGGATCCGCAGTCTTCCCCCTCCCTCTCCCTCTTTGGGCAGTACGGGGAATCTCTTCATCCGAGCTGCTCCCACCACCTTCCTGTCCCTCACGCCAAGATGGGTCAAGGACCTCATCATCTACACTACCCTCTGCCCCCAACTGCTCCTCCTGGGTAGTCTCAGCAGCAGAGCACGCACCAGTAAGTGGCACCTGAGTGTCATCATCAGCTGATGCGGCCTGCGATGTGGTGACCGGAGCCACTGTCCCACCCGCCTCTTCAGAGGAAGAGAGAAAAAGCTGTTGGGCATCACTGCACCCTGCCTCTTCTTCCATTTCTCCAATGCTGCTTGGCTGGCCCCCTGTTTCCAAGCCAAGAGATTCAGAGAACAGAAGTAGAGACGGCTCCTGTCCTGGGCTCTCTGTCTGCCTGGGCAATTTGGCAGGTGGTGAAGAGACAGATGGCTGCTCTCCAGTGCTCCGTGTCTGAGAGGATGTGGCACTAATTGAAGTTGATGCATTAGCTGCCATCCATCCAACAACGGCTTCAATTTGTTCTTCACGCAGCAGCGGTGTACGGCGCTCTGCGACAAAGCTGCGCATGAATGACTGTTCCCTGGTGAAAGTGGGTGCTGATGAGTCACCGGTGCCCGCAGCAGGCACAGAATCCCCACGTCCCCTCCCTGCTCCGCGCCCACGCCCACGTGCCTTACTCACTGCCTTCTTCATCTTGGTTGACTGATAAAGATAAGCAGAAAAGTACTAACGGCTTTGTGTGCTTATTCCTGAACAACTCCTAACAGGTATAAGAAACACTAATTTTCTAAAGTGTGGACTAGACTTTAATATGAGCTAATGTGGCCTACACAAATGTAAAGTGGTGTCACTGGTGTGTTTGGTGAACTTTATTATTTATTTATTTTTTGGGGGCTGAACTGACAACAGAGAGAGCTGCAGTCACACGGAGACCGTGCAGACAGCCGTAAACGGCGCTGCAAGGCCCAAAAACCCTCCTCTACGTTATCCTATGTAGTGTTTTTCCACAAGTTAGCTGGAGACGGGTGGAAAGACACTAATAGGATTTTTTAGAAAAAATGTGCAGCAGCCTGCACTACTTAAAAGAAAAGGAAAATTGATTTTGCGGTATGACGCAGTGAAGAACCCTGAGCTGGAGACAACCAGGCTATGGCTGCTCACAGACTACAGGGCGAGCTGCAGTCACACGGAGACCGTGCAGACAGCCGTAAACGGCGCTGCAAGGCCCAAAAACCCTCCTCTACGTTATCCTATGTAGTGTTTTTCCACAAATTAGCTGGAGACGGGTGGAAAGACACTAATAGGATTTTTTTGAAAAAATTAGCAGCAGACTACACTACTTAAAAGAAAAGGAAAATTGATTTTACGGTATGACGCAGTGAAGAACCCTGAGCTGGAGACAACCAGGCTATGGCTGCTCACAGACTACAGGGCGAGCTGCAGTCACACGGAGACCGTGCAGACAGCCGTAAACGGCGCTGCAAGGCCCAAAAACCCTCCTCTACGTTATCCTATCTAGTGTTTTTCCACAAATTAGCTGGAGACGGGTGGAAAGACACTAATAGGATTTTTTTTGAAAAAATGTGCAGCAGCCTGCACTACTTAAAAGAAAAGGAAAATTGATTTTACGGTATGACGCAGTGAAGAACCCTGAGCTGGAGACAACCAGGCTATGGCTGCTCACAGACTACAGGGCGAGCTGCAGTCACACGGAGACTGTGCAGACAGCCGTAAACGGCGCTGCAAGGCCCAAAAACCCTCCTCTACGTTATCCTATGTAGTGTTTTTCCACAAATTAGCTGGAGACGGGTGGAAAGACACTAATAGGATCTTTTTGAAAAAATTAGCAGCAGACTACACTACTTGGAAAAAAAAAAAAAAAAAAGAACAGTATGAGGCAATGAACCACCCTCCCTGAAGTGAATACAACCAGCTATGGATGGCCTATGTGGCTGCACTCAGACTAGAGAGTGGGCTGCACTCACACACACACACACACACACACAGACCTTGCAGATCGCTGTGAAAACAGCGCTACAAGGCAAAAGCAAGGTGATTAGTAGGTGAACACAGCGGTTGCTAAATTAGCCTTTGGAAAGCACAAAGAAGCAAATAGCTATCTCTAAACTGTCCCTCAGTCAGCAAACAGCGTCCTGTCACTAACTGAATTCACAGCAGAGTGATCGCAAAATGGCGCCAGCGACTTTTAAACTGCATCATGACATCATTTCAGCAGCCAATCACAGCCTTGCCAGTAGTTTCATGCCCTCCATGCTGAACAGGATGTGCCCACACTTGGAATCAGTCTCATTGGCTGATTTCGTGCAGTTTGAATCTGGGAACTTCCGATTCCGGTATCCGATACGCGGCAAGTATCGGAATCCCGGTATCGGAATTTCGATACCGCAAGTATCGGCCGATACCCGATACTTGCGGTATCGGAATGCTCAACACTAGATGTCAGTGGTAAGTCATTATCTGTAACTGTGCTGTAATCTCTTATATGTTCTGTAGGACTGGTATCTACCACTAACCATATGGCGGTAATATCCATATTGGTCATTATATAGAGATTATCTTCAGTAACAGGGCGGTCATCTGCTGAGGTTCTCCTCCACTATTAGGGTGCTTCACCGAGCTGTAATCAAGGTTACCTGGTTAGGGGCCCTCTCAGAGGCTTCGCCCCCCCCTGGACCAAAACCCGAGCTACGCCTCTGACGGTTAGCCCACGCCAGTTTTTTCCATGAATGCATTCTTAATTAATTATTAATAAATACATACAGGTCCCAAACTTTACACACACATACTACTAACAGTATTAGTCACTGACATATATAAATCTAACTGTTCTGCAATGGTTTACTGTATGTAAACCAAGTCTCCTATCCTGTCGGCTTCTACAATGATTTTGCAGAAGCCGACAAATGAATTATCGGCTATTTTGCCATCGGTCTATGAAATATAAAGAAATATATATCTGCCATCTGTCTATGAAATATAAAGATATATATATATATATATATATATATATATATATATATGTGTGTCACTGACATTATATATATATATATATATATATATATATATATATATATATATATATATATATATACTGTATATCTGTATATACACACACCTGTTCTATGTGTATATATCTATTCTATTCTAACCTATTCTACTTGTATTCTATACTGTACGCGGCAGATCATTTGCCGGCTTTGCATCTATCTATCTAATATATATATTTACACTGCTCAAAAGAATAAAGGGAACACTAAAATCCCACATCCTAGATATCACGGAATGAAGTATTCCAGTTGTAAATCTTTATTCATTACATAGTGGAATGTGTTGAGAACAATAAAACCTAAAAATGATCAACGTAAATCACAACTAATATCAGACGGAGGTCTGGATTTGGAATGATGCTCAAAATCAAAGTGGAAAATGAGTTTACAGGATAATCCAACTTCAGTGGATATGCCTCAAGACAAGGAAATGATGCTCAGTATTGTGTGTGGCCTCCACGTGCCTGTATGACCTCCCTACAATGTCTGGTCATGCTCCTGATGAGGCGGCGGATGGTCTCCTGAGGGATCTCCTCCCAGACCTGGACTAAAGCATCCGCCAACTCCTGGCCAGTCTCTGGTGCAACGTGACATTGGTGGATGGTGTGAGACATGATGTCCCAGATGTGTTGAATCGGATTCAGGTCTGGGGAATCTTGCAGGCACTGCTGACACACTCCAGCCACATGAGGTCTGGCATTGTCCTGCATTAGGAGGAACCCAGGGCCAACCGCACCAACATATGGTCTCACAAGGGGTCTGAGGATCTCATCTCTATACTTAATGGCAGTCAGGTAGTGTATGTATGTATGTATGTATGTATATATATATATATATATATATATATATATATATATATATATGCAGCGCCCCAGAGTCCTGGTCGTTGCAGTAATGTCGCTCTTCCACCAGGGGGGTGATGTTACGTCTGATGGTACTAAAGGAGTTCACCTGACCAGGTATCACAGTCACACACTACACTTCACACTGCAGTCCACCAGGGGGAGCAAAGGTTCTATGTACTAGGCCACTCCTCACACACGGGTAAAACTGGTGGGTTGGATAGGAAGTCAGAGAGAAGCTACCTGGGTTCGACCCAGAGAGGACCTGTCAGGCAGACAGGGGGAGAAGGAGGAACATCTGAGCTGCAGACAGAGGGTCCCTGTCAGGGGTGGGATTCTGACAGAGGCCAAGCACGAGATAGAGCATTACGGAGCTGCGCCTGCACCTCATTGCGGCAGCATCCTAAGAAAGGACACGAAGCGAAGTATATTGTGGAGAGTGAGAAATGAGATCACAGCACAAGGAGATAATACCGGGAGGAGTTCTGCCCCAAGATCGGCAGCCTCCTGAGGCGCGTAGCCGGTGGCCGGAACACCGAGGGAGTAATAGGCTCTACGCATTACTTCAGAGACCGGCAGGACAGTTGATTCCAAGTTGGCTGCCCGACCTTAATACCTATGAAGACAACGGAGGCAATTTGTGGGAGAGGGGCGTCTCTAGGGTCCCTATAAAATAGCTCCAGGCCTACCCCGTCATACGGGTTGTCCTATCCATATCATCTGGGGGACAGAGAGAGAGAGAACATCAGAAACATCTACAAAGGTTGTGAGGACTATCCCGTGGTGCTCAGCAGGGAGGTACTACAACACACAGGCGCTAGTAGGAAAGCTACTGATTTCCACCTGGATAAGGGAACTCTGGATGTGCCTTCGGACCGGCCGGACTCAGCCTGCCCTGTGAACAATGCTCTGGACTGTGGACGCTGAAGTCTTCAGAAAAAGGTAAAGAGACTGCAATCTTTGTGTCCTCGTTATTCATTGCGCCTTACAACGTCCACCATCACCACCTTCATATCTGGGAAGCCCTGGGGACATACTTCACCTGTGGGAAGGTATACCATCTAGCTGCCATTCCATCACCCCAGCGGACCCCTAGCAGCGTCGGTCACCCTGACTGAATACCACAGGTGGTGTCACGAACACCGTACAAACAACTACTACTCCTTTAATTGGACGCCCCTCAGAAGGGCCACAGGCCTGGTCGGGCCACCGTGACATCCCCAGAACTGAGACAGAGAGACCCGGTGCCGAGTACCTCATTGCCCTACACGTGGGGGGCGCTCCATATATATATGTCAAAAAATATAGGATATGGTGGCGCAAAAGTGTCACAAAACCAGCTACCCACAGCGACACCAACAGGTTTCCACAAACAGCCTGTAAGAAAATGCTATGTCAAAAAAGTTTTGTATATACTTGAGTATATACCGGTACGCGCTGGGTAGTGGCAAAAATAAGAGAAAACACGAGCACAGATGTCTACGAATAGAATAATGGCAATATAGCCCAGGAGAACTGTAACAATTAAGGTGTATTAAAATCCGTTATCCCTACCTTTGCTGGTAAGTTCGCATGAACAAGAGGACTGTAGTGATAAAAGTTCACCAAATGAGGAGGCTGAAGCGATGTGTGCGTTCTTCTCCTATTGGATCCAGGTGATAGTACGTGTGTCCAAGCTTGTGGCTGCCCCGGCCGGTAGCAGCCACCTGGAACTAACCTTCTGTGAAGAGCGGAGGTCCAGCGTTACCGGCGCCGCGTGTGGTGTAAGCGGTGATCCGGATAGTGCGCAGGACCTGTGTGACGTAAGTTGTCACGTGACCGCTTACAGAAGCCGAAGTAAGTACGGGGTGCGAGAAGGATCAAAAACCAACGCGTTTCGGAGGAAACTTCCTCCTTCCTCAGGGTTAATCCGTGCCCCGTACTGGCGATCCTTATATAGCCTGACCCCTTATTCGTTGATTACTGAAAACCGAACAATTCCACTCCAGCGTTAAGACCTCTTGGTATAATGGTATCAAGAGTGAAGATCCATTTAGTTTCCAATCTGGACATAGCTTTAATGTAGTCCCCCCCTCTCCAATGTTGTTGTACCGTAGCTATGCCTTGTATCTTCATCTGCTCTGTTTGTCCACTATGGTGATCTATAAAATGTTGGGAAAGTGGGTGTCCCATAAACTTCTTTTTGATATTGCAGATATGTTCACCAATCCTAACTTTTAATGATCGTTTGGTCCTCCCCACATATAGTTTTCCACAGGGGCACTCTATGGTATAGACTACCCCTGTGGTTGAACATGTAATGAAATCTTGAATCAATATTGATTTTTCCCCTCTTATGATACATGTGCCCTTTTTAGTGAGCACCTGTTTACATACCTTGCACTTTCCACAAGGAAAAAAACCTTTTAATCTAGTGTGAGAAAGAGTGAGTTGAACTGAGTGGGGTTTGTCTTGAACTGTGGGGGCAATCATATTTCCCAAATTTTGAGATCTTGTATATACAAATCGAGGTTGATTGGTTATTTTCTCACCCAGGATTTTATCATTCTTTAGAATGTGCCAGTGTTTTCTGACAATTTTACGAAAAATGTTTGAATTAGTGTTGAATTTGGTAATAATGGGGATAACATTCATATTTTCTTTTTCTTTTTCTTTGGGTGTTGGATTAATGAGGTCTTTTCTTGGTTTTAATAAGGCTAGCTTTTTTGATGTCTCTAAGGTTGCTTCATCATAACCTTTCTCCAAAAAATTTTTTGTCAATTTTTTAGCTTCAATTTCAAAGTCCTGGGGCTTGGAGCAGTTCCGATGGATCCTAATTAATTGACTTTTTGGAATATTCAGCAACCAGCTGGGGAGGTGACAGCTGTCTAGTGGAATATAGCTATTCAAAGAGTCCATACCACCCCGGGGGGCGGCTGCGCGCGGGCCTGGTCCTCTGGCGGCGTTTTATAGATGATGTCATTTTTATCTGGTCTGGTGGTATGGACTCTTTGAATCAGTTTTTAATAGATATCAATAAAAATCAATATTTTTTAAAGTTTACTTCTACCACCAGTTCCACTCAAATTCACTTTTTAGATTTAAATATTTTTATTGAGGACTCTAAAATTCAAACAAGTACTTTTATGAAACCCACCGATATAAATAGCTATATTCCACTAGACAGCTGTCACCTCCCCAGCTGGTTGCTGAATATTCCAAAAAGTCAATTCATTAGGATCCATCGGAACTGCTCCAAGCCCCAGGACTTTGAAATTGAAGCTAAAAAATTGACAAAAAAATTTTTGGAGAAAGGTTATGATGAAGCAACCTTAGAGACATCAAAAAAGCTAGCCTCATTAAAACCAAGAAAAGACCTCATTAATCCAACACCCAAAGAAAAAGAAAAAGAAAATATGAATGTTATCCCCATTATTACCAAATTCAACACTAATTCAAACATTTTTCGTAAAATTGTCAGAAAACACTGGCACATTCTAAAGAATGATAAAATCCTGGGTGAGAAAATAACCAATCAACCTCGATTTGTATATACAAGATCTCAAAATTTGGGAAATATGATTGCCCCCACAGTTCAAGACAAACCCCACTCAGTTCAACTCACTCTTTCTCACACTAGATTAAAAGGTTTTTTTCCTTGTGGAAAGTGCAAGGTATGTAAACAGGTGCTCACTAAAAAGGGCACATGTATCATAAGAGGGGAAAAATCAATATTGATTCAAGATTTCATTACATGTTCAACCACAGGGGTAATCTACACTATTGAGTGCCCCTGTGGAAAACTATATGTGGGGAGGACCAAACGATCATTAAAAGTTAGGATTGGTGAACATATCTGCAATATCAAAAAGAAGTTTATGGGACACCCACTTTCCCAACATTTTGTAGATCACCATAGTGGACAAACAGAGCAGATGAAGATACAAGGCATAGCTACGGTACAACAACATTGGAGAGGGGGGGACTACATTAAAGCTATGTCCAGATTGGAAACTAAATGGATCTTCACTCTTGATACCATTATACCAAGAGGTCTTAACGCTGGAGTGGAATTGTTCGGTTTTCAGTAATCAACGAATAAGGGGTCAGGCTATATAAGGATCGCCAGTACGGGGCACGGATTAACCCTGAGGAAGGAGGAAGTTTCCTCCGAAACGCGTTGGTTTTTGATCCTTCTCGCACCCCGTACTTACTTCGGCTTCTGTAAGCGGTCACGTGACAACTTACGTCACACAGGTCCTGCGCACTATCCGGATCACCGCTTACACCACACGCGGCGCCGGTAACGCTGGACCCCCGCTCTTCACAGAAGGTTAGTTCCAGGTGGCTGCTACCGGCCGGGGCAGCCACAAGCTTGGACACACGTACTATCACCTGGATCCAATAGGAGAAGAACGCACACATCGCTTCAGCCTCCTCATTTGGTGAACTTTTATCACTACAGTCCTCTTGTTCATGCGAACTTACCAGCAAAGGTAGGGATAACGGATTTTAATACACCTTAATTGTTACAGTTCTCCTGGGCTATATTGCCATTATTCTATTCGTAGACATCTGTGCTCGTGTTTTCTCTTATTTTTGCCACTACCCAGCGCGTACCGGTATATACTCAAGTATATACAAAACTTTTTTGACATATATATATGTCACAGCTACTTTTTAGACCAATGAAGCTATTAATATGTGTTAAGAGACAATTATCCTTTCCTAATTTCTCTGGAAACAAAGGTTATATACTGAAATGCAGAGTAAACAGGGATTTCATGATGGTCCTAGGAGGTACAGCTATTAATATCATTGCCTGCAGTGTATTTTTATGAGCTGAAAGAAACTGCGATAATAAGACCAATAGACTGTGGAGCAGCAGTATTATCTATACCAAGCATAGCATTTATACCACAGAGTAGGAAACATCCTACTTTTATATAATATATTTAGACTCAATGAAGAAATTAGTCCTTTTTCGAAACACATTGATCTCATCCTACAATAAAGACTTCTGCACCAGAATTGGTGCATCTAATAGATGTGCCATTTCTGGGAGTCTGTGGGGCACTATTTTTAGGCTGGGGGGAATCCATGGCCTCTTACCAGACTGAGAAAACCAGCCCCCCCAGCTGTCAGCTTTAGCTTGGCAGGTTGTCAAATATTGAACTGCGATCAGACTGCAGAAAGTAAAAACCCTACTTAGTCAAAAAAAGTTTTTTTGCAAAAATATTTTGAAAAAAATCACAAAAATATAGTGCACCCATAAATACATTTTTATTTTTTTTAAAAAGCATATATATTTAGTATCTCATGTATGGAACAACCCGACCTATAAAACTGTCCAACCAGTTAATCCCTTCAGTGAACACCATAAAAAAGAGTAAAAAAACGATGCTTTTTTATCATACCACCGAACAAAAAGTGGAATAAAACGAGATCCAAAAGACAAATGTAAATAAAAATGGTGTAACTGAAAACATCATCTTTCTATGTTAAAAAGCCACCATAGAGCTCAATCAGCAGAAAAATAAAAAAGTTATAGCTCTCAGAATAAGAAAAAGCAATGAAAAAATAATTATTTTTCCTATAAAAATTGTTTTTATTGCCTAAAAGCATCAAAACACAAAAAACCCCAGAGGGTCCAGTCATCACAGAGTACTGCACCTCATCCAGAGGTGTGGTATTCCGCTCTCAGGTATGGAGGTGGCATGGCACAGAACTCTACACCGCATACAACATTAGATAATTAATTCAGGGCACCTGGACGTACCCTAAGGGAGGAAGGTCTCATCTCAGGCTGGATAGGAAAAGGTGTTGGAGGAGTGGGTGGGGTAGGTAGAGTAGAGGAGGAGCTTAGTAAGCAAAAGTCAGGAAACATCTAGAAAGTAAGTCAGTTGGTGAGAGAAGTGGAGCTGAGCAGATGTGCGGTTTTGCAGCTCCTGTCACATAGGAAGACTGAAACAGACAGAAAGGAGTTCCCAGAGAGAGGGAGCTGAAGGAAAGTGAAGCTAAAGAGGGAGAAGCAGAAGGAAGCTCCCAGAAGGGCAGAAAGGGTCCTAGGGGCACAGATAGTGAGAGATCCATTCATGGGGCCCGTATCTGCCAGCGTGGTCGGTGGAGGGACCAGGTCGCAGTCAGGGGACCGACCCCATTCTAGTGGAGAAACTAAAGACTCAGCTAGCTAACCGGAGGCTGTGGTATCTGTATATGCCACATCTGCACACGTTTGCTGAAAGGGCAGCCATTGTTATAGACTGGTAATTTAGGAGCGACATGCGACTAGCTCTGAGCAGGTGGTAACTATACAGACCGCAGTTCCTGATCTTAACACAACACTAGAAGTAGCCGTGGGATGTTCCTGTCACTCCCTGGACACCTCGTCACAGCCGGAGAACTAGCTACCCCTAAAGGTAGAAACAGGAAAGCTATCTTGCCTCAGAGAAAATCCCCAAAGGATAGGATAGCCCCCCACAAATATTGACTGTGAGAGGAGAAGGAAATGACATACGTAGTACGAAACAAGATTTAGCAAAGGAGGCCACTTCTAGCTATATACATAGTAAGGAAAGAACACTGTGCGGTCAGTAATAAAAACTAGAAAAAGTCCACCGCAGAGATATGCAAAAATCTCCACACCTGACTAAAGGTGTGGAGGGCAAAATCTGCAGCCCAGAGCTTCCAGCTTAGCTAAATAGATCCATACTGATAAGCTGGACAAATGAGCAAAACATAGAATGTGCTGAACAATAAAGTCCACAACAAATGGACTGCAAAAGGACAAGCAAGGACTTATCTTTGCTGAACTGGACAGAATGTCAGGGAAATCCAAAAGAGCAGTGGCTCCAAGCAGGAACAATTGACAACTGGCATTGATTGAGTGCTAAGGCCAGACTAAAATAGCCGAGCCAGAAAGACGATCAGTGGAAGCAGCTGCTAATGCTAAGTCCAAGAAGCAGCTATACCACTCAAAACCACAGGAGGGAGCCCAAGAGCAGAACTCACAAAAATGCTACTCACAACCACCGGAGGGAGCCCAAGAGCGGAATTCACAACAAGCCATATAGGATCTAGGGAAATTCAGTACACACTGCCGGACAAGATCCACAGCTGCTGGCTTGGGACGCTGTGTGGCAGGCGCAGGGCAAGAGAGGCAAAGCCAGGGCAGAGAAATGGCCAGGAAAGGACATATGAAAGCGGGTTCTGGAAAGTGCACCCAAATTGCTTAAGAGTAGGTCCAGCCACCTACTCGGAGGACACAGCACCTCGGCTGGGGCAACTAAGAACTGTGAGTAAAGCTTTGGAAACTGCACCTTGCTGTGTCCTCACACTTATTTACTGCGCCATCCACCCTGCACTAAAACCACCACATCACTAACTGCCCTGGGGACCAAGCTCTGCCTGCGGAGAGCTGTACCAACTCTGCTGCATCACCATCAGCCCCAGCAGTCTCTTCAAGCAGCGTCGGCTAACATCTCACATTTGCCGAATACCACAGATGGCGTCACGAACATTTAATCCCATAAACTTTATTCCCCTTTTATTGGACGCCCAGGGCCATGGACCTGGTCACTGCTGTCGTGACATGTCCCTTAAGAACCGGTCTGGTACCCAGTACCCCAAGATCCTAGCAGGCCCTCCACACACTGACCCGAAGATTAAATCTGCCTTATCAATTTTACCACACTCGGAGCGGCATAAAAAAAAACAATTCCTGAATTGCTGGTGTTTGTTCATTCTATTTCCAAAAATTGAATAGAAAGCGATCAAAATTATGTCATGTACCCAACAATGGTACCAATAAAAACATCAACTTATCCCACAACAATCAAGCCATCACATGAATGTTAGCAGAAATATGGAAAAATCATAGCTCTCAAAACATGGTGATGCAAAAACTATTTTTTGCAATAAAAAGCATCTTTTAGTGTGTGACAGTGCAGCGCCCCAGAGTCCTGGTCGTTGCAGTACTGACGCTCCGCCACTAAGGGGAGTGATGGTACGTCTGATGGCACTAAAGGAGTTCACCTGACCAGGTATCACAGTCACACATTACACGTCACACTCTGGCCACCAGGGGGAGCAAAGGGTTCTATGTAATAGGCCACTCCTCACAATCTGGTAAAACTGGGGGTTGGATAGGAAGTTAGGGAGAGGTTTTGCCCAGGCAACATCCTGTGGCAGAGGGTGTTGCGGGGAAGATTCAGGGGGGTCTCTGTCAGGGGTGGGATCCTGACAGTGGCCTAGTGAAAAGGACAGAACGTTACGGAGCCGCGCCTGCACCCGTTGCGGTGGCATCCTAAGAAAGGACACTAAGCGAGGTTTATTGTGGAGAAACAAGATCACCGCACAAAGGAGAATAGAACCAGTAGGAGTCGTGCCTTAAGATCGTGGCAACATCCTACTGAGGCACGTAGCCAGTGGCCGGAACGCCGAGGAAGTATTGTGCTCCAAGTATTACTTCAAACAGCGGCAGGACAGTTAATTATAGGTTGGCTGTCTCACCTAAATCACCTAAGCAGACATAGGAGGCAATTGTGGGAGAGGGGAGTCTCTAGGGTCCCAGAATAACTCCAGGCCTACCCGTCATACGGGTGCGTCCTAGCCAAATCATCTGGGGGACGGAGAACATCAGAACAGATACGATAGTTGTGAGGAAGAACATCAGAAACAGACACAACAGTTGTGAGGACTATCACGTGGTGCTCAGCAGGGAGGTACTACAACACACAGGTGCTAGAAGGTAGGCACTGATTTCCACCTGCAAAGGAAACTCTGGATGTGCCTTCGGACCGGCCAGTCTCAGCCAGCCCTGTTAGCAGTGCTCTGGATTGCGGATCCTGAAGCCTTCAGTTAAGAGGTAAAGAGACTGCAACCCTGTGTCCTCATTATTCATCGCACCTTGCACCACGTACCATCATCACATCTTTCATTGGACGCCCCTTAGCAGGGTCACGGACCGGGTCTAGCCACCGTGACAACCCCAGGACCGAGACAGAGAGGCCCGGTACTGAGTACCCCACGGCCCTGCATCTGGGGGCGCTCCAACTTGGCGTCACGAACAGGATCTACTTAAGCCTGAAGAATCAGGTCATGTGTGCCTTGGAACTGTGTCTGAATTGTGCTTGAACAGTGATCTGTTGCAAAGACTGTGTGTTGCTATTGCCGCCAAGCATTCCCGCCAAAACCGCCGCCATTGCAGCGCCACGAGGAGCGCAGAGGAAGAAGGGCGTGCCATGGGAGGAGACTATCAAAGCAGCGCCAAAAGTGGCGACCGTCCCCTCCGACTACAGCTGCAAGATGATGACCTGCCCCGAAGCAGAGAAGAACTGCCCCCCAGATTGCACCGGCTGGAACCAAGACAAGAAGGAGCCCCACCTCGGAGAAATGGCGGAGCCAGGTGCATGTGCAGCTACCGACCTCGAGACCGCGAAGGTGACCAGCGAGTACCTGAACGATGACGGAGTGATCCTGGATTATCCCCACTGGCCAGAAGCGGGTCCGAACTCACCGCAGCTGAAGGACCTGAACTTCTTGGAGCCGCAGGAGGGGGAGCTGAGTCAACCTGTCCCGGACATGGAGTCAGCCGATGCGAAGCAATGGAAGTCGGAGTTGTGCCAGGAGGACGCCTTGGAAGAGCCACGGTCCGAGCCGCAGCCGACTCCAGTGTCCTCGTCAGTGGAACAGATCGGCATCGGTGGAACCACATCAAATCAGGTATGGAAAGCGCCCCTGCTCTCCTGACCGATCCTGCTCCCATGACTGCTCCCCGTCCCAACAATGACCGATTCTTCTCCCCCGAGCTGGTAGTGATAACCCCCGATACTATGGAGAAGCTGGTGCCTCCGTTACCGACAACTATGGGAGAACCGCTAGATGTAAGCTCGGAGGGGGTGATATTCCAATGGATACCCCCAGGATTGGGCCAGACGGGGCCAGGCAGGAGGGCCTCAGCATTGCTGTGCTCACCTGGGAACAGTATAAACAATGCTTAATTCTACACTGGAAAAACCGAAAAGAGACAGAACAAGGTGACCCACCGAAAGTACAACACCCAAAGACTGCACGCGGTAAGAAGGACTTGGTAAAACGGGGGACTGTACTAGCCTTTCACCCAAAACGGGGTTGGGGCTCTATACAAGAACCGGGACTGCCAACTGAAATCTTCTTTACCAGCTACAATGTGAAGACCCCGTTCCGCAATAGATGTGACAATCAGCTACTAAGCAAAGGGGACCAGGTGACCTACACTCGCCATCGGAGTGCGCAGGGGTGGTGCGCTCGAGATGTCCAGCGATGCGAGCCTGCAGTAGCGCCACCTGCTGTCCCGACTACGACTAACCCTGATTTGACCAACTCTACCACTATCACTACGGTGTGCATTATCGCCGCTACTGAACTTGCAAACAAAGCTGACATTCGAATCCAGACGCCGGGTGACCCGACCGCACCTGGGAGACCAACCAATGACCCCGAGCCCGCATCAGCCAAGAACAAAGAACGGCAGCCCTACCGGTCAGGAGGTGTTCGCTACCAGCTGCTGCAGTGTAACATACTGTGAGACTAGACCTCGGAGCCATGAGGATGTAAATAGTTACTTGTTTGTTTTTCTGATCTTTTGCTGCTTTAAACCCGACCAGGGTTATTTTTAAAGGGATCCCTTTGTTTACCCGGGATCCCTATTGTTTTTGCTTTTTGTTTTTGTTTTGTTCATCGTTATTTACAAACACTGCCGAATCATGGACGGTGAATGGTTCACAAACTGTGTTGTAAATAGTTCGCACCTTCTTAAAGGTGCCCCCTACTGGTTTTACAAAAAGGAGAGCTTTTTCAAGAGACTGTTCTTGAATACAGTGCAGAAGTTCTTGCCTTTAAACGGACGTGCAGATAGAGAGTCTGCGCTACCTCAAAGAGACTTAAGTCCCTCTTAAAGGGAATGTTCATGTGTTGCACTTAAGTATGATGTTGCCTTAAGAAAAAGTTGGATTGTAATAATGTTTACATAGGGATAGTATGTAGTTAGTTAGATAGCAATAGGAATTGTTTAATGATGTTACTAGAGATTGAGGACAGGAAAGAGTTGAAAGCCGAATTTCAATAAAGTGAGCCCGTAGGGGTTAGTGAGTCCTCCTGGAAACCATAGAGGGATGGTTGATTGATCTTGTACTGTGAATAAAAATTGAGCTAATAGAAGAAAAGAGGCAGTAGGCCCGGACGAGTAGCCAGGCGGTCCTGCATGTTCTAAGTAACAGTGTTGTATTTAGAAAATAAAGACAAAGTTAATTTATATCTTAGAGTTTTATAGTAGGCCTTTAGTGGGTTCAGCTTATACGCCCTTAAAGGAAAAGTTAAATTATTGTTAAAAAATTTGCACTTAGTAGATAGAATAACCGGCTGGGTAATGATGGTTATTTATAGTTGAGTTAGTCATAAGTGTTATTTATAACCTTGAGTAAAATTGTAAATGTGTTTCTGTTTGTAACTTTCAAGTGTCCTCACCTCCCATAAAGGGAAGCACTGTTAAATTTACTTGTTCATTGCATTTCAAAATTTTGTATGTCTTTTGCTAACATGTATTGTTGTTCTTCTTCCCAGTCCGGGAGTACTGGATTTAACCGGGGGGGAGTGCAGCGCCCCAGAGTCCTGGTCGTTGCAGCACTGACGCTCCGCCACTAAGGGGAGTGATGGTACATCTGATGGCACTAAAGGAGTTCACCTGACCAGGTATCACAGTCACACATTACACTTCACACTCTGGCCACCAGTGGGAGCAAAGGGTTCTATGTATTAGGCCACTCCTCACAATCTGGTAAAACTGGGGGTTGGATAGGAAGTTAGGGAGAAGCTGACTGGGTTTTGCCCAGGCAACATCCTGTGGCAGAGGGTGTTGCGAGGAAGATTCAGGGGGGTCTCTGTCAGGTTTGGGATCCTGACAGTGGCCTAGCGAAAAGGACAGAACGTTACGGAGCCGCGCCTGCACCCGTTGCGGTGGCATCCTAAGAAATGACACGAAGCGAGGTTTATTGTGGAGAAGTGAGAAACGAGATCACCGCACAAAGGAGAATAGAACCAGTAGGAGTCGTGCCTTAAGATCGTGGCAACATCCTACTGAGGCGCGTAGCCAGCGGCCGGAATGCCGAGGAAGTATTGGGCTCCAAGCATTACTTCAAACAGCGGCAGGACAGTTAATTATAGGTTGGCTGTCTCACCTAAATCACCTAAGCAGACATAGGAAAGCAATTGTGGGAGAGGGGCGTCTCTAGGGTCCCAGAATAACTCCAGGCCTACCCGTCATACGGGTGCGTCCTAGCCACATCATCTGGGGGACGGAGAAGAACATCAGAACAGATACGATAGTTGTGAGGAAGAACATCAGAAACAGACACAACAGTTGTGAGGACTATCCCGTGGTGCTCAGCAGGGAGGTACTACAACACACAGGCGCTAGAAGGTAGGCACTGATTTCCACCTGCAAAGGAAACTCTGGATGTGCCTTCGGACCGGCCGGTCTCAGCCAGCCCTGTTAGCAGTGCTCTGGATTGCGGACCCTGAATCCTTCAGTAAAGAGGTAAAGAGACTGCAACCCTGTGTCCTCGTTATTCATCGCACCTTGCACCACGCACCATCATCACATCTTTCATTGGACGCCCCTTAGCAGGGTCACGAACCGGGTCTAGCCAACGTGACAACCCCAGGACCGAGACAGAGAGACCCGGTACAGAGTACCCCGCCGCCCTGCGTCTGGGGGCGCTCTGTTGTGAATTCTGCTCTTGGGCTCCCTCCGGTGGTTATAAGTGGTAGTGCTGCTGTCTCTGGATCGCAGCAATCATAACAGGTGTGTCCACTTATTGCAATTCTTACTGGGCTATTTAGTCTTGCTTGACCCTTTAGCTAGTGCCAGTTGTCCATTGTTCCTGGAGGATTCACATCCCTGCCTGGTCTCTCCTGCTTTGCTGTTCATTTCAACAAAGATAAGTTCTGGCCTTGATTTTTTGCAGTCCACATGCTGTGGGCCTTATTGTTCAGTTCTTTTCCATGTTTTTGTCATCTTGTCCAGCTTGGTCTGTATAAGGATTTGTTTAGCCAAGCTGGTACCTCTGGAGATGCAGATCATGAGTAAGACTTCATAGTTGAAACGCGTTGATCCCCCTCACTGGTGTGCCAGGTGTTTGCTATGTAAAGATTTTTCATTTTGAAGAACTATTTATCGCTTTAGTTGTCTAATAAAGTCTCACAAATTTTGAACTGCATCCAGCTGGATCATTTCTCTTTTTGTCTTCATTTGCTGTGGTCGCTCACCCTGAACCGTGCTGGGCGTTGGCAGGTCTGGGGATTTCGTCCAAGACTGGTAAGCTGACTATATTCCTTTTTTCTTTTATGCAGATATACCCTCCATATCTTTAGTTATATGTGGAGATTTTGTATTTTCTGTGGTGGATATTTTCTAGTGTTTTAATACTGACCGCATAGTACTCTGTCCTATCCTTTCTATTTAACTAGAAGTGGCCTCCTTTGCTAAATTCTGATTTCAGTCTGTGTATGTTTTTTCCCTCTCCTCTCACAGTCAATATTTGTGGGGGGCTGTCTATCCTTTGGGGATTTTCTTTGAGGCAAGATAGTTTTCCCTTTTCTATCTCTAGGGGTAATTAGTCCTCCGGCTGTGTCGAGATGTCTAGGGAGTGATAGGTACATTCCACGGCTACTTCTAGTTGCGGTGTTAAGTTCAGGGTCTGCGGTCAGTACAGGTACCACCTTCTCCAGAGTACGTCTCATGCTACTCCTAGGCCACCAGATCATAACAGCGCTCCAACAGCAGCCAAACATAAAAACCTGATATAAATCTGGTATCGCTGTAAACACACCGACCATAAGAATAAAGTCGCCTAATCACTTATACCGCATGAGGAACAATTTAAAAAAAATTAAAACCAATTCTTTACCTACTGTTAATTCGTTCATTCTGCCTCCAAAAGACTGCAGTAAGACTCAGCACTCATTTGTCCTGCGCTCAGTGCTTACACCAGTGTAACAGGCCTGTTACACCAGGGTTTCCATGTAAGTCTCTAAAATACGTGATTCAGACAGAACCCCCGGTGGAAGATTCCCTATTATGAGGTAGATGGAGGCACTGTGGACGACAGTCTAGCCTATGATCTGGTGGTGTCCTTTTTAGGCATGCATAAGGGTATGTGCACACGTTGTGGATTTTGCTGCGGATCCGCAGCGTTTCAGCAGCTGCGGGTCCGCAGCTGTTTCCCATGAGTTTACAGTTCAATGTAAACCTATGGGAAACCGAAAACGCTGTGCACATGCTGCGGAAAAAAACGTACGGGAAAGCAGCGGTTTACAATCCGCAGCATGTCACTTCTTTGTGCGGAATCGCGGCAATTCTGCACACATAGGAATGCATTGATCCGCTTACTTCCCGCATGGGGCTATGCCTACCATGCGGGAAGTAAGCGGATCATGTGCGGATGGTACCCGGGGTGGAGGAGAGGAGACTTTCCTCCATGCCCTGGGAACCATATTTGTGTAAAAAAAAAAAAGAATTAAAACAAAAAATAATGATATACTCACCTTTCAGTGCTGCACGTGGCCGTCCAGTCACAGGGTTGCTATGCAAGCAGGACCTGCGATGACGTCGCGGTCACATGACCGTGATGTTACAAAGGTCCTTCTCGCATAGCATCTTTGGAACCGGACCGCCGCGTGCAGCGCCGAGGAGATCGGGACGTCAGAGGGTGAGTATAACCATTTTTTTATTATTTTTAACATTACTATTGATGCTGCATATGCAGCATCATTAGTAAAACAAGTGCAGTAGTAAACCCGCAGCGGAAACCGCAAGACAAACCGCGATAAATCTGCAGGGATAACTGCAGCGGTTTTGCCCTGCAGATTTATCAAATCCGCTACGGGAGAACCCGCAGAGGACCCTTCCTACGTGTGCACATAGCCTAAAAGTGCCGTCAGGCAAAGCATTGTGTCCCTCTGAAAACAAGGTCAACGCTGAACAGAGGCCACATGTAGTCCAAAGTAACTCTGCTACTTCATTATAGTGAACGGATCTCTCAGGGGTTTCATCTGAATCACGCCACTCTATATGGAAATTCCGATGTAAGTGCTTAGTGTAGAGCACAGGATAAATATTATCCCAAACATTATGTAAAATGTCCCTAATAAAAGCTTCAAATCAAATCCCCCCAAAAAAGCAAGTCCACTCTAAGGTCCATCATCTGTCAATGGAAGAAAAGGGGGCTTCCACATTACTGGTGGTGCAAAGGCTCTGGAAAAGCAAAATATCTCCTTGCCCACCAAAAGAAATAGAGCAAATTCTGTTCTCCCAAATTCAAATGCCCCTCTCTCTTCTGAGCCCCACAGTGTGCCTTAACTACTTTTAGCGTCCACATCTTTAGCATTTCTGTAGTGATGAGAGCCCGCCTAATTTACTGATGCAAGTCTCCAGAAGCATGAGCTGGGCACAATGTACCCTTCACTAGAACGTACTGGTCACTACAATGGCAGTTTGCAGTTTTCACAAAGCAACATCCACTGCTGCTTGTTTGTGAAAAACAGCCATGGAGTCAAGATCGTCACTACACCTGTAGATAAATTCCAAAAGGGGTATAATTTCCAAAATGGGGTCACTTAAAAAGGAATTCTGCTCTTCTAGCACTCAGGGCTCTGTATATGGAGTCCACTAACTATTCTAGGAAAATCTGCGCTTCATGAGGCAAATAGCTCCCCATACCTTCTGAATCTCACTGTATGGCTAAGCAGTACTGTACAGCCACATATGGGGTTTTTCTACATTCAGCTGAAATTGTGGGACAAATTTTGATGACATTTTTACCCATTTCCCAGTGTGAAAATGTAAAATCTGGGGCTAAAACAAAATTTTTGAGGTAAAAATGTAATTATTTTTTTCTTTACAGCCCTATGGTATAAAATTCTGTGACTCACCTGTGGTGTCAATATGATCACTGCACCCTTAGATGAATTCATTTAGAGGTGTAGTTTGTAAAATGAGGTCACTTATGGGGGTGTTCTGCTGTTCCAGCACCTTATGGGCTCTGCCAATGTCACATGGCACCGTCAAACCAGTCCAGCAAAATCTGAACTCCAATATGGCACTTCTTCTCTTCTGAGCTGTGTGCTGTGCCTCTAAGGCTACGTTCACATTTGCGGTCGGCGCCGCAGCGTCCGGGCGCAGAGGACGCAGCAAGTTGCATTTTTGCTGCGTCCAAAATCAATGAAAAAAAGGACGCATGCGGCGCAAAACGCAGCGTTGTGCATGCGTTTTGCTGCGTTTTTGTTTGCGTTGTGCGTTGCGGCGCCGACGCTGCGGCGCACAATGCAAATGTGAACGTAGCCTAAAGTAGTTTTAGACCACATATGTGTAATCTTGGGGTCTAAAGTAAATTTTTTGTGAGAAAAGTAAATATTTATTTTTTCCTTCCACATTCCAAAAATTTCTGTGAAGCACCTGAAAGGTTAATACATTTCTTGAATGTGGTTTTGAGCACCTTGATGGGTGCAGTTTTTAGAATGGTGTCGCTTTTGCCTATTTTCTGTCATATAGACCCCTGAAAGTCACTTCAAATGTAATGCGGTCCCTAAAAAAAAAATGGTTTTGTAAATTTTGGTGAAAAAATAAGAAATTGCAGGTCAACTTTTAACTGTTTTAACACCCTGACTAAAAAAAAATGATGTTTCAAAAATTGTGCTGGTAAAAAGTAGATACATGGGAAATGTTTTTAATAACTATTTTGTGCAACATAACTCTCTAATTTAGGCCTCTTTCACACTTCCGTCTTTCTTTTTCCGTCACAATGCGTCGTTTTGTAAAAAAACGGGTCCAGCAAATGTTTCTGCTGGACCAGTTTTTTTTCTCATAGACTTGTATTAGCGACGGATTGTGACAGATGGCCTTCCGTTTCATCCGTCGTGCACTGGATCCATTGTAAAATTGCTGTCCGTCGGATGGAGACAACGCACAGAGGAACATTTTTTCTGTACGTCGGAAAATCGCTCAGCGACGGATCCTGCGCTGCCCGTCGTTGGCTATAATGGAAGCCTATGGACGCAGGATCTGTCGCTGACTGTCAAAAGCAGGAATCCAGCGATGGATGCTGTCTTTTGAAACTGAGCATGCGTGGAAGAATTTCCAGTCAGGGAAATTCTCTCTCGCTTGCTCTCTCTCTTTTTACTATTGAGCCTATGCAGCATCAATAGTAAAAAGATATAATATTAAAAATAATTTTAAAAAATGAAAAATCGTGATATTCTTACCTTCCGGCGTCCCCCCCGGCCTTCCCGATTCTCGCAATGCTGCCGGCACCTCTCGTTCCCAGTAATGCCTTGTGAAATGACCCAATGACGTAGCGGTCTTGCGAGACCACTACGTCATCACAGGTCATTGCTCGCAAGGCATTACTGGGAGGAAGGGAAGAATATCACAATTTTTAATTTTTGTTTTATTATTTTTAACCTGGGTTGTGTTGTGTATGCGCAGCGGAAAAACGTGGCGAAGATGCATACACAATGTGTGCACATAGCCTCGACGGATCCGTAAAAAAAACGGACCCAGTGCACCAGTTTTTACAATCTGCACAGGATCCATCTTTTCAACATTTTGATGGTTTGTGACTGATTGTAATAAATGGAAGTGTGAAAGAGGCCTTAAGGGCATAAAAATTAAAAACGTGAAAATTGTAAAATTTTCACAAAATTCCCATTTTTTTCACAAATAAACACAAGCTACATAGAAGAAATGTTACCACTAACATGAAATACAATATGTCACGGAAAAACAAAAAAATCTCAGAATCAGTGGGATCCATTGAAGCATTCTGGAGTTATTACCACATAAAATGACACTGATCAGAATTGTAAAATTTGGCCTGTGATGAAGTTGAAAAGTAGAGATGAGCTAATTGGATAGGATCCCTGCTTATTCGGCAAGCTATAGCACTTACCAAATTAGCTGCAGAGGGAACCTGGATATATGGAGTGCTCCTGGTGATCAGCTGATCGGCGCCACAGCTGCATGTGTCGTGGCTGTGTCACAGTCACAACACATGCATGGAGAGCCTTTGTGTTGGGCTTTCCATGAATTTGTTGTGATTGTGTCACAGCAGCAACACATGCAGCTCTGGAGCCAAACTGCTGATCAGCTGTCACGCTTCATGTATCCGAGTTCCCTCTGCAGCTTTTTCGGTAAGTGCTATAGCTTGCCGAAGAAGCAGGGACCCAATCAAATTTGTTCATTTCTAGTGAAATCAGGCTTGGGGCCTGAAGGGGTTAATGACTCATGATAAATATATTATTCATAGTGTGTCAGGTACTTTGGAGTGGCCTCAGATCCCGCTCCATTCCAGCTATATTATCTAGCTGATGTCTGCCTTTATCAGCAGCAATCAGCGCTGCTTACATCTTAATTGCTGCTGTCAGTTTGAGAGAGGCATCTCAGTGCTAGTTGTTACCGTATTTTTCGGACTACAAGACGCACTTTTTCCCCCCCAAAAAAGGGGGGAAAATGGGGGGTGCGTCTAATAGTCGAAATGCAGGCTTACCCGTGGCGGCAGAGGTGCGGTGGCAGAGGTGCGGCGGCAGAGGTGCGGCGGCAGACGTGCGGAGATGAGGAGGCGCAGTGAGCGGGGTCCCTTTCCCCGGTGAGGTGATGCAGCAGCCCGGTAAGGAGCAGAGCCGGGTGAATCCTGTTGTCATCGGTGGTGGCGGCCATCTTCCGGGGGCCGCGCATGCGCAGATGAAGCGCTCTGCTTCCCGGGGCTTCAGGAAAATGGCCGCGGGATGCCGCGCGTGCGCAGATGGGGATCGCGGCGGCCATTTTTCTGAAGTTCTTAGCTTCAGGAAAATGGCCGCGCGATCTCCATCTGCGCACGCGCGGCCTCCCACGGCCATTTTCCTGAAGCCCCGGGAAGTAGAGCGCTTCATCTGCGCTCGCGCGGCCCCCGGAAGATGGCCGCCACCACCGATAACAACAGCATTCACCCGGCTCTGCTCCTTACCAGGCTGCTGCATCACCTCACCGGGGAAAGGGACCCTCTCACACCATACCTGTCACTGCGCCTCCTGATCCCAGCACCTCCTGATCCCTGCACCTCCTGATCGCAGCACCTCCTGATCGCAGCACCTCCTGATCGCAGCACCTCCTGATCCCTGCACCTCCTCATCCCAGCACCTCCTCATCCCAGCACCTCTGCCGGTAACCAGTGCTGCAACCCTCCCATGGACACCAGGCCGTGGCGTCGCCCACCTAAGCAGGAAGGGACCCTGCTCAGGTGCACGCCGTACCGCATCACCCCACCTCTGCCGACACCATGCCTCCTGTGACCCTGCTCTGCCACCGCCAGCCTTCAGGTAAGATACTGTAAATTCGGACAATAAGACGGACCCCCATCTTATAAAAAAATCTTTTTTTCTGCAATTTTCTCCCCAAATTTGGGGTGCGCCTTATGGTCCGGTGCGTCTTATAGTCCGCAAAATACGGTAATTCGGAGAGCCATTGGCATCCCTGAGATGCAATTGCAGGGAGCCAACTGGTTTCTATGGCAGCCAGGGGCTAGCTGAATATCCCCATGCCTCATTGACCAAAGTCTAAAAACGTTATGAATTTTGGAAAATGGAGACTGAATTATTATATTTTTTACAAATTTCTGAATTTTTTTATTACGGCCTTAAAAAAAAATACAAGTTTTGAATGGTTTTAATCATACTGAACGCAAGATTCATATTTGCAGGTAATTTTTACTGCAGAATGAACATTGAAAAAAAAACTGTTATGAAATTGCATTTTTTAATCACAATTTCCCTTTACATAGAATTTTTGTTCTTATTTTCCCACAAAAACAAGCTCTCGTATGACTGTCGGTGAGACTATAAAAAAAATTACAAGTCTTGGAAAAAGAGGAAGGAAAAATGATAGCAAAAAATTAAACACTTGCTCGTTAAGGGGTTAATCAGTAAGTCATTTTCTGATGACAGCTTCCATTTAAAGCTATTTCCCACAAATATTTGTACTTATGCGCCCTCTTTTACAGAGCCACATCATTACCACTGCAGTTTAGACTTATCCTTTCATGCCATATTGCAGATCCATCCAAAACAGTTGTGTAATGCAGTCATTGGCACAATGCCTTAGTCTAAATTTCTAGATCATTGGAAGCCAGTGTAAAGGATTTTGATAAGATAAATTATAAAAAAAAATGCCCCTCAAACTTATTGTATATAAGAAAATATGGAAGATCAACAGATGTTTCCTTTGTGGCCTATGGATGACCCTCCTTATAATTTTTTCCTGCCTTTGCACTTTCTGCAAACCCTTTAGGAGTGTATGAGTACATAAACTTTCAAAATCTTTAAGTTAAAAAATGTTTTTAGTATTCAATTAGCCATCCATACAGTTTAACACAGTTCTTGCTACATTACAGTGGTATGTAACACTCCAAAAAGGTGTTTAAAAAAAATTCTGGATTCAATTACGCATCCATACAGTATTACGTGTTTTTTTGGTACATTATGGTGGTATAAAACACTGCAAAAAACTGTTGAAAATTTGTTTGGATTCAATTAGTCATCTATAGAGTATTAAGTGCTTTCAGTTACATTTCAGTGACATGTAACAGTCCAAAAAGCATTGAAAAATTTGCCTGGATTAAATTAGTCATCCATAGAGTATTAGGTGCTTTATGTTACATTTTAGTGGTATATAACACTCCTAAAAAAATTGAAAAATGTATTTGGATTAAATTAGTCATCCATAGAGTATTAGATATTTTCTGTGATATTTCAGTGCTATGTAACACTAAAAGAAAACATTGAAAAATTTGCCTGGATTCAATTAGTCATCAATAGAGTATTAGGCGTTTCCTGTTACATTTCCAAAAAAGCATTGAAAAAATGTTCTGGATTCAATTACTCATCCATACAGTATTGCGTGCTTTGTGTTAAATGTGGGTGGTATATAAAAAAGTCACAAAATTTTGTATGGATTCAATTCATGTTCCATACAGTTTAGCATGGTTTTTGTTACATTACAGTGGTATATTCAGCTCTGGCAAAAATTAAGAGACCACCACATCAAAACCCTGTCATGGCCAGCCCAATTTCCAAACCTGAACCCCATTGAAAAAATCTATAATGTAATTAAGAGGATGATGGATAGTCACAAGCCATCAAATAAAGAAGAACTGCTTAATTTTTTGTGCCAGAAGCAGTGTGAAAGACTGGTGGAAAGCGTGCCAAGATGTATGAAAGCTGTGACTACAAATCATGGTTATTCCACAAAATATTGATTTCTGAACTCTTCATGAGTTAACACATTAGTATTGTTGTTTCTAAATGATTATGAACTTGTTTTCTTTTCATTTTTTCAGGTCTGAAAGCACTGTTTTTTTTTTATTTTGACCATTCAAAATTTATTGCTTGGAAATTGGGAGACATGTTGTCAGAAGTTTATAGAATAAAAGAACAATTTACATTTTACTCAAAAATATACCTATAAAGAGAAAAATTAGACAAACTGAACATTTTGCAGTGGTATCTTAATTTTTCCCAGAGCTGTAAAACTCCCAAAAACCCTTAAAAAGCTTTTATGGATTTAATTATTCATCCATACAGTTTAACGCTGTTCTTGTTACATTATGCTAGTATATAAAACTTCCTAAACTTTCCAAAAAATTTTTATGGATTCAGTTAGTCATCCATACAGTTTAACCACTGTTTGGGCGTACGGCAGAGCTTGGGAGGGAAGGAACACCATTTGACTTTTTGAATGAAAAATGTCCTGGAATCATTAGCAAAAGTCATATCCCATTTAGAGAGCCTAAACAGTGGAAACCTCCCACAAGTGACCCCATTTGAAACTAAACCCCTCAAGGAATGTGCTTAGATGCATGGTGAGCACATTGAACCCCCGGGTGCTTCAAAGAAGTTTATAACATTGAGCCATTAAAATAAAACAATAACATTTTCCTCACAAAAAAATGTTATTTTGGCCAAAAATTTTGCATTTTCATAAACTAGACTCCCCAAAGAATTCATCTAGTGGTGCAGTGATCATATTGACACCACATGTGCTTCACTGAATTTTATACCACTTAGTGGTGAAAAAAGAATAAATTACATTTTTACCACTAAAATGTTGTTTTAATCCCAAGTTTTTAAGTGTTCTAAGGGCTAATAGGATTTTTTTTTACAACAAACTGAGGTCCATTTTTTTCGGAGTGCGTCAATACCCTACATGTAATCAACAAATATTTTTCAGGCACAGTGCAAAGCTCAGAAGGCAAGAAGTGCCAGATTTTACTGTTATGGTTTGTAGGTGCCATTACCCACTAGGAGAGCCCATGAGGTGCCAGAACAGCAGAGCTCCCCATAAGTGACCCCATTTTACAAACTACACCTCTCAATGTATTCATCTAGGGGTGCAGTTATCATATTGACTCCACAGGTGTGTCACAGAATTTTATACCATTGGGAAGTGAAGAAAAAATAACTAAATTTTTACCACTAAAATTTTGTTTTTTGCGGGACATGATGACATTTTCAGCGGTACCATGTTTATTTATATCTTAAGTCTTTTTTATGGCATTTTATTCTACTTTTTGTTTGGCAGTATGATGATAAAGTATTGTTTTTTCCTTGTTTTTTTATTTTTTATGGTGTTCTCTAATATTTGTACTTTTGTTTTTGTTTTTTCATTCAAATATTTATAGATACATGTTTTGATTTTTTTATTATTTTGATATTTTTAATATTTTTGCAGTTATTTAAAACATTTTTTTAAAACTTTTTTACTTTGTACCAATATGGGTCTGTCATTTTTTAAGGCTGATCGCTTATACAGCATGGGGATGCAGCAGCATTCCCATGCTGTATAAACTGTTAGCTTTGCACTAACACAGAAACTTGCTCATCATGCACTGGCCATGATCAGCAAGTTTTCTAGCTCTGGTGACCTGGATGTCCTCATGATGTCACTGGGTCACCATGTTAAAGATCGGGATCCCGTGGGGTCTCCGATCCAAAGGCAGAGGGGCTATCAGCTCTGGCAGCTCCTGGAATGCTGCAATCGCTTTTGATCGCAGCATTAAGTGGGTTAAAATGCAGGGAGTGGTGTTTGACCACTCCTGGCACTTAGTGCCAGGTGTCAGCTGTCAGAATCAGCTGAATCCCGGCGGCGATCGCCCACGCACAGCCCATGTGCACGGGAGATTGCGATGTCAAAATAATACATCCTTGGTCAGATAGGCCCAGGACACAGGGACGTATTATTGTGACAAATGTCAGAAAGGATATTAAAATGTTAAAAGGATATTGAAATCAGATATGTTGCTAAGAAAGCACCAACACTGGAATCGATATTATCACCCAGTTTATTTACACACAGTACTTGTAAAATCTCAGACACATGGCTCACTTTAAAAGGCTTTTTCAAATGTGGACACTCCCACTGTATTTCATGTGAGTATGCCGACAAATAAAAACCTTTACTTTATAAACTGTAATATGGCGGGTGTTATGTAATTGATAGATTGCGTGCTATGCCATGTTCAATTTGTGGAATATATGATAGGACCTTTAAAAAAAATGCATCAGACATCACATGTCTGATGCAGTAAGTTCCACAGTAGTTAATACTTCTGCTGTATCCAGCCATTTTGCGCACACTCATCGGGGAGGATGTGTCGGCATTCAAATGTAAACGGATTGAAAAAGTAACTAAGCCAATTATGGGGGAAATTAAAAAAGGAAAATTCTCAATAGAGAATTCAACTGGATTTTTTTTTTAAATACCAGAACACTATGTGGCTTAAACACCAGACAAGACCTCATCTTAGAATACACATTATATGATTGACATGTGTTTTTTTGTTTTTTTATTTGGGAATTTCCTAGACATGCTAAGGTTAATGTTGGTCTCGGTTTCCCTGCAAATGTATGTACACGTGTGTTTTGATTGTTAATGTGATACCATTGGTTAGCAATAACCATGTGGTTCCATGTCTGTTTTTGCTTAAGTCGATATTCCTTCCATTTTGGCATAACCATAAGTAAGGCACAGCCAAAACACATTGGCTGGAGACCACTGGAGGAACAGCTAGCATTTTATGTCTAAATAAATTCTGAAGTTTTTTCATCTGACTCTTCAAGTGTGTATGGATGACCCTGTTTGTAATTTTTGACAGGCTTTGCACGGTGCAGAACTTTTATGTAGGAATACCACAACTATACTTTGCATCAGCAAATTATGATGGACTCAGGGTGGGGAACGGGAGACAGCAAATAATGATGGATTAAGGGTGGGGAACGGGGGACAGCAAGTAATGATGCATTGGGAGTTGGGATGAGGGACAGCAAATAATGATGAATTGGGAGTGGGGGACAACAAATACTGATGGATTGGGAGTGGGGAACGGGCACAACAAGTAATGATGGATTGGAAGCGGGGGACGGGGACAGCAAATAATGATGGATTGAGAGTGGAGAATGGGGGACAGCAAATAATGATGGATTGAGGGCGAGGTCAGGGACAGTAAATGATGGATTGAGGGAGGGGCATGATTACAGCAAATAATAATGGATTGAGGGTGGGGAACGGGGACAGCAAATAATGATGGATTGGGAATGGGAGGCAGGGGACAACAAGTAATTATGGATTGGGAGTGAGGAATTTGGACAGTAAATAATGATAGATTGAGAGTGGGGGACGGGGCACAGCAAATAATGAAGGATTGAGAGTGGGGGACGAGGAACAACAAATGATGGATTGAGGGTAGGGACAGGGGACTGCAAATAATAATGGATTGGCGTGGGGGATGGGGAACAGCAAATAATGATGGATTAGAAATGGGGACAGCAAATACTTATGAATTGTTTATGAGGGAAGGGTGACAGTAAATAATGATGGATTGAGGGTGGGGGATGGGGGACAACAAATGATGACTTGAACATCGGGGCGGGGAGAGCAAATAATGTTGAACTGAGGGTGGGGTACAACAAATGATAAATTGAGGGTGAGGAGGGAGAGCAATGATGATGAATTGAGGGTGGGGAGAGTAAATGATATATTGAGACTGGAGGGTGGAGGACAATAAATAATGATGAATTGAGGATGGGGTCAACAAATGATAAAAGGGAGGGGAGGGAGAGTAAAAGATGAATTGAGTATGGGGAAGAGCAAATGATGCTGTATGCAGGATGGGAGTGGGAGAGAGATGATATAACATAATGAATTGTAGCGGAGGGGGGCATGTAAATATAATGAATTGGGGGAGCGGGAGGTTCAGAGTGGGGGTTGAGGCAGCAGGAGGGTGACTGGTAACTAGAGTTCAGCGACTTTTACTTTTTTGGGATCGAGTCGGGTTTCGCGAAACCCGACTTTGTGAAAAGTCGGGTCGGGTGAAATCGGCCAATTATTGCGAAAAGTCGGGGGCCGACTGAAACACAAAACCCAATGCAAGTCAATGGGGAAACAAACTCGGCAGTGAGTGGAGGACAGGAAAACACCTACAGTGCCCATTTTAATGCCAAAAACATCAATTCTTATTACTGAAGCTTGTCAATCTTAATTTACTTTATGATAATAGTTAGATATTGAAAACTGGGGGTCATATGGCTAAAGTTGTGGGGGGTAGGGCTGGCTCAAGATTTTCGTGGGCCCAGGAAACGCGGAATACGTCACAGCGGTGGAGCAGGGAGAAGTAAGTATTTCAACTTTGCAAGTGTTGAGATCCTGAGCAAGCAGGGGGGGCCCACTCGTTGGCATTGGCACTGGCACAGGGCCCCTCATAGTACGGCGGTGTGTTTGACAGCGGGTGGCGCCTCCCACCGACAGAGACACTTTTGCGTACTATGATGGGCCCTGTGCCAGTGACGTTGGCAATGAGTATGCCCCCCACCTGATGAAGGAACCTGCACTTTCATCTGCACCTTCCTCTTTGTCCCCGTGTAAGGTGGTATAGTATGCGGGAAGGGGAACCAGAATTTCAGCAGGGTCAGATTCTGGCTGTGTAGAGTGCAAGGGGAATGTAGTGGTCTGGGTCAATGTACCAGCAGACTCATTTAGCAGTGGCTGGCAATGGGCAGGATGAGGAGGAAACACAGATATAGGCCTAAATAATAATGTGTGAGCTCCTGAGCTCTGTGAATGGCCTCTCTCTTATCGTCTATGGTGGCCTCCTTTCCCAGCAATGCCATCTCCTCCTCGTACCACACAACCCACTGACTTTTTTTGGTATTTACCTCCGGCTGCAGTCTTTCCTCCATTTGCTGCAAGGATCCTTCCTCAGCGTCATCTTGCAGGCGAACTCTTTCCAAAGCCTCAATTAGCTGCTCCTTGGAGAGTCCTTTAAAACGGACTTCTACTTCACGGGCCTTTGATTGTAGGCTCCCCAAAGTCCAGTTCTTGTACTCTGCGGTGCTGGTTCCCGATGTTGGGCCATTGTCCTCCATTCCTTCTGCTCTGATCCCGCTGCTTGCCACCAGTTTGTGACGGGGTGTACGGCAGAGCAGGAAGGGACAACAGGCCAAGGGATGATTCCACAGATTTATTATCAAGAACACTGGAACAACACATGCAGGTAAATCTACAGAGTCCACAATTAGTCCAATGGAACAGGTTCGGGGGCACCTCCCGATAATCCTTGTGCCAGCTAACAAAGCAATAGTCCTTCCACGAGTCCAACAGATCCCAAAACAATCTCACGAATGAAGAGATATGTCCTCAGCTCAAGTCTCGCCCCGTTCGCTTCCGCAGTCACAGATGGACGTGGGGTCTTGCCTCAGCTAAGAATCCCCACTCCTTCTCCTTTTAGGATCAACTCACATCTGATCTCAAAATAAGAATGGATTGTCTGAGCTCCTGGGATCCACCCATGAAGAGGGATAGGGGTCACACCTTCTATTCAATGGTTGGGTCCATCAGAAGATTCTGCACTGGTTGGCCCCGCTTAGTCTATGTAGTATGTACATTTGACTAGCCACCTGCTGTGAGGAAGAATGGCTATTCCTTCACTAGTTGACAAAGCTTAATTACATTATAGCTTAGGGCTGCAAGTATTGGGGGAAGGAGACATTGCTACAGGTAAACTCCCAGCACAAGAAAATACATAAATTACAGCTAATAGAAACCAGAGAACAGTTACATACATCAAATGGCATATTATTCAAATACAGGACAGGGTAAAAGTACATATCATGGCAGCCCAAATAATAAAGTGGGTTAAATGCAGTTAAAAATTGGTAACAGGACTAAACAGGGGGCATTGCTTTGTTCATTGGAGGACAACTGTAATGAGCGGCAGACACAGTTAGTAGGCCCAAATAATAAAGTGGGCTAAATGCAGTTCAAAATTGGTAACAGGAATAAACAGGCGGCATTGCTTTGTTCATTGGAGGACAACTATAATGAGCGGCAGACACAGTTAGTAGGCCCAAATAATAGTGGGCAAAATGTCTGCCAAAAAATTGTTCATAAATAAACAGGTAGCATAGCTAGGTACAGGGGTGGGCTCCTCTGCTGAGTAGCAGACAGTGGTAGTAGGCGCAAAGTATTAACTGGTCTAAATGGAGGCCAGGGCCCCTGTATATTTTAACTATCATCTATCATTTCACCAAATTTGTATTGGCAGTGCCATTGAAGGATTTAACAGCCCAGACTACAGAGTAGTGGAGCAGGGAGAGGTAGGTATTGCAAGTGGTAGAGCACTGTTCGAGCTGGGGGGAACACTCTCTCGAGGGCGGTGGTACTGGCACAGGGTCCCTCATATTACGACGGTGTGTCTGATGTTGGTTGTGCACCACCATCGTCAGAGACAATTCATTGTACTATGAGGGACCTTGTGCCAGTGCCGTCGCCCAAGAGTGGGCACACCCACCTGTCCAGGCAAACGGCACTCGCATGGGTGCTTGCGCCAGGTGGTAACCACAGCCCTGTGGGGGGAGTCAGTCCATTTAGGGAGGTATAAAAATGGCCTATGGTGGACATTCAGCAGCTGCAAATGGAGGAATTGGAGAAGTCAGTAAGAGGAGGCCAAAAGCAAGACATTTTTCAGGCAAGCTACGTGTCAGCAGGCGAAGGTGGGGCCAAATAATTTGAAATCCATGATTGGTTCATTTTAATGAAGGTAAGATCATCAACATTTCGGGTAGCCAGACGTGTCCTTTTTTCAGTCAGTATTGAACCAGCAGCACTGAAGACTCTTTCTGATAGCACACTAGCAGCAGGGCAAGCGAGCTCCTGTAATGCATATTCTGCCAATTCAGGCCAGGTGTCTATTTTGGATGCCCAGTAACCAAAGGGGAATGACCTGTGAGGGAGAACATCGATAACGGAGGAAGAGTAGTTCCTAACCATACTGGACAAATGCTGTCTCCTGTCACTTTGAATCGATGCAGCAGTACCTGTCGTGTCAGCGGTCATTGCGAAATCACTCCACAACCTGGTCATAAAACCCCTGTCCAATGCCACTTCGGATTTGTGCACCTCTAACACCTCTGCCATGTTGCCCCCTACGGCACATGTGAGAACCATCACCGCCGCTGTGTGCTGGGAATGCCTGAACCAACCGGTCTACAAGAGTTGCTTGTTTGGTAGCCAATATTTGCTCAAGGTTCTCATGTGGCATGATATTTTGTAATTTTCCTTTATATCGTGGATCCAGGAGGCAGGCCAACCAGTAATCGTCATCGGTCATCATTTTGATAATGCGGGGGTCCCTTTTTAGGATACGCAAGGCATACTCTGCCATGTGGGCCAATGTTCCAGGTGTCAATTCACTGCTTGTGCTGGGTTGAGGAGCACTTTCTTGCAAATCAACATCATTTGTGTCCTACAAAAACCCTGTACCTGACCTTGCAATGCCACCAGTTTCTATTGGCCTCATCATCCTCCTCCTCTTCGTCCAGGAGAGTTCCCTGAGCAGACAATGGCTGACTGTCATCAAGGCTTCCCTCCTCCTCGGCTGCAGATGCCTGCTCCTTAATGTGCATCAAACTTTGCATCAGCAGACGCATTAGTGGGATGTTCATGCTTATGATGGCATCGTCTGCACTTACCAGCCATGTGCATTCCTCAAAACACTGAAGGACTTGACAGAGGTCTTGTAGCTTTGACCACTGCACACCAGACAACTCCATGTCTGCCATCCAAGTGCCTGCCCGTGTATGTGTATACTCCCACAAATTAATTACAGCACGCCTCCGTTCGCACAGCCTCTGAACCATGTGCAGTGTGGAGTTCCACCTTGTGGCAATGTCAATTATTAGGCGGTGCTGGGGAAGATTCAGCGATCGCTGATGGTGTTGCATACGGCTGGAGTGTACAGGCGACCGGCAGATGTGCGAGCAAAGTCTTCGCACCTTCAGGAGCAGGGCTGATAACTCTGGATAATTTTTGAGGAAGCACTGCACCACCAGGTTCAAGGTGTGAGCCAGGCAAGGTATGTGTTTCTGTTCTGAAAGGGCTATGGCAGCCATAAAATTCCTTCCGTTATCACTGACTACCTTGCCTGCCTCAAGATGTACACTGCCCAGCCATGACTGAGTTTGTTGCTGCAAGTACTCAGCCAGCACTTCCGTGGTGTGTCTGTTGTCACCCAAACACTTCATTTGTAACACAGCCTGCTGACGCTTACCACTAGCTGTTCGATAATGGGACATCTCGGGTGCAACACTGGCAGCTGTGGATGGAGTTGTCGTGCGACTGCGCTGTGTGGACGAGCTTTCGCTTAAAGAGGAGGAGGGGTGGCGAATGCCTACAGCCAACTGTTTCCTAGCCCGTGGGCTAGGAAGAACTGTCCCACTATGGCTGTCCCCTGTGGACCCTGCATCCACCACATTAACCCAGTGCACCGTGATGGACACGTAACGTCCCGGGCCATGCCTACTGGTCCATGCATCTGTTGTGAGGTGCACCTTTCCACTGACTGATTGCCTCAGTGCATGGACAATGCGGTCTTTGACATGCTGGTGGAGGACTGGGATGGCTTTTCTCGCAAAGAAGTGCCGACTGGGTAGGTCATAGCGTGGTACTGCATAGGCCATCAGGTCTTTGAAAGCTTCGTTTTCAACCAACTGGTAGGGCATCATCTCCAACGAGATAAGTATAGCAATGTGGGCGTTCAAACCCTGTGTACGCAGATGAGAGGATGAGTACTTTCTTTTCCTAACGAGAGTCTCTTGTAGGGTGAGCTGGACTGGAGAGCTGCATATGTTGGAACTAGCGGTGGGGGTGATGGACATGGCGGATTGAGAGAGGGTTGGTGATGGTATTCTTGATGTTGGACTACATACAGTGTTTCCTACCAAGAACCTTGTGATTCCCTGACTGCTTTGGCCTTACGACAATACCTCCACATTTGCTGCTGGTGGTGTCCTAACCGGTGGGCTTACAGTGAGGGAAGCAATGTAGCGTTGCTGACTACCTTCATTCTGAGCAGGTGCACCAATGGTATGGGGCGTTTGGTAGTTAGTCCAGGCTTGCAAGTGCATGCTGGTTAAATGTCTAAGCATGCACGTTGTATTTAAATTTTGAAGATTCTTCCCTCTGCTAAAGGTCTTTGAGCATTTCTTACAGATAACTTTGCACTGATCATTCAGATGTTGGTTAAAAAATTGCCACACTACACTCTTCCTACTATGGAATACCTTTTCAGGCATTGCACGCTGTGCTACTTTCACCGGATGGCCACACTGTCCTAAAACTGTTTTTGTTTTTGACAAACGTTTATGGCCTGATATGGGCCTGCCAGATGACAGCTGTTGCGATGTAGATGGCTGCTGCGGATCATCCTCCTCCGCTTCTGAACTACTGGCAGCGGCACCCTCTTCCCCCAATGGCTGCCAATCTGGGTCAACAACTGGGTCATCTATCACCTCCTCTTCAATGTCATGTGCACCTTCCTCTGTGTCACTGTGTAAGGTGCTATAGCGTTCGGGACGGGGCACCATAGTCTCATCAGGGTCAGATTCTGGCTCAGTACACTGCGAGGGCAATGTAGTGATCTGAGTCAATGGAACAGCATAATAATCTAGCTGTGGCTGTGCATCAGTGCACTCCATGTCCAATTCATCTTGTAATGGGCAGTTAACAATTTCCCTTTCTGACCCAGGCCCGGTATGTGTAAAGAGCTCCATGGAGTAACCTGTAGTGTCGCCTGACGCATCCTTCACTTTTGGTTTGGGTGAAGGACACAAGGAAATGTCTTGTTCCTGACCGGGAGCATCCACTGACGACTCGCTGCTTTTATATTTGGAACTTTCTGAAGAGGAGGCGATAGAGCTAGAGGCTGAGTCAGCAAGGAAAGCCAAAACTTTTTCCTGCTGCTCCGGCTTTAAAAGCTGTTTTCCTACTCCCAGATAAGGGAGCCTTCGAGGCCTTGTGTAGCCAGACGATGATGCTGGCTCAACACCTCCAGCCTTTGGTGCTATTGTGCCTTTCCCACTACCACCAGATGCACCACCACCACCATCAGTATCAGCTGGCAACCTACGCCCATGGCCTCTACCACCAGACTTCCTCATTTTTTTGAAAATCTAACCAAAATAACAACCATTATATGGTACTGTAAAACAAGGTAGAAGGTGTATATAAACTTGTCGACAATTTAAATCTCCCTTTTTTTGGGGGGGAGGCAGAACCAAAACTCAGGCCCAGTGTATAAAACAACGCAATGTAAGTGGCTGAAAGTGGCTGACTGATATACGACAAACTAACAGGACAGAAGTATATCCACTTTGTGAGAATTTGAATCTCCCTTTTTTGGGGGGGAGACTGAACCTAAACTCAGGCCTAGTGTATAAAACAACACAATGTAAGTGGCTGAAAGTGGCTGGCTGATATACGACAAACTAACAGGACAGAAGTATATCCACTTTGTGAGAATTTGAATCTCCCTTTTTTTTTGGAGACTGAACCAAAACTGAGGCCCAGTGTATAAAACAACGCAATGTAAGTGGCAGAAAGTGGCTGGCTGATATATGACAAACTAACAGGACTGAAATACATCCACTTTGTGAGAATTTGAATCTCCCTTTTTTTTTGGAGACTGAACCAAAACTGAGGCCCAGTGTATAAAACAACGCAATGTAAGTGGCAGAAAGTGGCTGGCTGATATATGACAAACTAACAGGACTGAAATACATCCACTTTGTGAGAATTTGAATCTCCCTTTTTTTTTGGAGACTGAACCAAAACTGAGGCCCAGTGTATAAACCAACGCAATGTAAGTGGCAGAAAGTGGCTGGCTGATATACGACAAACTAATAGGACTGAAATATATCCACTTTGTGAGAATTTGAATCTCCCTTTTTTGGAGACTGAACCAAAACTGAGGCCCAGTGTATAAAACAACGCAATGTAAGTGGCAGAAAGTGGCTGGCTGATATATGACAAACTAACAGGACTGAAATACATCCACTTTGTGAGAATTTGAATCTCCCTTTTTTTTTTTGGGAGACTGAACCAAAACTGAGGCCCAGCGTATAAAACAACACAATGTAAGTGGCAGAAAGTGGCTGGCTGATATATCATAAAATACAAGGACTGTAGTACAATTTCAATCTCTCTACAATGATCTCAGGACAAGTATGGCAGCAATAAAAAGGACTGCTGCACACAAAAGTGTGGACAAATAAAAAAGATAACTGTGCAGAAAGGAGCAACAGGATTTTTGCTTTTAAAAAAGCAGTTGGTTTGCACAGCAGCCTGCAAACAGCGATGCAGCTATCAGGGAGCCTTATAAGGCAGCCTAATAAGCTACAGAGCTGATGCACAAAAATATAGCCTCCACTGTCCTTGCTAAAAAAAGGTGGTGTTGGACAGTGGAAATCGCTACAGCACAAGCAGTTTGGGGGTTAATCCTCCCTACCTAACTATATCCCTTCTTCTGATGAAGCTGCAGCAATCTCTCCCTATGCTACGATCGGCAGAAGTAAGATGGCGGTCGGCGTGCACGCCCCTTTATAGCCACTGTGATGCTGCAGAAAGCAAGCCAATCACTGTCATGCCCTTCTCTAAGAAGGTGGGGACCGAGACCTATGTCATCATGCTGCCCACACTCTGCGTCCTCCTTCATTGGGTGAGAAATGGCGCTGAACGCGTCATACGAAACGCGACTTTGGCGCTCTGATCACCGACCGCATGGCCGATCTCACACTAGGATCGGGTCGGGTTTCATGAAACCAGACTTTGCCGAAAATCAGCGATTTTTGAATTTGTCCGATCCGTTTCGCTCAACCCTACTGGTAACGAATTGGGGGAAAGAGTACTGGTTCTAAATAACTTACAGTACAGACCAAAAGTTTGGACACACCTCATTTAAAGATTTTTCTGTATTTTCATGACTATGAAAATTGTACATTCACACTGAAAGCATGAAAACTATGAATTAACACATGTGGAATTATATACTTAACAAAAAAGTGTGAAACAACTGAAAATATGTCTTATATTCTAGGCTCTTCAAAGTAGCCACCTTTTGCTTTGATGACTGCTTTGCAGACTCTTGGCATTTTCTTGATGAGCTTCAAGAGGTAGTCACCGGGAATGGTTTTCACTTCACACGTGTGCCCTGTCAGGTTTAATAAGTGGGATTTCTTGCCTTATAAATGGGGTTGGGACCATCAGTTGTGTTGTGCAGAAGTCTGGTGGATGCACAGCTGATAGTTCTACTGAATAGACTGTTAGAATTTGTATTATGGCAAGAAAAAAGCAGCTAAGTAAAGAAAAACGAGTGGCCATCATTACTTTCAGAAATGAAGGTCAGTCAGTCCGAAAAATTGGGCAAATTTTGAAAGTGTGCCCAAGTGCATTGGCAAAAACCATCAAGCGCTAGAAAGAAACTGGCTCAAATGAGGACTGCCCCAGGAAAGGAAGACAAAGAGTCACCTTTGCTTCTCAGGATAAGTTTATCTGAGTCACCAGCCTCAGAAATCACAGGTTAACAGCTGCTCAGATTAAAGACTAGGTCAATGCCACACAGAGTTCTAGCAGCAGACACATCTCTACAACTATTAAGAGGAGACTTTGTGCAGCAGACCTTCATGGTAAAATAGCTGCTAGGAAACCACTGCTAAGGACAGGCAACAAGCAGAAGAGACTTGTTTGGGCTAAGAACACAAGGAATGGACATTCCTTGGTCTGATGAGTCAAAATTTGAGATCTTTGGTTCCAACCACCGTGTCTTTGTGCAATGCAGAAAAGGTGAACGGATGGACTCTACATGCCTGGTTCCCACCGTGAAGCATGGAGGAGGAGGTGTGATGGTGTGGGGGTGCTTTGCTGGTGACACTGTTGGGGATTTATTCAAAATTGAAGGCATACTGAACCAGCATGGCTACCACAGCATCTTGCAGGGCCATCCGGTTTGCGTTTAGTTGGACCATCATTTATTTTTCAACAGGACAATGACCTCACAACACACCTCCAGGCTGTGTAAGGGCTATTTGACCAAGAAGGAGAGTGATGGGGTGCTAAACCAGATGAGCTGGCCTCCACAGTCACCAGACCTGAACCCAATCGAGATGGTTTGGGGTGAGCTGGACTGCAGAGTGAAGGCCAAAGGGCCAACAAGTGCTAAGCATCTCTGGGAACTCCTTCAAGATTGTTGGAAGACCATTCCCGGTGACTACCTCTTTAAGCTCATCAAGAGAATGCCAAGAGTGTGCAAAGCAGTCATCAAAGCAAAAGGTGGCTACTTTGAAGAACCTAGAATATAAGACATATTTTCAGTTGTTTCACACTTTTTTGTCAAGTATATAATTCCACGTGTGTTAATTCATAGGTTTGATGCCTTCAGTGTGAATGTACAATTTTCATAGTCATGAAAATACAGAAAAATCTTTAAATGAGAAGGTGTGTCCAAACTTTTGGTCTGTATTGTATATATTTATTGGGTGGGAAAAGTGGCTATTTATAGTTAGTGGGGGTGCAGTGGTGGTTTACAATTTAAATTTGGAATGGTGGGTTGCATAATAACTAATTGTATATTAATATTGGGTGCACATTGGTACTCAGCTGCATAGCGCTGATGTCACGACTCTGTTGTTGAGTATCCCAGGACACGGGCTTCTTTCCTGTCCCTATAGCTAGGGGTATACAATGTCACAACTGTTTTGTCAGGTGTCCTGGGACCTGGGGCTCCTTCCCTGTCCGTAACGCTAGGGGCGCCTTAGGTCACCCTGTTCCCTGGATTACGTCTGATGGTGAAGATGCCAGGCCACCTTGCCTTAGCTTCTGAATCTGCCCTTGGTCTGTAACCTTCTCCCACTCAGAGAAGAGGGGAGTAGAAGTGTACCGTAATACACCAACCAGACTAACAAGGTAATAGGAACAGGGGTAACGAAAAATACCAAACATACAAATATACCCACACATACAACAGAGGAATGCAGCGGGGAGTGGAGGATGGAGTTAAACCAAAGTGGGAGAAGAAAGGCAATTATCACACACTCAAAAAACAGCAACAGTCACAAATAAATTCACCAATAAGCACCAACAACAACCAATTTATATAGGAGATGGGAGTGACTAACAGTGCACAGCTGAGAGCCCCACCACTCCAGGAGCTCTCAACTGAGCAGATTAACACCTGCACTGCCAAAATAAGTTTCCATCATTTAATAAGAAGGTGAAGTGCTTCAAATCAGTACAGGAGTAGAAGAAATAAGATGCTGCAGTCTTCTGGCTCCTCTCTGTCACGGTAAACAGTTGAAGTTGGGGAATCTGCTCTGGAAGCCATGCTTGTCATGAATCCCCAATGGCTAGGGATAGCACTGGATAAGCAAAGATAATAAATATCAGACGAGCTCTAGGGTGATGGAACCTGGGCTGACCGCTGCCCTACGCCTGACAAACGCAACTAGAGATAGCCAGGGAGCGTGCCTACGTTGGTTCTAGACGCCACGCACCAGCCTAAGAGCTAACTAGTACTGCAGAGAAAACAAAGACCTCACTTGCCTCCAGAGGAATTAACCCCAAAGATATAGTTGCCCCCCACATGTATTGACGGTGAAATGAGAGGAAGGCACACACATAGAGATGATGTATATAGCTTTAGCAAATAGAGGCCCGCTGAAAACTAGAAAGCAGAATGACACAAAAGGGGACTGAGCGGTCAGCAAAAAACCCTAATCAAAAAAACCATCCTGAGATTACAAGAACCCATGTGCCAACTCATGGCACATGGGGAGAACCTCAGTCCACTAGAGCAACCAGCTAACAAAGAGACATTCTAAGCAAGCTGGACAAAAAACCAAACAACTGAAAATCAGCACTTAGCTTATCCTGAAAGATCTGGGAGCAGGTAGGCAGGAACCAAACAGAGTACATCTGAACACATTGATAGCCGGCAAGGGAAATGACAGAAAGGCCAGGTAAAATAGGAAACACCCAGCCTCTGATGGACAGATGGAAACCAAAGGCCGCAACCCACCAAAGTCACCCAGTACCAGCAGTAACCACCAGAGGGAGCCCGCAAACAGAATCCACAACAGTACCCCCCCCTTGAGGAGGGGTCACCGAACCCTCACGAGAACCCCCAGGGCGATCAGGGTGAGCTCTATGGAAGGCGCGAACCAAATCAGTCGCATGAACATCGGAGGCGACCACCCAGGAATTGTCCTCCTGACCATAACCCTTCCACTTAACCAAATACTGGAGTTTGCGTCTGGAAACACGAGAATCCAAGATCTTTTCAACAACATACTCCAATTCTCCCTCCACCAGCACCGGAGCAGGAGGCTCGACCGAAGGAACAACAGGCACCTCATACCTCCGCAACAACAACCGATGGAACACATTATGAATAGCGAACGATGCTGGGAGATCCAAACGGAAGGATACAGGGTTAAGAATCTCCGAGATCCTATAAGGACCGATGAACCGAGGCTTGAACTTAGGAGAAGAGACCTTCATAGGGACAAAACGAGAAGACAACCACACCAAGTCCCCAACAAGAAGTCGGGGACCCACGCGGCGACGGCGATTAGCAAACTGCTGAGTCTTCTCCTGAGATAACTTCAAATTGTCCACCACCTGATTCCAAATGTGATGTAGCCTGTCCACCACCACGTCCACTCCAGGACAATCCGAAGACTCCACCTGACCAGAGGAAAAACGAGGATGAAACCCCGAATTACAAAAAAAAGGAGAGACCAACGTGGCCGAACTAGCCCGATTATTAAGAGCAAACTCGGCCAGTGGCAAAAAAGCAACCCAGTCATCCTGATCAGCAGAAACAAAACACCTCAAATAAGTTTCCAAGGTCTGATTAGTTCGCTCCGTCTGGCCATTCGTCTGAGGATGGAATGCAGACGAGAAAGACAAATCAATGCCCATCTTGGCACAAAACGTCCGCCAAAATCTAGACACAAACTGGGATCCCCTGTCCGAAACGATATTCTCCGGAATCCCATGCAAACGAACCACGTTCTGAAAAAACAAAGGAACCAACTCAGAGGAGGAGGGCAACTTAGGCAAGGGCACCAAATGAACCATCTTAGAAAAGCGGTCACACACAACCCAGATAATGGACATTTTCTGTGAAACCGGGAGTTCAGAAATAAAATCCATGGAAATGTGCGTCCAAGGCCTCTTCGGGATGGGCAAGGATAACAACAACCCACTAGCCCGTGAACAGCAAGGCTTAGCTCGAGCACACACTTCACAAGACTGCACAAAAGTACGCACATCCCTAGACAAGGAAGGCCACCAAAAAGACCTGGCCACCAAGTCTCTTGTACCAAATATTCCAGGATGACCAGCCAACACAGAAGAATGGACCCCGGAGATGACTCTACTGGTCCAATCATCCGGAACAAACAGTCTTTCTGGTGGACATCGATCCGGTTTATCCACCTGAAACTCCTGCAATGCGCGTCGCAAGTCTGGGGATACGGCGGACAATATTACCCCATCCCTAAGGATACCAGCAGGCCCAGTGTCTCCAGGAGAGTCAGGCACAAAACTCCTGGAAAGAGCATCTGCCTTCACATTCTTTGAACCTGGCAGGTATGAAACCACAAAATTGAAACGAGAAAAAAATAACGACCAACGAGCCTGTCTAGGATTCAAACGCCTGGCAGACTCAAGGTAAATGAGATTCTTGTGATCAGTCAAGACCACCACGCGATGTTTAGCACCCTCAAGCCAATGACGCCACTCCTCAAATGCCCACTTCATGGCCAAAAGCTCCCGATTACCCACATCATAATTGCGCTCGGCGGGCGAGAATTTTCTAGAGAAGAAAGCACATGGCTTCATCACCGAGCCATTAGAACTTCTCTGTGACAAAACCGCCCCCGCTCCAATCTCGGAAGCATCAACCTCCACCTGGAAAGGAAGTGAAACATCTGGTTGACACAACACAGGAGCAGAAGAAAACCGGCGCTTAAGTTCCCGAAAAGCCTCCACGGCCGCAGGAGACCAATCAGCAACATCAGCACCCTTTTTAGTCAAATCAGTCAAAGGTTTAACAATACTGGAAAAATTAGCAATGAACCGACGATAAAAATTAGCAAACCCCAAGAACTTCTGAAGGCTCTTAACAGATGTAGATTGTATCCAGTCACAAATAGCCTGAACCTTAACGGGATCCATCTCAATAGTAGAAGGAGAAAAAATGTACCCCAAAAAAGAAATCTTCTGGACTCCGAAGAGACACTTTGAGCCCTTCACAAACAGAGAATTGGCCCGCAAAACCTGAAACACCTTCCTGACCTGAAGAACATGAGACTCCCAGTCATCAGAAAACACCAAAATATCATCCAAATACACAATCATAAACTTATCCAGATATTCACGGAAAATATTGTGCATAAAGGACTGAAAGACTGACGGAGCATTGGAGAGTCCAAAAGGCATTACCAAATACTCAAAATGGCCCTCAGGCGTATTAAATGCGGTTTTCCACTCATCACCCTGTTTTATCCGCACCAGATTATACGCACCACGAAGATCTATTTTAGTGAACCACCTAGCCCCCTTAATGCGAGCAAACAAATCAGTAAATAATGGCAATGGATACTGGTATTTGACTGTAATCTTATTCAGAAGGCGATAATCTATACAAGGCCTCAGGGAACCATCTTTTTTTGCCACAAAAAAAAAACCTGCTCCCAGAGGGGACGAAGATGGACGAATATGTCCCTTTTCCAAGGACTCCTTAATATAATTCCGCATAGCAGTATGCTCTGGCAGTGACAGATTAAATAAACGACCCTTAGGGAACTTACTGCCAGGAATCAATTCTATAGCACAGTCACACTCTCTATGGGGAGGGAGCGAATTGAGCTTAGGCTCCTCAAAAACATCCCTATAATCCGACAAAAACGCAGGGATCTCCGAAGGAGTAGATGAAGCGATAGAAATCGGAGGTGCATCATCATGAACCCCCTGACATCCCCAGCTTAGCACAGACATTGTTTTCCAGTCCAGGACAGGATTATGAGTTTGTAACCATGGCAGACCAAGCACTAGTACATCATGTAAATTATACAGTACAAGGAAGCGAATCACCTCCTGATGAACGGGAGTCATGCGCATGGTCACTTGTGTCCAATACTGCGGTTTATTCATAGCCAATGGTGTAGAATCAATTCCTTTTAGAGGAATAGGAACTTCCAGAGGCTCTAGACTAAAACCGCAGCGTTTAGCAAATGACCAATCCATAAGACTCAGGGCAGAGCCTGAATCCACATAGGCATCGACGGAAATGGAAGACAGTGAAAAAATCAGAGTCACAGACAAAATGAACTTAGACTGCAGAGTATCAATGGCAAAAGATTTATCAACCCTTTTTGTGCGTTTAGAGCATGCTGATATAACATGAGCTGAATCACCACAATAAAAACACAAACCATTTTTCCGCCTATAATTTTGCCGTTCACTTCTGGACTGAATTCTATCACATTGCATAGTCTCAGGTGCCTGTTCAGAAGACACCGCCAACTGGTGCACGGGTTTGTGCTCCCGTAAACACCGATCAATCTGAATGGCCATAGCCATAGACTCATTCAGACCTGTAGGCGCAGGGAACCCCACCATAATATCCTTAATGGCCTCAGAAAGACCGTAACCATTTCCGAAATTTCTGACAATATATTTCCGCTTCATCATGCCCCTGAGAGAGGGCTAATAAAGCCTTTTCAGCCTGAATCTCTAGGTTAGGTTCCTCATAGAGCAATCCCAATGCCAGAAAAAACGCATCCACACTGAGCAATGCAGGATCCCCTGGTGCCAATGCAAATGCCCAATTCTGAGGGTCGCCCCGTAGGAACGATATAACAATCTTGACCTGTTGAGCAGGGTCTCCAGAGGAGCGAGATTTCAAAGAGAGAAACAATTTACAATTGTTCCTGAAATTCAGGAAGGTAGATCTATCTCCAGAAAAAAACTCTGGAATAGGAATGCTAGGTTCAGACATGGGAGTGTGAACCACGAAATCCTGTATGTTTTGAACCTTTGCCGCGAGATTACTCAGGCTGGAAGCCAAACTCTGGACATCCATGATAAACAGCTAAGATCAGAGCCATTCAAGGGTTAAGAGGAGGTAAGAAGCAGCTAGACAGCAATTAAGGGCTAGGCAGCAAAACTCTGAAGGAAAAAAAAAAAAAAAATTTCCCTTGAACACTTCTTTTTCTCCTGCTTCAGCCCAAACAATTAACACTTTGTGGGCCGGCTATACTGTCATGAATCCCCAATGGCTAGGGATAGCACTGGATAAGCAAAGATAATAAATATCGGACGAGCTCTAGGGTGATGGAACCTGGGCTGACCGCTGCCCTACGCCTGACAAACGCAACTAGAGATAGCCAGGGAGCGTGCCTACGTTGGTTCTAGACGCCACGCACCAGCCTAAGAGCTAACTAGTACTGCAGAGAAAACAAAGACCTCACTTGCCTCCAGAGGAATTAACCCCAAAGATATAGTTGCCCCCCACATGTATTGACGGTGAAATGAGAGGAAGGCACACACATAGAGATGATGTATATAGCTTTAGCAAATAGAGGCCCGCTGAAAACTAGAAAGCAGAATGACACAAAAGGGGACTGAGCGGTCAGCAAAAAACCCTAATCAAAAAAACCATCCTGAGATTACAAGAACCCATGTGCCAACTCATGGCACATGGGGAGAACCTCAGTCCACTAGAGCAACCAGCTAACAAAGAGACATTCTAAGCAAGCTGGACAAAAAACCAAACAACTGAAAATCAGCACTTAGCTTATCCTGAAAGATCTGGGAGCAGGTAGGCAGGAACCAAACAGAGCACATCTGAACACATTGATAGCCGGCAAGGGAAATGACAGAAAGGCCAGGTAAAATAGGAAACACCCAGCCTCTGATGGACAGATGGAAACCAAAGGCCGCAACCCACCAAAGTCACCCAGTACCAGCAGTAACCACCAGAGGGAGCCCGCAAACAGAATCCACAACACATGCTCTAGAGAACAGTTATTTTATGCAGAGACGTGTCCTTGCTGGAAGAAGTGATGGCGGTCTGCACTGGATGAAGAAGAAAAGCAAAAATGAAGGACTTTAATTAGAGACGTCACTGGTAAGTCAGTGTGTTACCTGTCTACTTACACTATACACTATTTAGCATATACAGAGCTCCTATGTTTAATGTCACTGGTGATCACTGTATTACCTGTATAATGACACTATATGCAGAACTCCTGTATATAATGTAACTGATGACTACTGCATTATCTGTACACTGACACTATATACAGAACTCCTGTGTATAAAGTCACTGGTGATCACTGTGTTACCTGTACACTATACACTATATACAGAGTTCCTATATATAATGTCACTGGTTATCACTGTATAACCTGTTACACTGACACTTTATGAAGAACTCCTGTGTATAGTGTCACTGGTGATCACTATATTACCTGTAAAATAACACTATAAACAGAGCTCCTATGTACAATGACACCGCAAGTAATATTAATTGTGCGATTTTTTTTTATTCATGATCAGTATTGTAGAATTTGGTCACTATGTGGTTGTAATTTGTGGTATGGTCATGTGGTGGTATTTGTTCCTTTTATGTGGTATTATTCAATCACTATGTGGTGGAAATATGTGGCTCGCTCGTTTTGTGACAGTATTTTTTCATTGTTTGTGGTATTATTGATCATTTAAAAAATATATGCGACTCATTCCCTTAACGAAAAATTAAAAAAAATTACCTAAAAGGAGTATAGAGTAAGGCACGGCCAAAAGAGTCTTCTTGTCTTGGTGGTTGCTTGTAAAATCTTTTGGCCAAAATAAAATCTGAAGGCTATGTATGTGATCTGGTGTTCGATGGGAACTCTTAATGTGTGATATGTGATGACGTGGTGCAGAAGTGGAGTTTTTCCAAGTTCCAAGAGTGAAGGGGTGGAGCCTGGGGGAGTCTAAAGGGGACTCATAAATGTTGCTCGCTAGGGACCCTGAAATTTCTAGTGGCAGACCTGAATATGTTTGAGTCCCTGAGGCATGTTTTGTGGCTGTTAGACAGCAGCAATAGAGCTGTAAGTGCAATGTCCAAATCCACTGCACTTGCAGCTCATTAACATACAACTTCAACTGTGGATTTTTCTAAAACAGAAGAATGGATTTCTATAAGAAAGAAAAGGATGTAATCAACATGATAGCTCCTTTATATGCATGACATTAGTTTAGTTTAGGGTACAAAATCCTGATGGTGGGTTCTCTTTGAAATAAGGAATTACAAAGCCACAGAGCTGTATATGACAGCACAAAAATCCAAATTCATTTACTTAAAAATGCATTTTGTTAGCGTTTTCAAACATCAATAACAACTAATATAATACATTGTACAAACAAAACTATCAGACTATGCAGGATTCATTTTTAGTCTGTAATCATAAGTCTGCATAGGAGCAATGTAGAAAAAACTGCAATATATTTGAAATCAAGATGACGTTCTAAGCTACTTCATTGTTTGGATGCATTAATAAGAAAATGATTAACAAAGTTCACATAGTCTTTAAAAAATAGTCTTCATTGGAGTACCACATTGATGGCCCATATTTCATAGTCCCTTAGGAATAGAAGATTTTTATTACCGATGCTGAACCCGAAAATGCTTCTTAGGCTATGCTCACATGATCAGTTTCTCCACATATGTGAAAAACAGACTAATTAGTCTGATCACACTTTGATTAGAGTGTCATCAGTTTTTCTCATATGTGAAGAGAGAAAAAAAAATTTCCACCTTGTACTTTCTGTTAATCCATGAAACTGGGACCACACTCGGATCTTATCCAATTTCTTTCAGGAACCCATAGACTTGCGTTGCTGATTTTGATCCTAACTATTGGATCAAAATCGGATACAGTGGGGCAAAAAAGTATTTAGTCAGTCAGCAATAGTGCAAGTTCCACCACTTAAAAAGATGAGAGGCGTCTGTAATTTACATCATAGGTAGACCTCAACTATGGGAGACAAACTGAGAAAAAAAAATCCAGAAAATCACATTGTCTGTTTTTTTATCATTTTATTTGCATTTTATGGTGGAAAATAAGTATTTAGTCAGAAACAAACAATCAAGATTTCTGGCTCTCACAGACCTGTAACTTCTTCTTTAAGAGTCTCCTCTTTCCTCCACTCATTACCTGTAGTAATGGCACCTGTTTAAACTTGTTATCAGTATAAAAAGACACCTGTGCACACCCTCAAACAGTCTGACTCCAAACTCCACTATGGTGAAGACCAAAGAGCTGTCAAAGGACACCAGAAACAAAATTGTAGCCCTGCACCAGGCTGGGAAGACTGAATTTGCAATAGCCAACCATCTTGGGGTGAAGAAATCAACAGTGGGAGCAATAATTAGAAAATGGAAGACATACAAGACCACTGATAATCTCCCTCGATCTGGGGCTCCACGCAAAATCCCACCCCGTGGGGTCAGAATGATCACAAGAACGGTGAGCAAAAATCCCAGAACTACGCGGGGGGACCTAGTGAATGAACTGCAGAGAGCTGGGACCAATGTAACAAGGCCTACCATAAGTAACACACTACGCCACCATGGACTCAGATCCTGCAGTGCCAGACGTGTCCCACTGCTTAAGCCAGTACATGTCCGGGCCCGTCTGAAGTTTGCTAGAGAGCATTTGGATGATCCAGAGGAGTTTTGGGAGAATGTCCTATGGTCTGATGAAACCAAACTGGAACTGTTTGGTAGAAACACAACTTGTCGTGTTTGGAGGAAAAAGAATACTGAGTTGCATCCATCAAACACCATACCTACTGTAAAGCATGGTGGTGGAAACATCATGCTTTGGGGCTGTATCTCTGCAAAGGGGCCAGGACGACTGATCCGGGTACATGAAAGAATGAATGGGGCCATGTATTGTGAGATTTTGAGTGCAAACCTCCTTCCATCAGCAAGGGCATTGAAGTTGAAACGTGGCTGGGTCTTTCAACATGACAATGATCCAAAGCACACCGCCAGGGCAACGAAGGAGTGGCTTCGTAAGAAGCATTTCAAGGTCCTGGAGTGGCCTAGCCAGTCTCCAGATCTCAACCCTATCGAAAACCTTTGGAGGGAGTTGAAAGTCCGTGTTGCCAAGCGAAAAGCCAAAAACATCACTGCTCTAGAGGAGATCTGCATGGAGGAATGGGCCAAAATACCAACAACAGTGTGTGGCAACCTTGTGAAGACTTACAGAAAACGTTTGACCTCTGTCATTGCCAACAAAGGCTATATTACAAAGTATTGAGATTAAATTTTGTTTCTGACCAAATACTTATTTTCCACCATAAAATGCAAATAAAATGATAAAAAAACAGACAATGTGATTTTCTGGATTTTTTTTTCTCAGTTTGTCTCCCATAGTTGAGGTCTACCTATGATGTAAATTACAGACGCCTCTCATCTTTTTAAGTGGTGGAACTTGCACTATTGCTGACTGACTAAATACTTTTTTGCCCCACTGTATGTCTCAGATTTTTTCCATGGACCACTTGGTCCTAGGCAAAAAATCTGACATATGCACAGCCCTATAGGATATCATATGTAGGGGTGCTAACCATGAAAACCATGGATAGCAGTCATGTGAGATAATCAGTCATGTTAATGACCCATAAAGGTACGTTCCCATTATGAGCTTTTGATGAGTTTTTGATGTTGCAGATTTTTCTACACCCAATAAGTAAAAAAGGTTTCTTGCATTTTTTTCGAAAATATGCAGCTTAAAAAACTAACCAAAAAATCATTATGGGAATGTAGCCTTAGTGTAATTTCACAAGTGCCTTTAATTTTACTGATCAGTGGAGGTCTGGAGGGGTTGGACACACTGACACTTCAATGATGGCTTTTCCTAAATCAATGCTTTACTCATGAAAAATGTATTTACCAAAATTACAGAGGTACTTGTTTAAAGAAATGTTCTAGTTCCATAACATTTAAATTCTAAAAAAAGCAAAGGCATCATCACAGCTGAAATTTTATAAAAAAGTTAATGAAGACAATGAAAATATTTTTAATGCAGAATGTAAGTAGAAGTTATTATCTGAGATCTGTGTGTAGATCTGCATGAAATGACTTGGCATTCACGGCCGGTAGAGTGCAAAAATGAATGCAGCACAGGGAATAACTATATAACTGAAAGTATGATCATGCGCATAATAATGAAGAACTTTCCCAAGAGCACGGTATGTGAATCATTTACAATTCCACACGTCTTATATGCTGATGCTATCAGTAAGATCATGATGTGCCCATATGTATTAATAGCCACTACAACCCTGAGGATATAGGTAAGTACAAATGAGCTTTCAGTCAACATTCCAGTATTTTTGTAGGTTTATACTCATAGGTCCTGCTTTAATTTAATTTAATGTTCTTGAATTATATAATGAACTCAATCTGCATTTTCAGCCTTAGCTAGTTTCCCGTAGTTGTTTGGGCTTGGACTTGTGAATAACGGAACAGCCTACCACCAATTTTACATTATTACCCTGTCCTTATTCTATACTTTATGATTATAATCACATCCACTTGTTTATAATGGGGCCCATTATACTGTATGTAGCAATATATAAGACCATTATATACTGCATGGAACATTATATGGGGCCCATTATACTGTATGGAACATTATATGGCACCCTTTATACTGTATGGAGCAATATACACTGCTCAAAAAAATAAAGGGAACACTTAAACAACAGAATATAACTCCAAGTAAATCAAACTTCTGTGAAATCAAACTGTCCACTTAGGAAGCAACACTGTTTGACAATCAATTTCACATGATGTTGTGCAAATGGAATAGACAACAGATGGAAATTATTGGCAATTATCAAGACACACTCAATAAAGGAGTGATTCTGCAGGTGGGGACCACAGACCACATCTCAGTACCAATGCTTTCTGGCTGATGTTTTGGTCACTTTTGAATGTTGGTTGTGCTTTCACACTCGTGGTAGCATGAGACAGACTCTACAACCCACACAAGGGGCTCAGGTAGTGCAGCTCATCCAGGATGGCAAATCAATGCAAACTGTGGCAAGAAGGTTTGCTGTGTGTCAGCGTAGTGTCCAGAGGCTGGAGGCACTCCCAGGAAACAGGCCAGTTGGATCAGCCTGTAACTTCATTTTCCACTTTGAATTTGAGCATTATTCCAACTCCGGACCTCCGTGGGATATTAGTTGTGATTTACGTTGATAATTTTTAGGTTTTATTGTTCTCAACACATTCCACTATGTAGTGAATAAAGATTTACAACTGGAATATTTCATTTAGCGATATCTAGGATGTGGGATTTTAGTGTTCCCTTTATTTTTTTGAGCAGTGTATTTGGCCATTATGCTGTTTGAAGTAATTTAAGTGGCCCATTATACTGTATGGAACAATATATGGGGCCCATTATACTATATTGAGCAATATATGGGACCCATTATACTGTATGGAGGACTGTATGGTGCTCATAATTCTGTATGGAGGACTATGTGATGTCCATAATATTGCATGGAGGACTATGTGGTACCCATAATACTGTCTGGAGGACGACACTGTCTGGTCTAAAATTATAAGTCTGCAATCACTCTGTGTGCTGTGTACTTCGAGAATTCACCAGTTCTGAGCTATTTTAGAATTTACAATGCATATCACTCATGTAATGTAAGAAATAAGTGAAATCTTTGGCATTGTACTAAACTTATATTTCTCATCTGTGCATCATGAATCGTGGTATGTGTTAAAGGGTCCCACTGAATCTCTTTCATGAAAAAATGTATTTTTACCACCTTAATGTTTCCAACTTCTGAACAGGCCGCTATAGTTGGAAGACTTTAAGGCTGTTATTTGGCCATGAATTGCCATCGCAAACATCAGAACCACACGATCAAGATCTCAAAGTGCCGATGAGGTTAAATAAAAAGCCCCTGCACTCCGTTAACCATCTAGATGCTGTAGTCATTATTTACAGCAGTATTTGAGGGGTTAAACGGCCATGGTCGGTGCCAACACTGATCGTGACTAATGCAGCAAGTTGTGAGCTATAATGCACAGCTGATAGTCGCTGGATTGTCACCCATAGGGGGATGCTAATCTCTTGTATCGCAGATCAGTTTTAAGTCATATTGATGGTCATTAAGAGGAAAATTTATTAGATTTGTGCTAGATCAACGTAGGGTCAGTGTGCTAGACTAAACTACAGCCATCTGAATGAGGCCATATAAGTCAACTATTCAGGTGCTTGACTAATGCTCACCATACATTTTAGACAGCTGTACGAACTCTCCCATACACAGGATCTCTCGCTCTCCTGAGTGCTCCTGTGTTCTCTATGAGAGCGTTTCTGCCAGCCATCTCCGGCGGCAGCTTATCTATTAGGGAAAAAAAAAAAAAGTATCTCCAGTTGCAAATTGGACACGCTGAACCTTTTTACCCCCAACAATCCTCAGTCAGAGGCACCCATGCACATTAGACTGTCAGTCGAACCCTGTCGATTTCAACTGGTTTGGCCAATTTTAATCTTATGTGTATGGGTGTCTTATCTACTATGTAAAGGGTATGTGCACATGATGTCTTTAGACTTGTGCCAAAGCCAACGAGTCTGTCGTTTTTTTCTAACATCTTTTGGCCGCCAGGTTTTTTAAATTGAAATTGTATTCAATAAACTGAAGTATAGAGTGCTAACATTTTTAACAGTTTGTCGTCTTTGGGAACCTGAGAAAAGAAGCTCAAAATACTAAACATATGCACAGCAAGTTGTTTTTACACTGCAGTATACATATATGTGCATTCCTTTCAATGTTTTATTTAACATTGAACACCCGAAAAAGACGTCATTTGCGCATACTCTTAGTCTAATTTACCAGTAGGGGCGTGACCACTTAAAGTATCAAGATTTCCACTGCTCCTGAGTCCAGCAGCGGCTGATGCTCTGTACACTTTTTCACCTGACACTCGACTTTGGGCATTGGAGATATAGACTTGTGTGCACCTGTTTGATCATGGAAACTCATTTCAATCAGCACATTGAGGGTATGTGCACAAGTCAGGATTTCTTGCAGAAATTTCCTGAAGAAAACCGGAAGTTTTCTGCAAGAAATCCGCATTTTTTTTTGCATTTTTTTCCTGTTTTTTTCGTGGTTTTTTTAGCATTTTGCAAGCGAAATTAGCTTGCAGAATGCTAAAGTTTTCCAAGCGATCTGTAGCATCGCTTGGAAAACAGACTGACAGGTTGGTCACACTTGTCAAACATAGTGTTTAACAAGTGTGACTAACTTTTTACTATAGATCCTGCTTATGCAGCATCAATAGTAAAAGATAGAATGTTTAAAAATAATTAAAAAAAATAAAAAAAATGGTTATACTCACCTGCAGACAGCCGATCTCCTCAGCGGCGTCCGTTCCTATAGATGGTGTGTGTGCAGGACCTTCCATGATGTCGCGGTCACGAGCGGTCACGCGACCAATCAGAAGACCGCGACGTCATCACAGGTCCTTCACACACACCATCTATAGGAACGGAAGCGGCAGCATGCACCGATGAGGCTGGTTTCACACTTGCGTTTTGATCTGCAGCGTTTTAGCGCTAAAAAACGCATGAGTTTTTTTTTCTATACTTAACATTAAAAAACGCATGCGTTTTTTAGCGTGCGTTTTGACGCGTTTTCGGCAATGCATGCGTTTTTGACGCGTGTGTTCATTTGCAGAAATGCAACATGTAGTATGCGTTTATTCGCGGCAAAAAAATGCATTGCTGTCTATTTAAGGCTACGTTCACATTTGCGTTGTGCACCGCAGCGTCGGCGCCGCAACGCACAACGCAAACAAAAACGCAGCAAAACGCATGCACAACGCTGCATTTTGCGCCGCATGCGTCCTTTTTTTCATTGATTTTGGACGCAGCAAAAATGTAACTTGCTGCGTCCTCTGCGCCCGGACGCAGGCGCCGCAGGGACGCATGTGGCGCAAAACGCAAGTGCGACGCATGTCCATGCGCCCCCATGTTAAATATAGGGGCGCATGACGCATGCGGCGACGCTGCGGCGCCCGACGCTGCGGCCAGGGCCGGACTTAGCCCAAAAGGCGCCCTGTGCGAGACTGCAAGACGGCGCCCCCCCCCCCCCCCAAACTTTGAAAGAAAACAATAACGCTTTAGTATTGACAACACGTTTACTTAGAAAACTTGTGTTTCCCTGCAAAACACTTCAAGAATATCCAAATACACTAATACTGCAATAACGGGAGTTATAAAGTGCTTTAAAGCGGTCCAAAAGTTTAAAAAATGACTCTCGGTCTACAGCCCTATCGAGTCAGGGGCATCCCATTAAGGGTTTCCCCACCATCTGGGTGTCCTCGCAAACCCCCGAACGGCATACCTGCCGCTCACTTACTTCCGGTCCGCATCGCACCCCACCTGCTGCCGTCCGTCTGCAACGCCTCTCCTCGCTGGCAGTCACCCCTGCACTCTGATTGGCTGTCTGCCTGACGCTCACAGCCAATCGGAGCGCAGAGATGACGGCCAGAATGGAGAGGCGTTCCGGATGGGTGGCAGCAGGTCAGGTGCCGTGTGCAATTTGCAATGACGTTGACGGTTCTCCTGGCTCCAATGGAATTGTGTCCATACCGCTCCTTATTTCACATTCTTGCTGCGGAACATCTGAAGTCGATTCCTCAGCAGTGCTCGGTACATTGGTGCCACCACCATGTTCAGAAGATTTTACAAACAGTCTTTTTAAAGCCCCTGCTTGCTTTTGAATTGCCTGCTCTGCTAAGGCCTTTCGCTTCCTGTTCTGTGCACCAGACGCTTTCTTAGGGCTCATCTTGCCTGACAAATGCTATTCCTCCCTGGAAAGGTTAGGTGTGGACCAAAGGTCTTATTAGTGCAGTCCACAGGCTACTATCTATCACCATCTATCTACTCATTTAAACCTAGGGTGGCAGAGGTGAGCAGGTGATAAGTAACTAGAAACATGTAAGACTTTGTAAATTCCACAAATGAATCCCCCCATTCCCCCCCGCCGCCCCCCCTGGACAATTGGCAGCTTTGTAAATTCATACCTCCCAACTTTTGAGGAAGGGAAAGAGGGACAAAGTCAGCGGCGCGCGTAGCGCGCCGCTGCAAATTTTAGGCCACACCTCTGACCACACCCATTTCACAACTAGCCACGCCCCAACCCCATTTAGCACTTCTGATCACAATGTTTCGTAAACAATAATTATGAACAAAAAAAATATGGCCACACACGACGCTCCATAGTGTACAATGGCCACACACGACGCTCCATAGTGTACAATGGCCACACACGACGCTCCATACTGTACAATGGCCACATACGACGCTCCATACTGTACAATGGCCACACACGACGCTCCATACTGTATAATGACCACACACGATGCTCCATACTGTATAATGGCCACACACGACGCTCCATACTGTACAATGGCCACACACGACGCTCCATGCTGTACAATGGCCACACATGACGCTCCATAGTGTACAATGGCCACACACGACGCTCCATACTGTACAATGGCCACACACGACGCTCCATACTATACAATGGCCACACACGACGCTCCATACTGTATAATGACCACACACGATGCTCCATACTGTATAATGGCCACACACGACGCTCCATACTGTACAATGGCCACACACGACGCTCCATGCTGTACAATGGCCACACATGACGCTCCATAGTGTACAATGGCCACACACGACGCTCCATACTGTACAATGGCCACACACGACGCTCCATACTATACAATGGCCACACACGACGCTCTATACTGTACAATGGCCACACACGACGCTCCATAGTGTACAATGGCCACACACGACGCTCCATGCTGTACAATGGCCACACATGACGCTCCATAGTGTACAATGGCCACACACGACGCTCCATACTGTACAATGGCCACACACGACGCTTCATAGTGTACAATGGCCACACACGACGCTCCATAGTGTACAATGGCCACACATGATGCTCCATACTGTATAATGGCCGCACATGACGCTCCATACTGTATAATGACCGCACATGATGCTCCATACTGTATAATGACCCCACATGATGCTCCATACTGTATAATGACCCCACATGATGCTCCATACTGTATAATGACCGCACATGATGCTCCATACTGTATAATGACTGCACATGAGGCTCCATACTGTATACTGGCTGCACATGATGCTCCATATTGTATAATGACCGCACATGATGCTCCGTACCGTATATTGGCCGCACATGATACTTCGTACCATATAATGGCCACACATAGCTACTCCTACACACGCGGCTGCGCTCCGTACACTTTGCACACACGGTTCCGCTCCGTACACACGCGCTCCGCTCCATACACCTCGTACACATTCAGCTCCGCTCCGTACACCTCATACACACGGCTCCGCTCCGTACACCTCGCACACACACGGCTCCGCTCCGTACACCTCGCACACACACGGCTCCGCTCCGCACACCTCGCACACACGGCTCCGCTCCGTACACCTCGCACACACACGGCTCCGCTCCGTACACCTCGCACACACACGGCTCCGCTCCGCACACCTCGCACACACGGCTCCGCTCCGTACACCTCGCACACACACGGCTCCGCTCCGTACACCTCGCACACACACGGCTCCGCTCTGCACACCTCGCACACACACGGCTCCGCTCCCCACACCTCGCACACACACAGCTCTGCTACATCCACACTGTACACCTCCTGACCCCACACACAGCCATTACTTACCTCATCCTGCAGCGGCAAGTTGCCAACCAGCACAACTTCGGAGGTCACGATCATGTGACCCCTGACTCCTCCCCTCCTGTGACCTCATCACAGGTCCTGTGCACAGAAAGCAGGCGGGCAGCCATACGGAACACAGGCGCAGCTCAGCTCTTCGGTCCTCCTCTGCTCTGTTCTCTTCTTCCTTTCCGGGAACAGAGCGGCGGCGCCCAGGGACGTGTGACGTCATGTCACACGCTGTGCACACAGCCAATCTCTCCCCGCTGGGGACAGCAGTAGGCGGAACTAAAGTTCCCTACGTGCTGTCCCTGCCCGGCGGGGAGAAAGGCTTGTGCGTGTGACATAACGTCACATGCACAAAGCCGAGCGCCCGCTGGGAGTGGGACAGCGGCGGCGGGCGCCACAATAGGTGCGAGCGCCCTCGGGCCAGCCGATGATTAACTGCTAATTAAATCAAAGGCTCAAATCGGCGCCCTATGCCTTCTAGTAAGCCTTGGCGCCCTGTGCGGCCGCACAGGTCGCACAGGGCAAAGGCCGGCCCTGGCTGCGGCGCCGACCGCAAATGTGAACGTAGCCTAAACGCATGCATTTTTAAGCACATGCGTTTGCTTGCGTTAAAAACGCATGCGTTTTTTGCCGAAAAACACAAGAAAACACAAGAAAAATCAAGAAAACCCTATCCCTAACCCTAACCCTAAACACAAGAAAAAACAAGAAAACCCTAACCCTAAACACAAGAAAAAACAAGAAAACCCTAACCCTAGGGTTACTAGGGATCCTAACCCTAAACCTAACCCTAACCCTAAGGTTAGGATCCCTAGTAACCCTAGGGATCCTAACCCTAACCCTAGGGATCCTAACCCTAACCCTTAGGGTTAGGATCCTGTCATGATCTCTGCAAGCAGAGATCATAGCAAGCCTATAGAGGGACAAGCTCTCGGAAGATGGAACTATACTGACCATGAACTAAGCCTGCCGCGCAACTAGAAATAGCCAGGTAGCATTTCCTATTTATCGCTAGATGCCCAGCTCTGGCCTAAGACCTAAATAGCTAGCAGAGGGAAATATAAGACCTGGCTCACCTCTAGAGAAATATTCCAAAGAAGACAGTAGCCCCCCACATATAATGACGGTGAGTTCAGATGAAACAACAAACGCAGCAGGAAAATAGTCTTAGCAAATTTGAGGTCCGCTTACTAGATAGCAGAAGACAGATAGTATACTTTCATGGTCAGCAGAAAAACACTAACAAAACACCATCCAGAGATTACCTTAAACTCTGGCATTAACTCATAACGCCAGAGTAGCAATCCCTGATCAACGAGAGCTTTCCAGACACAGTAACAAAACTTCAGCTGTGAACTGGAACAAATAGGCAAAACAAAACATGGACAAAAGTCCAACTTATCTAGTAGTTGTCTAGAAGCAGGAACAAGCACTGAGAGGCATCAGATAACATTGGTGACCGGCAAGAAACCACCAGAGAAATGAGCTTAAATAGCGACACCCACTACTGATGGAATCAGGTGAAACAGGAAAGAGGATGACAAGTCCAATTCCACAAGCGGCCACCGGGGGAGCCCAGAATCCAAATTCACAACAGTACCCCCCCCTCAAGGAGGGGGCACCGAACCCTCACCAGATCCACCAGGGCGACCAGGATGAGCCCTATGGAAGGCACGAACAAGATCAGAAGCATGAACATCAGATGCATTGACCCAAGAATTATCCTCCTGGCCGTAACCCTTCCAGTTGACCAGATACTGGAGTTTCCGTCTGGAAACACGAGAGTCCAAAATTTTCTCCACAACGTACTCCAACTCACCCTCAACCAACACCGGAGCAGGAGGCTCAACTGAAGGCACAACAGGTACCTCATACCTGCGCAATAACGACCGATGAAAAACGTTATGAATGGAAAAGGACGCAGGGAGGTCCAAACGGAAAGAAACAGGATTAAGAATCTCCAATATTCTATAAGGGCCGATGAACCGAGGTTTAAACTTAGGAGAAGAGACCCTCATAGGGACAAAACGAGAAGACAACCACACTAAATCTCCAACACAAAGCCGAGAACCAACACGACGATGACGGTTGGCAAAACGCTGAGTCTTCTCCTGGGACAACTTCAAATTGTCCATAACCTGCCCCCAGATGTGATGCAATCTCTCCACCACCGCATCCACTCCAGGACAATCCGAGGATTCCACCTGACCGGAGGAAAATCGAGGGTGAAACCCCGAATTACAGAAAAACGGGGACACCAAGGTGGAAGAACTGGCCCGATTATTGAGGGCGAACTCTGCCAATGGCAAAAAAGCAACCCAATCATCCTGGTCAGCAGAGACAAAACACCTCAGATATGTCTCAAGGGTCTGATTAGTCCGCTCGGTCTGGCCATTAGTCTGAGGGTGAAAAGCAGATGAAAAAGACAAATCTATGCCCATCCTAGCACAGAATGCCCGCCAAAATCTAGACACAAATTGGGTACCTCTGTCAGAAACAATATTCTCAGGAATACCGTGCAATCGGACAACATTCTGAAAAAACAGAGGAACCAACTCAGAAGAAGAAGGCAACTTGGGCAGAGGAACCAAATGGACCATTTTAGAGAAACGGTCACAGACCACCCAGATGACAGACATCCTCTGGGAAACAGGCAGATCTGAAATAAAATCCATCGAGATGTGTGTCCAAGGCCTCTTAGGAATAGGCAAGGGCAACAGCAGTCCGCTAGCCCGAGAACTACAAGACTTGGCCCGAGCACAAACGTCACATGACTGCACAAAGACTCGCACATCTCGTGACAGAGAAGGCCACCAGAAGGATCTTGCCACCAAATCCCTGGTACCAAAAATTCCGGGATGACCTGCCAATGCAGAAGAATGTACCTCAGAGATGACTCTGCTGGTCCAATCATCCGGAACAAACAGTCTATCAGGCGGACAACGATCCGGTCTATCCGCCTGAAACTCTTGCAAGGACCGCCGCAGATCAGGAGAAACGGCCGACAAAATTACTCCCTCCCTAAGGATACCTGTGGGTTCAGAATTACCAGGAGAGTCCGGGTCAAAACTCCTAGAAAGGGCATCTGCCTTAACATTCTTAGAACCCGGTAGGTATGACACCACAAAATTAAAGCGAGAAAAAAATAAAGACCAGCGCGCCTGTCTAGGATTCAGGCGTCTGGCAGTCTCAAGATAAATCAAATTTTTGTGGTCAGTCAATACCACCACCTGATGCCTAGCCCCCTCGAGCCAATGGCGCCACTCCTCAAACGCCCACTTCATGGCCAAAAGCTCCCGATTCCCAACATCATAATTCCGCTCTGCGGGCGAAAATTTGCGAGAAAAGAAGGCACAAGGCCTAATGACGGAGCAGTCGGAACCTTTCTGCGACAACACTGCCCCAGCTCCGATCTCCGAAGCGTCAACCTCAACCTGAAAAGGCAGATTCACATCAGGCTGACGCAACACAGGGGCAGAGGCAAAACGGCGCTTAAGCTCCTGAAAGGCCTCTACAGCATGAGGGGACCAATTAGCAACATCAGCGCCTTGTCTGGTCAAATCAGTCAGTGGTTTAACGACATCCGAAAAACCAGCAATAAATCGGCGGTAAAAGTTGGCAAAGCCCAAAAATCTCTGAAGACCCTTAAGAGAGGAGGGCTGAGTCCAGTCACAAATAGCTTGCACCTTGACGGGATCCATCTCAATGGAAGAGGGAGAAAAAATATACCCCAAAAAGGAAATTTTCTGGACCCCAAAAACGCACTTAGACCCCTTCACACATAAAGAATTAGACCGCAGAACCTGAAAAACTCTCCTGACCTGCTGGACATGAGAGTCCCAGTCATCAGAAAAAATCAGAATATCATCCAGATATATTATCATAAATTTATCCAGAAAATCGCGGAAAATATCATGCATAAAAGACTGGAAAACTGAAGGGGCATTAGAAAGACCAAAAGGCATGACCAAATACTCAAAGTGGCCCTCGGGCGTATTAAATGCGGTCTTCCACTCATCCCCCTGCCTGATCCGCACCAAATTATACGCCCCACGAAGATCAATTTTAGAGAACCACTTAGCATCCTCTATACGAGCAAACAAATCAGTAAGCAATGGCAATGGGTATTGATACTTAACAGTGATCTTATTCAGAAGCCGATAATCAATACATGGTCTCAAAGAGCCGTCTTTTTTTGAGACAAAGAAAAACCCAGCTCCCAAGGGAGAAGAAGATGGACGAATATGTCCCTTTTCCAAAGACTCCTTTATATATTCCCGCATAGCAGCATGTTCCGGCACAGACAAATTAAACAAACGACCCTTTGGATATTTACAACCCGGTATCAAATCTATGGCACAATCGCACTCACGGTGCGGAGGTAACGACCCAAGCTTGGGTTCGTCAAAGACGTCTTGATAATCAAAGAGGAACTCAGGGACTTCAGAGGGAATGGACGACGAAATAGAAACCAAAGGTACGTCCCCATGAATACCCTTACATCCCCAGCTCAACACAGACATTGCTCTCCAGTCCAAGACTGGGTTGTGAGACTGCAACCATGGCAATCCCAGTACCAAATCGTCATGTAAATTATACAGCACCAGGAAACGAATAATCTCCTGGTGATCCGGATTGATACGCATGGTTACTTGTGTCCAGTATTGTGGTTTATTATTAGCCAATGGGGTGGAGTCAATCCCCTTCAGAGGAATAAGAGTCTCCAAAGGCTCTAAATCAAAACCACAACGATTGGCAAAGGACCAATCCATAAGACTCAGAGCGGCGCCAGAGTCAACATAGGCGTCCGTGGCAATGGATGACAAAGAGCAAATCAGGGTTACAGACAAAATAAACTTAGACTGAATGGTGCCAATGGAAACAGACTTATCAAGCTTCTTTGTACGCCTAGAGCATGCCGATATAACATGAGTAGAATCCCCACAATAGAAACACAATCCATTCTTCCGTCTAAAATTCTGTCGCTCGCTCCTGGACAGAATTCTATCACACTGCATACTTTCTGGCGTCTTTTCCATAGACACCGCCAGATGGTGCACCGGTTTGCGCTCCCGCAGACGCCTATCAATCTGAATAGCCATTGTCATGGACTCATTCAGACCTGCAGGCAAAGGGAACCCCACCATAACATCCTTAACGGCATCAGAGAGACCTTCTCTGAAAGTTGCCGCCAAGGCGCACTCATTCCACTGAGTAAGCACAGACCATTTACGGAATTTTTGGCAGAAAACTTCAGCTTCGTCTTGCCCCTGAGATAGTGCCATCAAAGTTTTTTCTGCCTGAAGTTCCAAATGAGGTTCCTCATAAAGCAAGCCCAAGGCCAGAAAAAACGCATCAACATCGCGTAACGCAGGATCCCCTGCTGGCAATGAGAAGGCCCAATCTTGAGGGTCACCCCTGAGCAAGGAAATCACAATCCTAACCTGCTGAGCAGGGTCTCCAGCTGAACGAGACTTCAGGGACAAATAAAGCATACAATTATTTCGGAAATTCTGGAAGCTAGCTCTATTCCCTGTGAAGAACTCCGGCAAAGGAATTCTCGGCTCAGATACCGGAGCATGTACCACAAAATCTTGTAAATTTTGTACTTTCGTGATGAGATTATTCAAACCCGCAGTTACACTCTGGAGATCCATTATTGTCAGGTGCACACAGAGCATACAGAGATTAGGAGGAGAGAGAGAAAAAAGACTGCAGCAAGGCAGACTGGAGGAAAAAAAAAAAAAAAAAAAAAAAAAATTCCAGCAGACTTCTTATAACTCTCCTTTCTCAACCTGGGTCTTTAACACTTTATTGGCCGGTCAAACTGTCATGATCTCTGCAAGCAGAGATCATAGCAAGCCTATAGAGGGACAAGCTCTCGGAAGATGGAACTATACTGACCATGAACTAAGCCTGCCGCGCAACTAGAAATAGCCAGGTAGCATTTCCTATTTATCGCTAGATGCCCAGCTCTGGCCTAAGACCTAAATAGCTAGCAGAGGGAAATATAAGACCTGGCTCACCTCTAGAGAAATATTCCAAAGAAGACAGTAGCCCCCCACATATAATGACGGTGAGTTCAGATGAAACAACAAACGCAGCAGGAAAATAGTCTTAGCAAATTTGAGGTCCGCTTACTAGATAGCAGAAGACAGATAGTATACTTTCATGGTCAGCAGAAAAACACTAACAAAACACCATCCAGAGATTACCTTAAACTCTGGCATTAACTCATAACGCCAGAGTAGCAATCCCTGATCAACGAGAGCTTTCCAGACACAGTAACAAAACTTCAGCTGTGAACTGGAACAAATAGGCAAAACAAAACATGGACAAAAGTCCAACTTATCTAGTAGTTGTCTAGAAGCAGGAACAAGCACTGAGAGGCATCAGATAACATTGGTGACCGGCAAGAAACCACCAGAGAAATGAGCTTAAATAGCGACACCCACTACTGATGGAATCAGGTGAAACAGGAAAGAGGATGACAAGTCCAATTCCACAAGCGGCCACCGGGGGAGCCCAGAATCCAAATTCACAACAGGATCCTAACCCTTAGGGTTAGGGTTAAGGTTAGGATCCCTAGGGTTAGGGTTAGGGTTAGGATCCCAAGGGTTATGGTTAGGGTTAGGGGTAGGGTTTGGATCCCTAGGGTTAGGGTTAGGGGTAGGGTTAGGGGTAGGGTTAGGGGTAGGGTTAGGGTTTGGATCCCTAGGGTTAGGGTTAGGGGTAGGGTTAGGGGTAGGGTAAGGGTTAGGGTAAGGGTTATGTTGTGAAATTGGATTCTGGGCTCCCCCGGTGGCCACTTGTGGAATTGAACTTGTGTGCATCATCCCCTCTGTTCACCTGCTCCTATCAGGATGTGGGAGTCGCTATATAACCTTGCTCCTCTGTCAGTTTCATGCCGGTCAACAATGTAATCAGAAGCCTTTCTGTGCATGTTCCTGCTACTAGACAACTCCCAGCTAAGTTGGACTTTTGTCCTTGTGTGTTTTTGCATTTTGTTCCTGTTCACAGCTGCTGTTTCGTTACTGTGTCTGGAAAGCTCTTGTGAGCGGAAATTGCCACTCTGGTGTTATGAGTTAATGCTAGAGTCTTAAAGTAATTTCTGGATGGTGTTTTGATAGGGTTTTCTGCTGACCATGAAAGTGCCCTTTCTGTCTTCCTGCTATCTAGTAAGCGGACCTCGATTTTGCTAAACCTATTTTCATACTACGTTTGTCATTTCATCTTAAATCACCGCCAATATATGTGGGGGCCTCTGTCTGCCTTTTGGGAAAATTTCTCTAGAGGTGAGCCAGGACTGTCTTTTCCTCTGCTAGGATTAGGTAGTTCTCCGGCTGGCGCTGGGCATCTAGGGATAAAAAAACGTAGGCATGCTACCCGGCCACTTCTAGTTGTGCGGCAGGTTTAGTTCATGGTCAGTATAGTTTCCATCTTCCAAGAGCTCGTTCTCATATATGCTGGGCTATGTTCTCTCGCCATTGAGAATCATGACAGTTTGACCGGCCCAAAAAAGGGTTAAATTACTGGCTGAGAAAGGAGAGGAAAAAGAAGTCTGCTACAATTTTTTTTTTTTTTCTCTAGTTCTGAGTGTGCTCTTAATTGAATCACTTGCTAGTCTGCCTATACTGCAGCCTTCCTCTCTTTCTCTCCTTCTAATCCTTGAATGGCTCTGTGTTCACCTGTTTCAAATGGATCTTCAGAGTGTAGCTACAGGTTTGAATAATCTCGCCACAAAGGTACAAAATTTGCAAGATTTTGTTGTTCATGCACCTATGTCTGAGCCTAGAATTCCTTTGCCTGAATTCTTCTCGGGGAATAGATCTCACTTTCAAAATTTTAAAAATAATTGCAAATTGTTTTTGTCCCTGAAGTCTCGCTCTGCCGGAGACCCTGCACAGCAGGTCAGGATTGTAATTTCCTTGCTCCGGGGCGACCCTCAAGACTGGGCTTTTGCATTGGCACCAGGGGATCCTGCGTTGCTCAATGTGGATGCGTTTTTTCTGGCCTTGGGGTTGCTTTATGAGGAACCTCATTTAGAGCTTCAGGCGGAAAAGGCCTTGATGTCCTTGTCTCAGGGGCAAGATGAAGCTGAAATATACTGCCAAAAATTCCGCAAATGGTCTGTGCTTACTCAGTGGAATGAGTGCGCCCTGGCGGCGATTTTCAGAGAAGGTCTCTCTGATGCCATTAAGGATGTTATGGTGGGGTTCCCTGTGCCTGCGAGTCTGAATGAGTCCATGACGATGGCTATTCAGATCGATAGGCGTCTGCGGGAGCGCAAACCTGTGCACCATTTGGCGGTGTCTTCTGAGAAAACGCCAGAAAATATGCAATGTGATAGAATTCTGTCCAGAAGCGAGCGGCAGAATTTTAGAGGAAGGAATGGGTTGTGTTTCTATTGTGGTGATTCAACTCATGTTATATCAGCATGCTTTAAGCGTACTAAGAAGCCTGACAAGTCTGTTTCAATTAGCACTTTACAGTCTAAGTTTATTCTATCTGTGACCCTGATTTGTTCTTTGTCATCTATTACCGCGGACGCCTATGTCGACTCTGGCGCTGCTTTGAGTCTTATGGATTGGTCCTTTGCCAAACGCTGTGGGTATGATTTGGAGCCATTGGAGGCTCCGATACCTCTGAAAGGGATTGACTCCACCCCATTGGCTAGTAATAAACCACAATACTGGACACAAGTGACTATGCGTGTTAATCCGGATCACCAGGAGGTTATTCGCTTTCTGGTGCTGTATAATCTACATGATGTTTTGGTGCTGGGATTGCCATGGCTGCAATCTCATAACCCAGTCCTCGACTGGAGAGCTATGTCTGTGTTAAGCTGGGGATGTAAAGGAACTCATGGGGACGTACCTTTGGTTTCCATTTCATCATCTATTCCCTCTGAGATTCCTGAATTCTTGTCTGACTTTCGTGACGTTTTTGAAGAACCCAAGGGTGGTTCACTACCTCCGCACCGGGAGTGCGATTGTGCCATAGACTTGATCCCGGGTAGTAAATACCCTAAGGGTCGTTTATTTAATCTGTCTGTGCCTGAACACGCTGCTATGCGAGAATATATAAAGGAGTCCTTGGAAAAGGGACATATTCGTCCTTCGTCATCTCCCTTAGGAGCCGGTTTTTTCTTTGTGTCTAAGAAAGACGGCTCTTTGAGGCCGTGTATTGATTATCGACTTTTGAATAAAATCACGGTTAAATATCAATATCCGTTACCACTGCTTACTGATTTGTTTGCTCGTATAAAGGGGGCCAAGTGGTTCTCTAAGATTGATCTCCGTGGGGCGTATAATTTGGTGCGAATCAAGCAGGGGGATGAGTGGAAAACCGCATTTAATACGCCCGAGGGCCATTTTGAGTATTTGGTGATGCCTTTTGGTCTTTCAAATGCCCCTTCAGTCTTCCAGTCCTTTATGCATGACATTTTCCGCGATTATTTGGATAAATTTATGATTGTGTATCTGGATGATATTCTGATTTTTTCGGATGACTGGGACTCTCATGTCCAGCAGGTCAGGAGGGTTTTTCAGGTTTTGCGGTCTAATTCCTTGTGTGTGAAGGGTTCTAAGTGTGTTTTTGGGGTTCAGAAGATTTCCTTCTTGGGATACATTTTTTCCCCCTCTTCCATCGAGATGGATCCTGTCAAGGTTCAGGCTATTGGTGATTGGACGCAACCCTCTTCTCTTAAGAGTCTTCAGAAATTTTTGGGCTTTGCTAACTTTTATCGTTGATTTATTGCTGGTTTTTCTGATGTTGTAAAACCATTGACTGATTTGACTAAGAAGGGTGCTGATGTTGCTGATTGGTCCCCTGATGCTGTGGAGGCCTTTCGGGAGCTCAAGCGCCGCTTTTCTTCCGCCCCAGTGTTGCGTCAGCCTGATGTTGCTCTTCCTTTTCAGGTTGAGGTCGACGCTTCTGAAATCGGAGCTGGGGCGGTGTTGTCGCAGAGAAGTTCCGACTGCTCCATGATGAGACCTTGTGCTTTTTTTTCCCGTAAATTTTCGCCCGCCGAGCGGAATTATGATATTAGGAATCGGGAGCTTTTGGCCATGAAGTGGGCTTTTGAGGAGTGGCGTCACTGGCTTGAGGGGGCCAGACATCAGGTGGTGGTATTGACTGACCACAAAAATTTAATTTACCTTGAGTCTGCCAGGCGCCTGAATCCTAGACAGGCGCGCTGGTTGTTGTTTTTCTCTCGGTTTAATTTTGTGGTGTCTTACCTACCGGGTTCTAAGAATGTTAAGGCGGATGCCCTTTCTAGGAGTTTTGAGCCTGACTCCCCTGGTAATTCTGAGCCCACAGGTATCCTTAAAGATGGAGTGATATTGTCTGCCGTTTCTCCAGACCTGCGGCAGGCCTTGCAGGAGTTTCAGGCGGATAGACCTGATCGTTGCCCACCTGGTAGACTGTTTGTTCCTGATGATTGGACCAGTAGAGTCATCTCTGAGGTTCATTCTTCTGCGTTGGCAGGTCATCCTGGAATCTTTGGTACCAGGGATTTGGTGGCAAGGTCCTTCTGGTGGCCTTCCCTGTCACGAGATGTGCGAGGCTTTGTGCAGTCTTGTGACGTTTGTGCTCGGGCCAAGCCTTGTTGTTCTCGGGCTAGTGGATTGTTGTTACCCTTGCCTATCCCGAAGAGGCCTTGGACGCACATCTCGATGGATTTTATTTCGGATCTGCCTGTTTCTCAGAAGATGTCTGTCATCTGGGTGGTGTGTGACCGTTTCTCTAAGATGGTCCATCTGGTTCCCTTGCCTAAGTTGCCTTCTTCTTCCGAGTTGGTTCCTCTGTTTTTTCAAAATGTTGTTCGTTTGCATGGTATTCCGGAGAATATCGTTTCTGACAGAGGGACCCAATTCGTGTCTAGATTTTGGCGGGCATTCTGTGCTAGGATGGGCATAGATTTGTCTTTTTCGTCTGCTTTCCATCCTCAGACTAATGGCCAGACCGAGCGGACTAATCAGACCTTGGAGACATATTTGAGGTGTTTTGTGTCTGCGGATCAGGATGATTGGGTTGCTTTTTTGCCTTTGGCGGAGTTCGCCCTCAATAATCGGGCCAGCTCTGCCACCTTGGTGTCCCCGTTTTTCTGTAATTCGGGGTTTCATCCTCGATTTTCCTCCGGTCAAGTGGAATCTTCGGATTGTCCTGGAGTGGATGCTGTGGTGGAGAGGTTGCATCAGATTTGGGGGCAGGTGGTGGACAATTTGAAGTTGTCCCAGGAGAAGACTCAGCTTTTTGCCAACCGCCGTCGTCGTGTTGGTCCTCGGCTTTGTGTTGGGGACTTGGTGTGGTTGTCTTCTCGTTTTGTCCCTATGAGGGTTTCTTCTCCTAAGTTTAAGCCTCGGTTCATCGGCCCGTACAAGCTATTGGAGATTCTTAACCCTGTGTCCTTCCGTTTGGACCTCCCTGCATCCTTTTCGATTCATAATGTTTTTCATCGGTCATTGTTGCGCAGGTATGAGGTACCGGTTGTGCCTTCCGTTGAGCCTCCTGCTCCGGTGTTGGTTGAGGGTGAGTTGGAGTACGTTGTGGAAAAGATCTTAGACTCTCGTGTTTCCAGACGGAAACTCCAGTATCTGGTCAAATGGAAGGGATACGGTCAGGAGGATAATTCTTGGGTCACTGCCTCTGATGTTCATGCCTCCGATCTTGTCCGTGCCTTTCATAGGGCTCATCCTGATCGCCCTGGTGGTTCTGGTGAGGGTTCGGTGCCCCCTCCTTGAGGGGGGGGTACTGTTGTGAAATTGGATTCTGGGCTCCCCCGGTGGCCACTTGTGGAATTGAACTTGTGTGCATCATCCCCTCTGTTCACCTGCTCCTATCAGGATGTGGGAGTCGCTATATAACCTTGCTCCTCTGTCAGTTTCATGCCGGTCAACAATGTAATCAGAAGCCTTTCTGTGCATGTTCCTGCTACTAGACAACTCCCAGCTAAGTTGGACTTTTGTCCTTGTGTGTTTTTGCATTTTGTTCCTGTTCACAGCTGCTGTTTCGTTACTGTGTCTGGAAAGCTCTTGTGAGCGGAAATTGCCACTCTGGTGTTATGAGTTAATGCTAGAGTCTTAAAGTAATTTCTGGATGGTGTTTTGATAGGGTTTTCTGCTGACCATGAAAGTGCCCTTTCTGTCTTCCTGCTATCTAGTAAGCGGACCTCGATTTTGCTAAACCTATTTTCATACTACGTTTGTCATTTCATCTTAAATCACCGCCAATATATGTGGGGGCCTCTGTCTGCCTTTTGGGAAAATTTCTCTAGAGGTGAGCCAGGACTGTCTTTTCCTCTGCTAGGATTAGGTAGTTCTCCGGCTGGCGCTGGGCATCTAGGGATAAAAAAACGTAGGCATGCTACCCGGCCACTTCTAGTTGTGCGGCAGGTTTAGTTCATGGTCAGTATAGTTTCCATCTTCCAAGAGCTCGTTCTCATATATGCTGGGCTATGTTCTCTCGCCATTGAGAATCATGACAGGGTTAGGGTTAGGGTTTGGATCCCTAGGGTTAGGGTTAGGGGTAGGGTTAGGGTTTGGATCCTTAGGGTTAGGGTTTGGGGTAGGGTTAGGGTTAGGGTTTGGATCCCTTTATCACCTTGATGGTGGGGGGTGGCTTATCAGTGACCTGGTGACCAGGACATTCTAATAAAAAGCTACCCCTAACCCTAGGGATCCTAACCCTATCCCTAACCCTAACCTCTAACCCTAACCCTAGCTAATTCTATTAATAGTGTGTTTTCTAGTTGATTTTGATGATTGGCAGCTGTCACACACTTCTCAGCATGCGTTTCAAAAACGCAAACGCGGGAAAAAACGCCGCGTTTTCCCGCGGTTTTTTTTTTTAGCGCAAAAACGCATGCGTCTAAAAAACGCAGTGTTTGCACGTGTTTACATGCGTTTTTTCACCACATGCGTTTTTTTTAAAAACTCAGCAGATCAAAACGCAAGTGTGAAACCAGCCTGAGAGGCGGGAAAACTCCGGGGCCATCAGAGGGTGAGTATATGACTATTTTTTATTTTAATTCTTTTTTTTTTTACCAATTATATGGTGCCCAGTCTGTCATGATCTCCATGGCCAGAGAACTAGCATAAGCCTATATAGGAACAAGCTCTTGGAAGATGGTAACTGTACTGACCATGAACTAAACCTACCGCACAACTAGAAGTAGCCAGGTAGCATGTCCTACTTTTTATCCCTATATGCCCAGCGCCGGCCGGAGAACTAAATAATGCTAGCAGAGGGAAATATAAGACCTGACTCACCTCTAGAGAAATGCCCAAAAAGGAGACAGAGGCCCCCCACATATATTGGCGGTGATTTTAGATGAAATAACAAACGCAGCAGGAAAATAGTTTTTAGCAAATTTGAGGTCCGCTTTCTAGATAGCAGAAGACAGAAAGCACACTTTCATGGTCAGTAGAAAACCCTAACAAAACACCATCCAGAAATTACTTTAGGACTCTGGCATTAACTCATAATACCAGAGTGGCAATTCCTGATCAACAAGAGCTTTCCAGACACAGTAACGAAACTGCAGCTGTGAACTGGAACCAAAAAACAAAAACAAACAAGGACGAAAGTCCAACTTATCTAGTAGATGTCTGGGAGCAGGAACAAGCACAGAGAGGCTTCTGATAACATTGTTGACCGGCAAGCAACTAACAGAGAAGCCAGGTTATATAGCGACACCCAGATCTGATGAGAACAGGTGAACAGGGAAGATGATGACACAAGTTCAATTCCACCAGTAGCCACCGGGGGAGCCCAGAATCCAAATTCACAACAGTACCCCCCCCTCAAGGAGGGGGCACCGAACCCTCACCAGAACCACCAGGGCGATCAGGATGGGCCCTATGAAAGGCACGAACCAGATCGGAGGCATGAACATCAGATGCAGTGACCCAAGAATTATCCTCCTGGCCGTATCCCTTCCACTTGACCAGATACTGGAGTCTCCGTCTGGAAACACGGGAGTCTAGGATTTTCTCCACAACGTACTCCAACTCACCCTCAACCAACACCGGAGCAGGAGGCTCAACGGAAGGCACAACCGGTGCCTCATACCTGCGCAATAACGACCGATGAAAAACGTTATGAATAGAAAAGGATGCAGGGAGGTCTAAACGGAAGGAAACAGGGTTAAGAATCTCCAATATTTTATACGGACCGATGAACCGGGGCTTAAACTTAGGAGATGAGACCCTCATAGGGACAAAACGAGAAGACAACCACACCAAATCTCCAACACAAAGCCGAGGACCAACACGACGGTGACGGTTGGCAAAAAGCTGAGTCTTCTCCTGGGACAACTTCAAATTGTCCATCACCTGCCCCCAGATATGATGCAATCTCTCCACCACCGCATCCACTCCAGGACAATCCGAGGATTCCACCTGACCGGAGGAAAATCGAGGATGGAACCCCGAATTACAGAAAAACGGGGACACCAAGGTGGCAGAGCTGGCCCGATTATTGAGGGCGAACTCCGCCAATGGCAAAAAAGCAACCCAATCATCCTGGTCAGCAGACACAAAACACCTCAGATATGTCTCCAGGGTCTGATTAGTCCGCTCGGTCTGGCCATTAGTCTGAGGGTGAAAAGCAGACGAAAAAGACAAATCTATGCCCATCCTAGCACAGAATGCCCGCCAAAATCTAGACACAAATTGGGTTCCTCTGTCAGAAACGATATTCTCAGGAATACCATGCAAACGAACAACATTTTGAAAAAACAGGGGAACCAACTCGGAAGAAGAAGGCAATTTGGGCAGGGGAACCAAATGGACCATCTTAGAAAAACGGTCACACACCACCCAGATGACAGACATCTTCTGGGAAACAGGCAGATCTGAAATAAAATCCATCGAGATGTGCGTCCAAGGCCTCTTAGGAATAGGCAAGGGCAACAATAATCCACTAGCCCGAGAACAACAAGGCTTGGCCCGAGCACAAACGTCACAAGACTGCACAAAGCCTCGCACATCTCGTGACAGGGAAGGCCACCAGAAGGATCTTGCCACCAAATCCCTGGTACCAAAAATTCCAGGATGACCTGCCAATGCAGAAGAATGCACCTCAGAGATGACTCTACTGGTCCAATCATCAGGAACAAACAGCCTATCAGGCGGACAACGATCCGGTCTATCCGCCTGAAACTCCTGCAAGGCCCGCCGCAGGTCTGGAGAAACGGCTGACAAAATAACTCCATCCTTAAGGATACCTGTGGGCTCAGAGTTGCCGGGTGAATCAGGCTCAAAACTCCTAGAAAGGGCATCCGCCTTAACATTCTTAGAACCCGGTAGGTATGACACCACAAAATTAAACCGAGAAAAAAATAATGACCAGCGCGCCTGTCTAGGATTCAGGCGCCTGGCGGTCTCAAGATAAATCAAATTTTTGTGGTCAGTCAATACCACCACCTGATGTCTGGCCCCCTCAAGCCAATGGCGCCACTCCTCAAACGCCCACTTCATGGCCAAAAGCTCCCGATTCCCAACATCATAATTCCGCTCAGCGGGCGAAAATTTACGGGAAAAGAAGGCACAAGGCCTCATCACGGAGCAGTCAGAACTTTTCTGCGACAACACTGCCCCAGCTCCGATCTCAGAAGCGTCGACCTCAACCTGAAAAGGAAGAGCCACATCAGGCTGACGCAACACAGGGGCAGAAGAAAAACGGCGCTTAAGCTCCTGAAAGGCCTCCACAGCATCAGGGGACCAATTAGCAACATCAGCACCCTGTCTAGTCAAATCGGTCAATGGCTTAACGACATCCGAAAAACCAGAAATAAATCGACGATAAAAGTTGGCAAAGCCCAAAAATTTCTGAAGACTTTTAAGAGAAGAGGGCTGCGTCCAATCACAAATAGCTTGAACCTTGACAGGATCCATCTCAATGGAAGAGGGAGAAAAAATATATCCCAAAAAGGAAATTCTCTGAACCCCAAATACGCACTTAGAACCCTTGACACACAGAGAATTAGACCGCAAAACCTGAAAAACCCTCTTAACTTGCTGAACATGAGAGTCCCAGTCATCCGAAAAAATCAGAATATCATCCAGATACACTATCATAAATTTATCCAAAAAATCGCGGAAAATATCATGCATAAAGGACTGGAAGACTGAAGGGGCATTAGAAAGACCAAAAGGCATCACCAAATACTCAAAGTGGCCCTCGGGCGTATTAAATGCGGTTTTCCACTCATCCCCCTGCCTGATCCGCACCAAATTATACGCCCCACGGAGATCAATCTTAGAGAACCACTTGGCCCCCTTTATGCGAGCAAACAAATCAGTCAGCAACGGCAATGGGTATTGATATTTAACCGTGATTTTATTCAAAAGCCGATAATCAATACATGGTCTCAAAGAGCCGTCTTTTTTTGACACAAAGAAAAAAACCGGCTCCTAAGGGAGATGACGATGGACGAATATGTCCCTTTTCCAAGGACTCCTTTATATATTCTCGCATAGCAGCATGTTCAGGCACAGACAGATTAAATAAACGACCCTTTGGGTATTTACTACCCGGAATTAAATCTATAGCACAATCGCACTCACGGTGCGGAGGTAGTGAACCCAGCTTGGGTTCTTCAAAGACGTCACGATAATCAGACAGGAACTCAGGGATTTCAGAGGGAATAGATGATGAAATGGAAACCAAAGGTACGTCCCCATGAGTCCCCCTACATCCCCAGCTCAACACAGACATAGCTCTCCAGTCAAGGACTGGGTTGTGAGACTGCAGCCATGGCAATCCTAGCACCAAATCATCATGTAGATTATACAGCACCAGAAAACGAATAGTCTCCTGGTGATCCGGATTAATACGCATAGTTACTTGTGTCCAGTATTGTGGTTTATTATTAGCCAATGGGGTGGAGTCAATCCCCTTCAGAGGAATAAGAGTCTCCAAAGGCTCTAAATCATACCCACAACGATTGGCAAAGGACCAATCCATAAGACTCAAAGCGGCGCCAGAGTCGATATAGGCGTCCGTGGTAATAGATGACAAAGAGCAAATCAGGGTCACAGACAAAATAAATTTAGACTGTAAAGTGCCAATGGAAACGGATTTATCAAGCTTTTTAGTACGCTTAGAGCATGCTGATATAACATGAGTAGAATCCCCACAATAGAAACACAACCCATTTTTCCGTCTAAAATTCTGCCGCTCGCTTCTGGACAGAATTCTATCACACTGCATGCTTTCTGGCGTCTTCTCAGTGGACACCGCCAGATGGTGCACTGGTTTGCGCTCCCGCAGACGCCTATCGATCTGAATGGCCATTGTCATGGACTCATTCAGACCCGCAGGCACAGGGAACCCCACCATAACATCCTTAATGGCATCAGAGAGACCCTCTCTGAAAGTAGCCGCCAAGGCACACTCATTCCACTGAGTAAGCACAGACCATTTACGGAATCTTTGGCAGTAAATTTCAGCTTCATCTTGCCCCTGCGATAGGGACATCAAAGTTTTTTCTGCCTGAAGTTCCAAATGAGGTTCCTCATAGAGCAACCCCAAGGCCAGAAAAAACGCATCCACATTGCGCAACGCAGGATCCCCTGGTGCCAATGAAAAAGCCCAGTCTTGAGGGTCGCCGCGGAGCAAGGAAATCACAATCCCAACCTGCTGTGCAGGGTCTCCAGCAGAACGAGATTTCAGGGACAAAAATAACTTGCAATTATTTCTAAAATTCTGAAAGCCAGATCTATTCCCTGAGAAGAATTCCGGCAAAGGAATTCTCGGCTCTGATACCGGAGCATGAACAACAAAATCTTGCAAACTTTGTACTTTCGTAGCGAGATTATTCAAACCTGCAGTTACACTCTGAAGATCCATTATAGACAGGTGAACACAGAGCCATTCAAAGATTAGAAGGAGAGAGAAAAAAAAGAAAGACTGCAGCATAGACAGACTGGCAAGTGATCCAATTAAGAGCACAAAAAAAAAAAAAAAAAAAAAAACTCTCAGCAGACTTCTTATTTCTCTCCTTTCTCAGCCAAGGATTTTAACCCTTTAGTGGGCCGGTCAAACTGTCATGATCTCCATGGCCAGAGAACTAGCATAAGCCTATATAGGAACAAGCTCTTGGAAGATGGTAACTGTACTGACCATGAACTAAACCTACCGCACAACTAGAAGTAGCCAGGTAGCATGTCCTACTTTTTATCCCTATATGCCCAGCGCCGGCCGGAGAACTAAATAATGCTAGCAGAGGGAAATATAAGACCTGACTCACCTCTAGAGAAATGCCCAAAAAGGAGACAGAGGCCCCCCACATATATTGGCGGTGATTTTAGATGAAATAACAAACGCAGCAGGAAAATAGTTTTTAGCAAATTTGAGGTCCGCTTTCTAGATAGCAGAAGACAGAAAGCACACTTTCATGGTCAGTAGAAAACCCTAACAAAACACCATCCAGAAATTACTTTAGGACTCTGGCATTAACTCATAATACCAGAGTGGCAATTCCTGATCAACAAGAGCTTTCCAGACACAGTAACGAAACTGCAGCTGTGAACTGGAACCAAAAAACAAAAACAAACAAGGACGAAAGTCCAACTTATCTAGTAGATGTCTGGGAGCAGGAACAAGCACAGAGAGGCTTCTGATAACATTGTTGACCGGCAAGCAACTAACAGAGAAGCCAGGTTATATAGCGACACCCAGATCTGATGAGAACAGGTGAACAGGGAAGATGATGACACAAGTTCAATTCCACCAGTAGCCACCGGGGGAGCCCAGAATCCAAATTCACAACACCAGTCCGTGGAGGAGAGTCTCCTCTCCTCCACCCTGGGTACCAACCGCACATGATCTGCTTACTTCCCGCATGGTGGGCACAGCCACATGCGGAAAGTAAGCAAATCAATGCATTCCTAGTTGTGTGGAATCCCCGCAATTCCGCAAATTTAATGAACATGTTGCTTTTTTTTACGCGATGCGATTTTTTCGCGGAAAAAAAGGCAACATTTGCACAAGAAATGCGGAATACACTGTAAATAATAGGAGGCATATGTAAGCGTTTTTTTGCGTTTTTTTCGCGTTTTTATAGCGGAAAAAAACGCGAAAAATACTGAACATGTGCACATGGCCCGATTCCTGGGATGGTTCATGTTATATGTAAATTAAGATATAATCTAACTTGGTATACATGCACATTGGATTTGGCAAGAGTTTATAAACTGAAATATAATTGGTCTACCCCACTGAATTATATTTGAGAAGTCCCACTTTCTAACTTTTCACATTATGCACTACATAATTTTTTATAATTCAAACGAAGTCACAATATAAAATGTAATACTTCAATGCGTGTGATATTACAAACTTCCGTGGACAAGCCAGAGCCTCAGCATTGCTATTACAAATATAAAATGGCCGGCATCCCATTGTGTTTTATATCACCTCTACAAGAATAGGAGGTGGTAATGCAAAAAATAAGAAGCGCATGGAAAATATTTGTTACAGGAATAAATGTTGTCAATGTCTGTGAATACAGAATATTAGATGTTATGTGAAAGAAAAATAATAAGTGCTAAAAAACAGTATGCTGCAAAATGTCAGAAAATAAAAAAAGAAAAGTAATGCATTCCGCTAAGAGATAATAGGTTCTTTGCTCAAATATGGAATCAGAGCCAATCATTCAGACACAGGAAAGAATTCACATTATTTATAGTTGAAGGTACTGTATATGTGTTAATTCAGTAGGAAAATTGTAAAGTAAAGCTTGTGCTACTTAGTCCCTAGTACGTTCTGTGCAGCCATTATCTGATGCCGTTTGGTTGCACAATAAAAGGTCCTTTTTTATAAACAGAAATCTTATTCTACATTTACACAAGGATGATATTTGAAATTGTTGTCTACAAGATGCAACATAGATAGTTCTATTTTTTCTAAATAAAATGTCTTAAGTGTGGAGATTTATACAATGAAATGTCTTTTTTTTTTTTTTTTTAAATGCTTTACATCTAACCTGATGGTTTTGAAAAAGTATTATTTGATAAATGTAAAGCTTTCAGAACCAAGTACCATTTCAGGGACAACATATTTGTGAACAGGCACTGATGTAGGAACAGGAAATTATGTAAGTCCAAAAAAATAGAAGTAAGCACTAGACACCAACTATTAACATCAATGGGAAAATAAGATCTGCCAGGGCTAGGAGGAAAAAGCAGCGGTGGTGCTCCATAAATTGACAAAGAATAATAATTATATGAGAGAAGAAAAAAACCCTTTCTTAATTTCCAAAATAAGTTCATATCACAGGAGAGAGTTACATGGAGTAGGTGTGACGCTAGTGACTTCTCACGGCTAAGCTGTGAGTCAGAGTGGTCAGGAAGTCCAAGGTCAGAAGTCAGGAGGGTACGCCATAAACAGAAGGAAGAGACAAAAGCATAGTCAGGTAACGTTCCAAGGTCAGAAGCCAGGAGGGTAACAGAACAGAACTGAAGGGGTTAAACAAGCGGATGGTCAGAATAAAGTCAGGCAACAGATCAAGCAAGCAGAACTCAAGGCACAGGGAGCACAATGCACAAACCTCACAAGATGAATGTACGTCTGGCAGTGGTCTGGGAGAAGCTGCTCAGTTAAGTAGGCATGCAATTACCCGGGATAGTGAACACCTGAGACAGCCAACGCCTCCCAGTCACAGATTGGCTAGCTGAGCTGTTGTCAATAAGCACACCAACAGCAAAGCACGCCCCTGAACCAGACTGGATGGTCATGATGTCAATCAAAGTACTGCCAGCTTCAGCATGCCCCGGTACCAGATGCAATGGCTGAGCTGTCAGTCAAAGTACTGACAGCTTCAGCATGCCCCTATACCAGATTGGATGGCTGAGCTGTCCGTAACTGCATCCCAGACACCCTGAGGGGAGGAACTGTGACAGTAGGACTGGGTAACAGCCGAATTGCGTTCACTTACAATTCATCTGACCCAGATGAAGCATAAATGAATGCGAAACGTCCATTATCCAGTCCAACACCGTGTAATAGGATATGCACTTATTTTGAAAATAAAGGAAGTTTTTTATTCAGCTTGGTGAGTGCTGTAATTTCTTCTATCTTATTATGAAGATTGTACATTTATGTTTTTTCGAGTGCACAACAACACTTGCAACATATGTGATTCATTGAGTTCAAATTTGCTATGAATTACTCAAAGATCTTTGCACAATCAGTTTTGTTAACCTGTTTCCAATCTGCATCTCCTAGTAGCAGACTTGCCCTGCAGAAATGTATGTGTTTAACAAAGCTGTTAGCACTGTTGCTTTGGAGCGGTGGGATCTTGGGATCAAATCCCACCACATCTGCAAGGAGTCTGTATGTTCTCCTCTTGTTTAAGCAGGTTTCCTCCAGGTACCCTGGTTTCCTCCCACATTATAAAGACATACGGATAGGGAATGTAGATTGTGAACTTTAATGGAAAAAATGATGAAAATATATGTAAAACACTATGGAATATGTTGGCGCTATATAAGAAGCATGATAAATAACATGTAATAATAGTGAAAACCTAACTAAATGAGAACGAAAGCCCAGCAGCTCACAGTAATGCGAGCATTGCCGCGCATAAAGAAGATGGACGTTGTTAAAAGCCTTAGATGTCTACGACGTAGATGGTTATTTTCACGCTGTTTCCAGAGCTCTAACCATCCAGGAGATGATGGTGTGTTGCTAGGATACAGTTTAGTACACAGTCTGCAATTTCGAGAGAAGGTCAGAGCAGAGAGCTGTGTTTAACATCATGTACGTAGGTGAACAGTGTCACCACGAACACAACATGAACAGATCAGTGATGTCATGTCCAGGAATGATGCAATCAACCAACGTACAAGATCATATGATTTAACCAGCGGTAGAACAGAGCATATATTTTGTTTCATTGCTGGATTATTCAAGACTGCACTCATGAAAACAATGTTCTGCATAGATGCTATGTGTTTGTGTCCCACATATCCCTCCATTAAATTCCTTGTTAGGTATGGCAATGTAAAGTGACGGGGAAGAGTAGCCGTGGATAAGCTGCTTCTCCATAACGCTCTGGCACTTTACAGAAAAATTGTGTCCCGGTTCCAATGTGTTGTCAGGAGTGGAGTGTAGCACACTCACTTGTAGACCACAGGCCTCGTTGTCTCAGGGCCTCCATATTCCGATGTCGCCATACATAACTCAGGGGACATAGTTTGTTTCAACACACAAACGTTTACTGGACAGTTCAAGTTCATCAGATTGCTATACGCAGCTTCCTTAAAACTGGTTTAGTTAATACAGTACATTTTAAACATTAATATCCCCACGTTCACTAACTCTGTCAGCTACAGGGATTTCCTGTGTAGTTACGTAGTATACCTGGGATTCATTCCCTTCCCTTAATGCGGTTACAGGGAAAACTTACTCTGTACACCAGAGGATAAAGCACTCTTCATTGTAACTGTCCTTGAACTCCAGACTTTGCAGGAATGTCTGCAAGGGTTCCCAGTAAGGCCTCCAACTGCTCCGAATGATAGATTCTTTCCCAGTGCAACTTGAACTTGACTTTATTTAACGAACGTCCCTAGTTAACTGCCTATCAGGAAGTAGTCCCTTTTTTACTGGGATACTTCCTTCCCACTGTTGTCTAGTCCCAAACTTTTAACTGTATCTGTCCCTACGTCTGTAGCTGATAGATCTCTTTAAACTACACACTATGAGCTATATTTACTTCCTGCCAAAACACGCTATACTTAAATAAATGCTTATTAAAATCTGTCCTACTCCATAGTCACTATCTTACTACCAATCTTATGTTCTAAGTCCTAACCAATGCTCATCCTACACTGCACACTAAAAATCACTACACATGATCATAATAACATATAAAACCGCAATGCACAGCTCACATTTCACATGACACAATACAGCTCTGGCAAAAATTAAGAGACCCCTGCAAAATGTTCAGTTTGTCTGATTTTTCTTTAGGCCGGGATCACACATGCGAGAAACACGGCCGAGTGTCGCATGTTAATACCCGGCACTTGGGAGCAGAGCGTGCGTCTGCATGTATTGCTATGCGGCTGCACGCTCTGCTCATGAGAGCTGGGTGCAGTGCTGGGTATTACCATGCGAGACTCGGCCGTGTTTCTCGCATGTGTGGTCCCGGCCTTATAGGTATATTTTTGAGTAAAATGTAAATTGTTCTTTTATTCTATAAACTTCTGACAACATGTCTCTAAATTTCCAAGCGATAAATTTTGTATTTTTTTCTGACCTCAAATACTTCAAAGAAAACAAGTTCATAATCATTTAGAAACAACAATACTAATGTTTTTACTCAGGAAGAGTTCAGATATCAATATTTTGTGGAATAACTATGATTTTTAATCACAGCTTTCATGTGTCTTGGCATGCTTTACACCAGTCTTTCACACTGCTTCTGGCCCAAAAATGTAAGCAGTTCTTCTTTGTTTGATGGCTTGTGACTATCCATCATCCTCTTGATTACATTCCAGAGGTTTTTAATAGGGTTCAGGTCTGGAGATTGGGCTGCCCATGACAGGGTCTTGATGTGGTGGTCTCTTAATTTTTGCCAGAGCTGTATATGTCTAAAATGTATGACACCATTCACAACGCGATTGTTGTCTTCAGGGTCAGGAACACAACATGACAGTCCACCACTCTCACAACAGAAAAAAAGCAGTTTTTATACAAAACTCTGTAATGGGAGCATGGCTTATCACTACTCCGGGACTCCTTTTTTCTAAAAACTATTTAGACATCTGACTGGGAGACATTATTAGCAGTTTTTCATATGTTATATATTACAACTATTATGTATTTTACATATTATTTTTCATCTAGCTTATAAGGCATAGTCTGAGTTCTAGCAAATGAAATATATCACATTTTTGATGCACACTACATTCTTTTTGGCCACCATTATTTCACTCTGGCTTTGTTTTAGGACATATAAACAATCATTGGGCTTTTTAGATCGGCATGATGTTTTTTCATGACATCATGCATCCACAGCACAGTCACCATTGCTAGCTTACACATACAGACATAAAATTATAGCACACCAAGAGGTTAGGCATGGTATTTCAAGGAAGTTTAATAGAAGCTGGCCCAAAAACAAAATAATTGGCAATGCTCCACCTTCTTTAACCCTCAATGATCAGTTATCACCTGGTAAAGCTGATCTGATCAGATATTTTCATTCCAGGGGGCAAGCATCTCCAAGAGGGGATTCCGAAACAGGTGACTCCTCTCTATAATTAATTTCCATATATCCCACTAGGGCATATGGAATGTGATTGCTTTTAAGAGACAACTTACAGTATTTAGTGATCCTTCACACAGTGTGTTTGCCATGTTTTTTCCACTGAAAAGAATGCAGTGTTTTCTATTACTAGTAAAGTGAATTGTATTTTTTAAATCTCATACACATGCTGCTTAATTTTTTTTCCTTGTAATTTGAACCTTCAGTGCAAAAACTGCAGCATGTCAAGTATTTCAGTGTTTTTCACCCAATAAAATGAATGTGTAAAAAAATGCATCAAAAACATGCCATCACTCTAATATTTTCAACAGAAAAATCTCCTGAAAATTCTGAACGAGTGCACCTACCCTTAAATTGGGTCTGTCTCTAGACACACTTCAAGGTGTCTAAAGATTAATACCTCTTATTGTTTAATTGCACCATGCACAAATGACAAACAGCTTTCTTAAACTGTGCAAAATAGCAAAGTGATAAGGGACAAATTTTACATAAAACATGTTATTTTAAATAAGTAAAATTTAAAGGAAGAAGTTCCCACTGGTATTGTTCTTTCCATTCATATGCCGATGCCGCAAATATGGTGAGGGAGGAGAGTCCAGGAGGATATTCTGATTTGTCTAAAACTCCATAAAGTAGATTTTATTTTCTTGTTGTGGAAGTGATTGGACTGCTTTAACTGTACCAACATAGGACTTTGATTGCTTTATTTGTGAAGGGCTCAACGCCCACGTACCAAGTTTTAATTTTAATTTTAATAATAATCATGTTTGTGTGGGTTTCCTCCAACACTCTAAAGACATACTGATAGGGAATGTAGATTGATGGCATTATATAAGAAAAGCATAATAAATCTGTCACTCCAGAAGAGCGGGTCAGGAGAAGTTGGCTGGAACCTGCCTGTCCCACCAATCTCCTACGCTGTGTGGGCTCCGGCGGCTTTTAAAGTATGTCTTTCTCCGAAATGCCGCAGTATTTCAGAGTCAAACATATATGACTGAGATCATACAGCCAGTGCCTATGGATCAGGCAGTACGTATCAGCTGTAGGGTTCACTGTAATGGAGCCACTTTAGTCAATGGATTAGCACAGTAATAAATACTTTTTAGGCTTTGTTTAGAGTTGTGTTACAGAGAAAATTAAGTTGATATGGTAACATATAAAACCAATACGTATATACTGTATATTGCAAGACATTTTAATATTTTGTTTTTAAAGACCCGTATATAGTAATCTCCTATAATGAAATTTACTAGTCATAAAACCCATTAGCCCTTCTCCTGCCTGAACATTTTATTACCACTGTAGTGTATGAAGCAAAAGTTTACAGTCTGGTATTTTAAACACTGACTTAGAGTGTCAACACCTAGAAGTGTTTAATAGTTACCTATCACTTTAGAAGATCTGTATACTTGTCTGGGAGTGCTGGACCTTTCCCAAAATATTTAACTCAAAATTTCCTTTATAGTCCTAATAAGGTGGTGGATTGAAAGACAAAATACACCTTACTATCAAAAGTAGAAGCCTCTTACCTTATGTCTTAATATTATAGAATTAAAAGGTGCAATAATTAACTGGCAATTAATATTTAATATACGTGAATAAATAAATCCATATACACACACACATATATACAGCTCTGGCAAAAATTAAGAGACCACCACATCAAAACCCTGTCATGGGCAGCCCAATCTCCAGACCTGAACCCCAATGAAAACCTCTGGAATGTAATCAAGAGGATGATGGATAGTCACAAGCCATCAAACAAAGAAGAACTGCTTAAATTTTTGCGCCAGAAGCAGTGTGAAAGACTGGTGGAAAGCATGCCAAGACGCATGAAAGCGGTGATTAAAAATCATGGTTATTCCACAAAATATTGATTTCTGAACTCTTCCTGAGTTAAAACATTAGTATTGTTGTTTCTAAATGAATATGAACTTGTCTTCTTTGCATTATTTGAGGTCTGAAAGCACTGGGGTTTTTTATTTGTCAGAAAAAAAAACATTTATTGCTTGGAAATTCGGAGACATGTTGTCAGAAGTTTATACACTAAAAGAACAATTTACTCAAAAATATACCTATAAAGAGAAAAAACAGACAAGCTGAAAACTTTGCAATGGTCTCTTAATTTTTGCCAGAGCTGTATGTGAGTGTGAATATATATATATATATATATATATATATATATAAATATATATATATATATATATATATACATATATATATATATATATATACATATACACATACAGACAGTTGAAACCAGAGGTTTACATACACTATATAAATTGACACATCTGCACGTTTTTCTCAATATCTGACATGAAATCAGAATAAACCTTTCCCGTTTTAGGTCAATTAGGATTACTATAATTAATTAATATTTGCCAAGTGCCAAAATAATGAGAGATAATGAGAGCAAAATAATGTTTTGAAGCACTTTTATTTTTATTACTGCAAAGTCAAAAGTTTAAATCATAGAATGTAAAGGCGGAGTCACACATAACGATATTGTTAACGATATCGTTGCAACGTCACGCTTTTGGCGACGTAGCAACGATCCCGCTAACGATCTCATTATGTGTGACAGCGACCAACGATCAGGCCCCTGCTGGGAGATCGTTGGTCATTGGGGAATGATCAGGACCATTTTTTGGTCGCTGATCACCCGCTGTCATCGCTGGATCGGCGTGTGTGACGCCGATCCAGGGATGTGTTCACTTGTAACCAGGGTAAATAACGGGTTACTAAGCACGGCCCTGCACTTAGTAACCCGATGTTTACCCTGGTTACCCGGGTGCTGCAGGGGGACTTCGGCATCGTTGAAGACAGTTTCAAGGATGCCGAAGTCGTTCCCCTGATCGTTGGTCGCTGGAGAGAGCTGTCTGTGTGACAGCTCCCCAGCGACCACACAACGACTTACCAACGATCACGGCCAGGTCGTATCGCTGGTCGTGATCGTTGGTAAGTCGTTTAGTGTGACTCCAGCTTTAGAGTTGGAAGGGACCTCCTGGGTCATCTGGTCCAACCCCCTGCTCAAAGCGGGTTTCACTAAATCATCCCAGACAGATGTCTGTCCAGCCTCTGTTTGAAGACTTCAATTGAAAGAGAACTCACCACCTCTCTTGACATCCTGTTCCACTCATTGATCTCCCTCACTGTCAAATAGTTTTTTCTAATATCTAATCTGTATCTCCTCCCATTCAGTTTCATCCCTTTGCTTCTAGTCTTTCCTTGTGCAAATGAGAATAAAGATGATCCTTCTACAATGTGACAGCCCTTGAGATATTTGTAGGCAGCTACTAGGTCTCCTCTCAGCCTTCTGTTTGCAAGCTAAACATTCCTAAATCCTGTAAACGTTCCTCATAGGACATGGTTTTCAGACTAGTCACCATTCTGGTCGCACTTTTCTGAACTTGCTCCAGTTTGTTGATGTCTTTTTTAAAATGAGGTGCCCAAAACTGGACACAGTATTCCAGATGAGGTCTGACCAAAGAGGAGTAGAGGGCAATAATGACTTCACGTGATCTAGACTGTATGCTACATTTCATTTTTGGTCTCATCACTCCAAAGTATAGAGTCCCACTAATCTTCATATATTTCATCATTGGCAAATTGAAGGCAGGTTTTTTTTTTGCATGTGAGTCCCCCGCCAGGATCGTGGGGTACCCGGTACCGGGTCCGGTACTTACAGGGGTATGTCACAGTGGCGACCCAGTCCGTGGCCCTGGGCGCCCATGTAAAAAAGGAAATTGAATAAAGTTTATGTTCGTGACGCCACCTGTGGAATTCGGTCAGTGGGGACCGACGCTGCTTTAAGGGGTCCTCTGTGTTGATATTATGGCAGCTAGATGGTATAATTTTCCACAGGTGAAGTATATCCCCAAAGCTCCCGGTGTGTAGATGGAAGATGGTGAATGGCGCAGTAAAGAACAAGGACACACGTTTGCAGTCTCTTTACCTGGTTTACTGAAGACTTCAGGCAGCCACAGTCCAGGGTACCAGTTCACAGGGCAGGCAGGGTCCGGCCATCTTGGAAGCGAATCCAGAGTCCCCTTTACCAGGTGGAGTTAAAAGCCTTCCTCTAGCGCAGGGGTGTTGTAGTCCCTTACTGCCTATGGCTTCAGATAAGGTCCTCACAGTTCTTCTCTCTGTCCCCCATATAGGATAGGACAATACCTGTATGACAGGTAACTGGAGCCTTTTTATATGGACTCTATCATGCCCCGGGCTCTATGTGTTACTGTGTCTTCAGGTGTGTGTGGCGGACAGGTAACTTGCAATTCAGCTGTCCTGCCAGTCTCTGATGTAAGTCTTAGAGTGCCTTACAACCTTGGTGGTCCGGCTACTGGTTATCTGCGCTTTGCCAGGGAGACAGTCTGCTCGCTTCTGTCCTCCCCCTGGTGTCACTCTCCTGTGCTTTGCCCTCCTGCATGCTCACTGAACAATGTTCGGCTTTCTGTATGTCTCTTTCCAGGGGCTGCAGTACTTCAGACTACACGGCCCCTTCAGACCTTCTGACACTATGTCGGTCTGCTCTCTCCTGGCTCTCTGACCTCTCTTTCCCTCCAAACCACAATATATATAGGGGAGTCACCTAGGAATAGGATCAAAAGCTCCCCCTTCTGGCCTGGAGTGTGAACATGTTGTGTGTATGGTGGTTACCTGATAAAAGATATCCTTCTTCGCTTCCAAACGTAACATCACTCTCCCCGTGAGGAAAGCAATGCTACTGTGATGACCAGGACCCTGGGGCGCCACACATGGGCTTTAGGAGAGGCTTTTTTCATTGACAACAACCCCACGAATTACATTCCTCTGCAGTGTATGTCATATTGTGTTATGGGGAACACTCACCCAAATTTGGCTTTCTATTTCTTTATCTAATAGCAGTCAACTTGCAAGTCAATGTTCTTCATTCCCTTCTCATCAGATGACGCTATTGTTTAAGTGTTAACTTCTGTGGTCATCCTGGATATCTTTGCAAGATGGGTGCAGATCCATTTTTGTTAATTTTTGTACCCCTTTTGCAACAGTATTCTGAAAAGTTGATCTTGCAGCCTTCACATTTCTTGTGTAAATAAATTATTTTCTTTCTCAGGGCATGTGATTATTTCTCTTCCAAGTGGTTTCATTGCTGACAGCATAAAATGGGAAGGGGTTTTCTATAAGTAACAACCTTTTATAGTCAATTGTCTGCTGGACACCTGATTGATGAATAGCCAGACTTACTTGTGGTTGAATTCTTGTTAAATATAATTTTTTAGTCTATCCTTTAGTTTTACTCCTAAGACTTTCATTGGGTTGTACTCATTTTTGCAACATGGCCTTGAAAGAATTTATTATGAAAATTACTTTTTGGCAACGCAAAACAAAGAATCTTGCTTGTAATCAATGTTAGTGTCTCTCTACAGTGTAGTGCAGTGTATAAGGCTGCCGTCACACTAGTATTTGGTCAGTATTTTACATCAGTATTTGTAAGCCAAAACCAGGAGTGGGTGATAAATGCAGAAGTGGTGCATATGTTTCTATTATACTTTTCCACTAATTATTCCACTCCTGGTTTTGGCTTACAAATACTGATGTAAAATACTGACCAAATACTGCTAGTGTGACAGCAGCCTAAGACGCACACACTAAACAAGAGTTTTTCTTGTTAAAAAATGCATCTTATAGTCTCAAAAATACGGTAATTGAGGCTACTCCGACTGCTCACAATAGCACTAGTGACATATAGCCTGGTGTCATGTTGAAAAACAGATCCTATTTATTTTATTTTACTCGCTTACACAGCACCATTAATACCACAGCACTTTACAGAAATCATCATAATTGTCCCCATTGAGGATCACAATCTAAATTGCCTATCAGTATGTCTTTGGGCAGTGAAAGGAGAACACGGGGAGAACATACAAACTCCTTTTCCTTGGTGGGATTTGATCCATGGACCCCAGGACTGCAAAGCAACAGTGCTAGTCACAACACTATGCTAGTACATGGTGGAGAAATGGCCTCAGCACTTGTCTCCTTGACACTCAAAGAAAATGGAATAGTGATTAAACAGTCTGATGCCAAACATAACAATGGGCAAATTGCTGTTTCGTTCTATTTCACACAGCAAATAATTATTTTTCCATTTTTTAATACACAGTAAATTAAAAATTAAAAGGTATTATTAAAAAACACAAGTCAACATGTGAAAAACTAGACCCTATACTAATATGTCGATGGAAAAAAAAAAAAACACCTAAAAAACAAAAAAATGACTGTGTCCTTAAGAGGTTAACTAATGTATATACCCTGGTCAGCATACATTGAGTGAGTAATCTCATTCCCATTCATAAGTTCTGCTGATACAAGCTACATATTGTCTGACAATTGTCTCTGCTGTAGTGAAAGCCTGAATGCATTTTGCTGACAAATGCTGATCATGCCGATATTATGTAGTATCCTGTTTTTCCTTCACTGATGAATAAGTACTGATAATCCCATTAGCACCAGATATACTATAGAATAGTAGAATTGCAAGATATAATACATATATAAAAAACTTAAGTACATTTTGTAGAAAATAACAGCTCTTACCCATCTCTAACGTCCTGTAACTACATGCAATTTATTTTGTGCTCAAATTAATTAAAGGAACATTTAGACAGCACAGTAGAACACCAAGACAATTAGACTTTAGGGATATCAAACTTTTCAGTTAGTAAGCAAAGGCAATTATGAATCAATTTCAAATCCAAATGAAAGTGAGAGGCAACACAAGTCAACCCACAAAAATTGAATGGTTTTGCAGACAGGGCCGGCGTTAGGGGCAGACAGATCAGGCAGCCGCTCAGGGCCCCCCTCCTACAGGGGCCCCCACAGCCAGTGGCATACTGCTAACAGCGGCACATCACACAGCCGCTAAAGGGCCCTTGTGCCGCGCTCCACCCCCACATTGTGCATTCAACTTATCGGCATCATAAATACAGTTGAAAGCAGTGATGGAGGCAAGAGCGTGATGTGACGCTTCCTCTCCCATCACTCTTCTTCTGCCTCTGACTCAGCGTGTGTCAGCAGTGGAGCTTATGAGACATTGAGATGCTCTGCAGAAGCCAAAGCAGCAGGGGTACAAGGAGGAGAGGTAAGTATTGTGTGTGTGTGTGTGTGTATGTGTGTCTGCTGAACAATACTGTGTGTGTGGGGGCTGCACTATACTGTATATGTGGGGGGCTGCACTATACTGTGTGTGTGCTTGTGGGGGCGCTGAACTATATATAATGTGTGTGTGGGGTGTTGTGAACTCTGTTTTCAGGCTCCCTCTTGTGGTCACTGGTGGTATGGTGTGACTTTTGCTTTGGGCTCCCCCTGGTGGCTTTGTTTGTTATCCTGCTGGTCTCTGGCTATCAGCTGGTTCGTTATCCTCTGGGAGGTTCCTATATAGCTCTGTTTTACTTCCACTTGTTGCCGGCTGTCGATGTAATCAGTGCTACTCAGATTCCTTCTGACCTCCTTGCTCCCAGTCCATCCAGGACAAGCTAAGTTTTCTTTGCTCATTTTTTGATCAGCAGTGTTTATCATGTTTTCTTGTCCAGCTTGCTAAAATGTGATTCCCTCGCTTGCTGGATGCTCTAGTGGACTGAGTTTCTCCCCACACACCATTAGTTGGTGCGTGGGTTCTTGAATTCTCAGGATGGATATTTTGTAAGGGTTTTTTATTGATCGCATAGACCCCTGCTCTATTTTCTGCTTTCTAGTACTAGTGGGCCTCTTTTGCTGAATCTGATTTCATCCCTACGTATGTGCCTTCTTCTTACTTCACCGTTAATATTTGTTGGGGGCTTCTATATCTTTGGGGATTATTTCTCTGGAGGCAAGCGAGGTCTTTCTTTCTCTTTAGGGGTAGCTAGTTCCTCAGGCTGGCTCGAGACGTCTAAGAATTTTTTAGGCACGTTCACCGGCTACCTCTAGTTGAGTTGGATAGGTTCAGATTTGCGATCAGTCCAGTTACCATCTCCCTAGAGCTTGTCCTTAGTTTATTCACTTGCTGGTCTATTCGTGATCCTCAGCCACTAAGGATCATAACAGTGGGGGCTGCACTATACTGTGTGTGGGGCTGCATTATTCTCTAAGGGGGCTGCACTATACTCTGGGGGCTGCTTTATATGGTGTGTGGGGCTGCATTATACTCTGGGGACTGCATTATACTCTGAGGGGGCTGCATTATACTCTGAGGGGGCTGCATTATACTCTGAGGGGGACTGCAGTTAACTCTGAGGGGTCTGCAGTATACTCTGAGGGGGCTGCATGATACTCTATGAGGGGGTCTGCATTATACTATAAGTGGGGCTGCATTATACTCTTAAGAACCATGGGGAGTGCATAATGTTATATGTACTATATGGGACCTGCATTATACTATATCGAGGACTATCTGTACCAATCATTCTTCCTGAGCTGGCATAAGGGTATGTGCACAGTCAGTAAAGGATGCAGGTTGGATGCTGCGTACTTGTGCAGTGTCCAGCTGTTACAGCATACTGGATGGGATTTTAAGAAATCCCATGCCCACTATGTGTGCACAGACACCCGCAGCTCACCCTCAGAGACTGACATGTGGTGCTTCTCTCCAGACCGCAGCATGTCTATTTAACTTGCAGAAATGCGAGTCTTTGCAAAATAAATTTCACCTATGCAATGTGTTGGACTTGGTGAATCCGCACGGTTGAATGATTACATGCGGATTCACCCGCTTTTAATAGACGGTAGTGCTTTGGATGCTGCAGACATGTGTTGCTGTCAATTTCGTGTGCACATACCCTAAAGAGGCTGGGAAACAAGCATCAAATGACTTCAATATTGTTGATCATGCTCGTTTACCGGCCTGAACTTAGCGCTTGTATATACAACAGAAATGTTTCTGTGTGATGGTGCAATATGTGACCATTTGGGGCCCTACTTTAAACTTTTGCCCAAGGCCCCACTTTGTCTAAACCAGCCCTGTTTGCAGATAGTGGCCACAAACATTTACTTTCTCATTATCACTTCCTAAATTATTCTACTCTCGTTTTGCTAGTGTTATTGCCACTGTTACTAGCATGTGATGGTACCTGTATCCTATTCAGGTTGTACAAGTAATCCATCTACTCCAGGATTATCCATACGTACTATCGCAAGACTGATACCGAGACTCCCAAGACGGTTTCATAAGCATGGACAAAATACCAAAATATGGGCTGTTGTGAATTTGGATTCTGGGCTCCCCCGGTGGCTACTGGTGGAATTGAACTTGTGACATCATCTTCCCTGTTCACCTGTTCTGATTAGATCTGGGTGTCGCTATATAACCTGGCTTCTCTGTTAGATGCTTGCCGGTCAACAATGTTATCAGAAGCCTCTCTGTGCTTGTTCCTGCTCCCAGACATCTACTAGATAAGTTGGACATTCGTCCATGTTTTGTTTTTGTATTTTGGTTCCAGTTCACAGCTGCAGTTTCGTTACTGTGTCTGGAAAGCTCTTGTTGATCAGGAATTGCCACTCTGGTATTATGAGTTAATGCCAGAGTCCTAAAGTAATTTCTGGATGTGTTTTGTTAGGGTTTTCTACTGACCATGAAAGTATGCTTTCTGTCTTCTGCTATCTAGAAAGCGGACCTCAAATTTGCTAAAACTATTTTCCTGCTGCGTTTGTTGTTTCATCTCATATCACCGCCAATATTTGTGGGGGGCTTCTGTCTCCTTTTTTTTTGGGCATTTCTCTAGAGGTGAGTCAGGTCTTATATTTCCCTCTGCTAGCATTATTTAGTTCTCCGGCCGGCGCTGGGCATATAGGGATAAAAAGTAGGACATGCTACCTGGCTACTTCTAGATGATGCGGTAGGTTTAGTTCATGGTCAGTATAGTTACATCTTCCAAGAGCTTGTTCCTATAGAGGCTTATGCTAGTTCTCTGGCCATGGAGATCATGACAGTTTGACCGGCCCACTAAAGGGTTAAAATCCTTGGCTGAGAAAGGAGAGAAATAAGAAGTCTGCTGAGAGTTTTTTTTTTTTTTTTTTTTTTTTTTTCTGTGCTCTTAATTGGATCACTTGCCAGTCTGTCTATGCTGCAGTCTTTCTTTTTTTTCTCTCTCCTTATAATCTTTGAATGGCTTTGTGTTCACCTGTTAATAATGGATCTTCAGAGTGTAACTGCAGGTTTGAATAATCTCACCACGAAAGTACAAAATTTGCAAGATTTTATTATTCATGCTCCGGTATCTGAGCCGAGAATTCCTTTGCCGGAATTCTTCTCAGGGAATAGATCTAGCTTTCAGAATTTTAGAAATAATTGTAAGCTATTTTTGTCCCTGAAATCTCGTTCTGCTGGAGACCCTGCACAGCAGGTTGGGATTGTGATTTCCTTGCTCCGCGGCGACCCTCAAGACTGGGCTTTTGCATTGGCACCAGGGGATCCTGCGTTGCGCAATGTGGATGCGTTTTTTTTGGCCTTGGGCTTGCTGTATGAGGAACCTCATTTGGAACTTCAGGCAGAAAAAACTTTGATGTCCCTATCGCAGGGGCAAGATGAAGCTGAAATTTACTGCCAAAGATTCCGTAAATGGTCTGTGCTTACTCAGTGGAATGAGTGTGCCTTGGCGGCTACTTTCAGAGAGGGTCTCTCTGATGCCATTAAGGATGTTATGGTGGGGTTCCCTGTGCCTGCGGGTCTGAATGAGTCCATGACAATGGCCATTCAGATCGATAGGCGTCTGCGGGAGCGCAAACCAGTGCACCATCTGGCGGTGTCCACTGAGAAGACGCCAGAAAGCATGCAGTGTGATAGAATTCTGTCCAGAAGCGAGCGGCAGAATTTTAGACGGAAAAATGGGTTGTGTTTCTATTGTGGGGATTCTACTCATGTTATATCAGCATGCTCTAAACGTACTAAAAAGCTTGATAAATCTGTTTCCATTGGCACTTTACAGTCTAAATTTATTTTGTCTGTGACCCTGATTTGCTCTTTGTCATCTATTACTACTGACGCCTATATCGACTCTGGCGCCGCTTTGAGTCTTATGGATTGGTCCTTTGCCAATCGTTGTGGGTATGATTTAGAGCCTTTGGAAACTCTTATTCCTCTGAAGGGGATTGACTCCACCCCATTGGCTAATAATAAACCACAATACTGGACACAAGTGACTATGTGTATTAATCCGGATCACCAGGAGACTATTCGTTTTCTAGTGCTGTATAATCTACATGAGGATTTGGTGCTGGGATTGCCATGGCTGCAGTCTCACAACCCAGTCCTTGACTGGAGAGCTATGTCTGTGTTGAGCTGGGGATGTAAGGGGACTCATGGGGACGTACCTTTGGTGTCCATTTCATCATCTATCCCCTCTGAAATCCCTGAGTTCCTGTCTGACTATCGTGACGTCTTTGAAGAACCCAAGCTTGGTTCACTACCTCCGCACCGTGAGTGCGATTGTGCTATAGATTTAATTCCGGGTAGTAAATACCCAAAGGGTCGTTTATTTAATCTGTCTGTGCCTGAACATACTGCTATGCGAGAATATATAAAGGAGTCCTTGGAAAAGGGACATATTCGTCCATCGTCATCTCCCTTAGGAGCCGGTTTTTTCTTTGTGTCAAAAAAAGACGGCTCTTTGAGACCATGTATTGATTATCGGCTTTTGAATAAAATCACGGTTAAATATCAATACCCATTGCCGTTGCTGACTGATTTGTTTGCTCGCGTAAAGGGGGCCAAGTGGTTCTCTAAGATTGATCTCCGTGGGGCGTATAATTTGGTGCGGATCAGGCAGGGGGATGAGTGGAAAACCGCATTTAATACGCCCGAGGGCCACTTTGAGTATTTGGTGATGCCTTTTGGTCTTTCTAATGCCCCTTCAGTCTTCCAGTCCTTTATGCATGATATTTTCCGCGATTTTTTGGATAAATTTATGATAGTGTATCTGGATGATATTCTGATTTTTTCGGATGACTGGGACTCTCATGTCCGGCAAGTTAAGAGGGTTTTTCAGGTTTTGCGGTCTAATTCTCTGTGTGTCAAGGGTTCTAAGTGCGTTTTTGGGGTTCAGAGAATTTCCTTTTTGGGATATATTTTTTCTCCCTCTTCCATTGAGATGGATCCTGTCAAGGTTCAAGCTATTTGTGATTGGACGCAGCCCTCTTCTCTTAAAAGTCTTCAGAAATTTTTGGGCTTTGCCAACTTTTATCGTCGATTTATTTCTGGTTTTTCGGATGTCGTTAAGCCATTGACCGATTTGACTAGACAGGGTGCTGATGTTGCTAATTGGTCCCCTGATGCTGTGGAGGCCTTTCAGGAGCTTAAGCGCTGTTTTTCTTCTGCCCCTGTGTTGCGTCAGCCTGATGTGACTCTTCCTTTTCAGGTTGAGGTCGACGCTTCTGAGATCGGAGCTGGGGCAGTGTTGTCGCAGAAAAGTTCTGACTGCGCCGTGATGAGGCCTTGTGCCTTCTTTTCCCGTAAATTTTCGCCCGCTGAGCGGAATTATGATGTTGGGAATCGGGAGCTTTTGGCCATGAAGTGGGCGTTTGAGGAGTGGCGCCATTGGCTCGAGGGGGCCAGACATCAGGTGGTGGTATTGACTGACCACAAAAATTTGATTTATCTTGAGACCGCCAGGCGCCTGAATCCTAGACAGGCGCGCTGGTCATTATTTTTTTCTCGGTTTAATTTTGTGGTATCGTACCTACCAGGTTCTAAGAATGTTAAGGCGGATGCCCTTTCTAGGAGTTTTGAGCCTGATTCACCTGGCAACTCTGACCCCACAGGTATTCTTAAGGAGGGAGTTATCTTGTCAGCCGTTTCTCCAGACCTGCGGCGGGCCTTGCAGGAGTTTCAGGCGGATAGACCGGATCGTTGTCCGCCTGATAGGCTGTTTGTTCCTGATGATTGGACCAGTAAAGTCATCTCTGAGGTGCATTCTTCTGCGTTGGCAGGTCATCCTGGAATTTTTGGTACCAGGGATTTGGTGGCAAGATCCTTCTGGTGGCCTTCCCTGTCACGAGATGTGCGAGGCTTTGTGCAGTCTTGTGACGTTTGTGCTCGGGCCAAGCCTTGTTGTTCTCGGGCTAGTGGATTATTGTTGCCCTTGCCTATTCCTAAGAGGCCTTGGACACACATCTCGATGGATTTTATTTCAGATCTGCCTGTTTCTCAGAAGATGTCTGTCATCTGGGTGGTGTGTGACCGTTTTTCTAAGATGGTTCATTTGGTTCCCCTGCCCAAATTGCCTTCTTCTTCCGAGTTGGTGCCCCTGTTTTTTCAAAATGTTGTTCGTTTGCATGGTATTCCTGAGAATATCGTTTCTGACAGAGGAACCCAATTTGTGTCTAGATTTTGGCGGGCATTTTGTGCTAGGATGGGCATAGATTTGTCTTTTTCGTCTGCTTTTCACCCTCAGACTAATGGCCAGACCGAGCGGACTAATCAGACCCTGGAGACATATCTGAGGTGTTTTGTGTCTGCTGACCAGGATGATTGGGTTGCTTTTTTGCCATTGGCGGAGTTCGCCCTCAATAATCGGGCCAGCTCTGCCACCTTGGTTTCCCCGTTTTTCTGTAATTCGGGGTTCCATCCTCGATTTTCCTCCGGTCAGATGGAATCCTCGGATTGTCCTGGAGTGGATGCGGTGGTGGAGAGATTGCATCATATCTGGGGGCAGGTGATGGACAATTTAAAGTTGTCCCAGGAGAAGACTCAGCTTTTTGCCAACCGTCACCGTCGTGTTGGTCCTCGGCTTTGTGTTGGAGATTTGGTGTGGTTGTCTTCTCGTTTTGTCCCTATGAGGGTCTCATCTCCTAAGTTTAAGCCTCGGTTCATCGGTCCGTATAAAATATTGGAGATTCTTAACCCTGTTTCCTTCCGTTTGGACCTCCCTGCATCCTTTTCTATTCATAACGTTTTTCATCGGTCGTTATTGCGCAGGTATGAGGCACCGGTTGTGCCTTCCGTTGAGCCTCCTGCTCCGGTGTTGGTTGAGGGTGAGTTGGAGTACGTTGTGGAAAAAATCCTAGACTCCCGTGTTTCCAGACGGAGACTCCAGTATCTGGTCAAGTGGAAGGGATATGGCCAGGAGGATAATTCTTGGGTCACTGCATCTGATGTTCATGCCTCTGATCTGGTTCGTGCCTTTCATAGGGCCCATCCTGATCGCCCTGGTGGTTCTGGTGAGGGTTCGGTGCCCCCTCCTTGAGGGGGGGTACTGTTGTGAATTTGGATTCTGGGCTCCCCCGGTGGCTACTGGTGGAATTGAACTTGTGACATCATCTTCCCTGTTCACCTGTTCTGATTAGATCTGGGTGTCGCTATATAACCTGGCTTCTCTGTTAGATGCTTGCCGGTCAACAATGTTATCAGAAGCCTCTCTGTGCTTGTTCCTGCTCCCAGACATCTACTAGATAAGTTGGACATTCGTCCATGTTTTGTTTTTGTATTTTGGTTCCAGTTCACAGCTGCAGTTTCGTTACTGTGTCTGGAAAGCTCTTGTTGATCAGGAATTGCCACTCTGGTATTATGAGTTAATGCCAGAGTCCTAAAGTAATTTCTGGATGTGTTTTGTTAGGGTTTTCTACTGACCATGAAAGTATGCTTTCTGTCTTCTGCTATCTAGAAAGCGGACCTCAAATTTGCTAAAACTATTTTCCTGCTGCGTTTGTTGTTTCATCTCATATCACCGCCAATATTTGTGGGGGGCTTCTGTCTCCTTTTTTTTTGGGCATTTCTCTAGAGGTGAGTCAGGTCTTATATTTCCCTCTGCTAGCATTATTTAGTTCTCCGGCCGGCGCTGGGCATATAGGGATAAAAAGTAGGACATGCTACCTGGCTACTTCTAGATGATGCGGTAGGTTTAGTTCATGGTCAGTATAGTTACATCTTCCAAGAGCTTGTTCCTATAGAGGCTTATGCTAGTTCTCTGGCCATGGAGATCATGACAATGGGCCATTAGATGAAGAATTCCAATTAGGGCTATAGATGGTAACTTGCCAATCAGCAGGACGTGTATTTGTCTCTTTTGCACATGTAGGAACAGGAGTGGCACTTCCAGAGCAAAAAGATCTTCAGTGGACTGCTTGCTGTGCATGTTTCTTAACCAAATTGTCAGGACCAGACTCCCTGAGGTGCCATGAGAGTCGATGTCCTGTAATGGAGCCTCAGCAGCACCACGATCTCAATAGACATTACATAGTTACATACTGTAGGTTAATTAAGACCTAGGTCCATCAAGTTCAACCTTTCACCAACTGTACATTTTGTCATTTATTTAACTATAACCCATAATCTTATATGTATTGGGGAAATCATCCAGCACATGACAGCGGCATAATGTCTGCCATTACTACCTCTTGTGGTCGGGCATTCCACAGTCTGACGGCTCTAGCTCTAAAGAGCCCTTTCCTACTCAGCTGCCAGAATCGCCTTTCTTCCCCCATAATGAGTGCCCCTTGGTCCTTAATCCTTAGTCCTAGAATACCAAATTGGCAATTCTACCACTGGCACCATGTTCTCTTCACAGCAGGTTCGCACAGAACACATATGACAGACATGAAAGAACCTGAAGATGTCACATACTGCTGTTTGCAACATTATCTAGCATGATTTTGTTTGGTGGTGGGCCAGTGATTGCTGGGGGGTATATCATTGGAATGTCGCATAAAGCTTCTTGTGATCACTGATGGCCTACAGTGCCCTGACTGTTAAGTGCTGTATGAAATCCTCCAAGTCAATGTGAGAACTTACACTGGTGCAGTGGACTATGGGTTCCTTTTAGTGAAGGGTAATGCCTGGCTACATTGTGTATCATTAATAGTTAAGTGCATCAGACTTTATTGCACCAAAGACTGTTCAGTAGCCCACTGATGTACTAACAAATGTTTGGAAGGAAATGCCTGTGGACATCTGCCATATTATCAGGAACATGCGTAGTTGTTGGGAGTTTATATACAGGCACGTGGAGACCATACACACTACTACCATGTATCACTCTCTGGTCTTGTGCTGTACCTTTTCCTCCTATGCTTCCGGCCCCCTCTACAGACCCTCCTTTTGGTGTTGTCTTGTCTATCTTGCCTTTTGTCAAAGAATGCACGGCTGTAGTGCCGCCAATACTGAATTCATCTGTGGAATCCGATTTGGCTGCAGTAAAACCTCCTGTTATTAGAAAAAAGTGAGAGCCAGTATGCTACGAATAAATACGACCTGCCTTATAGTCTTCGACATCTCTTAACCATTTAGTCCTTTTCATTGTTTCAATATCACCTCAGAACTTCAAAAGGTTCTCATCTAATTGAGTCTTACAAGAGTTAATTTACTGTGCTGTCAGCTGTGTTTGTCAGTTGGTTCTCTAAGTCCACAATATTCTTCCTGATTGTCTCCATCTCCATGCGCAGGAACTCAATGTTGAGAAGCAGAAGATCAAATGAAAACTTAGCTATAGCTTCAAATTTGGTGCAAAATTGTACATTATCAGATAGTAATGTGGGTCACAGATGTGGCCGCAAACCACGTGGGATCCTGCGTACCCTATAATACTCCGTAAGTGTAGTGGCATGTAGCTCAAAGGAGGTCAGTGTCTGACGCTGCATTTTACTCTGTTTACTTGCGTGAACACATGGGATTGGCCCTATTTTGGCGCCATGAATAGTGATTGATTTTATTGGTCTGGGCCAGTGCTCTCCAAGATATTTATTGGTCGCATGGATGGATTGGTCTGTGGTTTCTATGACCTCAGTGATGATCAGCACCTATTGGATCAACAATGTTGATGGACAAGTAATGTATAATACCAACTTTGTTTAATATGTGGATTATTTCTTTAATTAGGTATGAGGATTATGCACTAAAGATTTATCTACACAAATTGTATATTATATATGTGATTTTTGTATATTATGTAATACCTTGTGGGTGATTGGTGGTGTATGTACCTCCACACTACATAAGGCTGCCATCTCCAAGACTGTGTATAAGTTATAAAGACCTTTACTGGTCGAAACGTTGTAACATGGCGGAATAAAGTTTTTTCATTTTTTCACCTAGATTAGACGCTGTTCACATTCCTCTTCAGTGCTGCATTTTTCAAGTGGGTCCCATGGACTGAGAACGTGCAGCCCCTAGTGAAGTGCTGTCAGCGGCTTTCCTTTATGCATGCACACTACTCAGTCACTTATGAGTCAGTTATGAGTAGTGATGAGTGAGCATGCTATTCACTACTCATTACTTGCTCAAGCATCAGTGTGCTCGGGATGCTCGTTACTCCAGCGAGTATTTTTTTAATGTTTGAGCGGGAGCTAGAGTGCTTTTTAGACATCCAATAAACACGTGGGAATTGACTGCCAGTCACTGTAATGCTGTAGCCATCTTGGTTGTGGCAATACCGCCATTGGCTGGACGCATAGCGTCATTGGGTCTAAATAAGACCCATGACACTATATTCGGCACACTGTACCATGTAAACAAGTAGAGTAGGAGAGGTGCTGGTGAAAGAGGGACAGAATTGTAACTACGTATTAGCCAGGAATTCAACCACATTAACATTTCTTATAAGTACAACACCAGCCCTTCTTAGGGCTAATTATAATCAATAGTAATACTTAGGGAGAGATTGTGCTGAAGGGATCATGTAGGACAGGATAAGGTGAATTGCATGTTCTTTAGGCTGCAGCCTGCAACTCATACCAAAACCCCTTCTCAGGCCTAATAATATTCTTTTTGCTCTTAATCCTGCAAATTGCTCTGAGCCGGGAAATGTTATACACCATTTTTACTGCGGCATACAGCCAGATGTGATGGATCTCAAAAGCATTGCTATATTGCTCCTGCAGTGTTTCCAGTCCATCTAAGGTGTGTAAATTTTACTGCAATACTAATTTTATACTTTATCATGCTAGAGTTGCCCTTCAATAAACCCAAAAAATAGTTGGGTTATAAATAGCATTGCTATATTGATACTGCAGTCTTATAATCTGTCTGGAGTGAGAAAATGTTGCTGGCATTGTAATACTGCAATTTTTTTCAGCAGTGAAATTTTATACGTCATCTGTTGTGCTAGAGATGTGCCTCACAAAACAAAAAGAAAATTATTTGGTTACAAGTAGCAATGCTATATTAATACTGCAATCTTATATGTCCATCATTTCCTCCAGAGTTTGTTGCTGCCACGTACAAGTAAATTTATTTTCAGAGCCAGTTAAAATCCTCTCTATATTCTATAATAATACCGCTCATATCTCCAATTTGTGTAGGGTGAGGTGTGACGGTAGGTATAGCATATGAGAAGCATCTAGTCTGGAATTATTGCCTTGTAAATTCTAAGCCTTGCTGCTGCATTTTTCCATACACTCATAGACCGTTTCATGTTTTTTACAGTGTTTTGTACTCAGAAATTCCTCAAAGCAGGCAAAATTAACTGATTAAATGTGTCCATTCACAATTTCTCTGTAGCATCTGTGATGCAGTGACCCCTGTTACAGCTTGGGGGCACTGCATGTTCTCCTCAGAATGCGCACAGCAGCATTTAGGGGCCATGGGAATACATGGCAGGCGTAGGCATAACTATGATGTGAGACAACGTCCAGCATTATTGTAAATGGCCAGTATGTGTCGCAGAGGAGATCCTCTGCGCTGTAAGCTGAAAATGTGGTTCTGGGACCTGTAGTCCCACAAGTATTGGTTTAATTTAAAGGGAGGCTTACAGGGTTAGTTGTAGAGATGGGCGGGTCTGACTAATTACACATGACGTGTAGATGGTAAAGCCGGTGAATAAATGGAGGAGACAAGTTGTAAGTCTTTACCTGGTTTACTGTAGGTTGCTAGCTACAGTCCAGGGTACCAGGCACGGAGGATGGTGGTCCGGCCGGCTCAGAGGCAAGTGAGAGTTCTCCTGTACCAGTAGAGGTCAATGAGCCTTTCCAACTAGTGCCTTTCAAGGTGAGGTTCCTGCTGCCTGAAGCTTCCTACAGGGTCCTCCAGTTTCCCACTGTCCTGGTACTCTAACATGCCCCTCAGGTGCTGCTGCATCTCAGGCATGGTGCGGGCAGGTAACGTGTAGTGTCGTGCCCTCCGGTTCTGCTCTATGTCCTAGAGTCCCACAAAAGCCTCGGGCTCCCGGTTCCTGGCTACTGCGCTTCAGCTCTGAGGGTGCCCTGCCACAGTTCCCCTCTGAGCTCTGTTCCTCTCCTGTGCTCCTTCCCTTCTGGCTACTCCACATTCAATCCCTCAGGTCTTCCTCCTTGCAGAGGCTGCAGCTCCCTTGTGGCTGCCAGGCCTCTCTGTCTGCACTCAGTTCCAGACTTCCTTCTCCTTCAGCGTCTCTGAACAACTCCCTTGGTCTCCTAGGACAAATTGTCTAGCTCCTCCTCCAGGTAAGGATACATAAAGCATAGGGAAGTTCCCCTGATTCTGGGTATTGAGCTCCCCCTCCTGGCCTGGATTCAGAATGTGTTGCATGTGTGTGCCTTTCCTGGTGAAGAGAACTCCTTTGCCTCTGTGCATGACATTACCTTCCCCAAAGGAAAAGCAACATCACTGCAGCAACCGGTAACCTGGGGTGCTGCACACACACCTCCCACCTATGGGAGTGGTTACAAGTATATAATGTGACTGAGGTGTGGTCACAGGGGGCGAGTGTATGGACCTTATTGGCCCATGTGTAAGGTTCTGGAAGGCCTATGTGTTGGAGGTGTTAACTTCCTGAAGAGTACATGGTGAGGCTTTGGACCTGGTGGCCTGTGTGTTGGATGGTTCCAAGTGGGGACCGACATCCTGAACAGCACACAGAGGCCGTGTTTGCAGAGTCAGTGGTGGCACTACGTTTGGGGGAGCTATCATCCATCTGAGGCTATATGGCACAGGACACTCCCCTTTTGAGAAAGCATCTATGCGAAACGTGCATCAGGGGGCCAGCAAGAAGACACAAGGATTGTGCCAGTCACTATGTGTGAGCAGGATTAATCTAATTATATATAAATGATTTGGGTGATCTATTTATTGATTTGGTTGATGTTATGGATTTTCTATATGGGCTCTGATCTGGTCTATCCATGGATACTTTTAAGTCCTGTGTTTGTCTCCTTTGCTGTACCAGTGTCTCCACACCTATTCCTTTTCCTGTTGCCAATACATATGGCTATTATTGTTTGTACCAATTTAATAAACTTTTTGAATATTTTCTACCTTGTTATGGTTAATGTACTCCAACCTCTTTGGTGTTTCTCAATTCTATGGGATAATTCCATCTGTTCATGTGAATTTTGCATTAATGCATTTATTTTGGGAGCGAGACTTTGGTTCTACTCGGCCATGGTATTTTGGATTGCATTTTATGATTCTGTATTTACGTGGTTTATGGAGGTATAATAAACCAGGCACAGACTTTTGCAAATGAGAAATGGCTGCGGTTGTTTGAATATTGCCACTTGAGTTTAAGGAGCATTAAACCCAATTGAACTTTTAAAGAAAATACGGTCTTGCTGTGTATTATATTGCTGCCAAGCGAGTATTCCCCAACCCGGTAGTGATTGCTGCATCACACATCTGTGTGTAAGAGGTGTGGAATTACCACTTCTGAACTCTCGAGTGCTTTGTTTTTATCTATTTCTGGGTTCTTCTTTAAGTATGTTTCTGGTCATTGTCCTGCTGAAAGACCCATGATCTAGGATGCAAACCCAGCTTTCGGACCCCAGGTGGCACATTGTGACCCAAAATCCTTTAGGAATCTTCACAAATCAAGATGCCTTGATCACAGTCAAGGCACCCAGGGCCAAAGGCAGCAAAACATCCCCAAAATATATTTGATCTGCCACCATAATTCACTGTAACTACTGTGTTCTTTTTATTTGTAGGCCTCATTCCATCTACAGTAAACAGTAGAAAGATGTACTTTACCAAAAAAACTATCTTGGTCTCATCTGTCCATAAGACGCCTGCAGGCCCTCTAACAATAGTGGGGGCCACCTGCTGTCCCTCTAAAATTTGTGAGGGCTGCCTGTTGGCCCTCCAAGTTTCAAACTTTACAGTATTAATATGAAAAAGAAAAGTTGCCCACCTCAGGTGGATAAATTATATTATATAGCTGTCTGTCGGACCTCCAAAAATGCTTAGTGAGGGCGGGCTGCTGGCGTTCTAAAATTAGAGTGAGGGCCACCTGATGGTCCTCTGACAATAGTGTGGCCCACCTGCTGGCCCTCTAACAATAGTAAGGGCCGCCTGATGGCATTCTACAAGTAGTAATGGCAGCCTAATGGTGCTGAAAAAAAAAGTTGTGACTTTTAGAGTACCTCCTTCATAAAGTAAACTTAATGCGTCTGACGATGTCTCACACACTACATGGACAGATAAGGTGTTAACATGATAAAATTACATTATATTTTTTCTACCATTCAAAGCAATGCAAATGTGTAAAAACGCAGCAAAAACACTACGTGTGAACATAGCCCAAGACGTGGACAAGTGTTTTTTTTATTATTATTTATTTTGTCTGATACACAAGTTATTTTCCTGGAAAGAATGTTTCATAACATTTTTTCCAGTCAAATCAATTTTATCTGCGGTTTTGTATGTTTCATTGTCAGTCTGTAAAAGTGGCATAATACTCTGACAACATTGTTCCCAGCAGCGCTACCGGGGGCAAGGGGCGCCGGAAAAATGCTTGCGTTTCCCATTGACTTCCATTATACTCATTACTCGAGTCGAGCAGCTGAGCATTACGATTTGCTAACCTCACGTAAACAGTACCCGAGCATTTCAGTGCTCGCTCATCACTGATTGTGACTTACCAAGATGAAATTCATGTAAATTGAGACCACTGGGACTTAATTTTTTTTACTATGATTTACAAGGGAATGATTTGGTTGATTTTAGTTTCCATTGATGGCTGGAACTTTCTTTCGTTCTCAATGAATTACACAATTTATATCAGTGTATATTTTCAACTTGATTCTTTATTTCCTCAAGATCCAATGTGTGATTTACGTTTTCCGTTATTGAATGGTTATACGTTTATATAGAGAACAGTTAATGCAGGAAAAACAAAACTACGGAAATATTTAGAAAATGTGATAATTTCTGTGAAAGTCAAAGCAAGAAAAAAAGTAAAAATAGTAACAAGAACTGTAGAGGGCACATTGGTCACAAAAGAATGGCACAACAATAGAGGAAGCCATACAAACACTCAAACACTTCTGCTAGCATAGTAACAATGTCAGAGCAGTCACAATGCCAGAGGGACCTGTGATAAGGTCAGGCTAATAGGCTAAAGGTACCGTCACACTAGGCGATATCGCCAGCAATCCGTGACGTTGCAGCGACCTGGATGGCGATATCGCTGTATTTGACACGCAGCAGCGATCTGGATCCCGCTGTGAAATTGCTGGTCGCTGCTAGAAGGTCTGCACATTATTTGGTCGCTAGGTCGCCGTGTATCGCCGTGTTTGACAGCAAAAGCGACGATACCAGCGATATTTTACACTGGTAACCAGGGTAAACATCGGGTTACTAAGCGCAGGGCCGCGCTTAGTAACCCGATGTTTACCCTGGTTACCAGCGTAAATGTAAAAAAACAAACAGCACATACTCACCTGCGCGTCCCCCAGCCTCTGCTTCCTGACACTAAAGCGCCGGCCCTAAACTGAAAGTGAAAGCACAGCGGTGACGTCACCGCTCTGCTGTTAGGGCCGGAGCTCAGTCAGTGTCAGGATGCAGAGGCTGGGGGACGCGCAGGTGAGCATGTACTGTTTGTTTTTTTAACTTTTACGCTGGTAACCAGGGTAAACATCGGGTTACTAAGCGCGGCCCTGCGCTTAGCAACCCGATGTTTACCCTGGTTACCCGGGGACCTCGGCATCGCTGGTCGCTGGAGAGCGGTCTGTGTGACAGCTCTCCAGCGACCACACAGCGACGCTGCAGCGATCGGCATTGCTGTCGCTATCGCTGCAGCGTCGCTTAATGTGACGGTACCCTAAGGAATAAAAGGCTTTGCAATTTAGGCAGTGCACACTCCTTTCAAAGGAGGAAAATATATTACTAATATAAAAAAAAGAAAAATTCATAATGTATTTATATGCAAATTGAAAATGAAGCCAGAGTCAGAAGTGAGAGCTCACGGAAAAGCTACATGCAACACAGAAAAACAAAATTCATCCCTTGAAAGGATTTCTTCTTAATGTCCAGGGCCTGAGGCATGTCTACATTTCTTTTTATATCTCTTTCAGTACAGTCTCCCTGGCATGTGCTGTGCAGGTACATAACAAATAATTTCTGCCTCCTCAAAGAATGATCTTGATGCTGAAAATATTCTTTAATACTCTAGAAAAATTAAAGTTCATTAAGGTAATCCTCCTTTATCAACAATTTTGTCTGTTTTAAGGCATGTATTTGGGGCTGAAAATCATTTTTGAAATTGGGGTGCATTCAAATTTTTCACCATTTACGGTAGTATCTCCATGTTGTACTTTTTATTGCTGGCTACTAGTGATGAGTGAAAGTGCTCGGATTAGGTGTTATCCGAGCATGCTTGGGTGCTATACGAGTATCTTCAGCGTGCTGGAGTAATATGTTTGAGTCCCCATGGCTGCACGTCTCGTGGCTGTTAGACAAACGCCACACATGTGGGGATTGCCTTGAGACATGAAGCCGCGGGGACTTGAACATATTACCTGAGCATGCCCAAAATACTCTGATAGCACCCGAGCATGCTCGGAGAACACCAGAGCACATTCGCTCATCTCTACTGGCTACAGAATGAGACAATTGATAGTCCATCAGCCAGCCCGCTATGACAGTCTAGCAAGATTTTTGGAACTATTTTATCTGACTTTTACTGAACTCCTCTCAACTGATTTATGACCACAGATCACATTAAAGTTCAATGTATGGGAAATCAAAGAACTGTAAATGTCAAACAGTGCAAATGATTTTTTTGAAACCCAATCACAAAAATTATTTTAGCCCGAAATATCTGCATGTAAATGAAAAAAACTTTTTAATTGGAGTTTTATCTAAATGAAGGGAGCACTGGAATATGATGTGCTAAACATATTAAAAAGCATTTGCTTCTTTAAAGGGAATCTGTCAGTAGGATCAACTACTCTAAGCCGTCTATATGAGCATGTAGGTCATGGGAAACTGAATAAAGTGACACTTTGATATCTGGGATCCAATGTCTTATTCCAGAGAAATTCCCGTTTTTCTTAATATGTAAATGAGCTATTAAGAGCTGTGACCAGGAAACAGATCTTGAGAGTCTGTCTTCAGAGCTTATTTCAAATGAAAGGGGGTATTACCAACATGATACATGTACTGACTGACAGTCTGCTCTCCTGATCTACATATCTCATTGTTCTGCAGAAAAAGCATGGGGTTTTTTTTTTAAGATAAAAAACTTTTTCATGGCAGTAGGTTTAGGAATTGATTGTGAGTCCATGGTCAACCCAAAAAGGTCCAAGTACCCCATATTTATTAATACCAGCCGATAGCAGCACTTCACTTCTACCTTGCTGGTGCCTGAGTTAAAGTGGTCTGTGTCCATTACTGCCCCAGCCATGGGCCCAGCCATCTTGCACATCAAGAGTCATGATCATCTCATCAGTCCATAAAACCTTTGAAACATCTGTCTTCAGATATTTCTTGGCTCCATCTTGACATTTCACCACCTTTGTCCTGTTCAGTGGTGGTTGAGTTTCAGCCTTCCTTACCTTGGCCATGTCTCTGAGTACTGAACATCTTGTACTTCTGGGTACTCCAGGGAGGCTGCACTTGTAGAGAGCACTGGAGGATAATGGGTTCCTGGTTATTGTACCTTTTTTATCAATGCATTTTTACGACCCTGTTGACTGTTTGGCACAAAACATTTGATGTGATAATATGCCCCAATATCTTAGCAATTTAGAAAGTGCTGCATCCCTCTTTAAGACTTAACAATTTTTGACTTTTGAAAGTCTGTTAAATCTCTTTTTTGGGCCATTTTGCCTGATCAAAACAAGCTGCAAAATAATTCTGCACACCTTGATAAAGGGTGTTGTTCTATCCTTAGCCTCACCACCCTCACTACACAAATGCACATCACCTGATCTGCTTCATCCAATAAGCATTCACATTTATACAACTTGTAGTTCATAAATCTGCATACAAATAATATGGTCAAAATACTCACTGCTTAAAATTTGTGCACAAAGTATAGTCTGAAAAATGCTGCCTTACAAAGTCACTGTTCTACTGCGTTCTGAAAAATCATTTTTCCAGTGGTGCCAACAGAACTGCAGTCAATCTTTTCTTGCAATCACCCATCTCCCTTTCTTCCTTATAGTCCTAGATGTAACTGTTCATATTTCCCTGCAGTTCTGTATGTGGATTATGCCAAGTTACGCATTATGAGAACCAGGAGTCAGATACAGTAGAGGACAGTGATGATGATGAGGACTGACTAACCGTGAAGTTTTGACTTTTATACTTTAACATTACTTCACACTTTCATAACCTACTTTAATGTATAGTTTGTTAAAAAAAAAAAAAAAGGTATTTTGTATTAAAAGTATTTAGTCCTGTTTACAATATAGTTAAAATTTGTTGTGATAATAAAATACTATGAAATGCTACATATATATTTAGACCTAAAAACAGGTATTGTACCTATATTAGTTACGGTTCACCAGTTTGATCCCATAGGCAAAATGTGTTGGTTTAAATGAGTTAATTGACAATAAAAAAAAACATAAGTTTGATGAATGAATAATTGTTGTACGCTTAGAAATAAGAAAGTTATAAGACTTTCTCTGATTTTGAAGGTTTTAGAAGGCCTTCTTGGAAATAACCCACTTTTGGTTGGAAGATTTTGTTGGACTTTTCTATGTTGATGTGTACACTTGGTAAAGACAAAAATCGTTCACAGACCTTTTATTGGAATCTGTTTTAGGTCTAATGTTGTTCACGCGACTATATGCGCTGATTCCCTTGTGCGACTGGTTGATGAAGAGGTGCTTAAAGGGATTGTTTCATTAAGGTAACCACTGTCCTTAATCTGAATAAATATGTTTGTCAAAGAGAGGTATCCCTGCTTCAGGCAGAGAAAGAAAGGCACAATATAAGTTCTTGGACCCAGCCCATCAATGCCTTACATTTGTGACTATCCATTTAACAAAATCAGATCTACAGTGGGACAATCCTTCAAAAACCCTGTAGACATATACATAATGTTAAAAAAAAATCAAATGGTAATTAAAAGCAATGGAACACAATATAAAAATGCGTTTTTATATTAAAGGTGATTCAAACATTCAACCACGTGAAGTACTTCCTCATCACATCAGTCATTTTGCTAATAGCATTCCACTGATTCATTCAGCTGAAAACCACATTTACCATACATTAGAGTGTTCATTAAAAGGTTGGCATTTGCTTTGGAATGTACTGAATGTACTGAAATCAATTAAAGTAGCTTATATAGTATGTTTTTCATTAGCATGGACACTTAGCACTAGCAGAACACTCAGAGACTGACACGAGTGAGATATAAATGTGTAGGAAGATGGCAGGAAATAAAGATTTCATACCTACATTATTTTCAAATGACAGAATTACATTTATTTGCTCAAGAATAAAATATTCTACAGCAGTATAATATTTGTCTCAAGTTTGGGTTCTGATAATCTAATTCCAAAGTGATAAAACTGTAGTAATATAGCCTGTTGACACCACCAAGGAAGCAATCTGGTGATTTTTTTTTTTTCATTAATTCCGACCCCGTATAATTAATTCCGTATTACCTTATTGAGTTGTTCATTTCTTTCTGTAAATACATGAAATCCTCTTGTAAGACTTGGGAATTACAAGGCTTTATGTTCTCTGAAGGCAGAATAGCATGGGGAGGTCACCATTTCAGTCATCATTAGTTCCTGTGTGATAAAACTGTATAAGTTGTAACTCGCACTTTCTGCAAAGGTAGGAGGGAGACTGAGGGGTTTTGTTACAGAAATTCCTATCACATCAGTATCTCCTCTACTAATAATGACTGCACAGCTCCTGGGAAGATGAAATATGTGACTCAAGATGGAAGAGAAGCAAAGAGGAGGCAGAACTGCAGGTAAGTGTGTGCACTAAATACAGTATAAGAAAAGTACAGAATGTGATGGACAATTACGAAGCATGCAGCAATGGGGGAAAAAAAACATTGGACTGCTTGTTTAAATAGCACTATACTATTATCTGAATTGCTATATGCACCTTTAAACGTCTCATGATGTGCCCGATGACTTTATTGTATAGGAAATCAAGACGCCCAGTGATTATTAGAACGGGGCTAGAATCATGCTGTCAGCAGCGACACAGATTGAAAGGATATTAATAGGGATGAGCGAGCGTGCCTGGTGATGCTCGGATATCACTTGAGTATCTGGGTGCTTGGCATTTAATGCTCGAATCACCACCCCACATGTTTGGCACCTGTTACACAGCCAATAAGCATGCGGGAATTACCTGCCTGTAACTATAATGCTGTAGCCATCTTGGTAGTGGCATTAACCACTACAACCAGAGGTTGCAAAAGGACAGGCGCCACAGTGCTCGGCACACTGACGCTATTGCACAGCTCAAGGACAGTTTGCATTAGTGGGAGAGAGTGTTTGTCCAGGGCTCTGTGTGCACAGCTGAACTTATCGGAGTCCTCTAGCGTTGATACTGGTGCGGATTCTGAGCAGTCATGCTAACAGAGTGTCTTCGGCGTGCTCAAATAATATGTTCCCATGGCGGCAAGTCTCGTGGCTGTTCGACAACTGCAATATAGGCAGGGATTGCCTACACGCAGACGTTGAAGACATAGGGCAGGTGTGACTACGCCAGTTGCTGGAACACAAGAAACATGCCAATCCATGACACATAGCTTCCTGACCCTTTTTGCAGGGAGGCACGGTACACCACTTCTGAAGCCAGAGCAGCATGAACAGGTGGTTGGTTGTATAGCAGATGCTTCCTGCATCCTTGGCAGCACCACCCAGTCTCCCACATGGTCCAGCCTCACCAGCACACACACTCTGGTTCTCTTAATCCTCACCATGATCCTATTTCCTCCCACCATTTTGAGTCCTAGGAGACTAGTGATCCCACACTAGGACACTCCAAGGAGCTATTTACAACATCACTTCTTGATTTTGGCCTTTCAACCTGCATGTTCCCAAGAGGTACAGGAGGAAATGCTGTTTAGTGATGCACAAAACTTAGAGCAGCCACAGCCACAGGAAAATAATGGCGAGGAACGGTACATCTTGTCAAGGGAGGAAGATGATGATGAGACACAGTTGCCAATAAGTCAGATTGTTAAGTCAACAAGGCAGGAGGACCAGAGTGTGATGGCGGAAGATGAGGTGGTGAATGACTAAGTCACTGACCCAACCTGGGAAGCTGGCATGCAGAGTGAGGTCAGCAGCGCTGAGGGGAAGGGATCAGCAGAATCAAAACAGGCAGGAAGAGGCAGTAGGGTGACCAAAAGGAGAAGGCAGGCAACTGTTCCAAAGAGCACCGACACTTCTGAATATCTCCAACAAAGAGTTAGGTGTTCCCCAATCTGGGACTTTTTTAAAAGAGCGTTTCAGACAAAAAAGGTAATTTTCAACCTGTGCAACACCAACATCAGCAGGGGCCTGTCCACTAAGAGCCTAACCATCACCAGCATGATCAGGCACATGTCATCTAAGCACCTGACTTGGTGAGCCAAATGCCTGGGTCCATGACTGGTGCCACTGGGTGACACCACTGCCTCTTCTCCTGTGCTAGCTGCTTCCCAATCCCCTATCTATGACGCAGATGCCTCCTGCCCTGCACTTGTCCTTGCAGATTATGATGCGCTAGCTTCAGGAACTTCCAAATTCTTGTCCCAGTACATCATTCAGCTGTCCCTACCCCAGGCATGTGTCCAGGAACATCACCTGTGCCAGTATCAACGCAGTTTCTAGGATTGTCCACTTAACAACCGACACATGGACATGATGAGCGCTATATTTCACTGATGGCACATTGGGTGAACATCTCCAATGTGTTATCTCAGAACACGTTGCCCACATCAGCTAAAAGCTCAAAGCTCTACAGCACTGCCTCAGCGAAGCAAGCAGGAACAAGACTCTGCTGAAGCTAATTTGTCTAGGAGACAAACCGCACACCACAGCAGAGTTACTTAAAGGAATAACAGACCAGACATATCTGTCGCTTTTGCTGTTGAACCTCCAATCAGGCATGGTCACATGTGATAATGGGCACAACCAAGTGGCAGCTTTGAAGACTGGCAAGCTCACATACGTACTCAACCTGGCAGTTCAGCGGGTTCTGAAAACATACCAAATTTGCCAGAGCTTCTCGTCAAGGTACGTCACATCAGCGCCCATTTCTACAAGTGAGCTTCAGCTGCCACAGCACTGTCACCACCTCGCGGTCCGGGACACCTACTTTCTCTTCCCCGCCTGTTCTTACCTCCTCCGGTTCTGTCCTGAGCCAGCAGGGTCACGCTCCGGTCATCCGCCGGCGCTCCGGGGTCCATCCCTGCAGACATGCTGCCCGGGTCCTTGCTCCCATGTCTGCTGCACTTCCTCGTTCCTCTCCCTCTCCTAGGGAGTGCATAGGGGGCGGGCAGGCCAGCTCTCTGGCTTCTTAAAGGGCCAGCCCGTTCCTACTCACTGCCCCTCCTCCCGGCCTATCACCTGCAGGCTGGAGGGATAAAAGGATCTCAGTCACTCCTGGACTCCGCCTGGGCAACTTCTATTATCCTGAAGTTGCTGCTCCAGGTCTTGTCCTGCTATGCTTACCAATCCAGTTTGCCTGCCTTACTCTGTGTTCCTTTTTCCCCTAGGATCGTGTCTGGCCTTCTCGGCATCCTGAGTCCTGGATCCTGGACGGTTCCCTGCAGTCTTCAGCCTGCTTCCTAGTTCCACGCTCTGCCCTGTCTTTTCAGTTTATTTCTCCCCAGCCTCCCAGGTCGGTTTAACACAGGTGTCTGCTTCATCGGACCCTCTATTGGTGGTCAAGGGGAAATCCCTGTATAGGGGTCACTCCAAGCCTTGGACTCCTTAGAGGCACCCTGGTGTTGTGGTCCTGTGGCCCTCCTTTGGGGTGTCTCCCCTAGTATTTGTATTACTTTACAATAAAGCTTTTTAACCTGCTTTCTTGGTCTGGCTCTCCCTTCCTGGTATCAGCAACCGCTGTATTTGCGGTCCAGAGGGTCCACCCGATAGACCCATCTGTAGGGCGTGACAGATTTTGCCCAGGCCATGGACCCCGCTGATGCCAGGTTCGATGCTCAGAGGGAGCTTGCTAGTCTCCGCCAGAGCCAGGAACAGGTTGTTGTGTTCATGCGGACCCTTGAGGCCCGTCTAGGTTCCCCTCAGGGGGTGGATGCACCTTACTCCTCTCATCTTGCAGATCTACATCAAGAGCTGGATCAACAAGGACGGATACAGACCCAGATGCTGGAGTACATGACGTCTGTGGACGAGCGGCTCTCGAATCTACAGCGGTCTCCTCCTGCCCCGGTTGCTGCACCCGTGTTGGATCCCGGTGCCGTAGGAGGCGTCTTCTCTTCCCCTCGTCTCTGCAAACCCACCAGGTACTCTGGGGATCCAAAAATGTGCAGGGGTTTCATCAACCAATGCCAGCTGCATTTCAGGCTTCTCCCTCATCAATACCCTACGGATGTGGCGAAAGTGGCCTTTCTGGCATCACACCTGGAGGGCGAGGCCTTGGCCTGGTTCAACCCACTACTGGAGAGAGAGGACCCCATTGTATCTGATCTGCGGTCCTTCTTGGACACCTTCCGGAAGATCTTTGATGAGCCAGGTCGAGTGGCTTCGGCCACGGAGGAGTTGTTCAGCTTACTGCAAGGTACTCTGTCGGTTGGCCAATACGCCATACAGTTTCGCACGTTGGCTTCGGGGCTTCGCTGGTCTGACGAGCCCCTGATCGGTGTCTTCCGGAGAGGGTTATCCAGTCGCCTGAAGGACGAGCTTGCCGTACGAGACCTCCCCGATACCCTGGACGAATACATCTCCCTTGCCGTCCGGATGGACCGCCGCCTACAAGAACGCACCAAGGAGAGAGCCCAGGAGAGAAGACCACCTCGATTGGCACCCTCTTTTCAGAGGCCCCTGTTACCAGGTAACGCCTCGTCTGCCGAGGCACCCGAACCCATGGAGGTGGATCGTCTCCGGCTGAGTCCCCGGGAGCGTGAGGAGAGAGTCGCCCGGAGGTTGTGTCTCTATTGTGGTGGCTCCAACCACTTCCGCCGGCAATGTCCCAGAAGGCCGGAAAACTCCTCCACCTAGGACAGGTAAGAGAGGCCATCCTAGGTGAGAGTGATACCTCTCTACCATTAACTGTTTCCATACAGGTGAAAATCGGTGACAGGCGGTTCTCAGAGTTGGCGTATTTGGACTCGGGATCTGCAGGTAACTTTATTCAGCGAGACATGGCTCTCCGCCTCGGCATCTCTATACACCCCCTGCAGCATCCCCGCACCATCACCTCCGTTGATGGGAGACCCCTACAAGACTCCGTTGAGGGCATTACCAGTGAGGTGGAGATTCAGATCGGAGCTCTCCATACTGAGAGGATTGCCTTTCTCGTGCTACCCACTCTCTCCCCACCTTTCTTGCTCGGTCTGCCATGGCTGCGTATGCATGAGCCAGTCATAGACTGGCGAAGTGGGGAGATCCAGCGTTGGGGTTCGGCCTGCCATAGCCATTGCCTGCTGTCCGTCCGGCCTATCCGTTTGCCTCCCTCACCTACGTCCTTGCCTGGACTTCCGGAGGCCTACTGGGCATATGCGGACGTCTTCGATAAACGAGAAGCAGAGGTCTTGCCCCCGCACAGGCCTTATGATTGTCCCATCGACTTGGTTCCAGGTGCTTCTTTTCCTACAGGACGAATCTACCCACTGTCCCCTGCTGAGACTCAGGCGATGTCAGAATACGTCACAGACAGCTTGGCCCGGGGATTCATCCAGAGGTCCACATCCCCTGTCGGAGCCGGGTTCTTCTACGTGAAAAAGAAGGACGGGTCTTTGCGTCCTTGCATTGACTACCGTGGATTAAACGCCATCACGGTAAAGAATAAGTACCCTCTGCCTCTTATTCCAGAACTCTTCGATCGGCTCCGGGGAGCCCGGATGTTCACCAAGCTGGACCTGCGAGGGGCTTACAACCTTGTCCGCATCCGGGCCGGTGACGAGTGGAAAACCGCCTTCAACACCCGTGATGGTCACTTCGAATACCGGGTGATGCCCTTCGGACTGTGCAATGCACCAGCCGTTTTCCAGGAGTTCGTGAACGACGTCTTCCGTGACTTGCTGTACGTATGTGTTGTGGTATACCTAGATGACATCTTGGTTTTCTCCCCAGACCTACCCACACACAGAAGAGACGTCCGACGAGTTCTCCTTCGATTACGGGAGAACCGCTTGTACGCCAAGTATGAGAAATGCCTCTTCGAGCGGTCTTCTCTGCCGTTCCTTGGATACATTGTCTCTGACTCCGGGCTGGAGATGGATCCTGATAAAGTGTCGGCCATCATGAACTGGCCTCGGCCGGTCGGGATCAAAGCCATCCAGCGCTTCTTGGGATTCGCCAACTACTACCGGCAGTTTATCCCGCACTTCTCGGATCTGGTCAAGCCCCTCACTGCACTCACACGCAAGGGAACACCTGCTAATGGATGGGCTCCAGAGGCTGAGTGCTCCTTCCAGGCACTCAAACGGGCCTTCTCCTCCGCACCAGCCCTGCACAGGCCCGTCGCTGAGAAGCAGTTCTTTCTGGAGGTGGACGCATCCTCCACAGGTGCCGGGGCCGTCCTCACGCAGAGAGCCGCCTCCGGACGTAAGGTCTCTTGCGGCTTCTTTTCGAAGGCCTTTTCCCCCTGTGACCGGAATTACTCCATTGGTGACCGTGAGTTGCTTGCCATCAAAATGGCCTTGGAGGAGTGGCGTTACCTCCTAGAGGGAGCAGTGCACCCGGTGGTGATCTACACTGACCACAAGAACTTGGCCTATCTCCACTCTGCCCAGAGGCTCAATCCTCGCCAGGCCCGTTGGTCTTTATTCTTTGCTCGGTTTGACTACCGTCTTCATTTTCGTCCCGCAGATAAGAATGTCAAGGCTGACGCCCTCTCCCGGTCTTTTCTTACCGACGATCATGAGGAGGAACCTCGTCCCATCATCGATCCATCCAAGGTGATCATGGTTGCACCGCTCCGACTGTCGCAGGTACCCCCAGGGAAGACGCTGGTGCCTGAACCTAATCGAGAACGCATCCTCCGCTGGGGACATTCCTCCTTACTAGCTGGGCACGCGGGTCTGACTAAGACCCTACAGTTGATCGGCCGGTACTACTGGTGGCCTGGGATGCGTCAAGAGGTGACAGACTACGTCTCTGCCTGTTCTTCCTGTGCCTGCAACAAGACCCCCAAACGGCTTCCCGCCGGTCAACTCTTGCCCTTGCCAATACCATCAAAACCATGGCAACACATTGCGATGGACTTCATCACGGATCTTCCTGCATCCTCCGGGAATACTGTCATCTGGGTCGTGGTGGACAGATTTTCCAAGATGGGTCACTTCGTTTCTCTGCCTGGTCTTCCTTCGGCACCCAAGCTGGCCGAGTTGTTTGTTCTACATATCCTCCGGTTGCATGGGTTACCCTCCAACATTGTTTCCGATAGGGGAGTTCAATTCGTGTCCCGATTCTGGCGGTCTCTCTGCAGGAAACTCGATATTACCTTGGACTTCTCTTCGGCTTATCATCCACAGACTAACGGACAGGTGGAACGGGTAAACCAGGTGTTGGCAGGTTATCTACGGCACTTTGTCAATGCACACCACGACAACTGGACGTCCCTACTGCCTTGGGCAGTACAATAATCATGTTGGTGAGTCTTCACGTAACACTCCATTTTTTATTGTATATGGGCAGCACCCGAAGATCCCGACCCCCTTGGACATCGCAACTACCAATCCTGCAGCAGAGGCCATGGCTCGTGACTTCGCCGACATCTGGAACAAGACTCGTGTAGCTCTTGAGAAAGCATCCCAGCGTATGAAGGACCATGCCGACAAAAGAAGACTTGATGCCCTGATGTTTCAACCGGGTGACAAGGTATGGTTATCAGCCAAGTACGTCCGCCTTAAGGTGCCCTCCTTCAAGCTTGGACCTCGGTACATCGGACCGTTCGAGGTGTCCCGGAGACTCAACGATGTGTGCTATCGGCTACGACTGCCTCCTTCTCTGCGAATACATAATTCTTTCCACCGTTCCCTCCTCAAGCCTGTGATCCTCAACCGCTTCTCCCAGGATCCGGGAGAGCGTCCTCCTCCTATCTCGGCCAATGACGAGTATGAGGTCAGTGCCATTCTGGACGTGAAGAAGAGAGGGCGTGCCACATGGTACCTAGTCGACTGGAAGGGGTTTGGTCCTGAAGAGAGGTCCTGGGAACCGGAGGGCAACATCCATGCTCCTCGTCTCCTACGTCGGTTCCTTGCCAGTCGTCGCCCGGGGGGGCCTGGAGGGGGGGGTACTGTCACCACCTCGCGGTCCGGGACACCTACTTTCTCTTCCCCGCCTGTTCTTACCTCCTCCGGTTCTGTCCTGAGCCAGCAGGGTCACGCTCCGGTCATCCGCCGGCGCTCCGGGGTCCATCCCTGCAGACATGCTGCCCGGGTCCTTGCTCCCATGTCTGCTGCACTTCCTCGTTCCTCTCCCTCTCCTAGGGAGTGCATAGGGGGCGGGCAGGCCAGCTCTCTGGCTTCTTAAAGGGCCAGCCCGTTCCTACTCACTGCCCCTCCTCCCGGCCTATCACCTGCAGGCTGGAGGGATAAAAGGATCTCAGTCACTCCTGGACTCCGCCTGGGCAACTTCTATTATCCTGAAGTTGCTGCTCCAGGTCTTGTCCTGCTATGCTTACCAATCCAGTTTGCCTGCCTTACTCTGTGTTCCTTTTTCCCCTAGGATCGTGTCTGGCCTTCTCGGCATCCTGAGTCCTGGATCCTGGACGGTTCCCTGCAGTCTTCAGCCTGCTTCCTAGTTCCACGCTCTGCCCTGTCTTTTCAGTTTATTTCTCCCCAGCCTCCCAGGTCGGTTTAACACAGGTGTCTGCTTCATCGGACCCTCTATTGGTGGTCAAGGGGAAATCCCTGTATAGGGGTCACTCCAAGCCTTGGACTCCTTAGAGGCACCCTGGTGTTGTGGTCCTGTGGCCCTCCTTTGGGGTGTCTCCCCTAGTATTTGTATTACTTTACAATAAAGCTTTTTAACCTGCTTTCTTGGTCTGGCTCTCCCTTCCTGGTATCAGCAACCGCTGTATTTGCGGTCCAGAGGGTCCACCCGATAGACCCATCTGTAGGGCGTGACAAGCACTAGCAGTGCTGCAGCAGCTTATGTAAGTGCCAGCTCATCAACTGGTGTTTAACATGCCCACATGCTGAAACTCAACACTGCACATGCTGGTAAGGCTTTCTGAGCAGCAAGGGACAGTTGTTGAGTACAAGTTTCAACACGACCGTCGGTGTTCTGGTCAGCCTCCGCACATAACAACTGAAGAGTTGGCATGGATGCCTGCAATTTGTCCAGACTTTGAAGACTCCACAAAGATGTTGAGCAGCGATGACGCCATAGTCAGCCAACTATCCCGCTTCTGTGCCTAATTAAACAGTCACTGCTCATAAATAAACATGAAGCAATGAATGCATATAAGGTGGAGATGGAGGAAAACATGAGACAGGGAGATACTATGTGGATTGAGTAACAATGAGGAGGTGGAGGCTGAGGAGGAACAGAAGCTGTTGGCTAGTACCACAAAGGCTAGTATTCACACAATCTTTATCCCATCTCTGTAGAACATGAGAAAAAATGGGAATATAGTCCAATGTAATCAGAAATTGTAAATTTATTAGAATATTACATATGTCATATAAATAGATAAAAGTACACAGACTAGGATCAGGTAAAAAGATGTGGACAGTGTGTCCTGACTACAAATGATCTTGCTTTTTTTCTGGGTAAAAAGGTACTTAAGCGCCGCGGAAACAACCCCTTTTAGTCCAAACAATGATGTATAATAAATAGTCCAGTCACAATACGAAATAAAAATACTTAACCCTGAACAAATTCCAAGAAAGCGTTTTATAGTTTTTTTTTGTAGTATTACATGTAGGGAAAAACATACTAAAAGTTTACCAATATAGGGTTACCACAAAGGGTCCAATTGTGACGTCAAAGAATATGGCCGCCAAAGCTGTAAAATGTTAAATGCGACTCGCCTTTCAGTGTCTATCATATTTCTTTTACAATTACTACTATTATTATATTTATTATTTAACGATTTATTTATCTTCTTTTACAGAGCTGAGAATGATGGAAAGTCAAGAAACTTGCCCCTTATGCAGCCATGAAGTAGAAGATGACGGAGAAAGAGTGGTGATTGGTGCGAAAGGAGCTGAAGGGATCAATAAAGCCAGTATTGAGAGGGGCGTTAGCACTGTGGTAGCTGCTGGAGCAGTGGTGCACAAGAGATGTCGCATGAACTACATAAACAAGAAGCAAATAGACTTGCATAAGAAAGCTACTTCCGTTCATCGTTCACCTGCCAAGAGAGGTACACGGGTGTCTACTGGATCCTATGATAGCACAACGCAGTGTTTGTTCTGTGGACATGAAGTGGTGAAGACAAGATCTAGCAGTGATTTCGATGACTATAGCTTTGTTAAAACGGATGGATTTGTAAGGTCCATCATGTCACATTGCAAACAGCATAATGATGACTGGGCAATCACCATTCAAGGGAGAATCGCGTACTTTGGGAAGGACTTACATGCTGCAGACTGTCTGTTTAATCGTTCATGTGACATTAACTTTCAGACAAATTACAGAATTCCTATGCCTCATGGTTGTGGATCTACTACAAAGAAACCGCGGAAGGTAGGGAGGCTGATGAACATGGACCAAGAGCAAGCATTCTTGAGAATGTGTGCATTTCTCGAGGACAACAATGAAGAGCAACTGACTGTCACAGATCTTGCAAAGAAAATGATGGAATATCTTGTCGAAGGTGACAGTGCTGCCTATAGTAATAAATGGCTGAGGTATAGGCTGGAGGAGAGGTATGGCGATTCGCTATTCATAGCAGAGTGTGAAGGGTTGCCTAACATTGTAACGTTCCTTGAAAAGACCAGAACAATCCTGAGGGACTATTTCTGTAGTCAGGAAATGGATGAAGAAGCCCAGAAGAGAGACATCAGAGACTGCGGCCAACTAATCAAGAGCGATATCAAGTCTAAGATCCCATCTTCAACCGATGAATATCCGAAGACTTCTTCGCTTGAATGTCAGTCTGCCTTAGATTATCTCCCCCTGAGTTTGCTTTGCTTGCTTGAAACCCTCTTCATTGGAAAGGACATTCACAGGAAAGTCACAAGCATTGGACAATCAGTTGTTCAGGCTGTACATCCCAGGGCTGTAGTAGCTCCATTGCAGCTTTGGTTAGCAGTCCAGCTCCATCATCATCATTTCAGGTCTCGATTTCTTGTAGACAGTCTCTCAGCCATGGGATATTGTTCATCATATTCGGAAGTTCAGCGATTCGAGGAAAACGCTGCCGCTTCTGTTGGCCAGGATGTACTCGGTGGTACCATAGACAGACTGGATACAGCACTGCTGTTCGCTGCGGACGTCGATCATAATATCATCATGTTAGATGGGAAGGGGACTTTCCACGGCATGGGGATGGTAGCTACTGTGACTCCAGGAAGGAAGGTCAGTCGCACTGTTCTCAGACGGAAGACTGCAGACTTGGAGATGAACAAAGCAGAGTTGATGTAAGGGAATACCGTTTCGCAAAACACACTCGCCAAAACATAAAATTCAAGCCCTTGCCATTTCTGGACGCAATTGACCATCGTGTTGATGTATTGTGGGAGAAGTCTTTACGCTTCAAACAGCCTGCACTGAGCTAGAATGGAATGATGAACATGCTGCATAAAGACTGTGATCATCCGGGGTCGTCTTCGGTAATCTTCCTGCTCATCATTGACATGTATTCCTGAGACAAGTCATGCATCTTCTCTACTCTTGAGTATCTGTGCAACCTTGCTGATAAACACCGATCCGCTGCAGTTGTTACATTCAATCAGCCACTCTACTGGAAAGCGTCAGAAATCAAACACAAGGTGCCTGAAGACAGCCCTTTCAAGATGTTGTCCTGATGCTCGGGAGCTTCCACACATTGATGAATCTTATGGGTGCCATAGGAACGTTGATGGATGGGAGTGGAATCAAAGAGATCTTGGGAACAATTTACGGTGACAATGCTGTGCAACACATCATGACTGGAAAGGCAGTTCAGCGTGCAGTTCGTGGCCATCTCCTCCTTGATCAGTGTCTTACTCAGCAAGTTGCAGATAAAGTACTTTGCGACCATCCCGGTTTTGCAGGCCTGTTGCAAGAACTTGAGCAGTTGTATGCTCGGACACTGACAGGGGAGAGTGACTTGAATTCGGTCATCACTTCTACCTTAGTGAAATTTTCCACCTCTTGTCCACCAAAAGAAATGGATTATCTGCTCACTCTCGCACCAGTAAACTATGGCTGAATTACCAACAGATGGTTGGAATTGAAAGGGAGCTTATCGAGGCCGATAGTACAAGATCCTGGCTGATGCACCTTCATGATGTAGCCGAACATTTGCCCATTCTTGCAGCTGCTGGGCATGGGAACTATGTGAAGGCCGCCTACCTTTACCTCCAGTCTATGACCACTCTGGAAGATGATATGCCATCAGTCTTCCATAGATTTATGAATGACTTGCATGTTGTAAGGCGGACTGATCAGTACTGGGAAGGCCTGGGTTGCGACCTAGTCATCGAGCAAGCTCTGATGCGCTCCCTAAAAACTGCAGGAGGACTCACCAGAGGAAGTGGAATGTTCGAACATCGGAGGGCCTTGTGGACTCTGTCTGTGCCAGTGTCCTCTTCCGACAGTGATGCAATGCTGGGTTTCACTCGCCAGAGCTTTGTCACCAGTGAACAACACAAGGAGGCAAGAACGTCAAGAACGAGAAGAGATCGTGAAGACCTGGAGAAAATTGCAGATAAACTCAAGACCTTTTCACCTTTCTCTGATGAAGTGTCTCTTCGCAACATTATCACCGGTGTCAGTGCAATTAAGGATGTGAATGTCCATAACCTGTTCACCATCGGCAGAGAAATAGTGGCAACAATGGAGGGTCAATCACTGTTTTCAGTTAAGTACAAGCGGTCAATGAAAGCCAAGACCCTGGCATCCAGTGAGGCTATTGACGTTGCTAATGACAAAACAATAGACCCCGCTATAGACCCCCCGGATACTTCACCCGTGCCAGAAACACTTCTGAAAATAATTCACTGCATTTGTTCTCGTGGTTGTAGTACACTTCGGTGCACTTGCAAAAGACACGGACATACCTGTACATGGGTATGCGGACCATGTCAAGAAGGGCATTGTGACAATGAGGAAGCAGTGTCTGATGATGAAAATAGTGACTATTGACCTGACACCCTTATTCAGTGATGAAGTAGGTCTTAAAATGCACTGTGTATTAATTCTATAATTTCTAGAAATGTACATACCGTATATGTCATGACGCCATTGATGACGTCATGACCTCGCCTGTCCATGTAGTTAGTATAAAACTTTGTATAAAAATTGTTATATGAAAATATATTATACAAAATGCAAACTCTTCTGTAACCTAAAGCTACAGCTTTGAAATAGGGAAATATTCGTTATTTTTAGTGCAATGGCTGTCATCGTATTATGACGTCATAGTTAGGACCTTTGTGCTGATCAATTTTTGGAAAACTTTTAATATGTTGTTCCCCACATATAACAGTAATAAAAAAAATCATAAAAAGCTTTCTTGGAATTTGTTCCGGGTCAAACTGTATTTTGACTGGACTAAAAGATACAAGTATCACAGTGATTATAGCAAACTGCACGCTATACCAAAATTAGGACAGGGTTATACACATGCATATGTGCTTACCCATAGTGTTGCTAAGTCAGGACCATGTGTCCACGCCGACACTGTCGTGCATTTCGCCTCTTTATCAAGGTGCCGTTTATCCCATCTCTCCTACATGGATGGGCTGCGGAGGATGAACAGGAGGAGGAGGAGATTGAGAGTCATCATCATGATAGAGACAGGGAGGTGTTGACTGTAGGGACCTTGGCACATATGGCAGACTTTATGTACCATTGCCTTTCCCATGACCATCACGTTATGTTTATCTTGGCCGCCCCAAAAAAAGAGTACTGGATGTTCACCTTGCTAGACCCACACTACAAGGAGAACTTTGCATCTCTCCTTCCTGAGGTGGTGCTATACCAAAAGGCCATCGTTGAAAATATGTTGGAAAAATTCCCATCAGACAACGCTAGCTGGAGGGGGCAAGCTACTTCCTTGTCCAAGCAAGGAGAGGCAAGAAGGCCCACAGCAGATGCAGGGGTACACCCTCAAAGCCCTGGGTAAATTTCAGGACACCCTCCCAGCATCCATGCTCTGATTCCTCTTCTACCTTCAACTACTGGGTCTCAAAGCAGGACATCTGATATAATATGTCCCTCTATACCTTGGAGGTATTGGGCTACCCTGCCACTAGCTTCTTGTCTGAGCGGGTTTTTGATGCCACCGGGGGAGGGTCATAACAGACAGGCCCTTTCACCTGTCAGAGAATTGTGACAGGCACACTTTGATAAAAAAGAACATAGACTAGATTAGCCACACTTTTCCACACCACCAGATGACAGCAGCACATAAAGTGTTTTTACTCTTCAATATTTAAATGAAGCGCTCCAGTTGCTGCCTTTCAGGGGTCTATGTATGACTGGATGACCATCCTTATAATTTTTTCCTGCCCTTAGACTTTCATAAAAGTTTTTAGGAGTGTAGGAGTACATCAATTAGACTTTCAAAATATTTTAATGAGGCCCACAAGTTTCCTTCAAGGGTCTGTGGATGAATGTATTGCCCTCCTTATCATTTTTCTTGGCTTTGCATTGGGTGGAAATCCTTTATGAGTGTAGAGGTGCCCCAACTACACTCCTTTTTTATGAGGCACTACATTTAGTGCTTTGAAGGGTGTATGGATGACCCTGCTTGTAATTTTTGGCAGACTTCACACTGTGTGCAGAGCCTTTATGACAGTAGGAGTACGACAACTACAGTTTCTTAATATTTGAATGAGGCATTACATTTGTTGCTTTAAAGGGTGTATGGATGACCCTGCTTTCAATTTTTGTCAAACTTTGCACTGTGTGCAGAGCTTTTATGAGTGTAGAAGTACCATAACTACACTTTGTTCGCAATATTTGACCGAGTTACTTCAGTTGCTGCCTTCAAGGGTACATGGAAGACCCCACTTGTAATTTTTGGCAGGCTTTACACTGTGTACAGAGCTTTTATGAGTGTAGAAGTACCACAACTACACTTTGTTCACAATATTTGAATGTGGTACTACAGTTGGTGTCTTCAAGGATGTATGGATGACTCTGTTTGTAATTTTTGCCAGGCTTTGCACTTAGTGCATAGCCTTTATGAGTATAGGAGTACCACTACATTACAATTTGAACAGAATGTGTATGAGGCCCTCCTTTATGTCCAATACAGGGTGTATCTGAGTCCCTAATTTTTGGCACTTCTTGCTTCATTCATAAATTACAATGACAATTCCAATTTTTTAATTAAAAAATCATTTTTGATTTAATTTTTTTTAATCCTTTTTAACCCCTTTCTGACTTAATAGTAGGCCCTCGTCGGAATGACTCACATTGATGTGGACTCCGGCTCTGAACACACTTCTTTCACGGCATATGTCAGCTGTTTTTAACAGCTGACATGTGCCTCTGACAGCCATGAGTGGGATATGGTTTTAGCATATCAAATTAACTTTATGCTTACAATAAAAGTTATTTAAACCCTTTCCAATATGTGGCGTAATAGTATGCCCATGTTGGACTCCCCCTGTTTGGTGCAGGCTCCAGCGCAGAGCTGCACCTTTCTGAGCACATGACAGCAGATCTGTACAGCTCATACAGCAATTACACCAGCAGTTGTTAACCTGTTAAATGCCTTTGTCAATCTCTGACAGAGGCATTTAACTTGCGCTTAAAGGAAGCGCACCGGAAATCTCGCTCATTGGTGACCCCGTCACGTGATCGCGGGTCACCCATGGGTTGGCATGACAACCAGTGCTCTACAGCAGACCTCTATGGTTATCATAGCTGTATTGTGTGAGGCAGTGACTCTTGTTACAGGTAGGGGGTGCTGTTTGTGCTCTCCAGAATGCGCATGGAGGCATCGTGAGGTGATGAGGGGGGCGTTGTAGTTGCAGGTGTGGATGTGATTACAATTGTTAAAAGCCCTGTAGTAGAGGGGTTTTAGAATTTAGTCTGAGTGGTCTCAGGTGTGTAAGGGCCAGAGGGATGCCTGACAACCCACAGCATAAACAGTGGTGCTGCTGTCCGTGATGACCGGTCACGGATGTGGACAGGTCTTGTGCCCGAAGGTGAACCGGAGGTAGACAGTCCTGTGCCCGAAAGAAGGACTGGCGTGTGTCACAGCTGCAGACAGGAGGATGTCAAGGTCTGTGTACAGCTGTGAGTAGAGACTGTGATAAAGCACTGCAGGACACCCATGGAACTAGTCAGAGGAGGACTAGCATGTGTAATGACTGCAATATAAAGGATGCTGTTATGAACTGGTGTGAAGTGAACACTGAAGTTATGTGCATTTAAGCTATATGCTTGGAACCTTTTCTGTGTGAAGATAACGCATTAAAGAGACTTTTATGTTTGAACTTTGTGGGTCACTGCCTCTTCACTACTACCGGTGCCTCACAATTGCAATGAGCACCGTCCGGTGGTCGGCGCTCATAGCAAGTGAGCATTTCTGCTACACACAGGCGATCTGATCATCACCTGTGTGTAGCAGAGGTGCACCATCTTGGGAGTCAGGTCCGAGCATTCCTACATGAACAGTTTCCTGGAAAGTGGATTGGTCATCGTAGGCCAGTTGAATGGCCACCAAGGTCAATTGTCTATGCTGTGAAGACACGAGATGTGCAGCATCTAAAACAACAGATAGTGGAAACCTGTGCTAGCATTTCTTCTGCAGTATTGAAATCCGTGTGTCAAGAGTGGGAGAAGAGGGTTGCATTGACAATCCAACACAATGGGCAGCACTTTGAACACATTTTATAAGTGGTCATAAACTTGTAAATAACTCCTGAAAGAATAAAGTTTAGTTAAAACCAAGCACATCATTGTTTTACTTGTGAAATTCTCAATAACTTTAATGTGTCACATGACCCTCTTCCTATTGAAAAAAATAAAGTTGGATCCAAAATGGCCAACTTCAAAATGGCCGCCATGGTCACCACCCATCTTGAAAAGTTTTCCCTCTCCTATATACTAATGTGCCACAAACAGGAAGTTGATATAACCAACCATTCCCATTTTATTTAGGTATATCCATATAAATGGCAAACCCTTTACTTGTATTGCATGAACTTACAACTCTCAATATGTCTTTAACAATGGTAAGGAGATACTGGGAGTTGTTAAAAGTCATCATCAGACTGCTGACCATACAGGAACCACATTATTGATGAGATGCAGGCAGTATCACAAATAGACATTTACACCCACATACCTTATAATTGACATCTTCTCTGATTAAAGTTGTTACAATTCCTTTTGTCTCCATATAGTACAGATGCCATGATGAGATTTTATGTCCAGCACTTATGTCTGCAGATTTCCCTCTTCTCCATCTTCAGCAGCACTTCCCGACACATTGCATTTAAAAATAAAATTATCATTACACTGCCCAATAATTTAAAATATCTTGTGTGCTGCATCTCTGAATACATATTTGTCTGTGCTTTCTGCACAAAATATCCCCCCTGCACACTGCTCTTATGCAAAATGTCCCCTGCATATTACCCCTCTGCAAAATATCCCCCACACTGCCCATCCATAAAATACTCTCCACTCTGCCTTCCGGAAAAATATCCCCCCACACTACCTCTTTGCAAAATATCCCTGCACATTGCCCCTTTGCAAAATATCCCCCCTGCACTCTGCCCCTTTACAAAATATCCCCCCCCCCCACACTGCCCATCTGAAAAATACTCACCACACTGAACCTCTGCAAAATATCCCCCATTGCCCCTCTGCAAAATACCTCCTCCCACACTGCCCTTCTGCAAAATATCCCTACACACACACACACACACACTTCCCCTCTGTAAAATATTCCCACACTTGATAAGCAATGAATAAGGACTACTTACGAAAAACGTTTGCTGGATTTCTTATTCTTCTGCAAATTACTCACACTGCCACAATAAGATACCCCACCAACGCCACTGCCTCTCACAAAACTGTTTCCACTTTCACAATTGTCACCCCCATTATGTGCCCTCACTGTAATATAACCCCCTTCCTACCCTCATCCACACTTACTATTGGGTGAGCCGTGTCTTCTCCTCTATGCTGCTTCAGGACTGAGGTACCGGCAGAAGTGTGATGATGTCAGCAGCGTCCGGGGACTGATGAGCCCCTCTACCCCAGTCTCGGCACCACATTGTTCAAATGTATCCTCGTTTTAAAGATACAAATATACTTAAACTAGCTATTGAACCCATTCTACGCCTGGGTGGTGAGCATTTATATTGGTATATGGTCTCCATCCTGGTATGTGTTGCTTCCATCCTGCGTCCTAATCTTGTCATGTGCTGCTACCATCTTGCGCCCCCATCCTGTCATGTGCAGCCCCATCCTGTTTTGTGTGCCTCCATCTTGTGATGTGCTACTGTCTTCCTGAGCACTCATCCTGTCACGTGCTCCCATCCTTTACCCCAATCCTGTCATGTGGTGGTCCCGTCCTGTACCCCAATCCTGTCATGTGGTGCTCCCATACTCCACCCCAATCCTGTCATGTGCTGCTACCATCATGCGCCCCCATCCTGTCATGTGCTACTCTCTTCCTGAGCCCTCATCTTGTCATGTGCTCCCATCCTGCGCCCCCATGCTGTCATGTTGTGCTCCCATCCTGCACCCCCATGCTGTCATGTGCTGCTCCCATCCTCCGCCCTCATCCTGTCATGTAGTGCTTGCATCCTTCCCCCCGTTCTGTCATGTGCTGCTCCCATCCAGCGCCCCCGTTCTGTCATGTGCTGCTCCCATCCTGAGCCCTGATTCTGTCATGTGCTGCTGCCATCCTGCACCCCCATTCTGTCATGTGCTGCTCCCATCCTACCCCCCCGTTCTGTCATGTGCTGCTCCCATCCTGTGCCCCCATGCTGTCATGCGCTGCTCCCATTTTGAGCCCCCATTCTGTCATGTACTGCTCCCATCCTACGCCCCAGTTCTGTCATGTGCTGCTGCCATCCTGCACCCCCGTTCTGTCATGTGCTGCCCTATTCTGTCATGTGCTGCTCTATTCTGTCATGTGCTGCTCCCATCCTGCGCCACAGTTCTGTAATGTGCTGCTCCCATCCTGCGCCACCATTCTGTAATTTGCTTCTCCCATCCATATGCCCCATACGCTGCTCCATAAAGGTTGATGGCCCCCATAAGATGCTCCATAGTATATGCCTCATATGCTGCTCCATTATGGTTGATGGCCCCCATAAGATGCTCCATAGTATATGCCTCATATGCTGCTCCATTTATGGTTGATGGCCCCCATAAGATGCTCCATAGTATATGCCCTGTATGCTGATCCATAAAGGTTGATGGCCCCCATAAGATGCTCCATAGTATTATATGCCCTGTATGCTGCTGCAATAATAAAAAAAATAACATACTCACCTATCGTCGTTGGGCACCGAGTGCTGGGGGGCCTGAGCAGGCGGGGACACCGGTGCGCTGTGAGGGTCAGGTGCCGGAGTCGCCGCTAGCTCAGGCCCCCGACACTTGCTATAGTCACCTGGCCCTGATCCAGTGCTGCGTGCCGCTCCGTCTCCCGGGTCCTCTGGCTGTGACAGTTCAGTCAGAGGGCGGCGAGCATTAAGCGCGTCATCGCGCCCTCTGAACTGAACATCACAGGCCGAGGATGTGGAGGACGGAGCAGCGCGCATCACTGGAACGGGACAGGTGAATATAGCATACTCACTCTCCTGGCACGTTCCTGCTTCTTCGTTGGAGATCGCGGTGTGCGTTCAGTGCTTACGCATACCGCGATCTCCTGGGCTGCGTCACTGTGGGGTCCAGACTGCGCCGGCGCTTGCGATTGCGCAGTCTATAAAGGCTTCGGACAGAGTGACGCTCCCAGCGTTATATTATAGATATAAGAAGGAAGCAGTGTCTCCCAGAGAGTTCCGCGAGCCACACAACAGCCTTTGGTGGGCCGCATGTGGTGCAGGTCTGGAATAACCCATAGTCAAAACTAGAAATGAGTTTTTTCTTTAGACTTATCTTATTTCTCCTCAACTATCTTTTAACCACTCCCGGACATGCCCATTTCTGTTTTTACGTTTCTTTCTTTCCTCTACTTCTTCCAAGAGTCATCACTTTTTTTTATTTTTCTATCAACATAAAAGAAAAAGGCCTTGTTTTTTGCAGGATAAGTTACACTTTTAAATTAACCCCTTAGTGACCAAGCCAATTTTAACAACTCTGTCCACTGTCACTTTATGAGGTTGTAATTCTGGAACGCTTCAACGGATCCCAGTGATTCTAAGAATGTTTTTCCTGGTATCTTGATCTTCAGGTTAGTGGTAAAATTTCTTCAACATGACATGAAAAAAATGGAAATTTGGCAAAAAGTTTGAACATTTTGCAATTTTCAAACTTTTAATTTTTGTGCCCTTAAATCAGTGAGTTATGTCACACAAAATAGTTAATAAATAACATTTCCTACATGTCAAATTTACATCAGCACAAATTTAAAAACAAATTTTTCTGTTAGGAATTTATAAGGGTTAAATGCTGACCAGCGATTTCTCATTTTTCCAACAAAATTTACAAAACCATTTTTTTAGGGCCACATCACATTTGAAGTGACTTTGAGGGGTCAATATGGCAGAAAATACCCAAAAGTGACATCATTCTAAAAACTGCATCCTTCAAGGTGCTTAAAACCACATTTAAAAAGTTTAACCCTTCAGGTGCTTCACGATAACTAAAGCAATGTGGAAGGAATAAAGTAATTTTTTCACAAAAAATTTAATTTAAACCCAAACTTTTTCATTTTCACAAGAATAACCGGAGAAAATGAACCCCAAAATATGTTGTGAAATGTCTCCTGAGTACACCAATACCCCATATGTAGGGGAAATCCACTGTTTGGGCACATGGCAGGGCTCTGAAGGGAGGATAAACCGTTTGACTTTTTGAATGCAAAATTGGCTACAATTGAAGGCAGGCACTATATCGCATTTGGAGACCCTCTTATGGGGCTAAACAGTGGAAACCTCCCAATTCTAACTCCAATCCTAACACAGCCCTAACTCAAATGCTAACCTCAACAACGCTAACCCCAACACAACCCTAACACCAAGCCTAACACAACCATAACTTCAACACAACCCTAACCCCAACCCCTAACCCAACCATAGCCCCAAAACAACGCTAACCCCAACACAGCCCTAACCCCAACACAACCCCAACCTCAACACAGCCCTAACACAACCCTAACCCCAACACAAGCCTATCCCATATCTGTAGTGGTTATTTACTGGCTTATACTTGACTGATATAAAGAAAGGATTTATTGAAACAGTAATTTATTAAATATATTATTTAATTATTAAATTATTGCTTGTCCATCATTTATTTTGTGCACTTAGGTTCTTCTTTAGCTGTTATTTTTTGAATACAGTTTCTGTTAAACGTATATTTTAAGGGTTGTATGTTCACACTAGTTGTCCCTTATTATTTATACCCTTCCAGCATTGACCAAAACAACCCTAAACCCAACCTTAATCCCAATGCAACCCTAATCCCAACACAACTCTAACCCCAACCCCAACAGAACACTAACCCCAACACAACCCTAACCCCTACCTGTAGTGGCTCTTTACTGAATTATACTCCACTAACATAAAGAAAGGATTTATTGAAATAGTTATTTAAGAAGTATATTATTTAATTATGTCTCTCATTTATTTTGTGCACTTAGGTTTTTCTTTAGGTGCTATTTTATGAATACAGTTTCTATTAAACGTATATTTTAAGGGTTGTATGTTCACACTAGTTGTCACTTATTATTTATATCCCTCTAGCATTGCTCAAAACAACCCAAACCCCCACCCAACCCTATTCCCAACACAACCCTAACCCCAACTGCAAAGAATGGAAAAAAATTACAATTATTTAATTTTATTATTGTTATCTAACTAAAGGGATGACAAAGGGGGTTTGATTTACAATTTTTTTTTATTTTGATCACTATGATCTATCACAGCGATGAAAATGAAACAATAGGAAAAATCTATTGTTGCTGGGTAATGGCCAGCAGATCTTGGCGGGCACACTGTGCCCGCCATTTTCTTCCAGGAATATAATGTGGAGGGCCGGGGGATGGAGCAGGAGGGCCCGGGGGATGGCAGAGGTACCGGGGTGGCTTGGGGGACCCCATATCTCTCTCCTCGGATATGCTAGATCTTATCAGAGGAGAGAGAAATGAATTCAAATTCTGAGTTTTTTTGTGATCGCCGTTATTCGTTACACGGCGATCACGTGACTGGGGATGTAAAAATGACCCAAATCATGGTTTTCAATGCTGGAGGGTGCAATACACTTAACTGCTGGCATAATAAGGCATATTGGTGGTCAATAAGGGGTTAAAGAATTAATTTTACCACATAGTCTACTGAAAAATAGGAAAAAAATCCATATGTGATGAAATTGCAAGTGAAAATGTAATTCTGTAATTGTTTATTGGGAATTGTTTTTATGGTGCACATTGTGTAGTACAAAGTGACCTGGTAGTATGATTCTCCTCCTAGGAACGATTATGGTGATAACAAACGTACAACTTTATTATTTTAGTGGTGAAAAAAAATTAGAAATTTGTTAGACGGTGATTTTATTAATAACGGTTTGTGATAGAAATGACATTTTGATCACTTCCTACAAAAAAATTTTTGCGGTGTTAAGGCAACTTAAAAAAAAAAAAAAGGTTTGGCATTTTTTTTAATTATAAATTTAAAATAGGTTAATTATTTCTATATTCTAATAGATGGAACTTTTATGGATGCAGCAATACCACATGTATTTTATTTTTATTTTTAATAAAGAACATGTGGGTAATACATTTTGTTTTTTTTATTTATATTTTTCACATTTTGTTTTACTTTTTTCCCCTTTTACTGTATTTCTTAGTCCCCTTAGGGGACTTGAACCTGCGACTGTCTGATCGCTTGAACTATACACAGCCACACCACAGTAGTGCTGCACATGGTAAAAATCACAGTATTCTTTGAAGCTTGGTGTTACACATGTGGTTGTGGAACCACTGTGTCATGGTCTGGGGAGAGCCTGGAGGGGCATAACTAAGAGACCACCTGGTTCTTCACTAGAGTACCTGATGATGTGTTTAGACTTGAACCAAGGTGGATGCCAGGTGGTGCTTCAGGACAGACCCCAGAGCTGTGGCAGCTGAGCCCCAAAGGGGCAGGGAAGAAGGATAGGGCCAGGAACTAGAGAACAGGGAGAAGTGTGGCATGGTTAGTGGTTGGATGAAGCCATTTATTGTCAAACTACTGTTTGTTGTCAAAAAGGTTGACAACAAAGGTATCATTAAAGAATGCCTTGTTAGGATGTCTCTATTTTTGGAGGAGCAAATGTAAAGTTTTAAAATACAGCAAGTGTACGCAATAAAATCCTCATTAGGGCCACTGGGAATTTGGTTTCCCTATTTGTGTCCCAGCTCTAGCTTTTGACTATTTAAAAAAGAACATTTCAGGATGTTAAAGTGAGATTAGATATGAGGCTTTTTAAATTAATGTAAATTTTAAAAGGAGCACAGAATTACAGAAGTTGATAAACTATCTAAATGTGTAAAATATAACAACAGGAAATATTACTAATCTGCTTGACTGCTTTCTACATAGTTTTAAATGCAGATAAATGTTGTCGCACCATATTGCACTGGTACTTTCATGTATTAGTAAGAGAGGTCAATTGCTTTGCAGCTTGAGAGAGCTTTTCCTCTATCTGTCATGCTGCTGACACAATGAGACCTCCACTAATGCCTACAGCTGTCAATGGAAGGGGATGCGGAGCCCCAATCCGGAGGGTAGCGGTCACGAAATCTGCACAGTAAATGTGCTTTTCCAGAGCTATTAAAAACCCAATATAGCCTTGTTTCATCTGCAAAATAGATTTACTTTTACATCAAATTCAGATATTTGTTGCTATAAAGTGACTTTAATCAAATATCTAAGAATATAATTATTTGCCCATCAATATGTACAAATATGTTTTGTATTCTGTTTGTATTCATTTTATAACTTATGATGATAATTCCATCAACTCCACGTGTACTTTAATTAGTTTAAAGGTCTTATCGCCTATTTGTAAATTTTTGCAAAAGGCCCAAGGTGATTGGCTGAAACGTGAAATGTGGGAATATGATTGAATAAAACATTTTTTTTATTAATCACACTTTATTAGCATTCTGGAGTTTCTATCCTTTTACTATTCTCTAGCTTGTCTCTCCTAGAAAGTAGGGTTAAAAGTCCAAGTTCATATGAAATTTGCTTTTAGCTTTCTCCCATTGTTAAGTCCTTCTCAGTCCCTGGCTTACTGGAGGTAAGCTTCCAGGTAAATGACACGCAAACAAAGTATTGTGTGATCATATACAGGGGAAGCTCAGGAGCGCGTCTGACTCTCTGGGCTTTACCCCTCCTTTATAAAGAAAAAGAGTTATGCATTTGCAGACATGCGCACAAGCGCTCATTATTTCACATTCTCTTACAAAGCTTATCTATACTGTGAAATTTACAACCTTTAGTATGTAGGTAAAAGGCTATAATAACAGAAGGAATGCGTGCATAAAAAGGAAATGTCAACTTGCTCAAGTTTCTTGCTGATAAGCCAGACGTCTCAAGAGAAAGATACAATGGATTCTTTCAGTCTAATCTCTACAATTCCCCCCTTTGACATATTCCTTTTATTTATTACCATAGGGCCAAAGACAAAGCCTTTATTTTTGGTATTACACATGCACACACTTATATTATTAATAAGAGAATCAAATCTAGTATTAATTCTTCTATCGCAAATTATTTTCTTCTTTAGCAGTATACTAAAATATAAAAACAAAAATTAGTACAGTAATATTAATCAGAATCACTTAGAGGATAACATAAGAATAAAGGAGAAAGAAAAAAAAACTTTATACTCTTGCATCTATTACACAAAGTTTATCTGTGCATACTGAGATACCCTTGAGCACAATCTGGAATAGTACGTATATGACTATTATAAGCTGATTCTGTACAGCTATACTAGTGTTTAGTATATCCAATATATCCCAAATCTGATCATCTAGATAATCCGTGGCTCTAACTAATTTATCCCACATCTGTGTTAACATTATTAACATCAATATCATGAGTTTTGTACTGCTTTTTTGCAGTGGCTTGCATGTATCCATGATGCCTTTCCTTCAAGCTTGACTGATGTAGGTGTTGTCAACAGGACTTGGAAGGGTCCGTCAAATCTTGGTTCAAGAGCCTTTCTGGTGTGTCTTTTTACATAGACTTGATCACCTGGTTCCAACTTGTGACTTCCTTCAATGTTGTCAGGATCTGGAAGGGAAGCAAAAACTTGTGCATGCACCTTAGTTAATTGTTTCTGAAGATTTTGCACATAAGAAGTCAATGACTCAATATTTAACACAAGTTGTTGTGGAAAATAACATCCTAAATTGGCAGTCCTGCCAAACAAAATTTCATATGGAGACAGTTTAGTCTTACCCCTTGGGGTATTGCGTATTGAGTAAAGGGCCAGTGGAAGGCATTCTGTCCAAGGCTTTCCTGTTTCAGCCATGGCTTTCTGTATTTTTAATTTTAAAGTTCCATTCATGCGTTCCACCTTACCGGAACTTTAAGGATGGTATGGAGTGTGTAACTGACTTTCAACACCCAACATTTTCAGTACATTTTGAAATATTTCTCCAGTGAAATGAGTACCCCTATCTGACTCGATCACTTCAGGGAGACCGTAACGGGGTATCAGTTCGGCAACTAGCTTTACAGCAGTGTTTTTAGCTGAAGCCTTCCGAACTGGATAGGCCTCTGGCCACCCTGAGAACATGTCCACACACACCAACACATACTCATACCCATTACTTTTTGGCAGCTGGATAAAGTCTATTTGTAATCGCTGAAACGGATAGAGAGGTCGGACGTGGTGCTTCATAGGGGTCTTTGTCGTCTGTCCGGGATTATGTGCCAGGCATATAGCGCATGCAGCACAATAGTCTCTTGCGTAATTGCCAAAACCTGGAGCCAACCAGACTTGCTTTGCCAGTAGTGTCATTGCATTTGCAGACACATGCGTAGGGTGGTGCAATCCACCAACTACAATCGGGTACCAGGCTCTAGGTAGACATATTAGTCCATCTTTCTTCCAAATTCCTGCTTGTTCTTCTGCCCCTTCCTTTTTCCACCTGTCCCTCTCCTCTTCTCCTGCATCTTCCTGTGCTTGTCTCAGTCTATCTTCAGTATTTTCTGTGGGGTTTACAGTATGAACCTGCTGTAAGGGTTTGACCGCTGCTGCCTTGGCTGCTTTATCAGCCCTATCATTTCCCCTAGATTCCCTAGTGTCGAGTCTCACATGTGCAGCTACCTTAATTACTGCTACTTCTTTTGTTTCTTGTGCAGCCTCTAAGATCTGTTTGATCAGAGAAGCATGTTTTACAGGTTGGCCTGACGCTGTCATGTAACCTCTAGCTCTCCAGATTACTCCAAAGTCAAACACAATACCATGTGCATACCTAGAATCAGTGTATATATTAGCTGTCTGATTCTCAGCTATTTTTAGCGCTTCAATCAATGCTGTTAGTTCTGCTTCTTGTGCAGACTGTTTCAGTGGAAGAGGTTCTGCTTTGAGAGTTTCAGATTCTGACACAACTGCATACCCTGTATGGAAGTTACCTGTGTCATCTGCAAACCTACTACCATCTATAAACAGCTCTAAATCTGGATTTTGAAGTGGTGTTTCGGATACATTGGGTAAGCCTGCTGTTTCTTGTAAAATGAGCTCTGTACAATCATGTGTGTCTGTAGGGAAAAAATTTGCGTGTGGATCAGTGTCCTTATTCCCCCCTTCAGACTCGAGAGGTAGCAGTGTTGCTAAATTGAGAGTCTGAAGCCTTGCAAATGTGATAGTAGAGGGGAGCAGCAAAGAACACTGTAGCCGCAAATGTCTGGCCATGGAAATGTGTTTTGGTTGGACCTGGTTTAATATCCCATAAACATCATGTGTAGTTTGAACTGTGAGTGGATGCTCTAGGACAATTTCTGATGCTTTGTCCAACAATAGTGAGACAGCAACAACCACACGTACACAGGTTGGCGCTGCCCTGGCTACTGGATCTAACCTTGCTGAAAGATATGCAACTGGTCTTTGTTTCCCTGCATGCTTCTGGGTAAGAACTCCTGTAGCATGGGAATCAACTTCTGCAGCCATAAGCTGAAATGGTTTGGTGTAGTCTGGTAGCCCTAACGCTGGAGCTGAAACAAGGGCATCTTTTAATTGTTGGAACGAAATCTGACCTTCTTTTGTCAACAAATAAGGTTCACTTTTTACACAGTCATACAGTGGTTGCATTAGTTGACTGGCATGTATAATCCATTGTCTACAATGAGACACTATTCCTAAAAATGCTCGTAGCTGTTTATGATTTCTAGGCTCATTCATCTGTCTTATTGCTTCAGTTCTTTGAGGTGTAAGATGCTTTTTACCTTGAGAAATGCAATGACCTAGAAAGACCACTTTGGTCTGACAAACTTGTAGCTTTTGTCTATTCACTTTACACCCTTCTTTTTCTAGAAAACATAGTAAACTCACAGTGGACCTTTCTGCAGTTTCTAGATCTGGGCAGCAAAGTAGTAGGTCATCCACATACTGCAAAATTACTACCTGTGATTCAGGTTCAAACCTTTGAAGAACTGTTTGTAGGGCATTTGAATAAAGAGTAGGGGAGTGTATCATTCCCTGTGGAAGGCGTGTCCACGCCAACTGTTTGCCCTTAAATGTAAATGCAAACAAATGCCAACTATCTTGGTGTAAAGGAACCGAGAAAAATGCATTTGAAAGATCTATTACAGTAAACACTTGAGAACTGGCTGGTATCTGTGATAGTAACGTATGAGGATTGGGTACAACTGGGGTGATTGGATCTAGAACTTTGTTTATTTCTCTTAGATCATGTACCATACGATATTTGGGCATGGAACCCTTATCAAGAGTTCTCTTCTTGACTGGATACAGAGGAGTGTTAGCAGGTGATTGTATCTCTACCAGAACTCCTTTCTCTCTATATCCCTCTATCTGTTTTGTAATCGCTAATTCCTGCTGGGCACTCACAGGGTATTGTCTGAGCTGTGGGAGAACAGCTCCTGGTTGCACAGATAATTTTACAGGAGAAATATGCAATAATCCCACATCAGTGTCACCCTGTGCCCACAGTGTTTCTGGGACCGTTGAGAGGTCTAGATCTGTGTTGTACTCTTTTTCTTCAGTATAATCCTCAAAAGCCTGAATTCTGACATATTGTTCTAATGATTCTGCATCATCAGGGATAGTCAACATAACTGTGCCATCTTCCCTAAAATTGATGTTAGCTTCTAATTTCTTTAGTACATCAGTTCCTAACAGACATGTTGGGGCACCTCTGGCATACAAAAATCTGGATGCAAAACATTTAGGTCCTAATGAGACCTCTATCATACAATGTATGATTTCTTCCCACCCATTGTCTTTGATAATTCCACCTCGTTCTTTACTCAGTCTTTCCCATTCTGTACTGAACATAAGTGCTTCTGAAATTCCCAATTTTCCTCTTACCCTTCTAATCTGCCTTCTGACTGTCTTTCCACATCTTTCCTGTATGATATCTGCTGCTTCCACTTGTCCTAAGACAGTTTTGGTCTGTTTATTTCCCATTTTTCTTTTCAATATTAGCTATGACTACCCTAGGTGACGTTTGGACAATCACTTACTCTATGGTGATGTCTCGTTGCCTTCTCTCCTAGGGAGCTAAAATATTGAAGGGCTCGTCTGCTCCGTTTCTTCTAATATGCAGGACGTACTTAAGTGCTATTATGCACACAGACAGACCCAGCAACACCATACAGATCACAAAACTTTCTGTGTCAGTTAGCATACTTGTCCCAGGCTCATGAAAACCCGCGTCCTGGGCTCATTCTATCAAACCTTATCCAGAAATGAAGGAGGTTAAGCACTTAATGAATAGTCAAGCATGGGCGGAGGTCTCCCAGAAGGACGCAACCACATGACCCAGTTAGGCTGACCTCCGTGTATAAGGCTTATACCCCAACTATTTCGGCTTATTTTTCTACGCACTTTTGCTCTTCTTTCACAACATACCACAACCTTCACACTGTTCACACACTGCCAGGGACAGGACTCATAAGTCTATACAATATGGTAACCCGAGTTTTATAGGTATCTACTCACTACTAGACTAACCCAGCGTGACACGGCTCATAGAGATCTTTCGGATAATACAGGGCAGATAAAAGAGAACTAATAATGTCTCTTACCTGGCCAGGTTTTTCAGTTCATTTGCCGTCCATTATCCCAGATCTCCGTTGTCCGTATCCGCAGGTAAATCTCGAGCAAATACTCTTATCTCAGGTCCCTGTTCGATGCGCCAAAGAAATGTTAAGTCCTTCTCAGTCCCTGGCTTACTGGAGGTAAGCTTCCAGGTAAATGACACGCAAACAAAGTATTGTGTGATCATATACAGGGGAAGCTCAGGAGCGCGTCTGACTCTCTGGGCTTTACCCCTCCTTTATAAAGAAAAAGAGTTATGCATTTGCAGACATGCGCACAAGCGCTCATTATTTCACATTCTCTTACAAAGCTTATCTATACTGTGAAATTTACAACCTCTAGTATGTAGGTAAAAGGCTATAATAACAGAAGGAATGCGTGCATAAAAAGGAAATGTCAACTTGCTCAAGTTTCTTGCTGATAAGCCAGACGTCTCAAGAGAAAGATACAATGGATTCTTTCAGTCTAATCTCTACACCATGTTAAAGGGTTTGCTCAGCCACATTTTAAATGAAGTGGTGTAAATCATAATTATTTAAAATAATTGAATAAATAATATTCAGTTCACACTACTGATCCTCCATATGCCCCATTCTGATATTTCCCAGTCCTACACTGGACAGGTATGAGTGCACTGCAGGCAATCGTTGGTCACAGCAGGTCCTAGGACAGTAATTTACTGCAGCAATCACAGGTCTCTGTAGTTTCTGCAAAGCTGCAGTGGTCATATGTCTGTCCGGAAGGATCAGGAAGTACAAGACTAGAGGGAGATCAAGGAAGACAATTCCTTTAAGCATACCAAAACAGCAAACATTTATGGGGTTCATCCACAACTGTTGGGTCAGTGTCAGCTTTAAGGATTTATAACCTGTGTGATCTTAAGGCTATGTGCCCACGTTGCAGACATGCTGCGAAAATGTCCACAGCATTTCCGCAACTCCCTGCTGTGGGCAAAACGCATGCGGAATTCACATGCGTTTTCCCACAAAACACAAGCGTTTTTAGCTTGCAGAATGCTTGCGTTTCCCAAGGCTTGGAAAAGTGATTGACAGGTTGGTCACACTTGTCAAGCATAGCTCTTGACAAATGTGACCAACTTTTTACTATTGATGCTGCCTATGCAGCATCAATAGTAAAAGATAGAATGTTAAAAATAATTTAAAAAATAAAAAATATGGTTATTCTCACCTTCCGACGGCCTTCGATCTCCTCAGCGGCGCTCCCGGTACGTGCCGTTCCCAGGGATGCTTTGCGCGAAGGACCTTTGTGACGTCATGGTCGCGTGATTCACGCAATGCATCCCTGGGAACGGAAGCCGCCGCGGGCCATCAGAAGGTAAGTATATCCCTATTTATTATTTTAATTCTTTTTTTTACATGACTACGGATCCCAGGGCCTGAAGGAGAGTCTCCTCTCCTCCAAACCCTGGGTGGTACCATCCGCACATGAAGCGCTCACTTTACGCATGGTGGGCATAGCCACATGCGTAACGTGAGCGTTCAATGTAATCCTATGGCGGCAGAATCGCTGCGATTCCACAGAAATAATGAACATGCTGCGGATTTTACAGCTATGCGATTCCGCAGCAGGAAAATCCACAGCATGGGCACAGCAACTACGGAATCCATAGGATTGCATGGGAATGCGGTTTTTAAGCGTTTCTGCTATGGCAAATAAAACGCGGCAGAAATGCATAAAAAATGCAACGTGTGCACACAGTCTAAATGTCACATCATCTGATATCAGCTTTATTTAATGTAATAATCTAACCTCTTTTCTAATATACTTTAATTAAAAATTCACTACCATTCCCTCTCTATCTAACTGCTTTATTTTTTCCGTTACTTTAGTTAACGACAAATGAGAACTGTCTCAGTGCACTCATTAATGCGTACGTTTTTCTTCTCACTCTAATAGGCCTTTCATCACCCCACAAAATCAAAGTAAAGTCGTCATTCAAAATATAACACATTTTATTACACAGCCCGCATCATACAAGCTTTAGCTTCACAACAAGACAAGCACAATGTAAGGAAAGTGACCTCCATCCATCATGAAATTAATTACAAAAACCCTCTTGTCCTTGTGGTCTTGCTGTCTACACCTCCCTGGAAAAAAAAAATCAAATGTCTATGTAGGTTAACCTTATTTCAGCACTTAGAGCACCCAGCATTATGATCATATGTTTATTAATAATATTTACTCCTTAGTTGATATTTTTCTAGATTCGTCAGAAGGCCTACTGGATACCATAAGAGATTGAGATGAATCACAACCCTAACATGCAGGCAGTAAAGGTTTGAAGTAGAAATAAAGCAAGATGGACCTCATCCAATATTGTAGGAGTCCAGGTATTATCTTTGGAAATATAACCCTGATCCAGAAACTAAATTCTCAACTTGTAAAGGGCTACACATTTTAGAAACTTTTGATTACTCCAATTGATAGCATGGGTAGTAGGAACTTGACAGTTAGTACTAATTGTATCTCGTGGTTTGGAACTGTTACCCTTCATTGAACACTTGGGGTATCCATGTTCTCTTTTACATGGAGATCTATTTTAAGGAATTGCCCACTTTAGGAACTTACCTGGCTATATGCCCTACTGAGGCATATGGTGGTATGCAAATGTTTGGGCCCCCCTGGTCAAAATTACTGTTATTGAGAACAGTTAATCAAGTTGAAGATGAAATGATCCCTAAAAGGCGTAAAGCTAAAGTTGGCAGATTTCCTTCGTATTGTATGCAAAAAAAACACTGTAATTTTTTACATTTTAAAAATTACAAAAAGGAAAATTGACCAATGCAAAAGTTTGGACACCCTTGGAGATTTGTGTGCTCATATAACTTTGACCAAGGTTTCAGGCCTTAATTAAACTTAATTATTATTGGGAAAGGCCAGGTGATTAAATTTCCCAGCTTTATAAAAACCTAGCCTCTAATCTTGTGCCAAAAACAGCAGCCATGTGTTCCTCTAAGCAGCTGCATAGCACTCTGAAAATGAAAATGGTAGAGGCCCACAAAGCAGGAGAGAGCATGACAGAAAGATTTAGCAGACTCTGGAGAAGTGGGATTGTTCTAGCGTTCAGAGACATCTGCACAATTATGGCCATAATGAACGAGTCATCAGAAGAAAACCTCTCCTGCATCCTCACTGTCAAATTCACAGTCAGAAGTATGCAAAAGCATATCTAAACAAGCCTGATGCATTTTGGAAACAAGTCCTGTGGACCTATGAGATTAAAATAGAATCTCACCAATCAGTAAGCATGGAGGGGGGAGCAATCAAGTTTTGAGGTTGTGTTGCAGCAAATGGCACAGGGAACATTTCACAGGTAGAGTGAAGAATGGATTCAATGAAAATTTCAAGAAATTCTTGATGCAAACATAACGCCATCTGTAAAAAAGCTGAAGTTGAAAAGAGGATGGCTTCTACAAATGGATAACGATCCTAAGCACACATCAAAATACACAACAGACTACTTCAAAAAGTGCAAGCTACACTAATTCTCCCAATATTAGTGAATTAATAAACTTAAAGGGACTCTGTCACCCCTTCCAGCCATTAGAAACTAAAAGAGCCACTTGTGCAGCAGTAATGCTGCATTCTGACAAGGTGGCTCTTTTAGTTATTGGTGCAGTCAAAGCAGAAATAAAGCATTTTATAATTTCGCAAAAATACCTGTCTTTAGCCCTGGAGGCAGGTCTTTACCCCCCTGCTGCACGCGCCACACTGCCGTCACTCGAGGCTTCTTCGGCGCCGGGCGCCGCCCCCTCCACGCTGTTTTCAAATCAAATCCGGCGCCTGCGCTGTTTTGTTCTGCCTGGGGCTTGTGAATCCCAGCCCCGCACTGTGTTATGCATTATGCACAGTGCGGGGCTGGGATTCACAAGCTGGGTGGCCGCACAGGCGGTCTTGCGAGACTGCATCTGCGGTCAGACGGGCAGCGTTCACTGCGCCTGCCCCAAGCAGAACAAAACAGCGCAGGCGCCGGATTTGATTTGAAAACAGCGCGGAGGGGGTGGCGCTCGGCGCCAAAGAAGCCTTGAGTGACGGCAGTGTGGCGTGTGCAGCAGGGGGGTTAAGACCTGCCTCCAGGGCTAAACACAGGTATTTTTGCGAAATTATAAAACGCTTTATTTCTGCTTTGACTGCACCAATAACTTAAAGAGCCACCTTGTCAGAATGCAGCATTACTGCTGCACAAGGTGGCTCTTTTACTTTCTAATGGCTGGAGGGGGTGACAGAGTCCCTTTAATGTCCACTGCCAATATGAACTCGCCTTGGCTCACTCCATGACTGCCAAAACCAAAAGACAAAATATTTGGCACCCTTGGTTACATAGTGGTCATTCCTCTATTGACCCGCACCACCTTGTTTGACCGTTTACTTGAGTGGGAATAAATAAGTAAGCATAATTGATATGTCGGTTTTTGTGTTTGTAATATTCTTATTCTGACACAGTTTGCCAGGACCCCTTGTCTATAACTGAACTGCTAGATAATGTCTTGTGAATGCCTATACTCCTTTCCTCCCCCTCCCCCCCTATTCCCCCTACTCCCCCTACCGTACCTACCCTTCCCCCCGCTTCTCTCCACTACTTCCTACTTCTTTCTGATTGGTTTTGTTTTCTACTTACTTATTTCTGGTCATTTTTAGTTGACCTCTGTTACTGTTATTACTGTTTGACTGCACTGTATTGTTTTGGAAATCTTCAATAAACACTAATTGATACAAAAAAAAAAAAAGTGCAAGCTGATAAAAAATGGGAGGTCTAGCAGAACCTAATTTTGTTCATTATTATTAGACACCGCACCTAGGCATGATCCCATCGTGGTCTTCTAAACCTGCCTATACAAAATGGATTGCCCCAGCTCACCCCAACTCCCTGATCTGGATTGGGTATACTTTCCCCGGGTCAATAGACCTATTGGGTCCAATGATGCACACCAGAAATATATGGAGAGTTTGCTCTAAAAGATTCAATCTGACATCAATGAATTCTGCCCTTACTTCCTTCCTTTTTCATCCGAATTTCCCTGAAAGTTTAACCCAGTCATTTACCGGAGTATGGACTCAATCTGGCTTGTTTAACTTTGCTGAAATAATTAACTATAAAACACAAATTCTACATTCCTATGATGAGCTGAAAACAAAGTTCTCTCTCCATTCTCTTACATTATTTAAATATATTAAAATTAGGCACTTTGCCTCATCATTATTCCACGGTCTACAAACCTCCATTCTTACCTCCTTCGAGAGACTGTGCAAAAATAGTTCAACAACAAAAGGTTTATTATCTAGTATTTACAATATTCTACAGGCTCCAGACACAGATTCCCTAACTAGACACTCTCATATGCTCAAATGGGAGGAATATCTGGGTAAAACACTGACCGTAGTAGAATGGAGAAATGTTTGGACCAGAGCAGCCAAGACTGCATCATGTATTTCATACAAAGAAAATCAGTACAAAATCCTTCATCTCTGGTACCATACGCATACATTTTTATATAAAATGAATCCATCTATTCCTTCCCTTAGCTGGCATTGCATCCTGTCTAGAGGTTCTATATTTCAAATTTTCCATTAGATTGCTCTTACACATGTTAACAGCAGCACGCTGTTTGATTGCCTAACATTGGAAGCAAACCTCTCCACCTTCCCAACTAGATCCATATTCTTGCAGCAAAGATATCAGGAACTTTGAATACCTGGAACACTTAATGACAATACTGTAGAGAGATTTAACCTAGTTTGGTCTCCTTGAGATTCTTTTTGGTCCATGTTAAATATATGACCTCTATGAGTTGGTAACTAGGTCGTAACATTTCATATAATTTCCCTCACCCCTTTCCTTTTGTCTGAGTCTGTGTGTTTGTTTGTAAAATTTTACTCTTTATCTACAGTACTTGAAAATGTTTAACTATTACTATAGTATAAGACTGGTTGTTAACCTATAAAATGATAATGAAAAATCTAAAATGCCTAATTCTTTTTATTTTCCTGTAAAATTTGAAAAATTTTCAATAAAAATTACAATTTAAAAAAGGTACAAGTTGAAGGTTTTACTATGGCCCTCACAGTCCCCTGAAATTAACATCTATTTTGAGGTCTAGCCACAGATTTTCAAAGCAGTGCATGCAAGACGACCCAGGAATCTCACAGAACAGGAAGAATTTTCCAAGAAAGAATAGATGAAAACACCTCAAACAAGAACTGAAAATCTCTTGGCTGGCTACAAAAAGTGTTTACAAGCTGTGATACTTTCAAAATGCGGCGCTATTGGTTATTAACCGTGCAGGGTACCCAAACTTTTGCATCAACTCATGTTCCTTTTGTAATTTTTAAAATGTAAAATAAGAAAATATATATTGTGACAAAGTCATTTGTAAAGCACTGGATGGGAGATATGTATCACTGAGGTTGTTAGCTTCAATCATATCAATCTAGGGAAATTGCTCCATCACACTAAGTGCTGAGAGGGGTTAATCGGTTATTTTAAGGGCTAGCTTTTTAAGTGAACAGCTGAAGAGTAGGTGGGAGGCTGTTCAGCATATCTCCTCCCCAAAGTGGGGTTTAGAAGGTAAATAGTCAGCCTTCTGAGTAATTCGGTGGTGGGTGTGCCTGGAGTTGTGAACTCCAGAGCTGTGAACTCCAGAGCTGTGTGTGGAGGATGCAGATCTCCTGGATTAGAACGCCTTTGCTAAAAGGACTAAGAAGCTGGACTCTAATCCAGGTTGCCTAACTAGCACTATTGTATGAATCTGTTACCTTTTGTTTTACCTTATGCCAGACCAAAGCTGTATTTGAGGACTGCAGTAAACCAGCCAAACTTTAAATAGAAACAATTCCTGTGTTTGCAAATTACATTCTTTGCAAATCGATAAAAACTCCAGACATGGAGTAATCTCAGAAGCATTTACCCCTTAGATCCTATTTGTATTTTGGGTTGCATATGAATAAATTATCTAAACTGCTCTACATAATGGAGTGCTGAGTTCTTTAATCCATGCTGGGATATGGAGTGGACCCCTACTTGTGCATCCTGAATACCGTAGTGCCGTATATGATCTTCTTTAGCAATATGACACACTCGTGATGCTTCTGCGCTTTGTCAGTGGAAGAGAGAAGTGAGCGTATTTTACCCTTTTCTTATTACATTTGCTGTAATTTTTTTAAGGCTGGATAAAACCCCTTAAAGTTTGCTATATTAAGGTATGTAACAAATGAAGTGCCAAATTTAAAGTTTGCTACATTTATTATACATGGTAGTCTATTGACTGCAATGGAAGCAGTGCTACACTTCCTCAGTAGAAAATATGAAGACACTGGTAAATTTCCGGGTCGATTACAGTTATAAGCAGGGTTGAGCGACTTTAACTTTTTTAGGATCGAGTCGGGTTTTGCGAAACCCGACTTTGTCAAAAGTCGAGTCAAATCGTCCGATTATCGCGCAAAGTCGGGGATCGACCGAAACACGAAACCCAATGAAAGTCAGTGGGGGAGCAAAGTCAGTCAGTCTCTCTCTCTCTCTTTCTCGTCCCTACAAAGCAAAGTTTGTTTTGGGCTGTGGAAATTGCTACATCCCAAACGGTAATATGGCGGTTTTCCGCCTGTGACGCCGCAGAAAGCAAGCCGGAACCTATGTCATCACGCTGCCCACACTCCTTCATTGGCTGAAAAATGGCGGGGAAAGCGTCATATGAAACGCGACTTTGGCGCGAAGATCGCCGACCGCATGGCCGATCCCACAGTGGGATCGGGTCGGGTTTCATGAAACCCGACTTTGCTGAAAGTCATCGATTTTTGAAAATATCCGATCCATTTCGCTCAACCCTAGTTATAAGTACTTAAGAATTCCAGGAATCAACTGTTACAGCTATGGAGGGACATCAGTGATTGTCGGCTATCACCAAGGTTTTCAGTAGTCATTCTCTCGATGTTGGAACATTCTGTCCTTAGAGCTGTCTCATGAAAGGGGATTGTCCTGATCAGACTGAAAAGCCTAAAGGGGTTGTCCGGGCAAAATAAAACTTTGCTCAAGAGATGGGGTATATAAAAAACAAAACTCTGTATTACTCACTTATAATACTGGCATCCACTAGGACCCAGCACAGGCTGGTCCATGTTCTGCATAGACACAGGAAGCAGTGATTACTACTACTACTGCAGCCAGTGATTGGCTGCATCGGTAAGGTGACATGAGCAGTCATGTGATGTTTTATAATAATGTACTGCTCAAAGTCACCTGATTGCTGTAGTCAATCATATGCTGCAGCGGTTCAGTGGCTGGTGTAACTGCATTGGATCAACACGGATGCCGGTAGGCAAGTCTATCTAAGTTTTTTTTTGTTATTTTTGGTACATCTTTTGGCAAAGTTTTACTTTGCCTGGACAATCCCTTTAAAAGCAACTATGAGTGGATCAAGGAAACTCCACTTCTTATTTTAGAGCATGGCTAATTATGCAGATAAACCTAAACCACAGCAATGGACATAACACATTTCTAGAAGTACAACTCTACCAAAACAGCAAGCACAAACAACAGATATTGCATATACTGTGCTGTATTCCATAAGAACACCAATGCTTTGGTCCCTAAGGAAATTTTCTCCAGGTTTTTGGAATCCTGGAAGAGAAACACACATATTATATTGACAGGACAAAGAAGATTAGCCAAAACATTGTAAAAAGTAAGGAGACATATTCAGATTTGATGATAATTTATCTAAAGTCAATAAAAAGGAAGTAAAGCAGGTCTACTAAAGCGTTATTTTTATGCTTTCCAATATGGAATATATTGACTTGGTATGCTTCATTGGATGTTTACCTTATTTATTTGACTTTTTTATGGCTGTCACAAAAATTCATTTTTCTCTATGGATACCGGTATTGAGATAGGAAGGTGAGTACAAATGACAGGACACTAAGCAGATTATCAAAGCACATAGTGAGAAACAGAATGCAAGATGACTACCGTATTTTTCTGACCATAAGACGCACTTTTTTTCCCCCACATTTGGGAGGAAAGTGTGGGTGCGTCTTATGGTAGGGATGTAGCATGTGGGGAGGGGGGCAGCAGCAAGTGGGATCGCACTGTTATCCCACTTCAGGAGGCAGAAAAATGTCCCCACTGCCGGGAATCAGCGCTGGGGAAACCATGTGGTCCTGATGATTAAGTGCAGTGAATATTCATTAGCTACTCCCTGCCCACCTATCAGCTGAGCAGTGAGCCGGGAGCAGCAAATGAATACTGCACTTAAGCAGCAACACACATGGTTTCCCCAGGGCTGATTCCAGCAGCAGCTGGGGAGATCCATGTGTCTGGGGGAGAAGGAGGCAGCAGCGGCAGGGTCCGGGGGAGAGGAGATCGCTGTGTACCTGCCTGGGCTGGAGCTGAGTGCTGTGCAGTGTGCACAAGGAGGACCTGTGATGATGTCAGAAATGGGCGGGCTGGATCATCACATGGCAGCACAGAGCCCTCCCTCTTCTTGACATCATCACAGGTCCTTCAGACTCCAACACTAGAATCTGCTGGCTTCCATTACCTGTGCTGTTGAAAGGTAACAAGAGGGAGGGCTCTGTGTGTGCAGCCATGGGATGCTTTCACCTCACCACAGTGGCTGGCTGCCACAATTAAGAGGTTAGTCTTTCCAAAACACAATAAAGCGCTCTGCCACTCCTTTAGTGAACTATAACTCCCAGCATGTCATAGGATCTGCAGGACATGCTGGGAGTTATAGTTCTCCCATGGGATTTTAAAGCAGCACTCCAGTGTTATTTTGCAGTGCTGGAGTGGTGCTTTCAATATAAGCTCTGTGCCCCCATTCTTATACTCACCCTCCAGCATCTTCATATAGTACTTCACAGACACCACATTGGTCCCGCAGCTTCCAACATAATAACATACTATTATATATAATAACACCACATATAATAGTATGTTATTAAATATTTTACCACATTTTTTTGCTTCAAATATTTTTTTCCCTATTTTCCACCTCTAAAACCTGGGTGCGCCTTATAGTCCGGTGCGTCTTATAGTCCGAAAAATACGGTAATATCTACAGAATAACCTCTGTAAAAGACCACTACCCATCTGGATCACATTTCCCTTCTCTTTTGTATGTAAAGACTCTTTCAGTGAGGGGTATTCCCTGCCAATTCCCATTTGTTGAGATGGGTCAAGGAAGCAAAGACCAGAGGGAATCGGGTAATCATCACAACGGGACCTGTGAGCAATTAGTAAGGGTGGGAATCACTTCTTTAAACTAGTTAGAGCCAATTGGAGATTTATTTTTTTTTGCTACACAATGTTTCACTCTAGGATTTCTCTGAAAATTAACAGCTAATAGAGATGAACAGATCGATTCCGGTGACTTTGGTCCAGCGTTCTGGGCAGTGGTACCCGGCAGCTAGACCGGAGTCCGGCAAATATCTTAGCTTCTGGCATCCCCGGTGCTACATTCGATTTGTTAGGGCCGGCGTGACATCACCTGCTTGTCATATCATATCAGTCCTAGCTAATGAAAAGACATGCCAGGGATGATGGAAGAACAGATTTGCAGACCACCTGTCTAGCCGCCAGGTTCCACTGACCTGGATGTTAGACCGAAGTCCTGCGAATCAATCTACTCATCTCTATTAATAAAGCAAGAAAAATGGGCTTGGCTAGGACAATCTACATTTATTAAGATCTGCATATATATTTTTTTAATTGCTGTAAACATACACCAGCAATGAAGTGATATAAGAATGAAGAAAAGAGCCCAACATGAGCGGTTATGTACCACATGGTTGACTTTGTTAAATTAGTCGAAGTGTGTTCTAAAAGTGTGGATTACATTAGAATTAAAACCTGAATTGAACCTGAAGGGAACTGAAGGTAACTGGCCAGTCACTGCAAACAATGTTTCTGTTTGTTGTCACTTTTACCCCTATAATCTTTCACTTTCTGCTACCTCCCCCAATCCCCACACCAAGTAAGGAACTGTTCATCTCCTCTTCAATCCTCCCCATCCATCTCACCTCCTCCTCAGAACTGTTCCTTAACATACAATCCTCTGTCTCAAAGCACAGGCAGCCCCCTCACGCCCTCTCCTGCTCCCACCTGCTAACACTATCTCTGCTCCTTCTCACTGCTGGTGATATCTCTCCAAATCCTGGTCCTCCTCACCATATTCCCAGTCATTTCTACCTCCCACCCACGCTCCATCACAAACTTCCGTAACCTCTCTAACCTTATACCCATTCACCCAGCCCCCGCTTCCCCAGTCCCACTAACAGGAGCTCTGTGGAACGCTCGCTCTGTCTGTAACAAGCTTCCCTACATCCATGATCTTTTTGTTACTACCAAACTTTCCTTCCTCGCCATCACCGAAACCTGGCTCACCCCTTCTGACACAGCCTCCCCTGCTGCACTCTCTTACGGTGGCTTCCACCTTTCTCACACACCCCGCCCCAGCAGCAAGCATGGCGGAGGAGTTGGTTTTCTCCTGTCAGATAACTGCTCCTTCACCCCAATCCCACTGCCACCCTCTGTTACCCTCCCTTCCTTTGAGGTGCACTCTGTGCGCATCTACTCCCCCTCCAACCTCCAACTGGCTGTCATTTACCGCCCCCCAGGGCCAGCCACCATCTTCTTTGACCACTTCACCACCTGGCTACTTCATTTCCTTTCTGCAGACATCCCCACTATCATCATGGGCGATTTCAACATCCCCATTGACACTTCCCTCTCAGCTGCCACTAAACTTCTATCTCTCTCTTCCTCCTTCGGCCTCACTCAATGGTCTTTTGCAGCCACTCACACAGATGGTCACACACTGGACCTCATCTTCACCCGCCTCTGCTCCCTATCTAACCTCTCTAACTCACCTCTTCCTCTTTCTGACCACAACCTTCTCACATTCTCATCCCTCTCCACTCCATGTCTAGAGTCCCCACCCCACAAACTTTCACACCCTCGCAGAAATCTCAAACATCTTGACCTACATTCATTCTCTGAATCCCTCCTCCCTCTCACAGACATAAGTTCCATACACAATGCGGATGACGCTGCCGCTCTATATAACACCACAATAGCTGTAGCTTTGGAATCTGCGGCCCCACATACACATACCAAAGCTCGCAAAATCAACAGACAGCCCTGGCACACCAGCCTGACCAAAGAACTGAGGCGAGCTTCCAGGGCTGCTGAGCGCAGATGGAAAAGATCCCACTCCAACGACCACTTAATCGCATTCAAACAGTCCCTCAATACTTTCAAGACCGCACTCGCCACAGCTAAACAAACCTACTGCTCATCTCTCATATCCTCCCTGTCTCACAACCCTAAACAGTTATTCAACACCTTCAATTCTCTCCTCCGTCCCCCAGCACCTCCTCCCTCCCCACTTATCTCTGCTGAAGACTTTGCCTCATTCTTCAAGCAGAAGATTGATAACATCAGAGACAGTTTTGGTCAACAAGCCCCAGAGCCCTTCCTCCCAACTTCTCTACCCTCCACCTCCAAAACCAACTACTCCACCATTACAGAAGATCAACTCGCCACTCTACTCTCAAGATCGCATCTCACCACCTGTGCACTTGACCCGCTCCCATCCCACCTCATCCCAAACCTCACCACAATCTTCATCCCAACCCTAACCCATCTCTTCAACCTATCACTAACAACTGGTGTTTTCCCCTCAAGCTTTAAACATGCCTCCATCACACCTATCCTCAAAAAGCCCTCTCTTGACCCATCCTCTGTATCTAGCTATCGTCCTATATCACTTCTCCCCTATGCCTCAAAACTACTGGAACAACACATCTACCTTGAACTGTCCTCCCATCTCTCTTCTTGCTCCCTCTTTGACCGCTTACAATCTGGCTTTCGGTCACACCATTCCACTGAAACTGCCCTAACTAAGGTCACCAATGACCTCTTAACCGCCAAGAGCAAGCGACACTACTCTGTTCTCCTCCTCCTCGACCTGTCGGCTGCCTTTGACACAGTGGACCATTCCCTATTATTACAGACCCTCTCATCCCTTGGCATCACAGACTTGGCCCTATCCTGGATCTCATCATACCTAACAGACCAGACATTCAGCGTCTCCCACTCACACACCGCCTCCTCACCTCGCCCCCTATCTGTCGGAGTCCCACAAGGTTCAGTCCTTGGGCCCCTGCTCTTCTCCATTTACACCTTTGGCCTGGGACAGCTCATAGAATCTCATGGCTTTCAGTATCACCTCTATGCTGATGACACACAGATCTACATCTCTGGACCAGATATCACCTCCCTACTAACCAGAATCCCTCAATGTCTGTCCACTATTTCATCCTTCTTCTCCGCTAGATTTCTGAAACTTAACATGGACAAAACAGAATTCATCATCTTTCCCCCATCTCACGTGACCCCCCCAACGAACCTATCCATTACAGTAAATGGCTGCCCACTCTCCCCAGTCCCACAAGCTCGCTGCCTCGGGGTTATCCTTGACGCTGATCTCTCCTTCAAACCACATATCCAAGCCCTTTCCACTTCCTGCCGACTTCAACTCAAAAATATTGCACGAATCCGTTCATTCCTCCACCAAGAATCTGCAAAAACCCTAGTCCATGCCCTCATCATCTCTCGCCTCGACTACTGCAACCTCCTGCTCTGTGGCCTCCCCTCAAACACTCTCGCACCCCTCCAATCTATTCTAAACTCTGCTGCCCGACTAATCCACCTGTCCCCCCGCTATTCTCCAGCCTCTCCCCTCTGTCAATCCCTTCACTGGCTCCCCATTGCCCAGAGACTCCAGTACAAAACCCTAACCATGACGTACAAAGCCATCCACAACCTGTCTCCTCCTTACATCTGTGACCTCATCTCCCGGTACTTTCCTACACGCAACCTCCGATCCTCACAAGATCTCCTTCTCTACTCTCCTCTTATTTCCTCTTCCCACAATCGTATACAAGATTTCTCTCGCGTATCACCCCTACTCTGGAACCCTCTACCACAACACATCAGACTCTCGCCCACCATCGAAACCTTCAAAAAGAATCTGAAGACCCACCTCTTCCGATAAGCCTACAACCTGCAGTAACCACCGATCGACCAAACCGCTGCATGACCAGCTCTACCCTCACCTACTGTATTCTCACCCATCCCTTGTAGATTGTGAGCCTTCGCGGGCAGGGTCCTCTCTCCTACTGTACCAGTTATGACTTGTATTGTTCAAGATTATTGTACTTGTTTTTATTATGTATACCCCTCCTCACTTGTAAAGCGCCATGGAATAAATGGCGCTATAACAATAAATAATAATAATAATAATAATAATAATACCATTTTCATTATTTCCTAAAAGGGGTATTCTTACCTCCAAGATCCTATCCCAATATGTAGTAGGTGTAATAATAATATTAGGAAATACCTCCAAATAGAAATGTAGTATAGTTCTTCTGCTTCGCTATGTTACTCTATGTAGGCCATTGCAGTAGCTTAGGTATCCATGATTACGACCAATAACAAAACAAGAATAGTGATAAACAAACATGCACTTATAAGGTGTTATCCGAGTATGCTCATGTGCTAGCCGAGTGTCTTTGACGTGCTCATATAAGTCCACGGCCCTGCATGTTTCGCTGCTGTTCGACAGCCACAACATATGCAGGCATTGCCTAAAAACAGTAAATCAATGCACGTGTTGCGGCTGTTGAACAGCTGGGAGACATGCAGGCGTGGGGACTCAAACATATTTTTCGAGAACACCGAAGACATTGTTAGCACACGAGCATGCTCAGATTAGCTAACTCACTATACTGCACATGGGGTAAGCAGCATAGCAAATCAGAAGAACTATACTACATTTCTAATTGGAAGTAATTGCTAGTATGGTTATTATTACTCAGACTACATATTGGAATAGGATCTTGGAGATGGAACTACCCCTTTAACTCAAGCTTGCCACAGCACTAATCTATCATGCCCGTGGTTTTTTTTTGTTTGTTTTTTTAACTGAAAAATGCCTTATCCCTCCTCATTCTCCTCATTTATTTCCATGGGTAACAAGCCTTGGAACAAAAGCGTTACAACCTCCCATAAGTAAAATGTATTTGAAATGATACAGAAGATTGTCTTTCTTCTACTACTCACTTCCTGTGACCTCTATTTCTGACTTTTCTTATCATTGTCTGACACAAAACAATTCTTGATCTAATATTTTTGTGTGCCCTCATTATTTTTTCAGGATTATTGCATTGTTATGGACCCCTTAAATATCATATAACATCAAATGAACGATCGTTTGGCCGACAGCTATAACTCCCAACTCCCCCATATACAGCAATGCTCGGCTAAGGCTACTTTCACACTAGCGTCGTGCACTGCACGTTGCTATGCGACGTTGCGGCGCACCGACGCTAGCTGTGAATGCGCCGCACAATGGGGGCAGCGGATGCTGTTTTCCAACGCATCCGCTGCCCCATTGTGAGGTGCGGGGAGGCGGGGGCGGAGTTCCGGCCGCGCATGCGCGGTCGGAAATGCTGCAGACGATGCACCAAAAAACGTTACAAGCAACGTTTTTTGGTGGCGACGGTCCGATGCAACACGACGCAACCGTCACACGACGGTTGCGACGTGTGGCAATGCGTCGCACTGCGTCACTAATGCAAGTCAATGGAGAAAAAACGCATCATGCAAGCACTTTTGCAGGATGCGTTTTTTCTACAAAACGACGCATAGCGACGTGCAGTGCATGACGCTAGTGTGAAAGTAGCCTTAGTCGAGTGTCCCGGTGTTCTTGGTGAGAGAGTCACTACTAGACTCATGTGATGGCAAATTTAGAACGTTGACTTCTTCTCTTCCATGACATTATTGGTTGGGGAGACGTCAGGAGGCCCCCAACACATTACAATGTTGTCCGATCGTGCTGAAATTGGTGAATTTGGACAACTTTAGTCGGTGTATGGGGCCCTAAAGGCTGTGTAAGCAAATGATCTAACCATGCACCAAATCATTGGTTTAATTATGAAATACGATGCAGTATACACTTAAGAGCTAGTAAAAATCTGAGGAGTTTTACCTGATGGTTCCCCATGAATCTTACGGCTCTCGTTCGGAGGACACATCACCCTCTGCTCCACTGCTTGCACTGGGATCATCCTTACTTCGGGGGACACTCTTTTCTCGGCTGGAATCTGAGGGTCCTTTGGCTCTTGACTTCTCTTTTCTTTGTTGCTGTTTTTCAAGCTTTGCAAGCTGTTTGGAAATGATGAATACACTAAATGAACACTTTTTACATAACGAGGCCACATGTTTGCACAACAAAAAGAGCCAGTGACTAGAAATGACAATTAGTAAAGTTTAACGGCTACCCTTACTAGTATATGCCAACTTTGCAATTTTGGGTGAAAACCCTCATTAAACAGATGTTATTTCTACTTTGATAACCTTTTACCACCATTTCAAATTGAATAGCATAAATAGAAAAGTCTACTGTATGCTTGTGTCTGCATTCAGAACCTCAGTCACAGATCTGGCTGAAAAAAAAAAAACTTTTCAAAAACTTGTAGCACGAAGCGCTTTTTCGTCTGATAATATTGTGGTCACACAATAGAAACTTGATGGAATGAATTATACTCAATGACATAATCTTATAAATGTGTCCCTACTATATGTGTAATGATTGTGGCTGGGCAGAGCTGCTCCAGTTCGCTGTTGTCACATACCACAGCTTCTGGCAAGGTGGGTGTGGGGAGTGGGACACAAGTCATTTATGATAAGTGAGTATGCAGACTAAACAGCAGAGGCTTGCAGATGCTAATTTCAGAATTACCATGTTTCTCTGTCAGTTGTATGACAGGAGTGAGTTTTTCAGATGCTTCTCCAGCCCTCTGAGCTCCGAGTCAGTCAAATACAAACTCAGTAGTGGCAGGAGCTCCTATGCCTCTGACTTGATTTATGAAAACGATCACTCCTGTGTTACCTCAGTCAGCGAAACATGCTTCCTCAGAAAGCAGCAGCTGCAAGCCGCAGCTGTTTAGTCTGTATACTCACTTATCATAATTACCGTATTTTTCAGATTATAAAACGCACCCAAATTTTGAGGAGAAAAATAGGAATATTTTTTTTTTTTAATAAAATGGGGGTGCTTCTTACAATCCATGTGTCTTACTGATTTACCAGGGGTGGTGGCTGTGGTGAAACGGAGTCCCAGGGTCACTGCTGGAAGAGGCAGGAGTGGGGTGATGCTGCAGGCCGCAGTATGGGATGAGGGAGTGTTCTGATGTGCGGCGCACCACTGTGGGTGTCCGGTGCTGCTGCAGGGGTGTCTGGCGGTGCTGCAGGGGTGTCCAGTGCGGCTGCCGGTGCCTCCGATGCTGTGGGAGGCTCTGCCGACATTTTGAGAAAGGAAGCCGGGCCCCCGCAGCACCCCCTCATCCCAGCCTGCGGCCTGCAGCAACGGTATCGGTAAGGTATATCCGCATTATAAGACGCACCACCATTTTCCCCAAAACATTTTTGGGAAAAAGGTGCGTCTTATAATCTGAAAAATATGGTAATTTATGCTTCCCTTCTAGCTAGGAGCTGTGGTGTGTACCAACCATGCACTGGAGCAGATCTGCATGGTCAGACATTGCCATTACACAGTACACAGCATGGGCACATTTATAAGATTATCTCAGCACAGGAACTTTTTTTTTAAACCCATCCAATTGTGTAAATTATAATTATTACAAGATCTATTGATTAAAATGTACTTGTTTGTGGGACCACCCCTTTAAGGAAGAAATCCATGTTTCACTTAAGATAATGTCAAGAAGATCACTTTAGTAAACGTTTGCATCCTGGACACCTTTTGATTTCTAGTAATTATATCCAAACACTTTTAGGACCACCAAGATATTACCACCAATTGAAACTATGACACAGCATAGAATAGTAAGCCACAATCATGCATAAACTTTCCATAAATACGAATAACACCATAAGGCAACTGTATAGGAATGATTAGCAAAATCCCAATACAAAATGTTTATGTGCTTGGGAAGGGACAACACTACCAAACACAAAAACTACCCCTATAACATTACTCTTTATTGATTAAGTACGGATAAAACCAACAGTAATAAAAATTATTTAAAAACATCCCAAAACAAAGAGGGACTGTTAGCCTGGGAATCTGAGCAACAGCCCATGACGGGATAAAGTATGAAAAAGAAAATAATATACCTTCCCTATCCCTAATAGGCCCTAAGGTCTGATGGCCTTCCTATCTGCGGAGGTTGGCACCCTAATTTGCGATGTGGTGCCCCCGCTCCACGGCGGCTGTCCCTTCAATCCCTAGGCAATCCCTTAGGCCTCTTTCACACTTCTGTCTTTCAGCTCCTGTCACAATCCTTCGATTTTTGAGAATGCAGGATCCTGCATTTTCCCGAGTTGTATTAGCGACGGATTGTGACAGATGGCCATCCGTTTCATCCGTCACGCACTTAATCCATCAGAAAATAGCGGTCCGTCGTGCGGAGAAAACGTTCAGAGAAACATTTTTTCTGCACGTCGGAAAATCGGTCAGCGATGCATCCTGCGCTGCCCGTCATTGGCTATAATGGAAGCCTATGGATGCAGGATCCGTCGCTGACCGTCACACACAGGAATCCAGCGACGGATCACGTTTTTCCCCTCTGAGCATGCCCGAAAGGATTTTCAAATCAGGGAAAAAGTCTCTAACCCCCCCCGGACATTTGATTCCCTGAAATTTCTCCATTGAAATTGTGCCAACAACACAAACGACGCATCCATCATTACACTGGATGCGTCACACACGTTTTTCACTATTTTCATAACGTCCAGCGATACGTCATTTTACTGCACAACGAGGCACAGCAGAACGCTGAAGTGTGAAAGAAGCCTTAATCTATCAGAATCACAGACCACAGAAAACAATTGATTATAGATCAAATTGATCTATATCTATGTTAAATACTATTAGCTACCATAAACAGCACTACTAAATAGATATAATAGATATAAATCTCTATCTTATAGTTAAAGCTCCCTGCTCCGCTATAGGATTATCTCTAGCATTAATATCAATTAGAGCTTGAATAAATATGATGTATCGACAAACACTGGAGCAGAGGTATAGAGAACTATGCTGGTTCTAGGCTGCCATTATAGATATCACAAGAGAAAAATAAAAACATTTTTAATATTTATATATATGCACGGAGTACTTAATATCTATAGGAAAGCCTAAAATTCCGGACTGTCAATGAGCAAGGTAAATTCACATATGCTCCTATTTACCACAGGTAACAATATTCTCATGTGTATAATGTGCAGTTCAGATACCCAATATCATAAAGTGCTGAATCATAGTTAATAAGTTTATACACTTAGCTCATAGCTTCACGGCCAGTCGCTTCAGTCAGCTGTGAAAATGCACTAGCTCCCACTGCTTGGGACAGTATAATAAGGTATAATATTTTCTTCTCTTTTTCATACTTTTTCCCGTCATGGGCCATTGCCCAGATTCCTGGGCTAACAATCCCTCTTTGTTTTGGGACGTTTTTAAAAAATTTTTTATCATTGTTGGTATTATCTGTACTTAATCAATAAAGAGTCATGTTATAGGGGTAGTTTTTGCATTTGGTAGTGTTATTTCACTCCCCTTTGTTATCTTGACAGACAGTTGGTTTAATGTGCTTGGGTAGGGGCACTCATTGGAGCCTCATCTCCCCTTTACTCAGTTGAATGAACAGGATCAAAACAAGGTAAAGCAATGCATTTGTAATACCTGTGGTGCAGTGACTAATGTTAGAGCCAGGGGGGGCTGTGTGTGCACTTCAAGATGCACTTGGAGGCATAGTTGTGATGAAACAGTGACTGGCAGTGTTGTGAATGGCCGATATGTGTCGCAGAGGGAGTTTGCGTGGCAAGTCTGATGTAACGTGGTTGTTCTGGGACCTGTAGTCCCTCAAGAGTTTGTGTAATGTTGTATAATAGTCAAGGGAGACTTACTAGGCTAGTTGTGTGAGAGGGGGCGGGACAAACTAGCCACACATCCACACTCCCACCCAAGGGAGTGGTTAAAAGGTATATAACGTGACCAGGGTGTGGGTCACATGTTCCTGGGAGGTTCCTGTGTATGGATCCGTTTGTTCCTGTGCAAGGTCCTGGACGGTCTGTGTTGGAGGCTCCTGGGAGTGGAGTCGTCCTGGAAACACCTAGAGACCGTAGACCTGGACGGTCGGTGTTGGAGGCTCCTGGGAGTGGAGTCGTCCTGGAAGCACCTAGAGTCCGTAGACCTGGACGGTCTGTGTTGAGGACCTGGGACTGACGTGAAGTCAGCGTGAGGAGTGGAACTCCTGAAAGGTATCCCCGGACAAGGGGATTATAATGTATGGCAGAGAAGCCTATCTGCTACGTGTACTGACTGATGTCCTTTAATGTTTCGTGGCTGTATTGAAACGGACTGTACCCTATGTGATTTATGTGGAGTTAAAATAAACCATGTGGACAGATTTGTGTGAGGAACCGTGCCTGTCTACGATTATTCTGCTGCCAAGAGAGTGTCCCCAAGACCCGTAGTGGGTGAAATGCTACAATTGGTGTTTCGAATGTGGGCAAAGATCGAAGGAGCACATGTTGCAGCACTGGCTGGTCTGAGCCAGAGGAGTAAACGGTCTGACAACCGTGTGTAAAACTGACCGGGGTCAGTGAGAATTGTTGTTGGTGGGATACCTTCGAGGAGAAGAGGGTCCCAGGAACCTGTGCGGCAATGACAGGTAACGGATGGAGATCCGTGGTGTACTGACCGGGGTCAAAGTGAAAGGAAAAGAGACACATTGTGTCTGAGCACCTCTGAGGCCAAGGGGTGTCCAGGAACCTGTGAAGGTTGCCAACGGGTAACGGTCTGAAAACCGTGTATTATGCTGATCGGGATCAGTGAGAAACTATGTTTTGGCTGTGTTAAAGCCGAGTGTGTAACAGATTGGAGTCTGTGCTATGCTGACCGGGGTCAGTGAGAGACTGTTTTTTTTTCTTAAAATCAACTTGCAGTGGATCGGCGGGTCCACGAAGGTGACAAGCAGCTTGCTGTGGATCGGCAGGTCCACGAAGGTGACAAGCGGCTTGCAGAGGATCGGCGGGTCCACGAAGTCTGCGGTTGAGCCATGCAGCGCGCTTGCAGCAAGAGGTTCTGCAGCAGCAGGAGCTGCAGTGGCGGTAGCAGCAGCTTGTGATCAGCACCTGGAGGTGCCAGTGACTTGGGACTGCAGCAGGAGCTGTAGCAGTGCCAGCAAGAGCTGGTGAAGTATTGGGAAAAAAAAAATTGTGCTCCAGGTTGTGCAGACTCTTAAAGGGCCAGTGCAAGCCCAGAGACATTCTGGTGCACGCTGCGAACTGGGGTCTGAGAGTACCGTTGAGTGTACCCAGAGAAGGGGTGGTGTCCCTAATAGGGTGGTGTCTCAAAAAAAAAAAGGGGCGGTAACCCAAACAGGGATGGTTGTTAAAAAGGGGCGGAGTCCCAAAAGGGGGCGGTATCCCAAAAGAGCGTAGTTGCCCAAAAGGGGGTGGTATCCCAAAAGAGCGTAGTTGCCCAAAAGGGGGTGGAGTCCCAAAAGGGGGTAGTGACCCTAAAGGGGGCAGAGTCCCAAAAAGGGGCGGTAACCCAAATAGGGGTGGCGGGGAAAAAGAGGTGGCGGTGAATGCATCATTGGACTGTAGCCAGGGACAATGGTACTATGCATGTCCAATCTGCCATAAGAACTACCCTCCTGGTGGAAGGCTACGTGGGTGTGTTCTGGAGTTAAACGCAGAGGTAGAAGAAGTATTTGGTCTGGTCGATTCGGGGAGCTCGGTGACCTTGGTAGAGTCTGCGGAAGACCAATTTGTAAGGTCTGAAAAGATCGAGGTCACCTGCATCCATCGGGACACTAAGGTCTATTCAGTGACCCGGGTGTACCTTGAGATGGTCAGGGGCTATACAAATCTTGAGGCCGCTATAATTCCTAACCTACCTTGTCCGGTGATAGTAGGCCGGGACTGTAAGTTATTCTCAGACTTGTGGGAGGAGGGTGTTCCTCTACAGCAGGAGGATGGAAGTCTCTCTGTTGTTGCAGGGGCATACGTTAAGTCAGTAATGGATCCCAAAATTGACGGGTCAGACATCGGGGTGACCAGTGTGAAGGGTTCGTCTGCCCAACTTACCGACATGTCACCTGACGTGTACCTCAAAATGACTGACAGTGATCTGGTAAATAAAACCTGTGAAGCTGACACCCTGTTAGAAAGGAACTTGAGGGTTCACCTTACTGTGGGGTGTGACAATGCTCCACAAGGTAAAGTCAGGATGGCAGGGGCAGCCATACCAGAAAATATGACCTGTGTAAGTGGCGACTGCTGGTTCCAGGATAACCAACCGGGTGGTGGTGACTCCCATTTAGACAAGGACGCCAGCGGGAAAGAGTGCAGTATAGCTGACTCAAGTACAAGTGGCAAGTCTTCCTCCCGGAGACGTAAAAGAGGAAATGGGTCTGAACAAATTGCACCTGGTGTGAAGGTTGATAAAGAAGAGGTCCAGGATCTTGCTAATGAGTTGTCTCATGAGAAGCAAAAGGTAACAGATTTACAGGCCGAGTTAAGGCATCTGAGACAAGCAGCTGAGCACCGGGTAGATGAACTAGAGAAGGAAGTCTCTGAGCTCAAACATCACCTGTCAACCTGGCAAAGTGTGAATAAAGCCTTAAGGGAAGATGTGGAAGGGCTCAAAGAAGCATTAAGTGGTCTTCTGCAAGAGAAGAAGATGCTGGTCGAAGACTCACAGCGGCGGTACCAGAGTGGTAACGAGGTGAAGCTACATGTGCCCATCCTGGCCAGGGATCTGGAGGAGTGTAAAGCGGAGGAAGAATTGGCACTAAAAACAGAACAAGACAGTCACCCGGTCGTGGCAAATATCTTATTGGAAAGGTCCATGGCAAAAAGGGAGCCGTCCGTCTATGAAGAGAGTGAGACTCCGCTCTTCAAGTGCGTGATAGATGTACCCGAAGAGGCGCAAGATGCATGTACCAGTGAGGGTGTGCATCAGGCCTTTAAAAAGGCAGTAGAAGCATGTAGTGTGCACTAGGCACCAGAGCCGAAACAGTTGGTGGTACTGTCGACTATGGAACTCACAGTGAAGTGGGTGGCTATCCTGAAGGATATGCACCTACAATGTCTTTGTACGAAACAGATGATCTTGTTAAGAAATAAGGAAGCCGCTCGACGTTTGGAGCATACCAGGAAAGCTCAAAGTCAGCTGGGCTTTGTGGAAGACATTGTTCAAGTACCCAGAAGTCTGGTGGGAAAAGTCATTGGAAGATTTGGAAAAGTGATGCAGGACCTGGTGAATAGATCCGGTGTGGTAAGACTGAGGATTCTGGATGATGGTGAAGTCCAGGTAACTGGTGAAGATGAGATGGTTCCATTTGTTGTAATTGGCTCAGTAGATAGCCTTAGGAGCATTCGAGTGCTTCTTGAATACCGGGTGACGTATCTAAAGGAGATAGAGCAGCTAAGACTGGAACGTCTGAAGATTAATAAACAGCTGCAGAATATAAGATGGCGACCACTTCCAACCCAGGGTATGGAGATACGAAAAGATACCCTAAAGATTAGAAGAGTCCAAAGAAGTGACTCCTCTGTTAGCTCAGGGCTGAGTGACCGAGGTGGGAGACCTGGTAGCAGACGTAGTAGGGAAGGGTCAGACTCAGACCAGACAGTCATCTCGACTGTAAGTGGGTTGACCAAAAAGGGTCTGCTGACATAGACGGATGGTGACTCAAGGGTTGAAGCCCAGGGCCGACAAACTGACCGCTGGGGGCGGGGGAGGCCTATCAAAGGTGATGTGGGTTCCCGGTATCAGAACCCCAGGTTTATGTCATGTGTCCACCCCGATAGGGTTGAACAAAGGGGGAGGTATGTGGTGCAGTGACTAATGTTAGAGCCAGGCGGCGCTGTGTGTGCACTTCAAGATGCACTTGGAGGCATAGTTGTGATGAAAGTGACTGGCAGTGTTGTGAATGGCCGATATGTGTCGCAGAGGGAGTCTGCGTGGTAAGTCTGATGTAACGTGGTTGTTCTGGGACCTGTAGTCCCTCAAGAGGTTTGTGTAATGTTGTATAATAGTCAAGGGAGACTTACTAGGCTAATTGTGTGAGAGGGGGTGGGACAAACTAGCCACACATCCACACTCCCACCCAGGGGAGTAGTTAAAAGGTATATAACGTGACCAGGGTGTGGGTCACATGTTCCTGGGAGGTTCCTGTGTATGGATCCGTTTGTTCCTGTGCAAGGTCCTGGACGGTCTGTGTTGGAGGCTCCTGGGAGTGGAGTCGTCCTGGAAACACCTAGAGACCGTAGACCTCGACGGTCAGTGTTGGAGGCTCCTGGGAGTGGAGTCGTCCTGGAAGCACCTAGAGACCGTAGACCTGGACGGTCTGTGTTGAGGAACTGGGACTGACGTGAAGTCAGCGTGAGAAGTGGAACTCCTGAAAGGTAACCCCGGACAAGGGGATTATAATGTATGGCAGAGAAGCCTATCTGCTACGTGTACTGACTGATGTCCTTTAATGTTTCGTGGCTGTATTGAAATGGACTGTACCCTATGTGGTTATGTGGAGTTTAAATAAACCATGTGGACAGATTTGTGTGAGGAACCGTGCCTGTCTACGATTATTCTGCTGCCAAGCGAATGTCCCCAAGACCCGTAGTGGGTGAAATGCTACATACCGTAATACACTTAATCGACTCTTATTGGTCACAATGGAAAAACACATTTTGTCTCAGGTTTATATAATGAAGTTACATAACTTCAATAGCAATGTTCAAAAACATATTTTTACATGTGTGGCTTAATTTCTTAGGGCTAAAAGTCAACTTTTACTTTTTTACTTTACTTTTATCTTGTGTCATGTAATCTGGTGTCAAGGCTACTTTCCCAGTTGTTCTAATTTTCTTTACATATAATTATGTCAGTCTCCCAAAACACTAATACCAAACTGTACCATATATTTATTACAATTTTATATTAATGCGCAAAGTACAAGTTAGAAGTGACAGAATGATATGCAATAACTAATGTCAGGGATCTAGCGTCAAGTATACATTATGTGTCTTTTGTAGTTTAGCTCCTACCCCTGTTCTTTCTTTCATATACTCTTGTACTTTAATCAATTTTTAATGAGCATTTCCGCTTCTCTTCTAGATAATCAAGCTGGAAATAAACGTACAGATGCCATCGGAAACTCCAATACAAATGAGAATTTATTGCAAGTACAGTAATTGTGCTTCTCAATGTGAAAAGTCTTTAAAGTGAACCTGTCACCAAGTTTGGCCCATAAGAGATATGGCCATCACTGTTCAGGGCTAATATACAGCATTCTATAATGCTGTGTATGTGCCCTAACACCACCTGTAAAAGAAGAAAAATAATTTTTATTATACTCATCTGCGGGGCGGTCCGGTCCGATGGGCGTTGCTGGTCTTGGTCCAGCGCCTCTCATCTTCTTTTGATTCCCGTCCTCCTGCTTGCTTCGTGTGGATGACGCATCCCTTCGTCACCCACACAGTCTCCCCGGCATCGCTCTCCTGTGCAGGTGTACTTATCTGTCCTGTTGAGGGAAGAGCAAAGTACTGCAGTGTGGCAGACGCTGGGCCTCTCTGACCTTTCCTGGCACCTGCGCACTGCAGTACTTTGCTCTGCCCTCAACAGGACAGATAAGTACACCTGCACAGGAGGGCGGTGCCAAGGAGATGCATCATCCACACGAAGCAAGCAGGAGGGAGGTGCCGGACCAAGAAGAGTGACATCCATCGGACCGGACCGCCCCACAGGTGAGTATAATAAAAGTTATTTTTTTTCTCTCACAGGTTGGGTTGGGGCTTATCTACAGCATTATAAAATTCTGTATATCAGCCCTGAAAGGTGATGGCCGTAACTCGTATCAGCCAAACCTGGTGACAGGTTCCCTTTAATCTCTTCACTCTGCCAACAGTGAGAACCTAAAGAAATATATACGGCAAATTTATTATAGAAAAAGGAATCCCAACTATTAGTATGGGAAACAGTTTCTGCAATTTCAACAAACTTTCCATATATCAATAGTAGGTAGAAGAAACTTTTAAATATACCTTAATCGGAAAAATCGGCTTCTTTTCCATTTATGAGCTCATTCTTTTCCTCCTATCTCACCTGAACTCATCATTCATTCTCAAAAACTACTGAAATCTGTTCCAATTAAAGCAAGAAGCACTAGCAGCAAAATGCGGTGTCGAGACGTCAAGATTAGAAATCATAGTAAATTCTATGGAGAGAGGGGCAAGGGAATAGGAGAAGTCAGCACAGTTAAGGCCCCGTCTCACTTAGCGACGCTAAAGCGATCCCGACAACGATACGACCTGTCAGGGATCGTTGCTGCGTCGCTATGTGGTCGCTGGTGAGATGTCAAACAGTGAGATCTCCAACGATCGCTGCTGCGATTTCACTGTTTGACATCTCACCAGCGACCTGTAGCGACCTGTACAACGATGTCACATGGGAGCTATTATGACGATTCAGTGTCTGAGTCGTCAACGAGGTCGTTGGTAAGGTGTCAAACACAGCGATGTGTGCTACCCAGCGGGACCTCAACGATCAAAAAAAGGTCCAGGCCATTCAGACACGACCAGCGATCTCACAGCAGGGGCCTGGTCGCTGCTACGTGTCACACATAGCGAGATCGCTACTGAGGTCGCTGTTGCGTCACAAAACTTGTGACTCAGCAGCGATCTCGCTAGCGATCTCGCTTAGTGAGACGGGGGCTTTAGAGACCAGGCAGATATTGATACAATTTCTTCAGTGCTGGATTCACAGCTACACAACTCAGTGTATAATTTTCTCAATGCAACATGATGGTCTATTTGTGCTTTTTGAAAGGCCACTTTGTCACCAAAAACACACTGCTCAAAAAAAATAAAGGGAACACTAAAATCCCACATCCTAGATATCACTGAATGAAATATTCCAGTTGTAAATCTTTCTTCATTACATAGTGGAATGTGTTGAGAAGAGTGAAACATAAAAATGATCAATGTAAATCAAAATTAATATCCCATGGAGGTCTGGATTTGGACTGATACTCAAAATCAAAGTGGAAAATCAAATTACAGGCTGATCCAACTTCACTGGAAATGCCTCAAGACAAGGAAATGATGTTCAGTTGTGTGTGTGTTGCCTTCCTGTGCCTGTATGACCTCCCTACAATGCCTGGGCATGCTCCTGATGAGGCGGCGGAAGGTCTCCTGAGGGATCTCCTCCCAGACCTGGACTAAAGCATCCGCCAAATCCTGGACAGTCTGTGGTGCAACGTGATGTTGGTGGATGGTGCGAGACATGATGTCCCAGATGTGTTCAATCGGATTCAAGCCTGGGGAATGGGCGGGCCAGTCCATAGGTTCAATGCCTTCATCTTGCAGGAACTGCTGACACACTCCAGCCACATGAGGTCTGGCATTGTCCTGCATTAGGAGGAACCCAGGGCCAACAGCATATGGTCTCACAAGGGGTCTAAGGATCTCATCTCAGTACCTAATGGCAGTCAGGCTACCTCTGGCAAGCACATGGAGGGCTGTGCGGCCCTCCAAAGAAATGCCACCCCACACCATTACTGACCCACTGTCAAACCGGTCATGCTGAAGGATGTTGCAGGCAGCAGATCGCTCTTCACGGCGTCTCCAGACTCTGTCACGTCTGTCACATGTGCTCAGCGTGAAACTGCTTTCATCTGTGAAGGGCATAGGGCGCCAGTGGCAAATTTGCCAATCCTGGTGTTCTGTGGCAAATGCCAAGCGCCCTGCATGGTGTTGGGCTGTGAGCACAACCCCCTTCTGTGGATGTTGGGCACTCAGACCATCCTCATGGAGTTGGTTTCTAACCATTTGTGCAGACACATGCATATTTGTGGCCTGCTGGAGGTCATTTTGCAGGGCTCTGGCAGGGCTCCTTCTGTTCCTCCTTGCACAAAGGCTGAGGTAGCGGCCCTGCTGCTGGGCTGTTGCCCTCCTATGGCCCCCTCCACATCTCCTGATGTACTGGCCTGTCTCCTGGTAGCGCCTCCAGCCTCTGGACACTATGCTGACAGACACAGCAAACCTTCTTGCCACAGTTTGCATTGATGTGCCATCCTGGATGAGCTGCACTACCTGAGCCACTTGTGTGGGTTGTAGAGTCCATCTCATTGTACCACGAGTGTGAAAGCACAACCAACATTCAAAAGTGACCAAAACATCAGCCAGAAAGCATTGGTACTGAGATGTGGTCTGTGATCCCCACCTGCAGAACCACTCCTAAATTGAGTGTGTCTTGATAATTGCCAATAATTTCCATCTGTTGTCTATTCCATTTGCACAACAGCATGTGAAATTGATTGTCAAACAGTGTTGCTTCCTAAGTGGGCAGTTTGATTTAACAGAAGTTTGATTTACTTGGAGTTATATTCTGTTGTTTAAGTGTTCCCTTTGTTTTTTGAGCAGTGTATATTACTTGCCAAGAAATGTTCACAATTATGAACAAATAGTGAATAGAATTTATAAAATTGTAGAGAAATGAATATATTAAATCCTTAAGGAGGACCTATCAGCAGACAATTTGCCCCCAAAGGTATAAGTGTAAAGCCCCTTTAATGCTTATTACATTCACACCTTGCTAGTAGAATTTGGTTGGGGCATTTTTAAGAAATATATTCTTGAAGTTTTACACTCAAGTGTGGCAGGACCGGCACTTCATGGCCCACTGGTAGTTGACTAACAAGTCATTCTTCGCTAAGTGACCTGTCTTCCCAGAGTGGGTGCCATCATTGTCCTGGTTTGTTTCATCATAAAGGGCAGTGCAGTGAGCTCCTACTTACGTTGCAATATAAATGTACTGGCTCCCGCAACATCACTGTGAAGACACAGTCATTGCCCGGGTTCATTGCAAAGACATTACCTGTGCAGTGTGCCCGTAATTACTAATCTCGCAACGTCATCAGGAGCTTACTGTACAGGTGCCACCCCTTATGATAAAACAAACCTGGGCAATAAAGGTGCCTGCACAGAGGAGACAGATCAGGGAGGGAAAAGTGACCTGTTATTCAATGACCAGTAGGTGGCAAATTATAGCAAAGCTAAGGAGTGAAGTGCCCACCTCACTGCACTTGAGCATAAAGCTTCAAAAACAGATTTCTTAAAAATATCCAAACAAAATTGTACAAGCTACGTATGAACGTAAAAAGCATTAAAGTGACTTTACACTCATATTATTAGTTAAGGGTCGAATATCCAGCTGACAGGATATTTATCTTGCATAGTTCATTTTGTTAATAAAACTCATTTGCACTATATACCGTAAGCCAACCTAAGCAGCAAATGTCAGCTACAAAAGTGAAGCAATGGTCAACACTTTTCCAAACAGAACAAAAATAAAATGAGAGCATGGCATTCATCATGAGATGAAGAGAGCAAATAATTAATGAGCAGGGCCTTAATTTATATTCCATTAACTAGTCACCTAGAAAGCAATGTGATATACAGCAGACACTACAGAAGTATAGAAATAGGACAATCTAAATATTTAACTGGCCTTGGGTAAATGTCTTCCATATTTCGATTCATATTTCTTCAATTAAACGTCCTAACACTTTGATGGTTAAATTAGCAAAAACTTTGAGTGCAGCCTTGTGAGCAGCTTGGGAACGGATTAGTGTATGAGATTAAAAATGGTTTGGCTAATGAGAAGTAGACCTTGTATCATCAAGTGTGGGCCATTTATATGTACACATTTTCTACACGTTACTTTTATATTGGTATTTTTGTACCTCTATAGTCAATGGTTTTGCAACTCACCAACAATAGAAATATGCAGATTAAATTTAAAACTAAAATGTTACCTCCCACCCCACATCCTTATTATCTAGGGTTCATCAACATACAGATCTTTGTGATCCATTGGGGGCCACCTTCCCTGGATCATGACCCTAATGATTTTGTCTTAAAATCAGTCCTTACGTTGCTGTATTCCTTGATAATCAAGGCAGTGAAGTTGCCATAGTCTTGACGATGCAAGCCAGGACAACTTAATGAAGACTAATCACATTTCGTAAATTTGTAATTTTTCTAATCTGGTGTAGATGCCATTCTCCTGAATCTAACATACTGTAATGTTTTTCCAAAACCGAATACATGGGCCAGCACAACTGTTGGTATAAGTGTATTTTGTAGGTGCACATTCACATTGTGGCCTTTAACAGACAAATATAGTCTGGAATAAAAGAATAGCTACCCTGCAGTAAGTAAATAAATAGTAGTAATACATGTAAAAAAAAAAAACCCATTGGGTACCAAAAAGCATAAAGGCCATCCCACCATGACAAGGTGTACCCAATCAGGATGGTTTATGCTGGCACATAGCGAGGTAAGATACTATAGCTAGGGACCATCCTGTTGAAGTGCGATGGCTTTTTTTTTTACATGGACTACTACTATTAATTTACTTACTGCATGGTGTTTAGTGTTTTTACTCTAGGTTATATATGTCTGTTAAACGCCAGGCACACATTACATGTATATGAACAGGTGTGCTGGTCCAGGTTTTCGGTTATACTTTAGTTCTTTATACATTTAGCAGTGTGCTCACTTGTTTAGGTGTAAAACATTTGGGTCTGGGTCATTCTCTGCCCTTATCTATTTCGAGGACTGCTGGTACGTAGAGAGATGATTTACTAAAGGTAGGGACCATTCTGATAGGGTAAACCTTGCTGTGGTGTCATGGCGTTTACGTTTTTTTTTAATCAAATAAATGTCAACTAAGTACCCTATGGTTTTAACCCCTTTCTGCCATCGGACGGAATAGTACGTCCGATGACAGAACCCCTGCTTTGATGCGGGATCCGGCGGTGAGCCCGCATCAAAGCCGGGACATGTCAGCTGTTCAAAACAGCTGACATGTGCCTGCAATAGGTGTGGGTGGAATCGTGATCCGCCCGCGCCTATTAACTAGTTAAATGCAGCTGTCAAACTCTGACAGCAGCATTTAACAAGTGCTTCCGTCCAACGGGCCGGAAATACGCAAACCGCTGACACCCGTCACACGATCGGGGGTCAGCGGTGTGTCGGCATGACAACCAAAGGTCTCCTTGACGCTCATAGCAATGCTCTAATTCTACTACATAGGGCCGATCTGAACATTGCCTCTATGTAGCAGAGGCGATTGAGTTGTGGCAGCTTCTAGCCTCCCATGGAGGCTATCGAAAAATGCCACAAGTAAAAAAAATGTGTTTAAAAATATGAAAAAAAAAAATAAAATAAAAGTTCAAATCACCCCCTTTTGCCTCATAGAAAATAAAACAATAAAAATAAAATCAAATCTACACATATTTGGTATCGCCGAGTTCAGAATCGCCCAATTTGTCAATAAAAAAAAAGGATTAACCTGATTGCTAAACAGCGTAGCGACAAAAAAGTCAAAACGCCAGAATTACGTTTTCTTGGTCGCCGCGATATTGCATTAAAATGCAGTAACGGGCGATCAAAAGATCATATCTGCATCAAATCACGAAAAATGGAGACGCTAAGGGTAATGGAAAATTGCGCAATTTATTTATTTTTTTTTTAGCAAAGTTTGGAATTTATTTCACCACTTAGATAAAAAAAAACCTAGACATGTTTGGTGTCTATGAACTCGTAATGACCTGGAGAATCATAGGGGCAGGTCAGTTTTAGCATTTAGTGAACCTAGCTAAAAAGCCAAACAAAAAACAAGTTTGGGACTGCACTTTTTTTGCAATTTCACTGCACTTGGAATTTTTTCCCGTTTTCTAGTACCCGACATGGTAAAATCAATGGTGTCGTTCAAAAGAACAACTTGTCCTGCAAAAAATAAGCCCTCACATGGCCATATTGACAGAAAAAGAAAAAAAAGTTATGGCTATGGGAAGGAGTGAAGTGAAGAAAACGCAAAACCGAAAAAAGCCCCGGTCATTAAGGGGTTAAATACCTTACTATTATTTAGTTACTGCAAGGGTTTCTAGTCATTGTTTTTATCCCAGGTTACGTTTTTCCTTGCCTCTCACTGCTTCTGAGATATGGCCCCCCTTTTCCCTGTATACAAATCTAGACCTTTAAGTCAACGGTGTGGTCATCAAGAAGGTTGAGGACCACTTGAGCACCACTTGACTAGATTTACTTATAGGGAAAAGAGGACCATTTCTCAGGTATAGTGAGACGTAGGAACAAAAGAAAAACATTTAGGAAACAGAAGTATTTACACCAGGTAAAAAAATACATATCTATGGCAAGTGATAGGTCTCTGCTAAGAAACCCTATGCCAAGGGACTGCAGACAAGGAGCCTTTCAGGGATTGTGGATCACCCTCAAAAACTCCAAGTTATTCTTCCCTTCAGTCTTTCATGAATCTGGCATTATTTTACTCCTAAGAGCTCATTGCAGATAAAGCAATAAATCCAATAAATGCTTTCTAACACTTTAGCACTTACTAAAAATAAGCATCCTCCATCAATAATACATCTAAAATACACTCAATGGGAAATGTAAAGAACAATACATGTGCTGCTTTCTTCGATCCAAACAGAAAAAAATGCCTGTCTTATCCCTGTAACTAGGGCACTACAATACAAATCTGTGTGCCTGAACGACAAAAATAACAGAGGCAGCCTGGAAACAATGTAACACTAAAATGGCTCAATCAATTATATGCGGAAATACATGTTGTACTGCATAAAAGATGTTAGGCTGCCTTAACGTATCATTACACAAGCCGATTCTTTCTGGTAATTTGTTACACACTTTACAATGCAGTGCAGTTCTTGGCACATTTACGTATCCTCCAAAAGAGATGTCATAACGTATGCAAACTTGAAATTGTGATTGCAAATCTTCTTAAGGTTCTTAGGAAGAATCTTAAGGTTCACATGGACATTAATTTCAGATTTTTTTCAAATATGTAAAGCATAGTACACATAGCAAGTACACATAGCACAGATAAGATGAATCATTAATAGTGATGATGAGCGAATATACTCGTTACTCGAGATTTCCTGAGCTCGGGTGTCCTCCGAGTATTTTTTAGTGCTCGGAGATTTAGTTTTTCTTGCCACAGCTGAATGTTTTACATCTGTTAGCCAGCATAAGAACATGTGGGCATTCCCTAGCAACCAGGCAACCCCCACATGTACTTATGCTGGCTAACAGATCTAAATCATTCAGCTGCGGCAATAAAAACAAAATTTCCGAGCACTAAAAAATACTCGGAGGACACCCGAGCATGCTCGGGAAATCTCGAGTAACGAGTATATTCGCTCATCACTAATCCTTATTTATTTAAGGGGAACCAGTCATCTGATGCATGCTTTCAAAGCCACAGGCAGCATGAATCTAAGTCAGGCAGCATGAATCTAAGTCTGGCTGCATGATTGCAAAAAAAATGTTTTCTCTGAAATGCTCCAGTGTTTCATAGAACATCTACTTTAAAGAGCCAGCTGGGGACCATAGCGAGAGATCACCAGTGGCTTTTAACATGTTAAATGCTGCTGCCCATGTCACGACTCTGCTAAGTGTCCTGGGACAAGGGGCTCCTACCCTGTCCCTAACGCTAGGGGCGCTATAGCTCACCCTAGTTCCCTGGATTACTTCTGATGGTGAAGATGCTGGAGCCACATACCTTGCTTTAGCTCCTGAATCCGCCATCAGTTTGTACCCTACCCCACCCAGGGAAGAGGGGAGTAGTAATATACCGTAGTACACCAACCAGTGCTTCTAATCAGTGCAGGAGTCAGAGAAATCAGATGCTAAGGTCTTCTGGCTCCTCTCTGTTGCGGTAAACCCGACATCTCCGACAGCGGCATTTAACTCGAGCGAGCTTAAAGTGTGTCATAAGACACGCCCATCTAGTGATCGTGGGGCGCCGATGGGTGTCATGACAGCTGGGGGTCTGTAGAAGACCCTGAAGCCTGTCATTGTGAACCTCCTATAAGATTTATGCTAAACATAGCAGGGCTGAAGTCCTGCTATGTGTAGCACAGGCGATCGGAAGATTACAGTTGCAAGCCTCCTAAGGGGACTATTGAACCAAGCAAAAAAGAAAGTTTTAAAGAATATTTAAAAATGATAAAAGTACAAATCACCCACGTTTTGCCATATTCAAGATAAAACAATTAAAAAAAATAAAATACACTTATTTGGTATCACTGCATTCAGAAATATCCAATCAAAATATAAAGTAAATTTATTTTAATGGAGTGACAAAAAAAAAAAAAAAACGCCAGAATTATGGGGGTTTTTTGTTGCCGCAACATTGCAATAAAATGCAATAACAGGAGATCAAAACATCATATCTAACACAAAATGGTATCAACAAAAATGTCATCTCGGCGAACAAAAAATAAGCCCTCACCCAACCCCAGATCAAAAAAATGGAGACATTAAGGGTATCGCAAAATGGCGACATTTTTTTTTCTTAAATCATACATTTTTTTTCACCACTTAAATGAAAAACAACCTAGACATGTTTGGCATCTGATACTCGTACTGACCTGGAGAATCATAATGGCAGGTCAGTTTCAGCATTTCGTGATCATCGTAAATAAAAACCCCAAAAAACAATTATGGAATTGACTTTTTTGCAATTTCACCGCACTTGGAATGTTTTTCCGCGTTTTCCAGTTTGCTACATGGTAAAATCAATGGTACAACTCATCCCACAAATAACAAGCTCTCACACGGCCATATTGATGGAAAAAGTTATGACTCTGGGAAGGGGAGCAAAAAACGAAAAAGCAAAAACAGAAGTTCACAAGGTTGTGAAGTGAAGGGGTAATCTTGAATTGACAAATACATCAAGTTTATGTAAAGACTCAAATTTTACAGTGTTGACTCTTATTTTTCAAGATTTTTGTCTAAATCAGTACTCGGGAATATATCACAATTTCAGTGTTTTTGTTTATTCACCCGATTTTTGATTATTAACAATAGGTTCTCAAAGGGATTTAGATCTGGGAGTTTCCTATCCATGGACTCAATATTTCAATGTTTTGTTCACGGAGCCACTTCGTTATCACTTTTTCTTCACGACATGGTGCTCCTTCATGCTGAAAAAATCATGGCTCATCACATTGCTTCTAGATTGTTGTTAGAAGCTGCTCTTGAAGGCTGTTTAGATATCAGTCATTATTCATGGCAGTGTTCTTAGGCAAAATTGTGAGTGAGCCCACTTCCATGGATGAAAGGCTCCCACGCATGAATGGTCTCAGGATGCTTTACTGTTGGCAGGACACAGGATTCATGGCAGCGCCCACCTTTCTTTCTTCAGTCTAAAATCATTCTTCTTGATGTCCCAAAAAGTCTAAGGGGGATTCATCACAGAAAACACCTTTATCCTAGTCTTCCGAAGTCCAATTCCTATATTTCCTGCAAAGTTATTGTCTCTGATGTTTGAGACATTTGTAAGAATGATTGTCCAGAGAAGAAAGAGTGAGCACTCAAACACAATTTTGCCTATAAACGCTATCATGAACAAAGAATATCTGAATATCCTCCAAGAGAAACTTCTCCCAACAATACAGGAAAAATCTGGTGATGAATGATGCTTTTTTCCAGCATGATAAAGACCATGTCAAAAGGCAACAGTGATAACTAAGTAGCTTGGTGAACAAAACATTGAAATTTTAGGTCCCTGGCCAGGAAACTTCCCATATCTCAATGCCATTGAGAATTTGTGGTCAAACCAACAAAAAAACAGAAGACAAGCACTGATTAGACAAGCATGGTCACCATCGATGAGGATTTGGCCCACAAGCTGAAAAACAGCTGCCAGGGCAAATTGCAGAATTCTTGAAAAATAAGGGACTGAACTGTAAATTTAGAGTCTTTGCATAAACTTGATATAGTTGTCAATAAAAGTTTACAAATTTATGAAATGCTTATAATTGTACTTCAGTAACCATAGAAAGAAGAGCTTATAAGTCCGTGGGCTAGGTGATGGAAAATTTAATTTGATCACAGGAAACCAGATCTTATGAGTTTAGATTGATTGAAAGGCTTGGTCGTGAACCATCCAATCATCAGTCTGCTTATGTAATCTGTTATGTATCTGTTATACTTTCTTGCCAAGAAATTAAGTTTTGAGTAAAATCCTTTATTCTTGGTTCAAAATAATTTTCCATTGTATCTATTACATTGTCTAGGTGAAATTAGTACTGGCCACTTTACAAGGCAATTGGAATGGTGCTGGCCTACTATTCAAAGGCTCAGACTAATGTTTTTGGGGTCTGGTTTATGTCGCTGTTTTACAAGTGTTTATAATATGACCATTTTGTACATGACAAACATATTACTAATGTAAACCTCATCCATAATGTATATGTAAGACTATGTTTGCTTACATATATATCTCCACTGCTAATGATATAATGTAAAGCAGACAGTTTCCTCAAGGCAGCTATGTTGTTTCTATCCAAGGACATGAAATCATTTTCGTAGCTCAATCCCTCGGTCGTTTAACAAAGTGATGCTGGTATGTACTTCATTTCTGGAAAAATCTACCGGCTACTGAAAATACTACGCGAAACTTGTTGTTTCTTGCTGATATGTAATTTAGGGGGGGGTTATTACTTTGCTTTTTTTCAGGGACATGTTATAGGATACCACATTGTTTTGTAATCTCCCTGGGCAGACACAAATGAATCCAAATGTAATCAAAGGATTCCAAGGTTATGAAAGGGAGAAGGGGGCATTATGGGGAATGGGATTAGCTGAGAATAAATATCCCTTTAGAGAACACAATTTAAAAAAAAATGATTAGTGGTCTGAAAAATCACAACTACATTTCCAGTTGATCCATCCTCACCAATAATGCGCAAGTTCATTAGCGAAACCTATACTAAATTATTAATATTTACATTGACTGATAATGATGCCAGTAATGATGGGTCAAGATTTACATTAATCAATTTTTTTTTTTATTAAGCCAGCTTTTCCCAACATGGATAACAAAGACTAGGACAAATTGAAGGCATACTTTCATCTTGTAAAGTGATGAGGAATCACTAGAATATGTCCTTAAGTTATCATCTATAGCAGTGTTTCTCAACTCCAGTCCTCAAGACCCACCAACAGGTCAAGTTTTCAAGATATCCTTAGTATTGCACAGGTGATAATTTCATCACCTGCTCAAGCATTAAAGGGAACCTGTCACCCCCAAAATCAATGGTGAGGTAAGCTCACCGTCATCAGGGGCTTATCTACAGCATTCTGTAATGCTGTAGATAAGCCGCCGAAGTATCCTGAAAGAGGAGAAAAAGACGTTAGATTATATTCACCCAGGGGGGGTCCCGCTCCGATGGGCGTCTCCAGTCCGGTACAGCGCCTCCCATCTTCATTCCATGACGTCTTCTTCTGGTCTTTACGCCGTGGCTCCGGTGCAGGTGTACTCTGTCTGCCCTGTTGAGGGCAGCGCAAAGTACTGCAGTGCGCAGGTGCCGGAAAGGTCAGAGAGGCCCGGCGCCTGCGCACTGCAGTACTTTGCCCTGCCCTCAACAGGGTAGACAAAGTATGCCTGCGCCGGAGCCACGGCGTGAAGACCAGAAGAGGACGTCATGGAATGAAGATAGGAGGCGCCGGAGCGGACCTGAGACACCCATTTGACCGGACCACAGCGGGAACGCCCCTGGGTGAGTATAATCGAACGTCTTTTTCTCATCTTTCAGGTAACATCGGGGGCTTATCTACAGCATTACAGTATGCTGTAGATAAGCCCATGATGTCGGTGAGCTTACCTCACCATCGATTTTGGGGGTGACAGGTTCCCTTTAATTCCATCACCCATGCAATACTAAGGAAATCTTGAAAACATGACCTGTTGGCGGGTCTTGAGGACTGGAGTTGAGAAACACTGATCTACAGGGATCAGGTCTCTGCGACCCTCATAGTTTCCTCTATAAATGGCGCCCCATTAACCCGCTGCCGAAAACTGCAGCCAACTGCTCCATTTAGATGAATGCAGCTGGATATATTTCCCTGCACAGTCGAGAGGCTAGGAGCAGGACTGTGCAGAGAAAAAACAAGGACTACAGCGCTGCATCAATGTTGAGGACCCCTGAGTTTCAAAGTGGACTGAGGTCATAGATGTCGTACCTGCATCTAGCAGTTTACAATCATTTGTCAAGCTGGTAATACCCTTCTAATCTTGCAGCATCACCATATAGCCAGTATTCTTTACACAATTAAAGGGGTATTCTGTTTATCCAATTACCTCCTATTGAGAGTTAGGGAAACTGTGGCAGGACGGAAGCCACAACAATAATGTGAATAGAGTCCTAATCCTGACAAGGTAAAACCATATTTTTATCTAATGATTCTTCCCAATTCAGGCTTTATTAGTTAGTCTGCAAACAACATAAATGCAAACATATGCATTACATTTCTACAAGACCTAACTGCCCCTGAGCCGGCTTGAAAACTTACAAATACTCTATTGCAAATACGTTATCTGTCTAGCTTAGAACTAGGTAAAACTCCTGCCAGCATTTGCATCACTGGAAGCCATAGGAGGTTGCATATTTGCTGCTGCTGAACATGAAACTATTAAAACATATATCATGATGAGGTTTCTCAAAGTTTCCAAAGTTCCAAAGTTAGTACAGTAGAACAAAGACCGATTAATTATTGCATTTGAGCCTTTGTCTTATTTTCACTTGCGCATTATTTTACTTTTAAAATATTGTATGACAGTGGTTTTAGTGTCCATTCAGCAATGAGACAATAACCAAAGAAAGTTCAACTTAAACATCTTTATTTTCCAACTTACAAACAAATCCAAAACTTTATCCCCCAGTTTGCAGCCGTAACGTCCGTGTCGGTCCAAATCCTGCACCACTGTGTAATCTGTGAGTGCGCTAATGGCTTGCTCAAATCTCTGGTCTCGGTTTCGTTTCACACAGGACAGACCTGCACTGAGCCTCCTGCTCTGTTGCTTACAAAACCCAACATTGACACAACAAAACCTTAATTGAAGGTGTAAATGGGAATCGTCAACATGGGCCACACCATTGACTTGGCCACAAAATGGAGTGAACTGGGAAAATATACAGTACAGACCAAAAGTTTGGACACACCTTCTCATTTAAAGATATTTCTGCATTTTCATGACTATGAAAATTGTACATTCACACTGAAGGCATCAAAACTATGAATTAACACATGTGGAATTATATACTTAACAAAAAAGTGTGAAACAACTGAAATTATGTCTTACATTCTAGGTTCTTCATAGTAGCCACCTTTTGCTTTGATGACTGCTTTGCACACTCTTGGCATTCTCTTGATCAACGTCAAGAGGTAGTCACCGAGAATGGTTTTCACTTCACAGGTGTGCAGAAGTCTGGTGGATACACAGCTAATAGTCCTACTGAATAGACTGTTAGAATTTGTGTTATGGCAAGAAAAAAGCAGCTAAGTAAAGAACAACGAGTGGCCATCATTACTTTAAGAAATGAAGGTCAGTCAGTCTGAAAAATTGGGAAAACTCTGAAAGTGTCCCCAAGTGCAGTGGCAAAAGCCATCAAGCGCTACAAAGAAACTGGCTCACATGAGGACCGCCCCAGGAAAGGAAGACCAAGAGTCACCTCTGCTTCTGAGGATAAGTTTATCCGAGTCACCAGCCTCAGAAATCTCAGGTTAACAGCAGCTCAGATTAGAGACCAGGTCAATGCCACACAGAGTTCTAGCAGCAGACACATCTCTACAACAACTGTTAAGAGAAGACTTTGTGCAGCAGGCCTTCATGGTAAAATAGCTTCTAGGAAACCACTGCTAAGGACAGGAAACAAGCAGAAGAGACTTGTTTGGGCTAAAGAGCACAAGGTATGGACATTAGACCAGTGGAAATCTATGCTTTGGTCTGATGAGTCCAAATTTGAGATCTTTGGTTCCAACCACCGTGTCTTTGTGCGACGCAGAAAAGCTGAACGGATGGACTCTACATGCCTGGTTCCCACCGTGAAGCATGGAGGAGGAGGTGTGATGGTGTGGGGGTGCTTTGCTGGGGACACTGTTGGGGATTTATTCCAAATTGAAGGCATACTGAACGAGCATGGCTACCACAGCATCTTGCAGCGGCATGCTATTCCATCCGGTTTGCGTTTATTTGGACCATCATTTATTTTTCAACAGGACAATGATCCCAAACACACCTCCAGGCTGTGTAAGGGCTATTTTCCCAAGAAGTAGAGTGATGGGGTGCTACGCCAGATGACCTGGCCTCCACAGTCACCAGACCTGAACCCAATTGAGATGGTTTGGGGTGAGCTGGACCGCAGAGTGAAGGCGAAAGGGCCAACAAGTGCTAAGCATCTCTGGGAACTCCTTGAAGATTAATGGAAGACCATTCCCGGTGATCACCTCTTGAAGCTCATCAAGAAAATGCCAAGAGTGTGCAAAGCAGTCATCAAAGCAAAAGGTGGCTACTTTGAAGAACCTAGAATATAAGACATAATTTCAGTTGTTTCACACTTTTTTGTTAAGTATATAATTCCGCATGTGTTAATTCATAGTTTTGATTCCTTCAGTGTGAATTTACAATTTTCATAGTCATGAAACTACAGAAAAATCTTTAAATGAGAAGGTGTGTCCAAACTTTTGGTCTGTACTGTAGTTGCTCTGGGTAAAGGGTCACACTTGTGAGTGTGATGCGAGAAACTCGTGCGAGTCTCTCGCATCAATACCCAGCACTCGGGACCAGAGTGTGTGGCTGCATAGAAATACAGGCCGGGTATTGATGGGAGAGACTCACGTGAGTTTCTCGCATCACACTCACAACTGTGACCCCAGCGTAAGTAAGATTATCTGGGGTTTTTCGCTTTTTAGTAGCTTAAAAATTCTTAACTTTGCAAAAAAAAAAATAGGTTTATCTCCATTTTCCGAGACCCATAACTTTGTAAAAAAAAATTTGAGGATGATGGAGCTATATGAAGGCTTGTTTTTTTGTGTGCGCAGAGCTGTAGAATTATTGGTATCATTTTGGGGTATAAACAACATTTCGATAACTTTTTTTTCGTATACAGCAGATGTGCAGCAACCAATATATTAGATTTTTTTTATTTTTGGTATTTATATAATGTGGTCTGCAGATTAAGTTAACTGAGAATCCTGCAGTGAGGTCATTCTGAAAGGCAAATTATTAAGTTTTCTTCTGAGCTCTTCTCAGCTTATTTATGACCACATAAGATGAAGGTAAGAGTTAGGCTACGTTCACATGTAGGTTCAATGTTTCTGTTTGATGTCCATTTAGAACAGGAAGAAAGGAACAGACAAATGGAATTAGGGTGTCATACATTTCTGTTTCAAACAAATGAAGTGGGGGACCCATATCATGTACGTCCGCTTTTCGTTTGTTAATTTTAGAACTGAAGAATAAGTTCAGCATGGAGGACTTTTTTTCATGTTCTACAAAAACTGACTCCAGATAATAAATGTGCCACCTTTGCTTCCAGTTGAAATAGGAGTACACAGGATCCTAATTTCATTTGTGGCTTCTATGTGGAACAAATGGAATAGTTAAACTTCACATGTGAACAGAGCCTTATAAACTTTATTGTCAGAGTGAGCTCACTGAAGGATTCTCAATTAACCCATTCGGGAGCCATCATTGGACAATGCAACACAGAGGCTATAGAAGACAAACATGTACATGCAACCCAATTAAAAATATATATTTTAAGCCCAAACCCATCAATTTAATATAAAAAAAATCTCCCAAAAAGTGTTTATAACCTTTGAACTCAGTAATAGTACAGTATACAATATGTTCATATTCGTGGTTGCAGTAGAGTTTACTGTATATAGGCAAAATGTTATTTTAGTTTTTGCAGGAGATTTGGAACTGTTTCAGGAAATATAGTGAGAAATATTTGCACAAAATTTTCCAATTATTTTGGTTTAAAAAATCGTATGTATGATGTTAACTAGTGATGAGTGAACAAGCTTGGATAAGGTGTAATCTGAGCATGCTCGGGTGCTAACCGAGTGTCTTCGGCGTGCTCAAATAATATGTTAGAGTCCCTGTTAGACAGCCGCTACACATGCAGTGATAGGAATAAATGTAGTATTATTATCTTAACGATCTTAAAGGGAACCTGTCACCCCCAAAATCGAAGGTGAGCTAAGCCCACCAGCATCAGGGGCTTATCTATAGCATTCTGGATATGTATCCTGAAAGATGAGAAAAAGAGGTTAGATTATACTCACCCAGGGGCGGTCCCGGTACGATGGCCGTCGCGGTCCGGTCCGGGGCCTCACATCTTCTTACGATGACGTCCTCTTCTTGTATTCATGCTGCAGCTCCGGCGCAGGCGTACTTTGTCTGCCCTGTTGAGGGCAGAGCAAAGTACTGCAGTGCGCAGGCGCCGGGCCTGTCTGACCTTTCTCGGCGCCTGACCTTTCCCGGAGCTGCAGCATGAAGACAAGAAGAGGGCGTCATCGTAAGAAGATGGGAGGCCCCGGACCGCCAAACCTATCGGACCCGGACCGCCCCTGGGGGAGTATAATCTAACCTCTTTTTCTCATCTCTCAGGATACATCGGGGGCTTATCTACAGCGTTCCAGAATGCTGTAGATAAGCCCCTGAAGCTGGTGGGCTTAACTCACCTTTGATTTTGGGGGTGACAGGTTCCCTTTAATGGATCGGAGCATGTTCACTCATCACTAATGGTAAAAGAAGAAATGCATTGAGTGAGTAGGAGTTCTTTTTTTTTTTTTTTCTTTCAAGCTTTTCAGTGGAAAATTAATGGAAAAATCTTGACAGGCAGTTTTGTATTTATAGGTCCTTATGATATACACCGCAGTGATTAGATTTCCCTCAGCATTAATGAATGGAAATGATGTCTGCATTACCTCAGTACTCGAAGTCCCAGCAGCTTTCTTTCATGGCACTAATTATAACGTACACATTTTCAGGGGCGGACCTGTCTTAGCGTATATACAGCTGGCTGCTATAAATAAGCGCCACACTTGCTGTTACTGTAGACACCTTTTCATCTGACTGATTTGCAGGGATAGTGATCAATAGAGTTTATTAACTATTTGTCAAGAGCAATGATTTGTCGCCTACTGCTCCTAAGTATGAACTATAACACACCGATCTCAGCAGCCGCTTTCATTCCTTACGGACTATTACATTGCTGTAAGACTAGGAGTACTATTTCTTTCATTACATATTTACAACAAGTTAGCAGACTGGATAACAATTAAAGGTTCGCTCACACTGGAATATAGAAAAATCAGTCCCACTCCCATTCAGAAAAGTGGTACGATTGTTTCCTCACTTGTCCTACGTGTGCTGTCTGTATGCAATCTGCTTTTACAGTTATTGATCTTTTACAGGACCATTTACAGTTCCCTGTGCTACAGAATTGTAATGTATCCATAAAAATTGAATGACATACTGATTGTCACAACTCTGTTGTCGTGTGTACTGGGACCAGGGGCTCCCTCCCTGTCCCTAACGCGAGGGGCGCCCTAGCTCACCCTATTCCCCGTATTACGTCTGATGGAGAAGACAAAAGGGCCACTTACCTTGCCTTAACTCCTGAATCTGCTCTCGGTCTGTACCCTTCCCCCACCCAAGGAAGAGGGGAGTAGTAGTGTACTGTAATACACCAACCAGACTAACAAGGTAAAACAAACAGGGATAAAGGAAAATAACACTCAAATATACTCCCACAAACCTGGTAAACACCAGGGACTGGGGGATAGGGTAAAACTAAAGTAGGAGAAGGAGGGGAATTTATCACACACCCAAAACCTAGCAATATTTACAGATAAATTCACCAAACGCCTTCTCAAACAACAACAACAAACTACCATCTTGCATTGCACTCTCTGATTTCTATGCAAGTGTGAACGAATCCTAAAGAGGAAGCGTCACCAGGTCAAACATGGCTAAGTTTTGCTCTTTTTTGCTCTTATTTTACACCTGCTGCTCCACCTTTTATTTTTGTTATACAAATCCAACATACAGTTCAATAGTTGTGTTTCTTTTTATTTAGGGTACCTAATATGATCATTTTATGGTCTTTTCCATAGAGGTGCTGCTCAAAGAGTACTAGGCAGAGAAGATTATAGACAAGGATCCAGAAAATCCAGTGAGCACCTCCTTCTTAGAAAAGACCATAAAAGTTAGCACTATTCCAGTAGGCCCACATCTCTTGAACTGTATGACAGATTTAAAACACACACATAAAAAAACAGCAATATACTTAAGGGGAGCATCAGAAATAAAATAAGGACAAACAATGGCCACGTCTGACCTGCCGACAGTTCCTTTTCATAGGGATTAATCACTTTTACAAACTAGGAATAAAAATCATTGCTATCAGCAGCACATAGTACATTCTCTGTTTACATTGACCTATCGATATCATGATGTTGTATGGGGACAGAACAATCGTTCCATTACCATTTGTTCCCAACATTATTTGCTGGCTTGAACGGTAAATGAGCACCGGTAAATGGACCTAGATGACCCATTGCACCTTAACAGAAATACGACAAAACAAAAGTTTTTTTTTTTTGTTTTTTTTTCAAATGCTCCAGAATTGTTCCTGCAATTATTTACTAAGGTAGATGAGTGAGGAAAGCAGGTCAGGGAGCGTCACCATTACCAATTCTCTTGGGCAACTGAGCACTGCAGAAGGCTAGAAATGCAGGACAACGGATATACTACGTCTGAGTCACATTTTTTTATGTGGATCATCAGGTTCATCACTGGAGGACACAAATAGAAAAGGTCCCCTGTGTAAGAACAATACAAGAGCCCTCTGCAGCCCAAGATCTCCTAAAAATGCTAAATTGCAGCTGCTTTGGAGGTATTAATGGGCCTCCTCACCTCTTGTCCCCCTGTGCGGCTGCACAGGTAGCACCAATGATATGTCCGCCCCTGAGATTCATTGCCGTTTTTGGTTCAAGTCATTACATCCATCATCTAACACGGGTTGAACCAATATTTGTAAAGATCTCTTTCCCAATCTAATACAACACAGGCCATATGGCTGTGTGCACAAGGCATAACACTGTTGCCACTTTTCAAATATGTCTGTTTAATAAAAATATTTAAGGTTTTACATGAATTTAATATTGATGACCTATCCTTACCAAATCATTTGGAGTTCCAACCCTGATACACCCACCAATCAACTGATTAAGGCGCCACGGCACATCGGTAGTGGCACAGATCGAACACAGTGTAGTGTCCATATATAGTACACCAAGCTCAATTCAATTCACTTGTATGGGTGACACGTCATCTTCAATTAGTTGAAATGGGACCTCTGATATTGATCACCTCTTCTAAAGGACAGGTCATCAATATCCTGTAACTGGGCATCACCATTGTAAGCAGGCAGACTGTGAAATGTTTTCCCTCCTAAATATTCCTCAATCAACTGAGTTGCAATACTGAAATATGGAGGTGTTTATAGGACTTTTCCTCTCCCGTGCCGGCGACTGTCCAGCTTTGTCAGAACTCACTTTCCTGGGGCTCATCTGGCAGTTGGAATGGCTTGCGCCAAGTCTGTCCAAAGCAGCCTTTTAGAGTTTGTGTCCTCTGACAGTTGAGACAATCAGCACAGGGCTCTAACCTCAACCCTGTCATACGTCTTTGGGATGAGCTAAAAGGAAGACTAAGTCAGGCTTTCTCACTGATAATTTCTGACTTCACAAACGTTCTTTTGGATGAATGAGTAAAAATTCACATGCAAAGTCTAAAATTTTGTAGAAAACCTTCCCAGAAGAGTGGAAGTTGTTAGAGCTACACAAGAGTGAAAAACTTCATAATAATGTCTATGAATTTAAATTGAAATGTCATCAAAACTCCAGTTAGTTTAATGTTTAGATGTTCCAATATTCTGTCCACATAGATATTTTTAATAAAAAACATCTAGGTTTATAAACTTAAAAAACAGATTAGAATCAGCACAGCTCTATAGCTATTAGAGTCTGACATACTTAAATTCCGGTCCATGCCCAGCAGTTTGTTTGACTCATCTGGAACATATATTCCTCTTATGAGCAGGATCCATAAATATATTCCACGCAGCTGCCACTGCTTCATATTAATCTCTATTTGCTATGACACAATGGATTCACAATGCTTCTTCAAACACAGGGGACATTTTACATATTTGCGTAACCTGTAGGCTACAGATGGTGTTCCTTCACCATCACAGACCGGCAACAGAATGGGCTTTTAATGCAGCGTCTGACCCAATAAATTGCTGATTTGTCATCTGTTGATATCATTTGATTAACAGATGAGATGTGCTCAGACAGCCAGTATTACGCAGACTACAACAGGACACCGGCCATCAAAGTTATACATTAGGATTCGGACAATGCAAAGTGCCGTGCTCTATATACCTCAGTGGGGGAAGCCCAAAAAGGTGTGATTGCACTGAAGCATGCAACAGCAACACCATGGTGAATGGATAGAATCAACATACCAAATAGTTATCTGCCAAAACAATATATGCATTTACTTTGGTGGCCTAGCTTTAAAGTCTAAAAAAAATGGCTTTCTATTTATTTATTTTTTATTCGAAACCATGAGAGCATTTCCTTCCTTCAAGTGCCAAAATAATTTGCAGCGTGGCACAGAAAAGAAGAAAAAGTGCTCACTAGGATGTGGTCCTTTGTAAGTCCTCTCCTCTGTTAACCTAGTATCCAACCTTATGGACCGGATGGTGTAAAGATCATCAATGGCCTCTCTTCACCAAAGTTTAGGGACTGCTAAATTCTTACACACCCAATAAACAGAGGGACTTATAGATAAGTAATATCTGCTTCCAACTAGAGGATATATTAAAGGGAAAATTTCAGCAGGATTTCACACCCCAAACTAGTTATATGTGCATGTAGCTCTTTCAAAGACAAGTCCAGCATTTCTTTTAAATGGTCAGGCTGTTTCTCGGTTACTGAGAATTCAGGACTTGAATTGATATGTAAAGTAGATTGTAGATCTGAAGCCTCTGTCACTCCAGCTCTATTCCCCCACCCAGAAACGCCTCCTCCTCCTGCTTGAAAGATACATTCTATTTTGTCCAGCTGCAGTTAAAGGAGGGTCAGACTAGCAGGAGGAGATTGCGCTGGGTGGGGAACAGACCTGGAATGACAAAGGCTCATTTGCATATGAATTAAACGCTGATTTCGCAGGAACAAACCAGCCATTTAAGGGTATTGCTGGACTTGTCTTTGAAAGAGCTACATGGCCATATAAATACCTTGGGACTGAAATTCTGCTAGATTACCTTTAAAAAAGGTTAAAAATGTTGTATACATCAAATATAATACTAATATACTGTATGTGATAAGTAACAACTAATGTATGTAATCTACTGTAGGGCAAAACTGTCACCTGAATCAACTATTTATTAATTTATACCTTTTAATTTTTATTAAATATTCCAGGCTAGATGCATTTCTTGCTTTGAGTCATTTTGTTACATAACATATAATTCTGATAATAAATTACTCAAAAAAAACAAAAAAACTTTGGGCAGGTACACAATGTTATTTAAGAGTACATCAGCTTGGTTTATATTAGGCCTATAAAACAGAACTATTTTGGTCTAAGGGAATCCCAAATTATCCTTTCTCGGTGTGGCATCATTCTCAAAATATTCTGTTTATGGAAAATCTGCCACATCTGAATTTTAATGTGATACCTTGCAAAAATAGCAATTGAGCTGAATGAGCATCCTTCCTGCCCCTAGAGGCTCTTTATTGAATATATATTATACAGCAAGCCAAAACCCAAATGTGCAAAATGCTTGGCTGAAAAAGTTTATTCTATGTTTATTGAAATATCAGCTTACATTTACCAATGATGCAAATAATAGGGATAATGGGATTACATAAAAATAACACAATTATGCAACCAAATAAGTATGCACACAAATACACAGTTATACACTTCCTTAACATTAAAATTGCAATACCAAGAAGTAAAGGTCATGCAAACATTAAAACCACAGGATTGATAGACATGTTAATGAAATGTAAATTATTAAAAAATGTAAACAACTTCTCAAAACGTATCATCCAGTATTCGTGCCATGCACAGAAATCTCCACACATACACGCCTTGGCTGCTATTAATGAGGCTAACAGTGGTTTTCTAAGGAATTTTCTGCCATGCTGAATGCACTCAGGTAAGAAAGTCTTCAAGATCCAATGCTGGCAGCTCCCTTTGCAATTGCGGCCCAGTGACATCCCAGATGTGCTCAATGGAGGACAAGTCTGGAGACGCTGCAGACCATGCTAGTATGCTTAGGGCACACAGCCTGCTCACAGTAGCATGAGTGAGGCCTGGTGTTGTCATGTTGAAAAAATGGCGCTTGGAACACTTTGGAGAAATGGTCACTACAACAAGGTGCCTGACCAAATCAATGTAATACCGAGTTGTTTGTGTACCTGGAATAAAGATTGGAGGGGTCTGACTAGAGTACATGACACCCCACCCCATAATCCCAGAAGTAGGACTGATGCGACTTTCCCTCACGAAGGCATTGCCCACATGATCAGACCAACCTTCAAATATTAGTGTCCAAGACAAGAGCGGGATTCAAAGAGAATAGACCTGATAGCCTTCAAGAGTGATGGTGTGAGGTCGATGTAACGCCTGTAGCTGGACGTCTGTTTTATAGCATAATGATCATACAAATGTCTTCTTATGATTTGCGTGGATACTGGTGAAATTACTCAACAATGGCTGGCCAACCACTTCTCCAGAGTTAGATTTCTATTACCTATCAATGTATCTGTCACCTATCCATCATCAATATACAGCTCTGGCAAAAATTAAGAGACCACCACATGAAAACCCTGTCATGGGCCGCCCAATCTCCAGACCTGAACCCCATTGAAAACCTCTGCAATGTAATCAAGAGGGCGATGGATAGTCACAAGCCATCAAACTAAGAATAACTGCTTAAAAATTTTTGCGCCAGAAGCAGTGTGAAAGACTGGTGGAAAGCATGCCAAGATGCATGAAAGCGGTGATTAAAAATCATGGTTATTCCACAAAATATTGATTCCGGAACTCTTCCTGAATTAAAACATTAGTATAGTTGTTTCTAAATTATTTTGAACTTGTTTTCTTTGCATTATTTGAGGTCTGAAAGCTCTGGGTTTTTTGTTTTTTTTGACCATTTCTCCTTTTCAGAAAATACAAAATTTATTGCTTGGAAATTCAGAGACATGTTGTCAGAAGTTTTTAGAATAAATGAACAATTTACATTTTACTCAAAAATATACCTATAAGGGCTCATACTCACTTGCAAGAACAACAGACGACTGCAATCCGATAAAAAAATTGGATTGCACTCGGACCAATGTTATTCAATGGGTGACATCTCATTTGCGATTTTTTTCTCAGCCGAAATCGGACTGAGAAAAAAAGAACAGAATGCTGCTATTTCCTGCGTGTATCGGACGAGACTCGCCAATGCAAGTCAACGGGTGCAAGAAAAAAAATCGCACAGGACTCGCACCATGCGAGTGCTGTCTGATTTTTAAGCAGTAGTCAAGGCGGGAGATGATGAGGGCATGCACAAGCATTTTAGTAGATTGACGGTTGAGGAAAGGATGGATTCTGGAGATTTTTTTGAGCTGGAGGCGACAGGAGGTGGAAAAAGCTTGGATGTGCGGTTTGAAGGACAGGGCAGAGTCAAGGGTTACTCCAAGGCATCGGACTTCCGGTACGGGGGAAAGCGTGATGTCATTAATTGCGATAGATAGGTCAGGTAAGCAAGATCTATCAGATGGAGGAAAGATGATAAGTTCAGATTTGTCCACATTGAGTTTGAGGAAGCGAGAGAAGGAGGATATGGCTGACAGACACTCCGGGATTCTGGACAGCAGAGAGGTGACGTCTGGGCCAGAAAGGTAGATCTGAGTGTCATCAGCATAAAGGTGGTACTGGAATCCATGGGACTTTATGATTTGTCCCACGCCAAGTGTACAGATTTAGAAGAGTAGGGGTCCTAGAACAGAGCCTTGGGGGACTCCAACAGAGAGAAGGTGGGATGAGGAGGTAGTGTGGGAGTAGACAACACTGAATGTACGGTTGGAAAGGTATGAGGAGAACCAGGATAGGGCGAGGTCTTTGATGTCAACAGAGGAGAGGATCTGTAGTTGGAGGCATTGGTCTACTGTGTCGAAAGCAGAGGACAGGTCTAGAAGGATGAGTACTTTACACTAAACCTTGGACATCAAGGTCCCAGAGTCTGGAGGAAGAATGGAGAGACAGACAATCAAAGCTGCTTGAGGTCTATTTTAGAGCACTTCATGCTTCCATCTGCCGACAAGCTTTTTGGAGATGGAAATCTAATTCTCCAGCAGGACTTGGCACCTGTCCACACTGCCAAAAGTACCAATACCTGGTATAAAAACAACAGCATCGCTGTGCATGATTGCCAAGCAAACTTGTCTGATCTTAACCCCATGAGAATCTATGGGGTATTGTCAAGAGGAAGATGAGACACCAGACCCAACAATGCAGACGAGCTGAAAGCTGCTATCAAAGCAACCTGAGCTTCCATAACACCTCAGCAGTGCAACAGACTGATTGCCTCCATGCCACGCCACATTGATGCAGTAATTGATGCAAAAGGAGCATTTCAGTAGATCAACATTTCGGATGTTAAAATCATTTTTTCAAGCTGATGTTATAAAGTATTCTAATTTACTGAGATAATGACATTTGGGTTTTCATTGGCTGTAAGCCATAATCATCAACATTTACAGAAATAAACGCTTGAAATAGATCACTCTGCTTGTAATGATTCTATATAATATATGAGTTTCACTTTTTGAATTGAAAAACTGAAATAAATTAACTTTTTGATTAAACTCTAATTTTGTGACTATATATATTGAAGATTATTTGGTTGTAAAATGATGTGTACAGTTGTATTTTACAATGCGAATTTAACATGAGCTTTTACATACAGATAACTGCTGTATGTAAAACCTCATGTTAAAATCGCATTGCATACGGATGTTCCGTGGAAAAATCGCACAGAAGTCGCATTACACTCACATAGCACTCATCCATTTTTTTTTCTTACAAATGGGTCTGAGCCCTAAAGAGAAAAATCAGACAAACTGAACATTTTGAAGTGGTCTCATAATTTTTGCCAGAGCTGTATGTCTAACTGCTTACATAAAGGCCTTTTTTCCACTAAAGTAATCTGCTCATTGGGGGCTTCTTCCTTTCAGGATATATTTAACAGGATGTTGCTGGGTTGAATCTTGGAGGCTTACACCCTATGGTGAATGGACTGGTGCTCCTTGGATTAACCTATCTATCATCACGAATCATGGAAACAAAGCATTTATTTCCCCATAATAGCTTTGTGTTTAAGGCATTTTGGCTTTGCAAACCACCCTGAAAAATGAAGTTTTAGACAGCTAGCATGCCTTCATCCAATCCCCAGTCATCACAGGCAGGAAGCCATACTGCAAACAAAAAAAATAATTATGCTACTTCGTTCAATTTTTTGATTCAATGAGAGGAAGAAATCAGAAATGGAGCAATTCCAGACTGAATTTAGTTTTTATAAGAATACACGCTGACAGAATAGGCTTTGAAAAAAAATTGGAGATTTAATAATATAAAATGTATTTCCTATTACATGTTGTCCTATGAATTTTAAAGTTCCTATTACAGTTTGCATCATAAAGACTATTGATGGTTTAGTAACGATTAAAAGCAAACATATACAGTGGGGCAAAAAAGTATTTAGTCATTCAGCAATAGTGCAAGTTCCACCACTTAAAAAGATGAGAGGCGTCTGTAATTTACATCATAGGTAGACCTCAACTATGGGAGACAAACTGAGAAAAAAATCCAGAAAATCACATTGTCTGTTTTTTTATCATTTTATTTGCATATTATGGTGGAAAATAAGTATTTGGTCAGAAACAAAATTTCATCTCAATACTTTGTAATATATCCTTTGTTGGCAATGACAGAGGTCATACGTTTTCTGTAAGTCTTCACAAGGTTGCCACACACTGTTGTTGGTATGTTGGCCCATTCCTCCGTGCAGATCTCCTCTAGAGCAGTGATGTTTTTGGCTTTTCGCTTGGCAACACGGACTTTCAACTCCCTCCAAAGGTTTTCTATAGGGTTGAGATCTGGAGACTGGCTAGGCCACTCCAGGACCTTGAAATGCTTCTTACGAAGCCACTCCTTCGTTGCCCTGGCGGTGTGCTTTGGATCATTGTCATGTTGAAAGACCCAGCCACGTTTCATCTTCAATGCCCTTGCTGATGGAAGGAGGTTTGCACTCAAAATCTCACGATACATGGCCCCATTCATTCTTTCATGTACCCGGATCAGTCGTCCTGGCCCCTTTGCAGAGAAACAGCCCCAAAGCATGATGTTTCCACCACCATGCTTTACAGTAGGTATGGTGTTTGATGGATGCAACTCAGTATTCTTTTTCCTCCAAACACGACAAGTTGTGTTTCTACCAAACAGTTCCAGTTTGGTTTCATCAGACCATAGGACATTCTCCCAAAACTCCTCTGGATCATCCAAATGCTCTCTAGCAAACTTCAGACGAGCCCGGACATGTACTGGCTTAAGCAGTGGGACACGTCTGGCACTGCAGGATCTGAGTCCATGGTGGCGTAGTGTGTTACTTATGGTAGGCCTTGTTACATTGGTCCCAGCTCTCTGCAGTTCATTCACTAGGTCCCCCCGAGTGGTTCTGGGATTTTTGCTCACCATTCTTGTGATCATTCTGACCCCACAGGGTGGGATTTTGCGTGGAGCCCCAGATCGAGGGAGATTATCAGTGGTCTTGAATGTCTTCCATTTTCTAATTATTGCATTCACTGTTGATTTCTTCACTCCAAGCTGGTTGGCTATTGCAGATTCAGTCTTCCCAGCCTGGTGCAGGGCTACAATTTTGTTTCTGGTGTCCTTTGACAGCTCTTTGGTCTTCACCATAGTGGAGTTTGGAGTCAGACTGTTTGAGGGTGTGCACAGGTGTCTTTTTATACTGATAACAAGTTTAAACAGGTGCCATTACTACAGGTAATGAGTGGAGGAAAGAGGAGACTCTTAAAGAAGAAGTTACAGGTCTGTGAGAGCCAGAAATCTTGATTGTTTGTTTCTGACCAAATACTTATTTTCCACCATAATATGCAAATAAAATGATAAAAAAACAGACAATGTGATTTTCTAGTTTTTTTTTTCTCAGTTTGTCTCCCATAGTTGAGGTCTACCTATGATGTAAATTACAGACGCCTCTCATCTTTTTAAGTGGTGGAACTTGCACTATTGCTGAATGACTAAATACTTTTTTGCCCCACTGTACATATCTGGTTACTGCTTAAAGGGGTTTTCCCACGAACAAAAGTTCATTTTAATCAATAGATCTTGAAATATTAATAAGTTTTACAATTGGATGTTATATGTATGTGATTCGCCAAAAGGCGGGGAGAGTGAAGGCAGAGCTGATTCGCCACAGGGATCACGTAAGGATAACAATGTCATGCGATCCTTAGGAGAGCCAGTGGAGTCACCACTGGAATAGCACCGAAACTGGAGGTGTGTATAGGCGTTATTACGGTATTTTACAAGTGGGAAACATAGGGATTGAGAAGGGGTTGTCCGAGTAGTGGACAAGCCCTTTAAATGTCTATAACCAGTTTAAGTTGTTAGCATTTGTCTTGTTTTTTAGTAGGGAAATGGGGTAGAATTTATGCTTCCTGTGCAAACCCATTGAAAGACTTATTTTACAAATTCAACTTTCGTAAGTTTGAATTTATTTTGCTTTCCACATAATTTAGTGAATATATAGAAATTACTTTGCATCTCCTATTCGACTGATATTTTATTCGAAGATGTTTATGTATTCATCTTTTAGAACGCACAAGAAAAAAAATGCTTGGCTGAAATTTAATGAATACATTTGTTTTCATTAAAAAGGAATTTCTGCCATTTCAATGCACCAAAAGGTGAAAAAAAATGCAAAAATCACCCACAAGTGACACTTACTGCGAGTAAATTACTATAACAAGGCAGTTTGAGGGCTATATCAAAAGGGAAGAAGCCTCTGGCCGCTGCTGCTGTGTACGACTGTGTTGTAAATCTATGACAACACACTATTTGGGGGTAGACATGTATAATAAAAAAATTGGGGTGGGGATAGATTGTTGGTTTAAATAAAACAGTGCATCAATATAGAAATTGTTTGGACTTGAATAAAACCCAATAAATGGAATCAGTACGGTATTTCTAATGGCTTTTTATCTGATATTTTACAATTGAACAGAAAAAAAATGATATATACATCTGTATTAAGAATGGAAAGTTCAAAAACTCAGGAAAGCTATCCCCACGCGTCTCTTACTCAGCTTTGTTTTGTTCAAAAAGATGACTTTAAAATAGAATCTAATTTATTTCCGATTGGACAGTAATGAAATAAAAAGGGACCAAAGAGATCAATTCAGTCTTCTATTACAGAAGGGACATTAAACATTAAAGCCTCTCTATTCTATCCCCTTGCAGAAATAATAAGCAGATCCAATTTAAAATTCCCATAATTATCTCTAATGCTTTCAAAGGTTTTTAATTTTTTATTCCCCATTAGAATCTCCCACCCGACACAGTTCACAGCTAGAACTTGTGCGGTCCTCCTCTAGTAACACTGATTAATTTCTGCTCCGATGCCCTTACATGCCTTTTACAAATGGGTGGGATTTTCTCAAAAACATTTTTTTTCAACCCTGATTTTTACTGTGTTGCTATCTTTCATCAATAAAGAACCATCATCTTTCAAGATTAACCTTTCTGTTTTATCCGTCTGACTCTCTCCTTCATGGTTAGAAAGAAGATGACAATTTAAAACCACTACAGGGGAGCTTGTATATTCTTGCCATGTTTGAGCCTCACATTTAAAAGACATACTAATGAGGAATTTAGATTGTTAAACTTTTCGGGGGTAGAGAGCGATGACTACATGACAACCCGGGAGTTCCCATACTGGCCACAGTGATCACTTGACGTAATACTAGCATCTCGGCTTACCAATGGGAGCCACAATGGCAGTAATACAGAACATGACTGCTGCAGCCACAATACCAGGAGGACCACTAAATCATGCAAGATCATGCACCTCCTGCTTGGGGCCGACTCTCTCAATCATGGTGAGTGCCGGGATTTGTGTCTTCTTTCCATGTTGGTACGTACGTCACACATTCAAAAGTCATACTATTAGGGAACTAAGATTGTGAGCCCTTTTGGGGGCTATCGAGCGATGACTATAAGACAACCTAGTATTACCATAACAGTACATGGCCACAGTGATCATGAGACATACTACTGACATCACTGCTGATCTCTGCAGCTACAATGCCGGACGTACTAGTGGATCATGCATGCTGGATAGTTTAGAGAAAGACTTTATAACATTTGAGGCTGTTTTTAAACATGTTTTTTAATGCTGGATAACCTCTTAAATGGATTACCCATGATTTCTATCTATCTACCTGTTCTGTACGGGGACGATCTCTGCCTGTTCAGCCGATGCTTCCACTGCTTCATTTCACCTATAATCAAAAGAGCAGCTCTTCCAGTCTGCTCTGTCGGAGGGCCGTCACTGCAGACATCATGCTGATTGACAAAGCCAGCTCATGAGCAAGAGAAAAAAGATAGACTAATTGGGGTAGGCACAACCACAAATATATGAATATCAAAAAATCCTTTATTATCACCTCACAAAATACCGTAAAAACATTTAAAATACATGAAAAAAGCAAAAGATCACACCCCCACTCATGGGTTAAAGTCAACCCTTGAGCCCTAGAACGATTATAACAACCACATGAACAATATTGTATATACAGTTACATGCCACACCCCATGTGCATCAACACATCAATATAAATATTCAGCTCTAACAGAGGTTTATATATCGGTGGCCCATGGGGATTAAATACCCCTAATAGTATATATTGTGAAATAGATAGCCATAAAAACACACAATATGGTCCAGCGGAATACAACCTGGGTGTTACTGAATAGTAAAGTCCTAGTCCAGAGACCCATGTGCTTGCGGCTACTGAATGAGCCAAACAGCCCATAGGTGTGCACAACAAAATAATCCAAAACAAGGCTCAAGAGGATAAAGTTCCCAAATGGGAAACCCGGGTATGATAGCCCTAAAGAGAGGGGGGTGTGAAGGACAGGCCTCACGCGTATCGCTGCCGCAGCAGCTTCATCAGGGGAAGTGGCCTGGAGGTAGATACATCAGGATTAAATATCCCAAGAAATAATCTAAATTACATACCGCTATGTCAGGGATCGAATGCACCAGGAAGGGAGGAGGGTATATCGTCCACATGATTCAATACTAGAGCGGAGGTGTCCATGACGGGCATGATGAAGACTGTGCGTGCGCACACCGCGATTCAATCCAAAGTCGCGTTGCGCATGCGCTGATATGGACGGAGAAAGAAACAAGGGAAAAACAAGGCATAGGGGAGGGAAAGATGGCAAGCGCTGGTACCAGCCAGAGGGAGGGAGGGAGTGAATGAAAAATAAGTGTATGCAGGCATGTGCCCAGAGTGAATGGATGAGGAATCAAGAGTATGTGGAGTCCACAGAATAAACAAGTGGACCAAGTTACATGAAGCTCTTTGCGTAATGAAATCCGGCACTGAGGAAAGAGGTATACATGTTAATATATTATACCTAATGAAAAATATCTAAATATGGAAAACATTGATAAATGCTAAACAAGACAATACAATCCCATAAGTGGCAATAAAGAATAGGAATGACGTTCTGCCAGTTCAAAATCATACTATATCCATATTTAATATAATGTATCATATATAAATATGCCACATAAGGGATAAGGAGCCATGTGATGTCCCCCTGCGGGCCACATGATTGACAAAGCCAGCTGTCAATCAGCATGACGATAGAGGACAGTAGAAGAGAAGATGCTGCTCTGGCGACTTGATGTCAGCGGAAGGGGAAATCACTCTGAGCCAGAAGAGATTGGCGCTGGGCAGATCAGGTACGTACCAAGTAGGTACCAAGCAACTACCTGGCTGTCAGTTCTTAAAGTTTATAAAAATAATAATAGTCTCAGATAACCCCTTTAGCTAAATACCTAAGCTGAATGGAGTGTTAACAAAAAATGAAAAACACTTTCGACCCTAAAATTAATTAGCATAGGATGCTGAACCTAAAAAAAAATCTATAATATAAAAAGTGGACATTCAATAGTAAAAGGAACAAATATAGCAATGCCTAAGAAAAAGACCACGCTATGAGCTCCGTACCTTTATAATACAGAACATTTTCCTTAATATAAATATAACCAGCTATCCCTCATTGTGTTAGATGTACTGATTAGGTGTCTTAGCTTTCCCGGCAGTCCATTAATTTACCTCTGTATATTACCTAAGTGTTCCAATACAACTGGAAGAATTCCATGTAAAGCGCCAACACTGACAAATGACTAGTACAAGAATGACAATGAGACATCATGCTAATGATACCGCAGATGTAAAGTGGCCGAATAACGCTGCCAGCAAAATGCAGTTAATATGAGAATACATAAATATATACGCTTTAGTCAGAAAGGAATATAATTAATCAGCGGATAAACATCATCCTCAGACTATTCCTGTAGGCATTCATTTCATATGTAACATAAACACGCGAAAGATAAGCACTGCTATTTTTTACCATCCCTGGCTTTACTGTACAGATTAAGTCAGGTAGAATAGGAAACGCTTCCGAGTAGACGGATTGAACTTTTCTAGTTTATTCAAAAGGACAATGTGCGTCCATATATAATCCTTCAATGATGCGGCCAGTTTTCATTTTGGCTCTTTTGCATTTTTCTTCTCTACTTCAAAGAGCTGTAACTTTTTTTTTTCATTTTGATAGCCGTATGAGGACTTATTTTTTGTGGGATAAGATGTAATTTTGAATAACCCAATTCCTTTCACCATATATAGTGCTAAAAATAGGAAAAACTTCCCATCAGTACGATGAAACAGTGAAAAACACGCAACTTTGATATTCTTTATTGGCTGTCATTATTTCAGCTTTCTTTTTGCAGTAAAGGTGACCTGGCAACATGATTCTAAAAGTCAGTACATTTTGGCGAAACCCATACATAGGGTTTTTTAATTATTTTTTGTTGCTTAAAAAATTCTAAACTTTGTAAATAAAAATGTGATTTCTGTTGCCATTTTCCGAGAGTCATAACTTTTTTACTTTTCCACTGATGATGCTGTGTGAGAGCCTGCTTTCTGTACGACGGGCTGTAATTTTTATTGGTACCATTTTCCAGTATATACCATTTTTAAGTCGAAATGCATTACATATTTTGGTGTACATTTGTTGGCCGAAAAAAGGCAAATCTGTTTTTTCGATTTATCTTCCCTCGCGCGCTTTATCTTATGGCTTAAAGCATAACCGTGATTAGATTTTATTTTTCACATAAACCAATAGCACATGTGAAAAGAAGTAACTTTGCAATATATCAGCGAGATCGGCTTCATTCTCCTCCAGGACAGATCTTTCAATTTTGAAATTTTCAATTCAGGGGTAAAACCAGTGAAGAAAGATTTTTAAATTACTGAGATAGAATCTTATCAGCACCAACTGTCACATTCTATGTAGACTCAATGGCAAGAGGAAGGAGGAGCCCTGCCTAACGCCTCACTCCTATCTGCAGTTGACTCAGCAGTTTCCTGTATAGATTACAGATTCTGAGCCTACAGTTCCTAGTGGTTCCCCTATGGGCTGGAAAAGTCCTAACAACAGACTAAATGATGGCAGTTCGGACCTATGCTGACATCCAGCCCTTCACGTTCCTCCTAAGTAACCATGCGGCAGAGTGAAATGCAAAATACCTACAGAAGGGAAGGAGTGCTGAGATAGAAGGAGATCTCAGAGTGAGTTAAAACAAACCAAGAGATACAAAGTTAGAAGATAAGGTACGTACTGCTAGAGAGTCTGCCGCCTACTTCCTAATCAAGAAACAGAAGGTTGGTGCAGGGTGAAAAGCATAACCAGAAGAGAGATAAACCCTAGCTGGTCTTTCACTGATTGTCACAAACGGCAGTATGGCTGGACATCCAAATGAAAATATCACCAGCAGGAAATACCAGCAGGTGGAAAGAATATATAGCCGCACTCGAAAGGTGATTGGGCAGACAAATGAATAAATAAAAACACCCTACACAGACAAAGAAAACCCTATATTAAGGCTGTGTGTACACGTAGCAGATTTTTCGCATTTTTTTCACGTTTTTTCGCTATAAAAACCGCGAAAAAAATGCTCACATTAAGCACCCTATTTAATAGAATGCAATCCGCATTTTTTGTGCACATGCTGCGTTGTTTTCTTGAGCGGAATAGCATTCCAGAAAAAAGCGAAGCATGTTCATTAAATTTGCGGAATCGCTGGGATTCCGCACACCTAGGAAAGCATTGATCTGCTTACTTAAGCAGATCATGTGCGGTTGGTACCCAGGGTGGAGGAGAGGAGACTCTCCTCCACGGACTGGGCACCATATAATTGCTAAAAAAAAAAAGAATTAAAATAAAAAATCGTGATATACTCACCCTCTGATGGCCCCGGAGTCTTCCCGCCTCTCAGCGGTGAACGTGGCCGCTTCCGTTCCTATAGATGGTGTGTGTAAAGGACCTGCGATGACGTCGTGGTCACATGACCGCGATGCCGTCGCGGGCACGTGACCGCGACGTCATCGAAGGTCCTGCACACACACCATCTATAGGAACGGAAGCCGCTGAGGAGATCGGCTGTCTGCGGAAGGTGAGTATAACCATTTTTTAAATTATTTTTTAACATTCTATCTTTTACTATTGATGCAGCATAGGCTGCATCAATAGTAAAAAGTTGGTCACACTTGTCAAACACTATGTTTGACGAGTGTGACCAACCTGTCAATCAGTTTTCCAAGCGATGCTACAGATCGCTTGGAAAACGCTAGCATTCTGCAAGCTAATTATGCTTGCAAAACGCTAGTTTTTAGCGGGAATATGCATGCCAATTCCGCATGCGATATACCCACGGCAGGAGTTGCAGAATTTCCGCGGAAATTTCCGCGGCAATTCTGCAACGTGTGCACTTAGCCTAAGGGTCACCAATATGCGAAACCTGCTAAATAAGATTAAAATAGATCAATCTCCGGGTCCGGATGGCATACATCCACGAGTACTAAGAGAACTAAGTAATGTAATAGACAAACCATTATTTCTTATTTTTAGGGACTCTATAGCGACGGGGTCTGTTCCACAGTACTGGCACATAGCAAAGGTGGTACCAATATTCAAAAAAGGCTCTAAAAGTGAACCTGGAAATTATAGGCCAGTAATTCTAACTATTGTTGGTAAAATATTTGAAGGGTTTCTGAGGGATGCTATTCTGGATTATCTCAATGGCAATAACTGTTTAACTACATATCAGCATGGGTTTATGAGGAATCGCTCCTGTTAAACCAATTTAAATCAGTTTTTATGAAGAGGTAAGCTATAGGCTGGACCAAGGTGAGTCATTGGACGTGGTAGATCTTGATTTTTCCAAAGCGTTTGATACCGTGCCACACAAGAGGTTGGTGCACAAAATGAGAATGCTGGGTCTGGGGAAAAATGTGTGTAAATGGGTAAGTAACTGGCTTAGTGATAGAAAGCAGAGGGTGGTTATAAACGGTATATTCTCTAACTGGGTCGCTGTGACCAGTGGGGTACCGCAGGGGTCCGTGTTGGACTTCAACATATTTATTAATGATCCGGTAGAAGGTTTACACAGTAAAATATCGATATTTGCAGATGATACAAAACTATGTAAAGCATTCAATACAAGAGAAGATAGTATTCTGCTACAGATGGATCTGGATAAGTTGGAAACATGGCCCGAGAGGTGGCAGATGCAGTTTAACAATGATAATGTAAGGTTATACACATGGGAAGAAGGAATCAATATCACCATTACACACTGAATGGGAAACCACTGAGTAAATCTGACAGGGAGAAGGACTTGGGGATCCTAGTTAATGATAAACTTACCTGGGGCAGCCAGTGTCAGGCAGCAGCTGGCAAGGCAAACAGGATCATGGGATGCATTAAAAGAGGTCTGGATACACATGATGAGAGCATTATACTGCCTCTGTACAAATCCCTGGTTAGACCGCACATGGAGTACTGTGTACAGTTTTGAGCACCGGTGCTCAGAAAGGATATACTATAAGTAGAGCGAGTACAAAGAAGGGCAACAAAATTAATAAAGGGGACGGGGGAACTACAATACCCAGAGAGATTAGCAAAATTAGGATTATTTAGTCTAGAAAAAAAGACAACTGAGGGGCGATCTAATAACCATGTATAAGTATATAAGGGGACAATACAAATATCTCTCCAAGGATCTGTTTATACCAAGGAAGGTGACGGGCACAAGGGGGCATTCTCTGCGTCTGGAGGAGAGAAGGTTTTTCCACCAACATAGAAGAGGATTCTTTACTGTTAGGGCAGTGAGAATCTGGAATTCCTTGCCTGAGGAGGTGGTGATGGCGAACTCAGTCGAGGTGTTCAAGAGAGGCCTGGATGTCTTTCTGGAGCGTAACAGTATTGTATCTTACAGTTATTAGGTTCTTTAGAAGGACGTAGATCTGGGGATTTATTCTGACAGAATATAGGCTGAAATGGATGGAAAAATGTCTTTTTTCGGCCTTACTAACTATGTTACTATGATACATGTTAACCTAAAAGACTAAAGCAAGGATAACAGACAATAAACACCTAGAGAAAAGATGTAACTGCTGTTGCCCAGTGGATAAGAAGCCGACCACAAAGCTCAGGCTCAAGGGTTCGCACCCAGACGCATGACACCTGAGTTCAAATCACACCAGGGGCAATATCTACATGGGGTTTTGTATGGGTAGTCCGAATTCATCTTGATCTCATATTTGCCTGGAAGCTTTCACTGGGACGGTTGAGAAGTTGGAAACAGGTGGGGACTGTTTTTTATTAAAGGGGTTGTCCTGTCCAAATCAATACTCTCTGTGACTGCAGACTTATAAATCCCGCACACACTGTGCGTTGCAGGGATTCGCCAGTTTCCAAAAGGGACAGGAGGGTATATATGAGTTAGACATATTCTTGGCCAGCTGCGTCTCTAGTCAGGGTGCAGCCTCAGCTCAATACAAGTGTGTGGAGCGAGGCTGTGCCCACTGGCCGGAAGTCTGTATAACGCAAACATACCCTCCAGTCCAGGGTCGGAAAATGGCGAATCCCTGCAGCGTACAGTGCATGCGCTGGAGGTATTCATAACTCTGTAATCACACAGAGTGACTGCAGACTTACCGATTTAGACCAAACACCCCCTTTAAACAGCATACTAAAATATGCATATTTTGCTACAAACTGAAAATTTTTTATTTACAATTTTTACAACACTTGGGTTAGCATGCATCTAATATGCTTCCAGAATCTTTTCATGTATAACTATTTAATCACGTTAATTTCATTGCTTAAGAGTCTGTGCACAGCTGGAATGAATCCTGCCGCATTCCTTATCACATTAGCTAATGAGAGATACAATGACAAAACTGAGCATTTATCACACAAATTCTAGACCAGAGAGATATTTCTAGCTATCTGTTCTGTACAGCACATATACAAAGTGGATAAGAGATGCAACGTATAGAGCAGCAGCTCAGCGGTGCGAGTCGTGCAACTACCCGAGGTAGGTTGGTGAGATAATGCTAATTGTTTCCACATCTAAACATGGTGGATTTCAACAATTTACACCAAAATGTGCATTAGATCACATTCACACGATCAGTATTTGGTGAGTTTTTTACCTCAGTATTTACAAGCCAAAACCACGAGTGGGAGAAAAATACAGAAGTGGTGCATATGTTTCTATTATACTTTTCCTCTGATTGTTCCACTCCTGGTTTTAGCTTACAAATTCTGAGGTAAAATACTGACCAGATACTGAACGTGTGGACGTGGCCTAGCTGTTAGTACTGCACATTTGCTGCATTTTTTATATGCATTTTCCCTCTTTTTTTACATTTTTTGTTATAAATTTGTTTTTTTTTTAAATGTGACTTTAGTGCAAAAATGCTGGGATTCTGCCTGTAAAAATGTAATTGTGTTTTTAACATGCATTTTTCAGGCTCCTAAAAAAATCTGAAAGGGGAAAAAAAATAGACAGTTTATCAGCATTTTTAAAGGGAATCTGGCACTAGATTTTTGCTACCCTGAGAGCAATTTAATGTAAGGGGAGAGACCCTGATCCAGCGATGTGTCACTTACTGGGCTGCTTGCTGCAATTTTGATAAAATCACTGTATTCTCTGTATACACTGTGCATAGGTAGAAAGCAGCCAATCAGTGACGGATGTGTAGCTAGACTACATTGCAGCAAGTTTACTAGTTATCTAGTTAGAATTTCTTGCTGCTAAAACAAAGATAGAATCAGTTTCTCTGAATTGTGCTGTTGTGACATTTAGTGGCAAAAACTTAGTAAGATATTCCCTGTAAACGCAGAGTTTAAGAGATTTTGTAAAACTACATCCAATGCAGACATTTTTGGCACACGAAAAAATTTTTACAGTACCTAAAATATGGCCAAAGTAAAATGTTTCTAGATTTACAATAGGTCTTAAGGGTAACATTTCTCCTTGCAGAGAGTGACATACAAACTCTGGCATGCCAAGGTAAGGAGCCTTATTCACCATGCAATGCACCTCTGGGAAACTTAATATGTAAATTGCCTCTTCAGAGAGGAAGAGGACTTGAACTCTATAGCGCCACCTGTTGGAAGGAGCAATCTTATCTTGACTTGTTCCTGTAGGATTGTGGCTTCCAACAGGTGGCGCTATAGAGTTCAAGTGCTCTTCCTTTCTTAAAGGGGACCTGTCACCCCCAAAATCGAAGTTGAGCTAAGCCCACCAGCATCAGGGGCTTATCTACAGCATTCTGTAATGCTGTAGATAAGCCCCTGATGTATCCTGAAAGATGAGAAAAAGAGATTAGATTATACTCACCCAGGGGCGGTCCCGGTACGATGGGCGTCGCGGTCCGGGGACTCCCATTTTCTTACGATGACGTCCTCTTCTGGTCTTCACGCTGCGGCTCCAGTGCAGGTGTACTTTGTCTGCCCTGTTGAGGGCAGAGCAAAGTACTGCAGTGCGCAGGCGCCGGGAAAGGTCAGAGAGGCCCGATGCCTGTGCACTGCAGTACTTTGCTCTGCCCTCAACAGGGCAGACAAAGTACGCCTGCGCTGGAGACGCAGCGTGAATACAAGAAGAGAATGTCATCGTAAGAAGATGGGAGGCCCTGGACCGGACTGCAATGCCCTTCGTACCGGGACTGCCCCTGGGTGAGTATAATCTAACCTCTTTTTCTCATCTTTCAGGATACATCGGGGGCTTATCTACAGCATTACAGAATGCTGTAGATAAGCCCCTGATGCTGGTGGGCTTAGCTCACCTTCGATTTTGGGGGTGACAGGTTCCCTTTCAGAGGCAATTTGCATATTAGATTTACAACAAAAAGGGAGCAAAAGGCATGAAAGCAATTATGTAATTTTTGTGACGGTAAGGCCACCTTCGAACACTAGAGGCACACGCCGCTTAATGAATTTGTTGCACTTTACAACTAGTGGTTGCCTCCACCAGAAATTTTACTCCAGTTAAGGATAGGAGTACATTTCTGGAATAATTTAAACCATGTAAGTGGAAGAAATTTTGAAGCATCTATGGGATGGGCTTCACAATGCCTCACCCAGACCTAGCTCCACCCACTTTTCACTAGTTTTCCCCTGTAATGGAAACTGGAAGGGGAGATTAGCTGCAATAATCACAGCACAGCACACAGAGTGATTCATGCTCTTCATTTATTAGCATACAGAGAGAAGCAGCAGAATGGAGAAACTGTACAGCAGAGCTGAGCTGTCTTGATCTGACTTAAGTTCAGGTATGAGGTAAAACACTTATTGGAGAGCTCTGCATGATGTTTCTATTTCTTCCTCCACTTATTCCCTATTACTACTACTATTATTATTACTATTAAATTTTATAGCACCCTTAATTCCAGGGTGTAATACATATGAAAAAGGGGTTACATACATAACATTTACTGTGTGTGTGTGTGTGTGTGTATGTGTGTGTGTGTGTGTCTGTGTGTATTCCCTCTTTCTGATGTTGCTGTCACTTGGCACTGCCACATCTGTTATCATTGCTGTCTTCTGATCCTTGTCTATTATCACAATGTCTGGTTGGTTAGCCAACACCTGCCACTGGATTTTAGCCCTTTCATTCTCCACCACTTTCTCTGGGGTCTCCCACCTGGACTTAGGGGGATTTAGTCCATATGCTGTGCAGATGTTCCTGTATACAATCTGCGCCACTTGGTTGTGGCGTTGGGTATACGCTGTTCCTGCTTGCATTTTGCATCCTGCCACTATGTGTTGGACGGTTTCTGAGGTTTCTTTGCATAGTCTGCACCTTGGGTCTTGTCTTGTGTGGTAGATTCCTGCTTCTATGGATCTGACACTTAGTGCCTGTTCTTGTGCCGCAATGATTTGGGCCTCTGTGCTGTCTCAGAGTCATGCTTTCTCCAGCCATTGGTAGGATTTCTCCATGTCAGCCACCTCCATTACCTGTCCATGGTGCATCCCATGCAGCGGCTTGTCTTGCCACGACGCTTCATGTTCCTGTTCTTCCTTCCAGATCTGTTGTTGATGCCTTAGCCTTTCTCTCTGCATCTCATCTTTTGGTGCCATTTTTCTGATGTATTCCTGGATACTTCTTGTTTCATCTGTGACGGTGGCTTGGATGCTTACTAAGCCTCAACCACTCTCCTTTCTGTTGGTATACAATCTTTGGGTGTTAATCTTAGGGTGGAGACCTCCATGCATTGTGAGGAGCTTTTGTGTCTTCACATCTGCAGCTTCCATCTCTTCTTTTGGCCTGCACACTACGCCAGCAGGGTATGTGATAACTGGCAGGGCAGAAAGAAGGAATATGGGAAGCTAGAGAAATACCAGAGCCTCAAAGGAGAACTGGAGAAGATGTGGAAGGTGAAGGCAACAGTGATTCTAGCGGTGTTAGGAGCACTTGGAGCAGTGACCCCTAAGTTGGAAGAATGGCTACAACAGATCCCAGGAGCAATATCTGAGCTCTCTGTCCAAAAAAGCGCAATGCTGGGAACAACTAAGATCCTGCGCAGAACCCTCAAACTCCCAGACCTCTGGTAGAGGACCCGAGAATGAGAAAGAACAACGAAGACCACCTCCATTGAGGACGAGAAGTTTTATTATATATATATACACACACATACACACACAGACACTGTATATATGAATATACCGTATATGTAAAGATTGTCAGGCAGGTACGGAGGGGGAAAGGATCCTGCCCTCGCAGGCCTACAATCTAAAGGGTATTAGGGAAGGAGACTCTATCCTTCTCAAATCGCCCCCCTCCCCTCTTTATAGAAGATAAAGGGCTGTGTCGAATGACATCTGCAGTCCTTGTCTGAGCAAGGAGGATTTGAGCTGGTTGTCGAGAGCGGATGACAAGTTTAGGAGGCAGTGGGTAGAAGAAGAAGTGGCTGAAAAGTGGAGAAAGAAGTACTGTATTTTTCGGACTATAAGACGCACTTTTTTTCCTCCAAATTTGGGAGGAAAGTGTGGGTGCGTCTTATAGTACGGATATAGCATGTGGGGAGGGGGGCAGCAGCGAGTGGGATCGCAATGATATCCCACTTCAGGATGTCCCCGCTGCCGGAATCAGCTGCTGGGGAAAGCACATGGCCCCGCTGATTAAGTGCAGTGAATATTTATTAGCTGCTCCCCGCCCACCGATCAGCTGAGCGGTGAGCCGGAGCAGCAAATGAATACTGCACTTAAGCAGCGACACACAGTTTCCCCAGCACTAATTCCCGGGAGAATCTGTGTGTCCGGGGGAGGAGGCAGCAGCAGCTGGGGCCAGGAGATCGCTGCATACCTGCCTGTGCTGGACTCTGAGCTGTCTGGTGCACAGGGAGGACCTGTGTGATGTCAGAAGTGGGCGGGCTGGAGCATCACATGGCAGCTCAGAGCCCTCCCTCTTCTGACATCATCACAGGTCCTTCAGACTCCCACCTAGAATCTGCTGGCTTCCTCTTATGTCCTGCGCTGTGGAAAGGCAACAACAACAGGGAGGGCTCTGTGTGTGTGCAGCCATGGGATGCTCCAGCTTTTACCTCACCACAGGCTGGCTGCCACAATTAAGAGGTCAGTCTTTACAAAACACTATAAAGCACTCTGCCACTCCTTTGGTGAACTATAACTCCCAGCATGTCATAGGATCTGCAGGACATGCTGGGAGTTATAGTTCTCCCATGGGATTTTAAAGCAGCACTCCAGTGTTATTTTGCAGTGCTGGAGTGGTGCTTTCACTATAAGCCCTGTGCACCCATTCTTA